>NW_027555625.1:244642498-246082498 GCF_003287225.1 Phascolarctos cinereus
TGTACCCTTCTGCTTTCCTGTAAAAGAAGAGACTTAGATATCTTGTGCTAGTTTCAACTTTGTTTGTCAAATCAGTAGAAGCCAGATAATTTGCGGAATGTGAAAACACTAGTAAGCAAATAGATCAGAAAAATGGAGAATTTCCTTGCATAAAAGCTGGGAAATTAGAACAGCCTCAATCAGTCAACAAACACTTGGGAAAGGGATAGAGGTTGGATTGGAGAAGCACACTGTTAGTCAGGTACTGTATTCACTGGGGAGGAGAGCATGACCTGGAGTCCATATACAACAACAACAAGGTTTGGGCAGAGTGGAGAGAATATTTATTAAACTTAATACCTTCTGATACATAATTAAGTGGTAGCTCTTTAGGGGAGGCTGAATGGTGATCATTGAAACAGTGAACTCCAACATGGAATGAGAAGACAGGGTTGATGATTCAAAGAATTCAGAAATGAACATGAAAAATTACAGGATGCAGCCCCACTGTATTGTCAGCCAGGCTGCTGTTTCTGTGTAGAGTAGAGGGAGGAGGCAGATTATCTGCTTATGAGTAGGGAAAAATAAAACAAACAACAGTAACAAGGGGGGTGGGGGGAGCCAAACTGGAAAACTTAAAGCTGAGGAAGTGAGGTCTGAAGGAAAAGGTCAATTTGTGGAAACTGTTTATCTTTAGGAGAACCTAGACTAACGCATACACTGCAAAGCATAACTACCTTCTTTATTTGTTTATTTTATAGGAATAGAAATATGCATTTTTCAAAGTTTTTTCCCCCTCTTAGAATATCTTTATAACTTGCAACCAGTGAGAGCCTTTTAAAACCAGTCTCGAAATTTGGCTAGATGTGCTTGTACTTACTAGAGGAAGCTGTATATTAATATGATACCTTTAGTGACAGACAGGAAGGGAAGAGCATTCAGCTGGGACAATGTATCTCACATATCAATAACGGTCATTTCTAGTTTAATGCTCATAACCTTATGATCTCATGTTTAAATCTGATGAACATTTTTAGAGTTGTACCATTTGTGGAAAGCTCCAAATTGTCATGGAATTCTACTTCCTAAAGAGTTCAGAATGTTTTATGAAAACTGTGGCCATTCCAAGCCTGACCAAAATAAAAAAGTAAAGGAAAAATAAAAGCCTGAGGCCTGCCTAGATGTGCTTGTACTTACTAGAGGAAGCTGTATATCAATATGGCACCTTTAGTGACAGACAGGCAGGGAAGAGCATTCAGCTGGGACAACATATCTCACATATCAATAACGGTTCCATGGCACTCTAGATTTCTTTGCCCACACTTCTGAGCACACTGTAACAACTACAAATATTGAAAAGAAAACATACGTTGATTCTTCCAGGAGAAAAAAAAATAATCCCTCACTTCTACTGCCTTGCATCAATTGAATCCAAGCCCAAACAATAAGGGCAGTCATGTATATGTGGACATAAGCAGCAAGACAGTTTTCACAAGGAAAATTATCTGTTCAAGCTGAACTCTGTTTTACAACCAAAGCATTCAGTCCAATGCTCTTCTCCGGAGAAATTCAACATAGCTAAAGTGGGATACTGTTTGCAAGGTTAGTAAAAGTGACATTTGGGGAGTGAGAGATTTTATTCCTCTCTAATACAATGCAATAACAGTTTGAGTTTCTTGGATTTCACAGGCTAGAGAAGGTATGAGAAATGGAAGATACATACACACACATATATATATATATGCACTCTCAATTTAATATGCATTAACATTTTCTCCACCACTTCCTTAAATCTAGACAATCCATAAAACAATAGATTGAGCCCCGATTTGTAGCATTCGCCAATTTATGAGTTGTGATGTTTCACGGGAAAAATTTAACTATCATTTCTCCCGAGCCAGCTGATTATACATTCCTAGGTGGTACATATCCATACAACCTGATACTGGGGAGACTTAGGCTGGTGGATCACTTAAGGTTGGGAGTTCTGAGCTTCAGTAGGGCTAAGCTGATCAGATGACTGCACTAATTTTGCACTGAGATAGTAACAGTAGCCACTAAGACATCTAAAAATGGGCAATGTGACCTAGATAAGAAACAGGACAGGTCAAAGTTTTTGTGCTGATCAGAAGTGGGATCAGGCCCACGAATTGCTGCTGAACTTCCAGTCTTAAAGACATAAGAGGGGAAGAGAAGAAGGGGAGGGAAAAAGAAGAGAACAGATATTATATGAATGGTGGTGCTTTCAAAAGAAATAGGGAAGTTTAGAGATGGAGCTAAGGGAAAAGAAAATGAGTTCAGTTTAAGATGGACATCCATTTTGAAATGTCCAACAGGCAATTGATGATATGAGATTGAAGCTCATAGTAGAGAGCAACCCAAATTCCTACATGGAAGTAGAGATCAGGGAGTCATCTACACAAAGATGAAAATTAAATCCATGGGAACTGATGGGATTAACAAAAGAGAGCAAGGAAGAAGAGTATAGGGATTACCACCAAACCTTGGGAAATCCTTCCTAGCTAGAGAGCAGGATGATGAACCAGCCAAAGAGACCGAGAAACAATAGGAAGGCAGGTCAGAGGTAAATCAGGAGAAAATAGAGTCACAAAAATCTAGAGGAGAGTGCATTCTTCAGGAGAGGGCATTCAACAGTACCAAATATATCAGATAGGTCAAGATGTGTTAGGACTGAGAAAAGTCTGTTTCATTAAATTGGACAATTAAGAGATCATTGGTAACTTTGGAGAGAATAATTATAGTTCAGTGCTGAGGTTGGAAATCAGATTGTGAAATCAGATTTGAGGAATAAGTGAGACAGATGAAGGACAAGAATCGATTGTAGACAACATTTAAAGGAGTTTGTCAGAGAAAGGGAACAAAGAAATAAGATGTTTAAAGGGATGGTATAGTCTAGGGATGGATTTTTGTTTGTTTGCTTGTTATTTTTTCTGTTTTATTTTGGATGGAGGAGATAGGAATGTTTCAATGCAGTAGTGAAGGAAACATTTGAGAGAAGTTGAAGATTTGTGCAGGGGTGGGGGAATTAAAGATGCAATATCCCAGAGAAGATAGAAAAAAGATGGAATCAAGTGTACATGTTGAGGATGTTGGCCTTGGTAAAGAGAAGGGCTCCTTTTTTGTTGGCTAATGAAGGAAATGAGGATAGAATGGGAGATGATGCCTCATCCTAGGGCTTTTGAAATGAAGAGAATGGGAGAAGAGGGGATTCATTTCCACAGTCTCAGTTTTCTCAAGAAAGTAAAGATCAAGCTCCTTGGCTGAGAAAAACAGGGAGAGAGTAATGTGAAAATGGAAGAGAAGATTTGGAATAGTGTGTGTGGAGGGAGATGAGAAGTCAATTAGGGAGGGAAAAAATTATTGTCTTGCTGAAGCAAGGGTCCAGTTGAAATTGAATAGTATAAATTTGTAAGGTATAGTTACTTTTGACTATTACAAATATACAAATTAAAAGTGAAGAAGAAAGATGCTATCTGCATCCAGAGAAAGAACTAATAAATAGATGTATAGAATAATTTTACACATATACATACACATATACACATACACATACACACACTGTGTGTGTGTGTGTGTGTGTGTGTGTGTGTGTGTGTGTGTGTGTGTCTAATGGTAGCCATTTTAGAGTGAGGCAGTGGGGAGAAGAAAAAAAGGGAAAAATAAATTTACAAGATGATCATTATATATTTAAAAGTAATAACAAATTGTACGCAATAGATTTGCAGTTTCTTTTTTATTATGCTATGTTATGGAAATGCTTGTTTTATTCCATAAATTGAAAGTAAAGTATTTTTTAAAAATGGTATACAGTCAGCACAGTTGTGAGACTTGCCCTAGTTTTATTCACCTACTTATGAGTAGGAGCAGAAAAGGCAGATGGCCGAAGTAATCCAAAGCTGAGGTTTAGAAAGAAAAGATCAGCAATAGGAAAAGGGGACAAGGGATTCAGGAGCAGAAGACAATATAAAGTGGAAATGGCTAATTATTGGGTTGATTTAGAGAGGGAGGAAAATGAAGTCAGAATAGGGGTCATAATGGCCTGAGAAAGCACTGAAAGGTGGAGGTAATGAAGGTCTTAATGAGGGCACTTGCAGGAAGGATAGAACATAGGGGTAGGAGGCAAGATAGATTATGATCATTTAACAGAATATCAGTCTTTTTAATTAGGGAAGTGGAACAATGGTGAGATAGTGTGTGACCATCTGTATATGTGGCTGAAATGGAATGAAGTATTAGGTTGAGAAACTTAAAGAATTGAAGATATGGGAGGTTAGAGAGTCTCAGAGAATATCTTCATAGTCATTACAGCCACCGGGTATGTCGTTGGGTGCTGGGGAAGGGAAAAGGTGGTGAGCCACCTACTGAACTCCCCGATAAAAGGAGAATGATGTGTGGGTTAGTATGCTATAGCTAACATAATTTTGATTCCATGGGAATAATACCTTGCATAGGTAAGGCTATGTGATCTCAAAGATCCCTTTGAACTGTAAGATTCTATTGTTCTGGTAGGTATTAAAGAAAACACGTGCTGTATCAGATTTCCATGTGAGAATGAAAAAACAGATTCTGTGGATTGCTAAGCAACCAGGGGCCATGACTGACTCACAGTATATCAAAACTTAGGAATAGTGAAGTGTGCTAGAACTTGTTTTTGCCCTTTTCTCTTTTTCCCCTCCAACTGTAACTCACATCAGGACTCCAGGGTAATTGAGTTAACGGCCTCTACTAATAACATCTTATATTTGTAAGATGCTTCCTTGATACTTTTCAAAGCTCTTTCATATAAGTTTGCTCATTTGCACCTCAAAGTGATCCTATCCACTGGATAGGAAAGTATCAATTTATAGATGTAGAAGCAGAAGCAGAGTGATCATGGGGTTTTTTAAAACTTTACTTCTGTTACAATTCATCTCAAGTGCTCTACCAGAGTCAGATTGACTTTACCATCTGTTCTCAAACACAATGTTTACTCCTGCCACCATGATTCTTTCCACATTGTTCTTTATTTACTTCTCTTTCCTCTATTCCTATGAATACTGTGAGCCCTATCTCCTATACACAGTTTTTATTAACTCTGCTAGCTTATGTTATCCTCTATAGCATCACATGTTTGGAGCCCTAAGGTTTCATAAGAACATAGAATTAGAGTCGAAGATATTAGAGGCCGTGGGGTCCAATCTATTATTTTACAGATGTAGACACTGAGGCTCAGAGAGAATAAATGATTTGCATTGGGTCACATATCTAGTAAGTGTCCAAGGCAGGATTTAAACCAAGATGCTTCTAAACTCCAAGTCCAGTGTTTTGGGCAGCTAAGAAGTACAAAGGGTAGCATGCTGGGCTTGGGATCAGGAAGACCTGAGTTCAAATCCAGCCTCATTCACAGCTGTTGGACCATGAGTGAAACACTTAACCTCTTTCTGCCTCAGTTTCTTCAACTGTAAAATAGGGATGATAGTAGCACCTACCTCCAAGCGTTGTTGTGAGGATCAAATATGATATTTGTAACATGTTTAGTACAGTGCCTGGCATATTGTAGGCACTTAATATATTCATGTTACCTTCTCTGTACACTATTCCATGATGCCGACATTGCATATTTAGAGCCCTTTGCACCAGAGAAGAGAACATTTTGGGAAGGAATCATTTGATTAGGAGGTGTTAAACACATTCCTGTTATTCCACTCGTTGGCTGGACCGCATGTTTTGTACTTTTTCAAATTCTTCCCTTTACCTAAGGGAAGTTACCTAACTATCCTTTACTTTGCAAATTATTACTTTGTACTAAACATTCCTTTCATTTATATGAAAGTCCTTTTTCACTCTGTTCTAATGGGGCTGGTGGAGAAAGATGGAACAAACCAGAGGCACATGGCTCGAGGCTATCCCTCTCCTTAAGATTTCTCAAGTCAGGTGTATCCAATCAAGAATAAACTGCTAAGGGAGGATATGGAAAGAGCCAAAGGGCCAGCCTGGAGATGGCATACAGAAGGATGTGGTCATCACAAACTTTTCAAGTTAAGAACGAAAGACAAAATGAGGACTCTACAGGGTAAATGGCTTAGAATTTACATTTGGCTTTAATGTTTGGAAATTTCTTTATATATGTTAACATATTTGATTTCAACAACAGTCTTGTGAGGCAGATGATATTATTACCCTCATTTTACCCATGAGGAAACTGAGCCTGAGAGAGGTTAAATGACTTGTTCAAGATCACACAGCTAGTAAGAGTCTGAGGTGGGATTTGAAATCAGCCTTTCAAACTCCAAGCATAACACTGAAACACTGTTAAACACACCAGGGTGTTTCTCTAAGTTTCTCCCAGCTAATGGGCAGGATTAGGAGACTGATTCTGTCATACCCTACAGAAAGCTGTGTCTAGTGTCTTTGCAGAAAACTGTGAGCAAAGAAGCAATTGCATTGGGTGCTGGTAGGATCTAGAGGTCTCCACAATCAGGCCTCTATGAATGGCTAACACTGCAGCAGAAGAAGGAGAAGCCTGAGCAAAAGAATCAAGTATGCCTCTTCTTAAATTCTGGGGTTAGGGTTTGCCTATAATCAACTCATAAATCAACCAATCAACAAGCATTTATATGCAATTCCTATGTATTGGGTAGTGAGTTAGTATCGGAGATACATAATCAAAAGCAAATTCATCCCTGACTTCATGGAACTCACATTCTAAAGGTGGAGACAATTTATAGGTACAATAGTTATAGGTACAATCGAGATACACATAAAGTATATAGCAGGCAGCATTAGAGAGGAAGGCACCAGTACCCAGTGAAGGCCTCCTAAAAAGGCAGTGCTTGAGTTGAGCCTAAAAGCAGACAAATGATTCCCAGAAGCAGAGGTAAGCAAGGAGGGGATTCCAGTCATGGGGATAGCTAGTACAAAGGTACAGAAACAGAAGAGGAAACATAACAATTGAGCACAATAAGCAGACTGGCCAATTCTAGGTTGCGTGGTGAAGAATAACGTGTAACAAGAGTCTAAGGGTAAGAATGAGTCAGGTTGTGAACAGCTTTGGATGTCAAACAGAGATGGTTATATTGGATCCTGAAGATAACAGAAAGCCACAGGAATTTATTGAGCAGTAGAGTTATATGGCTAAGCCTACGTTTTAGGAAAACTATTTTGGCAAGTGTGGAGGATAGATTGGAGTAGGGAGAAACTTGGGGCAAAGAGAGAAAATAGGAGACTGCTTCATCATCCATGGGAGAAGTGATGCAGGCCTGAACTAGGACCATTGCTGTGGGAGTAGAATGAAAGGGATATGTGCTAAAGAGGTAGAAATTTGGACAATATTTGGCAAATGATTGGATTTGTAGTGTGAATGAGTATAAAGAGTTGAGGATGGCAATGAGGTTTTGGGCCTGTGTTCCTGAAAGGATGGTGGTGTCCTTGACAATAACCGTGGGGATTAGAAATGGGGAGGGTTTTTGGATAAAGATAACAAGTTTTCTTTGGCTGCTTGAGCTTGGGAAGAGCTGACATTGCTCTTATGGTAGACATTTAATATTTTGGATTTTGTTCCTTTTGTTTTGTGAGTCATGAGTAAATAACTGTTTACAATCAAACGATGATTGTGATTGTGCAATTAATATCACTGTGCTATAGCAACATTGCCCACCTTGAACTGGAAGGTTGGGTTTCCAGAGGGCAGCTACTACCACTCACAGATTGTTATTTACCTTTTGCTCTCAAAGAGGACCAATGGCATCCCGAAGGTGATGTCTTGACTTGTGAGTGAATTGGATT
The DNA here is from genome assembly GCF_003287225.1 of Phascolarctos cinereus. NCBI lineage: Eukaryota > Metazoa > Chordata > Mammalia > Diprotodontia > Phascolarctidae > Phascolarctos > Phascolarctos cinereus. The sequence goes on from NW_027555625.1 coordinate 244,650,263, forward strand.
TAAGTGAGGCAGAGCTGCATAAAGTCATCCACCTCAGTCTCCTCCAGAATCACAGGAGTCCAGAAGCAACACAAAAGTCAAAATGACTGGTGATGGCCCCCAAAGGAGGAAGAAAGTGGGTAAAGACTGTTTTTTTTTCTTGTATCTCTATAACCCAGTACACTGTGCTTTGAGAGTACTAGGTGCTTAATGAATGCTTGTTACACTGAAGAGGGATAAGCACTCCTGCCTTGGGACACTGGATTAAGAGACAGTTGGTGATACTCTCTCTGTTCTGATGTGGGTGATGGGGAAATAGTGTGACCAGATTCTGTGACTTCAAGAGATGAGAGTTACAATAACCCTTATAATGTCATTGATCCTCTTCAAGAACTCAGGACAAACCGTAACAACTTACTACAACAACAACAACTACAACTGTGCCATGCTCATGGGGTTATGAGTCACAAAAATACAGCAGAGAAAACAGAAGGGAAGAGCACCCCCCCAGTGCTTGGGAGTTGAGCTGAGACCAGAAAAATCCAGAGATCACATTCATATCTCTACCAATAAGAACAGTCACACCAAAGAATGGAACATGGAGAGAGAGATAGCCAGCTTCCTGAGAACATAGAATACTTTTTGTTTTCCCCAAGCATCCTTTCTTGTTGTATGGAATACATGACTGCTGCTCTGAACATTGGATTGCCAACCCCTGAGTGTATTTCATGAGCAGGGTCAGGTGCTTTGCCAGAATAGGGGATCAACATATAATATTTTTCAATTTTCCATGTACTTTCGTATATAACAGTTAGTATGGTAGAACAGATAAAGAATTGCCTTCACAACTAGAACAACCTGGGTTCAAGTCCTTCCTGTGACACAGACTGATTAAGTAACACTGGACAAGTCATATAACCTTCCAAGCTCTACAGTCAAGCACTTCTTAAACTGTGGGTCACGACTCCATGTGGGGTTGTGACCCACAATTTAAGAAACACTGAAGGGATTGCAAGTGGAAAAAAAATTACGAAGCTATACAGCTCTATGAACTCTAAAACTTTAAAGTCAGAGAAGTTGCTGATCTGCATTGGGAGAGACCAGAGAGTTCATTATGCCAGTGAAGTCACAAACCCTATCCCCATCTAATTCATATATAATACATTATATTTTCTCTTCCTCCATCTCTATCGTTTTCCATTCTCTCTCTCTCTCTTTCTCTCTCTCTCTCTCTCTCTCTCTCTCTCTCTCTCTCTCTCTCTCTCTCTCTCTCTCTCTCTCTCTCTCTCTCTCTCTCTCTCTCTCTCTCTCTCGTAAAAGCAGAAATGCAAAATAGATGGGTAAAAAATAATGCAGGGGATAGTAGATCTATCTGATTCTTTTATTATTTCCCATATAGCCTCTACTACAATGATTAGCATATAGAAAGTGCTCAATAAGTACTTATTTATCGATTCAATTCATTGCAATTCAACAAACATTTATTAAGCGCTTACTATGTGCAAGAGGATACAAAGACAAAAATGAAAAAAAATCCTTTCTCTTAAGAGCTTCTCTTGTTTTGGGGGATGCAATGCATAAACACATAAGTATATAGAAGATAATTTGAGTAAAGTAAGAAGAGCCCAAGGGGAAGTAGGAAAGTCAGCAGCTGAGGTGAGCCTTGAAGGAAGGTAGAATTCAGATGAATTGAAGGAAATTAATTCTGAAAAGAGACTGAAAAGGAATGGTCAGACAGGAAGGAGAACAACCATAGGACATTTTGGGGACAAGGGACAGCCTATGCAAAGATGGACAGAGAGAGAAGGAATGTTGAGTCTGAGGAACAGCAAGAAGGACAGTTTGGTGGAAGCAGGTGTATGAAGTGTGGGAAGGCAGGCTGGAGTCAGATTGTGAAGCACTTTAAATACCAATCTGAGTCACTTAAAATGTCACACAGTGATCAAGTTGCAGGGAATAACGGCCTTGAGGCTCCTAACTGAGTGTTATTCCATTTCTATTCTACCCTTGTTGAATTGCTATCAATATCTTCTGTGTTCTTTATGAATAGATATTCATCAAGATAAACCTGTTTTAATCATAAATCACTTGATTATGACTATCAAATATTTTACTATCATAGTATTTATCTGAGCAGAGTGTAGACTTTTTAAAGAATCATAAGCTCCTAAGAATATATATATAAGAGTTGGATGGCCCCGTGGAGGTCATCTGGTTCAACATTCTTATTTTACAAATGATGGAAATTAGGCCCAGGAAGATTCCGTGGTTTTCCCACAGTCATACAAACACATTTAGTAAGCACCAGAGCTGGGATTCTGGCCCTGGTCCTTTGATTCCAAGTCTTATGTTCTTTACTATCTCACGAAGCTCTGGCATACTGACTAGGCGTGATGATCAAGCATAGTGAGGGTAATTGATTTTATTCTCAGGTGTGGTGTCAGAGGACCATGCTTGGACTTTAAATTGCTTTCTTTACTCCTATAACTTCATTCTGAATGCAATTCTTAGTGTAAGAACATAAAAGGAAGCAAAAAAGTAGGAAAAGTGAGCCAATGTAGGCAGCTTATAGACTAGTTGGAAAGAGAAGATGAAAAGCTATTAATGTGTGGAACACATGTGCCAGTGTACTATAACCTCACTTATTTCGGTAAACAAAAACCAATGTGGAGTCAGACTGATTAATGAGATAAACTCATCTTGTGCCCCAGGAGACGTGTGTATGACAGAAGCAGATATGTCCTTGTACATTTGGAGATGTTTATTAGCAGGCTTATGCTGAGCTATCCATTTTATCAACTTTCTCTGCTTACTCATTTATTGAGTCATCAGTTTCAGCCTGATGACCCCTAAAAACTTGTCTGGGTCTGTCATGAAAGAAAATGATTTTGAGTGCCATTCCTGAAACAGCCCTAATTTTCTTTTTGATGAATACAGAAGACAAGTAATGTCAGAGTGATTCTGTCCAAGAACACAAAGACTACTGGGGCCTGAGGATGTCCTATAGACAACTGTATGCTAGTTATGAGAATGTTATATCACAGTCCTAAAAATGCAGTTTGTATAGCATGGCCCCTGGCCTGACCTTCCACTGGGACAAATCTTTTTACTGATTATTCTCAAATATACCTTCAATCCTTCACTTTTAAGCCTAGAAATTTGAGAGAAGCACATTCTGACCATTTTTACTTTGTATTCACTTTTCCATGTGATACTTCCATTTTTTTTTTGTCTCTGTGAATTTGCAGAAGTCATTTTTTTAATGCCTGGCTTATTTGTCATCTCTGCCTTTCTGACTTCTTGTCCTCCTGTGAAGCTCAACTTAATAAGTCTTCTCTGCAAAGTCTAGCTTGTTTCTTCCCATTGTTAGAGCTTTTTCCTTTCTAAGTCTTTCTTGTAATGTACTTATTTATTATTTGCATGTTAAAACCCTAACACTGCAAGAGAAGTCAGTCCTTTAGGTCAGGAACTGCTTCATTTTTTTCTTTGTCCACAGCACCTAGCCCAGTGTCTCGCATATGCATCTGTGTAGCTATGTTGTCAGGTCGTTTATTAGTCATGTCCAACTCTTTGTGATCTTACTTGGAGTTTTCCTGGCAAAGATACTGGAGTGGTTTGCCATTTCCTTCTCCAGCTCCTTTTCCAAATGAGGAACTAAGGCAAACAGGGTTAAGTCACACAAGCTAGTAAGTGTCTGAGGCCAGATATGAACTCAGGAAGATAAGTCTTCCTGACTCCAGGCCCCATGCTCTTAACCACTATACCATCTAGCTGCCCACTACGTAAGTGTATATACACATATACCTATTAAATATATATCTATTCATGTATATATGTGTTGTATATATATGCAGGTATATGTAAATATGTATATTATATGTACATGTATGCACATACATGTGTATGTAATATATTTTTGAATATGTTGTATTTATACATGTGTGTAAAATATATTTTTGAATATATTATACTTATATGTATATATGCATTTATATTATGTTTAAAATGAGGTTTTTTTTAGTTGTTTGATATAATACAGCTTTGTTGCTATCATCTATCTAGCTATCTCATTTATCCATCTATCTCATCTGTCTATCTACCTACCTACCTACCTACCTATCTATCTATCTATCTGCTTACCTGTAATAAAGGCAGAACTGAGTAAAGGGGGGGTGAAGAATGATGCCTTACCTCCTTATATTGACTTTTGATCTAGTTCAAATTCCTTTTCATGCTAAGCCAGATATGATCTTGGAAATAGCTAATCTTAAATTATGTAGTTTTTTAAAACAAAACACTTTGATCTCTGACCAGACAGGGATATGGAAAATAATTTAACTTGAGGATGCTCTGTCTGTTATTTGTTAGCTAGATGTGGTACCTATATGTAAAGGGATGTCCTTCTGAACTCATCAGGGAAGGGATTTTCTTTAATTGAAGGTCTGACCACATCACCCCTATTCAATCAACTAAAGTGATTACTTGCTATTACTTTCAAGATCAATTATAAAGCCCTTTGAGTGGCTTTTAAAATCCTACAAACTTGTCCCCTTCCTACTATCTAGTCTTCTTATACTTTATTCCTTCATGTAATATATGTTTCATTGATACCTGCTTCCTTGATGTTTTTCACAGAAGCGACATCGCCAAATTCTATGAACTTTCATCAGCTTCCCTTCATGTCTGAAGTTTTCTTTCTCCTTTAAATATGCAAGACACAGTAGTCAATGACTATAGTAATCTATTATTTGATAAACCCAAAGAACCCAGCTTCTGGGATCAGAACCCACTCTTTGAAAAAAACTGCCAGGAAAACTGGAAAAGAGTATGGCAGAATAGACCCAAATCTCACACTATTTACCAAAATAGAGTCAAAATGGGTTCATGACTTAGATATAAAGGTTGATACTGTAAGTAAACTGGGTGAACAAGGAATAGTTTACCTACCAGATCCATGGAGAACAGAAGAATTCATGACCAAACAGGAGATAGAGAACATTATGAAAAGCAAAATGGATAATTTTGATTGCATTAAATTGAAAAGTTTTTTCACAAACAAAGCCAATGCAACTAAGATTAGAAGGAAGGTAGAAAATTGGGAAAGAATTTTTTAACAACAGTCTCTCTGATGAGGGCCTTATTTCTAAAATATATAGAGAATTAAGACAAATTTATAAGAACACAAGCCATTCCCCAATTGATAAATGGTCAAAGGATATGAACAGACAGTTCTCAGATGAAGAAATTAAAGCCATCTATAGTCATATGAAAAAATGCTCTAAATCATTATTGATTAGAGAAATGCAAATCAAAACAACTCTGAGGTACCACATCACACCTATTAGATTGGCCAACATGACAAAACAGGAAAGTGATAAATGTTGGAGAGGATGTGGGAAAATTAGAATGCTAATACAGTGTTGGTGGAGTTGTGAAATGATCCAACCATTTTGGAGAACAATTTGGAACTATGCCCAAAGGGCTACAAACATGTGCATACCCTTTGATCCAGCAACAGCACTTCTAGGGCTATATCCCAAAGAGATCAAACAAATGGGAAAAGGACCCACATGTACAAAAATATTCCTAGCAGCAATTTTTGTGGTGGCAAAGAATTGGAAATTGAGAGGATGCCCATCAATTGGGGAATGGCTGAACAAGTTGTGGTATATGAATGTAATGGAATACTATTGTGCTATAAGAAATGATGAACAGGTTGACTTCAGAAAAACCTGGAAAGACTTGTATGTTCTGATGCTGAGTGAAGTGAGCAGAACCAAGAGAACTTTGTACACAATAACAGCCACGTTGTGTAATGACTAATATTGATAAACTGAACCCTTCTCAGCATTACAAGGATCTAAGACATCTCCAGAGGCCTCATGTTGTAAAATGCTATCCACATCCAAAGACAGAACTATGGAAGTTGAATTGCTATCATTTTTTTTTCTCTTCTGTTGAGTTCTGTTTCCTCTTTCTGATGATTCCTCCTATTGGTTTTAATTTTTACTTACAACTTCACTAATGTGAAAATATGTTTAATAGGAATGTAAATGTGGTGGGGAGGAAGGGAGAGAAAAATTTCAACTCAAAAGCATATGGAAGTGATTGTTGATATATCAAAATAAATTAATAAAATTTTAAAAAAAGAAAAAAAGGAAATTTTCTTTCTCCTCACCTTCACCTCTTGGCTTCCTGGATTCCATTCAAGGCTCAGACACAATCCCATATTCCAGAAGAAGACTTCCCTGGTACCCCTTTCTTTCCATGACTTCCCTATCACATTATGTCCAATGTATACTTTTACACATCAAGGTTTGTGCACATTGCCCCCCCCCCATTAGACTGTGAGCTCCTTGAGGCCAGGGACTATCTTTGTATCCATCATCCTTAGTACAGTGCCTGATACATAGTAGGTACTTAAAGACTTGAATGTACATGGAAGCTGACTCTGGGATAATTCACTTTACATAAACAACAGATTTAAGGAAGATGAAAATAGAAAAAAGATAGGATAATTAGATGTATTTTCTTGGAGGCCTGTTTTCATGTTTGAGATTATTTTTTGGTGGAACGATGTGGCCAGTGTTTGATATTCAATCAATGTTACAGAATTGAAATTTTTCAGATTAAATTATATTTTAAGATATGTAAAAAATCCACCATTAAAAATACACATGAAGGCTATATGTCACACACAGACACACATACACACACACACACATACGTGTGTGTGTGTGTGTGTTCATTAAAGGTATATTTAGTTTTCTTAAACAATAACTTCAGCAAGAAGTTGAAGAAATGGAGGCATTAGAGACTTCCAGGTGCCAAGATTGCAGAGTAAGCAGTAAATCATTCTCACTCTCCTTTTCGACTTCTTTAAATCCCAGAAAATAGTGCCCCAGGAAAAATCCTGTAATGGGGGAGCCAGCAAAAAGACAAGGTGGAGCAATCTGTTAGCCTGGGAAATTTGGAGGCAGAGTAAGAAAAGTCTGTTTCACTATAGTAAAAGAGAAGTGCATTCCAGGACAGGAACTGTCCCAGCAAGCCAATGGCAAGCCCCACCTCTGCAAAACAGCAGAGATCCTGAGCCCCAGGGTGGTGGAGCAGGCAAACAACAACACCAGGACCCCCAAAGTGCCTTAACATAGCAAGGGGAACCAGCAGATTCCAATTCAGAGAACTACCACATGTGCTGATACAGCCCCAAGGAGGCAGGGAGAGAAAATGGATTTTGTTCAATTAAAAAAATCTAATTTAATTAAAAAGGAAATCCTATCTGGTGGTCTAACATTGTATGAATTTGTCCAGCCTGCTTTGTTAAGGGTGTATAACCCTGAGGGATAGAATTTCATGTGCTAAGAATGTTGTCCTAAGAACTCAGTTCTTTATCAGAAACCATTCAGCATAGTGAAGGGTAGGATATATTTGTGAGGAGTGAGCAGTATGATTTAGACACAGGGTGGGGATCCTGTGTCCTTGAGGCCACATATGGCCCTCTAGGTCCTCAAGGGCAGCCCTTTGACTGAATCCAAACTTCACGGAACAAATACTTTGATTTGTTGATTGATCCAAAGAATTTGTTCTGTGAAGTTTAGATTTAGTCAAAGGGCTGCCCTTGAGGACCTCACGGGCCATATGTGGCTGTGAGGCCACAGGTTCACCACCCCTCATTTAGAAAAAAGAACCCTGAACCAAGAGTTAGAAAACTTCAATTCTTGTCCCAGTTCTGCCACAAATTGAATGGGAAGGCTTTGACATGCCTTTCACCCTCTCTGAGCTTCTGTTTCTTCACTTGTAAAAGGAGAGGTTTGGATTAAAGAAACCAGTGGGAGGGCATGAGGTCAGCTCTGGAGTATAGGTCTAACCATTTTCTTGGCATTACCAAAAGTTGGATTCCTAGGAAAAGATCCTTGAGTTTAATGGCATTCCCTACCACCATCTTTGGTGTTATCTATAGGTCTATCAATCTAGACCAGAAAGAGACCTTGGAGGCCCTCTAGTCCAAGTCTCCAATTTTACAGATGAGAAAACTACTTTGGGGGTTCAGTGAGCTCCTCATGATTCCCCAGGAATTAAGCAAGAGAGAGGCAAATTTCAAATCCAGACCCAGCACTCATTCTATTATCATGCTGCCTCAAGTATCGTTGACAATGGGTAAGACAGAGAGAAATGATCTTGCTTTCTAACCCTCTATCCAAATTACAAAATCCATATCCAGAACAATACTTGTGTCCTTTACTTAGATGTCAGTCAAGACAAACAGTCACTTGTTCCCAAAGGTGGTCCTAGCTCCCCTGAGTCCCTAATCCTAAAAAAAATGAGTGGGTCAAAGAAAAAAATTAAAGAAACTATAACTTCATCCAAGGAAATGACAAAAATGAGACAATATACCAAAACTTATGGAATGCAGCCAAAGCCATTCTTAGGAGAAATTTTATATCTCTAAATGCTTACATGAATAAAATAGAGAAAGAGGAGACCAATGAACTGGGCATGCAGGTAAAAAAGTCACAAAAAGAACAAATTAAAAATCCCTAATTAAATACCAAATTAGAAATTCTGAAAAACAAAGGAGAGATGAATGAAATTAAAATCAAGAAAATTATTGAACTAATAAATAAGACTAAGAGCTGGTTTTATGAAAAAAATAAACTTTTGGTTAATTTGATTTAAAAAAAGAAAACCAAATTACCAGTATCAAAATTGAAAAGGGTGAATTCACCACCAATGAAGAGGAAATTAAAACAATAATTAGGAATTATTTTGCCCAACTGTATGCCAATAAATCTGACAATCTTAGTGAAATGGATGAATACTTATAAAAATATAAATTTCTCAGATGAACAGAAGAGGAAATAAAATACTTAAATAACCCCATTTCAGAAAAAAAGAAATTAAGTGAGTTATCAATGAACTCCCTGAGGAAAAAAAAATCTTCAGGGCCAGAAGGATTCACAAGCAAATTCTACCAAACATCTAAAGAGAAATTAATTCCAATACTATATAAAGTGTTTGGGGAAATAGGCAAAAAAGTCCTATCAATTCTTTTTTAAAATTTTTATTTATATTTTGGGATGATTTATATTTTTAGTTTTAATTTTCGACATTCACTTCCCCAAGATTTTGAGTTCCAAATTTTCTCCCCATCTCATCCCTCCCCCACCCCAATATGGCGTGCATTCTAAATGCCCCTTCCCCTAATCTGCCCTCCCTTCTATCTCCTCCCTCCCCTTCTCTTCTCCCCTTCCCCTTCTGTTTTCCTGTAGGGCAGATAGGTTTCTATACCCCATTGCTTATATATATTTTATTTCTCAGTTTCAATTGAAAACAATTTTTAACATTTGTTTTTAAAATTTCAGGTTCAAAATTTTCTCCCTTCCTCCCTTCCCACCCACCTTCATTGAGAAGGCAAGCAACTCGATACAGATTATACATGTATTGTCATGCAGAGTGCTTCCATAGTAGTCATGTTGTGGAAAACTAACTATATTTCCCTTCATCCTAACCCACCTCCCCACTTATTCTATTTTCTCTTTTGATTGTGTCCCACCTCAGAAGTGTTTGCTTCTGATTATCCTCTCCCCCTATCTGCTCTCCCCTTTATCATTCCCCCACTCTTTTATCACCTTCCCCCTCTATTTTTCTGTAGGGTAAGATAGATTTCCATACCCAAATGAGTAAGTATGGTATTTTCTTCTTAAGCCAAATCCTATGAGAATAAGATTCATTGATTCCCTCTCACCTTCCCCCATTTTCCCTCCACTGTAAAAGCCTTTTCTTGTCTGTGTCATGTGAGATAATTTACCCCAAGCTACCTCTCCCTTTCTCCTTCTTCCAGTATAATCCTCTCTCACCCCTTAATTCTATTCTCCAGATATCATCCCTACATCTTTAACTCACCCTGTGCCACTATCTGTCTATCTATCTATCTATCTATCTATCTATCTATCTATCTATCTATCTATCTATCTATCTATCATATTTTCCTCCAATTACCTTAATACTGACAAAGGTCTCATGAGTTACAAATATCATCTTTCCATCTAGGAATGTAAACAATTCAATCTTAATAAGTCTCTTATGATTTCTCTTTCCTGTATTGTATTTGGAAGTCAAATTTTCTATTCAGCTCTGGTTTTTTCATCAAGAATGCTTGAAAGTCTTCTATTTCACCCTAATATCCATTTTTTCCCCTGAAGGATTATACTCAGTTTTGCTGGGTAGGTGATTCTTGGCTGTAATCATATCTCCTTTGATCTCCAGAATATTATATACCAAGCCCTCCAGTCCCTTACTGTAGAAGCTGCTAAATCTTGTGTTATCTTGATTGTGTTTTCACAATACTTGAATTGTTTCTTTCTGGCTGCTTGCAATATTTTCTCCTTGACCTGGGAACTCTGTAATTTGGCAACAATATTCCTAGTGGTTTTGCTTTGGGGATCTCTTTCAGGAGGTGATTGGTAGGTTATTTTGATTTCTTTTTCTCTCTTGTTCAGGAATATCAGGGCAGTTTTCCTTGATAATTTCTTGAAAGATGATGTCTAGGCTCTTTTTTTTTTTTTATCATGGCTTTCAGATAGTCCAATAATGTTTGAATTGTCTCTCCTAGGTCTATTTTCCAGGTCAGTTGTTTTTCCAATGAGATGTTTCACATTGCCTTCTATTTTTTCATTCTTTCAGTTTTGTTTTACAATATCTTGTTTTTTCATAATGTCACTAGCTTCCATTTCCTTCATTCTAATTTTTAAGGAAGTATTTCCTTCAGTGATCTTTTGGATTTCCTTTTCATTTGGCCAAATCTACTTTTTAAGGCATCCTTCTCCTCATTGGCTTTTTGGACCTCTTTTGCCATTTGTATTAGGCTATTTTTTAAGGCATTATTTTCTTCAGTATGTTTTTGGGTTTCCTTTAGCAAGCTGTTGCCTTGTTTTTCATGATTTTCTTACATAGATCTAATTTTCTTCCCAGTTTTTCCTCTATTTCTCTTTCTTGCTTCTCAAAATCCTTTTTGAGTTCTTTTGTGGCCTGGGACTGATTCACATTTTTCTTGGAGCCTTTGGATATAGGAGCTTTGACTTGGTTGTCTTCTTCTGGTTGCACGTTTTGATCTTTTTTGTCACCAAAGAAAGATTCTGTGGTCTGACTTTTTTTTTGGTGCAGTTTGTTCATGAATCCAGCCAATTACTTGAGTTATGAACTCTTTATTAAGGTGGGGGGTTGCTCTCAGTGTGGAGAATGTATTGTCCCAAGCTCTGGGGGTTTTGTGCAGCTGTTTTCAGAGATACTTCTAGGAACCTGTAAATTTTCAGTTCATCCATGGTGGTACAATCAAGGGTGAGATGTTTACTCCTTTCCTGGCCTGTGCTCTGGTCTATGAGTGACCACTTGGAACTGTGAGGAGGATTCCTTCTGCACCACCACTACAAGCTCTACCATGCAGCACTCCTTCTCACCCCAGGACTGCCACCCAGAACTGTGACCCAGATCCAAGCAAAGGCAAAGCAAGGGAATCCTACCTCAGTGCCAGCAAAGAGATCCCTGAAATCCCCCTCTGATCAGCCACTTGATTCCTCCTCAGTCTGTGGGCTGCGAGCTCCAGAAGCAGTCACCTCCCCACAGCTGCTCTGGGATTGGTGCTAGGACCAAGCTACTCTTTCACTGCAGTCACAGACTTTTCCTACTGACCTTCTAAGTTGTCTAAGTTGTGGGTTGAGAAGTCTGGAAACTGTTACAGCTGCCAGTGATTCCTTTCTTTGAGGGCTGCTCCAGATTTCTTGAGACCTGGTCTTTGCCTGTCTACCTTTCCAATCAACCGCTCAGGTTATCTTGGGTTAGACATTTGTTTCACTCTGTCTTTTTGTGGGTTCTGCTTCTCTAGAATTTCTTTAAAGCCATTTTTACAGGTTTTTGGATGGCTTTGGGGGGAACTCAAACAAGTCATTGCTTTTACTCCACCATCTTGGATCTGTCCTCTCTCAAATTCTTTCTATGATTCAAATGTGGTGATGATACCTAAACTGGGAAGAGTAAAACAGAGAAAGAGAATTATAGAACAATTTCCATAATGAATATAGATGGAAACATTTTGAATAAAAGAGATTATAGGAAGTTATCACAAGGATTATACATTATGACCATATGGAATTTTTACCAGGAATTTAGGGCTGATTCAGTATTAGGAAAATTATTAGCATAATTGACCATATGAATAACAAAATTAACAGGAATCATATGATTATCTCAATAGATGCAGAAAAAGCTCTTGAAAAAAATACAGCACCCATTCCTATTAAAAAACCAGAGAACATAGGAATAAATGGAGTTTTCTTTAAAATGATAAGTAGTATCTATGTAATACTATCTGCAAGCATTATATGTAATGGGGATATACTAGAAGCATTTCCAGTAATACCAGGGATGAAAAAAGGACGCCCATTGTTACCACTTTTATTCAATATTGCACTAGAATTGTTAGCTTTAGCAATAAAAGAAGAAAAAAGGAATTGAAGGAATTATAATAGGTGATGAAGAAACAGAGCTATGACTCTTTGCAGATAATATCATGTTATACTTAGAATCCTAAAGAATCAACTAAAAAACTACTTGAAATAATTAGCAACTTTAGCAAAGTTGCAGGATATAAAATAATCCCTCCTAAATCATTGGCATTTTTATATATTACTAACAAAGTCCAGTAGCAAGAGATAGAAAGATAAATTCCATTTTAAATAACTGTAGACAACAAAATATATTTGGGAGCCTACTTGCCAAGACAAACCCAGGAACTATACAAACACAATTACAAAACACTTTTCACCCAAATAAAGTAAGATCTAAATAATTGGAACATATCAGTTGCTCATGGACAAGCTGAGCTAACATCATAAAAATGATAATTCTACCTAAATGAATTTAGTTATTTAGTGCCATACCAATCAATCTACCAAAAAATGTATTTCATAGAGCTAAAAAAAATTTAAAAAATACATCTGGAAGAACAAAAGGTCTAGAATATCAAGGGAAATAATGAAAAGAAATGCGAGGGAAGGTGGCCTAGCCATACCAGGTCTAAATCTGTACTATAAAGCAGCAATCATCAAAACTACTTGTTTCGGGGTGGCTAGGTTGCACAATTGGTAGAGCTCTGGCCTGGGAGTCAGGAGGACCTGAGTTCAAATCTAGCCTCAGACACTTGACACTTACTATCTGTGTGACCCTGGGCAAGTCACTTAACCCCATTGCCTCACCAAAACAAATGAACAAACAAAAAACCAACTACTTGTTTTAGCCTACTTGGCTAGGAAAAAGAATGGTGAATCAGTAGAATAGGTTAGGTACACAAGACACAGTAGTCAATGGCTATAATAATTTACTGTTTGATAAACCCAAAGATTCCTGCTGCTTGGATAAAAGCTCATTATTTAACAAAAACTGTTGGGAAAACTGGAATATAGTATGGCAGATAGTACACATAGACCAACATCTTACACAGTATACCAAGATAAGGTCAATATGGGTACACTATTTAGACATAAAGGGTGAGGCTATAAGCAAATTAGGAGAATAAGTAATAGTTTACCTGTCAGATCGATCGAGAATGGAAGACTTTATAACCAAAAAAGAGAAAGAGAACATTCTGAAATGCAAAAATGCATTTTTTGATTACAGTAAATTAAAAACTTTTTGTACAAAGCCTATGCAACCAAGATTGAAAGGGAAGAAGAAAGCTGGGAAACAAAAAGTCAGTGTCTCTGATAAAGACCTCATTTCTAAAATATATAGAGAAATGAGTCAAATTTATAAGAATACAAGTCATTACCTAATTAAAAAATGGTCAAAGGATATGAACATGTAGTTTTCAAATGAAGAAATTAAAAGCTATCTATAGTCATATGAAAAAATGCTCTAAATCACTATTGATTAGAGTAATGCAAATTAAAACAGTTCTGAGGTACTACATGTCATCTATCAGATTGGATAACATGACAAAACAGGAAAATGATAAATGTTGGAGATGTGGGAAAAATGGAACAATAATGTGTTGGTAAAGTTGTGAATTGCTCCAACCATTCTGGAGAACAATTTGGAACTATGGCCAAAGGGCTATAAAACTATGCCTACCCTTTGACCCAGAAATACCACTTCTAGGTCTATATCCCAAAGAGATAATAAAAACCAGGAAAAGACCCATATTTACAAAAATATTTATGGCAGCTCTTTTTGTGGTGGTGAAGATTTGGAACTTGACAGAATGTCCATCAATTGAGGAAGAGCTGAATAAATTGTGATATGTGAATATAATAGTATGCTATTGTTCCATAAGAAATGATGAGCAGGAAGACTTCAGAAAAACCTAGAAAGACTTATATGAACTGATGCTGAGTGAAGTAAGCAGAACAAGGAGAATATTGTGTACACAGTAACAGTCACATTGTGCAATGATCAACTTTGATAGACTTAACTTTTCTCAGTAATACAAAGATCTAAGACAATTTCAAAAGACTCATGGTTGAAAATGCTACTCACATCAAGAGAAAAACTAAGGAGTCTCTGAATGCAGATTGAAGCATATTACTTCCCCTCCCCCCATTTTCTTTTTTGTTTCTTCTTTCTCATGTTTTTTTTTCCTTTTCTAATTGTTCTTTACAACATGAATAATGTGGAAATACATTTCATATGATTGTACATGTATAGCCTGTATCAGCATGCTGTCTTGGGGAAGACGGAGCAGAGGGAGAAGGAGTAAATTTAGAACTCAAAATCTTATAGAAGTAAATGTTGAAGACTAAAAATAAAGAAAGAAATGGAGGCTTCAGGTATACATAATTTTTTCAAGTATATCCATGAAAGGATTCAGAGGCAAGACTTGAGGACTAGTCTTGGAGTAAGAAGTAACTAGTTTATGCCCTGCTTTTGCAAATACTAATTGTGTGACCTTGTATAAGTAACTTAACTTCCTACTGCCCCAGGAATTTACCTAGGATGGTAATTTACAGATAAATTGTCGATCTATATTGGTTAAAAGAAGATTCATACAACATGAAATCACAGAATCATACTACCTCCCCACCCAAATGTAAAAACAAAACAAACAAAACAAACAAAAAACAACCTATTTTTTCCGATAAAAGTTTAATTGGAAGACTGTTGACCCAAGGAGATTTATTTCAATTACCAGGCATGTTCTAAATTGAATTATTAAAAGAAACTTCTGTGAGTATTTAGAAAGGGAAATCATAATCTCAAAGGCCCATCACGATTTCATAATAGGTCATTTCAAAGTGCCTCATTTTCTTATTTGATAGGATTACTAGACTACTAGAATTTAGATCATATTACTTAGACCACACCTTTACAGTCAGACAATTGACCAGAAGATGTGACAAATATGATCCTATTATACTTACTTCTTGTTGATTATACTTTTAAAAAATCTGGTTTAGTAAGGTATAATGTCACCTTAAAAATTCTCTTTTAACAAGGTGTCTCCCATGCACATCTTAAAATCATTCTAAATTCCCTGAAAAATTTAGTAAAAAAGACAACATTAGATTGTTAACATCAAACAATACATTAAGAAGAAAAAGAACCATGCTTTCCAAAGTTGTTTTCCACCATAATGGAGGACGTCTGGTGCATTCTATAGGTATTCTAGCTCCTTGCAGGTTGGGGATGATTCTTGTTTGTATTTGTTTCCTACATCACTTGGCACAGATTTTGGCCCATACTAAGCACTAATAAATGCTCATTCATTCATTCATTCATTCATTCATTTACAATACAAATGGAAGAAAAAGTCCATATAGATGGTGAAGTCCTCTAGATTCCTTTATTTGAAGATGACTAATTGTACCAATTCTATCTACAATAGCATAAAACTGCCTAAATGAGATCCATAATAACTTTAAGAATTTTGGACTAACTATACATACAGAAAAACACTGAATAGATAAAAAATGCCAGTTGCTTCTATTATGATCTGTAGATATGAAATTGATCCATCAGTAGGTGTATAAAAGTATATGTAAACATATGTTACACAAACATACACAATGATAGTGATCGGGTAGACTTTCGCACACTATGCACACACATACATACACATATAATATAGCTATATCTCTATATTATCTCTGTATGCATTTATGGTGTATCTACGGACATACATGTGTATATGTTACGTATATGTGTGAATATATGTCTAAGGGATTGCTCTTTTCTCTGAGGTGTAAATGCTTCTGAGAAGAGCTACTGCCCAGTTGTCTGCCTTAACTCTTCAGTTATCTAGAGAATGGGTCTACTTTAGAGATTTTAAAAAATTAATTCTTTTCAATTATCAAGCATTTGCTTTTTCTCCTTCCAATTTCTATTTGTATGTAAAAAGGAAAAAAAACAACAACCTTGTAACAAATATGCATAGTGAAGAAAAACAAAATCCCCGTATTGGCCATGTCCAAAAATATTATATAGGTCAATTCTTTTTGAACAAGGCAACAGCAAGTAGCATTCTTTACCATCCAGAGTCATAATTGATCATTAAGTAGGTCAATGTTCTTAAATTTTTCAAAACAATTAGGTATACAATACACAACAGTAAATGACCAGGCTTTTGGGACATTAATTCACAATATGACAAAAATGGTTGGGAAGCCCAGGAAACAGTTTGGCAAAACTGGTATAGTGCAGGCCAAGATCTCACACTATATATCAAGAATAGATAAAAATAATACATGATTTATACAAAAAAGTGTTATAACATCAGCAAATTAGGAGAGCATGGAAACTTTTACCTGTCACATGTATGGATAAAGGAAGAATTTATAACCAAACAAGAGATAGAGAAGATCATGGGAAGTAAAATTATTAGTTTTGATTAAATGAAAGTAAACAATACAAATGCAGCCAAGATTAGAAGGGAAGCAGCAAATTGGGGAAAATTTTTACAGTAAGTTTCCCTTGGCAAAGTTCTTATTTCTCAAATATGTATAGGGAATTGAGTCAAATTTATGAAAATACCAATCTTTTCCAAATTGATAAATGGTCAAAGGATATGAACAGGCAGTAGTCATGTGAAGAAATCAAAGCTATCTATACTCATATGAAAAAAAAGTTTTAAACTACTGTTGATTAGATAACTGCAAATTAAAGCAATTCCAAGGTACCACCTCACACCTATCAGACTGGCTAATATGACAGGAAAGGAAAAGACAAATATTAAAGGACAGTGGAAAAATTGGGACCCTAATGCACTGTTGCTGGAATAGTGAACTAATCCAACCATTCTGGAGAACGATTTGGAACCATGCCCAGAGGATCATAAAACTATACATACCTTTTGACCAAGCAATACCAGTATTAAGTCTATATCCCAAAGAAATCACAGAGAAAAGGAAAAAAAAAGATCTATGTGTACAAAAATATTTATAGCTGCTCTTTTTGTGGTGGCAAAGAATTGGAAATTGAAGGGATGCCCATCAATTGAAAAATGGCTGAAAAGTTGTGCTATATGTCATATATGATTGTGATGGAATACTATTGTGTTCTAAGAAATGATGAGAAGGATGGCTTTAGAAATATCCCGGGAAGACTTATATAAACCTGATGCCAAGTGAATTGAACAGAACCAGAAGGGCATTGTACATAGCAACAACAATATTTTATGACGATAACTGCGAATGAATTAGCCATTCTCAGAAATACAGTGATGCAAGACAATTCTAAAGGACCCATGATAAAACACGTTATCCACTTCCAGAGAAAGAGATTACAGAGTCTGGGTACAGACTAAAGCATATTTTTTCCACTTTACTTTTCTTGCTTTTTTTTTTACAATATGGTTAATATGGAAATGTTTTACATGATTTCACGTGCATAATTATTAGATTTCTTGCCTTCTCAATGGGTGAGTGAGGGACAGAAGGGAAAGAAAATATGGGAGCTCAAATTTTTTTAAGTGAGTGTTAAAAATAAATACAAAATAATTTTTGAAAAAAATGATTGTTTTTATGATTTGTTCTCCAATTCACTAATTCTATAGGATTAGATTGCTTAGTTTTGTTTTTTGTTTTTGTTTTTTTAAATTAATTTATTTTGGTTTATCAACAATCACTTCCATAAGTTTTTGAGTTTTAAATTTTTCTCCCCCTGCCTCCCCAAGATGACATGCAATCTGATATAGGTTATACATATACATTCCTATTAAACATATTTTCACATTAGTGATGTTGTAAGTAAGAATTAGAACCAATAGGAGGAACCTCCAGAAAGAGGAAACAAAACTCAACAGAAGAAAAAATAATAGCAGATAGTATGCTTCAATCTGCATTCAAACTCTTTAGTTCTTTCTTTGGCTGTGGATAGCATTTTCCATCACAAGGCCTTTGGAGATATTTTAGATCCTTGTATTGCTGGGAAGGGTTAAGTTTATCAGTATTAGTCATTGCACAATATGGCTGTTATTATGTACAAAGTTCCCCTGGTTTTGCTCATTTCACTAAGCATCAGACCATACAAGTCTTTCCAGGTTTTTCTGAAGTCTGAACAACAGTTTTCCTTTTTGATTTCCTGAAAGATAGTGTCGAGGCTCTTTTTTTATCACAATTTTCAGGTAGACCAATAAATGTATCTCCTGTATATCCAACAATAACTGTATCTCCTGGATCGATTTTCCAGGACAGTTGTTTCACCAATGAGATATTTTATGTTTTCAGCTATTTTTTTCATTTTATTTATTTCTGTTTGATTGATTCTTGCTCTCTCAAAGAGTCATTAGCTCCCCTTTGCCTAATTCTAATTTTAACAAATTGCTTTCTTCTATTAGATTTTGTATCTCCTCCATTTGGCCAATTGTATTTTTTAGGTTTTTGTTTTCTTCAGTGTACTTTTTTTTTCCAGTTGGCCAATTGTATTTTTTAAGGATTCTTCTACCTCTCTCATTTGACTTTTAAAATCCTTCTTGAGCTCTTCTGAGAAGGCTTTTTGGGCTTCAACCAGTTCATATTCCCTCGAGGTTTCAGATGTGGGTTTGTTGACAATGATGTCCTCTTCAGAATTTCTGCCTTCATGTTCACTGTTCTCATATCGTGAACCTATAGTATGTTTCTTTTTACTCATGCTGTTTGCTTATTTTCTGGCCTTTAAAGAGATTGAGCTCTTCTGCTGGGAAACAGAGGAAACTGACTCAAGCTTCTTGTGTTGGGAGCCTAGGTCTTGGTCACTGGCTCTGTGTGCTGGGGCCTCTTATGTTGGCAATTGGAGGCTGTAGGTTTCTGGCAGCTTACCTGGTGTTGGGCTGGAATCAGCAAGGCTGGAACTTTCAGGCAATTCTAGGTTGCCTGCTTTTCCTTTCCTTTAGCTTTCTTCAGCTCCTTTTAGATGGGTGCTGCTGGGTGTTTATCAGCCCCCTGCAGTGTTGTCTCCCTCCTTTCTGCTAATTCACTGGGTGATTCCTTTGTGGTAGAATGCCTAGGCACCTGGTGGTTTTCTGAGGTAGTTTCCACTGGTTCCCTCCCCCCCCCCAAAGAGGCACTCGGAGGTCCAGGTGTTGGTGTTTGCCTGTTCTACCACCTAGGCTTCAGGATTTCTTCACAATTGGAGGCTGCAGTGCTCTGACAGCTCACCTGGTGTTAGAACCAGCAAGGCCAAGGCTTTAGGAAGCATTTAGGTTCTTTTCTTCACCTCCTTTCAGATGAATGCTGCAGGGTACTTATCCCCTGGGGTCCCTTGTAGTTCTGCCTCCCTTACTTTTGCTGAGGCACTGGGAGACCTGTTTGCTGAGCTGCTGCACTTCTGCTCCCCATCTTTCTTCTAGTTCAGCTGTTCCAGGTTTTTTTTTTTTCTGGGGTGATATTTTCTGGGTTTTCAGAGGTTGATAGAGAAGAGTGAGAGCTACTACCTTTTCACTCCACCATATTGGCTCCTGGAAGTGGAAGTCTCTGCTTTTGCTTTTTCTGAGCTCTTTTTCTTACAATTTCTACCCCAGCTTTTTTTCTTTTACTTCAACTGAAGTATAATAGATTTTGCTCTGCTCCCATATTTTAATTTTGTGAGTATCTTTATCTTCTGTGTGTGTCTTTTGTAAAGATACATATTTGGATTCTTGTTTCTCATCTATGCTACTAGCTTTTTCCATTTTTTAAAATTCTTTTTTAATTTTTAAAAAATTTATTTAATATTTTTTCCTCAGTTTCATATAAAAATAATTTTTGACATTCATTTTAAAAACTTTGAGTTACAAATTCTCTTCCTTTCTCTCCCCCAACACTATTGAGAAGGCACGCAATTTTATATAGGTTATACATGGGCAGTCATGCAAAATATTTTTATGATAGTCATATTGTGAAAGAAAACTTAGACCCCCACCCCCCAAAAAAAACCCTCAAGAAAAATAAAGTAGAAAAAGTATGTTTCAATTTGTATTCAGATACCATTGGTTCTTTCTCTGGGGATGTATTTTTCATCATAAGTCTTTCAGAGTATCTTGGATCATTATATTGCTAAGAATAGCTAAATTATTCACAGCTGGTCATCTTACAATATTGCTGTTACTTTTTACACAATAGGTTGTACTTTGCATCAGCTTATGTAAGTCTTTCCAGGTTTTTCTGAGAACAACCCGTTCATCATTTTTATAGCACAATAGTATTCCATTATAATCATATACCACAATTTGTTCAGCCATCCCCCAATTGATATGTATCTCATCAGTTTCCAGTTATTTGCCACCATAAAAGAGCTGCTATAAATATTTTTGTATATATAGGTCCTTTTCCTTTTTGATTTTTTTTCTCTCTGTGGATACAGACCTAGTAGTGGTATTTCTAGGTCAACCCTTTGACCTAGTTTTAGCTCTTTAGGCTTTTGTATGCATAGTTTTATAGCCCTTTAGGCATAGTTCCAAATTGTTCTACAGAATTGTTGAATCTATTCATAACTCCAGCAACAATGCATTAATGTCTCATTTCCCCCACACCCTCTCCAACATTTGTCATTTTCTTTTTCTGTTTTATTAGCCAATTTAATAGGTATGGGATAGTATTTCAAAATTATTTAATTTGCATTTCTCCAATCAAAAGTGAGTTAGAGCATTTTTTCCCATTTGACTATAAATAGCTTTGATTACTTCCTCTCAAAAAGAATCATATCTTTTGATCATTTGTCAGTTGGAGAATGGCTCTTATTTTTATAAATTTGACTCAGTTCTCTATGCATTTGAAAAATGAGGGCTTTATCAGAAACTTACTTCATTTTTTTTCACAATTACTATTCTTAACTGTATTTCCCTCCATCCCATTCTTTCCTGTTAATTCTATTTTCTTTATCCTTTCTCCCTGTCCCTCCTCAAAAGTGTTTTGCTTCTGACACCCCCTTCCCCTAATCTGCCCTCCCTTCTATTAACACCCCCCTTCTCTTGTCCCCCTCCCCTCCTGCTTTCCTGGAGGGTAAGGTAGATTTCTATACCCAATTTTGTGTGTATGTTATTCCACCTTTGAGCTGATTCTGATGAGAGTAAGGTTCTCTCACCCCCCTCACTTTCTCCCCTCTCTTGCCTAGGGTAAAAGCTTTTCTTTCTTCTTTTATGTGAGATAATTGACCCCTTCCTACCTCACCCTTTCCCTTTCTTCCAGTACATTTCTCTTTCACCTCTTAATTTTATTTTTTAGATATCTTCCCTTCATATTCAACTCATACCTGTGCCCTCTGTCTATATGTATTCCCTCCAACTATCCTAATAATAAGAAAGATCTCAAGAGTTACAAATATTATCTTTCCATGTAGGAATGTACACAGTTCAACCTTATTGAGTCCCTTATGATTTTCCCTTTACTGCTTACTTTTTTATTCTTCTATGAAGTCTTGTATTTGAAAGTCAAATTTTCTATTCGGCTCTGGTCTTTTCATCAAGAATGCTTGAAAGTCCTCTATTTCATTGAACATCATTTTTTCCCTCTTAAGGATTATACTCAGTTTTGCTTGGTAGGTGATTCTTGGTTGTAACCCTAGCTCCTTTGCTCTTCAGAATATCATATTCCAAGCCATCAGAATCTTTAATGTAGAAGCTGCTAAATCTTGTGTTATACTGACTGTGGCTCCACATTATTTGAATTGTTTTGTTCTGGTTGCTTGCAACATTATCTTTTTGACATGGGTGGTCTGGAATTTGGCTATAATATTCCTGGGAGTTTTCATTGTGGGATCTGTTTCAGGAGATGATCAGTGGATTCTTTCCATTTCTATTTTACCTTCTGTTTCTGGAATATCAGGGTGGTTTTCCTTGATCATTTCTTTAAAGATGATGTCTAGTCCCTTTTGTCAATTATGGCTTCCAGGTAGTGCAATACTTTTTAAATTATCATCTCTGCTGGATCTTTTTCCAGGTCAGTTATTTTTCCAATGAGATATTTCACATTGTCTTCTATTTTTTTCATTCTTTTGGTTTTGTTTTTATTGTTTCTTGATTTCTCATAGTCATTAGCTTCAATTTACTCAATTCTAATTTTTAAGGAATTATTTTATTCAGTGGGTTTTTGTACGTCCTTGTCCATTTAGCCAATTCTACTTTTCAAGGAATTTTTTTTCTTTAGTGAATTTTTTTTGGCCTCTTTTTCCATTTGGCCTAATTTTCTTTTTAAGGTGTTATTTTCTTCAATATTTTGTCATGTGTCCTTTACCAAGTTGTTGACTCTTTTCCCATGATTTTCCTGTATCACTCTCATTTCCCTTCCCAATTTTTCTTCTACCTCTATTTTACATAGAAATCACTTCTTTTCAAAATAACTTTTGAACTCTTCCATGTTTTGGGATCAACTTGTATTTTTCTTGGAGGCTTTGGATGTAGGAATTTTGAATTTTTATCTTCTTTTCAGTATGTTTTTTGATTTTCCTTGTCACCATAGTAATATTATATGGTCAGAATTTTTTTCTTGCTGTTTGCTTATTTTCCAGCCTATTTCTTGATTCTTGCTTCCAGGGTGGAGAGTACACTGCCCTAAGCTTTAGGGTTTTTTATACCTGTTTTCAGAGATACTTCTAGGGACCTGTAAGTTTTCAGTTTTTCCAAATTGGTATGATCTAAGGAGAGATATTTACTACTCTCCTGGCCTGTGCTCTTTTCTGTGAGTGATCACAAGTACTCTTTTCTGCCCTGGAACTGTGATGAGGGTTCATGATCCACTATGGCCCACAATCTTTGGTGTGCTAGTGCTCCTCCTTGCCCTAGGACTTCCACTTATGACTACAATCCAGATCTTAGTATGTGTAAAGCAACAGATTCCTGCCTCAGTTCTAGCAATGAGCAACCTGTTTGGTCCCTCAGATCAGTTGTTTAACCCCTTTCCAATCTGTGGGCTGAGAACTCTGGAAGCAGCCACTGCTGCTGCTGATTCAGTGACTCCCAAAGCTTGCTCCTGGTTTGCTGGGGCCATGGCTGTTCTGGTGGAGCCTTTACTGGACTGTGATCCACTCTCATCCAGGTGTGACAGACCTTTCCTGCTGACCTTCTAAGTTGTCTTTGGCTAGAATATTATTTCTCTCAGTCCTTTTGAGAGTTCTGCCACATCAGGAATTGTTTAATGACATTATTTAAGAATGGTAGGAGGAGTTTTGTACAAAGCTCAGGTGAGCTACTGCCTTTTTCTTTTTTTTTTCACCATCTTGACTCTGCTCTGATCCTTTTCTATTTTCTGAGTGAATTCATCCTATTCATATGGACATGAATGTTGTGTTATTTCCCTCCATCTTATTCTCTTCTTTGTGTACTTCTTGAAGGGTTGAGCCAGTATGGCAGAGTAAGTGCAGGGACTCACTCAACCTCTCCCTTATTCTCCTCTAAATAACTTAAAAATAATGCCTCAAAATGTATTCTGTAGCTGCAAAATCAACAAAATGACAGGGTGAAATAATGTTTCAACAACTTAGAAGGTCTGCAGGAAAGTTGTATCTCACTGGGTTAGGTAGAAAGCACAGTCCAGCTCAAGCCAGAATCAAGACCCCATGCTCAACAAGCCAGCAGCAAATCACTATGTCTTGGTGCTGGCCAGCAGCAGGCCTTTGGGGCAATTGAATCTGCTGCAGTGACTTCCAGAGCTCTTAACTCACAGATGGTAAAGGCATCTGAAAACTAGTCAGAAGGAGATCACAAGGGACCCTTTGTTGGCATTAGGTGCAGGACTCAGTTACATTTTCCTACACAGAGTTCCAAGTCACAGACCCAGGTGAAGAGGAACACTAGGATACTAACACAGAGCTTCTGGCTAAAAAAGAACAGGGGCCTTCATCACAATTCCAGGGCATAAAACAGTAATTATGGTTATTCGTAGACTGGGGTATAGACCAAGGGAGTAGTGATCACACCTCTCCTTAGATAATACCACCTTGGGAGAACTGAAAATTTACAGACCCTGAGAACTAGTCTTGAACAACTGAAGAAAAATTCTGAAGCTTCAGACAGTGCCCCCACCCTGCAAGCAGAGCCCAGCTTTAACATAAATTTAAAAGTCAAGAAATAAACTAGAAAAATGAGCAAGCAACAAATAAAGAACCTAATCATAGAAAATTACAATGGTGACAGGCATAATCAAAACACAAACTCAGAAGGGGACAATAATGTCAAAACAGCTACACCCAAAGCCTCAAAGAAAAAAAAGTGAATTTGTCTCAGGTTCAGATAGAGGAAAAATCAGGAAAAGAAATGAGAGTGAAGCATGAAAAATAAAACCTTAAGAAGCAAATAGGCCAAATGGTAAAAAAAAAAAAAGGTACAAAAATCCACTGGAGGGGGACGGAGGACTCTGTACAAAGTAGAATTGGCTAAATGGAAAAGGAGGTAAAAAGCTCACTGAAAAAAGTATTTTCTTAAAAATTATATTTGGGCAAGTTGAACCTAATGATTCCATGAAACATCAAGAAACAAAACAAAATCAAAAGAAGGAAGAGAGAGAGAAAGAGAGAGGAGTGGGAGAAGACAGGGAGAAGGAGGGAGAGACAGAGAGAGAGAGACAGGGTCAGATAGAGACACACACAGAGACAGAGAGTGACAGAAAAACAGAGACAGAGATAAAAAGAGACATAGGAAAAGTATACTTTCCTCCTTGAACCAGTTCAGATGAGAATGAGTATTGTACACTCCCTCCCCATTTTCCCTCTAGTGTAACAACTTTTTCTTGCATATCTATGATAAGTGAGATAATTTTACTCACTCTTTCTCTCCCTTTCCTTTCTCACATTACATCCTTCTTTTCCATCCTTCCATTCTTTTTTGAAATCATCTCAACATAGTAGATTCACACTCATGTGTTCTAAGTGAATGTCTTCTAACTGCCCTAGTGATGATAAATTTCTCGGGGGCAACATGTATCATCTTACTATATAGAAATTTAAATAGTTAAACTTTTTAAGTCCCTTATGATTTCCTGCTCATGTTTACCATTTTATGCTTCTCTTGAGTCTTGTGTTTGAATGTTAAAATTTCTATTCTGCTTTGTTCTTTTAATCATAAATACTTAAAGTCCTTTATTTCATCAAACATCCATATTTTCCCCTACAGGAATACCCTCAGTGTTTCTGGGTAGATTATTCTTGGTTTTAATCCTAGATCATCTGCCTTCCTAAAAATCATATTCCTAGCCCTCTGCTTCTTTTGTAGAAGTAGCTGTAAATCTTGTGTGATCCTTACTTTGGCTCTATGGGATTTGAATTTTTTTTCCTTCTGGCTGCTTCTAGTATTTTATCCTTCACCTTAGAGCTCTTGTGTTTGGCTATAATGTTTCTGGGAATTTTCAGCT
Source organism: Phascolarctos cinereus (assembly GCF_003287225.1). Lineage (NCBI taxonomy): Eukaryota > Metazoa > Chordata > Mammalia > Diprotodontia > Phascolarctidae > Phascolarctos > Phascolarctos cinereus. The sequence goes on from NW_027555625.1 coordinate 244,676,026, forward strand.
GGGGATTTCTTTCAGGAAATGATCTGTAGCTTCTTGCAATTTCTACTTTTCCCTCTGGTTTTAAGGTATCTGGGCAATTTTCCTTGATAATTTCTTGAAATATGATATCTAAGCTCTTTTTTTAAATAATGGCCTTAAAATAGGCCAATAATTCTTAAATGGTCTCTCCTTGATTTGTTTTCAAGGTCATTTGCTTTTCCTATGAGATATTTTATAGTCTTCTTTTTTTTCTTCATTCTTCTGACTTTGTTTTATACTCTTCCTTAATGTGACATGGAGTCAATAGCTTCCATTTGATCAATTCTAATTTTGAAGGAGTTATTTTAATGATATTTTGTACCTCTTTTAACCAGTTACCCACTTCTGATTTTGAAGGAGTTATTTTCTTCAGTAATTTTTTTTGCCTATTTTACCAAGCTGTTAATTTTCTTTTCATAATTTTCTTACAAAGCACTTGTTTCTTTTTCCAATCTTATTTGATTTAGAAAAAATCTTTTTCATTCTTTTTAGCTTTTTATTTTACTCTTCTAGTAATTCTTGTCCACTTTGTGTCCAATCTGCATTATTCTTTAATGTTTTGTTTCACATATTTTTAAGCAGTTGTCTTCTGAATCAATATCTTGTGCTCCCCTGTCACAATAATACCTTTTGTGATCAGGTTCTTTTATTGTTGTTTGCCCACTTTCCCAGCCCATATCTTAGTTTTGAAATTTATGTTAAAGTTGAGGCTTTGCTCATTTTGTGAATAGTAACTGGCCTGATCCTCAGATTTTTATTACATTATGCTGCTTTCAGTTACATTCAGGGGCCTGTAAGTTTTCAGTCCTTACAAAATGTTATGATCTGAAGAGAGGTCTGGCCACTCTCTTCCTGGTCTGTGCTCTGGACATTACATAGGTGTGCCCCTGATTCTTTATAACATCAACCATTTCTTCACATCTTGGAACTGCAACCTGGACCTGGGTAATGGGTAAAAGAACTGTCAAATGGTACCTAATCCTGATTTTAGCACAAGTATCTTCTCAAATCTATTTCTGATCAGGTATTCAGTCTGGCCATTTCTAGGAAATGGACTCTCTGGGTGCAACCACCACTGCTACTGCTGCCTCCAAAATCTATAGCCAGTGCTACTTCTGCCACAGATGGAGTTATTAGCCAGCCCCATATCCCAATGTCTGTACATCTCTATTTTTTGTCTCCCTAAGCTGCTGTGGGCTAGAAAAATGGCTCACTGTGAGTTTTTGCAGAGGAAGGAGGTTTCCACTCAGAATTCTGTTAGCCACATTTTTTATTTTTAAACATATTTATTTATTTTTAGTTTTCATCATTCACTTTTATAAGATTTTGAGTTCTAAATCCCCTCCTTTCTTTCCCATCCCCCCAATTAAAAAGTTGTTATAGAAGGTGGTTGGGCTCATCAAGAATGCTATCCTCACTCTTCCTTCTTGGCTCTGCTCCAAATAAGACAATTCTCTGAAACAATCTAAGGACAATTAATTTCAATATAACATAAGGAAAAGAAAGGGACCTATCAAATTCCCTCTATGATACAAATATCATCTTGATACATTAACCACAAAGAGTCAAAACAAAGAAATAAAATTACATACCAACAACTCTAAGGGACATTGATGTAATAAATAATAAATAAAATATTTGTAGAGACCAAAGAAACATATTACAAAAATTACAATAGCTAAATCGAGTTTATACCAAAACCATAGAATTGTTTCAATGTTAGGAAAATTAACAACATGATAAAATATATTAATAAAAACAATAAATATATGCATGAAAGATAGAGAAAAAGTCTAACGAGCTAAAATATTGATTTATTTTGTGAAAAACACTAGAAAGTATGAGAATAAACCAGTATTTCTTAATATGATGAGTCATATTTATCAAAAAACCAAGAGCCAGCATTGTGTGTAATGGAAATAAAATAGAGGATTTTTAATTATGGTCCAGTGTAAAGCAATGATATTTATGATGATACTATTATTTGATATTGTGCTGAAAATTCTAGATATTACAATATTATAAGAAACAAAATTGAGAGAATAAGCGTAAGCTTAGAGGAAACAAATTATTTCTTGCAGATGATATTGTTTAATTGAAGAATGCTAGAGACTTAACTAAAATTAATTGAAACAATTAACTTCAGTAAAGTTACAGGATTTAAAATAAATCCATGGAAATCATCATCATTTCTCAACATCACCAATAAAACCCAGCAAAAAAAGATAAAGAGAGAAATTACATTTAGAATGCCTTTAGAATATATAAATACATAGAAGGTGAATTGACAAGATACAAAGAAGAATTTATAAATATGACTACATAACATTCTTTTAACAATTTAAAATATAAGTTTCTCATAGGTATACCAAGTTAACATGCTAAACAAATAAAATGCTGCATCAATTAGAGCTAGAAAAATAATAATGAAATTCATCTGGAAGAATAAAAATTTAAGAATCTCAAGTAAGATCACAAATTTGGACAAAAATATGACCTAATATTACCAGATATCAAAGTATCCTATAATGCAATAATCATAAAAATGAGTTAGTACTGGTTAAAAAATAGATACATTGGCAAAACACACAAGCAGAAGTTAATGAAGCAAATAGTCTCATATTTTATAAATCCCAATATGTCAGGTATTGGAACAAAAACTTAGTATTTTTTAAAGCTACTGAGAAAACTGGAAATCAGCCTGGCAAAAACTAAATGTAGAGCTCAACATCTCATATCATATACCAAGATAAATTCTGAAAGAATATGTGAGGGAGCATAGTTCCATCATCAACAAATTTGAGAAGCAAGAAAGTATCTCTCAGATCTATGAAAAAAGAAAGAATGGACTACAGAGGGAGGCAGAGTCGTGATGGCAGAGTGAAAGCAGTGACTTGTTAAAGCTCTACCCCAAAACCCTCCAAAGACCTGCAAAAAAATGGCTCTAAACAAATTCTAGAGCAGCAGAACCCACAAAAAGACAGAATGAAACAAATTTCCAGCCAAAGACATCCTGGATGGTTGATTAGAAAGGATTGCACCAGCTGGGAAAGAAACAATTCAGTATGGTCACCCAGGTGAAGACCAGGCTTCAGTGAACTTGGAACAGCCCTCAGAGGCCTGAATCATGGGCAGCTGTGGTGGTTTTCAGACTTCTCAACCCACAAATGCCAAAGACAACTTAAAAGGTCAGTAGGAAAAGTCTGTGACGTGGTGAGAAAGAAGCTTGGTCCCAGCCCCAGTCCCAGAGCAGCTCTGCGGTGGCAGCTGCTTCTGGAGCTTGGCCCACAGACTGAGAGGGAATTGAATGCCTCATAAGAAGGGGATTGCAGTATTTATTTGCTGCTGCTGAGGCAGGACTCCCTTGCTTTGCCTGTGCTTGGATCTGGGTCACAGTTCTAGGTGGTGGTGCTAGGATAAGGGTGCATGTTGGCGTGGTGGAGCTTGTAATGGTGATGAAGAGGAAATCCTCCTCACAGTTCCAAGGCAGAAAAGAGCACTTGTGGTCACTCATAAACCAGAGCACAGTCCAGGAAAGGTGTAAACACCCCTCCCTTGATCATACCGCCTTAGAAGAACTGAAAATTTACAGGTCCCTAGAAATATCTCTGAAAATAGCTACACAAAACCCTCGAAGTTTGGGACAGTACACTCTCCACACTGGAAGCAGACCCTTACCTTAACAAAGAGTTCATAACTCAAGTAATTGGCTGGGATCATGAGCAAATTGCACCAAAAAAAGTCAGACCATGGCATCTTTCTTTGTTGACAAAGAAGATAAAAAGGTACAACCAGAAGAAGACAACAAAGACAAAACTCCTACATCTAAATCCTCCAAGAAAAATATGAATTAGTCCCAGGCCATGGAAGAACTCAAAAAGGATTTCAAGAAGCAAGTAAGAGAAGCAGAGGAAAAACTGGGAAGATAAATGAGAGTGATGCAAGAAAATCACTAAAAACAAGTCAATAGCTTGCTAAAGGAGACCCAAAAACATACTGAAGAAAATAACACCTTAAAAATAGCCTAACTCAAATGGCAAATGAGTTCTAAAATCCAATGATGAGAAGAATGCCTTAAAAATCAGAATTAGACAAATGGAAAAGGAAGTTCAAGGGCTCACTGAAGAAAATACTTCTTTAAAAATTAGAATTGACCAAATAGAAGCTAGGGACTTTATGAGAAATCAAAACATTGTAAAACAAAACCAAAAGAATGGGGAAAAAAAGGAAGATAATGTGAAATATCTCGTTGGAGAAACAACTGACCTAGAAAATAGATCCAGGAGAGATCATTTAAAAATTATTGGACTATCTGAATGCCATGATAAAAAAAAAGAAAAAGAGCCTAGCCATCATCTTTCAAGAAATTATCAAGGAAAACTGCCTTGATATTCTTGAACCAGAGGGTAAAATAGAAATTGAAATAATCCACCAACTACCTCCTGAAAGAGATCCCCAAAGGAAAACCACTAGGAATGCTGTAGCCAAATTACAGAGTTCCCAGGTCAAGGAGCAAATATTGTAAGCAGCCAGAAAGAAACAATTCAAGTATTTTGGAAACACAATTAGGTTAATATAAGATTTAGTAGCTTCTACATTAAGGGATTGGAGAGTTTGGAATATAATATTCTGGAGGTCAAAGGAGATTGGATTATAAGCAAGAATCCCTTACCCAGCAAAACTGAGTATAATCCTCCAGGGGAAAAAATGGATATTCAGTGGAATAGAGGACTTTCAAGCATTCTTGATGAAAAGACCAAAGCTGCATAGAAAATTTGTCTTTCAAATACAAGACTCAAGTGAAACATGAAGAGATAAACAGGAAAGAGAAATCATAAGAGACTTATTAAGGTTGAACTGTTGACATCCCTAGTGGAAAGATGATATTTGTAACTCATGAGACCTTTTTCAGTATTAGAGTAGTTGCAGGGAAAAAAAATTATATGTATGTATGTATGTATGTATGTATGTGTATGTATGTGTATGTATGTACATACATACATACACATACATACATACATACAGATAGATAGAGGGCACAGAGTGAGTTGAAGATGTAGTGGTGATATAAAATTAAAGGGTAAGAGAGGATTATACTGGGAGAAGGAGAGAGAGAGAGGTAGAATGGGGTAAATTATCTCACATAAAACAGACAAGAGAAGGCTTTTACAGTGGAGGGGAAGTGAGAAGGAACGAGTGAATCTTATTCTCATCAGATTTGGCTGAAGAAAGGAATACCATGCACACTCAATTGGGTACAGAAAGCTATCTTACCCTTCAGGAATAGGGAAGGAAGCAATAAGAGAGCAGGGGGATGATAGAGAGGAGGGCAGATTGGGGGAGAGGGTAATCAGATGCAAACACTTTTGAGGAGGGACAGGGTTGAACGAGAGAATAGAATAAATGCGGGGCTGGATAGGATGAAGGGAAATATATTTAGTTTTTTACAACATGACTACTAAGGCAGGGTTTTGCATGACTACACATGTATAATCTGTATTGAGTTGCTTGCCTTCTCAATGAGGGTGGGTGGGATGGAGGAAGGGGGAAAATTTAGAATCCAAAGTTTTAAAACAAATCTTAAAAATTGTTTTCACATGCAACTGGGAAATAAGATATACAGGCAATGGGGTTTAGAAATCTATCCTGTCCTACAGGAAAATAGAAGGGGAAAGGGATAAGAGGATTGGGGGGGATGGGAGGATAGATTAGGGGAAGGGGTATTCAGAATGCATGTGATCTTGGGGTGCAGGGAGGGATGAGATGGGGAGAAAATTTAGAACTCTAAATCTTACGTAAGCAAATGTTGAAAACTAAAAATAAATAAACAAGACACAAAAAGAAAAGAGGAAGAAGCATGATCAAACAAAAGTAAGAGTACATTAAAGGATAATGTGATAATTTTGACTATATAAAATTTTAAAGGTTTTGCCCAAACAAAATCAATATAACTAAAATTAGAAAAGGAGCAGGAAACTGGGGAAAATGTTTGTACAATTACTCTGATTCAAATTTCTCATTTTCAAAATATATAGGGAACTTATTATATTGACAAAATAAATGTTACTATTCAATTCATAAATGGTCAATCATTATGAGTAGAGAAGAAATCCATTCTATTAGTAGTCATATGAAATAAATTGTTCCAAGTCATTAAAAATTAGAGAAATTCAAATGAAGGCAACTGTGAGATTTACCTCACACTCATCAGATTGGCAAAGTTGAAAATATCAAGAAAAAAACAAAATGATACCAACAACAAAAATGCAAATATTGGGAGGGGCTGTGGAAACATTGCAGGCACATTAATGCCCCATTGGTGGAAATGTGAACTGTTCCAGTCATTATGGAAAGCAATTTAGAACTATGTTCCATCAAATGAGGAACGGCTGAACAAATTATGGCATATGTGTAATGGAATACTAATGTGCTATACAAAATGATGATGTGAATGGTTTCAGAGAAACCTATAAAGGCTTGAATAAAATGATGCATAGTGAACTAAGGACCAGGAGAACAATTTATAACAAAAAACATCATAAAAAGAAGTAATTTAGAAGGACTTAAGAACTCTGATCAGCAAAATGATAAACTATAATTTCAGAGGAGAGACAATGATGATACGGCCCACCTCCTAAGAAAAAGGCATCAAAGATGTGAAAAAGAGCTTAGCTATTCTGATCAAGACAATGATCCAAGACAGTTTCAAAGGACTCATGATGAAAAATGGTATCCATCTCCAGAGAGAGAACTGATGAGCTCTAAAGATAAGTTCAGCCATACTTTTAAAAACTTTATTTTTCTTGTTTTATTTTTGTTGTTTGTTTTGTAACATGTCTAATATGGAAATATATTTTAGATTACTTCACAATTTTACAATATATTTATAATAGCTATGAAATTGCTTGCCTTCTCAAGGAGGGGGGAAAGTGGAAGAGACAGAGAGACAGAGAGAGGGAGAGGGAGAGAGAGACAGAGAGAGAGAATTTTAAAATTTTAAAAAATGAATTTTAAAAATGTTTTTACATGTAATTGGGAATACTTAACAAAATAAATAGAAATATATTAGAATACAAAACAGAATGAATTGAATGTATAAACAAATGAAATATGACAGGTATTTTTTTTTGTGCCCCAAAAGAGATGTTCAAAACATAAAAGTCTCTGTCAAAATAACTCATTAATAAATATTTAAAATAGAACACAATAAACTATAAGTCATTATACCTCCTGTAAATTTGATACTCAAAATGGTCAAATATGAAACACTTTTTGGTGTTTTAAAAAAAGTCTCCAAGAATCTCTTTTATATGAGATAATTTTCCTTCTTAACATAAGTTTTTTTTTCATATTGCACTAGTTTTACCTTGCCCAATGTAATCTGGCTTCTCCTCCAGATTTTCCTATTTTTCCCTTTATCTTAGTTTACCAGAATGTGAGATGCCTTTATAACCATGTTTTCTCTCTTTAATGTTTATTCTTGCAGCTTTTATGTTGTATTCCCAGCCATTTGTTTCTGGTTCCCTTCCTTACTCTTTGGCTCCCTCACACAAACTCATTGTCTCCACTGTTTCACAGACACTAGAGGCTGGCCATCATAGCTGTTCTCAGTTCCCTCATATGGGATCCTAGACTTAATAAGAAACTTGACATGAAGAAAAGGGATTTGACTTTTTTTCCCCACAGTCCGTAAAAGCAATGGAAGTTATAGAGGCAGATTACTATTTTAGGTGAAGAAAATCTTTCTAAAAATCAGAGCTGTCCAATAATGAAGAGAACCTTAGTATGCAGTAAATTCTCAGTAACTAGAAGCCTTCAAGCAGAGATTGGATGATGCCAGCAATCTTGCCAACAGTACTGTGTTTCAGGTACAAGTTGAAGTAGATGACCTCAAAGATTTCTTCCAACTATGGCAGCCTGTGATTTGGCAAGGCAGCTAGGTGCAGCAGTAGATAGAGTACTGAACCTAGAGTCAGAATGACCTGAGTACAAACCTGGGCAGGTTCTTAATAGCTGTGCTCTCTAGTGTTTTTAATGAATGCTCTATTTTGTCAAAAGCTTTTTTAAAATTTTGTATTTATTGAGATAATTATTTTATTTTTGCCCTTTATTCCTGCTGTAAATGCTACCTGGTTATAGTGTATAACCTATTGTTCCAATCTCCTTACTAGCATTTTATTTAGAATTTTTGCATCATTATTCATTAGAGAAATTGGTCTATGGTTTTTTTTTCCTATTTTTGCTCTTCCTAGCTTAGGTATCAGCACTGAATTTTTTCATGATAGGGATTTGGTAATATTCCTTTGCCTATTTTCCCAAATGGTTTATTTACTATTAGAATTGATTGTTCTTTAAACATTTGGTAAAATTCAATTGTGAATCCATCTTGTCCTGGGAATTTTTTTTCCTTTGGGAGTTCATGGATTACTTGTTCAATTTCTTTTTCTAAGGTAGGGTTATGTAAGTATTCTATTTCCTCTTCTATTAATCTGGGCAGTTTGTATTTTTGTAAATATTCATCCATTTCACTTACATTATTTACTTGTGTGTAACTGGGAAAACCAGGAAGCCAGACCTAGCAGGGCTGACCAGAAGTGATTGTGGGTTGTGGTTGTAGATGAGAAGGAGTGAGCACACACCTGGTAAGTACTGTATCTCAGGGAGCAAGAATATTTTTATTTTGTTTTATTTTTAATTGATTGATTCATTTTAAACTTCACTACAAAAACTTAAGTATACAATAAGAAAAAGAAATACATTACAAACTTAAGTTAAACACAAAATATGGGAAGAAAAAAAGGCATTGCCCTGTGCACAGCACAACTTAAGATGGAGGGAAATTCTCAAATAGTAATTATAACTTTGAATGTGAATGGGATGAACTTGTATTTGACAAGTGTAAAGACTTAAGATTTTAGGATAATAATTTGTTATTTGGTAAAAATTCTTGGGAAAGCTGGAAAGTAGTAGAGCAAAAACTGAAAATAGACCAATATCTTATGCCATTTACCAAGATAAGGTCAAAATGGATACATGGCCTAGATATAAAGGGAGATATTACAAGAAAATTAGAAGAACATGGAATATATTAGTCATCAGACTTATGGATAGGCAATTTATCAATAAACGAGATAGGGAACAAAATTAGGTATAAAATAGATAATTTTGATTATGTTAAATTAAAAAGAGAGGTTTTCTACAAATAAAAGAAATGTAACCAAGGTCAGAAGGAAAGCATAAAACTGGAAAAAAAATTGTAGTTTCTCAGATAAAGATCTCATATCTCAAATATATAAAGAACTATTTCAAAACTATAAGAATACAAGTCATTGCCCAATTGATATGTGGTCAAAGGATATGAACAGACACTTTTCCAATGAAGAAATCAAAAATGATTTATAGTCATATGAAAAATATTCTAAATCGTTATTGATTAGGTAAATGCAAGTTAAAACAACCTTCAGATATCATTTTATACCTACCAGATTAACTAAAATGATTGAAGGCAAAAGTGACAAATGTTGGAGGGGATGTGGAAAAATCGGGACACCATTTCATTGCTGGTGGAATTGTGAACTGACTCAACCATTTTGGTGAGCAATCTGGAATTATGCCTAAATTGTTATTAAACTGCCTATACTCTTTGACCCAGCAATGCCACAACTAGAAAGGAAAATGACCTACATGTTCTAAAATATTTATAGTAGTTCTCTTGGTGGTAGCAAAAAAAAACCCAAACCAACAACAACAAACTGGAAACTGCAGAGATGCCCATTAATTGGGAAATGGCTGAACAAGTTCTGGTATAGAGTTAGGATGGAATGCTACTGTGCTATACCAAACATGCTCAATGATTTTAGAACAATATGGATAGACTTGCAAGAAATAAAGAAGAGCAAAATGAACAGAACCAAGAGAACATTATAAACAGTAACAGGAATATTGTTTTGAGAATGACTTTGAGTTTATAAGCCATTTTACCTATTATAAATATTCAAATTAACTATAAAGGACATATGAAGAAAGACACTATCGGCATCCAGATAAAAAGTTGATATGTATGTATGTATGTATATATAAATATGTGTATGTGTGTGTGTGTGTGTGTGTGTGTGTGTGTGTGTGTCTATTAGCAATGTGTCTAATGTCTAATGGAAGGGGAAAAGGAAAAAGAAGAAATTTACACGATAATTTTGTTTTATATTTGAAAGTAATAGCAAGTTGTGCATAGTAAATTTGCATTTCCATGTACAATCATCTTTTTTTAAATTGTACTATGTTATGGGAATGCTTGTTTTATTCCACAAATTAAAAATTTAAAAAAATTGCTTTAATTTCCTCTTCATTGGTGGTGGTGTTTTCTTTTTTTCCTTTTTGAAAAAAAAATTAACCAAATGATATATCTATTTTACTTTTTTCTCCCCAAAATAGCTCCCATTTTTATTTCTTCAATTTTTTTCTTTAAATTTTATTATTTTTCTTTTCATTTCTAGGATTTCCAGTTTGGTGTTTAATTAGGGACACACATACACATGTGTATATATATATATATATATATATATGTATACACACATATGTATATATATGTACACACACACACACACACACACACACATATATATATATATATTTACTTTTTCTTTTGATCATATACCGTATTTATTGATTTGATCGTTCTCTATGTTATTGATGAAAGCATTTAGAAAGACAAATTTTCCTCTAAGCATTGCTTTGGCTGCATCCCACAAATTTTGTTCTGTGGTCTCATTGTTGTCATTCTTTTCATGAAATTATTTCTATTTTTTGTTCTTTAACTTACTTATTCTTTGGGATTTCGTTATTTAGTTTCCCATTGATTTTAATCTCTTCCTGCAAGGCCCTTTATTGAATATGGGTTTTTTGTTTTTGCTTTATAGTCTAAAAAGGACACATTTAATATTTCAGCTTTACTGCATTTGTTTTGAGATTTTTCTACCCTGATACATAATCAATTTTGTATGTGTGTGTGTGAAAGTACCATGTACAGCTGGAAATTGTATATTCCTTTTTATTTTTATTAGATTTTCCCCAGATGTCTACCATATCTAACTTTTCTAAAATCCTATTCATCTCTTTCACATCTTATTTATTTTATGCCTAGATTTATCTAGTTCTGAGAGGGGAAAGTTAAGAGCCCCCACTTGTAAAATTTTACCATCTATTTCCTCTTCTAATTCATTTAGCTTTTCCCTTAATAATTTGGATGCTATGCTTTTTGGTATATATATGTTTAGTATAGATATTACTTCTTTGTCCTTGGTACAATTTAGCAAAGTGTAGTTTTTCTGCTGATCCCTTTTAATTAGATCTATTTTTGCTTCTGCTTTGTATGAGATCATAATTGTTATCCCCTTTTTTTTTAACCTTAGCTGAAGCATAAAAGATTCTACTCTAGCCTGTTATTTTTTATTATGTGTGTGTCTTTCTGTTCTAAGTGTGTTTGTTGTAAACAACATATTGTTAGATTCTGGTTTCTAATCCACTCTGCTATCTGCTTCCTTTATACAGGTGAGTTCATCCCTTTCACATGCACAATTATGGTCACTCACTGTATATTTAAGAATCAAAATTTTCCTTGAAGATAATCACAATAAGCAAAGAAAAATTTGTGGGATGGATCCAAAGCAGTACTTAGGGGAAAATTTATATATCTAATCATTTCTATCAATAAAAGAGAGACAGTGCATATCATTGAATTGGGCAAGAGATTTAAAAAATTGAAAAACAACAAATTAACAATTTCCAATTAAGTACTAAAATAGTAATTGTAAAAATCAAAGTAGAGAGTAATAAAATAAAAAAAATAAAATAAAAGACCCTATTGGACTATTAAATAAAACTAGGAGCTGATTTTATGAAAATAAAGAATAATAATAATAAATCATTGGCTAATTTGATTTAAAGAGAAACAAAACCAAATTGTCTGAATCAAAAATGAAAGGAGTGGATGTGCAACCAATGAAGATGAAATTACTCAATTATTAAGAACCATTTTGCCCAATGATATGCCAATAACTGATAATTTAAATGACTTTGAAAAATATTTACAAAACATAAATTGTCCTGATTAACATAAAAGGAAGCAGAGGACTTAAATAATCTTAACTTAGAAAGTAGGACAGGCTATAAATGAACTGATAAAGAAAAAAAGTACCAGATATACATTTATAAGTGAATTATACCAAGCATTTAATGAACAATTAATACTAATATTATAGAAACTGTTTGCAAAAAAAATGAAGGAGTTGTGCCAAATTCTGTCTCTGACACAAATAAAATATGTTGATACCTACACCAGGAACGCAAAAACAGAGAAAGAAAATTGTAGACCAATTTCCCTAATGACCATTGGTGCAAAAATTTTAAATATAATACTAGGAAATAGATTGCAGCAATATATCACAAAGGTCATACAATATCATCAGGCTGGATTGATACCTGGAATGCAGGACTGATTCAGTATCAGGAAAACCATAAGCAAAATTGACCATATTGATAAGAAAAAAGTCGGTATTATACTAATAGTTGTATTAAAAAAACTTTTGAAAACACATAATACTCATTCCTGATTAAAACATTGGAAAGCATAGGGAAAAAATGGAACTTTTCTAAAATGATGTCATTGTCCATCTAAAACCAAAAGATAACATTATATTTAAGGGGACGGGTAAAAAGCCTTCCCAGTAAGATCAGGGGTGAAGCAAACATATCCATTATCACCATTATTTTTCAATGTTGTCTTGTAAAAGCTAGCTACAACCATAAGAAAAGAAAAATAAATTGTGGGAGTAAGCACAGGTGATGAGGAAACAGAACTGCCACTTTTTGAAGATATGGTTCTTTACTTAGAGAAAATCAACTAAAAAAGTGATTAGAACACTTAACATCCTTAGAATATTTGCAGGATAAAAAAAGAAACTCATGCAAATTTTCAACTTTCTATATATTGCCAACAAAATCTAGGAGGAAGAAACAGAAAAAAAGAAATGCCATTTAAAATAACTGTAGACAGTATAAAATATTTGGAATTCTAGCTGCCATGACACACCCAGGAACAGACTTTCTGAACACAATTGAACACAGTTACAAAGCACTCTTCACTCAAGTAAAGACATATACAAATAATGAGAGAAATATGAATTGCTCGTAGCTATGTTAATCCAATATAATACAAATGAAAATGCTTTCTAAATTAATTTAATTATTCAATGACATGGCAATAAAATTATAAAACAATTGCCTTATGGATCTTTAAAAAAACCCAAAATTCATATGGAGGAACAAAAGGAATATCAAGAGAATCAATGGGAAAAAATGTGAAGGAAGGGTGCCTATCAGTATAAGATTTCAGACATACTGCAAATATTAATCCTCTGAACAATTTGGTAGTGGATATGAAATAAAATACTTGATCAGAGAAATCGATCAGATATACAATATATAAAATCAAATGACCACAATAACTTAGTATTTTATAAACCCAAAGGGCCTAGCTGTCTGAACAAGAACTCATTATTTGATAAATATTGCTAGGATGATTGGAAAGTAATCTGGAAGAAACTGGGCATAGCCCAACATCTCACACTATATACCAAGATAAGGACAAAATGAGTATGTAATTTTTATATAGTTGATAGAATAAGCAAATTAGGGGAGAATGGAAAATTGCATATCAGATCAGGGGTAGGGGATAGTTCATGGATGGGGAAGAATTCATGAATGAACAAAGGATCTAGTAGTTTCTGTGAAGCAAAATGTACAATTTTGGTTATATAAAATTCAAACATTTTTGTACAAAGCAGCCAAAATATAGAGAAAAGCAGGAATCGGGGAAATTTTTGCAAGTTTTTCTGATAAATGTCTCCTTTCTCTAATATATAGAGAACTGAGCTAAATTTATAAAAATAAGAGCCATTCCTCAATTGATCAATAGTCAAATGGTGTGAACAGGGAGTTTCTTGAGGAGGAAATCAAAGCTATCAATAATTATATAAAATGCTCTAAATAAGTAATAATTAAAGAAGCACAAAATAAAACAACTCTGATGTGCCACACCATACACATTTGATTGACTAAAATGACAAAAAAAAAAGGAAAATGACAAAAACTAGAGAGGATGTGGTGAAATAGATATAGTAATGCACTGTTGGTACAGCTGTGAACTATTCTATTCATTCTGGAGAACAAAGGCCTATAAAACTGTACATACCCTTTGGCCCAGAAATACTGCTTCTATGTCTAGAGCCCAAGGAGATTAAAAAAAAGGGGGTTTGTGTGTGGAGGGAGGATTTATCTATACAACAATATTTATAGCATTTCTTTTTGTGGTGGCAAAGAATTGGAAAAGGAGGGGATGCATGCCAGTTAGGGAATGGTTGAACAAGTTATGCTATATGAATGTGATAGAATATTATTATTCTATAAGAAGTGATGAAGATGATAGTTTCAGGGAAAAAAAAACCTGGGAACATTTGTATGAACATCAGTTCATGAGTAGAACCAGAAGAACAATGTACACAGTAGAAATAATATCGTAAAGATAAACAACCGTGAAAGATTTGGTAAAACTAATTGATACAATGATGCACCAGAACTAATGGAATAATGACACTGATTAAAGTATATTTTTTCTTTATTTTTTAAAACTTTTTTGGAACATGGCTAAAGTGGAAATATGTTTTTCAGGACTTTGTATCGTAAGTACAATGGAGATATATATGTATGTGTGTGTATATATATATATACACACACACACACACACACACACACACACACATACATATTACTGTCTCTATGGATGAGAAAGGGGGTATAGGAAGAGAGAGAATGTAAAATGTAAAATGTAAAAATGAAATAAAATATTCATTTGTAAATTCATCCTGTCTATTATATAGTTTCCCTTTTCCCTATATGCTCATATGTGGATTGTCCAATTTCTTTTTCTGATATTGGATTCTTTAAATTCTCTATTTCTTGTTTTATTAATCAGAATATATAATATACATATATACATATATATACATATATAGACATATATGTATATATATATATTTATAAATGTCCATCAATTATGTTGTCAGTTTTATTGGCATGTAATTTGGCAAATCAATTACTAATAATTCCCTTTATTTCTTTATTTCCTTAATTTACCTTATCCAATTTTGATAATGGTACTTTGATTTTGTCTTTAATTTTAATAATTTAAGTAGCTAATGGTTGATCTGTTTCATTGCTTTTTATTTAAAAGTCAAGGTTCTAGTTTTATTTATTATATTGATTTTTTCCTCTTTCAATTTTGTTAATTTCTTTGATTTTCAATATTTCTATTATTTTCTTATTGTTGTTAACTTTTTTAAATTTCATGCCTAATTAATTTATCTGTTCTTTGTTTTTCTTTCTTTCATTCCTTTTTTTTCTGTTTTTCTTTCCCTCTGAAAGTGTTTAGAAATATAAAATCCTTCTGCCCCCGAAGGACTAATTTGATTATATCCTCCAAATTTTGATATGCTGTCCCATGGTTGTCATCATCATTAAAGAATTTATAATTTCTTTGAATTTTTCCCTCTAGCCTCCTTCTTCATTAGGATTAATTTTTATTTTGTTTTGTTTTTTTAGTTTCAATATATTTTTCTAGTAGCCTTTTATTCCTTTATTGAACATAATATTTATTTCTTTGTGGTCCACAGAATGTGTGTTTAACATTTCTTATTTTTTGCATTTGTGAAGTTTTTAAGCCCTACTATACAGTTAACTTTTCTAAAAGTGACTTGAAGAGCCTAGAAATATGTATACTCCTTTTTATTCCCATTGAATAATCACTGGTGTACCATATCTAACTTTTCTGAAGTTCTTTTCAGATCCTTAACTTGTTCCATGGTTATTTTTTATTAGATTTTTCTAAGTCTCAAAGGAAATACATTGAAATTTTTATTGTCTATCCCTGTAACTCATTTAACTTTTCCATTAAATATTTAAATGGTATACCATTTGTTGCATAAATGTTTAGTATTGACATTAATCATTGTGTATAGTAGAGTTTTAACTGTATTTCTTGTAAACAATATATTGTTGAATTCTTCTTTCTAATTCATTCTACCATCTCATTCAATTTTACAGATCAATTCTTCCCACCCACAATCATAGTCATGGTCATTAATTATATATTCCC
The DNA here is from genome assembly GCF_003287225.1 of Phascolarctos cinereus. NCBI lineage: Eukaryota > Metazoa > Chordata > Mammalia > Diprotodontia > Phascolarctidae > Phascolarctos > Phascolarctos cinereus. The sequence goes on from NW_027555625.1 coordinate 244,692,251, forward strand.
ATCCATCTTCTTATTTATTCTTTTTCTCTCATTGTTTCCTACACTTTCTTTCAAAAAGAAATAACAGTGAGCAAAGAATTTGCTCAGCATCAGTGCTCTGATTTGATCCAAGCTTCTTCTGCTCCCTGCATCTCTATTCTTTCCTTTCCCAGAGCCCAATTGCAGCTTTTTATCCTTTCTTTCTTTCTTTCTTTTAGTTGCCTATTTATATTTCCCCATCCATGGTGTGAACTTATTTTGCCTATGACTAATTTCCTCCCTAAATGTACTCTTCCTCTTATTTCCTTCATTTTTCTTTTTTTGTTTCATTTTTATATGAAATGCATTTCTGTACCCAAATCTATTGTATTCGTCGCTTCTCAGAAAAGCTCATATGAATGTCAGTTTCAAGTGGGACCACTTCTTTTATTGGGTTTTTTTTATTTGCTCATCCTAATTATGTGAAAGAGCTTTCCCCCATATTTCTGCTTTCCTATTAACTTTCTTTTCTTCTTTTTTTTAGACCATCAAAACATTAAACAAAAATCAAACATTCACAGGCCCTTTGTCTTATTTAAGTCTTTCTATAACTTCTGATGATATTAAGGTTCTGGGGGGATATTTGTATCATATCCACCTATTAGAACAAAAACTCTTCATCCTTGTTTTACCCTTTATGATTTCTCAGTAATATTCACCTTTTTAAGTTTCTCTTGACTCATATTTGTAATTCAACATTTCTACTAAGGTCTGTTCTTTTCATCATGAATATTAGAAGTGCTCTATTCCATGAAAGATCCTTTTTTTTTTTCATTGTAGGACTACTCTCAGTTTTGCTAAGCTATTCTTGGTTGCAAGCCTATTATATATTTTGCCTTTTGTAATATAATATTCTAAATTCTCTGCTCCTTTATATTCATGGCTATTAAGCCTTTTGTGACCTTGAAAGTTGGCATTCAGTACTGGAATTCTTTCTTTCTCATTGTAGTATTTTTAATTTGACCTGGAAGCTTAGAATTTTGTCTATCATGGTTCTGGGAATGTTCATTCTGGGGTTTCTCTCAGGAGGTGATTGATATATTCTTTCTATTTTTACTTTGATCTATGGTTTTAAAAAAGATCTAGACATGTGTGACTCTGGGCAAGTCACTTAAACTCAATTGCCTCCAAAGAAAAAAAAAAGATCTGGATAGTTTTCTTTCGTGACTTATCTTTTTAGGTTATACATGTGCAGTTATGCAAAACACTTCCATAGTAGATATGTTGTGAAAAACTGACTCTATTTCCCTTAATCCTATCCTGCCCCACCATTTATTCTATTCTTTCTTTTGACCCCGTGCCTCCTGGGAATATTTGCTTCTGATTACCCCCTTTCCCAATCCACCTTCCTCTCTATCATCCCCCTGCTCTCTTGTCCCATTCCCCCACTCCCTGCCACATTTTCCTGTAGGGTAAGACAGATTTCCATACCCAATTGAATATGTATGTTATTCCCTCCTTAAGCCAAATCCTATGAGAATAAGATTCACTCATTCCCTCTGATCTTGCCCTGTTTCCCCTCCACTGTAAGAACCTTTTCTTTTCTGTGTTTTTTTGTGGGATAATTTACCCCATTCTACCTCTCCCTTTATTCTTCTCCTAGTATAATCCTCTCTCATCCCTTAATTTTATTCTCCAGATATGACCCCTTCATCTTCAACTCACCCTGTGCCCTCTCTCTCTCTCTCTCTCTCTCTCTCTTCTCTCTCTCTCTCTCTCTCTCTCTCCATACATATATTTTTTTTCCTTCAACTACCCTAATACTGACAAAGGTCTCATGAGGTATAAATATTATCTTTCCATGCATGAATGTAAACAGTTTAACCTTAATAAGTTTCTTATGATTTCTCTTTCCTGTTTACCTCTTCATGTTCCACTTGAGTCTCATATTTGAAAGTCAAATTTTCTGTTCAGCTCTGGTCTTTTCATCAAGAATGCTTGAAAGTCCTCTATTTCACTGAATGACTATTTTTTTCCCCTGAAGGATTATACTGAGTTTTGCTGGGTAGGTGATTCTTGGTTGTAATCCTACCTCCTTTGCTCTCTGGAATATTATATTCCAAGCCCTCTGGTCCCTTAATGTAGAAGCTGCTAAATCTTGTGTTATCCTGATTGTGTTTCCACAATACTTGAACTGTTTCTTTCTGGCAGCTTGTAATATTTTCTCCTTGACCTGGGAACTCTGGAATTTGGCTACAATGTTCCTAGGAGTTTTGCTAGGAGATTGGTGGATTCTTTCAATTTCTATTTTGCCCTCTGGTTCTAAAATATCAGGGTAGTTTTCCTTGATAATTTCTTGAAAGATAACGTCTAGGCTCTTTTTTTGATCATGGCTTTCAGACAGTCCAATAATTTTAAAATTCTCTCTCCTGGATCTGTTTTCCAGGTTGGTTGTTTATTCCAATGAGATATCTCACATTGCCTTCTTTTTTTTCATTATTTTGGATTTGTTTTACAGTGTCTTGATTTCTCATAAAGTCACTAGCTTCCAATTGCTCTATTCTAATTTTTAAGTAAGCTTTTGGACTTCCTTTTCCATTTGGCCAATTTTAATTTTTAGGGCATCCTTCTCCTCCTTGGCTTTTGGACCTGTTTTGCCAATTGCGTTAGGCTATTTTTTAAGATGTTATTTTCTTCAGTATTTTTTGGGTCTCCTTTAGCAAGCTGCTGACTTGTTTTTCATGATTTTCTTGCATCACTCCCATTTCTCTTCCCATATTTTCCTTGCTTCTCAAAATCCCTTTTGAGCTCTTCCAAGGCCTAGGACTGATTAATATTTTTCTTGAAGGCTTTGGATGGAGGAGCTTTGGCTTCATTGTCTTCTTCTGGTTTTATTTTGATCTTGTTTTTCACCGAAGATAATATAGTCTGACTCTTTTTGCACTGCTTGCCTATGATCCCAGCCAATTACTTGTGTTCTAAACTCTTTGTCCAGGTAAGAGTCTGCTTCCAATGTAGAGAATGTACTGTTCCAAGCTTCAGGGGTTTGTACAGCTGTTTTCAGAGACACTTGTAGGGACCTGTAAATTTTCAGTTCTTCCAAGGTGGTAAGATAAGGGGTGAAGTGTTTACTCCTTTCCTGGCCTGTGCTCTGGTCTATTAGTGACCACAAGCACTCCTTTCTGTCCTGGAACTGTGAGGAGGGTTTACTTTTCACAGCCACTGCAAGCTCTACCATGCCAGCGCTCCTCCTCGCCCCAGGACCACCACCCAGAACTGTGGCCCAGATCCAAGCACTGGAAAAGGAAGAGATTCCTGCCTCAGCATGGCAAAGAGATCCCTGCAATCCCCTGTGGGCCAGAAGCTCAGGAGGCAGCCATTACCCCGTGGGCCATGCTCTATGGTTAACTGAGGCTGAGACCTAACTACTCTCTCACCGCAGAAACAGACTTTTCCCACTGACCTTCTAAGTTGTCTTTGGCATTTGTGGGTTGAGAAGTTTGGAAACCACCACAGCTACCCATGACTCAGTCCTCTGAGGCCTTCCCCAGGTTCGCTGGGGCCTGTGTGGGAACGCCAAAATGTGCTTCTCTCCCCACACAGCGAGAGCTACCTTCCCTATCAATCATCCAGGTTGTCTTGGACTGGAATTTGCTTCACTCTGTCTTTTTGTGGGTACTGCTGCTTTAGAATTTGTTTAGAGCCATTTTATAGGTATTTGGAGGGGTCTGGGGGACAGCTCAAGCAAGTAACTGCTTTCACTCCATCATCTTGGCCCCACCTCCCTCTTTAATGATTTCTTAAATTATGAAAGGCTTACTTTTTTGGTCATGAATTTCATGTAGTACACTAATTATTTAATTACCCCTCCTTTTAGTTTCTAAAAAAGCTTTTGATTTTGCTTAAATATTTCTTGTCTCATAGATTCTACTGTATTTGATCCATTTTAATTTTCAAATAGTTTGTTGGCTGGGTATGGTTTTATCTTTCTTTTGTTAAGCTGTTACTTCAATTACCAAATATTTTTGTCGTAGATCTCATTCATTTATTGTTTTCATTTAACATGCTCATTTCATTTATAAAATCACTTCTAATGCCCCCCAAATTCTTCCCTAATTTATTCCAGTAATTCCAGTTAAACTTTTTGAAACCTATTCTCTTCTACGTTTATGTTTTAGGTGGCCCTATAACCTCTCTCTCTCTTTTTCTCTCTATCTGTCTCTCTGTCTTTTTCTGTCTCTGTCTCTCTCTGTCTTTCTCTCTTATTAGGATTTGTTTTTGTTTTGTTTACTCATTTTTTAGCCTTTTTTCCAGAATTAAAATATTGTTTCAAAGAAAGGCTCTGCAAACTTCTGAAAAGCATGTTTGGGCCTTGCCTGGTCTTTTTTTTTTTTTATCTTCATTGGTCTTCCTGATGCTTTCCCTGGGTATTGAGTTCTATGTTCTTCAAGGATTTCAATGGCTGCTTAAACTGAAGATCTGCAATGCAATCTTTCAATGCATCCTAAATAGTTTGATCCAGGGAAAAGTCTCATTGTTCCTAGATTAAATTCTGCAGGCTTCTGACTGGGTTTGAGTTGGAGCAGCATAGATGTGTGTTTTTCCCTAGCTGGAGCTTCAGTAGACTACGTTTAGACCTAACCACCATCAGGTACTTAGAAGCCTTACTCTCCAGGCTCAGAGTATTAGAGTTACATGGTTCTCCTAGACCTAATCTTTTTTTTTTTTTTTTGGTGAGGCAATTGGGGTTAAGTGACTTGCCCAGGGTCACATAGCTAGTGAGTATCATGTGTCTGAGGTCAGATTTGAACTCAGGTCCTCCTGACTTCAGAGCCAGTGCTTTATCCACTGTGCCACCTAGCTGCCCCTCCTAGGCCTAATCTTACTGACTTATTTATTCCAATGTAGATTTCAGACTGAATTGGAAACAGAATATGACATCCTGCTCCATTACTGGGAGTCAGAGATATGCTGTTGCTGCTCTCATATTACTGTTTCTTGCTTAGTGTGTATACTCAGTCTCAAAAAAATTCCTTGTACTGGCCTGCCAGCCTCAGGTATAATTACTTTCCTCAGTCTGCACTGGATTTGTGACCTAATTCTAGAGTATGAAGAACAGAACTGTTAGTTGGTTCTTATTTCTGCTCCATGCACAGCATCAAGTCCCACTGTGCTAGATCTTGAAACTCTATTTTCCCCTAGTACACAGCTCCAGGGTTCCAGTTCAGTCCCTGAACTGAAAAGTCCAATGCTAAGTCCTTCTGTTTAGACCCATCCACAGAGTATGAAGATATGTATACCTGGGCTGAAAAATGACATTGATTTTTCTTTAGATATCCAGATATATTTTCTATGTGTTTTCAGAGTGGTTCTCATGGGGAGATGGGTTATACTACTTCCTCCTACTCTGCTGTTTTGTCTCTTCTCTCTGGAATAGTATATATCAAGAAGTAAAGGATCTCCAGCTGCAAACAAAATTGATGTATCATGAAAACTTGAGCTCAATAATTAAGAAAAATATGGACTTTCAGCAAAAGAGAGGCAACTAAATAATTCTTTCAAATAAGTGAAATTCCCCACCCTCCATCCCCCCCAAAAAATTCCAGGGACTTGCCACCATTCCAAATAATAGAAGTACAAGAAAGTTAAATAAGTACAATTACAAAAAAAAATCATATAAATATGAAATCAATTCTCTACTGTTTCTATGCTATTTATTTTTTCCCCTAGAGATTCGTCTGAATAAGGAGAACTCAATAGATGAAAATTACCTTTGAGGCTAAAAATTTAAGTGGAATTTAAAAATCGAGAGCAAAAAAGGAGGAAAAGTTATATTAATACCACATGGAAAAAATAGTTGACCATTTTTAGGTGAATTAATATTGTTTTGGGGGAAGGACTACAAAATAGGTGTTTTCACAAACAGTGTGAGGGTAAGGGGATAAGCAATGCATCCCTATCAAGTCCATAGGTGAATATTTAAAAGATAAAAAAATTCTTTAGCATCTCAATGAGACTAGAGTCAGGAGAACAAGATAAAAACCACAGAGGAGAGAGCTGAAGGGAGGACAGGAGGAACATATGAGATCAACTAATCTAGAAGAAGAAAAGGAAAAGTTACCACTAGAGAACATTAGCATTTGGTTGTTATGGTGGGTAGAGCAAAAACTTTTGGCTTGAAGACCCAAGTTCAGATCTAAGTATAGACACTTACTTGCTGTGTGTTCCTGGGAAAGTTTCTTAACCTCTGCCTTCTGCAGTTTACTAAACTATAAAATGGACATAATGATAGCACTTACCTTATAGGGTTGCATGAGGAAAACATGAGATGTTTTAAGGCACTTAGCACGTGCCTGGCATGTCATAAGCACTTAATAAATCCTTCCTTCCTTCTTTCTTCCATAGCTCAAGGAAACTATGAGCTATGCCAGGCAAGGTTACCTAAGACAGACAGATCATAGTATAGAGTCAACCTTTTAAAAGGTTGTCATGTATCAAGTGCTATATAAATATTCATGCCTTTCCTCCATGAATCAGATAATAAATATTGGAATAGACTGGAAGAAAAGAGAAATAATGAAGTCAAAAAGAATAAGAAATAAAACAATACAGAACTGAATGCTATGTAGCTATAATGACAAAACTTTGTGCCAGTAATGAGTTGGGAACATGTGCCTCCCTCTCTTTTTTGCAAAGGTGAGAGGTCTGTGGATGTGAAATATTGCATGTGCTATGAGACAAGTTAAAGTGTTAGCTAGTTTTACTAAACTGATTCTTTCCTTTATCCCCTGTCCAAATCTTTTTAATCTTTGTTATAAGGGCCAGCTCTCTCTTGTAATAAAGGTAGGGAAGGGGAGTAGGATGTGGTTTGAAGTGATTATAAAGGAGGGAGAATCACTAATATCTATCTATCTATCTATCTATCTATCTATCTATCTATCTATCTATCTATCTACCTATTTATGTTACAATTTCACCTTGAATTAAAGCCAACTTCCCCAATTTATACATTAAGGAATCTTCTCTCTCTCTCTCTCTCTTGTTGCTCTCATTGTCACTCTCATCATGTAGTAGACTGGATGTGGGGGAAAGGCTACATTTTCCTTATCTCCTTTCATACACTGTGGCCCTTGGGATTTTGGTCTACTTCATTTGTTCTTTTTATTTCTAGGTGCAGGCAATGGAAGCTCCAGACCTAGGAGCTATGGCAATTTTGGAAACAAGATTCCAGGTTGTATATTGCATCCAGTCCATCAGGGAAACTCTGTAGACCCAAAGTGTTAATCAGGGCTTAGGAGGGTTTTGGACTTGGAATTTGGTGAGACCAAGCTATATGGGAACTGATTTGGGCTATGTATTGAATCCTCCTCCCTTCTATTAAGGATACCTGAGAACCCTGGATGACGGAAGAAATAAAATGTTATCTAACCTCCAGTCAATGGTAGCCAGGGCCAATATTGTTACACAAACAGCTAATTTTACCTTTGCAACAATGCTGGGAGGTAGATATTACTAGTTTTATTTTATAAATGAGGACATTGAGTCACACACAGAGCTAAAGTAACTTGCCCAGAGTTAAACAGCTAGTAAGGTCTGAGGCAAGAATTGAACTTAGATATCCACAACTCCTTAGATTTCTCATCTGAAGATGACTAGGTAAAGGTATATCACATACTCATAATACTTAAGTAGGAAGAGACCTTAGAAATTAGTAAATGCCCTCTACCCACCTTCTTTTAATACCATATAAGGTGGTCAGGGAAAGAGAAATCCAGTAGAGAAGAGCCCAATAAAATTTTTCAAGTCAAACAGAAGAGTTGTTAGGCTCATAAATTCTGAAACCCCTCTGTAAGATTGTATGATATGTGTCAAGCATTTACCCATCTTTGGGTTCCAAAAGTTTTATTTTATGAATCCTCATTTTTCAAAAACTTTGAACATTACCACATTAGTATTCCTGACATTTACATAAGTACTTTAAAGTTTGCAAAATGCTTTATACATAAATTATCTCATTTAAAGCTCATGGCAAACATTCACAGGTGATAAAATTGATCCAGAAACTAGAAAGGTCAGAAATGGAGTTGATAGACTTACCAATATTATGGCTTAAACATGTTTGCTCTATTTCTACTTCTGTCCACTCCCCTTCTCCCTCCTTTGATCCATCCCTGCTCCTTCTTCCTCAACAGCTGCATAATTAACCTGAAAACAAAACAAAACAAAACAAAAAACCCTCAAGCTTTGCACGTGAGTTCCAATTAGGGCCATATCAAACTTTCCTAAGTGATTTTTAGAGCAACTGTTTGTTTTCATTTTCCCAAGTGCCAAAAAGAGAGGTAGGGGACTAGGGCTGATTGTTTGTTGCTGAAATCACAGACTTGAGATATGAGAAAACCGCATGGTCCACAGATAGTCAGTACTAGTTGACAAATGAGAAGGCATAATCCAAATCAGATTAAGCCCCATGAATGAAATGTGCTTCCACATTCTTACATAAATTGTTTATCAGAGCTCTGATCCTCTCCTTCCTTCCTCTATGATCACAGATCTCTGTTGTACCAGGCATCCTTTCTAAAGAGACTTCTGAATTAATATTCAGGGAACTCTATACTTCAAGTTCTAAAGACTCTGGTATGCCAATACAAATGAGTGAAGACAACAAATGAATAACTTTAGTTCCCTGGCAGAGGACCTGACAAGCCAGTCCATTAACCACTGGGACACAGTGTTTTTAGGGCTAAGTGCAGATGTACTAGAATTTATTAAAGGAGATTTCACAAAGAAAAGGGAGGAAAGTATGATACATCACAAAAACCAGTAGCTCTGAAATTAAAAATGTTTCTTTTAACACTTACTACTTGAATGACCTTGGACACAGTACTAAGACTATATGGGCCTTAGTTTTCTCATCTATAAAACAAGAGAGTTGAAGTAGACTCAGCTCTAAAGTCAATCACAGCTCAAAGTCTCTGACTCTGACCTCTTAACCTCAGTTTTCTCATCTCTAAGTAGCTTTTGCAGAGGTTAGGGATCTGAATCACAATGGAAACTTTCACTGATAAGTGGGGTTCTTAAAGAAAGGCTACGTTTTGTCTCTGGGGTGCTAGTTGATGTTGTCATTTTTCAGTTGTGTGCTACCCTTTATTACCCCATTTGGGATTTTCTTGACAAAGATATTGGAATGATTTGACATTTCTTCAGTTCATTTTACAGATGAGAAAACTGAGGCAAAAAAGATTGAGTGACTTGCCCAGTCACTGCTAGTAAGTATCTAAGGCCAGATTTGAGCTCAAATCTTCCTGACTCCAGGCCTGGTGCTTTATCCACTGAACCACACTGCTTCCCCTTGGTGTTCCAAGAGTACCCCTGAAGGGTGGGGAATGTCTTTCTATTCCTGCTGGCTTGATTTCTCATTTTGATGCATTTTTCTCAATTTTTAATTGCCATTTGCAGTTAGTAACTCCTTTATTAGCCAAGTAACTCCATTGATTAGCCAAGGGATTGGTTCCCCAGTATCAACTAACCATCATGGTGAACACTAGGGATATTTCCTGAGGGAATATGATAGAGATATTTCTTCAGAAGACATAGAAAGAATAGAAATATACAAATTTTCCCCAATATCCCCAGCCACACTCTTTCCCATATTACCTCTGTCTCTGGGCTCAAACTTAAGCAGTTGTTATAAAGCATTCACTTATGAATGCAGCATGGCTGATGGACTTCCTCTTGCATGTCTTTGATCCATTGTTATGATGGATTAATCAGGCCACTTGGACCTTTGTTCCTTACCAGACTCCACTGCTCAAAACTCTGGTTTCTGGACCTCTGGTAGTTCATTCTTCTGAATTTCTCAAGCTCAAAGAACAGGAAAGAGAAAGAAGAAGAAGAAGAAGAAGAAGAAGAAGAAGAAGAAGAAGAAGAAGAAGAAGAAGAAGAAGAAGAAGAAGAAGAAAGGAAGAGGAGGAGGAGGAGTAAGAGGAAGAGGAAGAGGAAGAGGAAGAGGAGGAGGAGGAGGAGGAAGAGGAAGAGGAGGAAGAGAGAGAAGAGAAGAGAGAGGAGAGAGGAGAGAATAGTTGATGTCATTAGTCATTACCAGAAGCAGGAGCAATGTCCTTAAGGCCAGCTTCAGATTTTGATCCTATATGAAAGAGAAAAAACAATAACACCTGAAAATGAACACTTCTTAACACATCTTTCTAAAGGAGGTGATGTGTTGTAGGGAATAGAATTCCAGGCTAGAAACCCTAAAATGCTTCATTTGAGTTCTGGTTCTGTTACTTTGCAGATATTTGGTGAAGTCCCTTCACCAATATCAGCCTGTTTCTTCAGCTATAAAATGGGGAAAATAAATCTTGTGCTACTTACCTCATAGAGGTGTTGTGAGAAAAGTGGTTTGCAAACTATAAATCCCTGTATAAATGCAAGTTCTTTTTATCTGTGGACTCAATTCTTCCTGAAAAAAACAACACAAAAATGCTTACTCTGAAAACAAATCTGATTCTGAGGGAGATAGTCATTTGGTCTATGTCAAGCAAGACTGAATTGTTCCTATGGAACCTAAAATTTTATCCCTAAAGAAATCAAATCAGGCTCAATTCCTCTTTAGCTTAAATAATCAAGCTGAAGGTTTGTTAGGGGATATTTGATGAATTTTCTCTTAGACATGCTGTATTGCCAAATGAGAAATTAAGTCTAAATAAAGTCTTTGTACTTGAATATTTAATAGAATTCAATAGTTGCCATTTGTATAACATCACATTTAATGTTCAGTTATAATGACCACTTCTTAAATTTCATTTCTCATGCGACTAATATGGCCCAGAGGAAACATACAAAATAAACTATAATTCAAGAAGTATTATGATGATTTAAAATATACAGGGAATAATGCAAATATATAATACTAAGAACTATTCCTCAATGGATAAGAGGTCAAAAATATTAAGAAAAAGAGAAAGAACCCACTATTGACATCTATATGAAATATTGCTCCAAATAATAAGAGAAATGCAAATTACAACTTTGAGGTTTCACCTCAAACCTAGTAAATTGACAAATATAACAAAAAATGATACTAGTAAATACTAGAGGAGATTTGTAAAGACATACACACTAATACATGCTTGGTAGAACCATGAATTGTTACAATTTTAGAAAGAAATTTGAAATTATGGTAAGAAAGCAACAACTAAAGTACCAATACTGCTTGACCCAGAGATCCTATTACGAGACATGAGCCCCAAAATGGTAAAAAAAAAAAAAGAAAAAAAAAGAAAGGAATGCTCCGTATAAACCAAAATGCTCATAGTAGCATTTTTTTCCCTTTGACAGCAAAGCATGTTGAATAACGTAAGTGCCAATTGACTAGGGAGTGGCTAAACAAATTGTGGTGCATGAATATAATGGAATACTAATATGTATAATGAATACAAAGAACTCAAAAGCATATCAAGATTTATGTGAAGTGATGGGAATTAAAACATCCAGAATCAGGGTAACAATGTTGAAATTAGCAACAGCAAAATGATTGGTAGTATAATTATAACAACAGCGGCATAATTTGAAAGTAAAGAAGAGGAGAAAGAAGAAGGGGAGGGAAAAGAAGGAGAAGAAGAAGAACAACAACAACAACAGCAACTACAACAATAACAACACAATAACAGCAACAACAAAAAAAGCCACAAAAATTAGGCTGAAAACTGTATAATTATCATTACCAAGCAGGCAGCTAGGTGGTACATTAGCTAGTGTGTCAGGCCTAGAGCCAGAAGACTCATCTTCCTGAATTGAAATCTAGCCCCAGACACATACTAGCTCTGTGACCTTGGGTAAGTCACTTAACTCCATTTGCCTCAGATTCCTCATCTGTAAAATGAGCTGGAGAAGGAAATGGAAGACCACTCCAGTGTCTTTGCTAAGAGAAGCCCAAATGGAGTCACAAAGAGTTGGACATGACTGAAAATGATTGAATAACAGCAACAGTGAGGTGAAGCAGAGGACAGAGAGGTAGACCTTGAGTTCAAGAAGACCTGAGTTCATCTCTGGCCCCAAATACTTTTAAGCTGTGTGACTATGGGGAACCCACTTACCCTCTCTCAGCTTCAATTTCTTCATTTGCAAAATGTAGACAACAATAGGACCTATATTCCAGGGTTTTTGACAGTATAAAATAACATAATTAGAGAAAGAAATGGCAAGCCACTCTAGAATCTTCACCAAGAAAAACCCAAATGGGGTCGTGAAGAGTCGGAAATGACTGAACTACAACAACAGCAACAACAACAAAGCAACTTAGTGTTTGCAATGTGCTTTGCAACCCTTAAATGCTATCCTCCTCCTCCTCCTCCTCCTCCTCCTCGACAGCATCCTCCTTTTCCTCCTCCTCTTCATCATCATCATCAATATTATTACTACCAAGCTTAATGAGATGAGATAGTATATTTCCTTCCCTTCTTTGCAGAGGCAGGGAGCTATGATTAGGGAACACTGAATAAACCATTAGACTTAGTTGACATATTCTGTCCTTTTAGTGAACCATTCTTTTATTTACTCTTTCTTTTTTTAATTTTTTGTTACAAAGGGTGTGTTTCAGGGTAGGGGAGTTAGGAGAAATATATCTGAAAATTAAAAAACTAAAGTTATCAATAAAAATCTTTTTAAAAGCAGAAAGGAAAGAAATAATACGTTAACTATTATTAAAAGAGATGCACAGATCTGGAGGAATTCATGGCTTTTCTCATACATAGTCAAAGAAAATAATGGAATGCAATGGAATAATTCTGAAATCTACTAGGAGGTTTAACTCAATGTTCTCATCAATTAAAACATTGTCTTAGGTTCTACCTGCTAGCTTTCTCTGTGTGTTCTTTGGAAACACTAGCCTGGTTCTGCTTTATGGTAACAATATCCATCTACTCTTCCAAGAACATCATCTGTGAACTTAGAATCTTTTTCTCATCCAGATGCAAAATGTACAGCCCTACTGAGAACTTAACCACTTAACAAAAATCAAAGACAATTTAGAATGAAACTTGGTGTTATTTATGTTGGGGAAAGTGGGGCCTAATTGACTATTAAGAGAATGTAGAGCTGCAGACTTTATTAGTTCCTTGGATTTATATCACAGGTCTGCATTTTCAATTACATGAAGTATTTTCATTCAGCATCAGAGTACATTTAACTAGCAGTTTCATTTCATTCCAGATCTAAAGGAAATAACATATTTATTAAGGCATTTTGATCCTTAGGAGACAGATTAATAAGAAGCTTGTGACAGTTCTGCATGATAAAATGAGTCAATAAACAGAAATGTGTGCTGACATTAGATAGACTGATCCAGAAATAATACAATACATATTTGGGTTTTCACAGAGAAAAATAATTTGACAAAGTCTTTGTTATAATTAAATATAGTCTCCAATTCTTAGTTTTTGTTTTGGGGAGCATAACTATTTTTTTTTTTTGCAAATGTTCCTAGATAATAAATAATATGGTGCAATTTGTTTTTATGCAATGAATATGAAAAGCAAAAGGGGTGGTGGTGGTGGTGGTGGATTCTAAACACCATAATAAAGTACTGGTTTATATAGAGCAATGAGTTATCTTTATGCAATAATAAATAGTTAATAGCTTTAGTGTATTCATTGATGCATATGCATTACATATATATGTATACATCCATAGAGATGCATATGTTATATAGTGAAAAATGTGACCCGCTGACATATAACAAAGAAAAAGAATGACTGAGTGAATGAATGAATGAAAAAGAAAGAAAAAAATGTTTGTTAAAATGTTTTTCTTTCCCTTTTCCTTCTTCCTTCCTTCCTTTCTTCCTCCCTCCCTCCTTTCCTCTGTTGTTTTTCTTTCTTTTTTTCTTCCTCCCTCCCTCCTTTCCTCTGTTGTTTTTTTCTTTTTTCTTCCTTCCTTCCTCTTTCCTTCTTTCTTTCTTTCTTTCTTTCTTTCTTTTCTTTCTTTCTTTCTTTCTCTTCTTCCTTTCTTTCTTTCTTTCTTCTTCTTCCTTCCTTTCTTCCTTCCTTTCTTTTCTTCTTTCTTTCTTTCTTTTCTTTCTTTTCTTTCTTTCTTTCTTTCTTTCTTTCTTTCTTTCTTCTTCTTCTTCCTTCTTCCTTCCTTCCTCTTTCCTTTTCTTCTCCTTTCTTCTTTCTCTTTCTTTCTTTCTTTCTTTCTTTCTTCTTTCTTCTTCTTCTTTCTTTCTTCCTTCTTCCTTTCTTCTTTCTTTCTTCCTTCCTTCCTCCTCCTTCCTTTCCTTCCTTCCTTTCTTTCTTTCTTTCTTTCTTTCTTCTTTCTTTCTTTCTTTCTTCTTCTTCTTCTTTCTTTCTTTCTTTCTTTCTTTCTTTCTTTCTTTCTTTCTTTCTCTTCCCAAAGCATTCTGCTAAGTACTTTGGATAAGAATTGAAAAGCAAAATAGTCCCAGCTCTCAAGGAGCTTAAATTCTAATGGAGGAGATTCTCTCTCTCTCTCTCTCTCTCTCTCTCTCTCTCTCTCTCTCCTCTCTCTCTCTCTCTCTCTCCCTCCCTCTCTCTGTGTCTCTGTCTCTATCTCTCTGTCTCCATGTCTCTGGCTTTGTCTCTCCCTCTCTCTCTCTCTCTCTCTCTCTCTCACTCTCATTTCAGTTGTAAATATTTCAAGGATAATGATCATTGTTCCTTTCTTCATTATCATAGAATTCTAGAGACTCATAGTTGTAAGAAATCCTAGAAGTCATCTATTCCAGTATGGGCTCTGTAGGTGATCATGTGGACTCTGCAGACAGGTCTAATTACAGTTATTCCTGGCAAACATAGGTCAGAAGGACTGAATTATTGATTCATCTTCATCAGTTCCTAAAGCTGAACCAGAGCTGATAGAAATTCAGTAAATCAACAGCCTTTATTATGTGCCTGTTACATACAAGTTACAGTGTAGCAGATAGAGAGCTGGTTTTAAGAATCAGGAACACATATTGTAGTTCTGCCTTTCACATTTTGGGCAAGTCACTTAACTTCTCAGGATCTTCAAGAAACTCTTTAAGACCACAAATCACAAATTGGTTTCAGACCTGCGTTGGTAGACACAGTTTCCTTTTCAGGAGTTTCCTATATCAATAAAATCACAGTTCTGGACCTTCTCCCAACCCTCCCCCCTCCCCCCACCACAAAAAAGTATTCAAACATATTCAAATCGCTGCACTAGAGCTGATGGGTACAAAGATAAAAGCAACAAAAAAAGTTTTAACCATCCAGAAACTAATAGCCAAGTGTGTGTTTGTATGTGTGTGTGTACACACGTGCATACCCACACATAGTGGTGGTGTAGTAGTGTGAGGGAAGAGAATATAACACACAAAAATAAATATGAAACTTGAGAAGGGGAAAGCATGAATAACAGGCAACAACAGGGAAGAATTCATGGGAGGTGTGGTAGCTGATTTGAGGCTTTAAGGAAGTTAATGATTCTGAATGAGGGTGAGGATAGGAGGCATTCCACAATGGGGGATAGCCTCAGTAAAGGAATAGATTTAAGAGATAGAATGGAAAGGTTTGAGTACATGAAAGGATTATGATAGCTCTGCTTTTTGCCTAAAATAGTTCTATAAGGGGTATAGCAGCATAGAATTAGGCTGGAAAGGTAGGTAGGAGCCAAATCATTGAGGGCCTTAAATGCCAGACTGAGGAATTTATATTTTACCTTAGTGTTAATAGTGAAATGACAAAGGTTTCTGACCAGTGAAGCAACATGGTCAGATATGTGTCTTATGAAGGTTGTTTTGTCATTTATGTGAAGGATGTACTGGGGAAGGGAGATCCTACTGAAAGCAGGAAGACAAATTCAGCAACTAATGAAGTAGCCTAAACAGAAAGCAAAGATTCTCTGAGTTAAGGGGGATGGCATCTGAGGAAAGGCAGGGGAAGGGAGGCAGTGGATGACAGAAGTTGTGGCACTAAGATAGAAACGGGTTAGTTGCTCATTGGGTACAAGGAAGGAGGAAAAGGAAGAATTCAAGGATATCTCTAAGGTTATGAACCCAGATGACTGGGATCACAGGGGTGTCCTCAGCAAAAATACGAACGTTTGGAAGAACAAGAAATGGAAAGAAGATGAGCAATTTTGTAATCATATGTCTAGACAGAGTGAGATACAGTCCACTAAACAGCAGAATAAATTGTTAGAATGCAAAACTCAGGGTCAAAGTTAGAGGCCTGCAAGTCACTGTCACTTCTAGTAGCATTTAGGTAGCCCAGTGGAGAGAGTCCTGGGCCTAGAGTCAGGATGTTCAAATCTGATTTCAAATCTGTTCTCAGACACTTACTGGTTGTGTGACCCCGGGCAAGTCACCTCTGTCTCTCTTAGTTTGTTCAACTCTCTACGGATAATGGTTACAATACAGTATCTATCACCCAGGCTTATTGCAAAAATTAAATGAGATAATATTTACAAGTACTTAATAAATGCTGGTTTCTTTATTTGCTATTCTTTCCTCTGTCTGCTAGCAAAAGGCTGAGAAGTCATCCAAAATTCAGGAGACTTTTGATTGGGCTGACTTCAAATCTGGGTTTTGGGGAAATTTTACATCTGTAGGAAATGAGGTTTGTGAAACAATGTGGATTATATTCTATAACCTACTTTTTCTGTCTTAGAGGATAGGCATTCATTTTTTAAGATGTTTCAGTTCTAACGATCTTTTTATCTACTTCAATTAAAATAGTTCAGGTAAAATTCATAGCTCAGAAATAGAGATTAACTTGGTGGTTTTAATAACTTGGTGGTTAAATAGTATATTGAGAGATTTTATTATGTCTAGAAAAGGGTAGAATATAAAAACAATAATGTTAATTAAGTAATTAGGGCAATTGTATCTGTTTTTGTTCATTTACAAGGAGAAACAAGTTTGATGAGAACCCTAGAATTTTTTAACTTCTGAAAAGAACACAATAATATTTCACACTTTAAAAGAAAAAATGTTCTAACCAATTGTTACTATAGGAACCCAAATCTCTCTTTTATTTTGCTAATAGTAGATTATTATTTATTCCTTTAAACCAAAAATATTAACCTTTGAAACCATATGCAGAAAACAGAATTAACACAATGAAAGTACTTAGAAATCCATTTGGCTGATACTGTCAATAGTTTTCGAAATAAAACTTTTCTTTTATGTAACTAAATCAACTGATTCTTCTATGGGCCTCAAAAAGAGTTGAATAGAAGTTGGCAAGACTTCTAAGTGTCTTTCAGAAACTGAGGCTTGGGGTAGTCATTGATTACCTTGCCCTTGGACATAAAATAACTGAAAGCTCTGACCTTCCTATTATAAAAATCCCCAATGTGTATTCATAGTGCTTGAACATTCTAGGCCCTTAATAAATATTGGTTGATTGACTGATAAAAAAAAAACAATTGAAAACTCAAATAGCCTTTGACACTCACCAATGCCTTTCCCCTTCAGGCATAGAAAACATGTATTCAATAACAAGCAGCCAGATACACTCATTGCTTTGCTTTATTTGATTAACTGGTTTGTGGAAGCAAAATGGAAAAAGTAAGAACCTCAAATAGTTGTCACCAATGGAAGTCTGCAAATTTGTGCAAATAAGTTTCTTTCAATGAAGGACCTTCCTTCCTTGCCTTCCATTACTAAGCATATTGGTGGTAATGATAATGGTTATGAGGAGAAAAGGAAGAAGAAAAGAAGGAGGAGGAACATGGTCAATAGATTGAATGTCCTCTGAAATTGAATCTCCAGAAACTATCACATTACCTGGAACATAGCAAGTGTTTAAATACACATTAATTGACTGATCAAATGCTTGTGATAATAAGGAAGAAGCAAGAAATTTGATCTTGACTGAAGAAAAGCTATGCACTCTAGTGTTTTATGTCTTTGTTTTTCCTGATTATATTTGCTTTCAGAGAATAGAATATTGTGTGAGGCTAACTCAAACCTTGATTGATACCACATATCTCTCTGCCTCTCTTCTTCCCTCTGATTGAAGGACTAGAGGCTGTAGTACCAAACCCCTCCTGATGCCGTCTTTATAGGTGGCAGAAATTGGCCTCTTAGCTCACTCCACCCTGCATTTGCTGCTCTTACTAGTTTCAACTCCACTGAACAAGATGCCCCCATGCTGGGTACCACCTGGTATGCCCGCATTAGCTTCCTGCCTTTTTTGTGTGTGTGGTCTCCCTTTTTATATTATGAGCTTCTTGAGGGCAGGAACACTTTCATTTGTATCATGGATAATTTGAAATCTAGTATTATCTGTTAATAGATAACTACTATCAACATCTGACTTTAAGTCCTAACTCTTCTACTTAAAAGATATACAAACTTGGGCAATTTACCTCATCTTTCTGTGCCTTGCTTTCCTTGTCTGTAAAACAGATAATACCACCACTCTTTATCTGACATAGATTATTATGAAAATCAGATGAGGAAATGTTCATGAAGTAATTTTTGAGTATAAATAACTATATAAGTATAAAATATAATTATCATGATATGACTATTGCCACCGATGTCTTGCGCATGGAAAATGGCTTGAAAGACATCATCAGGGATGTGTATGTCAAGGCTAGTGATATGGCAGGAATGAAGGGCAACAGGTAGACAGCGTATACTGATATACTGATATAAAGAGGAAACAATGAAGATAGGGAAAGGCCTCCAACCTTGATCTTCTCTGGAGGATTCGTGGAAATGTTGTTGAATTGTTTCAGTTGTGTATGACTCTTTGTAACCCCATTTGGGGTTTTCTTTGCAAAGCTACTGCAGTAGTTTGCCATTTCCTTTTCTCATTTTACAGATGAAGAAACTGAAGCCAACAGGTCCAAGTGACTTGCCCAGGGTGACATAGCTAGTAGGTGCCTGAAGCCAGATTTGAACTCAGGAAGATGAGTTTTCCTAACTCCAGGACCAGCACTCTATCCATTGTACTACCTAGCTGCCTCTTTATGGAAACAACATTATTTATGGAAATACATAGACAATATTGGATATATGGTTGCACATCATGGACATAAACTGGTCAAGATAAGTGATTAATGAAGACAAAAGAAAAGAAGCGGAAAGGGAATAAGAGAGTGAAGTGAAAGAAGACAAGATTGGAGGCAGAGCCAAGATGGCAGAGTAAAAGCAATGACTTGCTTGAGCTCTCCCTCAAACACCTCCAAATACATATAAAAATGACTAAACAAATTCTAGAGCAGCAGAATACACAAAAATATGGAGTGAAACAAATTTCCAGCCCAACACAACCTGGATAGTTGATGGGAAAAATCTGTTTTACCAGGCTGGAAGAGGAGCACAGCTCAGTGTGGGCCGTGCAGACAAAGACCAGGCCTCTGTGAACCTGGAACAAGCCTCAGGGAACCAAATCAGGGGGAGCTGTGGCAGTTTCCAAACTTTTCAACCCACAAATGCCAAACACAATTTAGAAGGTCAATGAGAAAGGTCTGTCAGACCTGGGTGAGAGAGGAGCATGGTCTAGCCCCAGTCCTGATGGAGCCCTGGGGTGGTGGCTGCTTCCAGAACTCTTGGCCCACAGACAGTGGGGAATCAAGTGGCTGATCAGAGAAGGATTACGGGGATCTCTTTGGTGGCTCTGAGGCAGGATTCTCTTGCTTTGCCATGTTTGGATGTGGGTCCAGTCCTGAGTGGCAGTCCTGGGGCAAGGAGGATCACTGGCATATCAGAGCTTGTGGCAACATTGGAGAAGGAACCTTACTCTCATTTCCAGAGCATGAGAGATTACTTGTGGTCACTCATAGACCAGAGCAAAAACTGGCAGAGGAATAAACACCTCTCCTTAGATCATATCACCTTGGAAGAACTGAAAATTTACAGGTCCCTAGAAGTATCTCTGAAAATAGCTGCACAAAACCCCTGAAGCTTGAGAGAGTACACCTTCCACACTGAAAGCAGAGTCTACCTTAACAAAGAGTTAAAAAGTCAAAGAACTATCTGGGAAGATGAGCAAACAGAAGAAAAAAAAACTCAGACCATAGAATCTTACTTTGGGGACAAGGAAGATCAAAACATACAACCAGAAGAAGACAACAAAGTCAAAGCTCCTAAATTCAGAGCCCTCAAGAAAATTGTGAATTGGTCTCAGGCCATGGAAGAGCTCAAAAAGAATTTTGAAAGTCAAGTAAGAGAAGTAGAGGAAAAATTGGGAAGAGATATGAGAGTGATGCAAAAAAATCATGAAAAACGAGTCAACAGTTTGCTAATGGAGATCCAAAAAATGCTGAAGAAAATAATACCTTAAAAATAGACTAACCCAAATGGCAAAAGAGGTCCAAAAAGCCAATGAGGAGAAGAATGCCTTAAAATGCAGAATTTGGGAAATGGAGGTCCAAAAACTCACTGAGGAAAATAATTCCTTAAAAATTAAAATAGAACAAACAGAAGCTAATGGCTCTATGAAAAATCAAGAAATTATAAAACAAAACCAAAAGAATGAAAAAAAAAGATAATGTGAAGTATCTCATTGGAAAAACAACTGACCTGGAAAATAGATTCTGGAGAGAGAATGTAAAAATTATTGGACTACCTGAAAGTCATGATAAAGAAAAAAAAAGAGCCTAGACTTCATCTTATAAGAAATTATCAAGGAACACTGCCCTGATATTCTCCAACCAGAGGTAAAATTAAAAATTGAAAGATTCCACCAATCACCTCCTGAAAAAAATCTCAAAAGAAAAACTCCTGGAATATTACAACCAAATTCCAGAGTTCCAAGGTCAAGGAGAAAATACGGCAAGCAGCCAGAAAGAAACAATTCAAGTATTGTGGAAACACAATCAGGACAACACAAGATTTAGCAGCTTCTACATTAAAGGATCAGAGGACTTGGAATATGATATTATAGAGGTCAAAAGACCTAGAATTAAAACCAAGAATCACTTACCCAGCAAAACTGAATGTAATCAATGAGGGGAAAAATTGACATTCAATGATGTAGAAGAATTTAATGCATTCTTCAGAAGCCAGAGATAAATAAAAAATTGACTTTCAAATACAAAACTCAAGAGAAGCATGAAAAGGTAAACAGGAAAGAGAAATCATAAGGGACTTATGAAAGTTGAAATGTTTACATTCCTATATGGAAAGATAATATTTGTAACTCATGAGACCTTTCTTATTATTAGGGTAGTTGGAGGGAATATATATAGACACAGGGCAGAGGTGTGAGTTGAATATGAAGGGATGATATCTAAAAAAGAAAATTAAGGGGTGAGAGAGTAATGTACTGAGGGAAGAGAAAGGGAGAGGTAGAATGGGGTAAATTATCTCACATAAAAGAGGCAAGAAAAAGTTTTTGTAGTGTAGGGGAAGGGAGGGGAGGGGAGAAGGAATTAGTGAATTGTACTCTTAGATTTGGCTTAAGGAGGGAATAACATACACAGCGAATTGGGTATGGAAATCTTTCTTACCCTACAAGAAAATAGGGATGAAGGGGAAAAGAGAGGGAAGAGGTGACAGAAGGGAGGACAGATTGGGGGAGGGGGGTAATTAGAAACAAACATTTCTGAGGAGGGATAGGGACAAAGGAGAGAATGGAATAAATGGGGACTGGGATAGGATGGAGGGAAACATAGTAGTCTTTCACAACATGACTATTATGGAAGTGTTTTGCATGACTACAAATGTATGGCCTATGTTGAATTACTTGCCTTTTCGATGATGGAGGGTGGAGGGAGGAGGGGAGAAAATTTGGAACTCAGCGTTTTGAAAAGGAGTGTTAGAAATTGTTTCTGCACGCAACTGGGAAATAAGATACACGGGCAAAAGGGTATATAAATCTATCTTACCCTGCAGGAAAATAGAAGCAGAAGGGGATAAAAGAAGGTGTGTGTGGGGAAATTGAAGGGAGAACAGATTGAGTGAAGGGGGAATCAGAATGCAAGCTATAATGGGGTGAGGGAGGGGAGGGATTGTGAGAAAATTTTGAACTCAAAATCTTGTGGAGAATGTTGAAAACTAAAAATAAATAAATTGGTGAAAAAAGACAGAAGAGGAGAAGGGTGAGGGGAGGAGGAAATGAGGGAAGGGGAGGAAGAGGAGGAGGAGGAAGAGGAGGAAGAAGAAAAAGAAAGGGGAGGAGAAGAAGAAGAAGAAGAAGGAAGAAGAAGAAGAAGAAGAAGAAGAAGAAGAAGAAGAAGAAAAGGGAAGGGAAAGTGAAAGGGGAGGGAGGAGAGAAGGAGACAAAGAGGAGGAGAAGGAAGAAGAAGAAGAGGAGAAGGAAGGAAGGAAGAAAAAAGAAAGGAAGGAAAAAAGAAAAGAGGAGGAAAGAGAGTGAGAAGGAGAAGGAAGGAGGAAGAGGAGAAGGAGAATTGCTCATTGGGATATGTATTAAAAGTTTAAACTATACTGTACCTTGGAGATGAAAGAGTGAATAAACACCCACACCCACACACACCACCACCAACAACAATGACAACAACAATAAGAACAACAACAACAATACATTAAGAATTTAAAATAGCTGCCATTCAATACAGCCTTCATTGCCTAAGCAAGAAAATTTTACATGATTCAGGTTGAATTTACAAATTAGCTGAATGGTGTCAGACAAAGCTGTTCAAATTCCATCACTGACTTCCAGTGTGATTATAGAAAATTTCGTTGATTTCCTGGGCCTTGTCTTCTTTCTTGACTTAACCTTTCTGGTACCTTTTGTGGATTCACTAATAAAAATAACTCATATTTATATAGAATGTTTAGATTTACAAACCTTTTTCTATAAAATAATAATTAGATTAATAGAACAAATATTATGCCCAGTTTATCTATGAAGAAACAGGCTCAGAAAGTTTAACTAAGTGACTTGGAACAATTAACGTTGCATAGCTGTGCCCCAAATCCACATCTTCTGACTCTAAAATCCATGCTTTCATTATTTCCTGAAGGACACTAAACCAAATGTATAAGCTTCTTGGTATTCCTACTTTGAGAGGTGCTATAAAAATAGAAAATTTTAATATAAGGTATTATCTTCCAATGCCACATAGACCTAGATTAATTTTCTTATACCCTTTTTTTATACAATTGTGAACATTGTTCAGGAAGAAATAAACATATAGGAGACTTGATACTAACCTATTGAGCATTAGTTAATTATACTATGCCCAATGTGCAGTTGATACCTTTCTAAGGCAAATACAAATAAGTTTAAACCATAAATTAGTGTGTGATAAGAGGCCTTAAGTGTTTCTGAGGGAGAACAAAACAAAAGTTTAGTTGGCTAAGCTTGCAAAAAGTTAGGATTCATTCCTGAGATTTTATGCAAACCTTTGAAATCTATAATATTGACCTAGAAATCTCACAAAAATATGCTTTCTCAAAGGATTTCTGACACTGCTGCTTCTGTTCCAAGATATAAGAAGATGGGTAGGAGGTAGTTTAATGTCTTCCTCTTTAGTCTATGAACTAGAAATGTAGAAGCACATTTTTGAAAAGAAACAAAACCATTTTAAATATTTCTGAGATGGGAATAATCTTTACTTACTAATAATTCTAGGCGTAGTACATCACCATCAGTGCCAAGCCATGCCAATAAAAGCAAGCTAGTCACAGATTGGAAAGGACTTTAGAGGCTGTGTAAGCCAAAGCCCTAATTTTACAGATAAGGAAACTGAGCACCAGAGAGTTAAAGTGACTTGCTTTTCATTGAATAGGTAGCAAGGGAAAAGATGTTTTTAAAACCAGTTTTTCTTAACTTCAAACCAAGTGGAGAATTTGATTCTTTCTATTGTTTTTGTTTGTTTCATTTTCACCATATTGCTAGTATCTTTACAACAGTAAGAACGGTAGTACCAAATTGTCATTATTACCATCATCCAGAATCCCTTAATAAGTGTTTCTTGGGATGTACTATACTTAGTACATGAAGATGTTGCTGATCCAGGAAGACTCACATTCTCATTGAGCTGAAATAGACTTGTAAAAGAGATTTTTGTTTTCAATGAACCATCCATACCCTTGGAGATCCCTCCAACAACCCCCATCACTTACCTTGTGACCAATAGTACTATATTTTCTAATTTTAAAATAAAATTTTATTGACATGTTTTATTTCTACATTACAAGCATTTATAGATTATCTCTGAGAGGTTTCATGTAACAAAGTAAAACAATTAAAACTATTGTAACAATAGAGTTGAGAGAAATGATTATTTCTCTCTCATATTAATAGTCAATTATTAAAACTGGGGAGACCTCAGCTTTTTTTTCCCCCTTGTCCTGTTTCCTTGCACAGTCTCTTAAGGATAGGGCTGATGGAAGATAGGATTAACATCTTCCACTTTGTAGGTATTGCTACTCCACCCAATTAGATCAGATTTCTAATCTAAGGTGAAACTCCCTGCCCATTGTTTATTGAGCAGGCTTAGGTCGGGGATATAGATTCTTTGTTTAGATTGCTGGGGATAACTTAGAAGTAAATGACATAATCAAAATTCATTAGAAATGTCCAGCCCCTCATTGTAATACTCATTCTCTCATTATTTTTTAAACAATCAGAGTTGACTGCCGTCCTCCTGAACATCCACTTTTCCAAGGCCATATAAGCCTTGAGCCTGCTGCCTTGGCATTTTAAAGTACCACTAACCTCTTTTATTAAAATGGTATCATTATTAATAAAATGAATAATTACCCAGAAATTAAATCTCTCAAACTTCTTAAATGCCACAAAGTGACTCATCTGAAATTACATGCAACATCCCATATCTATTGCACCTACATAATTAAAACAAAAATAACAAAAATCTTTAATATTTGAATCAGAGCCGTATACATTTTAAAAATGAGACCTCTTTCGTAGAAATTTGTTGCAATACTTTCCCCCAGTTAATTTTTTCTCAGACATGACTGGATGGGTGTAGGTTTAAATGTGTAGTCATAGAATAAAGAAAAGCTACCTGATCCATGGAACAGAATCCAAAATATATATTTTCTTCTATTTAGAACATTTCTCTAACTGAATTATAAAATTGTATGTAGTAAAATCATAATGTTGTGTTTAGGCAGCGCTCTAAGCTTTGGTCCAAAGGGGACATTTTCTATCAATGGAAACAATAACAGAATCAACAAAGTGGCTTAACTAGAGTAAACCATTTGTTGCATGCTAAAGTTGGAAAATATTTCCAGATATATATTCCATTAATTCATAGAGAAGCCACTAGTACAAGAAATAGGTTTCCTATGGAATACTGTGTCTTAGATGATTTTATCCTCATCCTATCCTTCAAGGTCCAACTTGGGTGCCACCTTGTTCAAGAAGCTTTTCCTGCTCACAAGCCATTAGGGTTCTTTCCCTCTTCACATTATTTTAGACTTATTTCTCTGTGTACTTATTTTCTCTCCCATTAGAATACAAGCTCCTCAAGGGCAGAGACTGTTCTCCATTTTTGTCTTTGTAACCTCAACAACTAGCACAATTCCTTGAAAATATTAGGTGTTTAAGAAACTTCTGGGCATCTCCAAAATTTTTTTAAAGGCAGGAATTAGACATATAGAGGTAGGCAGAGGCACTGCCATTCTACCACCTAGTTTGGAACCTCTTTCCTAGTCAAACCCTTTCCCATTACTACTGACAAAAAGAAGAGAGGAGATGAGTAAAATAATACTGAAAGGATCTTGCAGTCTGGAGTCACGAAGGTACTTTTCCCTTCACAAAAACACTTAGAAGTACAAGGTTAATTTTTTCCCTTTCATTTTTTAAAGCTATCAATGAAGCCCAGGGTTGCTATTCTCTTGAAAATGACTTATTTTACATTTCATAAGTGCAATGCAAATGCTAATGAATGTTCATTTATCATTAGTTGCTTGTGAGTATGACAATAGTTTTACTAATACAGCAGGCAAATCAATCTATGAAAAATCCAAATAATCATTACATATAGTTAAACTTGTTTTCTAACTCCTACATCAAATTGCATCAATGCCATCAGTCATGGAATAGATGGCATAAATGTGATCTCATACTCATGCCCTTTATTATGCTTCACTAATGTAATTGGTAGATTAAAAAAATGAGATAATCATGTTAAGATCCATATCTGTCCAGTCCAGGACATATGAATCATCAACTTATAATGGCTAAAAAGAATTCTGATGTAATACATTAATTTGAATATTCACATACACCAAAACCTTAACATTGCAATTTAGCAATGCTCTGTGGCCTTTTTGCATTACTGGCTAAGTGACATTTGTCACACTCAAGCAGAAACAATTATTAATAATTTTCATTTCATTAGGAGCACTACAATAAAATGTCAACAACCCTAAAAGTGCATCAGGAGTGTACAAATTAATTTTGATTTTCTGAAGTGTAATTACTTTTGTAAGTACCAGACTGTGTAATCACTTTTGGCATTATTTCTTGTGCAATCAATTATACTTAAATGAACTTATCTGTTTTCAAACATGATTTTCCGAGGTCACCTGTTGGCATTTTTGCTATTGTAAAAATTTTCTATCTTAGCGTTACAGTGGGCTAGAAGTAGGCAAGGTAATGATAAGATGAAATGAAGAAAGACAGAAGTGAAACCTCACTTAGAAGAGAAACGATGAAACCTAAGTATGCTCCTATTTAGTATAGGAGGGTATTGTTTCAAGGATTACAGGACCTGAATTTTTGTCTGATCTACTTGGCAGGATTGTTAATTTCATAAAAATGAAAATGCTTTGTAAGCTGATGCAATTATTCTTTTTTAAAAAATTTAGTATTTTATTTTTCTCTAGTTACATGTAAAAACATTTTTTAACATTTATTTTTAAAACTTTAAGCTCCAAATTATCTCCCTTCCTCCCTCTCCCCCCCTCCTCATTTAGAAGGCAAGTAATTTGATACAGGTTATATATATGTAGTCATGTAAAACAATTCAATAACAGTCATGTTGCCAAAAAAAAATGGACAAAAAAAACCCTCAAGAAAAATAAAGTTAAAAAAAATTGCTTCAATCTGTATTCAGACTATCAGCTGTTTCTCTGGGGATGTATAGCATTTTTCATCATAAGTCCTTCAGAATTGTCTTGGATCATTGTGTTAGTGAGATTAGCTAAGTTATTCATAGCTGATCATCTTACAATATTGCCATTTCTTTGCACACAGTACAATTCACTTTGTATCAGCTCATGTAAGTCTTTCTGGTTTTTTTTTTAGAGTATCCTGATCATCATTTCTTATAGCACAATAGGATTCAATCATAATCACATACCATAATTTGTTCAGCCATTCCCCAATTGATGGGCTTCCCCTCAAGTTCTTATTCTTTACCACCAGAAAAGAACTGCTACATATATACATATATTTTCTTTTCCTTTCTGTTTTTTTTTTAATCTCTTTTGGGATACAGACCAAATAGTGGTATTGTCAGGTCAGAGGGTATGCATCGTTTTATAGCCCTTTGGATCTAGTTCAGTAGTTCCAAATTGCTCTACAGAATGGTTGAATCAGTTCACAACTCCACTGATAGTGCGTTAATGTCTATTTTTCTCACCTCCTACACATTTGTCCTTTTCCTTTTCTGTCCTATTACCCAACCTAATAGGTATGAGGTTGCATCTTAAAATTGTTTTAATTTGCATTTCTCCAGTCAATAATGACTCCTTTGGAGGAATGGCTCTTATTTTATAAATCTGACTCAGTTTTCTATATGTTTGAGAAAAGAAGCCTTTGTCAGAGAAATGTGTTTCCAATTTTTTCCCACAGTTACTATTACTAACTGTATTTCCTTCCATCTTATTCCCCTCCTGTTCATTCTATCCTTCCCCTTCTTTCACTCTGTCCTTCCTCAAAAGTATTTTGCTTCTGACCACCCCCTCCCTGAATCTGCCCTCCCTTCTATCACCACCCCCCTTCTGTTATCCCCTTCCCCCACTTTCCTGTAAGGTAAGATACATTTCTATTGAGTATGTAAGTTATTTCCTCTTTGAGCCAATTCTGATGAGAGTAAGGTTTCCTCACTCCCCCTGACCTTTCCCCTACTGTTTATTCTATTCTCTCTCTCTCTCTCTCTCTCTCTCTCTCTCTCTCTCTCTCTCTCTTTCTCTCTTACTCTCTTTCTCTCTTCATCCTGTCCCTCCTCAGAAGTGTTTTGTTTCTTACTACCTCTCCCCCAGTCTGCCCTTTTTATCACCCTCCCCCTCTTCTTATGCCTTTTCCCTCCTACTTTCCTGGAGATTTCTATACCCATTGAGGGTATATGTTATTACCTCTTGAGCCAGTTTTGATGAGAATAAGGTTCACTCACTCCTCCTCACCTTTCCCCTCTTCGCCTCCACTAAAAAGGTTTTTTTCTGCCTTATTTAAGTAAGATAATTTACTCCATTCTACCTCTCCCTTTGCCTTATTCCTAGTACATTCCTCTCTCGCCCCTTAATTTTATTTTTTTTAGGTAGCATCCATTCACTTTCAACTCATACCTGTGCTCTCTGTCTATATATACTCCTTCTACTGCCCTAATAATGAGAAAGTTTTTATGAATTTCGAGTATCATCTTCCTATGTTGGAATATAAATGAGTTAACCTTATTAAGTCCCTTATGATTTCTCTTTCCTGCTTACCTTTGTCTGCTTCTCTTGAGCCTTGTATTTGAAAGTTAAATTTTCTATTCAATTCTGTTTTTCTTTTTATCAAGAATGCTTGAAAGTCCTCTTTTTCATTAAATATCTATTTCCCACTGAAGGATTATACTCAATTTTGCTGGGTAGGTGATTCTTGGTTGTAATCCTAGCTTCTTTGCCTGCTAGAATATCATATTCCAAGCCCTCCAGTACCTTAATGTAGAAGCTCCTAAATCTTGTGCTATCCTGATTGTGTTTCCTCAATACTTGAATTGTTTCTTTCTGGCTGCTTAAGATATTTTCTCTTTTACTTGGGAACACTGGAATTTGGCTATAATGTTGGGAATTTTGATTTGGGGATCACTTTCAGGAGGTGATCTGTGGATTCTTGCAATTTCTAATTTATTCTTTGGTTCTAGAATATTAGGACAGTTTTCCTTGATGATATCTTGAAATATGATATCTAGGTTCCTTTTTTGACCATGGCTTTTAGGCAGCCCAATAATTTTAAAATTATCTTTCCTGGATTTGTTTTACAGGTCAGTGTTTTTTGTTTGTTTGTTTGTTTTTTGTTTTGTTTTTTTTCCAGTGAGATATTTCATAGTCTTCTGTTTTTTTTTTTTCATTTTTTGGTTTTGTTTAATTGTATCTTAATTTATCTCATAAAATTGAGCTTCCATTTGCTCAATTCTAATTTTTAGGGAATTAACTTCTTCAGTGAGCTTTAGTAATTCTTTTTCCATTTGGCCAATTCTACTTTTTAAGGAGCTTTGTTTCTACCTCTTTTTCCACTTGGCTTATTCTGCTTTTTAAGGCAATTGTATCCTCACTGGATTTTTGCACCTCTTTTACCATTCAGCCTACTCTTTTTTAAGGTGTCATTTTCTTCAGTATTGTGTGTGTGTGTATGTGTGTGTCTCCTTTAATAAGCTGTTGGCTCTTGCATCACTCTCATTTCTTTTCCAAATTTTTTCCTCTACCTTCTTACTTGATTTTCAAAATCCTTTTTGGGCTCTTCAATGGCCTGAGACCAATGCATATTTTTCTTAGAGGCTTTAGATGTAGGAGCTTTGCCTTTGTTATCTTCTTCTGGTTATGTGTTTTGATCTTCCTTGTCAACACAGTAGCTTTTTTCAGTCAGATTTTTTTTTCTGTTGTTTGCTCATTTCCCCTAGCATATTTCTTGACTTTTAATACTTTGTTAAAGTAGGGCACTGTTTCTAGATTGGCAGGTGCACCATCCCAAGCTTCAGGGGTTTTATGCAGCTGTTTTCAGACATACGTCTGGTGACCTGTCAGTTTCATTTCATCCAAGGTGATTTGAGGAGAGGTGTGCTTACTCCTCTACTGGCCTGTGCTCTGGTCTGAAAAATCTGGAAACCACTACTGCTGCCATGGATTCAGTCACTCCCAAGGCCTGTTCCTGATTGTACTTCTCTCTCACTCTGGTGTAACAGACCTTTCCTACCGACCTTCTGTTGCGGGCTGAGAGGTTGAGAGGTTGTGACCCCTCAAAGACTGAAGTACATGGGTCATCTGGAATGAATTCACAGACTCAAACATTCTTTAAGCCAAGGTGACAAAATTTATTATTATGCTTTTCAGCAGGCAAGGATTCTTAAAGGATCCTACAACCTTAGAAAGTACAGTTAAAGTTTATATAGGATACAATACAATAAAACATGTGCCAAATATGCTAACTAGGGGATTCAGGGTGAGATTAGGGAGTGGTTAAGGAGTGGTCAGCTCTTAAAAGAACATGCACTTCTTGTACCTACTGCGCAAGCGTTTTACCCAGAGTTCACTAGGAAAATCCCACAAGGGGGGCCACATGGAGGTGTGGTTTTAGGCCTGCTACGTCACTAAGTCAGCTAGAGTTCAGGGTAACTGAGAGTTGTCCAGTCTGCCACCAATCAATGTCTTGTTTGACAAGATAGGTGTAGGAGTATACATATGTCTTAAGTCTAGAATACAGTTAATGAGGAGCCCAGGATGTAGATAATGTGGTAGGGCGGTAGGATAGTATAATAGTGGGTAAGAATGTCTTTATGACCCAGTGCAAAGTCAGTTTAAACTAATAAATCCTTCAGGTGCTGTTTGGAACTGCACCAGGGAGAGAGATAAGGGTCTTGCTGGGGCCCACTCATGAGTAATTGCTAAGCACAGGGTCCTTGGGCTGGGGAGAAACTGTCAGGGACAGTGTTTCTGAGGCTAGGGAGAAATTGGGGTCCAAGTACAAGCACCCAAACACAAGCACCCAAGTACCCCATCACTTCTAAGTTGTCTTGAGGTAGAAAATTGTTTTACTCCATTTTTTTGTGGGTTCTACCACTCTAGAATATGTTTAGAATAATTATTTAAAGGTGTTTCAAGGGGCTTGGGGGAGAATTCAGGCAAGTCCTGCCTTTACTCTGCTATCTTGGTTCTGCCTCTTGATACAATTATTCTTGTATGGATACAAGCCCTAAAAATATTTAGTCCTGAAAAGAAGATGGGATTCTTAAGATACCCTAAATATTTAGTTTCAGAACTTATTAGAATACAACATCAACTAGCCATGTTGAGGCAGGCAATGATACTAGTTTGACATTCTCCCTTTTGTCCTCCCCCATCCCCCCCAAAAACACACACACACAACACACACACACACACACACATTTACACACTCAAT
This sequence comes from Phascolarctos cinereus, assembly GCF_003287225.1. Lineage (NCBI taxonomy): Eukaryota > Metazoa > Chordata > Mammalia > Diprotodontia > Phascolarctidae > Phascolarctos > Phascolarctos cinereus. Next base: position 244,723,459 of record NW_027555625.1, read on the forward strand.
TTCCTAGCTTGTTTCCTAACTAACTAATAAACAGCACTTATTGCTAGTTGTACAAATGCAAAAACAAATCTCTGATGTGGACTTGACAAGCAAACACAACATTCAATTAAGTTTATGAACTTATTCAAAGTACTGAGAGCTCAGGTTAAATTACTATTGGACTACTTCCTTAAGTTCTACAACTTCCAACCTTGAAAGGTAGGATCAATGCCATCTTTTTAAGAATTGAGATGATCACACCTAAAATTTTGTGTTAAAAAGATTTTTATTTCTTATTCATAAAAATGTCCAAAGGATTTTTCCACAAAATGTTTGATACTCTCTTTCAGGTTAATGTGGGCTGTGATTATACTTATTTATGCATAAGATAGGGATTTGGTCCTGACCAACTGATTTTCCACACCAGAACATACGCAAGGATGACATGTTAAGGTTAACACGATTTTAACACTACAATTCCACAAAGTATACCTTCATAAAGTATGATCACTTTTCTTTGCTTGACTCTGTAGGGATAATGACATTGGCATGGTGAAAATTAGCCATACTTTTCAGGTCCCTAAATTCAACAAATCAATAAGTATTTATTAAATATTTACTGTGTGCCAAGAGCTATGCTACGATGATGCAAAGAAAGGAAAAAAGCCCCTGCCTTCAAGGAACTCACAAGCTAAAGTCTGAGAAATCAGTTTCAAGATATGCCAGGCCAATTGCTGCCTTCTGAAGATCCTTGTAATTGGGGAGGAGGAAGGGAGCAGTGACAGCAAGGAAACAAAGAACTTTTTCTCCAGCTGCAGAACTATATTTCCAGGTTTATACAGACACAGATGAACTGCATTCAAGCAATTTCTAGGAGGGGAATTTTGGCAGCAAAAAAGGGAGCAGGTATAGACTCAAGAGAATGCTAACCTTAGTAACTGAAAGTAAACCTGCAAAGAGGAGCAGACCCTGGGAGCCCAAATGAGTATTAACTCTGTGCCCAGTGAAAGCCTTGTGAGGACTAACAATATCAAGACTCAGCAATAAAAGAGGCATGAGTTACCTTGGCCACATGTGTGCCTCACATACACACACACATATGCATACATACACATACACACACATATGCACATACATACATTTATGACAGCTAGATAGCATAGTGAATAGAGCACTTGACTTCAAATCAGGGAGGGCCAAGTTCATAATCCTACTTCAGATCTATTAGTGTATTATCTCAGGCAAATCACTTAACCTTTCTCAGCCTTAGTTTCCTCATCTTTGAAAAAGGGATAGCAATAGCACCCAACCTCACAGGATTGTTGTAAAGTTCAAAGCACTCTATAAATGCTAGCTATCATGATTGTGAAAAAAAATGATTCCTGGGGTAATAGAAGTAATTTTTTGTAGCTATTATTTTTATTATTGCATCTCAGTAAATGCCTTTGCTTTGAGATAGCTGCATTTACTACTTATTGATGCTAAACATCCATCTGGGAGTTCATTAGCTGTAGTTTTAGTGCAGAATCAGAGCATACCCCTAGAACCTCAGCGGTAGCCATCCTCTGTGACCCAAACTGTAGGTGTGAGTGCAAATTAGGGAAGAAACCCAAAGTGGATACTATACTCAAACCAAAATTAGAGAGTATGGGTTTAGAGGAATAAATTGAAACCATTTTATTTCAGGTCTAGAAATCTGATATCTTCCATGTTTTTTTTTAATTTTCAAATAGGGATTATTTTAAAAATAGCATACTTCAACGCATTTAAAAAGCTTTATAGTTTAATCAGTCCAGGGCACCACCACTTCCCAATGAAATCCCCTAGTACTTAAACCAAAAGGTTGTTGAATTTTTTATAGCTTTTTATAAGAAAAAATATTCCCCCACTATTTATATTTATAATATAATTTACACCAATTATTTTCTTAGCTTATACTTTATTCAAATGAAATTAACTATTACAATTTTAATAATACAAATCAAATCAGAAACATCATAACATAAACACAACAGAGTGATTTTTTGCTGGGGAGGGACTGGCTTATTTTATTGTTTACTGAAATAAATAATGTATAAAAATATAACGAATATAATTACACTTTAAACTTTAAGTTTACCCATTTCACTATAGTAAGCAGCACCTGTATCCAGATCATTAGTTTCAAGAGACTCCTGAAGGCATATTATGCCACTACCCAGTGGCACCCAACTCATTTAGTCAATCAACAAGCATTTATTAAATACTTATTATGTGTCAGATACCGTTTTGAGCAGTAGAGATACAAATACCAAAGTGATTCAGTTGTTGTCCTAAAAATATTTATACTAGAAAGATGAAGTTTATATGAACCTTGAATTCTATATCTGCTGATTCCTTATCCCTGAGCTAATCCTTTCCAAGGCCCTAAGGCAGTTGCAGCCCATATAGATGGAGCTAAACTTCCTTTTAGATGTCACCTTTAACCTGAGGCATAAACTTCAATTCCAAAACCTAATTTCTCAGCATTCTAGTGAGCCAGAGAGGATAATGTGTTGAGTTACATGAAAGAGATAGAGAGAAAGAGAGAGAGAGAGAGAATTTATTAAATGCTTACTATGTTCCAGGCATTATACTAAGGGGAAAAAGATCGACTTGGTGGGCATTACATACCCACATCCCAGTTGTGGAACTCTAGCCCCACACATGGTGAGCAGCCTTCCTAAACTCTGTCTAGTAATGTCGACCTTATAAGCCTAGGTTCATCACCATCTGCCAGGGAGAGATACTCATTTAAAATGGATAAAGCCTTGAGACCCTAACTCATAGTCACCACCTGCTTCATCCAATCCAGAACTGCATCCTCCGCCAGGAAGGGATGCCTCAGATTTAAACTCATTTGTAAATCACTAAACTGAATCCATTGGCCATCAGAGTAAAGTTTTCATGTTAGTCTAATTTTGTTTGACTTTGAGTTATACTTAATTTTTATTGAAAAAAGTAGATTTGTTTATGTAATAGTAATGATAATAACTATCCTCTAATGAGATAATAATATAGCAATTAGCTTAGTGTTTGGCATATAGTAGGTGCTATATAAATGTTAGCTATTATTTTTATATATATAGCACTTTAAGGTTTGCAAAGCACTTTAGAAACAGTTTCATTTGTTTCTTACAACCCTGTGAAATAGATGCTATTACTATCCTCATTTCACAAATGAGGAAATTGAGTGTAAGAAAGATTAAATGCCAAGTTAAGATTAAGTCTTGACAACTCAGGTTGTCCTGAGTCAAAGGTCAACTTTATCCATTGTACAATTATACCCCCAAATAGCCATAATTTTAGCCATTATATCAAGCCTCTGCTGAGTTTCCATGCCTTATTGTTTGGAAAACTCTGGCCTAGATAGATGGTATTCATGAGTGGCTATGACCATGAAGATGATGATGATGATGATGACGATGATGACAACTTAACAATAATGTGACATCAAGGTAGTTGAAACTTAGCTGGGCTCATTCTTAGACAATGTGCATATTTTCCAGCACTGTATGTGAAAATATTGTGGAAATCTTAAATTTGGTATTACCAATCAGCGCTAGGGTTCTTCTAGCATCAGTTTCCAGAACTTAGGGTCACCTCCTAGCTATAATAGACATCAGAGAAGGAATTTAGAGGGAATAAAAAGTCATATTACCAGTAAAAGTGTAATTAAATAGATAAAATGATGAAATATAGAAGCAAAAACTTATGGTTTATTTTTAAAATTAATCTCTAGATTTTAGGGAAAACATACTTGCATTGACCTAAGAACTCTGTTAATTAGGGGTTTGTCAAATTGTTTAGTTTTTATGGCTTGCCAAGTGTGTAATTACTTTGCTTGGCAGTTTTTTTATTATAACTATTCTCCCAAAGAAAATTATGCAGCATAATTATTAACTCTAAAATTACATACACATTTATCTGCTGGTATTTGCTTTCATGCTTCAGCTGTCACTTAAACATCTCCTACTTGAATCCTGCACCTGTTCCCCTATGATGTTTTCAATATGTTTGTACTAATTTCCCATTATATAGCAGAAAGCCAAACACTAAGAGAGAAAGAGGAACAAAAAGTAGAATTTATAGAAAATCAGTTCCTAATAAAACAGAGCCCCCAATCATGCGCAGAAGGAAGAATACTGATTCAGTTGGCCAGCTTGACAATGTTATTCAGTGCCTTCTTTTGGTATTCTCATTCCCTCTGACCATTTTAACCAGGAACCTCAAACTCAGGCACAAAATGAAAATAATTCCGTTGTCCTGTTCCTGACCCTCTGGGTCTTTTGGGGAGAGTGGAATAAATGGCTCTTGCTTGTGATAGAAAGAAAGGGAAGGGTCCAGAAAAAACAACAACAATTACAACCCATAATGCAAATAAAAATAGAGATTTCCTTTTAAATTGAGACATTATTACAGATTGAACAGACTCAGAATACAAACCATAATTGTTTGTTGATTTAAGTTTTATGCATCTTAGCTGTCTTGCTTTAAAAAAACAAAACAAAACTGAAATCAATCAGTCATGGAACAAGTAGGAAGGGAACAAGCATTTATTAAGCACTGACTGTGTGCCAGGAACTGTGTTAAAGGCTTTATAAATATTATTGCCTTTCATCCTCATGACAATCCTACAAGGTAGGTACAATCCTATCCTCATTGTACAGTTGAAAACTGAGGCAAAGGCTAAGTGACATGCCAAGGGTGTCCTAACAAGTATGTGTTGAGCCTGGGTTTGAATTGGGTCTTCTTGATTCCAAGCCAAGCAGTCTATCCACTGTCCCATCTATCTACCAATTACACTATTGTGTTTAAAACCTTCCAGCAAGGCTCACAGAGTGTCTGAGTCTGACTATTTGGAAGCTTCTTACCATGTGAAATAAACATAAGAGAAGTGAATTCTCTTGTGAGGCTTGACAATCATTTTCCTCCAATATTCCAAAGGGTTCAGAGATCAGCATTTTGCTTGGCAGCTTTGCCAAAATACACCACATAGACTGGTTCACGTTGTCCAGTTTACAAAGTTGTATTTGCAAGAAAAAAAATCTCACTTTTGAAAATATATTAGTGCCAGCAAGGAATGATTAGAGAACTCTTTGCTGATGCCTGATCCCTTTCCAGGATATGAAGTTTGCCAAAACCCACTTAAATTTGAGTTGCCAATTGGTTGGAGTTTTATGGTCCATGTGTTTGGGAGAATTCTACAATGGCACAAATCTTGATTTGCCAGACTAATGCTGGCAAACCCCAAAGTGAAAAGGGAGATGCTGGAAACCTCTTCTCTCAGCACTAAACTCCAATTCTAGTTTAACTGTCTTTATGCATTCAGCTAATCTGGTTATTTGGAAATATAACAATGAAATAAAGTTTTTCTTTTAGGTAAAGAGAGAGCTAAATATTCATGGAAATGTGTTTTATTGAACCTTATATATTGAATTTCTATGTATATACATCAGATTCAAAAGTACTGCTTTGAAAATCCTGGCAGGCCAGTGTTGAGCTTTATCATGATTGAGCCTGCTTCTATTGACTTCACATAATTATTATTCATTTTGTTCTTTGATTTAACTATTAGGTTTTATTTTTATTTCCCTAGGCAAGGATAAGAATGGTCAGGGAAGCATCAATAACTTGTTCATTTCCTTTCAGGATACTTAGAGATTCTGATAGGAAAGTCTTCCTTTTGACTTGTGGTAAAAAATGCGTAATTGAATTTCCTGCCTCATTCTTTTGACTCTAATTTGTCATCTTTCAACAATCCCAAGAGAAATCAGACTTCAATGACTTGATCCATTCTTGGAAAACAACTTCATGTTCTATTTTAAGGAAATCGCTAGACATATTTTTTGCTTTACACCTTCTGGCGCCAAATGCAAACATTGACTGAAAAGCCAGGCCTGTAAACATTCTCCTGTCTAAACAATAAAAATACATGGAAACTTCTCCTGCGATTAGTGAATTAACCATAAACCATGCATTAGGAGACAGAAGTAAGATTATATAATTGTTTCATAGAAAATTTGGAAATTTACCAAAGAAAACTGATGAGGCATATTAAATTTCATATTACAAATTCACACTAATCAGTAGTTGAGAAAACCACAACCATTTCCACCTGAATGTTCATTTAGCTATGGTGCAGAAAAAAGAAGAAACAGAAGGAGGAGGAGAATAAGAGACAGGAGTAGAAATGAAGGAAGAAAGGAAAGAAGGAAGAAAGAAAGGGAGGAAGGAAGGAAGGAAGGAAGGAAGGAAGGAAGGAAGGAAGGAAGGAAGGAAGGAAGGAAGGAAGGAAGGAGGGAGGGAGGGAGGGAGGAAGGAAGGGAAGGAGGAAGGGAGAAAGGGAGGGAGGAAGGAAGGAAGGAAGGAAGGAAGGAAGGAAGGAAGGAAGGAAGGAGGGGGGAGGAGGAAGGAAGGGAAGGAGGAAGGGAGAAAGGGAGGGAGGAAGGAAGGAAGGAAGGAAGGAAGGAAGGAAGGAAGGAAGGAAGGAAGGAAGGAAATACTTAGCTACAGTTTTATGAGGCAAATGGGCTATAATGGGATGAAACTTCCTGAAAGCAGTTTTAAGGAGCTAACAAAAATATTTTTCGTTTATTTCTTAAAAGGGAAATGAAATTACCATTTTCTAAAATGAAGACATCTATCTGAGGGAAGTTAAAGGTTAATAGCTGATGTATTAGTTTTTGTACAAAAGAGAACATTTAAACAGTTCAATGTTAAGATTTTCCTTTTTGAGAATTAAAAGAATATTATGAACTTGATTCTATGTTTCATTTTTATGAAATATATTACTTGCCCTTTGCCTGGTGATTAAAATATGCCTAACTTCATCTCATACTTTTCTGTAGTTAATCTCCAAGTGTAAATAAAATCATATGAAATTATACCTGGCACAAATTTCATTTTCGTTTCCACTTGGTAAGACAACACAACCTTAGACTTCTACCCCAGAGTTCTTATTTTTCTTCTTCTTTTTTTTAAAATTATGTCTCAAATGTTTGCCATGTGAGGAATACATCATGCTGCTTATCAAATACAACCATCTCTAGAACTACCTTGTACCATTACTCAGCTGAATTCCTAAAACCAATTCAAATACAATTCCCCAAATGAAATCAAGAACAACCCTCATTCATATGCTTTAAAAATTAAGTTTAATTTGCTTTTAAAATTTGTTTTAACTTGAAATTTCACAGGAAACTTCCAGTATGGACATTCCCTCCACTAATACAGATTAACAAATTTTCTGTGATGTAGAATCTTAGAAAATAGCCTAATTGTATGGGAGGGTTAGTGATTGGCCCATGTTTACCTAGTTAGTGTGCTTCAAAAAAAAATACTTGAATCCAGGACTTCCTAACTGCAAGCTTGATCCTTTATCCTCTGCATTCCAATATCTCCCTACAAGTTGAATTAAAATGTATTATTTCTTTTTGTTAGTTTTGTTTAACAATCCTTTAATTATTGAAATCAGGTGAAAGTTAAAATAGGGAAAGCCTCCCACCCAAGGCTTTTAGCACTATCATGGAGAATGTCCATCAGGATGTCCAGCCCAAATAGAGGAGGGATTCACCATAGATGGTAAGGATATCCAAATGTTCTTGTGTACAGATGACATTTTGCATCAAGCCATACAATGCTGCAGAGATTTCTAAAAGATCCACAATTATTAAAATGTTCAGTCTATACTCACAGGAAAAACAATACAGGTGGACAATGCTTATTTTCCTTCTATGATATGTAGTTGGATGGACAACACATAGAGTTGGTACATTTAACTTGGTTTTTATTTATTTTTAGTTTTTAAAATTTATTTCCATAAGATTTTGAGTTTTAAATTTTCTCTCTCTCTCCTGCTCCCTCCCCAAGAAAACTTGCATTCTGATATAGGCTGTACTTATGCAACATATTTTCACATTAGTCATAATGCAAAGAAGAAATAGAACTGAGAGGAGCCATGAGAAAAAGAACCAAAACAAAACAATAAAGGAAAAGGAGAGCAAATAATATGCTTCCATCTGCATTCAGATTCTGAAGTTTTATCTCTGGGTGCGGACAGCATTTTCCATCATGAATTTTTTGAAGTTGTCTTAGATCCTTGCATTGCTGAGAAGAGCTAAGTCTATCAAAATTAGTCATCACACAATGTAGTTGTTACTGTGCACAGTGTTCTCTTGGTTCTGCTCATTTCACTAAGCATTAGTTCATAGAAGTCTTTCCAGGTTTTTCTGAAGCCTGCTTGCTCATCATTTCTTATAGCACAGTAGTATTCCATTAAATTCATATATCACAACTTGTTCAGCCATTCCCCAATTGATGGATATCCTTTCAATTTCCAATTCTTTCCTACCACAAAAAGAGCCATTATAAATAATTTTGTACATGTGGGTCCTTTTCCTGTTTTTACCATCCCTTTGTGATACAGACCTAGAAGTGGTATTGCTGGATCAAAGGATACACACAGTTTTATAGCCCTATGGGCATAATTCTAAATTGCTGTTGAATCAGTTCACAACTCCAACAATAATGCATTAGTGTTCCAATTTTCCAACATCTTCTCCAACATAAAATGTGTTATTTTTTAAAGTAGATTTTGTTGTTATCTTTTGTTTTATAGTACCTAGATTCCCCCTGTAGTCCTTCCCAGAAATCATTCTTTATAAAAAAAGAATTCTTAAAATTAATTAATAAATAAAAATATGTTATGATATGTGATATTCTATGCTTTTGGACACTCTACTTCTACAAATATGAGAGAGAGAGAAGAATGGAGGGAGAGGGAGAGAAAGAGAGAGAAAGAAAGAGAGAGAGAGAAAGAGCTCATCTATCTATCTATCTATCTATCTATCTATCTATCTATCTATCTATCTATCTATCCATACAGTCTATAAGATTCCCTCCCTTCCTGGGAGTGGTACTCCCTTCTTGTCTTTTTCCCAAGAGGTGTATTTTATAATAAAGAATGTTTTGAAAAGAAAAAGAGAGAAAAATTAATAAAACCAATTAATGCTTTGAAAAAAAAAAGCTCATCCTTATATATAATATTTCACATCTCTGCATGCCAACCTGTGCAAAGGTATGGAAAGAGGTGTCTTTCCAAATCTTTCTTTTGGAATCATGCTTTTTCTTTGTTTTAAAAATGCATTATTTCTAAATGATTTTACAACTTGTTGGGGGGGGGACTGTGAGAAGACAGACATGCCAATTCACTGCTGATGAAACTATGACTTGTTTCAGTTATTTTGGAAAGCAGTCCAGAATTTTGCAGGCAAAGGTATTACATTTTTCATACATTTTCAGTCAAAGATTCTACTATAGATGCTCCCAAACAAATTGCTGATAATAAGAAAAGACCCACATATGCAAAATAAGTTCATGCCAACATTTTTATAATGAAAGCTGGAACAAAAATATGAGCCCACTGATTTAGGAAAGGCTGAACAAATTATGGCATATAATGAATTTGATGGAATGTTGAGCTTTTTAAATCACAAATATGAAGAATTCAGGAAACATAGGAAAACTTGAATGAAATTTTGGAGAGTTAAGAAAGGCATGACAAGGAAAACATACAGAATGACTGCCACAATGGAAATAAAGCCAAAATGGAGAGTCAACAATATTTTGGTCAAGTATAAGTCAGTGATAGCCAGCACCATACTTCCAAAATTAAAAGATACCTTTCTCCTTTCTTAATAGTTGATGCATTCCGGTATCTAGGAATGTACTTTATTTGGATACTTACTGTGTAGACTATGTCTAAACAGAAATAATGCATCTCTGAAGAGCAGGTTGTGTTTACCAACAGATGATATCTGAAGCTACCCCTTTTGGGGTCAGTTAGGGTGTACAATGGATAGAGCACTGGGCCTGGAGTCAGAAAGATCTAAGTTCAAATCAGGCCTCTGAGACTTACTATCTTTGTGGCCCTAGGGAAGTCACCTAATCTCTGTTTGCCTCAGTTTCCTCAACTGTAAAATGGAGATAATAATAGCATGTCCCTTGCAGAGTTGTCGTGAGCATTATGTGAGTTAATATTTGTAAAGTGCTTAGCACAATGCCTGGTACATAGTACTATATATAGGTGCGACACATAGTCTTATTCCTTTTTTCCCTTTATAGAAAGTCTAGCCTTAACTTTTTCATGAGAACTTCCTCAGAGTTCTTCCTCACTAAAACTTAGAGGCAGATACCTTATGTGGTTTTTTTCATTTGTTTGCCGGGAATTATTTTTCTTGTAGAATAGTAATCACTGGATTCATTCTATTCTAACAATTCTAATAAAAATACAAACTACAAATTTAAATATTATAGAGTTTATATGATATCACAAATGATTATGAAGATATGAAAGCACCTTATCAAGGTAAGATGTCATATACCTAAAATGGAGAGCAATACCTCATTCTGAAAATGGAAGAAATGGAAGCAAAATAAATTTAAATTAGTTAAGAGAACAGGCATTAGAAAACTTCTCAGTTTTCCTCTTTAAAATATGCTACTGCACAAAGAATATCACTGATGACATAAAGTGAAACAATGATGTCTTTATTTCAAATCAATTCTGTGGTATTACCTTTTCCTTTGATTCACACTGGCTTTTGAAGCAATTCACTGATGATGACGAATGCTTAATCTACACTTCTAAGATACAATCATCCACTTTATGTTTATTTGTGGTTTGGCCTGTCATCTTGAAACTAAAACTAAGCTGATAAAAATTTTGCGATGGTTTGTAAGGATATTTGGGATCATGGTAGAAATTGCAAGGATGAATATATCTGAATGACTGAATGGTTTCACCATCTGAAAAACAAAGTGGCACCTTATATATTTCATTTCCTCTGAATACAAATTACTCTTTTATTCACTTTATACTTGAGTGTGACCTTACCATGGAATGTAGTTGGATGTCATAGGACCTCTAGATTTAGGAAGATTTTACTTGTGTCTTATAATACTTCATGTACAATTAATGATATGTGAAGAAAAAAGCATAGATGGAGGAAATGATAACTTGGAATAAGAGCTATGGAACCTTGGACATGACCACATACTTTTTCTTGGCCTAATTTTTTTTTCTATATAAAATAAAAGGTTAAACTAGTTGCTCTCTAAACTTTCTTCAAGCTCTAACATTCTATGATTCTACTCATGAAACTATATTCATGGAAAAAATGTGAGGCTAAATGCTTCACCTGGGGATTGAATCCTTAAATTTGTCATCAGTAAGCCCAGCTTAGGTGAGTTAGCTAGTCTATACTGAAGCATTCATGATTGTTTTCAAAGCAATGTGTTATCAAAGGAGTTAACATATGTAAAACACTTTGCAAACCTTTAAATCACATATAAATACCAGATATTATTACTAACATCATCATCATTATCACCATCATCAATAAAGACTTTACCTCCTTGGAAAGTTAAATGACAATATGTTAACATATAGAATCTTCTTGGGCTTTGTAGGAAAACCAGCTCTAGTGCCCATGAAAAATGACTGCAACCAAAAAAAAAAAGAGGTTCAGTGACATAGTACATGTAATGGTAGAAGGTAAACTGGGGTGTTCCTGGAGGTATGAAAAATTTCAAGTCAAAGAATTTACTTGGATTCATATTTATACCCAGATTACATAATATTAAATAAAGCAATGTGAGTAAATCAAAATAGGGGCAAACATCATGTAGATCTTGTCAGCTGAAATTATAGTTCCCAGACTAGTAGCTGAAAGATAATATAATTCAATTTCTCTGTTAGCATTCAGAATTGTTAATTCATGGGCAAGTAATTTAGATGAAGTCTAGATGAGAAACTGAATTTTAAGCAACTCATCAGGAAAATCAGTGCTTACTATTATTGGGTAGAAAATAGTTACCGATGATTATTGGTCTTGGATTTGACACTGTGAGTTTTGTGTAGCATGCAACATAGAAAGAATTATCTAGCTCTACATATATTTGGGACTTTTTCATTGCATTAAAAGCCATATCTAAAAACAGTTAGCACTGAATGATAGGTGGATACAGATAGATGAAATATTTATTTGAATAGTGATGGTCATAAGAGGAATACGATGTTGAAAGGGTTTATAATTGGTAGTAATGAAATGGCTAAGGAAATGATGACAATTTTCACTTGGAAGAAATATATAGATGAATAATAAAAACCTCTCACATTATTTATTTGTATACACAGATATAATTTAGATGTGTTTCTAGACTCCAAGGAAAGACATAGTCTTTACTAAATACATTCACCATTCCTATGTCTACATGTGAAAGTATTTGGATAAAAGGTGAAACTTTCAACTCATAAAGTCTCACCTTGAGAACTCATCACGGTGTGCACACTTTTAGTATTTTTTTTTAGCATGTTTTGGGTTCTTTAAGGGTATGTATAGAGAAAAATCTCTGGTATACTAGTCTAAGTAGGAAAATTTGCTAGTATGGGATGACTAACATAATTGTGTGTATGAGTGTTTTATGTTTATTTTGATTTGAAAGTCAGACCAGTTAGACACAGAAGGGATTAAGAAGGTCGATAATTAGATGATGCATTTAAAATTTTGGCAATGGTAAGCTAAGATATGGACAAAACCACAGAATGGACCTCACCCTTGTGTCATGTCATTTCACTTCCAAAATAATGGAGGCAGACATTGGAAAAGAGGGTGGAAGATGCTAAGAATCATTTAGTCCTTTAGATGGTACAGAAACATTAATTTAAGGATTAATACTCTTAATGTGCAATCTTTGACTATACTGACACCATTGAAGGTACTGAATCATATACATATTAATTCTTCTAAATGAAAATTGAAGATTTAATGAAGATACAGCTAAATGAAAATAATGCTTACACATTCTTCTCAGAAAAACAAATAAAGGTTTTGGTTTTATAGTGCCCTAAAGATAATCTTATTTCATGAAACATTTGGCCACCCACTTTTCAATGTTTGTGGTAAGCCTATTCTAGTAGAACACAATGCAAATAGTTGGAGCTTATGTTTATTGGAGAAATGAAGTAGGGAAAGTTGTTGACATGATTTGACATGATTCTCCAAACTATGTAAACATATACCTTGATATTCTCTTTTGCTATGTTCCATTGTACCTGCTTTGATACTGACTGGTCATTGTGTTGGAAAAATTCAGTTTATAATTGACAAATGAAAGAGGTCAAGATATGTAGGCTCTTCAGAAGCCTTTACATCATTAATATCTTTTTGAGGAAGAAAGTTTAAAAAATATCACTGGGTGTGGAAATCATTAGATGGCAAAATAAAAAATTAAATCGACTCTAACTTAATAAGGACAAAATTGATTAGTTACATATGTAGTAGTCATTTCAGAATCAGCTTTGTGTGAATTCAGAGCAAAGGCTGATATAAACAAATTAGAGCAAAAAGGATAAAGACAAGGAGATGACACAACACATGAAAAAGTAGGTCCAATATGACCTTTTTAAAGTGAGCTGTCAACTCTGAGGAAAGGGATATGAATAAAGGAAAAATATTGACTCTGATTTGCACTCATATTGTTTCTCTAAGAAATGGTAATATAAAGCTTCACACACATGCCATGAAAGAAGCCAATCCATATTTCTATCTTGGACAAGTCCTGTATCTGTACAATGAATGGAGCCCAGAAATGAGTAGGAAAAAGGGTTCATGTTGGATCACATTTGGTGAACTGTGCAGACATCCCTAATTGCTCATCACAGCAACAACCTATTATCTTTGACTCCAATATTCTCCTAGTGTTTTTTTTTTTGTGGGGGGGGAGAGGGGATGAGGAAATTAGTTATTTGCATTTGAGGATTTGTTGCATGTATGATGGGGAGCAGGCCAACACGAGTCCCATCCTTTGAGCAAGCTCAGGATATTTCCTAATGAAATCCCCCAGTTGGAAGCAGGGTAACCCTGCTTCTAGGGATGAACAATAGAAAGGTGCCTCACACAAATTAGTACATGTGCAGGAGTGCTATACATGATTCTTATCTGCTTAATGGGTGATAAAGAGGTACCTTTGAGTGGCTACTGATACAGAATTGATAATGCATGCAATAGGCACTAAATGAACAAATCACCCCTTTTCTCTATTTTCTCTAGTAATCAAGTGAGTAGGATGAAATGTGGCAAGCTTTCATGTAGAAAAGGCACCTTAGAGCCAGCCCAGGAAGGACTGTGATCTTCTGTTCTGCAGGTTGTTCTTTGGACTTATACTGATGTCCCACCTGGCTTGGCTGCCAGTAAACTCTAGGATAGAATGAAGTTCTTGGACCATTGATTCACATTTGATCTTTTGAATCTCATCAGCTCACAGCCCAATCCAGCCTGTCTGTGTTATTCCCTCACATAAGAACATGGAAAGAATAAAACATAACCAAGCAGTAAAATGGCCATTCCATGTGCTCATAGCTTCACGGAGGCCCTGGATGAGGGAGGACTTCAGGCCCCTCTACTTCCTAGAGACCCCAACCATTTCATATTCCTCAATCAAACAAAACCAATGAGAGGGCACAAGTTGGCCATGAAGTGCCTTTTGGGTGCAAACCCAGTTCTGGCTCAGCAGCCATTCAAAATGCTACTCTTCAACATGTAGCAAGTTGATATGAAATAGTTGTAAGATAACTACGCATGTTCTGAGATGTAGAGCAGGCCCTTTGTATACAAGCTCATAAGCAGGCTCACCAAATATTTACATGGGGGTTTACATGAGAGAGAACACATTGCCTATGCTTCTGAGGGCTGGACTATTATTGGCAATCCCTTGTTATATAAGGAAGCAGAATTGAACTTTTTCTGCTTCGAAAGAATGAGGAGCAATGCACAGAAGTTGTGAAGAAGTGATTCTAGCCTTGATGGAAGGAAAATTACCTACCTATTAGAATTATCCAAAAATGTAAGAAGAAGCCTGAGGATGTAAAAGTTTTTCTCTTCTTGGAAGCATTGAAATTTGATAGCCACTTGCCAGATATGATATGTAAATCATGCCTTCTGAGGCTCAGGTTAGAGGAAATGTCTGACTATGATCTGCTGTGCTGTTGTCCTACAGGTGTGACTGCTGAATCATCATGATCAGAGAAGAATCAACATTTCAGGTAGTTTGGGGGACAATGGAATGAGGATAGATGGGCATAAGCAGACTGTAGTAGGTTACCAATGATAACTTGTACTTTAAAAGTGGTAAAAAAGCCATTATGAAAAATATGGTGTCTGACAAAGGAAGTAGACCCAAATAAGATGGAATGAATGGATGGATATTCCAAGTGGGATGTTGGTATACCTGAGAAAGCAAAGCACCATGGGACCACAGAAAAGCTCAGATGAGTTTATGTAGTTATTCATCAGAGGATTTATACAAAGTCATAGAAAATAATTATATAGTATGAGAAGGTATGGAGGGATTGTGATACGCATCAGTGAAGATCATAGAATCATCAACATATTTGGAATTATTGAGGACATCTACAATTTAGTTCAGTTCAGTTCAACTCCTTTCAAAAAGCATTTATTATTCACTTACTAGGTGCTAGTGTCTGTGCTAGGTGATAAAGGTAGAACAAACAAAAATTCCCTTCCCTCAATGAATTTACATTTTAGTGGTTGCGAGTACAAAATTAATATAATGTACAAGTATTTGTTAAGCACCACTATGTTTCAGGTGCTACACAAGGTTGGTTGTGGGATCCAGATACAATGAATAGAAACACCCTTGCATGCAATGGGTTTACATTCTAACTAGGAAGACAAAATATGTAAAAATATATACAACACACACACACATATACATATATATATATAATAAATACAGATATATACAAATTAACTATAAGGCAGTTTGAGAGTAAAGGCACTTCCAGTTATAGGAATCGAGAAATCTCCTTACAGAAAATAATAGTTGAGAAATATTTTAAAGGAAAAGAAGGTTCCATGAAGTAGATGTAAGGAGTGTATTCCAGGTATGTGCAAAGGGCAGTGCAAAGGCATGTAGGGGGGAGTGGAACATCACAGAGGAGGATCAGAAAGAAGGCCAGCTTGTCTGGATCACAGAGTGTTTGATGGGGAGAAATGGCCAATGAAGTTATAAAGTTTATAGCCAGATTTTGTGGGGCTTTAACAGTCAGAGAATTTTATTTTACCTTAGAAGGAATAGGAAGCCACTCGAATTGAGTAGATGCAGTGTGTAGGATAGACTAGAATGGTGAGGCAGTTGAGGGAGGAAGACACATTAGCAGACTGCTGTAATTATCCAGGTAAGATGTGATGGTGGATTGAATTAAACTGGTAGCTGCACAAATAGAAAGATATTATAAAGGTAGAAATAGCGAGATTTAGCATATGTAGGGTGATGAGAGTGAAAGATAAAAAATAATGCTAAGATTATGAGCCTCAGAGACTAGAAGTACAATTGTGTCTTTTAATACAAATAGGAAAGGTTAAAAGAGAAGATATAGGGGAAAAGAAAGTAAGTTTTAGACCTCTTAAGTTTAATATATTTCTAGGACATCCAATTTGTGATTTCTAATAAACAACTGATGATGTGGGAACAAAACTGAGAGCAGAGAACTGGAGATAGATATAAAAATCTGGGAGTCATCTATATAGTATGATAATGAAACCCATGGAAGTAGAGGAGGGAAGGTAAAGGGAGAGATTGGGGGAGAAGAGGAAGAGGCCAAGTATAGAAGAGATCCCAAGAAAGAACCTTAAGGAATATGAGCAATTAGGGGACATGCCATGGATTATAACTCAGTAAAGGATATTGAGAATGAGTAGTTGCCTAGGTAGGAAATGCACCAACAGTGAGTAGTGTCTTTAAAATCCAGGGAGGTGAAAGTATCTAGGAGTAGATGATGGTCGACTCTGTCAATTCCAGTAAATAGATCAAAGAGCTTTAGGCCAAAGAAAATACCCTCAGATTAGGCCATTGACAATTGACAAATTTACCTGCATGAAGAGGAAGATAGGAAGTAAAGGTAATGAGTTTACCTTTGTTTTTTTTTCCATAGATTTTGCCTGAGAAAGGAAGAAGTGATATTGGAAAATTGCTTGAGAGTGATTGTGTCTGATAAAAGATTTTTTTCATTTACATTTTATTTTATTTTTAGGATAGGGAAGAGACCTGGATATCTTTAAACAAGATGTAGAAGGCACAAGTTTCTAGTAAGGTATTGAAGATTAAAGAAAGTAGGGATGATTGAAGATGCAATCTACTGGAAAAGACAGGTGGGAATGGGGCCAGGTGATCGTGTTTAGGAGTTGGTCTTAGCAAGCAAAAAGACCATATCTTTGTCAGAGATTGAGGGAGAGGAGGTGAAAATGAGAGTGGATGTCAAGAGCTTTTGAGATAAACTAATGGGAGAGGAGGAATCTTATTTTAAATGGTCCCAATTTTCTCAATAAAATAAAAATCAAAGTACTCAGCTGAGTGAAAGAGGGATGGGAAGAAAGATGAGAGGGGCTTGAGGAGGGAAGAAAAGCTTTGGAATAGCTTCTTTGTAGAGTGAGACTGGAAGTAAATTAGGAGGGAATAAAGGAGTACTTTGCAGCACAATTAATATAGACTCAAATATCCAAAATAAAAAAGTAAAATTTCAAAGGGTAGTTATGCCCTACAGTATCAAAAAAAAAAGAAAAAGAAAAAAGTGAACATATAAATCTCTGTGCATTATAGGTATATAGATGGAACTATATTCTTCTAGTTTCTGTGTTAGCTCATAATTGGCAATCAGGAATTCTTACAGGTGTATCAACTCCTTCAACCTACCAGGAGACTGACTATTAACAAAATCACTGTTCAAATAGGACACAATAGATGACGCACCAGGGGATATGACTAATGGATAATAAGAAAAACACTGCATGCATTAGTGAATCATCATAAGATCTGTGCTTGAATTGGAACTAAGCATTGCTCAATGTTTACTTAGAGAAATTTAAATGAATCCTTTAACAAATAAGTCCACAGGGTATTTTAAAATGTTCACTAATGGCCCCTAACTGTCTTTAACTTTGTAAGTTGTCTGCATGCAAAGGGCCCTGGATTTGGAATCAGAGGATCTGGGTTTGCATTTTATATCTGCTACCTATATTTAAATGGGTGATCTCAGTCAAGTCACTTACTCTGAACCTCAATTTCTTCACCCACAAAATGATAGAATTGGACCTCCAATTCTTAGGCCCCTTCCAGTCATATATCCTATGATCTTATCAAGTTTTCCAAATCTGGAAAATTTAATTGTGTTTAAAATGTATCTTTCAACCCTTCAAAAATCTGTTATTTCATTTTTATAGGTCCTTCTTCTATGGACAAAGATAGTAAATCCTTTATGTTCATTAACGTTTATGTGACTTGCTCAGACAAAAAAAAAAGAAGGAAAAAAGAAATTATCATTGGGTGTATAACCTCAGAAAGAACCTCCTTGGTAGTAGTTGGATTATAACTAACCAACTAACTAACCAATCAACCAATCAGTATTTAATAATATTATGTGCCAGGCATATAAATTTGTGTTTGAGTCCTTCTCAACCTGGTAGGACCTGTTAGAACTTTCCTCATCTTCATGACCTATTAAGATATAGGTGGGCAATTTCAGTAGAGGAAATATACATGGTGTGTGTCTACACACACTAAAAATACATACCTATGTGTATGTATACATATGTATAATTCCTTTGGAACATTGCAATTTCCTCTCAAGATTGTTTGATTCTAATATTTACTTCTTTATGTAACCAGGTTATAAATAATTGGGTTTCTTATAAATTTATTTTCTCAGTAAAATACAGAATTTAGCTTAAATATCCAAAATATATGCCTACTCTTGGAACATAAATATTCTCTCTGCCATGAAACAAGGTATGAATCATCAGCTACTAGTGAAAAATATGGCACAGTCTTAATGTAGAATCCAACAGGAGATAAACGACTGCTCATCACAATTTCTACCAAGAGTGTTAGGAATCAAATGATTCATCTACAATATTACAAGAATTTTTTTTAGAAGAGTAGAGGAGCTGACATGTTAAGCCAAGGAGCCAAAAGCCTTTTATCAAAAGGATTCTACAAACTTTTACGTGTTTGTGTTTGTTTCCATAGTGCCTAGCACAGTGTCTGGCACCTAAGAAGTGTTTAGTAAATGACTTTTGATGAACTTAATCTTGGGCTCCTCTTTCCCTATATTAATGCAGATCTTTACCCCTCCACTCCAAGGAGATGGCCCTGAATTGCTCTAGCTGACAAATTTCATTGCCCTGGGACCAAATGGCTCTCCATAATTACCTAGTCTGATCCTTGAATGGCAGTTATGTTGCCCATTAAAGGAACTAAACTCAATTAATCAGCAAGCATTTATTTAACATCTACTATGTGACTAGTATTATTCTAGGCACTGGGTATGAGAAGAAAAAAAATACCCCAGGCTCCAAGAAGCTTACATTCTATTGGGGGGGGGGAGTATATACATACATAAATATATTGAAATAATTATAACAAAATTTTGTGGGAAAGGGCAATAAACAGGCAAGTTTTCATGTAAAAGGTAGTATTTGAGCAGAAATTTGAAAGAAACAAAGTATTTTAACAGTGTAAGATAAAAGGAGATTGGATTCTAATTATGGAGGAAAGCAAGCATGAAGGCACAGAGATAGTAGATAGCTTTATTTGGCTTCACAGCTTGGGTTAGATCAAATAGACAGGTTCTAGGATTCACAGGAAATTGGTACTCAGGAAAATAGTACAAGCATGAATGTTATTATTATGCAAGTGGGTGGGGGGCATACACTCACTACATGGTAATAGAGGTAGACAGAGGTTTGGCCCCAAAGATGCAAAGAAACTCAATTGACTGAGAAGGAGGGGGGAGTTGTGCATAGTAGAAAAGATCTCGGTGGGAGTATATGCTTCAAGTTGAGGTCTAAGCAGAAAAATTTTACACCTTAAAACGGTCTTGGTAAAGAACAGGTAATTGATGCCAGATCTGGGAAGGAACATATTTAATCAGAGACCCAGAGATCCATATGTGGTAGGAAAATCCCACCTCCTAACTCCCACTCCCCATCTACCATTATTTATTGACACAAGGCTTCGGTAAGTGCAGTTTTCTTATTGGGACTAGATATTGGGTGAGTGTTTGAGTTAGCAATGAGATCCTCCAGGGAGAGCTGTGACTTGCTGCCCCAGAGTCCTTCAAGAGTCACATCTAATCAAGAGCTATGATCATTTAAATGCTTGACACAGGGTTAGAATAAATCAGGACACTGTGAGCAACAAGATGGTGGGTTAGACATTTTCTCTGATCCCTACAACTTGTCAACCCTCTCCAAAACATAATTATACACCAAAGATGAAACAACTTCAGGTGTTTCCATGCTTTAGGACACCTAGAATCCAAATAAGGTTACACTTTCTCCTCCAATCCCAGGAATTGATGCTCTTTGATCCTGAGCTATGCAGCACCTCACTTACTTCCCAATGCTGTGGTTATATGGTTTGTCCTTCATTCTCGAAGAGGACCATGACATCAGGAAGATGATGCCATGATTTATAAGTGAATTGGTTTTAATGGAAGGCAGGCTGTGAAATCTCACAAGCCTCATTTTCTCCTCCAGAGCCATCTGGGTCCAGTGGCCAGATATAGATCAGGACAACTAGAAATGGCCCAGGATGCAGTGGGAGACCTTAGCATTTTTAAGCTAAGGTATTTCCCAGGTCTCAGTTTGACTGAGGTAATCCCATTTCAGTGATTAAAGGTAGGTAGGAAATGAGGCAAAAAAAATGATCTCTTTTACCTAGTGAAAAAAAAAATCAATCTGGGAGGGGAAGACCCTGAAGCTATTTGCATTCACTCTGACATAAAGGGAGATATCCTAAGTAAATTAAGGTAGAATGAAATATGTACCTGTCAGATCTATGAATAAATAATGAGTTTATGACCAAACAAAAGATAGAGAGAATCATGGGAAGTAAAATAGATAATTTTGATTGCATGAAATTTAAAAGTTTTTACAGAAACAAAACTAATACAGCCAAAATTAGAAAAAAAAACAGGAAACTGGGAAAATTTTTCAACAAATTTATCTGTTAAGGCCTCATTTCTCAAATATACAGAAAAAAGAGCTAAATTTATTTTTAAAATGCAAGCTATTACCTAATTGATAAATGGTCAAATACATGAATGGTAATTTTTAGAAAAAGAAATCAAAGCTATCAATTGTCACATAAAAATCATCTAAATCACTGTTGATTATAGAAATGAAAATTAAATAAACTCTGAGATGCCATCTCAACTTTTTGGATTGGCTAACATGACAGAAAAGGAAAGTGACAAATGTGGGAGGGGATATGGAAAATAATTGGTCACTCATGCTCTGTTGCTGAAGTAATGAACTGGTCTAGCTCTAAAATGATTTCTTACTATACCTAAAATGCCATAAAACTGCAAATCCTTTGATTTAGCAATACCATTACTAAGTCTGTATCCCAAAGAGATCAAAGAAAAAAGAAAAAGACCCATTCGTACAAAAATATTTGTAGCAGCTCTTTTAGTGGTGGCAAAGACTTAGAAATTGAGGGGATACTCATCAATTTGGAATGACTGAACAAATGATGATGTATGATTATGATGAAATGCTATTTTGTTATAAGAAATTATAAGCAAGATGTTTTCAAATGCTTTTTTATATGAACTCATAAGGTGAAGTGAGCAGAACCATGGGAACATAATACATAGTACCAACAATACTTAGTATGATCCACTGTGAAAGATTTAGCTACTCTGATCAAGACTATGATATACTGAAAACAGGTCCACTTAAAAAAATTAAAACAAAGTAAATGAAGGAACATAATACTTTGATTACCGCAGAAGAGGGAACTTGAAACTGAAAAGCTCGTGCATAGACAACTTCATGCATCTAGGATAAGAAGGGGATGTTGTCAAATAGGAAAACAGAAACTATAAACTTCATATTTTTAGCACTTTATGTTTTGCACATACGGTTTACATGTGTGTGCTTTACATATTTTATCTCATTTCAACCAATAAAATCAATGAACATTTGTTAAGTACTCACTATGTGCCAGGTACTGTGCTAAACACGGGAAAAACAAACAAACAAAAATGGCAAAAGACAGTTCCTCATGTTAATGAGCTTACACACCTACACCATGAAGTATTACTATCCTCATTTTACAAATAAGAATACTGAGACTTAGAGGTGGGTTAAATGACTTGCGCAGTGTCCATAAGAAGTATATATATGAGGCAAGATTTGAAATCGGTTCTTACTGACTTCTACCTTTGCACTCCATCCAGAATGCCACGTACTGGCTCCAGGAATGTTTTGTGTAAGAAACATAAATAAGAACAGGTAGGAGGAACCATAAAGTATTGTAAGGGAGTGCTGAAAGCTTTTTTGGTTGGGCAAGACTTATCAAGGTTTGTGCTCTACTGATATCTAGAAGGGGGAAGGAAAAATGTTTATATAACACCTTCTATGCCAGTCACTATGCTAGGAATTTTACAAATATTATTCTAGTCAATCCTTAGAACAACCCAACAACACTGTAAGGTCAGTGCTACTGTTTTCCTCATTTGAAGAAACTAAAGGAAACAGGTTAAGTGACTTGCCCATGGTTGCACAGTCAGAAGGTATCTGAGGTCATATTTGAATGCAGATCTTTCTGACTGCTGGCCCAGTGTTCTATCTACTGAAACACCAAGTTGCCCAAAGAGTCAACGATTGCCTCTGAACTATGACGAGACATTGAGAAGAAGACTTTAGTCAAGATCCACAAACTTATTTTATCTTAACAACAGCTTCCACCAAAAAATTATTTTACCTAGATATGAGCTCAGTTATGTCATTGAGACCATGATTTTGACATGATCAAATGAAATCAGATTTAAATATATGTATATGCACACATTAGAATCATAGCATATAAAAAATAGAAGAGGCCTTAGAGATTATCTTACTAATCCTATCATATTACAGATGTGTGTAATTGAGGCTCCTAGTGGTAAAATGACTTGCTCAAGGCCTCATAAGTAATTTGTAGCAAACCTTTGACTGGTAGAAAGTAGGGCCCTTGACACCAAGATCTATGCTTTTTCCATCACATAACATGGGCTCCTTTAGTTTTATTTTCTTGCTTAAAAAAGGGACTTACTATTCAACACTGTATATGTATAGTATTACTTAACTATCTTATAAATATTTTACAAATTTTGAGAGCTTCTAATTTAAAATACTGATTAGCCAAATTAACAACCCGAGTAATTGAAGAATAGTGTAGTTAAATTGCTGTGAATTTAATTTTATTTTCTTTAAGCACAAGATGTAAGTTTTCTTAAATTTAAACATTAAGCAGAAGTGTTAATTGTAGGGTGGTGGAAAGAGACTGGTCCTTATATAAGCCCTGCATGAAAAGGATGAGAGTTTTAGAGACTGAGAAAAGTCTGGGGTATTTATCAGGTATTTTCCTTTATTTAAGTTAGAAATATAGATTCCCTCAACCATTTCATTTCCTAGAGTCAAAATGGGCTTTTGCCTGAACTCAATCATAGTGAAATATTCATTTTAATTTTTATTGTGTGACCAAATCTTTCAGTGTCTTGTAATCACATTAACAGTTTGTACTGAGTTTAAAAGGCAATTTAATATAACATCAGGTCAGCTAAATGGAAATATCAGTTTTGGGTTCCCCCTTACTACCTCTAGTCAGTTAGGTAGCATAGCAGATAGAATGCCAGGCTTGGAATCAGGAAGACATGAATTAAAATCAAGCTTCAGACAATTACTAGCTGTGTGACCGGGGGTAAGTCACTTACATATTTGCCTCAGTTTCCTCATCTGTAAAATGAACTGGAGAAGGAAATGGCAAACAACTCCAATGTTTTTGCCAAGAAAATCTCACATGGGGTCACAAAGAGTCAGACACAACTGAAATGATTGAACATCATCATTACTACCACCACCATCACCACCATCACTACCACCATCATCATCATCATCACCATTAACAACATCAACAACACAATCACTACCTCCACTCTTTGGAAATAAATGGTTGTTTTCTCCAACTCCTGGCTGTAGCCATTGTCTTAACTATACCTGAGGGATGTCTTTTAATCTGAAAACCTAAACACTCCAACATAAAGTTTAGTTGTGAAATCTTTGTATGACAATTCTCTACTTCGAAGACTCCAACCTTCAACTTCTAGTCCTCCAAAAGCGCTGAGGTATCTCAAAGATGGTGCTGCTATCCAATGAGGGATAAAGAAAATATGGTTTCCACTACATTGCTCAGCTACAAAAACCAAGACATTACATGATGGTATTCAGTCCCAAACACATCAATTTTCACATGTTCAGCTTGCAAAATGGAGTTCTGACACCTTACTAAACCCTACCCCATAGTGAACATTTTTTTCACTTGGTATTTGTAAGACAACTCAAAGTGAGAAATAATACTTTCCTTATTCTCCTTGTCACTCTGAAAAATACAATTCTCCTTTCCAAGCACATTCTTGTTCCTCCACTCCCCCACCTTTCAAAACATTTTAACTAAACTTTTCCTCTCTCTTCACTTTTTCACCGTAGTCATACCTTTTAAAATTTATGAATTAACCTTGGGGATATATATTTAACATAAACCTAAGATAAACCCAGTATAAAATGGCCACCTTTAGAAAGATGTTATTATAGAATCTTCTACTTTAAGGATTTTCCCATTTATAGATAAATTTGTCTATTTGAGGAAACCTAATATTATGACTTTACTTTTCCATAAAACTCTATGTAATTCTGTTGCTACCAGGCTGACCTATAGAGATAGTATCCTACCTCTATCTAAATTTCTTCAATTCTTCTTTAATTCTTCTTACTTTATCATTATTATTATTATTATTATTATTATTATTTGCAACACATCATTTACGGTCTGTGCTCCATAGCTTTTCTGATAATGAACTTTTGGAATTTCCAAATTCCAAGGCAACCAAGAGAAGATCCCTGCTTCCATGCCATCTCATTTTGTTTTCTATTGTTCTGATTTCTTTTTCAGATTTTATGCATGTAGGCCCATGTTAATTGACTCAGGTGTTAAAATGATACAATTTAGAACTGTAAGAGAAATGCTTCATCCTGACTATATTACCTTAAGTTTATTTTCTCTTAAATATGAAGGAGGTGAAAGGGAAAATTGCAATTTTTGATCGTGCTTTTGCACTGAAAATCCACAGTCCTTTCCCTTTGTCTCACCTATATGCCCAGAGAGCAAAATTCAATTCAATAAATATTTATTAAGCACTATGTGCTGGGCACCATGCTAAGCACTGAGGATACATAAAAAGATGCAAAAGACAGGTTCTGTCCTTAAGGAGCTTACAATCTTATTCAGGACATGATATGTAAACAAATATCAACAAAGCAAGCTGCATAAAAGATAAATAGGAAAAAAATAAATGAGGGAAAATACTGGAATAAAGAGAGGTTAGAGAAGGTTTTATGTAGAAGGTGGGATTTTAGTTGGGACTTAAAGGAAGCCAAGCAGGTCAGTAGTCACAGCAGAAGAAGGCAAATGTGCTAGGCATGGGGGATAGCCAGAGAAAATGCCCAAAGCTGAGATGGAATGCTTTGTTGCTGGAACAGTCAGGAGGCTGTATTACTGGATCAAAGAGTACATCTTAGGCAATAAGGTGTAAGAAGAATGGAAAGGTAGGAGGAGGCTACAGTATGAAAGGCTTTGAATTCCAAGCAGTTCATTTTGTATTTGATCATGGAGACAACAGGAAGTCACGAAGAGAGAGAGAGAGAGAGAAGAGAGAGAGAGAGAGAGAGAGAGAGAGAGAGAAGAGAGAGAGAGAGAGAGAGAGAAGGAGAGAGAGAGAGAGAGAGAGAGAAGAGAGAGAGAGAGAGACATAGATAGAAAGAGAGACAGATAGACAGAATGTGTGTGTGTGTGTGTGTGTGTGTGTGTGTGTGTGTGTGTGTGTGTGTGAAATGTTCAGACATGCATTTTGGGAAAATCACTGTGGTGGCTGAATGGAAATGGATTGGAGTGGGGAGTCAGGCAGACCCATCAGCAGGCTATTGTAGTAATCAAGGTGTGAGGAAATGAGGTCTTGTACTAGAATGGTGGCAGTGTCAGAGTAGAAAACTGAGAATATTGGAGAATGTGGAAAGAAATCAACATTCAAATCTTTTTCTCATTTTGTTTCTTTCCATAGTGTAGAACCTTAGAGTATGACTTTCATTTTGTACGTGAATAGGGATCCGTGCTCCAACATACCTAACAAATCCCTAGCCATCCTCAACTTAAAGACTTTGAGTGAAGAGAAGTTGAGAGATGATTCATTCCAGCTTTTAGACAACTATGGTTGTCATGAACTTTTTTTATTTTATATCAAGCCGAAATCTGCCTTTTTCCAATTTCTGCCAATCTTTGTCCTACTGGCCTTTGTAGCCCAAGGATAACAACTCTGTTTTGTACATGATAGCCCTTCAAATGCTAAGCACAACAGACATATGACCCACTTTCTTCTCTTTTCACAGCCATTCTAAATATTCCTTCAACTCGTGTTAGGAATTATATATCCAATGCTAGAAGAGTCAATAGAGGCCACCTCCTTAAACTCTCTCATTTAGAGTTGAGGAAAGTGAAGCCCAGGGGCTTAAAAGTTTGCCCAAGGTTATGCACGTAGAGAATATTGGAGGCAGGACTGGGACCAAGAACCTCTGACACTAGAGATAGCTTTCTTCTACTGTACTCAAGAGCCTCCATCCCCAATCTGTCCTCCTTTGACAACATCTGGCTTGTCAATAATAATGGCCGGACATAGTCCAACAATCCTAATTTTCATTCTGCCTTAAATCTTTTCTTCTTTCGTTCCTTCCTTTAAACAGGAATTAGTCAGCAGGAGTTCTGGTTTCTGCTTTCCACAAAACTTCCCTCAGGGGTCAGAAATGGGCATGCTTGAGGAAACCTAATGGATTCTTCCCTATGAGGCTCTGACCCATTTTCCTTGCAGTTACTAAGCTGATCTTCCTAGCCCCCAAAATGGGTGAGTTTCTCTGAACTAGTAGAAAGGTACAAGCAGAACAGCCCTGTTCCTTCCATTTGCAGTCATTGGTATGGTAAAAGAAATGCATTGTTAACTTACATTTTCAATAAAGGGGCCACCTGCTGGCTGTCTGACTGATGGAGTATATTCTTATACCAATGACATATTCAAAGATGAAACCAAATACATGCGGATTAAGTACTTCAATGAAACAGAAATTACAATTATAACTTTTTTTTTAATAGAAGTGAACAGGTGGTGCTTTAAATCTATCCAAGATTAACCATTCAATACTTTAAGCACTCAGACAATGTTTATTATAGGCAGCATAATTATGTATTCTTGGGAGGTTGTGTAATGTTGGATTTTCAAATTAGAATTTGGATCCAACTGCAGTTATCTACACTGTGCAGTTTGAATGTACTTTATACTTTGAGTCTCTACTTTATTAGACACTAAAAGTAACTTCATTTTTGAATCTAAGGTGGCCCTTCAGAGTGTAGTTCAAACATTTAAGAAGGGGCCAATTAAATTTGGCTACCATTATCTTCGCATAAACTAATCTTTAAGAGACAACAATAATGATGACAAAGAGCAGAATTCTTATTGGGCTAGGGCAGAGGAGGAGACAGAAATGGAAGTAGCTGGATTTTAACTCTAAGATTTGTTTTTCCTAGGATTTGAGTTATCAGCAGTGCTCAGTGGATTTAGAAGGAATTATAACAACACCAGACAGTTCTGCTGAAAGAGTTATAGTTTTACATTTCATTTCTCTGAGAAATACATGACAGTTGGCTGTGAACTTCCTAATTTTCACCTGAAAATGACCCTTATTGGTGGGCCGTATGTACTATGTCATTTTATTCTTTTCTTTAAAAAAACTGTTGATATCTTTTATTTCTGCTTCACTTACGTCTGTAATTATATGGTTCCCCCTTTACTACCAGACAGCCATCCTTATGAACAAAGAATAAAAAAGGAAAAAACAAAACAAAACATTTAGGAAAAAATAACCAACATATCAACTAAACCTGTCAGTATATTCAATGTTCTAAACCATCCTTCACATTTTCAAAGAAGTGAAGCAATTTCATTTCCTCATATTTTCTGTAGGGCTAAGCTTGGTTATTATAATTACATAGCATGCATTTTGTATTCATTTATTCTTTTCCATTTCCCTTGTTGTGGTCTTTATATTATTTTCTTCATTTAGCTTACTTTACTCTACCTCAGTTAATGTCTTCATATCCTATGTTTTGGTCATATTTATAATTTCTTACCATGCAGTAATATGTCATTAATTCAGACCTAATAATTTATTTAGCCATTCTTTGCTGTAAAATATCTATTTGATTTCTAGGTCTTTCCTACCACATGCAAACATACATACTAACACATACACAAATGATGGTATGAATATTTGTGTTCATATCTATCTTTGACCTCCTTTCTTATGAGTGGACTCTTTAGGTAAAAAGATATGGATGTTGTTACAGTCACTGTTCTAGAAAAATCCCTAATTACATTCTTTAAAGGATGAACTAATTCTTGGTTCTACCTGCAACTATATAATGCACCAATAGCTTATTAGATTGCCTATCTTTTTATAATTCCTCTAACATTGAATATCTCCATTTTTTGCCATCTTTTTCAGTTTGCAGAAAGTGAGTTGTAACATTGGGGTTATTTTTATTTGTATTTCTCTTACTGTTAGGAATTTGGAACAATTTTTCATGTTGCTATTAATAGATTGCAATTGTTCCTTTGACAAATATTTATTCATATCCTTTTGACCACTTAGCCATTGGCTGAATCTTGGTCTTGTGGAAGTGACATCTTATTTTCACCCTCTCAAATGCATTTATTATGAGCTATAATTAATTATTGTTAAGCACATTTATATCTTATTATCCTACTACTCTAAAACTCCAAAAGGGCAGAGACTGTGTCACTTATAAATTTTATATCTACTTCACTTCCTAGACCTATGTCCCACATGCACTGTTTAATAAATATTTAATGAATTGAATTCCTGCTTACTTGAGATGTAGATAAAAATCATAATATATAAACATTGAAAAAATCATATTAATCTAGCCCATTCTTCCAACTAATGAATGTCCTTTACATCTTCTATGATGTCTAATCTAAAAGGTCATCTGATCTCTAGTAGAATATATTCTGTTACGGGACAGTCATCAATAGCAAGTGAGACAGAAATATTCACATGCTTTCAAAAATGTCTGGAATCAACTTTGGATCTGTTCTTAATATTCTGACACAATGTGTCTTATTTCAACTTAAGTATACAGTAAATGCTATTATAGATTGTCCAGCTATATTCATCCCAATGCTGCATAGCATGTATCCTTTTCAATAACATAGAATGCTTAGAATAAGGTGAGTTGTCCTGTTTCTTTGATATCGAAAATATAGAAGGGATAGAGTAAAAATTAATATTTTAGTAGTATATTAATAAGTGTTTAGTTTTGGAAGCCACATTTTAGTAAATCAATGAATCAGCCAATAACCCAGTGTTTCTTTTTAAAAATACTTTATTTTTTCCAAATACACACAAAAACAATTTTCCACATTTGTTTTTTTTTTCAATTTTGAGTTCCAAATGCTCTCCTTCCCTTTTTCCCCTCCCCCTTCACTGAGAAGGCAAGCAATTTGATATAGGTTATACATGTGTAGTCATATAAAACATATTTCCATATTGGTCATGTTGTGAAAGAAAACAGAAAAAAAACTCAAGAAAAATAAAGAATTATTTTTAAAAAGTGTACTTTGATTTGCATTCAGAATCTGTCAGTTCCTTTTTAGGAGGTAGATAACATTTTTCATCATAAGACCTTTAGAATTTTCTTGGATGATTGTATTTCTGAGAAGAGCTAAGTAATTCACAGTTGATCATTATACAATATTGCAGTTCTCCTTATCCTGCTCACTTCACTCTATGAATTCAAGTAAGCATTTCCAGGTTTTTCTTAAATCATTCTGCTTATTATTTTTTTCTAGCACAATAGAATTCTATCACAATCATGTACTACAACTTGTTCAGCCACTTCCAATTGATAGGGAGCCCCACATTTTCCAATTTTTTGTTACCACAAAAAGAACTGCTATAAATATTTGTGTACATATGGGTCCTTTTTGTCTTCTTTATCTATTTAGTATACAGGCCTACTAGTGCTATTGCTATGTCAAAGGGTAAGCACATTTTATAGGCTTTTTTGTATAGTTCCAAATTGTTCTCCAGAATGGTTGGATCAGTTCACAACTCTGCCAACAATGTATTAGTATCCCTTTTTTCCACATTCCTTCCAAAACTTGTCATTTCTCTTTTTTTGTCATATTGAGCCAAAATGTGTGAGATGGTACCTCAGAGTTGATTTAATTTCATTTTTTTCTAATTAATAGTGATTTACAACATTTTTTCATGTGACTATAGATAGCTTTGACTTCTTCTTCTGAAAACTGCCTGTCCATATCCTTTTACCATTTTTCAATTGAGGAATGACTCATATTCTTTTAAATTTGACTCATTTCTCTATATATTTGAGAAATGAGGCCTTTACCTAATAAATTTGCTAGAAAAAATTTTTCCCAATTTTCTGCTTTTCTTCTAATCTTGGCTGTATTGGTTTCCATTGTGGAAAACAACAACAACAACAACAACAACAACTTTTTAATTTAATGCAATCAAAATTATCCATTTTACATCCTATAATGCTCTCTATCTCTATTTTGATCATAAATTCTTCCCCTGTCCATACATGTGAGAGATAAATTATTTCATATTTCTCTAATTTGTTCAGAACATTTGAACATTTACGTATAAATCACATACCCATTTTGACCTTATATTTCTCTCTCTCTCTCTCTCTCTCTCTCTCTCTCTCTCTCTCTCTTTCACTTTCTTTCTCTCTCTCTATCCTTTTCTCCCTTTCCTTCTCCCTTTCCCTCTCTCCCTCTCCTTCCACCTTGTGGTCCCTCCTCAAAAGTGTTTTGCTTCTGACTACCACCTCCCCAAATCTACCATATCCAACTGAATGTACATGATATTCCCTCTTTGAGCCAATTATGATCAAAGTAAGATTGAAGTGTTGGTCACTACTCTCCCATCTTTCCCTCCATTGTCAAAAGTCTTTAGTACATCTTTGATGTGAAAAAATTTAAACAATTCTACCTCTCTTCACTTCTCCTAGTGCATACCTCTTTCTCACCATTTTTTTTGTATATTATTCCATCATACTATACTCACACCCTTGCCCTCTGTCTATGAACACTCCTAACTGCCCTAATAATGAGAAAGTTCTTAGGAGTAACAAGTACCATATTTTCATGTAGAAATGTAAATAGTTTAATCTTATTGAATCACTTACAGTTTCTCTTGCTATGTTTACCTTTTGATACTTCTCTCGAGTCTTGTATTTGAAAGTTAAATTTTCTATTCAATTTTGAACTTTTCACCAAGAATGCTTGAAAGTCCTCTATTAAATTTCCATTTTCTCCCCAGAAGGATTGTATTCAGTTTTGCTAGGTAGGTAATTTTTGGTTGTAATCCTAGCTCCTTTGCCCTATGGGATGTCATATTCCAAGCACTCCAATCTTAATTTTGAAACTGCTAAAACTTGTGTTATCCTGACTGTGGCTCCCCAATATTTGAATTGTTTCTTTCTAGTTCCTTGCAATATTTTCTCCTTGACCATGAAGGTTGGGAATTTGGCTATAATATTCCTGGGAGTTTTCATTTTGGGATCTCTTTCAGGAGGTCATTGATGGATTCTTTTCATTTCTATTTTACCCTCATGTTCTAGGCTATCAGGGCAGTTTTTCTTGATAATTTCTTGAAAGATGATGT
Source organism: Phascolarctos cinereus (assembly GCF_003287225.1). Classification (NCBI taxonomy): domain Eukaryota; kingdom Metazoa; phylum Chordata; class Mammalia; order Diprotodontia; family Phascolarctidae; genus Phascolarctos; species Phascolarctos cinereus. The sequence goes on from NW_027555625.1 coordinate 244,755,399, forward strand.
CTAGGCTTTTTATTTTATTTTATTTTTATTTTATTCACCATGGCTTTCAGGTAGTCCAATAATTTTAAAATTATCTCTCCTTGACCTATTTTCTAGGTCAGCTGTTTTTCCAATGAGATATTTCATATTTTTTCTATTGTTCATTCTTTTGATTTTGTTTGATTGTTTCTTGATGTATATGGAGTCATTAGCTTCTACTTGCCAAAATAAAATTTTTAAGGAATTCTTTTCTTCATTGAATTTTTTGTACATCTTTTCCCATGTGGACAATTTTGCTTTTTAAGGAGTTCTTCTCTTCAGTGACATTTTATGGCTGTTTAACCATTTGACCTATTCTGTTCTATGAAGGTGTTATTTTCTTTAGTATTTTTTGTCTGTTTTACTCTTGGCACTGTTTTCATGGTTTTCTTGAATCTTTCTCATTTATTTTCCCAATTTTTCCTCTATCTTTCCTATTTGAGTTTTCAAATCTTTTTTGAACTCTTCCTGGAATTCTTTTTTTTTTTTATTGCTTGAAACCAATTCTTATATTTCTTTGAGGCTTTGCATATAGCTGTTTTGACATTGTTGTCTTCTTTGGGTTTGTATTTTAATCTTCTCTGTCATCATCGCAACTTTCTATGGTCAGGTCATTTTTTGTTGTTTGCTCATTTTTCCAGCCTATTTCTTGACTTTTAACTTTATGTTAAAGCTGGACATCCTATTCTGGGGTGGACGGTCCCAAGCCTCAGTTATTTATTTTTTTTTCATGCTGCTTTTTTCAGAGCTGGTCTTTGAGGTGTGCATGTTGTCATTTCTTTCAAGGTCATATTACCTATTTTTTTGGGCATATTTTATTGATTTATTTTGATTTATCAACAATCACTTCCATATGTTTTTGAGTTTAAAATTTTTCTCCTTCTTCCTCCCCACCTCCCTCCCCAAGACAGTGCACAACGTGATATAGGCTATATATTTACATTCCTATTAAACATATTTTCACATTAGTGAAGTTGTAAGTAAAAATTAAAACCAATAGGAGGAACCATCAGAAAGAGGAAACAAAACTCAACAGAAGAGAAAAAAAAGAAAGTGATTCAACTTTCATGGTAATGATTACTATCTGTGTCTTTTTTCTCCATCCTTTTTTCACCCTGTTTATGCGTTTCTTTCTCCTCTCTCCCTTCCCCCCCCACCAGTACTTTGCTTTTGACCACCACCTCCTTTAGTCTCTCCTCCCTTCCATTATCCTCCTTCCCCCTCTTCCCCTTTGCCCCTATCACTTCTTCCCTCCATTCCATCTCCTCTCCCTTTTCTTTCCCCTTTTCCCTCCTACTGCCCATAGGGCAAGTTAAATTTCCATACTTAACTGATTATGTTATTCTTTTCTTGAGCCAAATCTGATGAGAGCAAGGTTCAAACAATTCTCACCCCCTCCCTTCTTTCCCTCTGCTGTAATAGGATTTTCTGTCTTTTCCTATAATGTAATTTACCCTTGTCTGCCTCCTCCTTTCTCAGTACATTTTCTAAGATCAGACTACTCCACTTACTTGGATCTATTTAACCCAATTGATTAGATATTTTTTTTTTACCATTACATCAAAGTCAACTAACATCCACCCACTTTATGTATACTCCTTTAACATGGTGTAATAATAATACAGTTCTCAAGAGTTGCAAGTGTAGTCTTCCCTTGCAGGGATGTAAACAGTCTGCCCTTATTAACAACATTTTGTATCTTTCTGTCCCATTTACCTTTTTATGTCTTTCTTGAATTTTGTACTTGAAGATCAAATTTTTTGTTGAGCTCTGGTCTTTGTGTGAGGAAGGTTTGGAAGTCTCCTATTTTGTGGAATATCCATATCCTCCCTTGAAGAATCATGCTCATTTTTGCAGGGTAGTTGATCCTTGGCTGCAATCTAAGCTCCTTTGCCTTACAGAATATCATGTTACACACCCTGCAGTCTTTTAATGTAGAAGCTACAAGGTCCTGTGTAATTCTGACTATGGTTCCATGATATTTAAATTGTTTCTTTCTGGCTGCTTGCAGCACCTTCTCTTTCATCTGGTAATTTGGGAATTTTGCAATTATATTCCTTGGTGTTGTCAGTTTGGGATCTCTTTGAGGTGGTGAGCAGTGCATTCTTTCTATGGTTATTTTTCCTTCTGGTTCTAGGACTTCGGGGCAGTTTTCTTTTATGATTTCCTGGAAGATACTGTCCAGGGTCTTTTTTTCATCATGATTTTAAGGTAGTCCAATGATTTTTAAATTGTCTCTCCTAGATCAATTTTACTGATAAGGTATTTTATGTTTTCGTCCAATTTTTCATTTTTTTTGTTTCTGTTTTAGTGATTCTTGCTCTCTCATAGAGTCATTAGTTTCCATTTGTCCAATTCTAGTTTTAAACAGATTGTGTTCTTCTTTTAGTTTTTGTACTTCCTTCTTCAATTGGCCAATTGTATTTTTAAGGGACTTGTTTTCTTCAGTATACTTTTTCTCCAATTGGCCAATTGTATTTTTTAAGGACTCTTCTACCTCTCTCATTAGACTTTTAAAATCCTTCTTGAGCTCTTCTAAGAAGGCTTTTTGGGCTTCAGACCAGTTCATATTCCCTTTTGATGTTGCAGATGTGGGTTTGTTGACAATGTTGTCCTCTTCAGAATTTCTGTCTTGATCTTCACTCTTCTCATAATATGAATCTGTGGTACATTTCTTTTTACTCATGGTGTTTCTTTCTCCCCTGGCCTTTAAAGAGATTGAGCTCTCCTGCTGGAGAGCACAGGGCACTGAGCCAAGCTTCTTGTGTTGGGAGCCTAGGTCTTGGTCAGTGGCTTTGTGTGCTGGGGCCTCTTATGTTGGCAATTGGAGGCTGTGGAGTTCTGGCAGCTTACCTCATGTTGGGCTGGAATCAGCAAGGCTGGAACTTTCAGGCAATTCTAGGTTGCCTGCTTTTCCTTTCCTTTAGCTTTCTTCAGCTCCTTTTAGATGGGTGCTGCAGGGTGTTTATCAGCCCCCTGCAGTATTGTCTCCCTGCTTTCTGCTAATTCACTGGGAGATTCTTTTGTGGTAGAGTGCGTAGGCACCTGGTGGTTTTCTGAGCTGGTTTCCACTGGTTCCCCCACCTTCACTGAGGCACTCAGAGATCCAGGTGTTGGTGTTTGCCTGCTCTACCACCTGGGCTTCAGGATCTCTTCCTGGTTGACAGTTGGAGTTTCTGACAGCTTACCTGGTGTTGGGCTTGAATCAGCAAAGCTTGGACTTTAGGAAGACTTTAGGTTGCTTTCTTCAGCTCTTTTCAGATGAATGCCACAGAGTACTTATCCACCTAGGGCCTTTTGTAGTGCTGTTTCCCTTATTTTTGCTGAGGCACTGGAAGACCCATTTTCTGGGCTGCTGCTCTGCTGCTCCCCATCTTTCTTCTAGTTCAGCTCTTCCAGGGTTTTTTTCTGGGGTGATATTTTCTGGGTTTTCAGAGGTTGATAGGGGAGAGTGAGAGTGACTACCTTTTTGCTCTGCCATCTTGGCTCCCAGAAGTGGAGAAGGTCATATTATCTAAGAAGAGATGTAGTCACTGCTCTCCTGGAATGTGCTCTACTCTGTAAGCAACTGCAAGCACTCTTTTACTCCAGAAACCTGACCAGGGCCCCTATTCCTACAAATTTTCAACCCGGCTTTTAGATTACAACCTGGAACCACATTTAAACAATATAACAGAGTTCTACACCCAGTCCCAGAAAAAGGTCCCCTGAAATCTTTTTCTGATCAATTATCTGATCCCCTTGCTCATCTGTGGGCTGAGAGCTCCAGAAAAAAGTCATTCTTGCTACTGATTCAGATACTCCAAAGGCCTGTTGCTCTTACCCCAGTGAGACAGACATTTCTTGCTAATCTTCTAATTTGTTTAGGCTGGAAAATTGTTCTACCTGATCCTTTTGTTCATTCTGCCATTCCATATTTCATTTTGAGGTATTATTTTAAATTTGTTTGGTGGGGAATTTGATAGAGCTCAGATGGTGGTCTGCCTTTAGTCTACCATCTTGACTCCACCTAAACCAGCATTTATTAAGCACCCACGTGGTGTGATTAAATGTACTAAAGGCTTGAGATACAAAGACAAAAGGGAAAGAATTTCTTTTTACAAGGAATTCAGAATTGTGGAGAAAATATGCACATACACTTATACACACATATTTAATATCTCTTTCTCTGTCTCTGTCTCTCTGTCTCTGTCTCTGTCTCTCTGTCTCTGTCTCTCTCTCTCTGTCTCTCTGTGTTTCTCTCATATGTGTGTATTTATATATTGAAAAAATATTGTGTAAACAATTGCATAGGTTCCATAATGAAAAATGTTATTCACTTCCAGTTAGAGAAAAGATGAACTCTGGATGCAGATTGAAACATTTTTTTTTCACTTTCTTTTTCATGTGTGTGTGTGTGTGTGTGTGTGTGTGTGTGTGTGTGTGTGTGTGTGTATGTGTTTGCAACATGGCTAACATGGAAAAAAAATTGTAAATTTGGCATGTTGAAAACATTTGAGACCACACAAAAAAACTGACGGAATTCCAACTATTGAAACTGAAGAACACTTTCAGAGTACACAATTACTATTTTCAAGGATTTTAAGGGATTTCATGTGGAAGATTTATCAGATTTATTTTGCTTTGCCCCAGAGACTACAAGTACTCTAGTATCAGTGGGTGGAAGTTGCATAGAGGTTGGTTAAGCTTGGTGTAAGGAGAACAAAGAAACAAGCAAACAACACTTCTTAAGACTTATAGCTAAACAAAAGTGGATTGGGCTACCTCCAGAGGTAGCAAGTTCCACATCAATAGAGGACTTCATATATAGGGCTGATTGATCACTTGGCATGAATGTTGTAGGGGAGGGGGCTTCTGTTCACATCAGGATTAGACAAGTTTAACTCCGAGATTTCTTCCAACTCAGATTCTGCTTCTGTGATTTGAAGCCCATAGTCTAAGAGCCTTAACTTCTATAATATTTTTTCTTCATTTTTTCCAAGTTAAGCAAAATGATCTTCCTAACCAGTTTGGTCATCACTCATTATTTGACCACCTCAGCTATACTTGACAGCACTACTAGAAGCTTGCTTCCATTTCTCAAGGAAAAAAGCTTCAGGAAATGAAATGTCTTTTAATGAAAAGAAAGTGAATAGGCAGCAATGTCAAAGAGATATTCATTTCTTGCTTGTTTTAGTGTTTTACTCCAGTTTCAGAAAGTAAGTAGTAATTAAGAGGAAATTGATAGATGCTATAAATGAGTGAATTAATGAGAAAAAAATGATTTATTAAGTGTTTACTCTATGCCAGGCATTGTGTTAGGAGTTAGGTATATGTATATTAAAAATTGAGGCAATGCATAAGTATCAGGATGTAAACAGAGGCAAAAAAAAATCATCTCTTCCCTCAGGCATTCACGTTCTAAAGGAGGAGACAATATGCAAATACTTATGCACACAGAAGATATGGTATATATAGTGCAAGTGGAAGGTGATCTGGAATGGAAGATACTAGCAAATGAAGGTGGAGTGAGGGCAGGAGAAGACCTCTTGCAGAAAGGTGGGATTTGAGCTGAATTTTAAAGGAATCCAGAAGGAAGAGAAGAAAAGGGAGAAAATTTCAGGCATGGGTGACAGCCAGTGAAAAGTCACTAAATCAGGAGAGTAGTCATGTTTGAGGAATAAGTAAGCAGGCCAAGGTCACTGGAATACAAAGTATGAAGAAGAGGACAAAATTTGAAAAAAAAATTAAAAAGGTAGTGAGGCACCAGACTGTGAAGGGCTTTAAATGTTAAGCAGAAGATTTCATGTTTGAGATTGGAAGTAATATGAAGCCATTGGACTTTAACGAGTTGGGGGCTCACATGATAAAGTCTAAAATCTTGAATTGCTATGGAAAGAGAATTGATGCATAGAGAGGAACCAAAAAGCCATTACAGTAGTCCAGATATGAGGTGATGAGGGCCTGCTCTAGAGTGGTGGTGGTATGAGCAGAGAGAAGACATATACAACAGATGTGAAGGGACAAGTGACAAGATTTGACAATAGATGTGGCATATGGATGTGTGGCATAAGAACATGCCATAAGGATGAGTGAAGAATAAGGAATACCAGTGTTGTAAGACTGGATCATTGGGAAATTAGATGTGCCCTCAAAAAATAGGAAGGAGGGAAAGAGAAGTTTGGGGGAAAGATGAGTTCTGTTTTGGACATACTGTGCTCTATGGGGTATTCAATTCATGATATCAAAATGACAATATGAGACTGAGAGGGATTAGAACTGCGTATGGATCTGGGAATCATTTACTTAGGAATGATAATTGCAACTATTGGTGCTAAAGAGATCACCAATGACAAAGTATAAAGGGAGAAGGGAAGAGGGAGAAGAGAACCTTGGGAGAAAGTCATGACTAATCAGGAGGACTTGGATGAAGATCCAGGAAAGAAAATTGAGGAGTAATCACACAAGTAGGAAGAGAAAAGGAGAGAGCAACAGCATTTAAACATATAGATGACAGAATATTTAGGAAAGGAGGGTAATCAACAGTGTCCGATTTTCAGAGAGGTCAATAAGGATGAGACTGAGAAAAGGCTTTTAGCTTTGGCAATTAAGAGATCATTGGTAACTTTTGAGTGAACAGTTGCAGTCAAATGATCAGGTCAACAGTCAGGTTGCAGAGGGTTTACAAATGAATGAGAGGAGAGGAAGGTACCTAGTGTAGATGTTTGAAGACTGAAAGGGGAGGAGAGAAATAGGGCAACAGGTAGTGTGGGTGGTCAGATCAAGTGAGGATATTTTAAGGAGTCTCTTCCCTTTCAGAGCTCACATTTTAATGAAAGGACACAACATATATAGAAGACTGGAGGTGATGAAGGTCATTTTAGTCTAGTAGGCTGGAAGACATTGTGAGTGGAGCCACTTCCTTTTTGCTGTAGTGTTAGGATTCAATTGATTACCCTTTCCAGAGCAAGAGCAAGGGGCTGGGGTCTTTGTCTTTGTAATAGGGTCCATAGCAAGATGCCAAGTAGTACTTGAGGTACGGCTGAATCATGGTCTGGAAACAACTATATATACAGAATTAAGTGATTTTATACTTACTCATTCACTCAGAAAATTCTAGCACTCATTTTGTACAATATAGCAGTCCCTATATAGTATTTTTAACTGCTGTCAAACCCATAGCCACATTTCTAGATTATTGCTCACCTTTTTATTCACTGCCCTCACATTTATTTTTTCTTCCACCCAGAATAAGTTGTTGATTTTTTTTGGTGGTACCCCCAACATATTTCCAGTGTTCAAAGACTGGACAGGATATAATGTCAAGAAAGGACTTCATTGTAGAGATTCCTCTCTACAGGATGTAGGGAATAAAAAAAAAAAGGATTTTTTACAATAGATCCTTGTGCACATGCCTAAGAAGCAAAGAGTACCCCCCATTGCACCATTACCATCTCAAATGTTTCTGCAACAATTATTTCCTTTCCTTTATCATTTGAGGCAGCATAATGTGCTCTTTCCCATGTAGATAAAATTCTGTTTCCCCACAAGAGAATCTTGCAGTAACTCTGTGCTTTAATGATAATGGAAACTTGATCCTGACAGGGGCACAGATTTATTTGTAATCATAAAATTGGGTTAATGAACAAAAGAATGATTGTTCTCAATTAACATGTCAACATCTGAATCATTTTGCTGGTTCCAGTAGTGCAGATTCCTAGTTGCTGGTCATTTCTTCCAGAAGATAATTACTGAAAACATTACAAGTCTATATTTCTACAAGTCTTTATTTCTCTTACCTTTCTACCCTGCTATTCTGAAACATGCAGCCACTTGGAGAATTGGAGAAGACCAGGTTGGCAGGAAAGATTTGGGCACTTCTGAAATAAATGGTCATAATTTTCTCACAGAAATCCTAGTGGAAAAATACTCTTTGAGGACTGAGTTTTTCTCTAGAAGAGAAAATATGCAGTGGTTGCTTATGTTCTTTTCAGGGCTCAGTATTCACAGGACAGGCTCAACTTTTTTTTTTTCCTTTTGAAACAAACTGACTCCTCACAATCGCTGTTTTATTCTACAGTGTTAAAAAGTTAGGACAAAAATAAAGGTCCTCATCTTTTTCTAGGGGATTTTGAAATATGATGAAAAATCTCTGGCTTCAGGAGGAAGCTGGTTCATGTATAAATAACAGTTCAATGGCAACAACATTTCTACCATTTTATCCACTTTGGTTTCTATCTATGTCAAAATGTTTGGTCCTAACTTGTGGATAGGAATTCCTATCAAAGGTCTGCTTAATGACTTACTAGAATGTATTCCAACCATGTCTTTCTTTCATAAGCTTCAAAATTCTTTCTGATTAGATTTTGCCATAGCTTTTTTTTAAACTTTATTAATTTATTTTGATTTATCAACAATAACTTCCATAAGCTTCTGAGTTTTACATTTTTCTTCCCCTCCCTCCCCACCTCTCTCCCCAAGACGGCACACAATCTGATATAGGCTATACATGTACATTCCTATTAAACATATTTTCACATTAGCTATCTTGTAAGAAAGAATTAAAACCAATAGGAGGAACCACCAGAAAGAGGAAACAAAACACAACAGAAGAGAAAAAATAATAAATAGTATGCTTAAATATGCATTCAAACTCCGTAGTTCTTTCTTTGGATTGGATAGCCTTTTCCAACACAAGGCCTTTGGAGATGTCTTAGATTCTTGTATTGCTGAGAAGGGTTAAGTCTATCAATATTAGTCATCATACAACAGGGCTGTTATTGTGTACAATGTTCTCCTGGTTCTGCTCACTTCACTCAGCATCAGTCCATACAAGTTTTTCCAGGTTTTTCTGAAGTCTGCCTACTCATCATTTCTTATAGCACAATACTATTGCATTACATTCATATACCACAACTTGTTCAGCCATTTCCCAATTGATGGGCATCATCTCAATTTCCAATTCTTTGCTACCAAAAAAGAGCTGCTATGAATATTTTTGTTCATATGGGTCCAACTTGGAATAGCAATTTGGAACTATGCCCAAAGAGCTACAAAAATGTGCATACCTTTTGACTCAGCAATACCACTTCTAGGTCTGTATCCCAAAGAGATCATACAAATGGGAAAGGGACCCACACGTAAAAAAATATTTATAAGATGTTATGGCAGCTCTTTTTTGTGGTGGCAAAGAATTGGAAATTGAGGGGGTGCCCATTAATTGGGGAATGGCTGAACAAGTCACGGTATATGAATGTAATGGAATACTATTGTGCTATAAGAAATGATGAGTAGGCAGACTTCAGAAAAACCTGGAAAGGAACTCATGCTGATTGAAGTAAGCAGAACCAGGAAAACAGTGTACAAAGTAACAGCCACACTGTGTGATGACTTTGATAGACTTAGCTCTTCTCAGCAATGCAAGGATCTAAGATAACTCCAAAAGACTCATGATGGAAAACATTATCCACCTCCAGAGAAAGAACTATTGCAGTCTGAATGCAGATGTTCTCCTTTTCCTTTGTTCTTTTGTTTTATTGCTTCATTCTCATGGTTCCTCTCTTTAATTATTTTTTACTTCATGACTAATAGGAAAACATGCTTACTGTGAATGTATAGGTAGAGCCTATATCAGATTGCATGTTGTCTTGGGGGAGGGAAGGGAAGGAGGGGAGAAAATGTAAAACTCAAAATCTTATAGAAGTGAATGTTGAACACAAAGAAAAAATTAATTATTTTTAAAAAGGAAGGAAAGATTAGAGTAGGTCTGAGTATGATATGACTTTAAAAAGTAAAACTGTTTAGAAATAGCTAAAAAGAGTAATTATCTTATACAGATGAGGTGTAAGAGGAAGAACTGATACAAAGGAATTAGATGGTGGAGGAGGGCTGTTAGTTCTGGAAACCTACTTTCATCAGGAGTGGGTTCAAGAGGAGACAATATGTATATATCTAGAATAGTATAAAAGTCTTTTGAATCCAGAAATAAATAAAATGCTAAGGGGATGGGGGGGGAGAGGATAAGGGAGGGATCTCTAGAGGGATGAGGAAAAAAAGTTCAGGGGGGGTGTAGAAGGATGTTTTGATATATGGGAATGGGATAATAAGGGATGGATTCTTGGGAGGATAAGAGAGGGATCCTTAGAGAGGAGTATGATGGAATAGGTCAAAGGGCAGGGTGCTAGAAGGTTGTTTACATTTATGAGAATGGGAAGAAAAAGGAGGGATCCTTGGAGGGGTGGTTAGGTTAAGTAATAGGAAGGCAAAGTAAGGGGTAGCAGTAAAGTAGAGGAGTCAGGAGGGATAAGAAAGAAGAAATATGCACAAACATGAAAACAAAGATTAGAAGTAGAAGTTGTTAGGGAAAGTATATGTCCATATATGCATGTATCTGTGTATATGTATGCATGTGTGTGTGTATATATTTATATCTATACATAAATATATCTGTGCTTAGTTGTAGCCTTCTAGGGGGGAGGAAGAGGAGAAATAACAAAGTAAAAAAGTGCACAGAAGGGAACAAAGGAAACCTTACAAGGAAGCAAAGAAAAGATGGACATCTCTCAACACAATGCGTATTATTTATTATATAGGCTTTCTTGAAATAAAAATTTATTGTTACATATTTTGAATCCTCTCATGTTCTGCTGGGTACATGGCATGCTTTTTTTTTCTTTTCTTATTTTGTGTTTAAGTTTATAACATGTTTCTTTTACTTTTCTCTGTTATTCATTTGTGTTGGTATTGAAGTCTAAAATAAAAATCTGAGAGGTTCGCCTTGGGGTTTTGTCAATGTTTTACTTTGAAAGGACCTGAATATACTTTTTGCATCTAATTCTTCTCTCAGTATTCTCAGTATTCCTGTCTCTAGGTTTTGGTCTCCCTGCTAGTTATCTTTTACAGGTTAGGTCCAAGGGTGTGGCTCATATCTACATTAGCTATGATTTAATAATCATTCTCAGTGTGGTAACAGTCAGTGCTGGGCCACCTCCAGTTGTTCTGATCTATATCTGGCCAATGGACCCAGATGGCTCCGGAGAAGAAGGTGAGGCTAGTGTATTTGCACAGACCTCTCTCATTTAAAACCAACTCAGCAAGTAATGACTTCATCTTCCTGATGTCATGGTCCTCTTTGAGAGTGAAGGACAAATTACTACCATAATAAAGAAAAAGGAAAGAAAAACCCCTCACACCTATCAAAAAATGACAACTGTTGGAGGGGATGAGGAAAAATAGATACATTGATGAATTGTTGGAGTAGTAAACTAGTTCAACTATTCTGGAGAACAATCTGGAAATGTGCCCAAAGGGCTATCAAACTATGCATACCCTTTGATCCTGCAACAGGTGCTGGATACACCCACTCCTAGGTCTGTATGCCAAAGAAATCAAATTTAAAAAAAAAGGACCTAGATGCACAAAAATAGCAGCTCCTTTTGTGGTGGAAAAGAATGAGTAAGTAAGGGGATACTTAGCCAATTGGGGAGTGGTTGAACAAGCTGTGGCATATGATTGTGATAGAGTACTATTCTACTGTAGTTTCAGGAGAAAAGACCTCTATGAACTGATGCAAAATGAAGTGAAAAGAATCAGGAAATCATTGTGCACAGTAATTGCAACACTGAAATGATGATTAGCTATGAAAGACTTGGCTACTCTGATCAATGCAATGATGCAAGATAATTCCAAAGGACCCATGATGAAAAAACCTACCTCCAGAGAAAGAACAGATGAACTCTAAGTGCAAATTGAAGTATATTTTTCTTGCTTTTTTTTTTTTGCTTTTTTGAAATATGGCTAATATGGAAATATGGCTTGAATGATTTCACATGTATAATTGATAGTTTTGGGGGTTTTTTTTTGCCTTTTAAATGGATGTGGGAGTGGTAGGAAGGAGAGAGAGAATTTGGAACTCAAAATTTAAAAAAGAAAAAATGTTAAAAATAAATAAAAAAGAGAAAAAGAACATTCCAGAAAAGGAGTCATCCAGAATCTGCTTGTAGGCTTCCTGTGTAGGGGTATTCATTAGTTTCTGAAGCAGTATAATCCATCACAAATTCATCTCCAAACCCATAAATTTTTTTCCTGAATTTCTGTATTTGTATTTTGGTTACCACTATTCTTTTATTCACCTAGGTATATAACATCAGTCTTATCATTAACTCTTCCCTGTCTCCTACAACACAGAGCCAAACAATTTCCAAATCTTGTCATTTCTACCTGACATCTCTCCCATTTGCTCCCTCTCTCCACTTACTTAGGCACTACCCTAGTTGCCTCATCAGCACTTACAGGAACAATTCAATATCCTCTCTATTTTAAAATTAGTCACCCTTAGGCTAATTTCATTGTTCTTATACCAAATCCCTAACCCACCCACATGACCTCCAAGCTTAGTAATCATACTCACCAACTCTTTTTTTAATTGATATTGTACAAAATCATTCTCAGAAGACACTACACATTTTCTTTCTACACATTTTGCAGTGAAAACAGAAGCTCACTACAGTCACCAACTCCTTCCACACTCTTAGTAGGCCAATCACCATTCCATATACTTTTGCCCAGAGAATCCCTACTAATACTCCTAAATATTTCTCACAGAATTGTCATCCAACTCTTTCCTGCAGCTTTCCTGTTCCTCCCTCCCATGTCCTTCTTATTTTCCACCAGCTTCACTTCTAAGGCTTCTAAACATCCCCATGCCAGGATAAGGCATTATAGTAGAACTTTAATGAAGTGATATTTAAGAGCTTCAAAGGCAGATGGGTGCAAATCTGCATAAGTAGGGGGTGTTTTATCACCTTGAACTACCTACACCAGGGAAGGCACAGGTATAGTTTTTGAAAAAAAATGAAAGGCCATGTGGCATTGATAGTCTGGCCCTCTGAATCATCTTACCTATGTGACCATGGGTGAGTCATTTAACTTCTCATTGCCTCCAGGCATCTCTCTATGACTATGCAAGTTCCTGGTCTGTTTATTTTTATTTTCTTTATATTTTTAGCACCTAGGACAGTTCCTGGTACATAGAAAGTACATAATGAAGGCCTATTCAAAGTAAGAGAGGATCACAGATGATAAAATGGAAAATTTTGATTATATGGAATCAGGAATCAAGGAGTTTTTTTTCCCAAAAAGGTGGGAGAAAAATCTGCAGTAAGTTTCTCCAATAATGAGTGGATTTCTTAGCTACATAAGGAACTGATTCGAATGTGTAAGAAAAAAAGCCACTCTCCGATTGATAAATAATCAAAAAATGTGAACAGCTCATTTTCAAAGTAAAGAATCCAAGTCACCAACAGTCATAATAAACATCTTCAGATATTTAACAATAAGAGAAATATAAATCAAGAGACTCTGAGGAGTCTTTTGCTGATCAGATTTGTAAAGATGCTGGAAATGGAATTGATAGATGTTGGAGAGATTATGAGAAAATAATGCACTAATACACTGTCTTGAATCACTGGAAGAAGTTTCCAAACCAAGAGTTCCCTCACACAGATAAAATCATAGGTATGGACCAAAAAGCAAACAATGAAATAAACCAAAAAATAATCACATATGTAGAGAAGATTTTGACTTGCAGAGACCTTAGAGATTACAAACCTAAAGTTTTGTTGTGTTCCTGAAATTGCTTCAACTATTTGAAGCATCTTTTCCCAAAATCTGTTTCAGTGAAGGCTTGATGAATAAAACTTCTTGAACTACAAAGATTATGGGATTATCCCATTAGATTGTGAACTTCTTTAGAAGAGATTGTTTTTTACCTTTCTTTGTATCCCCAGTGTTTAGCACTTTGGATGATGCATAATAGAAAGTTAATAAATATTTGTTTATTGCTATTTGAACTTACCAATTTAAACTAGACTGTAAGAACTCTTGAAATAAAGCCTCCAGACTTCCCTTTACCACCACTTCTATAGCAGAAAAGTCACTAGATGAGAACAGTCCATTCACACGCTAGTACCTACAATATCTTGTGTCACTCTACTCCCTCCTGGATGGCTCCTCTTATTTTTAATATCTTGACAATTTTTTTTTATCCATTTAAGTATTTCCCTCAACATTTCATAGTTGCTGACTTAGTATATGTCTTTTGTGCGCCACTATATCAAAAGCTTTCTTGAAACTCAAGTAAATTTTACCAAGAGCTTTCTCCTGTTGACTCTGTGCTATTTCCTAGAAAAAATTCTATTAGAACAATCAAACAAGGTTTTTCTTTCACAACTCCATGCTGGCTACCTGTAATCAAATAGGCCCACAGCTGTCAGTGTCTTATGCCTTGGATTTAAACTCTACTATATTTTTTTTCTCCTTCCTTGAAGTCTACTTTGATGCCTTATTGTGTTACAGAAGTGGGTTTGGGCTTTCAAAGGTGACTATGCTAGCAGGGTACAAGATCTGTAAAATACCTTTGGGGTGGGAAAGATTTAAGTATGGGCCTAGCACTACTACCAAGCACACTTACTGACTAACTCAACTACATTTTAAGAGACTCATGAACACGTGGTTAGGTACCAGGTGATGCTTTGGCCACAGCATGTCATAAAAACCATTCTCTAAAGCAGAGGGTCTTATTCTATGGCCCACAGACTTCCAAATGCATCAATTGATAGATATCAGGGAATCTGTGGACTTGAATGGGAAAATACATAAAGTTTTACTTTTACTATATTTGGATTCCTTTGTAATTCTATGTATTTATTTTTTCATTATTTTTTCTGAGAAGGGGTCCAGAGACCTCACCAGACTAAGAAAGTGGTCCATGACACCAAAAAAAGTAAAGAACTCTTGCACAAAATCTTCAAAGAATTGATGTTTTTATTGGATTACCACTTGAAAACTTCAGGAAATTCAAATACAACATCATTGCCATGGTAGGATGAATCAGGTAAGTATATCTAAGCTTCTACATGAACACAACTTCACAGTTAAGGAAGCAGTTTGCATAGTACAATAAACAATGGTAAAAATTCAGATATAGCATTCCAAAACATTGTTATAGCTTTATAATGACGCTGGTTAGGCAGGCAAAGGTACATTTGCATAAAAATTCAGTTACCACTGGATTGACCTCAGAAAATGTTTTCCAGAATTGGGGGAAATGCTGATTATTATCAATGTGAACTAATCTGGCCTTTGCTGTGGAATAAAGGTTTGCTGTTAGAAAGTTCAAAATGAAATAGCATACAAATATTTCCAGCAGTGCTACAGAAGTAGGGGCATCCCATTCCAGCTCTCATAGTCTTTGTTCTATGTTCTAAAATCCTTTCCACCTCTGACAGTCTGCACATTGTTGTGTGCTAAGGTCCCTCCTAGGTCTGACCTTTTTCTGATTCCTGGAATGTTAAAGATCTTCTTTACTGTTCTAACAAATAAAGCCATATTTCTACTTTATGAGTCCTAAGATACTTTTTAATGCAGTCTGACAAGATCAGTTATGTCTAATTCCATATTCTTTCACATCCTGTCCTGGTTTCATCATGAATGTGCATTGAATGTGAAGAAACACACACAGAATTCATGCCATAAAAATAACCCTGAGAGTAAGCATTATTTAATCACCAGTTGGAAATTCCTCTGAACAAAGATTTCAGACTTGCTGTTCATATTTTGTGAGCTGTGCTGGGTCAAGAGTACTGAAAAAATGGCTAGATGTCATGTAGGGTATTGGAAAGGCCTCCCACTCTGGAATCATTAGAAATGGATTCAAGTCCTGGCTTTGTCACTCTACATAAGTATGACCTTATTCAAGTCTGTTCATCTTTCTGGTTTCCATGTCCTCATATATAAAATGAGGGGTTCGAGTTAGATGGTCTCCAAGGTCCTTTTTAGCCTGAATATTTAATAAATCTATGAAACTCCGAGCATCTAAAACAGTGGGCCTTTGGACATTCCTCCTCTGAACGCTTAATATTCGTAATTTCCAATTTTCATTAATTAAGGACTGTTTTCTGGAAGTCCTTTATTTTTTTTTTCATTCTTTTGTTTCTGTTTCCCTGATTCTCACTCTCTCATAAAGTTATTGGCTTCCATTTGGCCAATTGTAATTTTTAACAAATTGTTTTCTTCTATTAGGTTTTGTACCTCCTTTTCCATTTGGCCCATTTTATTTTTTAAGGAGTTCTTCTCCACAGTGAGTTTTTGTGTCTCATTTTCCTCTTGGCCAATTCTGTTTTTTAAGGAGTTGTTTTCTTTAGTGTACTTTTTTTCCCGCTTGGCCAATAGTATTTTTTAGGGCTTGTTTTCTACAGTTAATTTTTGTCCTTTCTCTTCCAAGCTATTGACTCTGTCTTATATACTCCTCATTTCTTTACCCAATTTTTCTTCTACCCCTCTTATTTGACTTTTAAAATCCTTCTTGATATTTTGCCCAACTATATGCCAACAAATTTGACAATCTCAGTGAAATGGATGCATATTTACAAAAATATAAATTGCCCAGATTAACTGAAGAGGAAGTAAAATACTTAAATAACCCCATCTCAGAAAAAGAAATTGAACAAGCCATTGATGAACTCCCTAGGAAAAAATCTCCAGGGCCAGATGGATTTACATGCAAATTCTATCAAACATTTAAAGAACAATTAATTCCAATACTATATAGACTATTTGGGAAAATAGGTGAAGAAGGAGTCTTACCAAATTCTTTCTATGATACAAATATGGTGTTGATACCTAAACCAGGAAGAGTCAAAATAGAGAAAGAAAATTATAGACCAATTTCTCTAATGAATACAGATGCAAAAATTTTAAACAAAATATTAGCAAGTAGATTACAGCAACTTATCACAAGAATACTACACTACAACCAGGTAGGATTTGTGCCAGGAATGCAGGGTTGGTTCAATATTAGGAAAACTATCAGCATCATTGAGCATATCAACACCAAAACCAACAGAAACCACATGATCATCTCAATAGATGAAGAAAAAGCTTTTGATAAAATACAACACCCATTCCTATTAAAAACACTAGAAAGCATAGGTATAAATGGAGTCTTCCTTAAAGTAATAAATAGCATATGTCTAAAACCTTCAGCAAGAATTATATGTAATGGGGACAGACTAGAAGCATTTCCAATAAGATCGGGAGTGAAACAAGGATGTCCATTATCACCACTGTTATTCAATATTGTACTGGAAACCTTAGCTTTAGCAATAGGAGAAGAAAAAGAAATTGAAGGTTTTAGAATAGGCAAAGAAGAAACAAGGCTATCACTCTTTGCAGATGACATGATGATATACTTAGAGAATCCTAGAGAATCAAGTGAAAAACTACTTGAAATAATAAACAACTTTAGCAGAGTTGCAGGCTATAAAATAAACCCACATATATCATCAGCATTTCTATATATTACCAACAAAGCCCAACAGCAAGAGATAGAAAGAGAAATCCCATTTAAACTTACTGTAGACATTATAAAATATTTAGGAGTCTACCTCCCGAAACAAACCAGGAACTATTTACAAATAATCAGATCTAAATAATTGGAAAAACATCAGTTGCTCATGGGCAGGCTGAGCTAATATAATAAAAATGACAATCCTACCTAAGCTAATTTACTTATTCAGTGCCATACCAATCAAACTACCAAAAAATTATTTTATAGAGTTAGAAAAAATAATAACAAGATTCATTTGGAAAAACAAAAGGCCCAGAATATCAAAGGAACTAATGAAAAGAAATGCAGGGGAAGGTGGCCTAGCAATTCCACATCTTAAATTGTATTATAAAGCAGCATTCATCAAAACTGCTTGGTACTGGCTAAGAAATATGGAGGTGGATCAGTGGAATAGGTTAAATATGCAAGACACAGTAGTCAATGACTATAGCAATCTATTATTTGATAACCCAAAGACCCCAGCTTCTGGGATAAGAACCCACTCTTTGAAAAAAACTGCTGGGAAAACTGGAAAAGAGTATGGCAGAAACTAGGCATAGACCCAAATCTCACACCATATACCAAAATAAAGTCAAAATGGGTTCAGGACTTAGATATAAAGGCTGATACCATAAGTAAACTGGGAGAACAAGGAATAGTTTACCTATCAGATCTATGGAGAACAGAAGAATTCATGACCAAACAGGAGATAGAGAACATTATGAAAAGCAAAATGGATAATTTTGATTACATTAAATTGAAAAGTTTTTGCACAAACAAAGCCAATGCAACTAAGATTAGAAGGAAGGTAGAAAATTGGGAAAGAATTTTTACAACCAGTCTCTCTGATAAAGGCCTCATTTCTAAAATATATAGAGAATTAAGACAAATTTATAAGAACACAAGCCATTCCCCAATTGATAAATGGTCAAAGGATATGAACAGACAGTTCTCAGATGAAGAAATTAAAGCCATCTATAGTCATATGAAAAAATGCTCTAAATCATTATTGATTAGAGAAATGCAAATCAAAACAACTCTGAGGTACCACATCACACCTATCAGATTGGCCAACATGACAAAACAGGAAAATGATAAATGTTGGAGAGATGTGGGAAAATTGGAACTAATACATTGTTGGTGGAGTTGTGAAATGATCCAACCATTTTGGAGAACAATTTGGAACTATGCCCAAAGGGCTACAAAAATGTGCATACCCTTTGATCCAGCAATAGCACTTCTAGGGCTATATCCCAAAGAGATCAAACAAATGGGAAAAGGACCCACATGTACAAAAATATTCATAGCAGCTCTTTTTGTGGTGGCAAAGAATTGGAAATTGAGAGGATGCCCATCAATTGGGGAATGGCTGAGCAAGTTGTGGTATATGAATGTAATGGAATAGTATTGTTCTATAAGAAATGATGAACAGGCTGACTTCAGAAAAACCTGGAAAGACTTATACGGTCTGATGCTGAGTGAAGTGAGCAGAACCAAGAGGACTTTGTACACAATAACAGCCACGTTATGCAATGACTAAGAATTGTTAAACTGAACCCTTCTCAGCATTACGAGGATCTAAGACGTCTCCAGAGGCCTCGGGATGGAAAATGCTGTCCACATCCAAAGAAAGAACTATGGAAGTTGAATCATTTCACTTATTTTTACCTTCAGTTGAGTTTTGTTTCATCTTTCTGATGGTTCCTCCTATTGGTTTTAATTTTTACTTACAACTTCACTAATGTGAAAATATGTTTAATGGGTATGTAAATGTAAAGCCTATGTCAGATTGTGCGCCCTGGGGAAAAAAGGGAGAAAAAATTTTCAACTCAAAAGCATATGGAAAAAAAATTAAAAAAGATAAATAAAAATTAAAATAAAAAACACAAAAATAAAATCCTTCTTGAGCTCTTCAAAGAAGGCTCTTTGGGCTTCAGACCAGTTAATGTTCCCTTTTCAGGTTCCAGCTGTGTGTTTGTTGACAGTATTGTCCTCTTCAGAATTTCTGCCTTGATCTTCACCATTCCCATAATAAGAATCTAGCTTATGTTTCTTTTTTCTCATGGTGTTTGCTTATTTCCTGCCCTTTAAAAAAAAATTTGAGCTCCTCTCCTGGGGAGCAAAGGGCACTGACCCAAGCTTCTTGTTCTGGGAGCCTGAGGACTGGTCACTGGCTTTATGTGTTGGGGTCAACTGCTGGCAGTTGGAGGCTGCAGGGTTCTGGCAGATAAGCTGATGTTGGGCTGGAATCAGCAACACTGGAATTCTAGGGGTAGGATTGGGTAGTCTGGCCCCTGGAGGTTGCCTGCTCACCTAGGCCTTTTCTTTCCCTCCATTTCACTTTATTTGGCTCCTTTAAGATGGATGTTTCACTGTTGCTGGATGTTTCTCCACCTAGGGCTTTCCCCCTTGGAGTATTTCCCAGAGTTTTGGTGAGGCAGTGGGAGACTTGACTACTATTTAACACTGAGGCACATGGTGATTTTCCAAGATGGTTTGCACTGATTCCCTTGCCCATACTCAGGCATTCGGGGGTCCTGGTGTTGGTGTTTGCCTGCTCCATCACCTGGGGTTCAGTATCTCTACCCAGTACGCTGAGGTAGGTGTTTTCACTAGCTTGCTGGTATGCCTCTCATTCTGTAGCACTCCCCTCCCCCCAGGGCAAGAGGCACCTTTCCTGTTAATTCCTGAAGCTACCTGGGCTACCAGACTGCTGCACCCCATCTTTCTTGGGGTTAAGCTGTTCCTGGGTTTTTCCTGGGGCAATGTTTCCTGGCCTTTCAGAAGTTAATAAGGGACAGTAAGAGCACCTTAATTCTTACTCTGCCATCTTGGCTCCCAGAAGCCAGTCCTTCTTTATTATTATTATTGTTATTATTATAATTACTATGGTTATTAGTACTACTATTATTAATTAAGTCTTTCACTGTTATCTTTTTATGTATGTGTGTCTTGCCTCCTTGGTCAGACTCTATAACCTTGGAAGGTAGAGCCTATGTGTTGTGTTTCTTTGCACCCCCATAGTTCCTAACACAGTACTGAGAACTCAGATGCTCAGTAACAGAGTCTTGGTGTACACAGAAAGTTAAAGTTTTGTAAATTCAAAGACTTAACAATAGTTTAGAGAAGACTGAATTTGGAGTCAGAGGACAGTTTCAAAGTTTGGCTCTCCTAGCTGCACAGCAGTCTGTACAACTGTGTATAAATCATTTCAAGTATTTTATCTTTAGTTTGATCTAAAAATGAGGGTATTAGAAATGGTCTTTAAGGTGTCTTTTGGTTCCATATCCTATAATAATAAAGACCTAGTTATTGTCTATAAGATATGACTTAAGGAAGTGAAGAAGGACCTTCCAATTTGCCACACCCAAAAAAGTCCCTACCACCTTGATGTTATGGTGCCTGTAATCTCACCATTAGAGATTCATGTTTTAGGTTAATTAGTTTTTTTGGCTGATATCCTCCTTTAACATGTAAATCCTCCTAAAATTCCTGCTTGTGGGTTATTCCCACTCTGTGTTTTCCTCAGTGACTGAAAGGCCCCAGGTTAGTAATGGAAGCTTTGACTGATACTTGTGGAAATTTAGAATCTCTCATGTGTCTTGTTAATTAAATGAAATATTTGCTTTAAAAAAACCTGGCTTAATTACCCAAGTATCTTTGGTAATATCTAAAAATGTTTCATATTTTACTATTTAAAAAAATACTACAAAGTTAACAAAACTTTGTGGGGCAAAATGTCCATCTGAGAATAATGATAGATAGGTTCTAGATTAAACTCTATTACTAATTTCCGGAGTGACCTGAGGTATCTTTCTGGGTCTTCATTTGTTATGATGCAAATTAGCAGTTTGGACTAGATGATTTTGAAATTCTCTTCCAGCTCTGATATCTTTTGTTCCAGGATTTAACTTTCCTTCCAAGTCACACATTTTGTTTCATTTTCTAAGGTCCTTTTCATCTCTGACCTTCTTTGTTCTGAATTCTAAAGTTCTGTCTAGTTCTGACATTCTTTGTTTCATGATCTAAGGTCTTCTTTAGCTCTGATATTCTAATATACTATCAATTAGAGTTGTCCAGAAGTGGAATGTGCTAATTTGCTTCTCCCCTCATTGGAAGTCTTCAGGCAAAGGATTCAATGGCCATTTGTGAAGTATGGTGTAGAGGGGCTATATTTTTTTGTAAATTTTAAAATTTATTTTAAACAAATACAAAATCAGAAAAGAAAAAAAAAACATTGCCAAGTAGATAGCAAAACATAGAAGAGGATTCAATATAAAAAGTAAATTTCATTTTAAGAAAACCCACATAATAAATATTTCATATTGTTTTCAAAACTTCCTGGCTTTTATTTGTTTCCTTGTAGGATTTTTTTAATTCTCTGCTGTGTACATTTTACTTTATTTTTTTCCAATTTCTCCTCCCACCCCACTTCTCTTCCACCCTAAAGAAGGCTAAAATTAAGCATAAAGATACACACACATAGACACACACACACACACACACATATAAATATATACATACACAAATATCTATAAACCTACACATATACACTCAAAGACATTTATGTAAGACTATACTATGCTTATTTCCACTTGTCATCTGTTTCTCTGAAGGTAGATAACATCTTCCTTCATAAGTCCAATTCTTTCCTTGTTTTTCTAAACCAATCAGCTCATCAATTCCTATACCACAGCGATAAACCCAATCACATCCTATCTAAGAGATTATCTATGAATTTTTCCCAATTTGCTTCATTCCTTCTCTGCTTGAATACTTAGGTTTTATTTATACAAGAAAAATTTTAATTTAAAATATTTGAAATCATCCATTTTACTCTTCAACAATGCTCTCACTTTATAATGTAGTCTAAGGCCTGATACTACTAAATCTGCTTCCTTTTTATCTTCTTTTTCTAGTTTCTTTGAAGTTCTGAACCTTTTGTTCTTCCATATGAACTTTGTTATAAATTTTTTTCCCAACTTAGTAAGTTTTTTTTTTAGTAATTTAATTAGGGTGTCATTGAATAAATAGACTAGTTTAGTAAAATTGTCATTTTTATAATACTGGCTTTACCTATCCATGAACAATAAATATTACTTCAATTATTTAGATCTGACTTTTTTTGTATGAAAAATATTTTATGTTTATATTTGTATAGTTCCTGTGTCTGTTTTGGCAGGAATACTCTCAGGTACTTTATACTGTTATAGAGGGGATTTTTTTGATGTGTGAGTTAGACTGTAAGGTCACTGAAATCCATTCCAACTCTGGAATTCTGTGAGAGAAAATCAATGGTATTTATTATAAGCTACTGTGTGTGTGTGTGGGGGGGCAGCTAGGTGGTGCAGTGGATAGAGCAACAGTCCTGGATTCAGGAGGACCTGAGCTCAAATCCAGCCTCAGACACATAACATTTACTAGCTGTGTGACCCTGGGCAAGTCACTTAACCCCATTGCCTAGCCAAAAGAAAAAAAAAAGAAGCTACTTTGTGGTATTCTGATACCAAGCACTAGGGATACAAAGAAAGACAAAAACAAAATAAAACAAACCAGTTCATGCTCTCCAGGAGCTGAGGAGCTCACAGTCTAATGAGGAAGGAAACATGCAAATGATTGTATACAAAAAAGATGTTTGAAATTTCAAACTTGGGTGGGTTGCATTAGGTCTGAGCTAAGGAGAAACTTGGAAGCAATTGGTCTGCTTAGGAGGTAGTAGGTTCTGATTTACAGGAGTGCATCAAGTAAAGGCTACTTGATCCACTTGTCATATTACAGAGGGAATTCTTACTCAGGATTCAGTTTCAATCAAATGGCCTCCGAGATTTCTCCCAGCTCAAAAGATTCTGGGATCCTATGTTCTTATGTCCTGCCCAGCTCTGACATTCTCTGAATATTAAAATACTCATTAGTATAATACATATACAAATGCTTTCCTTTCTTTCTTTTCCTTGACTGCCCTTTTCAAACAAAAGTAGCAGAATGTAGGTGGGAGAGTGGGAATTAGAACTTTTTTATAGTGTGTGGCAAAGGAGAGAAACTCCAGTTGCTTCAGGAGAGCACACAGACAGTCCTCGCACCTCAGGAAAGTGAGCAATAACGCTGGGATTATGTTGGCCTGCCTATGTTCAGGAGCTTGATGTTATCATTATCCCACAACATAATTAAGAAATACAGACATGAGCAAATGTCTTTTAACAGGGGCAAAGTCGAATCCAGAGACTGATGGAAATGATGGAAATGTAATTATTGTTCGTGCTGGCGCTGAGCACAGAGGAAAGAGATTACTGTAGGAAGGAGGAAGGCTAGTGGCAATAAATATAACTTGAAGGAAAAACAACTTATAAGAATGAGGAAGTGTGTCTGACCATGAAGCTGAGATGGGGTCCAGTTGTTTTTTGTTTGTTTGTTTTTTGGTAATCTTATCTCAGTCCATAATTTCTGAATATAAAAGGGGGAGGAAGGTTGTCTCATTGAGACATAGAATAATGGAAATCAGATTTGTTTTCAACACTATTTCCTGGTTTCTTTAGAAAACAGTTCTTGTAGTCAAAAAAGCAAAAAACAAAACAAAATGAAACACCCCACAGAATCCTAAGATCACAGTCAATATAAGTCAAATAGTCACTTAATGAGGGATTGAACTTTGTCACCATTATAGCACTTCAGAGACTAAAAGGACCTACTTATTTTCTAAATGAGGAAACTGAACACTAGAAAGAGGAAATGACTTGACTGAGGTCATTCTGATGTTCTATGATTCCAATCCCATATATGCTATGAACTAAATGAGTTCTGAAGGATCTGAAACATTATCCACTCCAATCCTTTCTTCACTGATGAATCCCCTTTATAGCATTCCTGATGATTGATCATCCATTCTTTTATAATGAAGAGTTCATTTCCTCTCCAGGGTTGTTTCACTTTGGGACAATCTTAATTGAAAGAGAATATTTTCTTTTCATTCACTCAAAATAATCTCTATAACACCTGTTGTTCTAGGCAGCTAGTTGGTACAGTGGAAAGAGTTTGAGGTCTAGATTCAGGAAGACCTGTGTTCAAATCCAACCTTAGAACCTTACTATGTGACCCTAGGCAAATCATTTCACCTCAGTTTCCTTGTTTGTAAAGTGGGGATAATAATAAAATCCATCTTCCAAAGTTGTTGTGAGGATTCAATGAGAATAATTATAAAGCATTTAACATGGTGCCTAGCCCATAGTAAGTGCTATATAAATAGTAGCTATTATTGTTAATTCTGTCCTCTGATACAAGCATGTCATTGTTGTTGAATTGTTTCTGTCATGTGTGACTGTCAAGACATGTCAAGACCCCATTTGGAGTTTTCTTGGCAAAGTTACTGGAGAGGTTTACTATTTCTTTCTCCAGCTCCTTTTACAAATGAGGAACTGAGACAAACAGGGTTAAATGACTTGCCCAGGGCCACACAGTTAGTAAGTGTCTGAAGCCACATTTCGATTCAGGTCCTCCTGACCCAAGGGCCAGTGCTCTATCCACTGTGCCACCCAACTGCCTCTTGGGACAACCATACAGAAAGCCAATTCCATTTCTACATGGTAACCCTTCAAATATTGAAAATAGAAACCAATTCTATCTCTATGTTTCTCTTTATTCGAACCAAATGCCCATGGTGATTTTAAATGATACCCTTTTGTCAAAGTTCTGTGGCCTTTCACCATTTCGGTCCTCTGGACTTTTCCAGTTTTTCAATATGCATTCTAAAATATGTTATCCAAAACTTAGCATAGTACTTCAGAAGTGTTCTCACCAAGTCGTAATATGCCTTTGTATATAACATGCCTTTGTTCAAAGCCCTAAGCTTTTTAAAAAGCTCAGTATAGCTCTTTTGGCTTCCTACTACTTGCTTCATGTTGAGATTGCACTACACTAAAATGTCCACACAAACAATTGCTTATCCACATGTTCTCCATCTTGTATGTGTGCAGTTGTTGTTGTTATTGTTTTAACCCAAGCGCAAGACTTGAATTTGTTAGATTTGGCTCATAGTTCCAGCATACAAGATATTTTTGTAATCTACTTCTGTCGTCCAATATGCTAGTTCTCCCTACATGCACAAATCTGTGAAGCATGTCATCTATGACTCCATCCAGATCACCTGACTCCCTAGTCCTTTGTTCTTTCCACCATGTTATACTGGTACCTACTACTCCTGCTATCTCTTCCCTCAGTGCCTAGGGAGCAAATAGGACAGTATTTAACATTAATCAAAATAGCTATTCAGTCCATTCTTATCACCATATATGCTTGCCAAGATATAATTTCTTTTGTAGGCATGAAGATACATATAAGTACCCATGTGGGGCTTAGCTGTGCTGGAGATTGTTCAGAGTAGACAGTCAAGTAAAGCCTATAAACATTTGTTCAAATGATTATTATATACCAGAGAGAGGCAGCTAGGTGGCTCAGTGGATAGAACACTGGACCTAGAGTCAAGAAGACTTGAGTCCATATCCAGTCTTAGATACTTACTAGCTGTGTGACCCTGGGCAAGTCACTTAATCTCTGTTTGCCTTAATCCACTGGAGAAGGAAATAGCAAACTACTCCAGTGTTTTTGCCTTTAAGAAAACCCCACGGATGGCATCGGTATGCTATGGTACATGGGGTCATAAAGAGTCAGGTGTGATTGAATGACTGAACAACAAATGTGCCAGATACAGTGTTAAATAAGGATAATACAAGTATAAGCAGAAATAAAGAAAGTACCTCTTCTCAAGGACCTTATTTCTGAATGGAGGAAGACAACATATAAAGGAAAAAAGAAAGTATACCAGGGAAAGTATCTGCAGGAGGCAAAGTAGAGAAAATACACAGAGTCAGGAGCTGACGCTGGGGAATAATAAAGATATGGTTAGCCTGGGTGTTTTCCTTACAATGGATGTTGTGGAAGGAATCAGCTAATCAGAGCATGAGATCATAGAAAAGGGTATTCCCTGTATGCGATGTCTGGGGAAGAGTGAACATCCAGGGTGAACAGGCTTCTGTGGCATAGTGAAGAAAATCCAGAGAGTCAAGAGCTCATCCTAGAGAGGAATGAAAGATGGGATAGTTGTGCAATGAAGGCCTTGTGCTATAAGTGGGAAAGATGACCTTATTTCAGTAGAGCTTGATTTGTGTTAGGTTAGGTTATTTGAGACTGGGCTTTTGTAGGTAAGGTAAACTTGTGTGGTCCTAAGACTTTCCATTACATATTACTGAGGAATCAGAACATTGTGGAGAACTGTAATAGAATTTCATGGCTAAATTGAAGCTCTTGTTCTGTATTTATTTTAAAATGTATGCTATCTCATTCTTTTTACCCTTCAAAAAACTGTAGGAAGACTTTCTTGATCCACCCAGTTGCTGATGCCACCACCAGCAATTCTAGATCAGAATTCCCTTGCATATATTTTGTATATATCTGGTTTACTCATACATGTACACACACATATATGTGCATGCTGAGCATTTTGAATATATTTTGTACATGTCTATGTAAATTAGTAACAATCAGGAAGCATTACTTTAGTGATTATCATGTATTAGGGATTGGGCTAAGCCCTGAGACTAGGAAGGAAAATGGAAAAAAAAATTTCCTAACCACAAGGGGCTTGCATTCTAGTGTGGGAGACACCATATATAAACCACACATATAAGATGAATATAGTTTAGATGGAAGAAGGCCTCAGAAAGGAAGACACTAGCAGCTGGCAATACTGGGAAAAGCTTTCTGAGGAAACTGGCGTTTGAATTGTCTTAGAGGAAGTCATGGAATATAAGACTCAGAGGATGAGAATAACATTCTTGGCATGGGAGATAGCCAGTGAGAAGGCATAGAATATTGTGTGTGGGGTAAAGTAAGTGCAGTTATCCCTTCCCCATTGCAACTTTCCACATTGCAGTTTTGCGGGTTGGCGTAAGAAATTAAATGGGAATTTTTGGAGAGTTTTGTGGAAGTCACTGACAACACACAAAGGCCAGCAGACAACACAGAGCCTCTGACCAAATACTTTACCTACATTTTATAGTATGGTACTGTAAATATTCCATAAAAGAAAAAGAAACAATTTAGACTTCTTCTCTGGTAAAAAGGAAGGGCCAAAATTTTTTACACAGATTTTCTTGATCATGGGGGTGTTGCCCTTTAGCCCTGTGATGTGGAAGGTTTAGTTGTAGATCAGCATGGCTGAAACAGAGTGCGTAGAAAGAAGTAATACTATAAAAGATGATAAAGATATTGGGGTATAGATTGTGATGAATTTTAAATGCCAAACAGATAAATTTACATTTGATTCTAGGTGTAGTAGAGAACTGTTAGAATGTATTGAGTATGTAAGGGTGTGTGTGCATAGGTGCACTCACATGAGATAGCTAGGGAAATATTTGGGGAAAATTACTTTAGCACTATTGTGGAGAATGGATTGGAGTGGGATAGGTTCAAGAGAGAAAGACCAATTAAAAGGTTACTGAAATAACCCAGGTAAAGAAGAATGAGGGCCCAAAGTAGGGTGGTAGCTCTGTGAGTAGAGAGAAGTAGATATATGTAAGAAACTTTGTAGAGAAAATAATGACAAGATTTGGCAAGTGAGTGGATATGTGTGGTGAGCAAGGGAAAGAAGTCAAATGTAATGTTGAGGTTATAAACCTAGGTGATGGAAGGATTGTGTTGTTCTCCACAAAAGTAAGGAAATTCAAAAGAAAGGTGGATTTGGGGGAATTAAATTTGAAGCATCGTTGTGACACTTCTAATTGAAAAATGTCCAATAGGCAGTTGGTGATGTGGATATACTTAGACATAGGCAATCCATACACATATACATAAATATATACATTCACATATACATGCATGGTGTACATACACAAAGTATACACGTCCTAATGTTGGTGTTGCAATGTGTATATGCATATGCATATAATATGCATACATATATGTTTAGATGATCTCAAAATTCCTATCCAGCTCTAAATTTATGATACTATTATGAATTTTTCAAACACAGCAACTCTCAGAAATAATCTCTTAAATCATAAGGGATTGTGTTCACTGGTGGAAGGAATGCTTATACTAATGAAATCTTATAACCTTAAATTATTTAAGTTTGAGATTGTCACATTGATTTTATGATGTATATTTTTCCTTCTATCCTGCCTTTCCTCCTCCTCCTCCTTCTCTTCCTCTTCCTCCTTCTTCTGAGAAACTACATGTCCTTACTCGTATGGCCTTAGGAGATCATAGAGAATCTTGCCTCCTAGTTAAAGGAGTAAGGATATCTTGGACATTATTCTGAAATCTGACGTTCTAACATTTCTTGAGTACATACTATGTACCAGAAGCTATGTTAAAAGCTGATACAAAAAAAGGAAAAAAAAAAGTCCCTGCACTCAAGAATTTTATAGTCTAATATGGTAGATGACATGCAAATAATTATGTTTGGATAAGATATACATAGAATAAATTGGAGATAATCTCACTGGGAAGGTACTAACCTTATGTGGAATCAAGAAAGGCTGCTTGTGGAATATGGATTTTTTTCTGCTACTTAAAGTAGACCAGGGAAGTTATGAAGTAAAAAAAGAGGAAGAAGAACATTCCAAGTATGAGGGGTAGGCAATGAAAATTCATGCATTCAAGAGAAGGATTATCAGGTTAAAGGGACAGCAACAATACCAATGTCACTAGATTTCAGAGTATATGGAAAAGAGTAATGGGTAAGAAGATCAGAAAGGTAGGAAGGGGATCAGGTTATGACGAACTTAAAAAGTCCAAAAGGGAGGTTTATATTTAATTCTCTAGGCAATATGGAGCCCCTTGAATTTATTGGATGGGGGTGGGAGTGCTTATTCACAACCACCATTAGCACCACCAGTATTCAAGTGAGTTATTTTGACAGTCTAAGTCTGAGGGGAAGAAGGTTGCCTGTCTAGCAATTCCAGAGCATATTTCACTATAACAGTGGAAGTCTAAACCAGAGAATCAGACTATAAAACTTGGGAAATAAGAAATGGAATAGGGATAGAACTGTGTTCGATTATTTGGGAAAGAGAGAAGCTACTAAAAGGGCAAATTGTCCACTAGTGACCACAAGTTCACTTCATTTCTGAGCCAAACCATGCCTCACATTGAGTTAGAAGAATTTTAAGACCTGTAGGAAAAGTGGGAAAGATGAGGCAGAGAAAAGAATTGTGTTGATAATGCATGGACTAGTTTAAGCCCCTTTATCTTCTCTCTACAATTCTTTATCTATCATTCTGTGTCTTTCATTTATGCAATCCTCCCTTCCCCTGCATTTTACCAACATAACATTATAGATAAATCCAATGGTACTGTCTTAACATGATTTGAACAAGATTGAAGTATTGAACTTTGGAAAAAGTGATATAGTTAAAATCTTTCTCTGAAAATAGAAGTCATCTTTTAAAATTTTGACAATTGTTCTTTGCCAATGATATATAGAGACAAAATGATTGAATTTGATATCATTTCATAAACCTGCCCAGGAACCTAGTTCTTTAGTGGAACTTAAATTCTTCTATGACTAAAATCCTTTGACATAGTTAAAGTAGAGTCATGTTCTAAAATATCCAGTAGTGTTTTAAGTATTCAGAAAATTCATCTGTTCTCTCAGGTGCTTTTTTTTTTTTACTCTTCTCTGATTTACAGCTATTCCAAAACTTTACTTCTCTTTTCAAGCATCCTACCCCACACTCTCTTATCAGAGGATTTCACCTCACACTTCACTCAAAAACCAAAAGAACATTTGGCTGTCCATCAAAAGCTCCCTCTCCACCTCCACACTTAAAACCACTTCAACATAATCCATTTCCTCTAGCCCCACCCTGCTCTCTACCCCTTTGCTCTAGACTCAGATGACTTGATGACTCTTCTTGCCAATGTCAACCCTCTCTTTCTTTCCTCTCCTCTTTATCCCACACTGTCATCTTCTCCAGCAGCACATCCCTTTAATCATCTCTCAATCTTCCTAATTTTCAGTCTCTCCTATGCACTGGCTCTTTCTCTAATACCTACAAATAGCCTCAGTTCTCCCCATCTAAACAAAACAAAACATTTCTTCCTCACAATCTACCTTATGAAGTCTTAAGCCAAAGACTCAATCCCTCAAGATTTTATCCTACTGTATATTTTCCTCCCTTTTGCAACCAATCTTTTTCTTTTTCAAAAGACAAAAGTGACTATGCTTGTTGCTTCCACTTTATAGTCTCCTACTCACTTATTTAACCCCTTGAAACCTGGCTTCCATTTTTATCACTTCATGGAAAGGACTTTCACTATTTTCACCATTTTTTTCTCCTAAATTTTGTTCTCATACTTCTTGATCTCTCTAACACTGTTGCTCACATCTTCCTCTTGTATATTCTTTCCCTCCTAGGTTTTTGTAATGACACTGTTCAAGATTTCTTTAGATCTCTTTAATTGATACTTCTTGGTCTCATTTGTACAGTAATCATCATCCGTGCCTTATCTTCTATGTGTGAATACAACCCAGAGTTCTGTCTCAGACTCTCTTTTCTTTTCTTTCTACTCTCTCCCTCTCTCTTTTAATTATCCCATCATGGACTTTCTCCAGGAGATGGGCTTGGTGGGCGCAATGATGGAGCTGGTAGTGCAGAAAGTTGTGGTTCACCTCGTGGTGCTCCCCAGGGTGGTGGATCACTTCAATTTAATAGGAAAAGTTGGAAATCAGAAATGTGTTGTTGGTGTGCTCTTGGAGTCATGGCAGAAAAAAAAGTACTTGATGTGTCCAATAGTTTTGCGGTCCCTTTTGATAAAGATGACAAAGATGACAGTCTGGTTTCTTGATCATGACTATTTGGAAAATACATATGGAATGTTTAAGAAGGTCAATGCCAGAAAAAGAATAGTTGGGTGGTACCATACAGGTCGAAAGCATCACAAGAATGACATTGCTATCAATGAACTCATGAAAAGATACTGTCCTAACTCAGTATTGGTAATTATTGATGTGAAGCCAAAGGACCTTGGGCTGCCCACAGAACCATATATTTCCATTGAAGAAGTTCATGATGATGGAACTCCAACCTCCAAGACATTTGAGCATGTGACCAGTGAGATTGGAACAGAGGAAGCAGAACAGGTGGGAGTGGAGCATCTGCTCTGAGATATCTAAGACACCACAGTAGGCACCCTTCCTCAGCGTATCGTGAATCAGGTCCATGGCTTAAAGGGACTGACCTCCAAGCTTCTGGACATCAGGAGCTACCTAGAGAAAGTGGCAGTGGGCAAGTTGCCCATCAACCACCAGATAATCTACCAGCTGCAGGATGTCTTCAATCTGTTGCCTAATGTCAGTCTTCAAGAGTTTGTCAAGGCATTTTACCCGAAGACCAATGACCAAATGTTGGTGGTGTACTTGGCCTCACTGATCTACTCAGAGGTTGCCTTACACAACCTCATCAACAACAAGATTGCTAACCGAGATGCCAAGAAGAAAGAGGGGCAGGAAAAGCAGGAGAGCTAAAAGGAGAGGGGAAGATGATAAGGAGAAAGACAAAGATAAGGAAAAAGGGGATACCAAGAAAGAAGAGGAAAAGGAGAAAAAAATAAAAGTTGGTGGGTTTTTTTTGGAAATTACAATATTACAGGCTAAATGAGTATGCTGCTAGAAGGTTCTTTTCACTGTCAAGTGCTTGTTATAACATCGTTTTGATGGTTCTCTGCCTTATCTCAGAAAGGGAAGTCCCTTGCTGTTGGATCATTCAAGTCAATAGGAGGGTAAAGGGGGCCAATTTCACCTAAAGTGGCAGCTATGATACAGGCATGTGTCATTGGGGTTTTATGGTCTGGGCCTCAAGTGTTGTGTGGAAAGTGAGGAGGAGCAAATATGTGGTGTAGCTTATTTTATTTTTTCCCAATAAAACCATGTTTTGAAAAAAATATGCCATCAGTTTCAATGGATTTTATTGCTCTATTT
Source organism: Phascolarctos cinereus (assembly GCF_003287225.1). NCBI lineage: Eukaryota > Metazoa > Chordata > Mammalia > Diprotodontia > Phascolarctidae > Phascolarctos > Phascolarctos cinereus. Next base: position 244,787,753 of record NW_027555625.1, read on the forward strand.
CTGGATATAATTCCAATCTAACCTTTTCTCTTCTGGACTCCAATCCCATACTTTCAACTACCTCCTAGAAATCACAATTTGTATGTCCTATTGACATCTTAAACTCAACATGTACAAAACTTAACTCACTCATCTCCCTAAATTCTTCCTTCTTCCTGATTCTTCTCTTTTTGACAAGATCAACACCATTCTTCCAATAACCCAGGTTCAGAACCCAGGACTTATTTTCAATTATTTACCTAAACTCAGTCCCTATATTCAATCAGTTACCAAGCCTTGTCAGTTCTACCTCTTCAACATAACTTGCACCAATTCCCTTGTTTCCTCTTCACTCACACCCAAACCACCCTGGTTCAGGCTAGTATCATCTGTCATCTGAACAAATGAAATAGCTTCTTATTTGATCTGAATAAATCTAGGAGCTCCTCTTTGCCATCTGTTCTCTATACAGCTGCCAAACCAATATTTCTAACCTGCTAATTTTACCACGTCGCTCACCTGCTCAAGAAATTTCAGTGGCTCTCCATTGGATTTAGTATAAAATGCAAACTCATCTCTTTGATATTCAAAGCCTTTTACCACCTGGCTTCAGTATATCTCTCCAGCATGATTACACATAACTCTCCACAACTACTACCATTATTCACTCTATGCTCAAGCCAAATTGGCCTATTTGATATTCTATCTCCTATTTTTTTCCCTTGGCACAGGCTGTCTCCCATACCTATAATGCTCTACTTCCTCACTTTTCTACCTCTAGGAATCCCTAAATCCCTGCATGGTACAATTCTAGTGCCATCTCTCTCTCAAGGCATCACTCTTCATTCCCTCTAGTTGGTAGTGCTCCCCACCCCCAAATTACTGTTGTATTTATTTTGAGTTTATTCTATATTTTCTCATTTGTGAACATCTTAGTCCCTTATTCATCATGAGAATATAAACTCAAGGGAATGAACTATTATTGTTTTTATCCTCAGTGCCTAGCACAGTACTTGACACATAATAGTTGCTTAATAAATGTTTGATGATTGATTAATTGATCAGAGAGAGGAGAACAATGTTTCTAAAAGGCAAATCCATGAAAATAAGTTTAAATGGATGGACCACAAAGACAATAGCTTTTGAAAAACCCTTTCCTCCCTGACTATGGGTAGCGTTTCCTATTAGGATAATACAGCTTGTCACATGAATGATGATACTATCATCTTTTGAGTATATTCAAATATGTGTATGCATGAACACCATATGGTCTATATGAAATGTATACATGTTTCAAATTATTATAAATTGAGGCACCATTAAGTAACAGAGGAGTTTTAGTAAACCGTCACATGGTTTGGGAGGCAGCATGATACAGTGAAAGAGAACTAGTCTTAGAATTACAAGTGACCTAGAATTCAGCTCTGCTGTTTGCAAACTATGTGATTTTTGGTAACTGTGTAATCATAGCAAGTCATTTATCCTGTTCCTTTACCTGCAAAATGGATATAATACTACTTTTCCTATTTATCTCATAAGGTTTTTGTGATTAAAGCATTCTGTAAATCTTAAAAAGCTATACAAATTTGGATTGTTTTAAAGGCCTTTATAAACTCAATAGGCCAAGCTATTATTCTGTACATAAGAGAAACATAAGGTTCCCCAAAAATTTTAACCTTAAAAATACACTGAAACTTTTGGGACCTTGCATCTGACTAAGAAAAAAAAATGGGCTGCTTATATAACAAGAGTGAGTCATAAACAATGAACAACTTGTGTGCTCCATTGGTAGGCGCAATATGTCAAGAGTTGGAGAAGAAGGTGTTCAGCCTATTTGGGTGGACCCTCTGTGGCAGACTCATGGTAGCTGATGGACAAGTATGCAAGATAGAGAGTCCTAGATGGGTTGCAATCTGTATTATTAGAGGGAGGGAATACCCGTATTAGTGACATCACATAGCCATCAAAATACTGAAGAATTAATATGTTAAGAAAGTAGATATGTTTAATATCCCAACTACTCAATAGACTCCTGAGTATTTACTTGATGAAAATTATTCTTAGATGTCACAACATAGCTCATTTTTTCTTTTTCTTTTAAAATGCATTATTTTTAATCTGAGCTTAACAAGTAGCAAAAATTCTCATATACATTAAAATTGATAAAGCAGATTGCACATAAAACTATAGAAATTTATTATGTACAGCTCATTTTTCTTTTTACATAAGCCCAAACTATAATTTTCAAAGATGTCCCTGTTTATATGTGTTTCTTTTCTTGCCTACCTTTTCTAGGGCATTTTAAAAAAGATGCTTCAATGGCCTTGTTTCTTCCTTCCTTTGTTCCTTCCTTCCTTCTTTCTTTGCTTCCTTGCTTCCTTCCTCCCTCCCTTCCTCCCTCCCCTCCTTCCTTCCATTTTTTCTTCCCTCTTTCCTTCCTTCCTTCCTTCCTTTCTTCCTTCCTTCCTTCCTTCCTTCCTTCCTTCCTTCCTTCCTTCCTTCCTTCCTTGCTTCCTTCTTTCCTCCCTTCCTCCATTCCTTCTTTCCCTAACCCTAGTAGTCCTTTTTTCTCATTTGTAAGATGTACATAATCATTCATCTAGTACCTACCTCACAGGATTATTGTGAGGCTCAAATAAGATAGAATATGTGAACCTTTTTTTGCAACCATTAAAATAAATGTTGATCATTATTAACATCATCATCAGAGAAGTTATAATTTATAATAGGGCCATAAATTTAGACTGGTCCTTCAATGTCACCTAGTCCAAGTCCCCCATTTTCAGTTGAAAGAGATACAGTGACTTGCCTAAAATTATACAGCTACAAGAAGCAAAGCCAGGATCCAAATCTAGTGGTGCTATTGTAACTGTCCTCCATAAATGAATACACATACACACACACACACACACACATATATAATTCCATTTTTCAAGTACATACACATGTTCATACATACACACTGACCAACAGCCAATGTGGCATGTGCTCTGATACATCTTCTTAGCAGAATTGCATTGTTTGTATGTGTGTGTGCATGTGTTTTACATATACACATAATCCTCTTATCTAAGGAATGGAATAAGCAGAGATCTTGGTACCTGTGTGTGTTGAAAACAGCGATCTTTCAGTTTTCACATTGCATTCTAATGGTCCTGGAACTTTTTATCCAGATAGGCACACACATATACACACATGCATACCTACATATGCATGTACATACATACACACATATGCACGTACATACATACACACACACAAGCACACACACACACACACACACACACACACACACACACACATATATTCTATTGAGGTCCTGCAGCTCATTAGATGGAAGGAAATACTTCTAACCTAGCAAATGACAAATCTTCTTCACTTATATGGATGCCAAAGAAACAGGTCAATATGGGTTGTTCTTGTTTAGATTAATCATGGTAAAACACTGGTGACTGTGCTGACCTGTCAGTTATCAATAACTACTAAACGAGACGTTATTTAATCAGAGGGAACCGGCCTCCAAACTGGCAGCATCTATGCCAGCAGAAACATGACTATCCAGTTCTTTAGCAAATATCTGAAGAGTTCAACTGCCAAGGGATATTGATTTCTTTGTGCATGCCTCCCCTAAATCAATAATAGCACACAGCAGTGGCTTGCAGGCTACCTGAAGTATGGAGTCGATGGGCCAATGGGCCGACTTTTACTTTAACTGCCAGGCCACCAGGGATTTTCCCAGGCTACTAGGTGAAACACTCTCACTCTTTTATAGCTTGTTTACTACGGTGCTCACTGTATTGGAAAACGGTGCTGCTATGGCTTCCAGCGATATTTAAGAATAAAAAGTTGTAGCTTCTCTTGTGCCCCAAAGTTCAGATCAGTCCTTCTTAGCACCTAACCCACTCTGAGTTGATGATGTTTAATGAAATACACATCATCAGATAGACTTCAAGCTGTGCCCCAGCAAGATTTCACCAATTTAGCCTTACTAAACATACCTTCAGATTATATTTTCCCCCCAAGTACTTCATGCCATATAAATTAGACTTCCATTGAGCTAATTGGACCCTTGTGGCTCTTAATTTTTCACAGATACAGTATTTTGAAAATCAACCATAAAAGCAGCATTTTTGAACATAAGTTAATTTATTTTGATTCTTTTTGTCCTACTTCTAACCATGTGTGTCTCTTCTTAAAGGGACTCTCTTCTTTTCAATCAGAAACCATTGTGAGTTAAATCCAACCCTGAATATCCATGAGGAAGATCACTAAGTAGTGAGGACTATTCTAACAGGACATATCTAATGTGAAGCATTTAGAACTGTGTCAACATATTCAACTGATTTTTTTGTTTTTTTGCAGGAGCACCCATCCAGCTTCTCAAAAGTGGATATTTTACATGGGAAGAGAGAATATGTGGATTTTATCTAGACAGGGCAACACTTTCATGCCCATTCAAAAGGAATGAATAGAACTCTCTGATGTATAAAGAACTCTATTACACTTTCCAATGAAGAATAAAAAGTGTGTTTTTCCCCCTTTCAGAAAAATCTCTTTTTGCCTGTAGATAGCATAGACATTAATGCAAAGTGAATTGCAATGCACTTGTTATATGGCTTTTGATTTCAGAATGCTAATGCCTATGTACCCTACAGAATATTACTCAACACTTTCACTGTCAAATGGGTTGAGTATCACAAATGACTGAAAATGTGAAATGTCAGCCTAAGTTTCTATTACAAAAAATAAAATACAACAATAGATGGGATGTTGAGTAAAAATACATCAACCTAAATTCATTTACTTCACTTCCAGCAATTTCTTTGCCCTAGTCATCTTGCAGAATATTGGGTGGTGTGAATGAATGGTAGCATTCAGGAAGACTAGTAAGGTACTTTTCAATTATGAAATGCTAAATAAAACAGTTCAAGTAGTAATAAAGAGCCACAGAATGAAGAGGAGAAAAAGGGAAGAGATTACTGCACCAAGTCCAGTTTTCCAGCACTTGCTCATTCTCTGTTAGCTGGGCATTGCTATCTTAAAGTACTTTGATGCTATTTGTTGCCCCAATGGGATAGTGTAATATTGCCTCAGGTTGAGCATTTCTACTCTTTTAGATGATCTGGGGAGAGTACGAAAACAATGAAGTCAGAAGGAGCACTCTGCCTTCTTTCTTGCTGCATAAGATGAAGGAAAAAAAAAGCACTTCCCAGAAAAGAGCCCAGGAAGGGCTGTGGTCTGTAAGTGCTTCTTCTCTAGGCTAGCTGCTTTTGAAGAAGTGATCACATGAGTTCTAGTGGCATGGAATAGATGAGGTTGTGAAGTCCAATTCGATGGCCAATTTTCCCTCCCCCGTTCAAAACATTCCCCTTCTGAAATGTTCTTTTCTGAAAAGAATCCTCACTTTGGTTCACTACACTCATGTTCTGCAAAGAAACCTTTAGTTAAGATGGGAATTTGCATTCATTAATGAGTACTTGCTAGCGGTATTCAGCCTCATGGCTCAATTTTGCATTTCAGAAGCCGTTTCTGATGATCCTGATGGGCTTGTCTATTGCTAGTATTGCTCAGTGGTATATGGTCCAGATTACAAAAAAGTTTCTTTGACTTCCTTTGATGCTTTCAAAAGCAGGAATTCTGTGTGGAGAGCACTTTGTTGGGGTAGATACAAAGCTTATGTTAGCTACAGGCCTTGTCTTCATGTAGCTTACAGTCATACACAAAAGGAAAAGAAATGGAAGAAAAATGTTAAGAAGGCCAAGGCAGGGAGGAAACAAAAAAGAACTCTGAGCAGTGGGGGGAAATGATATTTTTTAAGAAGAAGAGTGTAACAATTTGATAGTATGAATTAGTAGTCCAAATCTCCTCCCTTAATTTTGTTTCAGCACCTGATCCATTCAATGTCCATAAATGCCATGTGTCTACTTACACAGTATGATTAGAAAAGCACTGGGTGTGGTTTCCTAAAGCTATTATCAAACTGCTTCCTGACTGGCTTTGTGGACCAGGCCAGAAGCAAAGGAACCACAGTAGTAAATAGCACTATCTTTTCAAACAGTTCTTCCTACCACTCTTTTGTTGTCTCTCCTCTCCCCCACTTCTTCCCATTGTACTTTCCTTTTGCATATTTCTGTGAATAAGTTCATTAAAACATGACCCTTATGTTATCCAGACTGTTTTCTTCCTCGTTCCTGAACATAATGGTATACCCACAGCGGGAAGAAGCAACCTGCTAAAGTGGCATGATTTTGAAGTCTGGAGGAGTAGCACTGTGAGGGAAATGAAGCCTGGCTTGGACCCTTCTAGAAATGGAGGCCCCAGGTGGAATTCATCAACAGGGGAAAGGGAGAAGGGTAGAAGGGGGATTGTGCCTTGTGAATGTTCTGTAGGTGGGATGAAAATGAAATGTGTTGATAAAATGTAATTCTGTAACTGCTCTGGAAAACACACACATACATATACAGTAGTCTTCCCTATCCTGTTTTATTTTGTTGCTGATGAAGATGTCTCACTTCAGTGGTACTGAAATCAATGCAAGAAATTACAAATAGTTTCTGAACTGGATGTTCCAGCTACAAAATGAGGCTCAGGACTCAGTGCTCCAAAGTAGCTCATGAATTGCATGTAAAGTGTCAGCTTCTGTGGCTGACTTCCCCTCCCACATCCAAACCATTCCCCTTTTGAAATGTTCTTTTCTGAAAGGAACTCTCACCCTGGCTCACTCCATTCATGCCCTCCAAAGAGACCTTTACTTAAGAGGGGAATTTGTTTTCCCTGATGGGTACTTGCTAGCACTATTCAGCTACACAGCTCAAATTTTGCTTTTCAGAAGCCATTTCTGATGATCTCAATGTGTTTTTCTATTGCTTGTGTTGCACAGTGGTGTACAATTCAGATTGGAAATGTTTCTATGACTTCCTTTGATGTTTTCAAAGGTAGGGAAAAAAAGCACCACCTCTTTTTTTTTTCCATCTGCCACTGTGCTACAGGTTAAGAGTGTTGTAACAGGCAGAAGGGAAGATTAAAGGCATTTATGACCCTGTTGACCTTATCAGGTGCTAACTTACCTACAGACCACATGACATGCTCTTGCAAAATAGAAATGTAGCTCTGGGCTTATTTGATTGAGGAAGTTTGATATTTAGGAATGTGTGGGTCTAGTTAGTTGTAATCTTATAATGGAGGGGGTTTCAAGCTGACCCCTCAGAGGTGAACTCCATTGTTCTCACTTCATTAGCCTCAGAGGTGACATTTCCCAAGTTATCTACTCCCCAAGCCAAATGAGTGATTCCTGAAGACCACACAGAGGCATTGTGAGGAGCAATTGGTGATCCGTGTTTGCAAAGGATTTTCCCATCTTTGAAGGGCAGCAAAATGAGGAAACAGGAAGAAAAGAAAGAGGGTGAGTAAGCAAAAGATAAGCCCTGCCTAGTGGGTCCTGAGAGCAGTTTTACAAACACTTTTGTATCAGACTCATGTCAAGTTGAGATCTGTCAAGGTTGAAAGGCCATTAAGCCACCCAGAGACTCTAGAGCCAGACTGCTGGGTTCAGAGAGAAAAAGAGAATCTGTTCCTGGTGCTTCATTCACAGACTTTTAGTATTGAGGCTGTCTTGTGTTATTTCCAACTCAATAGCCTCTGTTATCCAACTAAGTGGGGTGGAAAGGTGGTTGGCAGACATTTAGCTACCAAATCAGTCCAAATGAAATTAGCTCAACTGTTAAGTAAATCTCCCACCTCCCCATATGTTCTAATCAGATGCTATGACAAATTTGTTTGTTTTCCAAATTATGAATGTACCTGGAAGCTATAAGAAAGGAGTTTAAAAAAAAACAACCTTTGATTCTGGGCTTTTATTTTCAAATTAGATGTGGTTTCATTCATTAAGACAAACATAGAATAACAGATCTTATATTATTTACCAAGTCAAGAATTCTAACCTTCATCACCACTACCCTCACCCCTACATGAAGACAATCACCATATTTGACTGTTTTTCAGTCTTTGATCTTCTCCCATAAAGCCCATTTTCTATGTATCTGTGGTTACCAAATGTGGGTGTGTTTCATGTTTGTAAAAGAGATGAGGGTAAAGCATTTTAATAATATGTTCCTGGAAGAATGTAAAGATTAAAAATTAGGCTAGATGAAGCTTTACATGTAATGTTGACTTTAAATTAAATTCAACTAGCATTTGCTAAACATATTCTTTGTGTCAGACATTGTGTTACGGATTTATTATACAAAGGCAAAAATGAAATAATTTCTGGCCTCAAGGAACTTACATTCTGGGGGAAAGTTATGTACACAGATAAGTAAATATAAAACCCAGAAAGTAAAGAAAAGTGATTTTGGAGGAAGGAGAAGACTGACAACTAGAGGGATCACAAAGGGCATCATGGAGGAGAGGAAACCAGAGCTGAACCTTGAAGGGAGCCAAGGATTCCAAAATGAGCAGATGAGTGAGGTAGAAGAACATTTTTTTTTCTATGTTATATATGCAAAAGCTTGAACCAACTCCATAAAAGCTCATTAACTTGGGAAAATTTACTTAACCTCTCTAGATGTCAATTTCCTTAACTTATAAATTTAAGAGATTATAAAAATGCTAACATTTATGTAGCCCTTTGAAGTTTGAAAGTACGTATATCTATGTAAGTAGACAGATAAATATTCTCAACTGATCCATATAAAATATTTTTCCTTTCTTTTAATTTATTTAGTATTTTCCCCAGTTACACACAAAAACAATTTTTATTATTTGTTTTTAAAACTCTGAGTTCCAAATTCTTTCCCTTCCTCTGGCCCCACCCTATCCCTTGAGAAGGCAAGCAATTGGATAGAGGTTTTACATGTGTAGTCACGCAAAACATTTCCATATTAGACATGTGAAACAAAAGATAGACCAAAAAATAAAACTGCCAAGAAAAATAAAGTTTAAAAAATATGCTTCAGTCTGCATTGAGACACCATCATTTCTTGCTCTGGGGATGGACAGCATTTTTCATCTTAAGTATTTCAGAGTTGTCTTAGATCACTGTATTGCTGAGACTAGCTAAGTCATTTACAGTTATCATAACATAATATTCCTGTTATTTAGTACATAATACATTTCACATTGCATTAGCTCATGTAAGCCTTTCCAGGTTTTTTCTGAAGTCTGCCTGCTCATCATTTGTTATAGCACAGTATTATTCCATCATAATCACATACCACAATTTATCCATCTTTTTCTCCTGAAGTATTATACTCATTTTTTCTGAATAGGTGATTCTTGGTTGTAATACTAGCTTATTTGCCCTCTGGAATATCATATTCCAAGGTTTCTGATTCTTTAATATAGAAGCCACTAAATCTTGTGTTACCCAGATTGTGGCTCAATGATATTTTAATTATTTCTTTCTGGCTGCTTGTAATATTTTCTCCTTCACCTGGTACCTCTGGAATCTGGCTATAATTTCACAGGAATTTTCATTTTGTGATTTCTTTCAGGAGGTGATTAGTGGATTCTTTCAATTTCTATTTTACCCTCTGGTTCTAGAATATCAGGGCAATTTTCCTTGATAATTTCTTGAAAGATGTGTAGGCTCTTTTCCTGATCATGACTTTCAGGTAGCCCAATAATGTTTAAATTATCTCTCCTAGAACTATTTTCCAGGTCAGTTGTTTTTTCAATGAGATATTTCACATTGCCTTCTATTTTTTTTTCATTCTTTTGGTCTTGTTTTATTGTTTCTTGAGGCCTCATAAAGTCATTAACTTCCATTTAATCAATTCTAAATTTTAAGGAATTATTTTCCTCAGTGAGCTTTTTTTGGACCTACTTTTCCATTTGTCCAATTCTACTTCTTTTTTTTAGGCAGTTGAGGTTAAATGACTTGCCCAGGGTCACACAGCTAGTAAGTGTCAAGTGTTCAGTCTGAGGCCGGATTTGAACTCAGGTCCTCCTGACTTCAGGGCCAGTGCTCTATCCACTGCACCACCTAGCTGCCCCAAATTCTACTTTTTAAGAAGTATTTTTCTTCGGTGAATTTTTGTGCCTTTTGTCTATTTGGTCAATTCTGCTTTTCAGAGAATTCTTCTCCTCATTGGCTTTTGGTAACTCTTTTACTATTTGGCCTAGTCTGGTTTTTTAAGGTGTTATTTCCTTCAGTAATTTTTTGTTTCTCCTTTACCAAGCTGTTGACTCTTTTTTCATAATTTTCTTGCCTCACTCTCATTTCTCTTCCCACTTTTTCTTCTCCCTCTCTCACTTGATTTTCAAAATCCTTTTTGAGCTTTTCTGTGACCTGAGACCAATTCATATTTTTCTTTGAAGTTTTGGATGTAGGAGCTTTGAGTTTGTAATCTTCTTCTGTGTGTTTTTTGATCTTCATTGTCACCATAGTAACTTTCTAGGGTCAGAAGTTTGTTTGTTTGTTTTTTTTTCCTATTGTTTGCTCATTGCCCCAGCCTATTTTTGATTTTTAACTCTTTTTTAAAGTAGGGCACTGATTCCAGGGTGGTGGGTGTGCTGTCCCAAGCTTTAGAGGTTTTGTTCAGCTGTTTTCAGAGATACTTCTATGGACCTGTAAGTTTTCAGTTCTTCCAGGGTGATAGGATCTAAGAAGATGCTACTCTCGTGGCCTGTGCTCTTCTCTATGAGCAGCCACAAGCACTCTTCTCTGCCCTGGAACCGTGAGGAGGGTCCCTCCTCCACTGTGGCCACAAGCTCTGCTGAGCTAGTGCTCTTCCTCACCCTGGGACTGCCACTCAGAACTGCAACTTGTATCTGCACATGGACAAAGCAACAGAGTCCTGACTCTGTACTAGCAAAAAGACTCCTGTAATCTCCTTCTAACCAGTTGTTCAAACTCCCCCCCCCACCAGGTCTGTGGCCTGAGAACTCCAGTAGCTGCCACTGCCATTGCTGATTCAGTGGCTGCCAAGGCCTGTTCCTGATTTTCTGGAGCTGGGTCTGAGTTGGTACAATATACACTGTGCTGTGCTCCACTCTCACCCTGTTGATCTTCTAAGTAGTCTCTTAGGGAAAACTATTTCACCCTATCTTTTTGTGTGTTCTGCTCCAGGAATTTTTTATGGCATTATTTAAAGGTGTTTGGAGGGTTTGGGGGAGAACTCAGGCAAGTGGCTGCCTTTGCTCTGCCATCTTGGCTCTGCTCTACACCTGAAGGATCTTAGGCAAGTCATTTCCTGTTTTTGACCCCTTATAACAATTCTGAAAGGTAAGGTCTATTATTATCTCCATCTTACAGAAGAGAAATAAAATTTGAGAGAGGTTACATGATTTGCCCTCAAACAAATGGGACCCAAATTCTTTTGGAGTAAAGGGTGAAGATCTTAACTTCTGAAACTGCTTCCTGTTGGCAAAGGGCATAGAGATGTCCCTGCCTTGAGGGGGTCCCAAAGAGGAGGTTGCCTGGAACCAAGCATAGACTGCATCCAGGGAAATATGGGGGACATTGGTTGGTACCTGCTTTTTGCTACCAACTGTAGGTGAATGGTCTGTAGTCTGACAGAAAAGACTGCAGTGCCCAGATATGACAGAATAAAACATCCTTAGCTCTGTTTGAATTCAGATAATTCAGTTTTCCAACCATGCAGTATCAAATACACATCATAGCCAGACTCAGGAACAGCCAGATGGGTAACAATCCTTTTCAAAGGAACATAATGGGGAAATTGAGCCAGGAGGATCCCATCTCAGACTGAGGCTAAAATTGTCCTCTCAGCTTTTCTCAGTGCTGACTTTCCACCAGTATCATATTCTCTCTGAGTAGCTTGTGGCATTTCTCTCAGATGGTAGATTTTGATGATTGATGGATTATTATGATCCATCAGACAACTCAAAATAAAATCCTATGAGCTTTTACCTCAAACAGCAAGTTTCACTAATCACAGCTTAGGAAAAATTTTTCCAGGATTTACATCTCAAACTTGTCCTGGTGTAAAAAGGCAATCATTAGACATTATTTCTATATACTTGCAAATTCTCAGCAAGACAAAACCCAAAAAAGCTTTTTGGCAAGTTCACACATTAAAACAATAACCAACAATAGTGAAATTACTTTAGTGGTAACCAAATTATGAAAAGTTTTTTGACACTATTGATACAAAAAGTTCACCAATTTGAAATCTGAAACAAACTCATTACCAATCAATTCACTTCACTTTTGTTAAGCTCATTTCCAAATTACATTACACAGAGAATCAACATCTCAACATTAACAGTTAAAACTACAAATTTAAAGAGTGTGCTTACCTACATTTGGAGACTAGCTTCTTCACCTAGAGCAGGATCTGCTGAACCTGGATGATGGTTCCAGGCAAAGGTTGCCTCAAGCCCCATGGCCATTGTCAGGGGGGTCCATGCTGTAGAAGGTGAATTCAGAGGTGGGGAGGGGAGGGTGAAGCTCTCTTTTCCTAAGAGAAGGATTAACAGATACCCTCTTGACTCAAGAGAGTGAGAGAAGGGGGTGACCAGGATTTTAAGGGGCATTTTATATTTTTTAAAATTATTTTTAATTTTTTTTTGCATTTTTTATTTTATTTTGATTTTCCCCTCCCCATTTATTCTATGCTTTCTTTTGACTCTGTCCCTCCTCAGAATTGTTTGCTTCTGATTACCCCCTTTTTCAATCTGTCCTCCTCTCTATCATTCCCCTGCTCTCTTGTCTACTTCCCCCCTATTTTCCTGTAGGGGAAAACAGATTTACATACCCAATTAAGTGTGCATACTATTCCCTCCTTAAGCCAAATCCTGTGAGAATAGGATTCACTCATTCCCTGTCACTTTCCCCTGTTTCCCCTCCACTGCAAGAGCCTTTTCTTTTCTGTTTTTTTTGTGAGATAATTTACCCCATTCTATGTCTCCCTTTCTCCTCCCAGTATAATCCTCTCTCACCTCTTAATTTTATTCTCCAGATATGACCTCTTCATCTTCAAATCATCCTGTGCCCTGTTTCTATCTATCTATATCTATCTATCTATCTATCTATCTATCTATCTATCTATCTATCTATCTATATACATACATATAATTTTTTCCCTCCAACTACGTTACTACTGACAAAGGTCTCATGAGTTATAAATGTAATTTTTCTATGGAGGAATGTAAACCTTAATAAGTCTCTTATGATTTCTCTTTCCTGTTTACCTCTTCATGTTTCACTTGAATCTTGTATTTGAAAGTCAAATTTTCTATTCAGCTCTGGTCTTTCCATCAAGAATGCTTGAAAGTCCTCTATTTCATTGAATTATCATCTTTTACCCTGAAGGATTATGCTCAGTTTTGCTGGGTAGGTGATTCTTGGTAATCCTATCTCCTTTGCCCTCCAGAATATTATATTCCATGCCCTGCAGTCCTTTAATGTAGAAGCTGCTAAATCTTGTATTATCCTGATTGTGTTTCCACAGTATTTGAATTGCTTTTTTCTGGCTGCTTGTAATATTTCCTCCATGGCCTGGGAACTCTGGAATTTGGCTACAATATTCCTAGAGTTTTCCTTTGGAGATCGGTGGATTCTTTCAATTTCTATCTTGCCCTCTGGTTCTAAAATATCAGGGAAGTTTTCTTTGATAATTTCTTGAAAGATGATGTCTAGACTCTTTTTTTGATCATGGCTTTCAGCTAGTCCAATAATTTTTAAATTCTCTCTCCTGGATCTATTTTCCAGGTCAGTTGTTTTTCCAATAAGATATTTCACATTGTTTTCTAATTTTTCATTCTTTTGGATTTGTTTTACAGTGTCTTGATTTCTCATAAAGTCACTGGCTTCCAATTGCTCTATTCTAATTTTTAAGGAAGTATTTTCTTCAGTAATCTTTTGGGCTTCCTTTTCCATTTGGCCAGTTTTGCTTTTTAGGGCATTCTTCTCCTCATTGGCTTTTTGGACTCTTTGCCATTTGGTTAGGCTATTTTTTAAGGTGTATTTTCTTCAGTATTTTTTGGGTCTCCTTTAGGAAGCTGTTGACTTGTTTTTCATGATTTTCTTGCATCACTCTCATTTCTCTTCCCAGTTTTTCCTCTACTTCCCTTACTTGCTTCTCAAAATCCCTTTTGAGCGCTTCCAAGGCCTGGGACTGATTTATATTTTTCTTGGAGGCTTTGGATGTAGGAGCTTTGACTTTGTTGTCTTCTTCTGGTTGTATGTTTTGATCTTCTTTGTTACTAAAAAAGATTCTATGTTCTGACACTTCTTGCGAGGTTTGCTCATGATCCCAGGCAATTACTTGAGTTATAAACTCTTTGTTAAGGTAGAGGTCTGCTTCCAATGTGGAGAATGTACTGTCCCAAGCTTTGGGGGTTTATACAGCTGTTTTTAGAGATACTTCTAAGGACCTGTAAATTTTCAGTTATTTCAAGGTGGTATGATAAGGGGTGAGGTGTTTACTCCTTTCCTGGCCTGTGCTCTGGTCTATAAGTGACCACAAGCTCTCCTTTCTGTCTTGGAACTGTGTGGAAGATTTCATTTCCACAGCTGCTACAAGCTCCACCATGCCAGTGCTCCTCCTTGACCCAGGACTGTCACCCAGAACTGTGACCCTACCTAAGCACAGGCAAAGCAAGAGATTCCTGTGTCAGCACTGGCAAAGAGATGTCTGCAATCCCCCTCTGATCAGCCACTAGATTCCCCTCAGTCTGTGGGCAGGAAGCTCAGGAGGCAGCCACTGCCCCGGAGCAGTGCTCCATGCTCATTGCTCTGAGCTCTGCCCTCTGGAAATGGCTCTGAGACCTAGCTCCTCTCTCATCACAGAAACAGACTTTTCCCGCTGACCTTCTAAGTTTTGTTTGGCATTTGTGGGTTGAAAAGTCTGGAAGCCACCACAGCTGTCTGTGATTCAGACCCTCTGAGGCTTGCTCCAGGTTCACTGTGGCCTGCGTGCCGACACCTAACTGTGCTCCTCTCCCTGCTGGGTGCAATACACTTTTCTGATCAACCATCCAAATTGTCTTGTGCTGGAAATTTGTTTCACTCTGTGTTTTTGTGGGTTCTGCTGCTTTAGAATTTGTTTAGAGCCATTTTTTTATAGGTATTTGGAGGGGTTTGGGGGAGAGCTCAAGCAAGTCACTGCTTTCACTCTGCCATCTTGGCTCTTAAGGAGGCATTTCAAAACTCCTTAATGAGCCACCACAAAAGTTCCAGAATCTGCCAAGATGTTTTTAGCTGTTCTGACTTTCCCCTGTAGCCTCCATGAAGGGGATTCAGGGATGTAGAGGGAAGGGAGTGATTAAGCCTCAGGGAACCAAAATGCACCTGAAGTTTTCCCAATTCCCTAGCTCTGAAAGAACTGACAGAATTGGGCATATGCTTCCGGACAGGCAGTCTGTCCTTTTTTTTTTATGCTGCAGAAGGTGTACCCAGGTCCATGGCCTCAAATTGAATGAGTGGACCAAGAGCCTGAGAACATCAGGCCGCGTGTTAGACAACCTCATAACTGTCTGCCTGAAAAGTGCCTCTAAGCCTTCTTAGGTGCTTGGAGAGTGACCCCAACTGCAGGGCAAGAAAAAGGGAGGAAGGCTTACATACTTTCCAGTCTTGGCTGGAGAAGAATTTGGGGTTAGGCAGTTTTCCCCATATGGGCCACCAAAATGTTGAGGTTTAGGGGTGTAGGGGTACTGGAACCCTGAAATCACCACACATGTGTCCTGCCCACAGGAATTTGACCCAAACCGTTTTTCAGCCAAAGACAAGGTTTATTAGAACATCCATCATATTGGGCAGACTCTTAAGGAATCTAAGCATTTGTATCACTAATGCAAGTGGGCCAGATTTTAAGGATCTAAGCCCTTGTCTAGGTTTTAAGAATCTGAGCCCATACAGTAAGTTTCTAAAACAGGATTTGGATTGAGCTCTTCCTTATTCTAAGTTTAGGGTTCTATTCACTATACCCCACAGCATGCAATTGAAGACCTCAGGGATTATTTTTAATACCTATTAGTATAAGTCTATAAACAATAAAATAAAACTTCGCTAGTTTGCTCATCTATCATGTAGACTGTGCCATGTTTTGTTTTTAATAAAAAATAAAGTATAACTCCATAGATATTTTCAAACCCTCACTTAGATATATTTGAGCAGACTGTTCCCCATTCTTATAATACATTCTTTTCTTCCACCTCTGAGAATCTCTGTCTTCATTCAAGACTAGTTTCACATGTCATTTCCTACTAAAAACCTTCATTAATCACCCTGGTTATTAGTACGCTTTTATTGCTCAGATTACCATGTGCTCAATTACACACCTGTTTATATGTTGTACCCTCAGATATACACTCAGTATAATTGGTACTTCTTAAGGTCAGGGACTCCTTTTCATTCCATTTTTGTATCTCTAGTGCCTAATACAGTATATGTCATGGAATAGTCACTTAAATGTTTATTGTATTGAGTAAGAATAAAATTTACCTTGTCTAGCCCCACTTCCTCCCCCATCACTAACACAGATGCACAGGATAGATAGATGTACCAATGGGTGTGAGAGGCACTTTTGTTTAGGAAAGACCCATGGAACATTGAACCACAGGCAGACAGATTAATCTGCCAGCACTGCTAAAGCCTGATTCTGTGTATGATAATATCTGGATTCTTTGTTTCCTTCTCCTATTCATCTTCCCTAAACTGGTTAGTTCTTATTGGACCCTAACTTTATCTTTCCTGAATTTCCAAGTATTAAAGTCAGTCTGAAAACAAAAAGGCTTTTTCTTTTTTTGTATTAAATTTTTATACTTTATTTTTCCAATTACGTGTAACAATTTTTAACATTTAATTTTTTTGAGTTCTTATGCCCAAAGGGCTATAAAAATGTGCATACCATTTGACCCAGCTATAGCACTTCTAGGGCTGTATCCCAAAAAGATCATAAAAATGGGAAAAGGACCCACATGTACAAAAATATTTATAGCAGCTCTTTTGTGGTGGCAAAGAAATGGAAATTGAGGGAATTCCCATCAATTGGAGAATGGCTGAACAAGTTGTGGTATATGAATGTAATGGAATACTATTGTGCTATATGAAATGATGAGCAGGCGGACTTCAGAAAAACCTGGAAAGACTTGTATGGATTGATGCTGAGTGAAATGAGCAGAATCAGGAGACCATTGTACACAGTAGTAGTCATGTTGTACAATGATTAACATTGATAGATTTAGCCTTTCTCAGCAATGGAAGAATCTAAGACATCTCCAAAGGTCTCATGATGGAAAATGCTATCCACATCCAAAGAAAGAACTATGGAGTTTGAATGCAGATTGAAGCATTCTATTTGCTATTTTTTCTTCTGTTTTGTTTTGTTTTCTCTTTCTTGTGTTTCTTCCTATTGGTTCTAATTCTTCCTTACAACATCACTAATGTGAAAATATATTTAATAGGAATGTATATGTATAGCCTATATCAGATTGCATGCCATCTTGTTGAGGAAGGTGGGAAAGGAGGAAGAGAAAAAATTAAAACTCAAAAGCTTGTGGAAGTGAGTGTTGATAAATCAAAATAAATTAATAAAAAAATTTAAAAAAAGAAGTGACACAGCAAACAAAAAAAAGAGTTCCAAATTCTCTGATGCCTCACCTCCTTCCTTGAGAAGGAAATCGATTTAATAAAGATTACACATGTACAATAATGCAAAACATATTTACATATTAGCTATGTGTGAAAGAACACAGAAACAAAACAAAAACAAAAAAGTAAAATAAAAAGTATGCTTTGATCTGCAGTCAGACTTCAACAGTTCTTTCTCTGGAAATGAATAACATTTTTCATCATAAGTTCTTTGGAATTATCTTGGTAATTAATCAGGATAGTTAAGTCATTCACAGTTGGTCATCACACGATATTGCTGTTACTGTGTCCAATATTCTCCTGGTTCTGCTTACTTCACTTTGCATCAGTGCATATAAAATTTTCCATATTTTTCTGAAACCATGCTGCTCATATTTTATTATAGCACAATAGTATTCCATAATAATCATGTACTACAACTTGTTCAGCCATTCCCCAATTGATGGTCCTCCCCTGAATTTCTAATTTTTTGTTACTTCAAAAAAAAGCTGCTATGGACTCACTTTTTCTTGATAGAATGAAGTCCTCTATAGCAATTGGCTGAGGCTCTACCTGAGGAGCTCAAGACCATAACATAGAGATATTTGCTCAGATAGGAGATCTTAAAATAATGGAGAGAAATTTCCTCAGATAGTAGATCTTAAAATAATGCAAATTTAGAAAGTTAGCTAATAGAAAAACTGCCAATTAAGTTGGGAGTATAGTAGCAAAAAAACATTGAGTTCGGCTAGTGACAACTTGATGAGGTTGAACATCATTCCTTAATATGATCACAGACTTCTCTTGTTGAAAAGGGAACAATTAGGTATGTTAGCAACTAAGAATACTCCTTCTAACTGATTCCTTCCTGCCTCTTCCTTCTTTTTCCCCAAGTTGCTTCCTCTATCACACCATCTTCTGGAGATGTGTTTCATTTCACCTAAGCACTGAAAGGCTATTGACCTTCTCCACTCCTATCCCATGGCCTACTGAAGCCCAAGCTAATTAGAATTCTCCCTCCTTATTTCTTAAGGAGGACAGAGTGAGAAAATTAAGCCTAGAACTACACAGAAGTTTTCAGTGTATGTAATTAAAGAAATCTACAATTCTCATTCAAAACCAAAGCTGATTTTCTTAAAAAAGAAAATCCCTAAATACTTTTTGAATCCATGTAAACTGACTTATTGACTCTGTAATCAGAATTAATGTCTAACATGGGAGTAGAGACTATAATTAGGTCTCTAACCTCTTTGAATCCTGAGGAGGGCTAATAATGGAAGGGAAGAGACTAAATTTTTGTGACCCAACTTGGTTTCAGCTGAATATCTACTTACTAAAAAAAAATCAGATCAGTAACTAGTCCCAGACTTCCCTATGAGCGCTGACTGCAAAGCTATTCTTTGCTGAACTAGGTCAGGAATGTATAGATTTGATGCAAATGTTAGAAGTAATAAATAGATATCTTGATGAATGGCTTCTTGATACAGTCTTATAGCTTGATGAATATAAATAAAATACAGGTGAAATGCTCAGAGGCTGCACTATGATTAGATACGTATGGTGTTGCAATGCACACGGTAGGCTATTGGGTTACATTAACAATTATCATCAACCTTTGGTAAAATCAATATGAAGCCACTTATTATAACACTTCACTTGATGGTTCTGTTAAGCAATCTGAGATATCATTTCATAATTGCCACAAGCACTCGGAACCCAGAATAGTGGCATGCGTACAGAGGGCACTCAATAACAGTTTGCAGGATCAATTGTTCTTATTAAATGATTCTAAAGGATTTATTATTGATTGACTTGTCTTCACAAGACAAGGAAAGTGAACAGCTTATTAAGAACAGTATAATATTTTAAGAAATACCTGTTTCTCTTTAGGGCTCATTTTGGCTGAAAATAATGTAGAATTTTAAGCTAAGAGTTCATTTAGAAGCATGAAATGCAATTTGTTCGCAGTGAGGCCATAGAATTATCGTATCTCAGAGTCAGAAGGGACCTCAGAGTCCAATCAGCCCAACCAAATCCCTTCCCAACAAGTAGTCATTCAGGTTTATAGCAACAAGGAGCTCACTACCTTTGGAGCCAATTTATTCAGTTGCTCTAATTATTAGAACTTCCCTTTCCCCTTCTCCCCCATCTCATGTTAAATATGCTTCTCTGAACTTCCTAGGCAGCTAGGTTGTACAGTGGAGAAAGTACTGGGCCTGGAGTCAGAGCTGAGTTCAAATTCTGTCTCAGATACTTACTAGCTGTATGACCCTGGGTAAGTCACTTTACCTCTGTTTACTTCAATTTACTCAACTGTCAAATGGGGATAATAATAGAACCCATATCACAGACTTGTGAGGATCAAATGAGATAATGTTTCTAAAGCTCTTAGCACAGTGCTTGGCATATTGTAGGTGCTTAATAAATGCTTGTTCCCCTTCTGCTTCCCCTCTGTCCTCTCCCTCCTCCATCTTCCATCCAGTTAGCAATTCAATTAAAATCCTCAGTGCTTACTCTATCACTTTGTTAGGGACAAAAAGAAACAAACTTCCATGTTTGCTTTCTTCAGATAACTTGAGGGTTATTGCTTGGAAAGAGCAAACATTCTATGAGTTCAAATGCTACAACTCAGGCCTTAACTTAGTGAAAGCTAGAAGGAAGATTTCAGCTCAGGAAAAAAAGGATTCTTTGTTAATCAGAGCTCTGAAAATGGAATGAGTTGCCTTTTCAGTAGTGAGTTCTCCATCACTAAAACTGTTAATGCAGAAGCTGAGAATATAAACTCTTTTGAGAATAAGGACTTTCATTTTGGTCCTTGCCTTGTATCTAGGACATAGGTGCTTAATAACATTTGTTCAATTGAATTCATTGTTGCAGAGGAAATTAATGATTCATGTAGGAATTATTGCTCATTACTGCCAGGTTCCTTTCTAATTTGGTGATTCTGTGATTCTGCAGGTGGCTAGCATATGTATAACCTCGGCCTCCTTAATCTTTGTGATTCAGAGCCACCATCTGCAGTGGCAAGACCTCATCTTCCCTGCTATTTCTTCTCACACTCACTTCCTT
The DNA here is from genome assembly GCF_003287225.1 of Phascolarctos cinereus. Taxonomy (NCBI): domain Eukaryota; kingdom Metazoa; phylum Chordata; class Mammalia; order Diprotodontia; family Phascolarctidae; genus Phascolarctos; species Phascolarctos cinereus. The sequence goes on from NW_027555625.1 coordinate 244,808,337, forward strand.
ATTCAGTTCAAACCTCCCCTTTCTAGTCCCTTTCCTCCTGTCTTTCCCTTCCACTGTGCCCACAGTAACCCCAGCTATACTATTAATAACCACCCTTCATTTGGATCAGGAGTTCTTAAACTTTTTTTCACATCAAAATTCTATTACATGCTTAAAAATTATTGAGGACTCAAATAGGGTTTTTTTTTGGGGGGGTTATGTGAGTAATAGCTATTGATAGTTACCATATTATAAATTAATTAGAAATGCATTTTTAAATATTATTAATTCACTTAAATACTAGTAACAACATTATATGAAAACATATTTTATGAAAATTAAGTATATTTTCCAAGACAAAAAGAGAAGAAAAGCGTTGCTTCACATATTTTTGCAAGCCTCTTTAATGTTTAACTTAACAGAAGACAACTACATTATTTTTCTCCTTCTGCTCTCAATCAGTTGCAATATGTTGATTTGGTTAAATATATGAAAAAAATATTGCCTCATAAAAATGCAGTTGTAAAAAGAAGGAATATTTTAATGGACAAATAATATCTTAGTATTATTATGAACATGGTTTTGACCTCTTAAGTCCTTTGAAATAATCTTGGAGAATGCAAGGGGGAAACTAGGTGATGTCTAGGTGTTTTTTGAATTTTTATGAATTCCATTGAGTTCTTTGCATATTGTTTTCTTTGTGTGGCATAAATGAAAGTTATTCAAATCAGATACCCATAATTATTATTTTGTCTATTTCTAAAGAGATGGAGACCTTGTTTATCTTCACTACTTCTACAGAGATAGGGACTCTTAGATTTTCTATGAGTAATTCCAGTGGTGACTGAGGGAGAAAAGCTAAAGAAAGAAAATGATCTTTTGGATCAAGTCTGGTCCATGTGCCCCAGAGTCTTGAGGGACACTTGTCCACAGGTTACACTTAATCTTTACCATCATTTGTAACTACGATACTTTTGAAGTCTTTAATTCTAAAATTCTCTTTGCTGATTTTTCCTTTTTTTCCCCTCTCTACTTTTCTCTCATTATGTACCTATTTTTCCTTTCTAGTCCCTTCTCCCTGCACTTCTAGTCCCTCAGACTTGTTCTATCTTGACTTCTTTCCCTTTGAAGTTTTGACCCTGAAATTAATCTGTTCAACCATCTACCTTTCTTCATCTTCAAATCACTAACTCTCCTGAGTTTTGTTTCTCATCCCCTGACAATCCTGAATCACCCCTTTCAAGTGACTTTTCTGTTCTCACTCTCAAGCTGCTGAACAGTATATGGGGATACCATAAAACTTTGGTGATTAAGTCTACTACAAATTCACGTTATATGATATGAACTGAGTCCTCAATGCTAAAAAGCAGTCCTTCCTTGAGTCACTGTCTATCTTTTTTCCCTTAGCAATTTTTGGTGCAAGCCACTTAACTATAAGTGGCAGAGCTGGAATTTGAACTCATGTCTTCTGACTTTTTTTTTTTTTGCTTTTTTAATGTTGATAACTCAGTTTCAACTAAAGTGAGTGGCAGATCATCATTTTCCCTCAAAAAGGGAGCGTGGTTTGGTCTGTTAACATGTACTGGCTTGACCATTTTGACTCATATTTTTCTTTTCACCAAATGTATAGAACAGTCAAGATGACCATTCTTACTGTAACTTTCAGCTAAATTAACTGCCACCCTCCCCCAGTCCTACAGGCTGGTTGACAATCAGGACAATAGATATTTCTATTGTTGCTATGTAAAGATAATACAGCTAAGCAGGTACAACAAAAGGCATTTTTCTTTAACTATACTTTGTCTTCCCAAATTTATAGGGAGATACATGAAAAGTTATTGATTGTCTCTATTAATTATGACTTACTGTAATAGAAGGAAACTTTCAATGCAGATTGGGAAGTACAGTTGTTTATGTAATATGAGAAGAGTTTTATGGGAAAAAATTAGGAGAATTTTATTTTTCTATCAGTTTCTCATACTAGTAGATGTCAAAATAGACTGAGCTCATCCCATTACAGCATCTCATGTATCTTAGTTTACCTTTTGGAATTCAGGTGAAAGATAAAGTATTCAAACTTGACCCCCATTATATAGCACTCCTAAAAATGAAAATAAAAAGCCATGTTTGGTTCAGTAGCATATAGTTTATCCCCTTCCCGACATATAAATATATCAAATATAAGAAGGATAATCATTCATTTTTCACACTGTGTTGATGGTATAGCATATCCCCCCCCCCCCAGTATTGCCCTTCTTTCCACATTTTTGGTAGGTTATGGCTTGTAGCTCAGAGATTTTTAAAAAATCATTTTCTTTCTTTTTCATCAAAAAGGAATATGTTTCCTGTAGTCATAATTATAAGGAATATCTTTTGGCAATTCTGCCACATAAGCAATATTATGGTAAATTTATATTACTTATTACATTTGGGGTAATTTCCACTTTCCCTGTAGCCATCACAACCTTTAAGGTAGCTACATTCTTTCAAGTTTCCCATCCCTTTTCAGCTTCCTTTCCTGTATTTATAAGATCAATTAGCTTTGAAGAGAATTTAGCCTTTGTATGGTTTAAATAATGCAAAATACTAACTGAGCTCCACATAGCTCTCTACATCAGCTGTAAGATTGATTTCAGCTTTTGAGCATCCCTCCACTGAAGAACCTTTTATTTTTTTCCATTTTAATGTTAAATGGGATCATATCTGAGGATGAAATAAACAGTGGATATTTGATGAATGCAAGGATTGTATAGGGTCTCACAAAAGTAACATCTGTTTTTCCACAGTTTGATATGTAGTCATCACACCTGTTCCCTTTCCTGTTTGAATGTTGTGTTTTCATTTCATCACATCTCTCATTTCATATATGAAATAGATAACTTTAGGAAAGATGGCATAAAAGGAATAATTTGTAAAGGGATGGTGGGGATAGAAAGGATTTCATAGATATGGGGAATTCCTGTATAAGAAAACATTCTGCCACTGCAAGTCAGTTTTTGACTTAGAGTTTTAGTGAGCTGCCTAGAACATTGACAGGGTAACTGACTTTCTCAGAGTCAAGCAGCCATCATGTCAGAAGCATTGCATTATATTATGAATTTAGAGATGTATTATTTAAAATAAAAAAAGTTTGATCCTAATTTTGATACATTTAGCTAGCTAATTAGCTAAAGAGAGAGAGACAGATACTTTCCTCACCAATCCTTTCCTTGTCCCCAAAGTGCTTTGCTCTGAAGGTCCCAGAAATAATTTTTCTTGCTGGACAGCCACAATATTGTAAATGTGTTATGATTAAATTACATAAAATAAATCTAATGAGTTATGTTCTTCTATTGTTACCTTCCACATTCTCTGTATCTTGTATGAATCTGTATACATGTTTTCTCCACAAATGCACAGAGCAAGTATTTAATATGTGTTGATTAGTTGATATGATTGATATGGTATATGGTTAATATTTAGTTATTTATTGATATTTGTCTACCCAGTGATGCACCCTGATCTATTACTTTAAGGATCATTGATTTCATGAGTGTGAGTGATCTCTAGTTGTTTGCAATACCTTTCCAACACCTCCCTCTAGGTCCTCAAGTGCAGTCCTTTGACTGGACCGAAACTGCAAAGAACAAATCCCCTTAATCAAAAGGTTCCTTGGCCCAAGGCCAACTTTGAATGCTTTTCAGTTTGTCAGGACCTTCCAGAGCTTGTGCTCTATTGGCATAAACTTTAAAAAACAGGTTCACTTTACATTAGAGACGTGGGATCAAGATTTATAAATCAAGATGGAACATCCACCAAAATTATGTAGATAATCAAATTCACAGCTAGGTGGTGCAGTAGATAGAGTACTGGACCTTGAGTTAGGAAGATCTGAATTCAAAACCAGCCTCATTCACTATTACTAGCTGTGGGATCCTGGGTATGTCACTTTACTTCTGTTTGCCTCAATTTACTTAACTGTAAAAATAGGGATGACAAAACTTATCTCACAGAGTTGTTGTGAGGATAAAATGAGATAATATTTGTAAAGCATTTATCACAGTTCCTGGCATATAGCAGATACTATATAAATATTTATTCCTTCCTACTTCAAATTTTTTATGGAAATGTATGGCCCCACTGTGAACTTTCTTACATGAAATGAGTTTAACTTCATCCATGCTTCTCAACCTGTTTTATTCTTTACTTTATCTTTCTATAAATTCTCCATAAAAGATGTACCTGATACACTAGAAATGTTCCTCTTTTTTTTTAAACCAGTGTAGTACTAAGTGTCCTTCTGCTACCCTTGGCTGTTAATCACTCCGTTGCACATAACTCTCCCCTGCTGATCTCATAGACTGTCTTCCTCTTGCTTTCATGGGACCCTTTCTGCATGTAGGGGACAGAAAGTCTTCTTGTCTGGTCTCTTCCTGCTTTCATGGGACCTTTTCTCTCTTCAGGTCTCCTCACCACCATGATGAAATATAAAATCTGGTATTCAAAGTTCTTCATAACTTGGGCCTTTCTACCTTTACAGTTTCATTATACTTTATTCTCAGCTGTGGATTCTGTGCTACAGTGACAGGGGCCTCCTGGTTGTTCCTTACACAAGATGTTCCATCTTTTCACTCTGTATATTTTCACTGACTGTCTTCCATGCCTAGAACTATCTTCCTCTTCATTTTTACCTCCTGGCTTCTTTAAATCCCAGCTAAAATCCAGTCTTCCCCAAGAAGCATTCCCAGTCCTTAATGCTAGTGTGTTCCACCTAAGACTAGTCCAAATTATCCAGTCTATATCTTATTTGTACGTAGTCATTTGCACATTGTCTCTACCATTAGACTGTGAGATCCTGAACTGCAGACTGTCTTTTTTCTTCCTTTTTGTCCCTATGGCTTAGTACAATGCATAGCACATAGTAAGTGCTTAGTAAATGCTTCTTGAGTGATTGCTCAACAACCAGCCTACCCTCTTTTCCAATGAAATGTCTTGGATGATTTTTTTCCCACTACTTATGACACACAAAGCAGACATGGCAGTAAGGGTATTTGTTCATTTAAGGAACATTATTAAGTGACTACTGTGTCACCAGTTGATAAGCATTTATTAGGTCCCTACTATTTATCAGGTGCTGTACTAAGTCCTGGAAATCCAAAGAATGGCGAGAATTGCCCTCTAGGAGTTCACAATCTAATGGGGCAGACATGTCAAGAACTATGTAAAGATACACACAGGATAAATATAAAATAGTCAACAGAGAGAAAGCACTCTAATTAGAAGGGATTGGGAAAGGCTTGCTTTAGAAGATAGGATTTTGACTGTATGTAGCACACTGCCTTGCCAATGAAATAGATGAACATTTATTAAAAGCCAACACTGCCCTAGTCATGATGATACAGTGACGGGGATGCAAAGAAAAAGGTGAGTTAGCACTTTCCCCCAAGGAGTCTAGTTTATATTAGATGAGATTCCTTACTTAATAGATGTTTGTTGAATTGAACTGAACTGGATAGCAGGAGCTTAGTCAGGAGGCAGATAGACAAGAGAGCATAGTCAATATTCAGTGCCTAGAGAACAGTTCATTTGAGCTAAAACATGTGGATGCAGGTAATACGAGAAAGAGTTGGAACAGGAGGAAGGTAGCACATTTTAGAAGTCCCCGAATGCCAGAAAAGCAAATTTCAATTTCATTTAGCAAGCCAGAGTGAGTTACTGAAGATTTGTGAGTAGAGTAGACACCTGAGAAAAAGATAATAATAAGAGATTATTCTGGCATTGGTATGAAAGATTGGAGGAATAAAAAGGAGTAGAGGAAGTAGGCTATATTAGGAGGCTATTACAATAGTCCAGGCAGGTGGTAATGAGGATATGAAATAAGGTGTTGGCAGTGAGAAAAAATAGCATGTAAGCAATGTGTTTCCACCCACGTGCATTTTTTTTTATTGCTTTTGGGGTCACCTGCAATTTTGATTCTGAGATGGTGGTGTTCTGTGATTTTCAACAATATAGCAGCTCCGAGAGAATGCAGGTGTTAAAAACACAGACTTTCACAGCAACAAGCAGCATGGGATCATTGAAAGCACTGCATAATTTCCTCAAAGAATAAAACCCTCAGTGATTTGATCTAATTGTGAGACTGTTCAGTCCATTAAGGGACACTGAATTTGTAAAATATTTAAAAAGAAATTTAGTTTTATTACCTTTAGTACAATGTGCCCCACGAAAAGAGAAAGCATTTCATTTCATTTCATTAGAGCAATCCTTTAATAAGTACTTGCTATGTATTAGGTACTGGGCTAAGATCTGGGGATCTAGTGGTGAATATGGTATAATTGTTGCCTTCAAACAGTTTATAGTTTTCTATGGGGAATTTGGCACATACACAAATAAGTATACTGTGACTGTAAGTGTGAACAGAACAGGAAAGAAAGCCAGGCAATATTCTCTATGAAGACTTGAAGAGAAACAGGTTGCTTTCATCTCAGTCACATGGAAATTTATCCATGGGCCCTGAAAAAAACCCAAAGCATTTAAACCAGCACAGATTGGGAGAAAAAATATTCCAAGAATGAGTTGGCTTATATCCATACATAGAGGACAGAAGAAGCCTGGTGTGTTTGACTGAGACATAGTGCAGTGTAAATGAAGGAAATTAATAGGAAATTTGGGTAGGACAAGTTGAAGCCAGTTTGTGGAAGTCTTTACATGTCAAGCTATGGAGTTTTATTTTATCCTGTCAATAATCCTGGGTCATTGAAGAAAAATATGAAAAATTATAACATTTTCAGAAAAAAATACATGTATATATGTATGTATGTATGTTACTGAAATTGCAGTTCTGAGAAATCTTGAGCCTTTAGACTAGTGAGGCAAGACAAGACGGACAGCTCATACAAGCATTCTGGCTATTGTAGCTAGTTTTCCCCTTTGCTGCTTACTCTGCCCCTTACCAGGGTAGTAGAGGAGGAAAAAACAGGAAGATAAACTTCAATACCAATGAACTTCCACAGGGAAATGGGCAGCTACTCTGTGCAATCTTGGCAAAAATCTCCAGGTGTCTCCTAGTTACAAGCTGTTTTTAGGTATGGATAAACTTAGACTGGCAGCCTTGGGAAGTACATTCAATGTCTTCCACATGCTTGTAAGGGGTTCCTCGGATCATGATCTAGGGTATAAAATGATAATGATTTCCCCCGACACACACACATACACACACACATACACACACATTAGTCATGTTGTGAAAGAAGAATCAGAACAAAAGGGAAAAACCACGAGAAAGAAAAAAAAGTGAATAGTATGTTTCAATTTGTATTCAGTCTCCACTGTTTTTTCTGTGGAGGTGGATAGCATTTTCCATCATAAGTTTTTTGGAATTGTCTTAGATTGTTATATTGCTGAGAAAAGGTAAGTTTATCACAGATGATAATCACACAATGTTGCTTTTACTGTGTAAAATGTTCTGGTTTTGCTCACTTCACTCAGCATCATTTCATGTAGATCTCTCCAGGTTTTTCTGAAATCCGCCTGCTCATAATTTCTTATAGCCCAATAGTATTCCATTGCATTTGTATACCACAACTTGTTCAGTCATTCCGCAATTGATGGGCATCCTCACAATTTCCAGTTCTTTGCCACCACAAAAAGAGGTGCTATAAATGTTTTTGTACATGTGGGTCCTTTTCCCATTTTTATGGACTATTTAGGATATAAACATAGTATTGCTGAGTCAAAGGGTATGCACAGTTTTATAGTCCTTTGGGCATAATTCCAAATTGCTCTCTAGAATGGTTAAATCCGTTCAAAACTCCACCAACAAAGCATTAATGTTCCAATTTTCCCACATATTCTCCAACATTTAATTGAGAATGATTCTTCAGGAAAGAGAATACCTTTTCTTGCAACCTCCATCAGTCCTTGAGTAATAAGTGGAAACATCTCCCTAAGTTGTCTGCTCTGAGAGATCTATGGATGGTCCTCCCTGATAGGAACCTTCTCTGCCATAGCTCAGTGCTACTTTCTCTTTCCCTTCTTGCCTAATGCCCTTGAGCTGCCCATTCTTTTTAGCCAAGCCCCAGAGGTCCTCATTCTTTTTTATCTACTACTATATTCTCAGAATGTCAAATTCTCAGGCAACATTTCATTTTATTCTGGTTTCTTCTGACATGACAATGTCTTCAACCAAAGCCTTTGATTGACTCAAGGATGTGTATAGGCCCTTTTTACACCTAGTTCTTATTTAACGAGAGTAATTAACTTAATGAGGTGAATAATGAAATGGAAGCCCTACAATATTTAATAAATTCACTCCAGTTGGATTGTAACTATGCTTATCTCATTATCTCCTTCCCAATTTCGTGTAACCCAAAGGAAACATACTTGGAATTGAGTTTGAGGAATATTTACTAGATTAAATCAGAATTTTTAAATATCCAGGTTTAAAACTACTTGCTTCTCTGATGCTCAGGTTATGAACCAAAATAAAAACTTCTATTGTCCTTGTACCCAGTTTTCATTGAATATTCTCAGTGTACAGTAATAATCTTGAGAAGACACTCTAATGCTCTACTTTCAAGGTCAGTAAGGAAAAACATTGTTCACCAGCATTGTCTTCTACTCCTGGAGAATCCTTAAGTAGGCAGCAGGAGGATCCCTGCCAGGAGCTATCCTGGTCTGTGCCTAAGCATGGCTGCTTACTGTCCCCATGCTCACTCCACCCTTAGCCAGTACCTTTGTTCAGCACCCAGGCTATACCTAAACTTCCATCTCTGGCTTTCTCTTGGTTTTATTTCTGGAAGGTTTTTCATATGTATCCAGCATCTAGGCCATCATCCAAATTGCAGAGGCCAGCAAGCTTCTGGCCTCCGAAGTAGGAGTTGGGAAAGGAGATAGGGTGAATGATTTCACTCCTGGCATACAGAAAGCTATTTATCAATATTATAGCTATAGGATCCCTATCTAGAGTAACTACCCAACATGGCAGGGAGGTGAGGTTTGGAGGCATGCCTTGTCATACATGTCTAGAAATTCTGCTATGTCTTTCAAAATGTAGTCTATCCTGTTGACTTTATTTTTGTAATTTTTTTTTTACATTTATCATTTCAAAATAGTGAGTTCCTAATTCTCTCTCTCCTTTCCACCACTCCCCCATCCATTGTGAAGGCAGGAAAATTACTATCAATTATATGTGTGAAATCATGTAAAATATATTTCCATATTGGTCATATTGCAAAAAGAAAAACAAGAAAAAGAAAGTGAAAGAATGTATTCTTCAATCTGCATTAGTTCTTTCTCTGGAGTTGGGTAGCATTTTTCATCATATGTCCTTTGGAATTGTGATCAGAATAACTGAGTTATTCACAGTTGATCATTGTTGTATTTGTTATTGTTATTACTATGTACAATGTTATCCTGGTTCTGCTCACTTCACTTTTCATCAGTTCTTCCTATATTTTTCTGAAACTATTTTGCTTGTCATTTTTATGGCATAATAGTATTTTATCAGAATTATATACCATAATTTACTCAGTTGTTACCCAATTTATGGAAACCCATTCACTTTCCAATTCTTTGCCACCATGAAACAAGCTTGTATAAATATTTTTGTACATGTAGATCCTTTCCCATGTTTATCCTTCTCTCTCTTTTTACCTTGTATCTCTTTCAAAGCTTGTTTTGCTTCTGACCACTGCTTCCCTTAATCTTGTCTTCCCTTCTACCAACCTCATTGACCTTCTTTTACCCTTTCCCCTCCTACTACCTTGTTGGGTATACCCAACTACATACCCAACTGAGTGTGTATGTTATTCCCTCTTGGCCAACAATAGGTCCCAGGACAAGCCCCAGTTGGTCATTATTTGGACCCTGATTGACTCAGAGTGAATATAAATAGCAATTTTTTTTTCTGTTTTGTCCAGAAATCCTGAAGGCCTCCCCCTCCCCTGATTTTTTTTAACTAGTTAACTAGTTTAACTAGTTAAAGAGACCATTCTCTGTTTCATTTCTTATCCAGCCTTAATCACTGAAGAGGCACTGCTTCAGTCAGACCTGTTAAAGACCTTAGCTTAAAAAGCCCAAGGAATCCCACTGCATCCATGGCCATCTATACTTATCCTGATCTATATCTCACCACTGGAGTTACATGGCTCTGGAGGAAAAGTGAGGCTGGTGACTTTGCACAACCCCTCCCCTCACTTAAATCCAATTCACTTGCATGTCATGGTATCACCTGCCTGATGTCATGGTACTTTTTGAGAATGAAGGACAAATGACAATGACTATAATTCTGATCAGGTTAAGATTTAAGCTTCACTCACCGTGCCCCCCCCCCCATTTTTCTCTCCACTGCAAAAGCTCTTCCTTGCGTTCCTCTTTTGTGTGAAATAATTTCCCTCATTCTTCCTCTCCCTTCCCCTTTCTCCTCCTTTAATATTTTTTGAGATCATTCCATCATAGTCAACTCACATTTGTGTGCTTTATGCGTACTCCTAACCACCCCAATAATGAGAAAGTTTTTGGCAGTTACAAGTATCGTTTTCCCATGTGGGAATGTACACAGTTCAATCTCATTAGATTTTGATGCTTCTCTTGAGTCTTGTATTTGAACGTCAAAATTTCTATTCAACTCTGGTCTTTTGATCAGGAATGCTTGAAAGCCTTCTATTTCATTAAATAACCATTCCTCCCTGAAGGATTATACTCATTTTAGCTGAGTAGGTTATTATTGATTGTAAACCTAGCTCTTTTGCCCTCCAGAATATTATATTCCAAGCCTTCTGATTCTTTAACATGGAAGCAGCTAAATTTTATGTAATTATGGGTCCGTGATATTTGAGTTGTTGTTCTGGCTATTTGAAGTATTTTCTCTTTAACCCGAGAGCTCTGGAATTTGGCTAAAATATTTCTGGAAGTCTTCATTTTGATATATCATTCATGATGTGATTGGTGGATTATTTTAATAGAAAAATAGAAAATTTTACCCTCTGGTTCCAGGATATCAGGGCAGTTTTCTTTGATGATTTCTTGAAATACTATGTCTAGGCTCTGTTTTTTTTTTTTTTTGTATTTCATATAGTCCAATAACTCTTAAATTATCTCTTCTTGATCTATTTTCCAGGTCAGTAATTTTTCCAATTAGGCATTACACATTTTCTTCCATTTTTCATCCTTTTGACTCTGTTTTACTGTTTCTTGATGTCTCATGGAGTCAGTTGCCCCACTGCCTTATCATCTAGGTGCTCAGAGCTCCCAAAACTGCTGCTGTTGTTGCAGCTTCCTCAAAAGCCTGCTGTTCATGCTGCTGCAATGTGCACCGTATTCCAGGCCAATACCTACCTTTGTGTTACAAGCCTCTACTGCAGACCTCTTATGTTGTCTTGGGCTGGAAAAAAAGTCTCACTTTGACCTTTTGTCGGCTCTGCCACTTCAGAATTTGGCTTGAAGTATAATTTAAAAGATATTTGGAGGTGGATGTTGGGGGAGTTAAGCTGAGTTGCTGCCTATACTCTGCCATCTTGGCTTCATCCCAGACATAACTCCATCCAAGTAACTTACTTACTTACTTTTTAAAAATTAATTTATTTTTTAGTTTTCAACATTCATTTCCATAAGCTTTTGAGTTTTAAATTTTCTCCCCGTCCTTCCCCACCTCCCTACCCAAGACAGCATGCAATCTGATGTAGGCTCTACATATACATTCCAATTAAACATATTTTCACATTAGTCATGTTGTAAAGGAGAATTAGAACCAATAGGAGGAACCAGAAGAAAGAAGAAACAAAACAAAACAGAAAAAAGAGTATGCTTTAATCTGTGTTCCAACTCAATAATTCTTTCTCTGGATGTGGATAATATTTTCCATTATGAGACTTTTGGAGATGTCTTAGATCCTTGCATTGCTGAGAGCAAAGTCTATGAAAGTTAATCATCATACAGGGTGACTGTTACTGTGTACAATGTTCTTCTGGTTCTCCTCAGTTCACTCAGCATTAGTCCATACAAGTTCTTCCAGGTTTTTCTGAAGTCTGCTTCCTCATCATTTCTTACAGCATAATAGTATTCCATTACACTCACATACCGCAACTTGTTCATCCATTCCTCAATTCTTTGCCACCACATATAGAGCTGCTATAAATATTTTTGTACATGTGAGTCCTTTTCCTGTTTGTATGATCTCTTTGGGATATAGCCCTAAAAGTACTATTGCTGGGTCAAAGGGTATGCACAGTTTTATAGCCCTTCAGGCATAGTTCCAAATTGCTCTCCAAAATTGTTGGATCAGTTCACAACTCCACCAACAATGCATTAGTGTTCCAATTTTCCCACATCTTCTCCACCATTTATCATTGTCCCGTCATGTTAGCGAATCTGATAGGTGTGATGTGGTACCTCAGAGTCATTTTGATTTGTATTTCTCTATTCAATAGGGACTTACAGCATTTTATCCTATGACTATAGATAGCTTTAATTTCTTCATCTGAAAACTTCCTGTTCATATACTTTCACCATTTATCAATTGGGGAACGACTTGTATTCTTAAAAATTTGACTTAGTTCTCCATATATTTTAGAAATGAGGCCCTTATCAGAGACATTGGTTGTAAAGATTCTTTCCCAGTTTTCTGCTTCCCTCCTAATCTTGGTTGCATTGCTTTGTTTGTGCAAAAACTTTTCAATTTAATATAGTTAAAATTATCCATTCTGCATTTAATAGCATTCTCTATCTCTTGTTGTCATAAATGCTTCTGTTCTCCATAAATCTGACAGGTAAACTTTTTCTTACTCTCCCAGTTTTCTTATACTATTAGCCTTTATATCTAAATTATGTGCCTTTTTTGACTTTATTTTGCTATATGGTGTAAGATGTTGGTCTATGCCTAGTTTCTGCCGTACTCTTTTTCAGTTTTCCCAGCAGTTTTTGTCAAATAGTAAGTTCTTATCCCAGAAGCTGTCTTTGGGTTTATCAAACAGTAAATTATTAGAGTCATTGTCTACTGTGTCTTGCATACCTAACGTATGCACTAATCTACCACTCTATTTCTTAGCGAGTACCAATTAGTTTTGATAATTGCTGCTTTATAATACAATTTAAGATCTAGTATGGCTAGGCTACCTTCCCTAGCATTTCTTTTCATTAATTCCCTTGATATTCTGGACCTTTTTTTTTCCAGATGAATCTTATTATTATTTTTCTAGCTCCATAAAATAATGTTTTGGCAGTTTGATTGATATGACACTGAATAAGTAAATTAATTTAGGTAGAATTCTCATTTTTATAAAATTAGCTCGGCCTACCCATGAACAACTGATGCTCTTCCAATTATTTAGATCTAACTTTATTTGTGTGAAAAATGTTTTTTAACTGTGTTCATATAGTTCCTGGCTTTGTTTGGGGAGGTAGACCCCTAAATATGTTTACAATAACTTTAAATTAGGATTTCTCTTTCTATCTTTTGCTGTTGGGCTTTGTGGGTTTCTTTTATATCTTGCAACTTTGCTAAAGTTGTTAATTATTCCACATACTTTTTTTTCCACTTGATTCTCTAGGATTTTCTAAGTATATCATCTGCAAAGAATGATAGCTTTGTTTCTTCTTTGCCTATTCTAATACCTTCAATTTCTTTTTCTTCTCTTATTACTAAAGCTAATTTTTCTAGTACCATATTTAACAACAGTGGTGATAATTGACATACTTGTTTCACCCCTGATCTTATTGGAAATGTTTCTAGCTTATCCTCAGTACATAAAATGCTTACTGATGGTTTTAGATAGATGCTACCTGTCATTTTAAGGAAGACTCCATTTATTCCTATGCTTTCTAGTGTTTTTAATAGTAATGGGTGTTGTATTTTGTCAAAAGCTTTTTCTGCATCTATTGAGATAATCATAAGGTTTCTGTTAGTTTTGTTGTTGGTATGATCAATTATGCTGATAGTTTTCCTAATATTCAACCAGAATTTGTTGAGACTCCTTCTTCATCTATTTTCCCAAATACTCCATATAGTATTGGAATTAATTGTTCTTTAAATGTTTGATAGCATTCACTTGAAAACCATCTGGCCCTGGAGATTTTTTCCTAGGGAGTTCATCAATGGCTTATTCCTTACGGAATATCACATTTCAAGCCCTCTGATCCATTTTTTTCTCTGATTTTTTAATATAGAAGTTGCAACGTCCTGCGTAATCATGACCATGGTTCCACAATATTTGAATTGTTTCTTTTTAGCTGCTTGCAGGATTTTCTCCTTGATCTGATAATTCTGAAATTTGGCTACAATATCCTTTGGCATTTTCAATTTGAGATCTCTTTCAGGAGGTGATTGGTGGATTTTTTCGACGACTGTTTTACCCTCTGGTTCTAGAATATCAGGGCAGTTTTCCTTGATAATTTCTTAAAAGGTGACGTCTAGGCTCTTTTTTTCATCATGGCTTTCAGGTAGACCAATAATTCTTAAGTTATCTCTCCTGAATGTATTTTCCAAGTCAGTTGTTTTTCCAATGAGGAATTTTACATTTTCTTCTATTTTTTTTTATTCTTTGGATTTTGTTTTACTGATTCTTGATGTCTCATAGAGTCATTAACTTCCAATTGCCCAGTTCTAATTTTTAATGAATTGTTTTCTTCAGTTAGCTTTTGTATCTCCTTTTCCATTCGGCCCAGTTTACTTTTTAGGGAGTTGTTTTCTTCAGTGTACTTTTTTCCCATTTAAAAAAAAATGAATTGTTCAATTTTTCTTCTACTTCTCTTATTTGACTTATTTATCCTTCTTGAGCTCTTCCAAGAAGGCTTTTTGGGCTTGAGACCAGTTTATATTACCCTCTGAGGTCTCAGATGTGAGTATATTGACAATGTTACCCTCCCCTGAATTTTTTTTGATCTTCCCTGTCACCAAGATATTTTTCTATGGTCATTGTTTTTCTATGTTCCTTCTTGCTCATGCTGTTTTCTTTTTTTTTTTTTTCTGGCTTTTGTAGTTGACTTCTGCTTCTGGGACACAGGGCACAGTGTCCCAGGCTTCCTGTGCTGAAGGCAAGGATCTGGTTACTGGTTTGCTGAGGTGGAGCTTGCCACTGGCTCTCTGGGACACCTCCCTTCCTGTACTGGTCCCCTTCAGCCACAGCAAGAGTGATCTTTCCTGTTAATCCCCCAGCCTTACAAAAAGACTGCTGTATCTAGTCTTTCTACTGACTCTACTATTTCAGGATTTTTCCTGGGGCAATATTTTCTGGGTTTTTTGAGGTCAATAAGGGAGGGAGAGAGCATCTTACTCCTTACTCCACCATCTTGGCTACTGGAAGTTGAAATAGATGACTTTCAAACATTCAGTCTATGGGCTAATAGCTCCAGGAGCAGCACTGCCACTGCTACCACTACTGCCACTGCCACCACTGCTGCCACTGCTGCCACTGCTGCCACTGCTGCCACAACCATTGCTGATTCAGTCACTCCCAAAGCCTGTTACTGGTTTGCTGGTGCTGGGGCTGTATTGCATGCCCTGTAACCCTGAGCTTCTCTCTCACCCAGTTCTGACAGACCCCTCCCACTGACCTTCTAAGTTGTCTCTGGTGTCTGTTGGCTGAGAAGACTGGAACCCACCACTGCTGCTGGTGATTCCATCCCCAAAGCCTGCTCAGGCTTTGCTTAGGCCAGGTCTGCAACTGTGCCCTGCATTCTGGACACTCCCCTATTGAAGAGGGCTAGGACTTTTGGGGTGCTTCTAGAACCCCAAGATCATGGTATTGGGCCCTGCCTGAATGAATTCAATTCAAATCTTCTTTCAGCCAGAGGAAAGGTTTATTAGTGACAAATTGCATAGGCCAGGTGACCTGGATGAGCAGGCATGAGAAAAGCTCAGCCTTTAGGGCATGAGAGATTCTCAGCCCAGTACCAGCCCAGACCAGCAGGCTCAGTCTTTTGGGCTTGAGATTCTCAGTGTCTGAATGGGGGCCAGGATGGATCTTAAATACTAAAGTAACTTTGGGTGGCCAGAGAAGGGGACTGGGAAAAGGTCTAGGTAAGAATTCTAATTGGGGAGGTCTGAGAGATTGAATAGACAATGGGAATAGCTCATGGAGGGAACAGGAAGGCATCAGTCAAAGGGAGATAAGGGGAGTAGTTTAAGTGTTTTATGGGGCCTGTAATGGAGGGAGCTGGAAGGCATCTGAGTAAGGCCAAAAGGTGGAGGCTAAGGCTTCCAAAGGGAGATAAGGAGCTTGGGTCTGTAGACAAATGGGAGCCAGATTCCCTTTGGGGCAAGTGGGGGTGGAGATCTCTGCTTGAGCTCACCCCATCACTATCAGGCCAGTGCAACAGACCTTTCCTTTCAACCTTCCATGTTGTCTTAGGCTGGAATTCCTGCTCTGTCTCTTTGTGGGTTCTGCCACTCTAGAATTCATTCAGAATCACTTTTAGAGGTATTTGAAGAGATTTGGGGGAGAGCTCAGGGGAGTCCCTGCTTTCACTCCACCATCTTCCTTCCTTCCTTTATTTATTTTATTTATTCATCTATTTATTTATTTATTTGTTTGTTTGTTTGTTTATTTATTTATTTAGTACTCGAACACCAAAACTCAAATACACAATAGAGAAAAGAAAAAGAAACAAATCACAAATTTAAATATTGAAACAAGTTCAAAGTAAGAAAAAAAAGCATGATGACATGCTTTGTATATTACATATACATAGCAGAAGATAAGAGAGGATTAAAGATATATAGCAACAAATTTCTGTATCAAGAAAGACTGTACTAAACATTTCTCTTGTTTCCTATTGCTCCTGATTCCTCTACCTTACTCCTAGCTGGTACCTTGCCCTTCTGTTTCTTAGCCTACCCCTCTCCAAAGATCCTTCCCCTAACTTCTCTTTCCCAACAATGTAAACACCTTTCTATAGCCCCCTATAACCTATTCCCTCACCCTCTCCTCTAGAGATCCCTCCCTTGACCTCTCCCCCTCCCTATCCCCTTACCATTTTATTTCTTCTGAATTTATAAGACTTTTATACTTCTCTAGATATGTATGCATTGTTCCCTCTTATACCCATTGCTGCTGAAAGTAGGTTACCAGAACCACTAGCCCTTCTCCCCCATCTAATTCCTCTGTATTGATTCTTCCTCTTGCACCTCATTTATATAAAATAATTACTCTTTTTAGCTATACCTAAATGGCTTTGCTTTTTAAAGTTATGTCATACTCAGGTCTAACCCAGTCTTTCTCACCGACTACCCAATTACTAATGACAATCTTAGACATACATTTTACAATTTGCATATGTAAAAAGTAAAGGGTCTATCCTTATTGAGCCCCTTGTAATCAGTCTTTGGTATGTAGCTTATGTTTCTCTTGAGTCTTGTATGCCAAATCTTCTTTTAAGTTTTCTCTTTTAAACAAAGTCTTGAAAGTCTGACAGTTCTTGTTTAAATGTCCATTTTTTTTTAAATTCAGGATTATGCTTAACTTTGCTGGTATGCTATTTTTGGCCTGAGCCCCAGTTCTTTTGCTCTTTGGTATATAGTGTTCCAAGACCTGCAGTCCTTTAGTGTCTCTACTGCTATGTCTTGTGTGATTCTAACTGTGGTACCATCATATTTAAATTGATGTTTTTCTAGTTGTTTTTAATATTTTATTCTTGAGCTGGGGGTTTCAGAATTTGGCTATAACATTCCTATGAGTTTTCCTCATAGGATCTCTTTCAAGTGGTGATCAGTGCATTATCTATTTGTACTTTCGCCCCTTGTTCTAATGCTTCAGAAAAAAATAAATATTTAATTATTTCTTGTGTTATTGTATCAAGATTATTTTTTGTCATCATAGCTTTCAGGTAGATTGATTATTCTTATGTTTTCTCTTCTTGATCTGTTTACCAGATCAGTTGTTTTTCTTATAAGATGTTTCACTTTCTCTTCTATTTTTTCATTCTTCATATTTTGTTTAATTATTTCTTAATCTCTTATAACTTTGACGGCTTCACCTTGCCCAATTCTAATTTTCAGGGTGTCATTTTTTTCCTTAAGACTCTGGATCTCCTTTTCTAATTGGTTGAATTTCTTTTTATAATCTTGTTTTTCTTGGATCATTCTTCTTCTTTTTATTATTTTTTAGTTTTTCCTCCATCTCTCTCATTTGATTTTTAAAGTCTTAAAATTCTGTGATTCTTTTTGGTCAGGTTGATGTTACTCTTTGGGGTAGAAGAGGGTTTCTTTTTTTCAATATCCTCCTCTGAAGATGAACCTGCTCTTCCCTATTCTCATAATAACTTTGTATGGTTGGATTCTTTCTCCTTTCCCTGTGCATCTTTTTTTTTTTTAATTTTTAGGCAATTGGGGTTAAGTGACTTGCCTGGGGTCACACAACTAGTAAGTGTCAAGTGTTTGGTCTGAGGCCGGATTTGAACTCAGGTCCTCCTAGCTCCCCTCCCCATGCATTTTTTAAAATAGTAACTGCTTAATTTTTGTAATCACCTCTAGCCTTGGAATATGGAGGATGGTGCCTCTTGCCCCAGATCTTCAGTTCTCCCCTCTAGCCTGGAACCAAAGTCACACCTCCAGCCTCCTGTAAGTGCCCACAGCCAGGGGCATTGTGCCCCGTTACCTCTGCATTCACTATGCATGTGCTGGTTCCTTCTTGCTCCCACTGCATCTCCTCAGCACAGCTAGGTCTGGCTTTCCTTGTCAGCAGAGGTTCCCTAGATCTTCCCTGGCTTAGACTCCAAACTCTCCTCACTATCCTGGGGGTAAAAGTTCCTGTGGCTGGGGCTGAAGCAGTCTCCCAAACCAACTAACCCCAATCCTTTCTACTTGTTGTTAACACAGACCCTATCCTGGAGGTATTTACTCTTTATATGGACCAAACCTTCACCCTAGGAGTTTTCTTCTGATCTTCTCAAATTGTCCCAGGAAGACACCTGTTGTGCCCCTATTCTTATTTACCTTTATCTGAACTTTGTTTGGCCTAAGTTGCTATTTTATCTCTTTTGTGGGGAGAAATCTAGAGAGCTTAGAATTTTCTGACCTACTCTGCCATCTTCTGAGAATCCTCCTCCATCTTATTAACTTTAAATAGGTGCTCAGGTGGACAATAAAAGACAATTTCTTTGACCTTTCTGCAATGACCTTTCTACTATCCCCTTGAGTTCTTTAATATAAAAAAATATTTAGGCAGGAAGCTTGAAAGAGTTTGAAAAGTGACATTATTGATAATAATAACATTTCTAGAAAGGTTTAAGTTTTACAAATCCTTTTCCTCATTAAAACCCTGTAGATTATAATCACCACTTTACAGATGAGGAAACCACATTTCAAAGAGATCAAGTAAGTAGACTAGGTTAGCACAATAAGTGTTAGAGCTGAGAAATGAAACCAAATCTCTCCTGATTCCAAGGCCAGGATGCATTTCACTCTGCTATACCATCTTTTTCTTATATTTTAAAGAAGTGAGGCTATTGTGGAGACACATCCTTAACCTCCTGAGGACCACATTAAGGTTAACATCTATAACCCACAATGTGTCCCTTGGGATCTCATCAGAGACAGAGCCACTTTGTTTTCACAGACATAGACTCACCCAATTTCTTTCCTCTTCCTTCCCATGCCTGCTTTCTTTCCTTTGATTCACAGAACTAGAAAGTGATCACTGCTGTTTTAAATAAGAAGTCCCTGTGAATCCAAAGTGACAACTGAGAAAAAATGCTAAGTGCAATGCTTCATGCTTATGCTTCACTAATTGGAGAGCTGTTTGTGAAAATCATCAGGACTTCATTTAAACTCACTGCTCCATCATGTCACACTTGGACAAAATGATGATAAGAACACTTCTGACCTACGTTGTTTTTTTTTTCCTCCAGTGGAAGATTATTTATTGGAAATTGCACACCTGCAAAGCATCTCCAAATACCTGGCTACTGTAATCTGATGTCCTTTCTTTAAAGGGATAACCTTTTACTGCAGGAGTGTAGCAATCCACCTATATTCTGGGGATTCAATCTTTGTGCTAGGATGATTTATGCATCAATAAAACCAAACAAAAACTAATTGGGTAGGGTGAGACTAGGAAATATTATGTTCACAATGAAAAACAGAACTAGAACTAATTACCCTGGTGCAGTGTTCCACTTAGCTATAATTCTACAGTCAATTAGTATTCTGTTTAATTGTACAATTAATGAATGTATAAATTAAATTCATAGTTTATCCCTAACACTAAATTACTTATTTGAATTGCTACTATTTGGGGAAAAAAAACTGTGATTCAATGCACACGTTATTAAAATGACTTTAGCAATGTATGTTTTGGGTGTTCCTTAATTATAAAACAATTACTTCACTCTTATGTTTGCAATACTCCTTATGTTTTAGAACCCATGTAATTTAACTTTTCTTTATCAAACAGGTAATAATTTTCATGTGTGCATGCACACACATGCACACATATTATATTCATATATGTGTAATTATATATTTCAAAATTTTCAGTAGTTGATTCTATGTTACCACTAAAAAAGTCCCATTTTCTTTCAGCTAACAATATCCCTAATTCAAGTACATGTTTTTTTTTTATTTGAATGAATTGAATTAAACAAATGCCTACTCTGCTTGGTGCCAGGACAGAAAGATTAAATACAGTGTAATTTGTACCCTTCGGGAGTTTGCATTCTAATATCAGTGATGATTATTCTGATGATTACAAACAATCTTAGTAAAAGGATTTCAACCATGTCCTTACAAAATAATCCAGGTTCTATTGCTCTCTGGCTTTATTTAAGGGATTTCACTTTGTTGCCTCCTCTACCCCCATGTGTAGATTAAAATGATATAGACAGTAACAGATATATAGACATATAAATTTTACCCTTCTCATATAAACCCAAACAACTGGTTCAACTGATGGTTTTCCCCACATACGTAAATGACTCATCTACCCATTGTTAAATAATCTTAAATCACTTTCAAATGTATAGAGCAAACTTGAATTAATTGATGTTAGACAACTTCAAAAAAAATATCTTAACTCACTAGGTTCCCAGTGATTTCCTGGGATATGGAAGTGAGCCTGGATTCTTGAATCTTATCCTATCAGAAAATAATCTCAGATATCATGCCACATAGAAGCCAACTCTTAGCACAGGCCAAGTAATAGAAGTGATCATCAGTAGAGTTAAAGCTGTGTAGGCTCATGGCCAGAGAGTCTGCTACCCTTACTTATTTTTTTAAACCATAGTAACTCATAAAAATATTTCCTAAAATAAGGTTATTAACCATTATTTTTTTTTGTCATGGACTCCTTCAACAGCCTAGTGAAATCTATGGACTTCTCAGAATGTTTTAAAATAAATAAAATACAAAGGATCATAGAAGAAACCAGTGATATTGAAATACAGCTATTATATAGATACATATATGCACACACACACACCTATTTATATATCCACACACATATTCATATATACATGTGTGTGGTATGATGTGTGTATGTGTGTGTGTGTGTGTGTGTGTGCATGTAAAGCTATAGATTCCTAGGTTAAGAACCTCTGCAAAGAATAAGCTATCTTCTCTTCATGTTTATGTTTATAAAACCATAGATACTTAACATATTGAAGTATCTGAAAACAAACTAAATTGAACATTATTTGTGCCAACTCTCCCAAGAAATGCACTGACCTTTTGAAATCATCACACAAAGAACTGTTACCTTTAGGATAGTGATCTGATACTATGACATTGTTAAGAATCCTAGCTTCTTAGTGTTATAAGAAAACTCAGAGCTAATAAAGTCCAAGTTCCTCTCTTTCTTTAGATGAGAAAAGTGAGGCTCAGAGAGCAAAATTATTTTATCCCAAATCATGTAGCATGTTAACAGAAGAAAGAGAACCAGAATCTAGGACTCCTAACACTTTTCACAATAGCCTTGCCTCAATAAAGTGATCTTCTTTCCTTGTTTTCTTCTGAGGTCCTCAAGAGGAGGTCAGTTGGCCATACTACCAAACCATTACCTGTACTGAGCACCCAATGCTTAGAAATAATATGTAACATGTGCTAGCTCCATTTCCATTATAAGCCACCCACCATGTTTCTAATAATCTTTGGGTCAGAAGGTGCCATTGACTCTTTTATTTAATTTGAATTATAATAGGATAAGTCATTTGACTTCTTTAATCCTTGTTTATTGAATTTAGCATTATCCATTTAATTAGGTCTTCCTCAACTCTGGTGGTTTGGTTATATTGAAAAACCTGTCTCCTTATTCTGGCTTATTCTAAATTATTTTTTCTCCTTTTACTTTCTTACCTCCTTTATTGCCCTCTTTTCCTCTGTGAAGTCCTATGAGATAAAATGTGTGAATGATACTATTAACATTTTTATTGTTTTGCTTTTGTATCCTATCAAAGCCAAACAGAAACAAGAAGACATTCTGCTATGAGTCAGTCCCCAGGGCCTCGGGTGCTTCATAGCCATACTTATGTGGAAAGAAAATAAGGAGGCCAAGGGGAATAAAATAAGACAGGAAAGAATGGGTTTCTGGATAGGAATCAATCAAAAATGACTAACAGGATATAAGATAAAGTGGGTACAGTGGGTACAGATGAAGGGTTGGAGAGGGGGGAAGGGATAAAGAGTGGGGAATGTGACTTTATAAAGAAATGCCAAAGAAGAAAGGATAGAATTTTGCTGATAAGGATAGAATTTTAAGTTGTGTAGACAGACAAAAACCTGGCTTATTTTTCAGAGCCACTTGGATACCATGAACCTGTAGGTTAGCTCTAAGGTCCTGACATCAGAGCAGAACAATTTGTGATATTCCATTGTCATTAAAATAGCAGTGAGGACCAAGTGCATGTTGCTTTGATTGGGAAGGAGGTGCTGCAGTTTGAAAGCCAAAAATCCAATACAATCAATAGGTTCAGTAGAGTGACTATTCTAATACACTGCTATGCTGAGTCATGCTGTCTAACCTTATGCAATTAGTGTGATGGACAGCTCTAATTAAATTCCTACCTGAAAGTAGCTTATTTCTAGTATCATCATTTCAAAAGGAAACCTTTCCCTGTTTTTTATCCCTTAGGTTTGCTTTCTTTTCATCAGGGCACCTTTGAGTTTAATCTTGCAATCCCTCCTCACCTTTAATGCCAATTTCTTTCCCATTGCTTTTGAAGATTTTAAAATATAAGCATTAGAAATTTTCTATCAAAAATGGAAGTAGTTAAAATAGTGTAGATAGAAATAGACTCATTGGGCCACAAAAGTATACTCTTACACTCTTACATAAGAAATGTTGGAAACAGTTTTTGATATTTCAATTTTTTGGGTTAAGATAATATTAGTGATTAGAGCTAGCAACCCCATCTGGCAATCATATCCTTTCTTTATTTTTTAAAAAAGTAAGTCATCATTTTCAGAGCCTTTGAGGATACTTACAGAGAGTAATACTGTAGAGGAAGTTCCAGGGAGAAATTTGAAAACCCTGCCTTTATAAAATATTTGAATTCTCTCATTAGTTTCTGAATCGAAAAAATCTAATAAAAAATTAAATCTTGCCAAATACTATTTTGAGTTACATCTTCAAAGTTCAGTCTGTAAAGCATTGCTGTTTGAGATTCTCAGCCTGCAAAATGCAAAGCCAATCTCTTTGATTCACTCTTAAAGATTTTTCTTTTTTCCTTTTTCTGGTCTTAGAACATACGCGCACGTGCACACACACACACACACACACACACACACACACACGAGTCACATACATATGCATATAAGCATATATAGATATAGATACATACATACATACACATAACTATATATAAGCATATATACTAACTGTATATATGCATATATACATACATAATAAATCTTTCATGATTATGTCATACTTTCTAGTTACTTTTTATTAAAATGATTTTTTTTAACCTGGTAGGAACTTGACTGACTTGTCACTCATTTAGTGAACGAATATTACTATATTTTCCCAATCAAAATATTAACTCTCTTACTAAAAAAAATAAAAAGTAAAAATTCCTCTCTATCCTAACAGGTCTTTGTAACTGTTAGGTGTGGTATGCATTTTATATATAATGGCATTCTTTCAGCAGAGGTTGCTCCTGGCAACCAGATATCATGCAAATGATTGATATCTGAAATGCTTGATGCCAGAGAGCAGGGCCTGAACTAAAAAGAGAACTTCCGGGCTTTGCCTTCGGAGGCCCCATGCAGAATAAGCATAGTAGATGGGGTAACTTAGAAGATTTCATCAGCATTCTAGCTATAAATTTCCTTCTCCTTAGGATTGATGTCCCTGAGTCATCTATTCCCTCAGTTTGCCACTCCCCAGTTTCTAGACATTCTCCCAGTCCCTGACCACCTGTACCAGTGGTCTAACCCTAACAAACTGACTGATTTGGAAATCTACACAATGTATAACACTTAAGATCAGCAGGCAGTTTTCATGGTTGGATAATGATTCCACCATAACCAACTTAATGCTATCACTTTCCAGTCCCTCCTTTAATGAAAAGTCTATCCATCCATATCTTTGATGTTGTCATCAGGGAACTGGCTTCCCAGTTCCTCAATTACCAAGTCATAGTTCTCCATTCGACCTCAATTATACAGAAAAATAATCATATCTTAAACAAATCCTGTTTACCTGCCCCAGATGTTAGAATTCCTAGTTACAGCTCTGCTAGACTATTATAATCATATAATGTTAGAAAATCAAAGCTATAAGGACATGGAAATCATCTACTTCAACTATCTAATTTTATTTAGTAGATGAAGAAAGTAAGGCCCAGAAAGGCAGCAAGGAAGCTGGGTAGTAAAAATAGTACTGTAGTAATGAGTAAAGAAAATGACTTAAAGGTTCCAGACTAAATTAACTTCTATAAAACCATCTCTACAATAAGAAAATGTTCCCAGTGAAACAATGTATTAAGAAATGGATGAAACAAACAAACAAATGAACTCCTGTATAATTGTCTTTCTGGAAAACCAAAACAACAAAGAACAAAATTATGAATCACAAATCATAATTTATTTACCAAAAGCAACAACAAACAACAACCACTCTTTAAAACATAATGATTCACAGAGTTAAAAATGTTGGGTTTGAGTATAATCTATTATATCTTATCTAAATTCTCCCATTAAAGGATACAGTTTCATAGAAGACAACAATAAAAAATTTATTTGGTTAGGAAAGATTAGAGAAGAAACTGCATTATACTTAAAGGACACATAGTTAACAAAATACCAAGATAGAATGTACATGCACTGGATGATATGCTCTTTAAGTACATTAAAATGTTAACTGAAGCTTAGGAAGAGCTAGACAATTAAACAAAACAACTCTGGGGGCCTTCAAACTGCCCTCTTTTAGAATTAGACAAATCTAGGGGACGGAGCTGAGATGGTGGAGTGAAAGCAGTGGCTTGCTTCAGCTTTCCCCCAAACCCCTCCAAATACCTATATAAATGGCTCTAAACAAATTCTAAAGCAGCAGAACCCACAAAAAGACAAAGTGAAACAAATTTCCAGCCCAAGACAACCTGGATGGTTGATCTGAAAGGCATATTGCACGAGGCAGGGAGAGGAGCGCAGTTTGGCATAGGCGTAGGCTGCAGTAAAGCTGGAACAGGCCTCAGAGGACTGAATCATGGGCAGCTGTGGCAGTTTCCAGACCTTTCAACACACGAATACCAAACACAACTTAGAAGGTCAGTGGGAAAAGTCTGTTTCTGTGGTGACAGAGAAGCCTGGTGGGGTCCCAGCCCCAATCCCAGAGTATGGTCCTGGGGGATGGCTGCCTCTTGAACTTCCGTCCTGCAGACTGAGGGGGAATCAAGTAGCTGATCAGAGGGGGATTGCAAGAATCTCTTTGCCAGTGCTGAGGCTGGAATCTCTTGCTTTGCCCGTGCCTGGATCTGGGTCACAGTTCTGGGTAATAGTCCTGGGCTAAGAGGAGTGCTGGCAAGATAGCTTGTAGTAGTTGTGGAGAGAGAATACTCCTCAGAGTTCCAACACAGAAAAGAGTGTTTGTGGCCACTCACAGACCAGAGCACAGATGAGAAAAGGTGCAAACTCCTTGCCCTTGAGCATAGCACTTTGGAATAACTGAAAATTTACAGGTCCCTAGAAGTATCACTGAAAACAGCTGTACAAATCCCCAAAACTTGGGACAGTGCATTCTCCACTTTGGAAGCAACCTCTACCTTAATAAAGAGTTTCTAACTCAAGTAATTGGCTGGGACCATAAGCAAACCTCACAAGAAATGTCAGACCACAGAATCTCTTTTTGGTAACAAAGATCAAAACATACAACCAGAAGAAGACAACAAAGTCAAAGCTCCTACATCCAAAGCCTCCAAATAAAAGAAGAATCAGTCCCAGGCCTTGGAAGAACTCAAAAAGGATTTTGAGAAGCATGTAAGAGAAGTAGAAGAAAAACTGGGAAGAGAAATGATAGTGATGCAAGAAAATCATGAAAAACAAGTCAACAGCTTGCTAAAGGAGACCCCAAAAAATACTGAAGAAAATAATACCTTAAAAATACCCTAATCCAATTGGCAAAAGAAGTCCAAAAAGCCAATGAGGAGAAAAATGCCCTAAAAAGAAAAATTGGCCAAATGGAAAAGGAAGTCCAAAAGATTACTGAAGAAAATACTTCCTTAAAAATTAGAATAGAGCAATTGGAAGCTAGTGACTTTATGAGAAATCAAGACACTGTAAAACAAATCCAAAAGAATGAAAATTAGAAAACAATGTGAAATATCTCATTGGAAAAACAACTGACCTGGAAAATAGATCCAGGAGAGAGAATTTAAAAATTATTGGACTATCTGAAAGCCATGATCAAAAAAAGAGCCTAGACATCATCTTTCAAGAAATTATCAAGGAAAACTGCCGTGATATATTAGAACCAGAGGGCAAAATAGAAATTGAAAGAATCAGATCTCCTCCTGAAAGAGATCCCAAAGGAAGACTCCTAGGAATATTGTAGCTAAATTCCAGAGTTCCCAGGCCAAGGAGAAAATATTACAAACAGCCAGAAAGAAACAATTCAAGTATTGTGGAAACACAATTAGGATAACACAAGCTTTAGCAGCTTCTACATTAAAGGACCAGAGGGCATGGAATATGATATTCCAGAGGGCAAAGGAGATAGGATACAACCAAGAATCACCTACCTAGCAAAACTAAGCATAATCCTTCAGGGTAAAAAATGGTCATTCAGTGAAATAGAGGACTTTCAAGCATTCTTGATGAAAAGACCAGAGCTGAATAGAAAATCTGACTTTCAAATACAAGACTCGAGTGAAACATGAAGAAGTAAACAGGAAAGAGAAATAATAAGAGATTTATTAAGGTTGTACTGTTTTCACTCCTGCATGGAAAGATAATAGTTATAACTCATGAGACCTTTGTCAATATTAGGGTAGTTGGAGGGGAAAAATTATATGTATGTATACATAGACATATAGATAGATAGAGAGACAGAGAGAGAGAGAGAGAGAGAGAGAGAGAGAGAGAGAGAGAGTGAGCACAGGGTGAGTTGAAGATGAAGGGGTCATATCTGGAGAATAAAATTAAGGGGTGAGGGAGGATTATACTGGGAGAAGAAGAAAGGGAGAGGTAGAGAGGTAGAACTGGGTAAATTCTCTCACACAAAAACAGAAAAGAAAAGGCTCTTATAGTGGAGGGGAAACAGGGGAAGGTGAGAGGGAATGAGTGAATCTTATTCTCATAGGATTTGGCTTAAGGAGGGAATAACATACACACTCAATTGGGTATGGAAATCTGTCTTACCCTACAGGAAAATAGGGGGAGAAGGGGACAAGAGAGCAGGGGAAAGATAGAGAGGAAGCCAGATTGGGAAAGGGGGCAATCAGAAGCAAACATTTCTGAGAAGGGACAGGGTCAAAATAAAGAATAGAATGAATGAGCAGGTGGGAAAGGATGAAGGGAAATAGAGTTAGTTTTTCACAATATGACTACTATGAAAGTGCTTTGCATAACTGCATATGAATAACTTATATTGAGCTGCTTGCCTTTTCAGTGAAGGTGGATGGGGAGGAAGGAAGAGGGAAAATTTGGAACCCAAAATTTTAAAAGCACATGTTTAAAAAAAATATTTTCACATGCAGTTGGGAAATAAGAAATACAGGAAATGGGGTACAGAAATCTGTCCTGCCCTACAGGAAAATAGAAGAGGAAGGGGATAAGAGAAGGGGGGGAGAGATAGAAGAGGGGGAAGACTAGGGGAAGGGATATTCAGAATGCATCCTTTCTTGGGGTGGAGGGAGGGGTGAGATGAAAATTTGAAACTCAAAATCTTGTGGAAGTAAATGTTGAAAACTAAAAATAAATAAAATTTAAAAAAACAAATAGAAGCAGACAAATCTAATGGAAAGATAAACAAGAAAAAAGTTAAGCCTCTGAAGAGAATATGATAATGGCTATGACAGTCTTGGTGGTTACTGAATAAGAAATACAAATACACACATATGTTTACATAATTAATTTTTGGTTTTGTTTTTGTTTTATAGCTTTGCATGGTACCTTTACAAATTGACCTGCTAGGGCATAACTAACTCATGAACAGATGCAGAAAGGTAAAGCCATTAAATGTATTTCTTATAGACTATAATGCAATAGACATTATAACCAATAAGAGAAAGATGAAGAGGGTAACACTTAAATGAATAACAAATTCTAATTACAGAGGCTCAAAGAATGCATCCCCAAAACAATAAATCATTATATTAAAAATTGTAGTATTTGTATTATATAACAAAATTTATATAGCTAAAACAATTGTTACAGATAATTTTATATTTCCTTTTTTTTAGGTTACACATGTATAATCATCTTAAACACATTTCCATATTAGTCATGTTGTGAAAGAAAAACCAGAACAAAATGGAAAAACCACGAGAAGGGGAAAAAAACAAGAACAGAAGTGAAAACAGTATGCTTCGACCTGCATTCAGACTCAGTAGTTCTTTCTGTGGGTCTGGATAGCATTTTCCATCACGAGTCTTTTGGAATTGTCTTGGATCATTGTATTTCTGAGAAGAGCTAAGTCTATCATAGTTGATTGTCATACAGTGTTGCTGTTACTATGTCTGACATTCTCCTGGTTCTGCTCACTTCACTCAGCTTCAGTGCATGGAAGTCTCTCCAGGTTTTTCTGAAATCCACCTGCTCATCATTTCTCGTAGAGCAGTAATATTCCATTACATTCGTATACCACAACTTGTTCAGCCATTCCTCAATCAATGGGCATCCCTTCAATTTCCAAGAGAATTTTATGTTGCTAAATATACCAAAGAGGAAAAAAAAAGTAGTCAATAAGTTTATTAGGCGCTTTTCTAAAGAAGAAAAATTTAAAACTAACATTTCTGGTAAACACAAAATAGAAATATTAAAAATATAAGAAGAGAAAAAATTAAGGGAGAATAAAACAAAATGAGCAAAACACTATTAAAACAGTAAATAAAACTGTTTTAAAGGTAATATAATGGAAAATAATTCATTCTTGTGCTATGAGAATCAAAATATCATAAAGAGAGAACTACAAAGAGATTGAGCTGCAAACTAAATTAACTAAATCAAAATGAAATTTAGATTAAAAATTCACAAAAATCCAAGAATAAATAAGGAAATTTTAAGGTTATTCTATCCAATTGTCTGCCAACATACATAAAATATAATATAAATTAGTTAATACATATATCATATAAAATACTAAGATTAACAGAATAAGAAAAGAACTATTCTCTAGAACAGAAAATGTACAAGCCATCAATAAATTCCTAAAGAGGGGAAGGTGAAACAGGCCAAGATGGATTTACAAGAGAATTGTTTCAAATTATGAAATTAACCCTTTAATTAGGTTTGTATAAGCATCTTACACTTTAACAAACTACTTCTAAGAGACAAATACATCTCTAATACCCAAAATATAAAGAAAAGGAGCAGAGAAAGAAAATTATGGGTTGATATTCCTAATAAATATTCATATAAAATAATAAAGTACCAGACAAAAGGCTACAGAAATATATTCTTAGAATTATTCACTGAAATCAGCTAAGATTTATGCCCCCAAAATGGAAGACTGACTCAACTTTAGGGTAATCATAAACATAATCTATTTTATTAATTACAAAAACAAAATCACATGGTAATATAAATACATAAGTGACCCTTGTCAAAATTCAGTATGCAGTTATATAAAAACACATAATGAAATGTATAGGAATAAACTGTCTATTCTTAATAAGACTAACAGTATCTATCTAAAACAAGAGCTTTCATATGTATAATAGAAAGAAATTGGACACCTTTCTAATGAGATAAGGGATAAAAGCAAAATTATCTACTGTGTGTTACTATTTTTATAACTCTAGGAATTCTAATTATAGAAATTAGAATATAAAAATAAATTAGGGAAAGGGTATAAACAAAGAGATGCAAAAATCTCTCAGAATATATCATAGGTTTCTTAAGGATTCAAAAACAATAAAAGTAATCAAAAGATTAAAATGAAAGATTCAATAAAAATAAAATAATATATTTAGTAAATTATAGAATATTAAATAAAACTATAATATCATGTATTTTGTTCATATTACTAATAAAACTTATCAAGAAGAAATAGGAAAAGCAATCACATTCTAAAAAACCATAAAATACATAAAACTTCTGGGCGTGCTTTTACATTTATATGAATGTAATTATAAAACATTTTTATGAAAATAAAGGAAAACAAATAACTGGATAAATATGTATTGTTCGTATTCGTATGAAGCTAATATAACAAAAATACTACCTAAATTAATTTTTAGGTTTTTTAATGCATTATAAATCAAACTACTATAATGTTTCTTTGGAGAACTAGGAAAAATTATAACAAAATTCATTTGAAACAACAAAAGATAAAAAATTTTGATGAAAATATTAAAAAATAGGAATGATGGGGGATTAGCATTACCAAATCCCAAACTATATCAGGAAGCAATAGTAATTAAAACTATTTGATATGGGTTAAAAATGTAAAAGTTAATCAATGGATGTTAAGAAAGGCTCAGAAGCAATTAAACTAGCCCAATGTTCATTAAATACTTGAATGCTTTATACTGATATGTTGTTATCGTTGTTCATTAGTCATGTCCAACTCTCTTTGACTCTGTGGACCATATTGTCCATGAGGTTTTCTTGGCAAAGATACTGGACTGGTTTGCCATTTCCTTCTCCAGACATTAATTGACTTGCCCAGTGTTATATAGCTAGTAAGACTCTGAAGCCTCATTTGAACTCAGGTCTTTCTGATTCCAGGCTGAGTACTCTATCCACTGAGCCACCTACATGCCTCTTAGGCAAACAGAGGTTAAGTGACTTGCCCAGATTCACATATCTAGTAAGTGTCTGAGGCAAAAGGGAAGAGGCTCCAAATTTCTATGTTATGTGATTATGTGTGTGTATATGTGTGTTATGCATAAATGTGCTATATATAACACATGTATATGCATGTCTGTGCATATGTATATACACATATACACATGCTTGCATGCACATACATAGACATATATTCTGTGTGTACATGTATACGTACATATTCACATATATGCATTTGTTGTTGTTCAGTCATTTTCAGTCATGCCTGACTCTTCATTACCCTATTTGGGGTTTTCTTGGCAAAGATAGTAGAGTAGTTTGCCATTTCCTCCTCTAACTCATTACACAGATGGGGAAACTGAGACAAACAGGGATAAGTGACTTGCCCAGGGTCACATAACTAGTCTGAGGTCAGATTTTAACTTAGCAAGATGAGTCTTCCTAACTCCAGGCCTAACATTCTATTCACCATTCAACCTAGCTGTCCCATTTTTAAATGACATAATTGAAATTGCTTATTTTATTTCTTATGATCACCCCTATTTTTGCTTTGGTCCAGAATTTTCCTTTTAGCTATAATTCTACAATACTCCCCATACATACATACATAAATACACACATACATACATACACACATATATTATCACACATATACATATATATGCATGCTCATACATTTAAACATATAAATAGAGATATATACATGTTTATATGTATGCATATTTATTAGCATGTGTATACATATGTATACATAAAAATATACTTATATTTTTCTATATCTTTATATACATTTGTAAAATTACAAAAAGCACTCCCCAATAGACAAGTGGCCAAAGGATTTAAATAAGCTGATTGGAAAAAAACCATAAACTGTCAATAATTATATGAACATAAGAGTTATGCACTTAGTAATTAAAGCAATACAAATTATAACACCTCATAGGTTTAACTTCAAGTCCACCAGAATGGCAAAAACATTAAAAAAAACTGAAAGGGCAAATGTTGGGGTTTGATAAGATTGGAAATTAATGTTATTGGAGCTATTTATGAAAAAAAGAAAGAAAGAAAGAAAGAAAGAAAGAAAGAAAGAAAGAAAGAAAGAAAGAAAGAAAGAAAGAAAGAAAGAAAGAAAGAAAGAAGACACCTTTAGCAGCACTTCTGTGGTAGCAAATAACTAGAAGTAAACTCAGTGTCCATCAATTGGGAATTGATTGGCTGAACAAATTCTAGCATATGAATTTCATGTGTACCACAAGGAAAATGCTATAAATAAATACTCATCTGAGGAAATCTGAAAATCTTGGGAAGATTTGTAAGAAGGAATATAAAGCAAAGTAAATAAAACCAGGAGAACAGTTCATGCAATGATTATAATTAAGAGAAACAAAACTGAAAGACAGGTTAATTTGGATTAAAGCCATCATCAATATTTACTTCAAAACACTGACAGTGAAGTATGTTTCCCACCTTTCTGATAGAGGTAGACCAGAGAAACAGAATGAGGGCATACAATAGACATTCAAAACAAATTCTTCTGACTCTAATTCCAGTTCTCCTTATATTCAGAGCTTACCTCATTTTTTTTTTTTACACTTTGATTCTGGTAGAGACTTACACTGATTAAAGAAACAAAAAATGTGCTCTCTTGGCCAAGGGAGAACATGAATGAAGAGGGAAGATTAAAAAAAAAAGTCAACATAATGTTTGCTATCTTGCTGGAAAATGATTGCCCTCTGTGGAGCTATTTCATCTAATTTACTATACAATCAAATTAAACTTAACTCTTGGCTTCAAAGGTTTAAATGTTTATGGTTTATTTCAAGGAAGAAACAGTTACCCTTTCTTTCTTCAAGCAACCATTCCAGTCTGAAATTTTGAAAGGCCAGTGCCTTTATTTTGGAAAATACCTTTATCACCCCTGACTACCTTGAATTCAGCAAATTAAAAGTCTAGGTGGCAATGGGGAATTCTGTCTTGTGTGTGCTTTTAAATTTAAGCCATTTGTTGCAAGGCAAAAATTACTAGGGGAAAAATCTATAAATACAAAACTGAGTTAATTTCTAATGATTTCATGTTTAGATTTAAAACATCTATAATCATTGATTTCTGTTTATTGGGTCACTGTCTAGTGAAATGCCCATATTTCTTTATAAGTAATGATATTAGTTATCAGTTATATGTATTTGAAGTTGCAATTTTCTGAAATTCTGAAAATAGTGATGCCATTTTGTTGTTATAATCATATTCCTTGTACAACTATAGAAAGCATTGATATTCACTCTTAGTGGTTATCAATTTGACCTCTAATGAATAGACCAGATTTATGGGAAACTCATTAAGTAATCAAGTTATGACTTTGGTACTTTATTCTGGCT
This sequence comes from Phascolarctos cinereus, assembly GCF_003287225.1. Taxonomy (NCBI): domain Eukaryota; kingdom Metazoa; phylum Chordata; class Mammalia; order Diprotodontia; family Phascolarctidae; genus Phascolarctos; species Phascolarctos cinereus. The sequence continues at coordinate 244,842,045 of NW_027555625.1, forward strand.
GGTAATTAATGGCATACACTGGGAGAGTACTGAAAGCTTTGCAAAATGAACTTACTCAATAGCTTTTTAAATGAACTCTACTTACCAGAGACGACATGTTTTGAGTAGAATTTATTATTCATTTATCATTGAAGAGCTAGGAAGATGATCTCAAACTTTTGTAAATTTATTTTTATATTTTATCTTACCTCCCATGTATTTTTTGGGGTGGGTAGGACCAAGGGGAGAATTACAAAGGGTAATTTTGATTTTTCTGTACTATAGGAGCTTGTTACTTGTAGTTGTCCGATGCTCAGACCCAAATTCTTCATGTCTTCAAGCTAGTGAAGAAAGCACAAATAGCAACTTCTCCCATATTCAGTTAGCTCCTTCTACTCTGTTATACAAACATGGTCACAACAATTAGAATTAACTTCAAGAACATTTGGCCTTCTTTCAACCTAGAGAATGATTTTCTAAAATTCAGTTAATGTTACTTTCAGTACTAGGGATTTGCAGGGGCCAACCTATTAAAGATCTCCAACAATATTTTTGAGCTGTGTGGTATGTTCCCATAAGCACTGGGCCCAACCATGATATCAGAAATAATACACATCCAGGAAGAAAAAGAGAAAAGGAAAAAGCGGGGGTAGGAGAGAGGGAGTGAGAGAGGAGAAAGAGAAGGAGGGGAAGAAAGAGGGAAAGAAGGAGGAGAAGAATCAGGAGAAGCAACAGAAAGAAGAAGAGGAAGAAAAGGAGGAGCAGGCACCACCAAAAGGGCTGAGAAGGTCTATTTTCTCTTTTATATAAGCCAGAACTAAGTAAGAGTAGCTCCTTCCAACAGGACCTATTCTCCCAAAAGTTTTACCCAAACCAATTAATTTTGGAGTATACCAAGTATACCAAGATCCTAGAAGCTACCAAGGGATAGTTTTCAACCAGCCAATTAATCTTGGGGCAACCCTACTCAGTCAGACTTAATCAGTAGTTTTCTTTGCCCTCTTAACGAGAAACAGTATGAACCATGTCAAGTTCCAAATAAAGGTTCCCTTCTGTTAAGCTCATTAAATTGATAGGGAACCTCTCTTGATCAACCTCTGACCCTTTGCTATGGAAGCAAAAAACTTTGGAACTATGAAGGACTTTGAAATAAAAGTAAATTTGTAGAACCAAGAATCAATCTCAAGTCTTCTGACTCCAAATTCATTAATATGTTTATTATGCTATGTTGGCTACAAGCCAATTTATCTTCCTAGAAGTATAAAGAACATCCTCACTGTCAAATTTATCTTTTTTTTTTGCCTACCTCTAAGGAGAAGGAGGGGGGAACAGAAGGAGGGTTAAGGGAGGGAGAAAGAGAAGGAGAGAGAGAGAGGAGAGAGAGAGAGAGAGAGAGAGAGGAGAGAGAGAGAGAGGAGAGAGAGAGAGAAACTATGTAAAGAATAATAGATTTGTCACTTTTCAATATAGCTTTCCTGTGCCATGATTCTTTAATGAGGACAGGCCTCCCTCTTTGCCTCCCTTTCATTTCTTGTTACAACTATAAATACTTCTGTGACTTTGGGGAAAGCTTTCCATAAGCAAAAAGACAGAAAATCCATTTTTTGGAAAGCTTTTCTTTTTAAATGAGGCTTTTATTTCTTGTATCCCTAATCCCAATCTAATTGACCTTTCCTGATGAGATTATTAGGTTTGAATTGCTACAATTTTATCCTCTGCAAAAGCTACTGGCATGCAAACTGGATCCTGCCTTTGTGATTGACTACTAACAGAATCCCAGAATCCTATGGTGGGAAAGGCCCTGAGAGGCCATCTAGTCTGACCTTTATCTGAAAAAGAGTTCCTAAAGGGAAAATCCTTCATGAGTGGTCATCCAGTCTTTGCTTGAAGATTTCCACTGAGGCAGCCCAGTCCACTTTCGGGTGTCTTTAATTATTTGAGATCTTAAATCTGTTCTATACATTGCTCCTACTTCTCCTCTCTGAGGCCAAGCAGAACAAGTCTCCTCTCATGACCTTCCTAGACTTGATGACAGCCATTGTGCATTTCCCATCTCCAATTCTCCTTTAGTCTAAATCTCCCTCTCTATTTCTGTTAAATGATTCTTATATGTTGTGTTTATGAAGCCCTTCACCATTTTGGCTGTCCTTTTCAGTATATCCTATAGATAATTAATGTCTTTCCTAAATAAGACTCCCAGAACAAAGGTTTGTTTTGCTTCATTAACCTTCTGCAGCAAGGCAACCCAGTGGATAGAACATTGCACCTGGAATCAAAAAGACCTGAGGCCAGATCTGGCATCAGGTACATACTAGCTGTGTGACCCTGAGCAAGTCACATAACCTCAGCTTGCCTCGGTTTTCCCATCTGTAGAATGTGGAAAACAATAACACCTACTTTTTAGGGTTTTTGTTGACAAAGTGAGATAATATTTGTAAAAGCACTTTGCAAACTTTAAAATGCTATATAAATGTTAGCTATTATTAAGATTAGTATTTAAACTAAAATATTATCTAGCTGAAATGGAATGTTGTGTCATTTGGTGAGTTTCAATCCTGACAAGTATTTGAGCAGTGGCAAGGGGACCACTGTTAGGGATGTTTAAGACAAAGTAGGCAGATGAACCAGATGATTGCTAAAGTCAGAATGTCACACAGTGCTTTAAAATTGATAAAGCATTTTCTGTACATTTGTTTATTTAGTCTTCATAACAATCTATGAGATGGATTCTTGAGATATTATTATCCTCATTGTACAGATGAAAAAACTGAGGCCCAGAGAGGTTGTGAGTTCCCATGCCATACTACTGGTATAAGTGAGGTAAGTTTTGAACCCAGGTCTTCTTAAATCCAAGTAAATTGTGCTATTAACTACATAACATTGGCTCTCTGGTTCATTCTGTGAAAATCTGTACTTTCTCACATACTGTACTATGAACCTTTAAAAAAGGATGAATCAGTATGAAAATGGTACAACATTACTTAAGTGACAAGTGAACTTAAATACCTGTATTTTCCCTTACCCAGATGTGGATGTCACCCCAAAAGCTCACCTTTAGTGCATGGCCCCAACTCAGTTCTTCTGCCCCTGAATTAATTACTAACATTGCAGAGCCCAAAATGTGACTCCCTCTTCTGTTAGACTAGAAACTCTTTGAGGATAATGGAAAAAAAAAGAGCTTCTTCCATTTTTGCTTCCTTAGTGCTCAGCGGAGGGCCTTTTACATAACAGGCCCTCATTAAATACTTGTTGCATTCAATATAATTGAATCAATGAATGCTTTTCAAAATATCCACAGGAAGCTGGAGGGCAAGATTATTTGAACCATGGTTGGAATATAGTAATCCCTATGTGGTATGCACTTAATTTATTTCTGAGACTATTCTTTTCCTCTGTGTCATGTGTCCTTTGGGTCCACTAATGATTTTAGTTTTGATGTAAATATTGAAAATAAGAAAAAGTTCATAGTCTTATGACTGTAAGTTATTATACTTTTCAGGGCATTATTGCCCACCTTAGTACAGAGCTACTTATAAATGTAATGACTGATACCGTCTCTGTTCAGGGGACACTGTATTGACTCTGAGAGGCTTTGCTCAAGAGTCTTTATAGACATGTGTGCTTGGTTTCATTCCCCAAAGACTAATGAGCGGTATTGTTCACTCCTGGGTTTAGATGGGCCAAAAGGAACTGCTTTGAGCCCTGTTAGACATGTCCCAGAAAGGCTGAGGGACTCCTGTTACCTTAGGATGTGATAGATCAGCAAGAAAGGTGAAATGCTCTGGTGTCTGCTCTTAAGCGGTTTCTTCCAGCTCCTGTCAAGCTCCAGTCCCCAAACACCTTGTCCTGGCTCTCCAAATGACTGGTTAAAAAGGGATTGCAAGGCAAGTGCAGGATTATCTTCCCAGAAGGCAGGGACATGAGGGCAGTTTGACAGTTCCTACTGGTCTCTGTCTTTAATGGGATGCAGGTCTACATGATACATGAAGCATGCACAGCCTGTTTCCAAAAGGGGCATTTTGACACTAAGGCCCCAATCCTTGGCCACAAACACTGGGACATTTAGGGATATCATTCCATTTGATGACACTTGGAGTTTAGTCAGAAAACTTTGCATATCCCCAAATTACCAAATTGCAGGTTGGTGTGTTACCTTATGAGCAAATTAGCCTGCCTGGAGCATGGTAAGCAGTAAATAAATGTTTTTGCATCTATGGTTCCAATCCATTTCAATTCAGTTCATTTAAGTTCAATTCAATTCATAACACTACTGCGTTTTCTTTCTAAGAAATCATTTCATGCCACACATAAGGGCTATAGTGGCTCCATTCATTTTGTTATGATTCTTATAAACAAGTGCATAGGTTTCCTTGGCTAATCTGTCAGGGCAATTACAGAGGACTTTTTTTTTTTTTGGGCTGTACATAAGTTAAAGTCTCCAAACAGAGAAATTGATCCAGGATCTCATTTTCCTCCTCTGCTGTTTCTGCTTTATGAGGACCCAAGAGGTTGCTGCAGAAACTTTTGACAGGCTCAGCAGTCTGGTAAATTAAATCTTCCAGCCCAAGCAAATCCTGACCTGGAATTTCTAGATAGTTGTGATTCTGAACAATTCCCTTGACCATTAGGTAAGTTTGCCTATCTATTCCAAAAGGCTTCCAAGATAGGGTATCAACTCACCTCCCTATGGGTATGGGTTAAATAATAAAAAAAAAAAACCAAAGATTGAAAACAAAACAAGCCTATGTTACAGGCAACCTGCTGCTATTGTTTTTTCATTATACAGGAGAGGAAAGAGAATACTTAAGGAAAGGTAAGGAAACAAACAAACAAATAAACAAAAAAGGAAATGAAATGGGGACATTGCATTATGTCTCTAGTAGAAGGCTTTGACAACAAGAAGAATTCCAGTTCCAACTTGGTATTCAAAACATAAATGAACATTTCAATTCAACAAACATGAATTAAGAATTATCCTCCAGGCACTGTGCTAGGCCCTGGAAATACAAAGATGAAAATAAAACCATTTCTGTTCTCAAGGAACTTATATTCTACTTGGGGAAATGGCATGCACACAGATAAGTAAATATATATATATATATATACACACACACACACACAAATATGAACAAAAACATGTTTAAGGGACAAATGGAGCACTAAGAAATATGGGAGAATGTGAAGGAAAGACCTTATGAGAAAGGTAGAACTCCAGTTAAAACTTGAAGGAACTTAGGGATTCTAAGAGCAAGTGAGGAGGTAGAAAATCCCAGGAGAGGGGTAGACAATAGGCAAAAGGCAGAGAGGTTGGTGATGGAATGTCATGTAAATGGAGGAACAAGTAGACCAGTTTAGCTGGAAGGTAGACTATGAGAAGGTCAGTCAAGTGAAACATGCTATGATATAAAATAATGATTATATTGCATTATAATATATAATAACAATTTATTAATATTTTAAGTTTTACATAGTCACTTTCTGCTAACATTGAGGTTTGGAGCCTATATGACTTGCCTAAAATCATACAACTCAGATCCCAGGATCATAGCTCCAGAGCTAGGATGTGTTGGAGCTGGGAATTGAAGCAATGTCTCCTGACTCCTAGTACAGTATTCTTTCTGTAATATCATGATGCCTTTCTTTTCTAATGGGGTATGGAAAAAAAAATTATGCTAAGAATGTAGGAAATGTTAACTAGTAGTTTTTATGCCTATGCCAAACTACCCACAAATTGCTCCTAGAACAAATAAATTTAAGATTAGGGTGGTGTTGGTGGTTTTGGTAGAGGTGGGGTTTATGAGAAGAGATCTAGAAACTTGTGAAACAAGCAGTGGGAGGGACCTTGGGATGCAACCCTAAGGAAAAGCAACAGAGACCTTAGAAAGGGGTATTTGTTCCTATGGGCAGAGACTCCAGAACTCGAAAGTCATTACTCTGTAGGTGCTGTTGAAGGAGGGAAGAGGGTATAACCCAAGCCAGAGAATCAGTGAGACAGGAATTCTACAGGGGAGAGCAGCTATTGGATAGCTTCCTATTTTTTTTTAAACAATTTATCCTTTCTTGCTAGGTACTTAGCTTGTTTCTACTTGCTGAAAAAATGTCATTCTTTTTAAATTTGTGAACTCTGGGACAAAGCTCTGTTTGTCTCACTGTAGTATGACTCTGTTCCTAAGTGACCCTTCTCCAGATTCAAACACAACCTGCATATCATGTTTAGTGAAGTTGATTTCCCCCTCTCTTTTGGCTACCAAAGAGCACTTCCATTTCATATAAAGCTGAATTTCTCAGTTTCAGTCAAGATTGAGGAGGAGGGGGGAAAGTAACAAGAATGAGATTGACCTTCCAGATCTCCAAGGCAAAAGGGAAGAGAGAAGTCAGTTAACCAACAAGTTTCATCTGCTTCTGTCAGTGGTACAGCTGGAGATCATGCACCCTGATGTAGCCCCATTGTCCACCCAAGAGAAATCAATATCAGACACCAGATCAGGTTGGATGCAACAAAAGCATTTATTATTTTACTAAATCTCAAGTGTCACGGTACTTGCCAAAGTTTCACACTATTCAGAGTTAGGACTTCCCACTAAGAATCCTTTCAAGTTTGGGAACAGAACTTTTGTTCTGACTCCTTAAAGGCCCTTCAGTGTAGTCCCAAAACCTCCATTCTAAGCGTACCGTTTTCATCCCCAGTAAACAGCACGGCCTCAATTATTTTTAATCATTTTCGTCTGGAGAATGTGAAGTAAATTTTACTTATTTCTCCTTCATCAGGGTAGAACAGCTGTGACTGTCTTTTTCCTTTTTTTTTTTTTTTTTTGGATTATAGCACATTGCCCTGACTCATGGGTCTTTCTGTATTCTCTCTCAATGGTCTTTCTGAAGTTTTTATTTGGTATGGTGCTTCTACTGAAAGGCACCAATTGGAGTGGGGCCACCGAAGTCCCCAGAACTGATAGGTCCTCGTGCTTTATTCTCTGGGACTCAAAGTAAGCATGAGACAGCAATGACTGCTGGTCTGAGGCCAGGCACTGAACCAGTCACTTGTTGCCCAATAGTCCCTACATGGATAATAACAACAGGGGGGAATAAAAGGAAGAAATCTCCCCCATTCACTCCTCAACTTATTGAGCAACAGTAAGTGATTTGACATATAATTGTTCTCATCTGTGATACAAAGGAGGTAGACTATATGATTTCTGAGTACTCTTCCAATTCTAAAGTCTTGTCTTTGGAGTTTTGTGGATAGGTGTGAGATATTCAGAGAACGTGACTTCAACCATTTATCTTTTCTTATTAGACTAGATGTTAACACTGCCATATTTCAACATACTTTAAAAAATCATTTCCTGTGTTGAAAACACAGAAATACTTCTCTCTGTTATGTTTTAATATGTTTCTAGCACTTGGCACAGTACCTAGCACACAGTAGGTGGGTCAGTAAATGTTTATTGATTAATGTGTTTCCCTGCATCACCTCCTCCAGAATTCCCCTTATGCTAGTCCCCAGTCTCCTGGATCCTGAGGAGGCTTCAAAAGCTTATGACCTTTGACAGATCCCAGGTTAGGATTACAAAATGGAAATACTTCCCTGAGCATCTAGTTCTGTCTAAATAGTCCTCAAATTACAACTATCAGAAACTATCATTTCCAAACCTTAATTGTTGTAGATTACAGAAGGAATATATACCTTGAGTGGAAGCATGGCTGGTTTGTGACTATCAAAAGCGCCAGAATGAGCAGTTACTAATTGGCATGTGGCACATGAATGCTATGGTAGGTACCTGTTCCTCTTTTTGTTAATTGTGCTAGTGTTGTGAAGGATACTAACAGAATGTGGCTCTAGAATTGGGGACTGGGTTGGAATCCTACGACTGTTTCTTACTATTCTTGCTATCTTGGGTAAGTCACAACCTCCCTGGACCTTAGTTTTATTCTCTGTAAATTAAGGAGTTGGACAAAATGGCTTCTACATTCTTTTCTTGGTCTAGATCTATGAATCTAGGTCTGAGTGAGTGTTTTTGCTCATGTTTTTTCAGTTCTAGAAAGAAAAGTTCAGAGCTCCTGTTTTAGCTATTTAAGGATCAAAGAATCCCAAATGAGCAGCCTCTGGTTCTCAGAGAACCGTTCAGCATAAACAAACAAACAAATGAAAGCAAATGTTGGAGAAAAAAGATTCTTTTGGTTGCTGTTTGCCCCTATTCTCGCCGAAGGAGCATCTAAAGGAAGTGGTTCTTTTAACAAAAGTACTTTGAAAGGTATCCTAAACATATTTATTTTGGGGACTGGATTAAAAGGATTGCAGAGCCTTTGATCTTCTGAGTTAGGCAAAAGTACCAGGAAAAAGTCAGAGTTAAAGTGCATTTATAATTATGATGGCTTATTTATTGGTATGAAGAAAATGTCCCAGAAAAGGTAAGTATTTTCCTTCCTCCTCTCAGCTCATGCTATTAAACATGCTTTGCACATGCTGTTCCCCCATGCCACAAATGAACTCCCCCAACAGTTGTGAACATTGACATCTTTTTTCTGCTTTAAGACCCAATTCAGGTGCTAGCTCCTTTATAAATCTTTCCTTAATTCCTTTGCTTGACACAGCTCAATACAAGAATGATCACTCCCTCCTAGATTCTCTTAAACCATTCTTTTGACGTTCCCTGTGCAACTGACAGAGAAACAAGGTAGGGTAGACAACAGAGGGTCTGCATTAGCATCAAGAGGACCTAAGTTCAGTTCTTGTTGTCTGGGGGGTATGGTCACCCCACAGATGAGCCTCCAATCTGCATCTGTGGATAGATTCCCCTCAACAGGAAAACACAGGTCCACAGCACAGCCTTAAAAAGTAGCATTAATAATTTCTAAACTTGTATTATAACTACCTGTGTACATATCTTGAATGCCTTATTAGAATGTAAGTTTCTTTAGGGCAAGACCCAAGTCATTTTTCATCTTTTCTTTTACTTTTTTCCTCCACATATTCCCCAGGGCTTTACATGCAGTGAATGATTGTTGAATTAATGAGTCAATAAGCGAATGAATGAAGGTCTGTACTCTTTCCACTAATGAAGACTATACCTTCTTCTTTTATGAATTATTAGATTGATTTTGAGAATTTACATACTTAAAAATAACATTATTTTGTGGCCAACCTAGTGATAACCTCTTCCCAAATTAGGTATACTGGTCCTCAGACAACAGACATGCCATCCATCACTGAACCTATAAAGGAAATTATGTACTGGAAAGAGCATTCACTTTGGAGTCAGAGGACCTAGTTTCAAATCATGGTACTGCTACTTACTTCCTTTGGGACCTCGACAATGACTTGTTAATGACTTGATAATGACAAGTTCTTTGAGCCTCAGCTTCCTCTCTTATAAAATTAGGGGATTCAATCAAATATTATCTGATATCTTGTAAAGCTTTAAAATCTATGATACTGTGACGTGCTAGAGGTGGCACTTCAATGGTATGGAACACAATGATTCAAGATCTTTATACAATGATGAAATGTCACAGTAAAAGGTCTTGCCCACTGGAGGCTAACATGTGCTGTGTGTGTGTGTGTGTGTGTGTGTGTGTGTGTGTGTGTGTGTGTGTGTAGTTTTTTGGAGGGTTTTTTTTTGAGGGAGGAGGGAAGTGAATTGAGTAGATGAGGGTGGGGGTGGAGGAGGACATGGGCAGAGAATGGATGTACTTTCCTAAGAAGAAGAGGGAACATTTTCTTCTCCAACTACCTCTAGAACTGGAAAAGAGAAGTAAAGATGAGGAAGAAGCAGGACTTCTGAATTCTATGACATTTCTGTTTATGTTATAAAGAGGATTTCATAGAGTTATATAGTACCCAGGGACCACAAGAAATGCACTATGTTGGCACTGAGTATGGACATTAACGCGTAGTGGAGATGTTGCATAATTAATGCATAATTCTTTGATATTGGTGTTTTTCTCCGAAACAACATGGGAATGGACTTGTCACAAATCTACTAAGTGCACAGACAGTCCTTTTGATGATATTTCTAACACTTATCTCATTTATCTCCCAATTCCCTGAGAAATACTTTAGCTTTAAGTAAAGGAAGCAGAATCATTTTTTAGTCTCTTTCTTCTCCCCACTGACTAGCACAACTAAACAGAATAAAACAGTATAGCCTGGAAACAGTCTAAGTTGAAACATAAACTAATTGTAAAAATTTGCCCAATTTTTGAAAAAAATGAACTTATATCAAGGTAGGATGATTTAGTAAAATCACCATTATCACCGTAAGCTCTAAGCATTTATTAGGTGTTTGTTCTCAGAAACTTGAGTTAACAAATGTTTGTTGAACTGGCTTGAATTACACACCTACTATACACATAAGTTACCACTCAAATAGCCTAAAAATCAAAACCAGACAGTTTTCTAGAGCCAGCTAGGGCCTAGAGTCAATAATTCAAATGCAGTTTCAGACACTTAATAGCTGTATGACCTTGGGCAAGTCTCTGTACCTCTGTCTGCCTCAGTTTGCTCACTTATAAAATCGGGATGATAATATAATTTACAGTATTGTTGTAAGGATTAAATGTGATAATATTTGTAGAATACTTATCACAGTGCCTGGAACATGTAAGTGCTTGATAAATCTTTCCTTCCTTTCTTCCTTCTTCCCTTTCTTCCTTCCTTTTTTCTTTCCTTCCTTCCTTCCTTCCTTCCTTCCTTCCTTCCTTCCTTCCTTCCTTCCTTCCTTCCTTCCTTCCATCCTTCCTTCCTTCCTTCCTTCCTTCCTTCCTTCCTTCCTTCCTTCCTTCCTTCCTTCCTTCCTTCTTCTTTCCTTCTTTTCTTCCTTTTTATGTGGCCCTGGGAAAGAAATTTACCCTCTCTGGGCTTCAGTCTCCTCATTTATAAAATGAGGAAATGGGGCCATTTGACTTCTAAATTCCCTTTTAGCTTTAAATCTATAATCTTGTAAATTTTAGTATATACATAGAGGAGCTGCCTAACACCCTGTTCATACACACTAGAGATTTTGGGAAAAGGTTTCTCTAGTTGCATGCATTTCTCTACCACTATAAGCATAATTGTTATTGCAGAACAATGGGATGCAGAGAGAGATGGGAGGGGTATAAGTCATAGTAGCACTGGAGGTACTTTCAAGGCACTATCGAAATAGAGTGGCAGATATGGTCTGGGTCCCTGGGTATTTTCTTCTTTTGTCTTTGGGGTTAGAAATGCAGCTGCCCTTTGATTTGCTGTAAGCAGCTGCTGGGAGGACAGTCGGATCTCTATAACTGCACATAAACAAACAAACAAATAAGTGTGTGAGTGTGTGTGTGGGTGTGGGTGTGTGTATTTCTAAAAATCATCACAGCTATGCAAAATTGGTCAATAAAAATCACGTGGCTGATGAGAAGAATAGAGTTAGGTATGTAACACTCAAAAACTTTGTCAGCGACACATTAAAAAAAATTTAAGAACCTAATAAAAATGGTAACACAGTTTCACATGTGTTATATGGTTAAGAAATGCTGTCATAAATAGTGGCTGAATCCAAGGCCTCAGGCTGATGCTTAGCCTGCTGTGAGGCCTTTTCCCTGGTTCCCATGGGCTGGGCTGCCAAAATTAATGACTAGTGCACAAGGCTAGAGGTCACAACACTGTAGGAAACTGAAGGAGATGTATGAGTGGAGATGCACCAGCACTCTTCCTCTTACTAGAAGATATACAATAAATGTAGCACTTTACCTAAAACAAACAACAACAACAACAACAAAAAAACCTGGGGAGACAAAATGGCAGATTTTACAGCTGATCCCAACATTCCCCTCCAAACAACTTTAAAATAATACCTCAAATCAAATTTTGGAGCAATAGAGACAACTAAAATTAGGGTGAGACATTTTCTGTCCTAAGAAAACTTAAGAAGTTTGTAGGAGAAGTCTGTGGCATTGAGGCAGAGGCCTATCTGAAGTCAACACACTTTGCTTCAGCAGCTTTGGGAGTTCGCAGCACAGAAATGGCAAGAAAGTTGGACAAATGGTCAGAAGGAGATTACAGGAGACCCTTTGCTTCACTGGATGCAACTAACACTGATTGGCAATTAGATTAATAATACATTTAACATTTGTTGTTCTGGATTGCAGTTCTGGGGCATAGAGGAGCCCTGGTAGTTAGTCACAAGGAAACAGGTATTAAAGCATAGAGGAGTGTTAGCACTTACAGTTTCAAGGGACCATGGGTCATTCCTGGGTAAAGACTAGGGAGCAGAGCAGGAAAACAACTACCACACCACTCCTATCATCACACAACCTTGGAAGCATCAAAACCTTGCAGACTCCCAGAACTACCTGTGAAAACAGCAGCACAAAAAAGCCTAAGGCTTTCCTCAGTGTCTTCCCACCCGCAGATGAACAGAGCCTAACTTTAACATAAATTTCAAAGAAAAAAAATAGGTTGGCAAAATGAGCAAAAATCAACAAAAAAGGGAATCTGACCATAAAATGCCACTATGGTGACAGTGAGGACCAATACATAAACTCAGAAGAAGACAACAATGTAAAAACAGCTACAAACAAAGTCTCAAAGAAAAATGCAATTGGAACCAAGGCCTGCAAAATTCCAGGAAGATTTAAAGGAAAAAGATGAAAGTGGTAAGGAAAAACTGGGAAAAGAAATGAAAGTTTTATAAAAAATATGAAAAGAGAATTAATAGCTTGGTAAAAGATGAACAAAAAAAGTGCAAAAGAAAATAACACCTAAAAAAAATCAACAGAATTGGACTAATGATAAAAGAGGCAGAAAAAGTTCACTGAAGAAAATCATTCCTTAAAAATTAGAATTAGACAGGTAGAAGTTAATGATTCCACGAAACATAAAGAAACAGTAAAACCAAGTCAAAAGAATGAAAAAATATAGAAGAAATGTGAAATGCATAATAATAAAATAAAACTTACTGGAGAATACAATGAGGAGAGATAATTTTGGAATTATTGATCTATCTGAAAACCATAATGAAAGAAAGAAAGAAATCCAGGGGATAAAATAGACATTGAAAGAATTAAATCATCTCCTGAAAGAGATCCCCAAATGAAAACGATCAGCAATATTATAGCCAAATTTCAGATCTCCCAGGTCAAAGAGAAAATACATCAAGAAGCCAAAAAGAAAAAAAAATGAATATCATAAAGCCACAGTCGGGATCACACAAGATTTAGTGGTTTCAATATTAAGGGACTTGGAATATGATATTCTGGAAGGCAAAAAATCTAGGATTCTATCTAAGAATAACTTACCCAGAAAAACTGAGTCTAAACAAGAGAAAAATAGCTATTTGATGAAACAGAGGACTTTCCAGCATTCCTGATGAAAAGATGAGAGTTGAACAGAAAATCTGACATTCAAACAGAAGACTCAAGAGAAGCATTAGACATAATCATGATAGAGTAATCTTAAGGGACTCAATAAAGTTAAAATGTTTACATTACTATATGGGAAGATAATGCATGTTAACTCCTGGCATATGATTGTGTTGGGATACTATTTAGTTATAAGAAATGATGAGGGGGATCCTTTCAAAAAATGCCAAAAAAAAAATGGCAAGACCTATCTGAACTTGAAATCATGATAATCTGAAAAAATGTTGATCCTGAGATGTAGCAAGATAAAACAGCAGACTAGGAATTAGGATGCCTAAATTTTGGTTTTAGTTTTTCTACTTTTTGGCAGTACAACTTTGTCTAAATTACTTCCCCTGTCTAAAACTTCAGTTTATTTGCCTATAAAATGGTTTCTACTAGCAAATGCATAATTCCCCTTCTATTCATTTGCTTATCTATTCATCATTCAACAAACATTTATCGAGTGTCTACTTTGAGCAACATACCATATGAGGTGCTTAAGTATGATTTAAGGATTAATTAGGTATTTCCTCTATTAGAGTATAAATCTCTTTGAAGTGTAAGCCAAAAGATATGTCCATCAACAATTCTAATGCAAGAAAGAGCCCATTCATTTATTTAACGTTTATTAAATGTGTATTGTGTATAATGTATCCATCCCAGAACTGACTGGCCCAGAGTCCAACCCAAAATCACCAGGCCCAGTCCAAACATATATCTAAATTCCCCTGAAAACTTCACCCATTGGGTTTTCCTGTGAGTAGATTCCATTCCCTATATAATAGGCCATCTTACCCTAGGTCAGTCTGGTATCTCCGATTTAAGAATGGAACACAATTATAAACTTGTAGAACACCTGACAGTTAATAAAATGTAGCTCACTTAGTTATCTCACATCCTACAAAGATACAGTTTTCATTCAGTCAATCACTTTCCCCGCCTCTGTGTTGTCCGAGCTGGTCTGCTAGTGAAAGCTGAGGATGCAGTTTGAGCTCCCTTGCCCTGGATTTTTTAACTCAGGGAACCAAGAAACTTCTGAGCTAATTGTCTCCAGGTTAGTTTCAATACCTTTTAAGGAAAAGAATTAGCTTAGTCTACATAGTGTGGGTCCTTGGTAAATATTCTTCTTATCACACTCTACTTTCTTAGGAAGAGAATATAGTGCTGATGCCTCAAATAAAATTTACATTGTGATGGATAAATGCCATTCTCTATTCCTAATGACTCTATCGTATATCATTACAGGACCCCAGAGTATGATAGCCCTAGTTAATTGTTACTTCTCTTGTTCCACTTCTCCTCCAACAATCCCTGTGATATAGTATTTATACATTTATACACACACACACGCGCACGTGCGCACACGCATGCATGTGTGTATATATGTGTATATATATGTATGTATATGCATATGTCATTGTAGAATGTCAAGAGTAATTGCTTTTACATTATGAAGGAATATAAGACACAGAGGAGACAGAGATACGATAACACCTGTCTTGATGTGATAAAAGAAGAAATAATGATTTCTTTGATCTTTGGACAAATTAATAAACATATTTAGGTGCTACTATATGTCAGAAACTGTTCTAGTCTCTGGGGATAAAAAAAAAACCTGCCCTCATGAAGTTTATAGTCTAGTTGGGATAGACTATAACACAGTTAGTGTACAGATAATTTAATACAAATTATAGGTTAGGGATAGAGACTGGACTTGAATTTCATTGGTATAGGGAACTCTCAGATGCCACAGCTCCCTATATCAATATAGCTTGTCCTCTTCTATACAACTTGTAATCTTATAGTGTTTACCTAGAGGATCAAGTGACTTGCCCAGTCACACAGAATTATGTCAGAGATGGGACTGAAACACAGATCTTCTGGTCTGTGAAGTCAAGTCTTTATCCATTATGCCGTCTTGCCTCTCAACCACAAGATATATGACAAAAATACAACATACACTTTATAAAAAATATAAAGTAATTTGGTGTGAGGTAGTGCTAAGAACAAGGTGTATTTGGAAAGAACTTTGCAAGGAGGTGGCACTTGAACTGAACCTCAAAATGAGTTAGAGATTCCAAAAGTCAAAAGTGAGGAAAGAGCATTCTTAGCATGAAAAGCAGGGTGAGAGACAGAACGTTTTATATTCCAGGCCATTTGATTGGAGAATAGACTATATAGGTGGAAAATAACGTTTAGTTAACCTGGAAAGGTAAACTGAGAACAGATTATGCAGGGCTTTAAACGTCAAACAGAGGAATTTGTATTTTATTCTAGAATCAATAGGGAGCCATTGAAACTTCTTGATGAAGTGAGTGACATAAGATTTGTGATTTAGAATACCAATTTAGTAGCTATATGGGAGAATATATTGGAGAAGGAGAGAAACTAAATATAGTGAGACCAATTAGGACACTATGGCAACAATGCAGATAAGATTTGGCGAAGAACAGAAGTTGAATGGTTGTTGTATGAGAGGAGAGAAGGGGACAATGCAAATGATATTGCAAAGACTGGAACAAGTACTAATGGTATGTAGGGTATGAGTGAGAAGGAAGAATTGAGGAAGACTCTTAGGTTAAACTGATCCTCGGTTACTTAGAAAAATGGTGCTGTTCTCCCCAGCATGGAGAAGTTAAGAGAAAGAAAGGATTTAGGGGAGAAGACTAATAATTAATAATATATTGAGCCTGAGATGGTTACGGGTTATAATGGTGGAGATATCTAGTAAAAGACTGGAGATGTACGATTTCACTTCATCACAGACATGGTGGTTGTATATATAGATATGAGTCATCTGCATAATGAAGGGGCTTGAATCCAAGGGAGTTGATGAAATGATCAAGCAGTAGAGAACAGAGGAAAGATGGCCAAGGACAAAAGCCTCTCTTACACACGCGCATGGGGACAGCATAAGAATAAGGAAACTGAGAAGCACGTGTCACAGAAATGGGAGAATCATGACAGCAGTGATAGTCCTGGGAGGAGATCCAGTGGGGGAGCAGAATAAGAGAAGCAGAGGGGAGCCGAGAGTAACTGGTGGGAGCAGGAGACTAATCTTGACCAAGAAGCGAGAAAACCGGGAAGACATTGGTGGATATTCCCATGGAGTGGCAGGACTGCCAGGGGTTTCATAATGCATGTTATTTCAGAATAATGATTGGGTGTCAGCTTTTGGCAATCAAAGGTTGGAATGCCTAGGAATTACTTCCTTCCCAGAAGAGGTGGTGCATAATGGATGGGCCACAGGGGGCAGTCAGCATCTAGGACTTGAGATTATAAATAAAAAATGAGAAGGAAAGGAGTAAGGATTGGTCTCCACAGCTCAATACTCAGAGGAATACCCAAAACACTGCGTTGCCTATTTCAATGATATTTATAGGCATGAAGCACAACAGAATAATTACCCTCCCTCCTTCCAAACATGCACACAACATACACACGCACACATCACAAGAAAAATATGGAGAAGGGAGGGAGAGATCTATAAAGATGAAAGGGAGGAAAGAGATCTATAAACGTGAAAATATGAAAATATAATAGAGAATAAAGCATAGCTTCTCATTTTCAGAGGCTCTTCTCCATATGAGGGATAAAGAGGGAATAAGTAAGAACCATTTAAGTGTATAAACCATGAATGGAAATGATAATTCAGAATAACCTAGTTGGATATTGAAATATAGAGAAAAACAGAGTAAAGCAGCAATTCTTTGAAAAAGGCACCATAAATTAATGTTACTCAGGATGCTGGAGCCCAGCAGTGGGAGAGAATGGAATTATATTATTATTTCGGCAGAGAGAGTGAAGGAATAGAATAGAAAGAAATTTGGGAGTGCAGCAGAAAAAATAAGAAAGAAGGACAGAAAGAAAAAGAAAGACAATAAAAAGGAAGAAAGGAAGAGAGAAAGAAAGAGAAATAAAGAACAAAAGAAAGAAGGAAGGAAGAGAAAAAGAAAGAGAAAAGGAAGAAAGAGATAGGAAGAAAGAGAGAAAGAACAAAAGAAAGAAGGAAGGAAGGAAGAAGGGAAAGAAAGAAGATAAATAATTTAAGTAAACTGAAATAACCTAGAATAGAAGAGATAAATGGGAACCAGGAGAAAAAAGAAAACTTTGGGGAAAAGACAGATCAAATTAGTGTAATCATATTTATTTAGAGGGACAAAGTGCTGACTTAAACGACAGAGAGAAAAAATAAGAACAAATACAAATTAATCAAAAGAAGAAAATATAAACCTAACAATTATCATTTTAAATATGGATGAATTAAGCTTTCCAATAAAGTGAAGGAGAATGGAAGGATGAATAATAGGAAAAAAACTCAAAAATTTGCTATTGTGAAAAATGATTTTTTAGTAAACATTATCTTGGAGACTCAGAGCTTCCCCACCCCACTTTCTTTCAAAGTTCAGTCCTTCTTCAGAAGTGATGTGGATACAAACAGTATCAATAGTTAGAGGGGGGAATGATGAGGCTAACTTTTTCCCAGCAAAAATGGGAACCTTTGAGACTAGCTTTTCCCAGAAATTATAAGGGCCTCATCTAAATCTGTTCAGTAACAGGAAGCTCTGTCAGATAACAAAAACCTTGCTTCCTTAGCCCATACTCTATGTATGTTATTAGCCCTCTTACCAGACCAAACATAGGCAGCTAAGTTCCTTGTTTTATGATCACATCTTTGAATTGTAAACAGCACACCTGCTTCCCCTTTCGGATACCTTTTTCCTGTGATTAACCACTCAGTAGGAGCTCTTGGCTAAGTGCCCAAAAATTATGTATGAAAACAAGCCCCAATCCCTCTGAAAACTGCTAGTCCTTCTTCCAGAGCTAGCCCTCTGCTTTTGCTTCAGTGAAGTTCCCCTCGGTTAACAGAAAGTCATCTAAGCTTATTCTTTCACACCTGAACCATCTCTCCCAACTCTAACCTCATAAGAAGAATATTAAAATCTAATTTAAAGGGGTATATTCCTGCTCATTATGTTGCCAAAACAGGTCGGGGAAAATGTTGGTTCCTCCCCATTGTCAAGACAAGTGACGTGGAAATTGATGTCTCTTTGATCAGGATGGAGTGACCTTGGTCATGTACTCAAAGAGCCTCTTTTTAATACAGCCCACTTCCCAGAGTTGATTGGCATCCCTTGGGAACACCTACTCTTTGAAGAGTATTTAACCTTGTACTCCCAAATCCCAAATCGAGCCAGTTCTGAACTGGCCCCCTTAGAGAGGCCCAGTTTTGGACTGAATTCCCATGCAATACATGCCAAGCCAGATTGAGAGAAATTGAACTGTGTACACGCACACCCTAATTTTGTTTGTCTCTTTTTTAGAACATAACTGTATTTCAAATTAGGATTTGTGGGGTTCTACATTATGTACAAGAAATACTTTTGAAACACAATGGCATTCAGAGTGAAAATGAAAGGCTAGAACAAATTTACTGAGTATTAGACTGCCCCCCCCCACATAAAATTGAAGTGTGATCATGATATGAATCAAGGAAACAATTAAAATTGACATATATATGTACAGGCATGTATTTATCTAAATAGAGGGGCTACATTATTCTTAACATTACTACAGACAGCAAAGCAGTGTCATTATCAAATTTTTGTGTTTGATTATGAGAATAAGAGGGTTCAGATTGAGTCTTTGCTATTATGGGAATACAATAGGACCCTGCCCCTGACAGATCCACGAAACACAAACCTCTGTGGTTATTTTCATGGGGCATATGTTGTGGAGGTGATCTGTGTGTAGTAAGTCTGAATAGGGATCTTAGGTAGCTTAGTTTTCTAATATTACTTCGGTAGGATTTACATTTGTATGAAGATGATTCTGTCCTTTCTCCTTGAACTTTTATTAGCCATAGATTTGGTATCCTTCTTGCTTTTCTGAGGAGAGGTGTTATGCTGAAAACTCTTACTCTGAATTATTGAGGATCATAACACCCCTCTCCCTCCTTTTTCATGGAGTTCAGTAGCTGACTCAAAATATTCTTCAGTCCTCCCCCAATCTTCTGCTTTCGTGTATTATAGGTATATATGTTTATGTGTATGCGTATATTTATGCATGCATGTGTGTATGCAATAGTCCTACTTTGGTTCCACTTTCTTCCTCTAATTATCTTGATCTTTTGGTTAAGCAGTTCAATTATGTATTTTCCTCTACCATTGAATCATCCACCTGTCCTTCTCAGGTCCATCTCTGAGGCCAATGCCTAAGACAGAGTCAAGTCTCTGAGGCCAATGCCTAAGACAGAGTCAAGTCTTTGCCAATGGCAATCAATCACCAAGTATTTATGAACAATTATAAGCAAGTATTTATTAAGCATCTGCCATATGTCGGGCGCTGATGATACAAATACAAAGAAAGAAATAATGCCTACTTGCAATGAGCTTACATTCTAATATATGAGAGACAAGAAATACATATAAAAGCATATACAGCCTAAATATAAAATTAGCAAATACAAACACATTCAAAGCAGGTGAATCCAAGGGATTTGGGAGGAAGGGCCCTAATATTTAGGAGTGTGAGAGGAAATCTTCATGCAGAAGACATGGTATCTCCTAAAGGAGAAGAAGGACTCTGCATGGTGGTGGGAAGAATGGAGAGGCATTCCAAACATGAGGGGTGGTAAGTGCAAGCAGAGTATCAGGAATGAACAATACAGAGAAGGCCAGTTTGAATGTACTGCAGAATGTGGAAAGGGTAGTAATGTCCAAGGACACTGGAAAGATGGGGTGGGAACCAGGTTGTGAAGGGCTTTAAAACCTAAACAAAGTCCTATGCTGCTGAATGCTTCTGGAGAAAGTCATCCAACCATGCTGACTGTTTCTGCCACAAATTCACATCATCTAATTACAAGTGGGCCCTCACTGCCCAGTATAACCTTTAATTATCTCCAGATAGGCTGTCTATCATACTTTTCTCAGCAGCTGTTCTAACCCTTTCCTATTCTCCTCAAGAGTCCGATCTCCTTACTCACTTTCCTCTTAGCATATGACCAGCTATTTTAGTGAGAAAATTGAAGCTATCCTTCACAAAATCCCTCGTCACCTGTACAGCACACCTCAAAACCCCTATTCACATTTACCTATCTTCTTCTACCTCTTGGAGAAAGAGATTGGAGTTTTCCTGGCTAAAACTAACACTGTTCTTTGTACCCATAATCGTATACCTTCCCAGTTCCTCTAGGGGTTTATCTTATTTGTCATCTTTGTCCCCGTAATCGTATACCTTCCCAGTTCCTCTAGGGGTTTATCTTATTTGTCATTCTCTCTTCCTATCTAATCTTCAGGCTTTCCTCATTCACTGGTTCCCTCTATATCCTCCTACAAAAAATGTCCAGATTCTCCTAATCCTGAAAACACAACAAAGCAGACAAAAACCAACTTTTCATTGACCCTTGAATCCCCTCAAGTTATTTTTCTACTTTATCTCTCCTCTCTTTTATTGTCATACTCCTAGGAAAAGTCACCTTCACTTCTTCAGTCCCTACTCATTTATCAATCCTTTGCAATGTGGCTCCTGAACCCACCATTGTAGTGAGACAAATTTTTCAAAGGCTAAAAATGAGCTTGATGGCAAATTATATGTCCTTTCCTCAATCTTCGTACTCAATATCCTCAGCTATTGACATAATTGACTATCCCCTTCATACGGATGCTTTTTTTTCTCCTTGTACTTGTGACTCTGCTTTCTCAGATCTTCTCCTACCTTCTGTCCAGTCTTCTTCTGGATCATTATCCATCTCCCGCCCCCAAGGTATAAGTGTCTTCTGGGACTCTATCTCAGGTCTGCTTTTCTCTCTACACTCTCCTTTGTGACCCCACTTGCTCCCATAGGTGCAATTGCCATCTCTTCACAACTGAATGTATAGACTTGAAGTGTATGTATCTAAACTTAATATCTTTTCTGAACTCAAGTCTGTGGTCACCAACTGCCTGCCAACATCTGTACCTGGATGTGTATTTCAAACTCAATAAATATTTAAAACAAAACTCATTATCTACCTCTTTCCCCTCTCCCTCCCCACAACACACACAACCTACACCCCTCCTCCCAATATCATATTTCTTTTGAGGACATCCTCCTGAATCACCTATATTTCTAACCCTGGAGTCATTCTTTCCCTTACTCCCCATATCTAATTAGTAGCTAAGTCTTATTGATTCTTTTTCTATAACAAATATGCCCTTCTCTCCATTCACATGGCTATCACAAGAGTTCAGGTTCTTATTACCTCTCTTTAAGTGCCTTGCACATTATTACTTCTTTTTTAAAAAATCTAGACTTGTTATTTAATCAGGATAGTAAACTCTGAGTATAGAAAAATTCTTCTCTGATGTAGATTGGCATAATTTGATAACTAGAGAGTTTCTTATGGAAAATGAGAAGCTAATCAACTTTCCCATTTTCACACAGCTAGTAGGTGTATAGTAATAGGATTTGAACCCAGGTTTTTTCTGACTCTAAGGCTAGCCTCCTATCCACCTACTGTAGTTTAGAGCCTTCTATACACTGGCACACAGCCCATCACCTTGCATATAATAAATAAATGTCTGTTGAATTTGCAATTGAATGCATTGTGTCAGGTGTATGGGATATAAAGATGAAATACAGGTCCTCCTCTCAAGAAGTTTATAACCAAGAGGGGATAGAGCATGCACACAAATATAATATTAGAGAGAATATGATAGGGGCAAAGGGAGATGAGGAAAGGGCACCAGAGAGGCACAAGTAATATGCTCTAGGAGTTCAAAGGAAAGCAAAATGACTGTCAATTCTATTCTCTCTGAGTGGATGTATTAAATGTGTCTCTGATATCAGTGATTCTGAGGAGTATCAAAGAATTGTACTCTTCAGCATTCTCACTAAAAAAACAGCTTCTCTTCTTCAGATAGGAAGTCACAAAAAAGAAAACATTTATCAAACGTCCCGGATCTCTGACACAAACACACCCTAAGAGAGAGAGAATGATTTCAGACCAGACTTTCAGAGGCACCACTTTCAATGACCCTGCTTCATACATTCATCACAGTCTGATACTCAGATGGTTTGTTAAATACCTAGGCCTCAAAGTAGCTTCAACAGCGCAGTCATCACATGTGAGATTTTCTGAGTGAACACAAATAGGGCATACCCTGCTGCTTCACTTTGTGGAAGGGAGAGATCCCACCAGAGAATATGAACTCAAGCATACAGGAGAATGGTCCCAGGGACCTTACTGGAACGCTGTAGCTAGACTATAAGATCACACTGGGCTCCTTTTCCTCAGTTCTTTCAATTCTCTTGCTCTGTGTGTAGAGTCAGGATAGTACCCATTTCATATACATTAAAATGGATTGTATTGCCACTCCCTTTTAAAAATACTACTTACAGGCAGCTAACATGAAAGCAAAAATGCCAGGACTGTATTCTAGCTGCCTTTCTTCCTGCACATTATTATGATTGACTATGAAACAGGAATTAGCTGTGAGAAAAGATCTGAAAAGGATTTGCCTATAGTTATTATTTATTCTCTTTGTAACAACAAATTAATTAGGATATTCTACATTGATGAAGATATGACTGAGTAGCTGGCCCTTGGGTTCATGAAGTCAGATTATGGGATAGTTGTTAAGCATGACAGTGGGATATTAGTCTAGAGATGGATATTGTATCTTGGATCTGTGAAGAGAAAGAATTTTTAAACTGTGGATGCTCAGAGAGTGTGGGTTCGTGACCATGATTTGAGAGTGTGTCTATATTCCCATGAGGATCTGTGGCAGTTTGTGGGTCTTGATCCCTAGAGGGATGGATTTATTTCTAGGGTGAACTTTGATTTAGGGAGCATGGGCAGAATGGGGATTCGGGTGGAATTTGTAGACCAGTACCCCATACTGTGCCTCTAACCAAAGAAACTGAGTGCACATTGATTTCATTGATTTATGGAGTGATCGCAGAATTTTAGGAATAGTGATGAATGCACAATGATTTTATATCAAAATGACATAATTCTGAACCTCCCAAGGCAGCTGGTAGTGAATTAAATAGAGTGCAGGGCCTAGAATCAGGGACACCTGAGTTCAAATTCAACCTCACACATTAACTAGCTACATGACTGGACAAGTCCCTTAATCTCTGTCTGCCTCAGTTTCTTCAGTGATAAAATGAGAATAACTGTCCTTAGCTTACAGGATTGGTATGAAAATCAAATGGAAAATATTATAAAAAGCATTTAGCAAACACCTGGCACTTAGTAGTAACTATATAAATGCTTATTCCCTTCTCTTTTTCTAAAGGTTATGCAGCCAGGTTGAGGAAATTTAAGGAGAGAGACACAAACTGAACTTGGGGACTACATTATAGGATTGTAGATCATCTTGCTCAACTCCTTCACTGTACAGTTGAGGAAATAGCCCATAGAGATTGTAATTAGGCCAAGGTCACACAGATAAAAAGTGGCAAAGGCAAGATGAGAGATTTGAAGTTAGAAGCTTCCTTAGAAGCCATCGGACATACACCACACTTTTGCAAATGAGGAAACTGAGGTACAAAGAGGGTAAGTTACTTCTCCAGGGTCACATACCATGTATATATCTGAGGCTAGATGTGAACCCAAGTTCTCTTGACTCTGAGCATTTCTCTCCTTCCACATGAAACTAGAGTTTGAGTATAAGGGGGTCTATAACATACTATTCTGTTTCCTTCCTTTCTGTCCTAACAAAGAACTTAGTTTGAAAAATTCATGTTTTATTTTTGTGGATACTCCTTCACTGATAAACGTCACAAATCATCTATGTTTCATGAGTTGACAAGGCAGAAGAGTTTACCACCTGGAGGTCAGCCCTTGGTGATAAGCCCATTTGCATTACTTAGGCTGGTCTTTGGATAAAGTCTCTGGTCTGATACTTGAAGCCTTTCCATGTTGGTGGGACCTGCCAGAGCTGGTGTCCCAAATGACATAGCCTTAAAGAGTCTTTGAGAACTCAATGAGCATCAGAGGAGTTCTTTAGTAAAAGAACACTGAATAACTGTGGGGGGGGGGGAAGGTTTCATTTGAGCTCAGTTTCAAGCATGGATAGAAGTGTAGGGTGTAGGTAAAAGGGCTGGTAGCCTGAAGGCATAATACATCCTTTCATCCATATGTCTTCTCCTATCCTTAGGGGACAGAGCGCCATGAAATATTCCATCAGTCATAATGCCATCCCCATTAACTTTATAGGCAACTCTTACTTTGAAAAAGCCTATTGCTTCATGTAATAAGTCCCACAGTGCTAGATAATGCCCCTTTAAACCATGGGCCTGTTAAATTGGGAGTAAGTACAAGCAAGTAGCACATCGTTAATGCAAACCATGTTCCTGTGTATTAATGAAAGCTGCCAGATGATACTGCTTTTCCTCTATTTGGCATTTTAATAGCAAGGCTGCTATAAGCAAGTCCATTTGCTTAATGCCTGGTGACTGACGGTACAAACCACTCCATTTCTTTGGAGCTGGGGAATAACATGTGTGACCTTTTCCAACTCAGTCACCTTTCTAAAATAGATCCTTTCCCAACCTCTCTTGGAGAAGAATAGCTCAGACATTTCAGCTGAGACACCTAAAGTTTGGGGCTTTCTGGTCTTGCTTGCCAGGCTCAAGCTTTGGTCAAGATAACTACCTAGGGTCCCAACGTCACTAGGAATTGAAAGATTCCCTGTGATAAGAATCAGACCTTCTAGTGTTCTAGGAAATGTGGAGCAGTCCAGGGATATTTCCTCATTGCATTTTACCAGATTACTCCTGATCAGCAGTGCATATCTCTGGCTGTCTACCTATGTTCTATTCTCAGGATATTTGCTTTGACACCAAAGGTGAAATAGCTCACAAAGCAATTGCCATCAGTTTGCTATCCTCCAATAAGGATTTTGAATCCAGCTTCTTTTCAATGGGGACTTTCAGCCTTTAAAAGTAAAATTGTTTTCCTTGAGGGCTCACATACCATGGGGAAACAATTCAAATTCTTTCTACTCTTTGAAATGGTTTATATTTTTTGCATATTCACAATTTCCATGGAAAGTGATCCTCAGAAGGGGAAAAAAAACCCTTAGCAGTTTGGAATACTCTTTTCCACAAGTATATCTTATTTTACATTTTATTCTACCCTGGAGACTTAATTGAACAATTCTTAGAAACCCAAAGAAGAGACATAAATGTTTCCCCTAAGGTCCACATAACTAATTGTAATTTAAGACTAAATATTATGTCAATGGAACTGTAGTGTGATATAGCAGATAGAGCACTGGGCAAGAAGTTAGAAAATCTGGGTTCCAATCCCACCTCAGACATTTATTATCCATGGAATATGTTCAAATCACTTTACCCTAATGAGCCTTGGTTTACTGATCTGTGAAAAGGGAATGATGATACTGATAGTATTTGTCTCACAGAATTATTGCGAGATTCAAATGAGATGTAATATATATATAAAATTCTATGCCAGGGTTTTCTAGATAAAGGGCCTTAGTTTATTTATTTGTATAATGAGACAATTTGATTAGATGGCTTCTAAAATCCTTTCTACATCTACTTCTATGATCCTATAAGGAAAGTTCAATTTGGCACAGAGAGTGTATAGGAATGCCCTGTTTTAAAAAAAATCATCTTTTTTGATATCTTTTTATCTTTTGATATCTATCAATATATTTTTATATTACCTTTTACTTCCAAATATATCCATCCCCCCTTCCTACTGAATGAGCCATCTCATATCAAAATTTAAGAAGAAAGGAAAAGTAGTTTAAGAAAATATCTTCATCCATCTGACAGCATATATAATATTCCACATCCATAGTCCTCCATCTTTGTATAGATGGAAAGGAGATGTATTTTCTCAACTCTTTGCAGAGGTTGAATTTGGTCCTATCACTACACTGGATACAGCTTCATTTTTGTTGTTCTTTGTCATAGTCACTGTGCATAATGTGTAATTATCATTGCTCTTTTTTTTTCTCCACTTGAGTTCATAAAAGATTTTCCATACTTCCCTGAATTCTTCATATTCTATATTTCTTATATTACAATAATATTCCCTACTATTCACATACTACATTTTATTTAGCAACTCCCCAGGGAATGAACATCTTTGTATATATTTCTTTGCTACCATGGATTGATGTTTAGTCAACAGGAATCAATGATAATTTAGTGAACATTTATTATGTAGCAGAGACTGTTCTAAGCACTACAGATATAAAGTAAGGTGAAAACAGCCCTTGCTTTCAGTCTGCTCACAGTCTAATAGGAGAGACTATATGCAAATAGCTATGTACAAATAAGAAATAGCTAGCTAGCTGGATTACTAGACAGATAAAAATATATGTCTATATATACATATAGTCATGTTATATACATATACATGAATATAGATACATACATATATGGCTATGTATATATATATATATAATATATAAATTTTTTTTATATACATACACACATAGGTATATACACACATACTAGAAGGTCATTTCAAAGGGAAGGAATTAATATTAAGAAGTCTGGAAAAAGCTTCTTGCAGAAAGAATTTTAGCTGATATTTGAAAGAATGAATATTTAAATAAATGCTATAAATATGTTGGTGAATATGAGGCTTTTCCTTCCATCTTTGATCTCCTTTGGGTACATGCCTAGCATGCATATATCTAGGTCAAAGGGTATGGAAATCTTAGTCATCCTACTTTTTATCATAATTCTAAACTACTTTCCAGATCAATCCACAGCTTATAGTGCATTAACATGCTTAGCCTTTCCAGCACTGACTCTTTCATAAACTTTCCCAATTTCCTTTCCATGATGTTAAAACCTCATATTAAAAAAAAAAATTCCCATGTTTTCCCTTTAAAAGATAATTTAATATGTGAGCCAGTGATCAGACTTTTAATTTGCATCTACTATTTGCCAAATGTGGTGCAAAAATCATGTGGATACAGAAGGAACAGAAAACATTGGTCCTTCACCTTGAGAAGAGGTAAGAGGACAAATATCATGACAATCTGGGGAAACTTATTCTTTCTTTTATTAACCCTTATTTGTTTCCCACCTAGAATATCGGGAACATGTTCCAGAGAGACCATGTTGGGTGAAAGACAGAACTCTGAAATGAGTCAGTAATAATAACTGACATCTCCATAGCACATTTATTAGACACATTCTATAGAAGAAATGCAGCATACAATAAATTGAATTGAGTTGAATTGAATTGAATGAGCAAATACTGTGTGATGAAGAAAAAAATGTATAATACGGCCTTAGACTTAGGAGGATTAATAGTCCCCCTGTTAATAGTGTCTATTAAATTTTGAAATATTAATTTTATTAAGCAAATTTATTAACTACTATTTATTTTATGAATCAAATATTAATTTCTATTAATTTATTAAGTATTTTATTAATTACTATTAATACTGTCTAGAAAGAGATGTAGTCCACTATATCTAGCCAACCCCAGAACTTATTCTTTATATCCCATCCAACAGTCCACTTCAGCCATCTGCTTACCATACTATGGAGCCCATACTTCTCTTTACCACCTTTCTCATTTTACCTATTGTACTAGTGACCAAAATCAAATCAATATTACCATTGCTTCTAGAAGGGCCTTGTTAGCTTATTCCCTCTTGGTTCCAATCACCACCCATATGACTTACCAGGCCAAAACATCCACACCAAATCACCACTCCTTCTAGAATGTAAGTTCTTTGGGGAGAGAAACTCTGTTTTAGTTATTTGTTTGTTTGTATTTTTATGCCCAAGCCTTATGTGCTTGGCATATAGGATTCATTTTATAAATGCTTTTTATTCTTTCATTCAAAGAGGGAATTGGTATTACCATCATATTCTTCTCTGCTTAGATATTTTCTGGGGGAAAAAGTTTCTAAAGAATTTTAGATACATTGTCTTACTGGAGCCCCATAATAATCCTATAAGAGAGGTACTACAGGTTTAACATCCTCATTTTACAGATGGGGAATCTGAGACTCAGAAAGGTTAGGTGATTTGCCCGTAGCCACAAATGGAATAAGTTTAAGAGCTGGAACTTGAACCTAGGTCTTCCTAACTCCATGTCCAGGTTTTCCACTATCCACATGCTTCCTAGCAGCCATAAGTTTTAGTCTTAAAATAGTGACTAATTCAGTATATGAATCTTACGTAAGTCATTTTAGTTCTTCTTTGGACATTGTAGATCACAGAAACTTTCAGAGGTAGAAGGGATGTCAAAGACTACCTAATTCATGCCAGGAGAGTAAGTAATTCTCTCTTTGGTATCCCCCAAATGAGTAAATTACAGTCTCTCTTTTATGACTTTTAATGATTAAACACACACACACACACACACACACACATACCACACACCTCCTAAAACAGCTCATTTTTCTTTTGGATAACCTTAACTATAACTATATAACTGTGTGTGTGTGTGTGTGTGTGTATACATATGTATATATATACATGTATATATGTATGTATATATGTATATATACACACACACACATATGTATACATACACACACATATATGTATATACACACATATATATATGTATATATACATATATATATATATACACATATATATATATATATATAACTATATAATTATAACTATATATATCCCTATTTGCCAGAAGTATATCCAAGTACATTCCCTCTGTTTATTATCTTTAATTTACCCTCTATCAATCTTGTTTTTACATAGTTGTTTGCATTGCATATCCTCCCTCACCCCATAGAGAATGTGAGCTCCTGGAAAGCAAGTTCTGCCATCTTCCCCCACCCCCCACTTTGTTGTATTCTCAGTATTGACATAATGCCTTGTACATAGCATGTGCCTTATAAATGCTTGTTGACTTGACTTGAGGAATTATCTTTTTGAGGATGATAGGACCCTATATTTAGACCTGAAAGCAACCTCAAAGGCTCTCTAGTTCAACACCATCATTTCACAGTTCAACACCAGAGAGCTAGTACAGTTGAATGACTTGCTCAGCATCACAGATGTGGTAAGCAGCAGAAGCAGGATTTGAACTGACAATAAGCACTTAATAAATACTTGTTGACTGACTGAATCTGACATCAGAAATACAGTGCTTTTTCTATTTTACTGTATGACCTCTTATAGGAAACCAAAACAGACTTTTCTGTGCCTTTCACCCATTATTTCTACCTGTACTACCGGGGCGAATAATCTCTCCTTAATCTTCTCTGTGTCAAACCTCTCTGGTTCCTTCATCTAATCATATGGCATGGCTCTGAGGCTCCTTGGCCATTTTGACTGTCCTTTGCACAAGCCCCAGCTTGTCTAAGGCTTTCTTAAACATGACTCTCAGAATTGAGCTTAATGTTCTAGAGATCTGACTAGGAATCAGTGCAGCTGAAATCTCAGTTCCCCCTCTCTATATCCTCTGACTCTATTAATTGAGCTAAATTCACACACAATTTTTTTTGTCTGTCATATCACATTGATAATTCATAATCAGTTAAATTCATTTCATTTCACTTATTTGTAAGTGGTTATATTCCCCCCAAGAAAATGTGAGCTTTTTTTCATTTTCGTCTCTGTGTCCCCAGAACCTAGAACAACATCTTATATGTAGTAGGTAGGTGCTTAAGAAATTTTCTTTTTTAATTGAAATTAAATGTAGTCTAAGTTTGCTTTGGAAATTCCCCTCCCTCTGTTGACACACATGGAACTTACAGATTTTTTTCACATGGACTATTTTCATGAAAAATTTCCCTCATGTTCTATTTAAAGAATTATAGGGATAGCTAGGTGGCCCAGTAGATAGAGTAGTGGCCGTGGAGTCAGAAGGTCCTGAGTTCAAATCCAACCTCAGACACATGACACTAACTAGTTGTGTGACTCTGGGCAAATCACTTAACCCCAATTGCCTCATCAAAAAAAAAAAAAGAAAGAAGAAAACAAAAGAATTATGAAATTTAGAGGGGAAGAACCTTAGAGAATATTTAATGCAACTTCCTCATTAAAAATTATAGTAATATCAAATCTGGTCTCAGACCAGATACTTGATACTTACCGGCTGTGTGACCCTGGTCAAGCCACTTAACCCCAATTGCCTCACCAAAAAAAAAAATTATAATAATAAACATTTATATAATACTTTAAGGTTACAAAACTACATATATATGCACATATATGTATAGGTAAATATATATGCATTTAAATTTATATAACCTCATTTTATTCTCACAGCAGCCTTGTGAGTTAGGTGCTATTATAATCTCCATTTCACAAATGAGGAAATGGAAGCATATAGAGGTTAAATGATTTGCCCATGCTTATGCAGCTAGTAAGTGTCTAAGACTGGTTTTGAACTCAGTTCTTCCTGACTCCAGGTCCAGTTCTTATCTACCCACCTAGGAAACTAAAACCTAGACAGGTGAAGTCACTTGCTCAAAGTCACAGAAGTTTTAAGTGGCAGAGACTGAATTTGGAGCTAGATCCTCTGACTCCAAACTTGGTGCTATTTCCATCACTCTATACTGCTCCTTACTTCTGTAATTATTTTTTTTTTAGTCAGAATGTATGATTTTATCTTTAAATCCATTAAATGTCATCTTATTAGGTTCAGCCCCATTTTGTAACCAGTCAATATCTTTTTGGATCCTAATTCTCTTTAAATGCGTTATCTTCTCCTCAGTTTCCCATCCATGTAATGATGGGGTTGGATTTAATTATCTAATGCTCTTCTCACCTAGGAAATTCTATGACTATAAATTATTTGCCACCCAACTTTAATTTAATCTGGATTTTTCTTTTTCTTAGTTTAAACTCTGCAAATGACATTGCAAAAACGCAGCTATGTTCCCATCGAAGGAAACAACAATGTTGACTGCATGTCAAAGAAGGTTGATGTTTTCCCCTGGTGGTGGAGCTCTCAAAGGAAAACAAACTGGGAGAAATGCTTAGCCTTCAATATTTATTTGCTGGCTAATTTAACTTTTATCTTGACTGTTCCATAATGCCTTTTGTTTGGCCATACTTTCCTTAAATTTATGAAACTTTCCTTTTCCACTTTTCCATTCATGTCCTTTGTGTCTAAGATTTACTATTGTATCTGTTTTCACTTTTTGCTCTCTGGGAAATCTCTGCCTGGCTTTAACATAATGTCCTCAGCTGTCTTAAGAACCATGCCATTAATAGCAGAGTGAATGTAACATTCTAATTCCCTTACTCAATTATATTAAATTGTACATTCCTGTGAAATCACTCCCCATTGCTGCATTATTTAAGTAGGAAGGTCTAAATAAAGAAGCTTCTATTTTTCATATCTAATTCTCAGATAATTATGGATGCATTGAACTTTTTTTTTAAATCATAGATTAGCTTTTATAGAGAGAGTTAATCTCTTTCACTCTTTCTGACTCTCCGTCTCTTTCTCTGTTTTTGTCTCTCTTTTTTTGCCCTCTTGTGGAAGACTTAATTTGGACTAAAATTTTCAACTTATAGAAAAAATATATCTAATATACTGACATTTCTGATCAAATGTACAACTGACCTTGGCATTTTTTTTAAATCAACAATTCCTATTGAGCAAAATGAAAAAGGTGTTCTCTATCAAGAGATTGGTCTATACAAGAGCACTTAGCCAATTTGCATGGTCTAAACAAGTGGTTTTTAAGTAGGCAGCATCATTCATGGGGAAAAGTCATAAACAAATCACGCGTATCTTACTCCAGAAATGTTCTCCTAAAGAGTCCTTAACTGATTTTTCAAGCAAGGAGATTTCCATATGAGAAGAAGTGCACTGTAGCAGAAATGGAACTTGGAGCCATAGGGCCTAAGCTCAATCTTGGCCCTGCTACTTGGAACCTGTGTTACCAAGGGCAGATCTTTGAACCTTTCTGGGCAACAACAAACATGATTAGCACTCATCCTATTTATGTATTGATACAGAATTTACTACAGTAGTGGTTTTGTTGTTGTTTGTTTACTTGCTTTATGCTATTAGGAATGAACTCTGGATGTGGAGTGAGAGAACCTAGATTCAAGTCACAGTTTTGCTGCTTACACTTGTGTGACCTTAAGTCACTTATCCTTCAGGACTTCATATTCTTCTATAAAATGAAAGATGTTGGACTAAGTGACCTCTATGGTGCCTGCCAGTCTAGCTCTAAAGTCAATCATAATAAAAGTGATGACTTCTATTTTGGGCACAGTTTTTCTTTGTACAAGGAAAAGCACTTCACATAAGACAACCAAG
Source organism: Phascolarctos cinereus (assembly GCF_003287225.1). Classification (NCBI taxonomy): domain Eukaryota; kingdom Metazoa; phylum Chordata; class Mammalia; order Diprotodontia; family Phascolarctidae; genus Phascolarctos; species Phascolarctos cinereus. The sequence continues at coordinate 244,874,635 of NW_027555625.1, forward strand.
GAGTCATGAATCCCAGGGTAAGGGAAGCAAGGGAAGGGCAGTTGAGTCATGCTTAAGAGACATAATATGTCCATGTCTTCAAGGGGACAGGACACAACTTTAGTATGGGAATGTCCAGTTCTTGGGCAAGAGTGATTTTTAGGCCATGACAAAGGTAATAAGGTGATAGATGATTATAAGAGAGATTCTCTCAAAACCAGAAAGTAGTTTATGCCACAGTCTCATTACTCTTAGTTTGGTACAGGCAAACCTTCTTCGTCATGTGTAACAAGGACGTTCTCTGACATAGAAGAGGGCCAGGTATTTTATGATGAGGACAGAATCTCCCTCAGGTATTCCAGCTTGGCTTGCTATTTTAGATATCACAGTAAAGTAGTTGCCAATTATCAAAGCAACTGGAATTTTCTGGTGATGAAGTTTCCAGATATGAGAAGACAGTGAAATTGTGGAGGAAGAACAAAATAAGGATACTGGACAAGAAGAAAGGGAATGATCCAAGACAACTCTGGAGGACTTATGATGAAAAACGCTATCCATCCCAGAGAAATTACTGATGGTGTCTGAATACAGATTGATGCATACCTTGTTTTACTTTCTTTATTTTTCTTGAGGTTTTATTTGGTCTATATTTTCTTTCATAACATGACTATTATGGAAATGTTTTGCATGACTACACATGTATAACCTATATCAAATTGCTTGCCTTCTCAATGGGTGGGAGGTGGGGAAGTAGGAAGGGAAAGAATTTGGAGCTCAACATTTTAAAAACAAATGTTAAAAATTGTTTTTATATATAACTGTGGAAAAATAAAATGCTAAATAAAAACAAAGAAGAAGAAAGGACACGAGTAGAAGAAAGATAACTTGTGGCAAGAATGACTAGGGAATGAAGATAATATGGAAACATTTGTAACATTAAAAAAATCAATGAAAGAAGTAGAAGAAGGAAGAGGAAGAAGAGGAAGAGAAGAATGAAGAGGATGAGGAGGAGAGGGAGGAGAAGCAAAAGGAGAAGAAGGAGGAAGAGGAGGAGGAGGAGGAGAAGGAGACAAGACCCAAGTTCAAATCTTACCTCAGAACTCCCTAGTTGTGTGACCCTGGACAAGTTGCCAAACCCCTATGTGCCTCAGTTTCCTCATCTTCCAGATGACCCTCACAATAGTACCTAACTCTCAGGGTTGTTACGAAGACAAAATCAGATAAAATTTGTTAAAACACTTTGCAAATGATGATCCCAATATAAGCCAACCCATCAGTGTATCATGAAAGTTCAGTATTTAAAGGAAGACCATAGGAAATCATTTTGTAAAGCCTAGAATGCTTTGTGGAATGTGAATAATTACCTCTGAATTTAAAATTGTTTCAAATTTATACTTTCATATGTTTTGTTAAAGTGAAGCTTTCCTTGTTGGTTCTGATCCTAATATTCCACAACTTATTTCAAAATATTGGGAGATATTTGGGCTCACTATATACAACTTGATTTTACTCCTTCCAAATGGGGTTGGCACTTCATATTTTTGTGTCTTGATACAAGATGAACTACAGTAGTTTTTTGACATGGGACATGGAATGGACAGTAGATTTGGAGTCAGAGGACCTGGGTTTGTTGTGCAATTGTAAAAAAGCAGTTACATGTCTCCACTTTCATTCATCTCACTCATTACAGTTTAAGGATAAGCATGGAGAATGAAAGTCTTTGTCAGCTAGTTGCAATGTGGTGACTTTTTTCAGTTATGTGTGCTCCATTTACATTTTAGGGTGATGCTAACTGCATTGGTTAATTCAGCTAACCAATTATACTTTAGAAATTACATTCTATCCAAGTCTAACTCATTAGACACTGCATCAGGTGTTCTTAATTTAAAGTCTGTGATTAAAAACCAACAATTTAAAATTTTAAATTAAAAAATTTAAACTAAATTTAAAAATCATGAGGGCACAGAGCCAAGATGTCAGAGTAAATGCAGGGACTTGCCTGAACTCTCCCAAATTTTTACTCAAACAACGTTAAAATAAAGCCTCAAAATGAATTCTGTAGTAGCAGAACCAAAAAAAAATGGTGAAACAGTTTATATGGTTATCACTGGGGTGAGAGGGAAGCACTGGCTGACCAACCCCAGAAAACAAGCAGCAGACCTTGAGAATGACTGAATCAACAGAATCAGTGCCTGATTCTAGAATAAGTAGGGAAATACAATTAGTCCTCAAAGCTGTGGGAAAAAAAAATTACAAGCTTCTCTGATAGAGAAGTCATTTCTCAAATATATATAGAACTGAGTCAAATTTATATAAAAAAAAGAGCCATTACCCAATTGATAAATGGCCAAAGGATATGAAAGGCAGTTTTCAGAAGAAGAAAGCAAAGCTATCAATACTCATATTGAAAAAAAATACTGTAAATCACTTGATTAGTTAAATGCAAATTAAAACAACTCTGAGGTACCACCTATCAGATTAGCTAATATGACAGAAAAAGAAAATGACAAATGTTGGAGGGGATGTGGGAAAGTTGAGCCACTAATGCATTGCTGGTAGGTTGTGAACTGATTCAGCCATTCTGTAGAGCAATTTGGAACTATGAGCAAAGGGCTAAAAAGAAACATGCATACCCTTTGACCCAGTAATAACATTACTAGGTCTTTATCCCAAAGAGGTAAAAAAGAAAAAAGAAAGGACTTGTATGTGCAAAAAATATTTATAAGCAGCTCTTTTAGTGGTGGCAAAGAGTTGGAAATACAGGTGACACCTATCAATTAGGAAATGGCTTAACAGTCTGTGGTATGTGATTGTGATGGAATGCTATTGTGATATAAGAAGTGACAAGCAAGATGGTCTGAGAAAAACCTGGGAAGACTTACATGAAGTTATGCAAAGTGAAATTAGCAGAACTAGGAGAGCATTACACATGGTAACAACAATATTGTATAATGATCAGCTGTGAAGGATGTCATTATTTTCAGCAATATAATGATCCAAGAAAATTCTGAAGGACTTATGATGAAAAATGCTATTCATCTACAGAGAGAAAAAAAATGATGGAGTCTGAATGCAAATTGAACCATTTTTTAAATTTTATTTGTCTTGTTTTTGTTTTGGTCTCTGTGCTTCCCCCCCCCCCGCAATATAAGTAATATGTAAATATGTTTTGTGTGACTGTATAGGTATAACCTATTTTAAATTGCTTGCCTTCTCAATGAGGGAAAACAAAAGGAAGGAATTTGGAACTCAGAATTGAAAAAAAAAACCATGTGAAAACTGCTTTGATGTAATTGGAAAAAATAAATATTAAAATATAAAGTAAAAAAAAATTAAACTTAAAAATCCAAATAAAAGGCAGCTAGGGGGCACAGTGGACAGAGTAGCGGCAGTCAGGAGGACCTGAGTTCAAATCTGGCCTCAGACACATGATACTTACTAGCTGTGTGACCCCAGGCAAGTCACTTAACCCCGATTGCCACACACACACACACACACACACACACACATAACTAATAACACAACTGATTTCCTTCGTAATGTTATATATTGTATTTTATACATTTAGAAAGGGGGCCATAGGCTCCATGAGCCTGCATAAGGCATCCATAACATACATACACACATTAATAATATCTCTGCCAGATGAGCAAGCTGGATCTTTGAACAAAAATGGAAACATTCAAAATTAATATCTTGCTAATGTTGTGTTTCTGCTTGTAAGTGGAGAAATCTCCCTTAAAAAAAGCTTGTGACCATTTTGTATTGCTTACTAGGAAATTCTTCTGTAAATCTTAAGTTTCAGTAAAAAATATTTTTTGTTTTTCTATTTTTTTTTTGTTTATTTGAGAGGTGGTGCATAGAGCAAAGAAACAAAACAGTCTGGCATTGTATACAACCACTTGGTGTGCTGACACATTTCCCATCTGTTTTCAAGAGTATTTTAGAGCCTTGTTCAAAGTTATGCCACTTTTTGGTTTCTTTAGGACTCTCTCTGATAGAACTTTTCTGTTCTTAACAAGATAAAAAGAAAGGTACATTTAATGATTAGGAAGTTAAAGACTTGGACAAGATAATAAAGCTACCTCTTTACTTACATCTACAAAATGTTTTTCCAAAGAGGGGGGAGAGAGAGAGAGAGAGAGAGAGACAGAGAGAGAGAGAGAGAGAGAGAGAGAGAGAGAGAGAGAGAGAGAGAGAGAGAGAGAGAGAGAGACAGACAGACAGACAGAGAGACAGAGACAGAGAGAGACAGTGACAGAGACAGGGACAGAGAGACAGAGACAGAGACAGAGACAGAGAAACAGAGAGAGAACCAGAACACCAAAGGAATATCTTAATTTTTGTCTTATAAACAATGCATCATATTTTGGAGACACCCAAAAAGGACCTACTATATACCATGCTATGCATGTCTAAGCATTTTACACACACATACACACACACACACAAACCCCCCACACACACATATACACACACCCTAAGATAATGTTAAAGAAAGAGGGAATAATGTGGCCCAACTTCTACTTAGGCAGTGTCATTAATATCTATCACACTATACTTATTGCAACAATTCATCCATTTGAGAAAATAAGATTATCTCTGCTTACACCCACTCAGAGAAGATAATGAAATTAAATGTATTCTTTCTCCTTCAAATTTAATCAGTTGCAACATCTGTCTACCAGAGATGAGACAAACTTGCTTAGACCAAGATGGTTTACCTGTCACCAAAGCTGTTCACCCTGGTTCAGGAGGATGTTGAACATCTTGATTAATGCTACCATCCATCCTGATTGCATCTTTAGAAACATTAGATACATTATATTGTAGGCAAGCTCGTTCTGACTCAGAGAAAAAAGAAGTTGACTTGGACATCATATTCTCTACCTCAAATCTTTCAAGGTGTTTTATTAGAGAAACCAGAGAAAGGTGCACTGGGTAATTCCTCAATGGAGGTTTTCCCAAGACATGGACAAGAATTGTTCAAGATGAGAAGCAGGTAATATTCCCACCAATGAGATTCAATAAATTCAATTAAATAAGCAATTATTCAATACCTACTATATGCAAGGCATTGTGCTAAATTTATAGCAATCCAAAGGAAAAAAAAATTAAAGCCTTTATCTTCAGGATATTATATTCTATTGAGGGATAGCGCCATTTATACAACCATATATAAATATGTACATATATATATTTTTAATATATGTGTATATGTTCACACAAATATATACATCTATAGATCCATTTCATTATATACATGTCTGAGCATATATAATATACACTTATAAACATATTCAAATATTCTTTTATATGTGTTTGAATTGATAGAGTTAGATCTGGATGACATAGATGATATAGATACATACTTATCACTTACAAAATGACGAGCATAAACTATTGAGAGGTAGTAGCCGGAAAAGCCTCACATCGGAAATGGATCCTCTGCTGAGACCTCAAGGAGGACAAGTATTCTGAAAAGTAAATTTGAAAAGGAAATACATCCCAGGTCTAAGAGATATACATATGCATGGAGGTAGAAAAGGGTCTGTAGAGTTTTTGAAACAGTTAATCAAATCAACGAGCATTTATTAATCACCTACTATGTGTCAGGTACTGTGCTAAGTGCTGGGAATATAAACATTAGCAAAAAGAAAGATAGTACCAGTCCTGAAAGAGCTTATATTCTAATGGGTGAAGAAAACACAGAGAATTGTCATTAAACCAGTTTGTCTAGAACATAGTCAGTTATGTAGGTAGAGTACTAGACTTATATTCAGTAAGACCTGATTTCAAATCTGACATTAGATTACTAGATGTGTGAAACTTGGCAAATCACTTAATATGACAACCTAATTTTCATATCTGTAAAATGAGATAATAATAGAACATACCTTCCAGAATTATTTTGAAGATCAAATGAGATATATGCAAAGTGCTTTGTAAACCTTAAAAAAATATAAATACTAGCTAGCCTGTATTAAATGACAGCTAGACTGTATTAGTAGTAGGAGGAGGAGGAGGAGTGGTATAAAATAAGCCTGGAAAACAAAGTGGGATTCAGATTATGATTGGTCTTGAATGTGAGGCCAAGTTGTATTTTATTCTAGTGGTACTGGGAAGCCACTGAAGATTTTTGAGCAGGGGGACTGACATAGTCAGATCTGTACCTTAGGAAAGTGATTTTCATCCTTCTTATACTATATGTGGAGGATAGAATGAAGAGGGAAAAGGCTAGAATCAGGAAAAACGATTAGAAGGTCATTAGATGCATTATTATTATTAGGAGATCATAGATTCAATGTCAGCTTTTATTATATGTATTTATTTGTCATTATAAAAAATATCTTATGCTTTTCAAAATGTAATAAATTTGGATTTCACCCCAATCATTTGAAATTTATAATTTAGGCCAGGTTTAAATCATCCTTTCTATTTTTACTGGGGAGGAAAACAAAAAAACAAACTTGTAAGCACATTCAAGATTGTGAATAAGACTTCAGGAGGAATATTTACTCCATTTAAGATAATTAACTTTTTTATGCACTTCAGTTAACAGCCATTTGCATGCAAATTATTGTGACACCTATGACAAATGATCATTTTATCTATTCATCCAAGCAGGTCTGGCAGGACATCTCCTTCCCCATCAGTTCCTATTATTCCGTATGCTTAGAAAACAGAAGCATAGTTTGTAGTCTTTGTAAGCTTCTGTAGGCATTCTTTGTTTCTTTCTTTGGGGTGAGCTTTTAATGTTTCATTGATACTCTTGTAGTACTTGCTGTGTCCCTCTGTTATTCCTTACTTAGCTGTTTGGCAGATCAATCTTCTTTCCTGATCATATAAGCCCTTGAGTAGTACCCACAACTGAGTGGTGGGAAGTGAGGAAAATGAATATTTTTCTATTATATTAATAGCCAAATTAGTATTGAGGTTTTTTCTTTTCTTTTCTATTTCCTCATTCAGGGACAAGTCCTTATAGGTCAGCTAATCTCTGAAGAACAGGGCTGATGATGAAATTGGTCTAATCCTCCAGGAACATTCTCCTCAATCTTGGGTGGTATCCCACCCAACTAGGAGAGTTTATTTCTGATTAAAGTGTAAATAGAATCTAATCTACTTGAATTCTAGCCCTCAAGTATTAGGCTCATGTCCTTGAAACTCCCCATTGTTCAACCAGAGTGGTCTCGGTGGAGATGGATTTTTTGGTCCAGATTGCTGGAAGGAGCTAAGACTCATGATCAAGTCATTTTATCAGCTGGAGGAGCTGAAGACTTTTAGCCCATCTCCTCATTAATAGGTCCACACCCTCATTAATTGTTCACCAATCAGGGTTGTTTTTCATCTGTCAGGGACATATCCTTTTTCAAAGGTATTTAAGCATTGAGGGATCTCGATGGTTTTGTCTTTGGTTAAGGAGAGAGACCACTGACCATCAATATATTGATTATTTGGTAACTTAATTAATAAATTAATTATTATTTACCCAGAAACTCTGTCTTTCAGGCTTTTCATTCATCTCAGTAGAGAGCCAGCCTTAGCATCAGCAAGGTCTCTTGGCTCATCCTACCTGTGTGACCCTGGAAAAATCACTTACTCTTTTAGTACTGTCTGTAATTCTTCAATGCTGCTGGTTGTAGAGCAGTTGTGAATCTACATTTCTAGAAGGCATTTTTTTTCTGACAATTCCCTACATCAATGAAATCACAAGTCCATTCTATATGTCGTCATTATTATTTACACCACTTTTTAAAGATAAATCATATTGGTGATGTACTTGCAGGCTACCTAAGCACATCATATATCTCTTCTTTTAGTTCTCCTACAACTTTGATTCTTCCAAGATTTTAGCATTCCATGATTCATAGCATTTTTACAAAGTGTAGCATTATACATAGAATGGTGATGCTTAAAATGTGATTCTTGATAACAAGGCTTAATTTAACTGCATTGAAAATTCCAGGGGCAGAGCCAAGATGGTGGATTGAAAGCAGTGACTTGCTTGAGCTCTCTCCCAAAGCCCTCCAAATACCTGTAAAAAATGGCTCTAAGCAGCCTCTAGAGCAGCAGAACCCACAAAAAGACAGAGTGAAACAAATTTCCAGCCTGAGACAACCTGGATAGTTGATTGGAAAGGTATACTGTGCCAGGCCAGGAGAGAAATGCAATTCAGCTTGGTTCCACAGGCAAAGACCAGGCCTCAGTAAACCTGGAGCTGGCCTCAGAGGATTGAATCACAGGCAGCTGTGGCAGTTTCCAGACTTCTCAACCCACAAATACCAAAGAAAACTTAGAAGGTTAATAGGAAAGGGCTATGACTGCAGTGAGAGACAAGCTCATCCCAGCCCCAATCCCAGCACAGCCCCAGGGCAGAGGCTGCTTCACAAGCTCTTGGCCCACAGACAGAAGGGGAGTAGAGTGGCTGATCAGAGGAGATTACAGGGATCTCTTTGTGGTGATCAGGCAGGGTTCTCTTGCTTTGTCCATGCTTGAATCTGGGTCACAGTTCTAGGTGGTGGTCCTGAGGTGAGAAGGAACACTGGCGTGGTGGAGTTTGTAGTGATGGTGGAGAGGGAGTCATCCTCACATTTCCAAGGCAGAAAAGAATGCTTGTGTTCAATCATAGACCAGAGCACAGGCCAGGAAAGGAGTAAACACCTCGTCCTTGATCATACCAACTTGGAGGAGCTGAAAATGTTCAGGTCCCTAGAAATATCTCTGAAAACAACTGCACAAAACCCCTGGAGCTTGGGACAGTACATTCTCCACACTGGAAGCAGACCCCTACCTTAACAAAGAGTTTAAAACTCAAGTAATTGGCTGGGAACATGAGCAAACTACATAAAAAAGTCAGACCACAGAATCTTTCTTTGGTGACAAAGAAGATTAAAACATATAACCAGAAGAAGAAAACAAAGTCAAAGCTCCTACATCCAAAGCCTCCAAGAAAAATATGAATCAGTCCCAGGACAAGGAAGAACTCAAAAAAGATTTTTAGAAGCAAGTAAGAGAAGTAGAGGGAAAACTGGGAAGAGAAATAAGAATGATGCAAGAAAATCATGAAAAACAAGTCAACAGCTTGCTAAAGGAGACCCAAAAATACTGAAGAAAATAACACCTTAAAAAATAGACTAACCGAAACAGCAAAAGAGGTCCCAAAAGCCACTGTGGAGAAGAATGCTGTCGAAAGCAGAACTGGCCAGATGGAAAAGAAAGTCCAAAAGCTCACTGAAGAAAATACTTCCTTAAAAGTCAGAATGGAGCAAATGGAAACTAGTGACTTTTTGAGAAATCAAGACATTGAAAAACAAAACTGAAAGAATGAAAAAATGGAAGATAATGTGAAATATCTCATTGGAAAAATAACTGACCTGGAAAATAGATTCAGGAGAGATAATTTGAAAATTATTGGACTATCTGAAAGCCATAATAATAAAAACAAAAAGAGCTTAGACATCATCTTCCAAGAAATTATCAAGAAAAACTAGTCTGGTATTCTAGAACCAGAGGTAAAATAGAAATGAAAGAATCCACCAATCACCTCCTGAAAGAGATCCCCAAAGGAAAACACCTAGGAATATTGTAGCCAATATGAGAGTTCTTAGATCAAGGAGAAAATGTTACAAGCATCCAGACAGAAACAATACAAATATGGTGGAAAAACAATCAGGATAACACAAAATTTAGCAGCTTCTACATTAAGGAACCAGAGGGGTTGGAATATAATATTCTGTAGGGCAAAGCAGATTGGATTATAGCCAAGAATCACATACCCAGCAAAACTGAGTATAATCCTTCAGGGAAAAGAATGGTCATTTAGTGAAATAGAGGACTTTCAAGTATTCTTGATGAAAAGACCAGAGCTGCATAGAAAATTTAACTTTCAAATACAAGATTCAAGAGAAGCATAAAGAGATAAACAGGAAAGAGAAATCCTAAGGAACTTATTAAGGTTGAACTGTTTACATTCCTGCATGGAAAGATGATATTTGTAACTCATGAGACCATTTTCAGTATTAGTGTAGTTGGAAGGAAACAAATAAGTGGGTTGATAGATAGATGGATGGATGGATGGATGGACAGATGGATGAATGGATAGAGAGCAGAGGATGAGTGGAAGATGAAGGAGTGATATCTGGAGAATAAAATTAAAGGGTCAGAGAGGATAATACTGGGAAAAGCAGAAAGGGAGAGGTAGAGTGGCGTAAATTATGTCACATAAAACAGACAAGAAAAGACTTTTACAATGCAGGGGAGGTGAGGGAAGGTGAGAGGGAATGAGTGAATCTTATTTTCATCGGATTTGGCTTAAGGGGGGTTTACTATATATACTCATTTGGATATGGAACGCTATCTTACCCTACAGGAAAATAGAGGGCAAAGGGATAAGAGAGTGGGGAGGGGGGGATGATAAAGGGGAGGGCAGATTGGGGGAGTAATCAGAAGCAAACTCTTCTGAGGAGGGACAAGGTCAAAAGAGAGAATAGAATAAATGGGGGGTGGGTTAGGATAAAGGGAAATATAGTTTTTCACAACGTAAGTGTTTTACATGACTGCACATGTATAACCTATATTGAGTTGCTTGTCTTCTCAATGAGGGTGTTTGGGGAGGAAGGAAGGGAGAAAATTTGGAACCCAAAGTTTTAAAAACAAATGTTAAAAATTGTTGTCACATGCAACTGTGAAATAAGATATACAGGCAATGTATCCTACTCTACAGGAAAACAGAAGGGGAAGAGGATAAGAGAAGAAAGGGGAAGATAGAAGAGAGGGCAGATTAGGGGAAGGGGTATTCAGAATGCATGCCATATTAGGGTAGGGGGAGGGATGAGATGGGGAGATAATTTGGAACTCAAAATCATATGGAAGTGAATGTTGAAAACTAAAAAGAAATTTTAAAAAAAGGAGTAAAAAAAAATGCCAAGCAGTTTCCCAGTTTATAGTCTTGCTGAGTTTTCTCTTCACATTTAATCTCCCAGGTGTTGGAGCTATAACTCATAGCTATTGCCATCTTCAATGCCTGTTCAGTATATGTGGCCAAAATATTTGTACCAAAAGGCTAAATCTTCCCATGTAATTGCACAGCATAATCTAGACAAGTGAGACATTGTTGTAAAATGGATAAAGCACTTGTTTGACATTAAGGAAATTTGAGTTCAAATATTACCTCCGAAAGTCCCTGCCTGTGACCTTGAGCCTTTTACTTAACTTCAGTCTCCTCATATGTGAAATGGAGCTGAAAATATCACCACTTTTACAAGGTTGGTTTTGGCTAGAATTTATATAGGATTGTAGGGGTTTTAAAGTGCTTAATATATTATCTTATTTAATTCTCCCAGCAATTCTATGAGGCAAGTGCTATTATTATCCCCATCTTGCAGATGAGAAAACTGAGTCTACGAACTTAAATGACTGGCCAAGGCCATTCAACTAAGTAGCAAATATTACAGGCAGGATTTGAACTCAGGTCCTCCTGTCTCCAAGTCCTATATTCTATGCATCAAAACACCTATGGGACTCTTTATTAGAATAAAATGTAAGGTCTTTTGCAAATTGTGAAGTGCCATATGAATATAAATTATGTTGCTGTTGTTCTTGTTGTTATGCTTTTTTGTGTTATGACTAATATTGAAATATGTTTTGTATGGTTTCATATGTATAATTGACATTATTTTGCTTGCCTTCGTAGTGGGTGAGGGAGGGGTGGGAGTGAGGGAGAGAATTTGGAATTCAAAATTTTAAAAGAATGTTAAAAATAAATAATAAAATTTTAAAAACAACCCACTTGGTTTTTCCTCTGAAGATTATGCATTTTATCTCTTTTGAGTGGTTATATATATCACTGAAGAAGCCTTGATCCAGGGGTTTGATGTAATCAGCAAAATATTCTGTGCAAGCAGGGGCATCTGCTGAACCATCTGGAGGTGCATCTATAGGGAATTCCTCTTCCATTTGGATATTGTACAAATATCTTCTTTGACAGTGAGGATATTTTCTTGTTTTATATTGATATTATGATTGAATAAGTCTGGAGAAGTATGTTTTAACTACATGACATATGCATATACTAACACGTTATTTGTAAGAAATACTTATTTTTTAACTAGCTAAATTCAAAGTGAAAAATTCCCTATTGACTAGGAAACAATACCTCCCTGTCACATTCAACTCTATCCAGTGGTAACAGCTTCAAAGAATCTCAGGCAGTGTTAGGTCCCAGCCCCTTTGAAATTCAAAGCACATGTCTTTACAAGTTTGATGTCACAGCTAGTCACCTTGCATTGATCAGAAACCAGAGGATAAGTTTATATGGGGGTGTGGTAGGATTTGGATAAGAAGCTCTGTATCAGAATCAAAAAAAAAAAAAGACAACCAACCTGTGGTTTGAGTTTGGGTCTTAGTTGAAATCAGAGCCAAAGAGAGTAGAATTGATATTTTGTTATTTATTCTGCCAATGAGTGACTCCCAGCACCACCTGTAATAGAGAGACCATCTTTCCTCAGCTTCCCCCAGACCATATTTCACATCTATCCTTCAACATCTTACATTTATCTTGCTCTGTCACTTCCCCCAAGACACCTCTCACCTTCTACATTGTGTCCTGAGAAAAGCCTGATATCAAATCAATACTACTACTGCTTCTATACAGGATATGACAATTACTTGTACTGTGATACCACTTGCTATTCTTGGATTTCCTCAGTTAAAATCTCCCTTCCTTGGCCATTCCAATATATCGTCTCTGCAATTAGAATTCAAGCTTCTAGAAAACAGGGACTATCATGTTTTCCCCATATTCCCAGGGCCTAGTACAATACCTAGAGTATAGTAGGCACTTCAATGATTTTTCATTCATTCACTCATTCAAAAGTGGGAATCAGAGGCATAGACCAAATTGAATTGGGAAAACCAAATATGCCATGTGAGCTTCAAAGAAATGGGCTGTCCCTTTTTTTTTTTGGGGGGGGGGTCCTTAAGTACAGGTCATATTCCCTCTGCTACTTAAAGGGGTAATGTTATCGTGCATCAGGACCAAAGTTTAATCTTTAGTGGTGCCCTTAGGAACTCAGACTGAGATCACAAGGTGGATCAGAAAAAGTTTAGGCTATCAGCTTTAGCCAATGCATCTGTAGAAAAAACAACAACAACTCTGCATTGAATGTTTGAGCAGATTTCAAATCTTTAAAAGTCAAACAGGCAGTATCAGAGATAAGCCAACTGTATTCCCCAGATTGGGGTCACTTTGCCCTATAGGATTTTCAGATGCCCTTGTATAAAGGCCATGGACAAGTGGCTGATTTTCTGTAGTGTTTGGTGACATGGCCAGTACCTTGATCTCTTACTTATCTTAAAGCTTCCTTTGGTCTAATAAATAGTTCTCCTCATCTGATACCAAGTTCACCAACCAGCAAAGTAAGGAAAAGGAGAATTTAGTTTACTTTACAGAATTTGCCATACTTTACAATACCAGTGTTCTTAAGTTTTCTTTTGTATCATTGACCCTTTTGGCCATCTGGTAAAGGTTATAGAACCCTTCTCAGAATAGTGTATTTACACTCATAAAATAAAATACACAGGATGATGAAAAAACTAATTATATTAAAATACAATTAGTATGTAAGTATATGTATATATGTTTGTGTGTGTGGATGGGGCTATGTGCAAGAGCGCACGTGAGCACATATCTATCATCACATATCCATCTATCTATCTATAGTTGAGGTTCACAGACCCCAGAGTCAGAACTCTTCTTCTAATGTAATCACTGAAACCACAAGAAAGAACAAATTACTGGAATGTTTGGCAATGACAGCATTTTCCAGGGACCTTAACAATGTCAAATTTGCTTCTAAATTGTCCAATAGATTAATATAAAGGATGTTTTATTTTCTTTACTGGCACTTTTGACAATTAGTCATTTACATGAACCAAAGTTTTCCCTCACTGCCTATATCTTTAGTTAGATTAGATGAACTGGCTTCCCCTTTTGAGAAACAGTGTTCAAAGATGGCCTCATCCATAGGGGAAATACTGCAGGGAAGATATTTATTCCTTTCTGCTTTACCTTTTACAGATTCTAAAGGGCCAATTAACAAAGCTAATTATGAAACTGTAAGACAATGGGACATGGAAGACATTGATATCACAGGCCACATTGCCTCCTTAAAAACACTAGTGTCAGGAAAAGAACTAACACTCACTTGGCAGGTGCACTGTGTTATTAAAAATAAAACAAAACACAAAAATACTTAGAACTGACTGTTTCCTAGGACAAGGCTTCATGTGTACTATATACAAATCTGTGTTACTGTCTGCAGTCTTACAACAAGGTGTAATTGTATAACCTACTCATGTCTCTCTCAGAGTGATCTGGATTCTTAAGCAGATGTGCACTTGTCTCTCTCTCATCTTCAACTGGTACCCACTTCCATGAATCTATCAAATACATGAACCTAATTTCTTTTTTCTGTAACTCTTACTGTTGATGGTGTTAAACAACATAACCTCTATTTCATGCTTTAAGTAAAATTCTTCAGCCTTTCAGAATTGATTGTGATGCTGAAAATTGGGGCATGTTATCTGACCTATAATAAAAATAGCCAAAACATCTCCTTTCCACACACAGTCAGTTTCTAGCTAATGTAATGTCAGGTAACCTAGAGCAACCTAATTCTCATAATCATTTTAATTAACTACTGTTTAAGGTTTTATCTAAATAAGGTTAAAAACATATTAATGCCAAAACAGGTAATTAACAATACCAAGGTAACCAAAAGCTGATTGGAAAGCTCTAAGCTTTCTATTATGTCCCTTAAATAGAATTTGATATCATACATAATTAAGAAAAGAAAAGCAGGTGGAGTGATTTAAGACACAGACCACATTCTCTATTTTACTCCAAATATCACTATGAAATTTTAACTCTGGCACTTAAAAATGCTTGTCTTTATATTTATTGTTGAAGATTTAAAATACAGTATCACCAGGAAAGGAGATAATTTGGTCACAAAGCAAGAATGAAGGACAATAGATGGATAACCTGAGTGGTACTTTGGTGCCCTCTGAAATATTCCTAAAAAGGGTGGGTGAGGGAATGATAAGGTACTGGAGGCCCCCTATTGAAGGGTCACGGGAAACATGAAGAAGATTCGGACTAGACTGGTAAACTTGGAGGGTTTGTGGTTTCTATCAATGGAAGGAGTACCTGTGCCAAAGAAATATAGGGTCCCATAAGGTATCAAAGCAGACTCTGCCAGACTATCTTTTCAGCTTCATTATACATTATCCTCCTTTCTGCAGTCTGCTTAAACCAGACTACAAATTGCCCTTTTCATATATCACACTGTTCCATCTCTAAGACTTTGCTCTCCCCCGCCACTGGAAAGTTCTTGCTTCTCATAAACTCCCTTAGTTCCTTCAAGAATCAATCTAATCATCACCTCCAACCCTAAACCTTTCCTGCCCCTGCCCCACCAACAGCTCATCTCCCTCTCCCTACTACTTCACATTTCAGCTACCTCTTTCATTATTTTGCATGTATTCAGTATATATTTATATCGTATGTACTTAGATACGTAAATGTTTTTCTCTCTCCAGATCTCTTGCCCCTGAAAGAAGAGGCTGCTTCATTTTTTTTGTATTTGGTTTTGTTTTCTGTTTCCCCAACACTAATCTACAAAATGCCTGGCACATGTTAGGTACTTAATAAATACCCATTTTTTGACTGACTGTCAAAAATATTTGCCCCCAAAGTATCAAAGCTACCTAGAGAGCATACACTTCTAAATAGCTTTCATTGAATCTTTATTACTCTTCTCATCGTGTCGCCATTAAAAGGACATTTTTTGGAAGTCAGTTTCAAATATATCAAAGTATGGTTTTCTGGGTCAAGTTGAAATTAGCACAAAATGCTCTTTCACAGGCAGTTGGCCATGAACCATGTCTGGAATGCTCAAACTTCATTTCTGCCTCTTAGATTCCCTCACTTCCTTCATTGTGTAATTCAATGCAACCTTTTTCTGTTTTGAGTTTTATTGGTAATTTTTTTTTTACATTGCAGACCTTTATAGATTTACTCTTATTTTATGAGGGTTCTCTTGCAACAAAGCAAAAAAAAAAGTGCATAAAACTAATAATACAGTGATTTCATCTGAAATGGCATGCAGCATTTCACAACTAGAGCATCTCTCTATCTAAAAAAAAATAACAACCATTATATTTTCTCTCCCTCCTATTTCATTGGGGGAAAAAAAGAAAAGAAAAACAATTTTATTGTATAAATATGCACAGTAAGCAAAATAAATCCCCTTAATATCTACATATGAATTATTTGTGTTACTATTATTAATTATTTTGCATCTTAGCTTATCACCTCTCTGTAATTGATAGCATTTTTAATCAATCTTCATAAATGAACATTGTATTGAACAGAGTTCTCAGAGCTTTTTCAAAGATTTTCCTCCTTGCGATTATAAGAGTCAAAAGGTATATATTGTTTAGTAACTTTTGGTGTATAACTAAAAAAAAGATTTTCAGAGTGATTGTACCCATTTACTGGTCTACCAACAGTAAATTTATGAGGAACTATTTAAAAACACAATAAAATAGATAAACTATAAACTAACTTTATTTTTAAAGAAGAAAATAAAATTACCAATATCAAAAATAAAAAAGAATAATTCACAACAAATGGAGAAAGAATAAAGAATATACTTAGAAACTATTTGTCCAACTACATGTCAATTAACTCAACAACTTATATGAAATAAATGAATATTTACCAAAAATATAAAATATCCAAATTAACAGAACAAGATATAATTTAAGCAACCTAATTTCAGAGGAAGAAATTTAACAAGCTAGAAATAAACTTTTAAAAGGGAAAAATGGATTCATAAGTCAATTCTATCAAACATTCAAAGAACTTAACACAATATTATATTAATTGGCTGCCGAAATAGTAAAAGAAGGGATCTCATCAAATTATTTCTGATGCAGATATATTCTTGATACATAAATCAAGAAGAATAAAAAACAGAAGAAAATTGTAGCTAATATCCCTGATTAACATATGTAACATTTAAAAAATATTATCGATGAAGCTAAAACAACATGTCAAGAAGATTTTACACTACAACTAGTTCAGGTCTATACCAGCAAAGCAGGATTAGGTTTATATTAGGACATTTATAAACTTAATTAACCATACAGATAATAATATCCACAAAAGCTATAGAATTCATCAATTGATGTAGAAACAGCTTTTGACAGAATTCAACACCCATTTTGGTTAAAAAAACACTAGAAAACATAGGAATAAATGGACTTTTCCTTAAAATGATAAATAGTATATATTTAAAATTAAGAGCTGTCATTATTTGCAATGGTGGCTATGTAGAATTCTTTCTAATAAATTCAGGGGTGAAAGAAGAAGGCTGATTGCCACCTTTTCTATTTGACATACTACTAAAAAAGCTAATTATAGCAATAAAATAAGAAAAAAAGAAATTCAGGGAATAAGCATAGGGAAAAAAGAAACACAATTAGTACTTTTAAAAAGTGTTACCTTCTATGTTGCCCTCCCCTAATGCAATATAAGCTCCTTAAATGCAGAGACAATTTTTTGTTTGCCTTTTTATTCCCAGTGCAGTCCTTAATAAATGTTTATTAAATTACTTTTTTATTGCAATGAATTGCATTGATTTGAATTGTGGGACCTCAAAAATTCATTTGTCTCCACATTTCAAAGATTGCTTTTTTCTTTTCTAGAGCACTTTAAGGAATCAGATGAGTTCATCGATCTTTCTCCAGAACAGAAGGAATGAGTTACTGCAGAGAATTAATGAGTTCTGAATCCAGAAGTTGATGAATACTGTAGTAATATTGTTTCTGAGTTTATTAGGCAATATTGGTAAATGTAGAAGATACCTAAGCACTCAGTATATTTTTTTTTTCTTAATTTCACAATACATCTACTTGTTTCTAAAATGATCATTATTATTATTATTTTTAAAATTTGAGTCTTAACCGATTC
This sequence comes from Phascolarctos cinereus, assembly GCF_003287225.1. Classification (NCBI taxonomy): domain Eukaryota; kingdom Metazoa; phylum Chordata; class Mammalia; order Diprotodontia; family Phascolarctidae; genus Phascolarctos; species Phascolarctos cinereus. Next base: position 244,892,651 of record NW_027555625.1, read on the forward strand.
TCTGCCTTTACCAAGGTGAATAATAACTCCCTAACTCTAGAAGTTAATACTGTGTAGTGTTTCCTGGATTCCTGTATTTTTATTCTATTTCTGAGTTGTATGTTGGAGAAACATTTCCTCATTTTAAGGAAAATAGCTACTTAACTATGTTTCCTTTCTCACTTTAGCTGGTCTTTTGGACTTCATTTCAATTTAAACCAATGATATTTATTAGGCACTTATCATGTGTAATGCATTTTATTAGTTTTAGAGATTCAAAGACAAAAAGAAAACAAAGCAAAATTCTGCCCTCATGGAGCTTACAGTTCTTAATAGTAAATAAAATGTGCACATATATTTATGATGGTAAAGGTAACAATCTCACTGAAACAAAACAACAACAACAACAACAACAACAAAAACTACACAAACAACTAAACAGGTTTAGTTTTCAACTATTTTAATTAATCAGCTCCCCCATCTCTTCTTACTCTCTATTCACTGTTCATCTTCCTGGAGTTTCAACTAATGGCTAAACCAAACACCCATTTTGGATTATGACAATATAAGAGTTGGCAGATTATTTTTTTTTCTTTCCTTCAATTGCTTTAAAAGCACCAGCAGTTGAAACAAGGGAGGAGAAGACATAAAAAAGGGAATGCAACAAAAAAGCAAAATAAAAGTAAGGATCAAAATAGTCCAAGTTATTTACAATATTTTCTTTATATCTCAAAATTCCTTCAAAAGACAACTGACCAAACTTTTTTTTATAGGCTTGACATTTCAAACATCAGAAAATGAATATAAAAGAGGCAGAAGGAACAGTTGTCAGACTAGTATTACTCAATTAGTTGCAAAGAACTTACTAAGCATCTAGTGGGTGTTAAACTACATACCAGGCATGATTAGGAATGCACAAGAAATAAAAAACATAAATCCTCTTTTGTATGGAATTAACACAGAAGCAAATATTTTATTTCATGTGTTCTCTATTGACATCGTATTTGGTGTTTAATAAGGGTGCAAAATTCTAATATTCAGTTATGTCTATCTGTGTTAATTCCTTCCAAAAGAAAGTAAATTTTCAGAGGCCAGATATTGTTTTCTTTTTACCTTTGTATGCCCAGTTCCTTGCACAATGCCTGGCATAAAGCAGACATTTAATATGTCCTGTTGAAGCAATAATATCAATTCTTCATTTTGAACCAAAAGATTTGCTAAAAAGTGGAGCATGCACTAAACTCTTGTAGGACTTAACAAAATGTCATATCTTAAATTATGGTCCCATAGAAATTCTCTTATTCAAGGATGAAATTATCTACATTCAGAGTTTCATTAATAAAAAGGTGCCCACATAATGGTGATTTTTGTTTTATCCACAGAAATTCCTGAAACATAGAGATGTTACAATCAATGGCAGTGTGTACACTTTATAGTTTTGGCTACTAGGATCCTATAACATCTGACAGAGTCACACTTAATGGAATGTAGGAGACCCAGAGATGATGCCAAGGTTATAGCTGTCACTGTCTTTGAGAAATACAGTCACCTTCACTGTTCCTTTCAGTATGTTACTGAAGACCTTCATTCACTTTCAGAATAAGCCTGTAAAATAATCCTCCTCTGGGGACATATAAAACACATGAGAATCACAAACATTCATACAAGGAAAGTCACTCAGGTAACCAGACTCTATAGATCCACCTTATTCTGGCTCAAAGAACTCTCATTTGGCTTTCTCCTGCTCCCTCATTCCAACTAACACTGTTCTCCAGCTCTAATAGAGTTGGCCAACCAAAAAAAAAAAACCAAAAAACAGCACCAACACTAGTTATCTCTGCATTTATATGCTACCTCTGTAGGAAGCCACCAGAAGGGAGAAAAGCTAATACCCTTTAAAAGACATGAACAGCAATTATTATCTTCCCACCCCCAAAGATCAACTACCCTGATTCTGTTTATGGTAACAGTCTGTTCAAGGAGTATGTACACAAATACAATAATAGATCTTTCAAAATCAATGATTTTTGAAATCGATGATTATTTATTAATCAATTACTATTTAGCCAGCACAGTGATAGCTACTGGGATACAAATACAAAGAAAGAAAGAATTCTTACTCACAAGGAGCTTCCATTCAAATGAAAGGAATAATCTAAAAATTAACATAAATGAGTAGAGGGAATAAATATAGAATGGTTAAATACAAGTTAATAGAGACACAAATGGAGAGAGAGAGAGAGACAGAGAGAGACAAGCATAAAAAGTTTCACGTAGGTGGTACTTAAAATCTCTTGAAGGAAAGAAAATGATTCAATGAGGTGGAAGAGTGGAGAGAATATCTCTGACAGTGGGGTGACCTTTCTTTGGAAATAAGAAAAATAACCCTCATTCTAACTAGTAAAAAGAGTATAACATGACATGATGTCATATGAAATTATATGACACGACAACGTAGCGTATAATAGCATAACACAACATGAAGTTAAAATAAGACAAAGTAGAAGAGCCCATATTACCTTTGGCCACTATCATTAAACAACTGGAGTTGTGTATCTCCATCATCTAGGATAATCTCAGCACTTTTTTGGGATCCCTCCAGAAAATTCTTTACTCCCAATTTCAGAAAATCTGTCTCAGACCTGATAATTGCCAAAACAAATAGCCTTCACATTATGAGAGCTGATGTCTGGGTGTAGAAGTTTTACAAATGCATTTTGGCTTCCACTGTTTAAAAATGCCCCTCTAATGACATGTAGTCACCAAGTAAACAATTCATTTTTCCTCTAAATGAGTGTTTAGACTGCAGAAATGGAAAGCTAATGAATTTTCCTGCTGCCAAATAGAATTTCCAAGTAATTTGAAGGGCCTTCTTGAATTCTCTCTATTTACGTGGATTATCTAATTTGGATCAAAAATATTTATAGGACTAGGACCCTTGTGGACCAGTTTCTTTCCTGTTTTGACAAACTAGGTTTCAAAACTTCAAATAAAAAATCTCCACAAAAAAAGTGAAATTGAAGATAATAATAAGAATAATTATTCGTGCTTCTGAAATTGGCAAAGAACTGCATATATTCTTATCTTGTTTGGTCTTCATAACAATATTGAGCTAAGCACTATTAGTATTGTCATTTTATAGAAGAGGAAATTGAGAAAGACAGTGGTTAAGTGACTTGCCCAGGGTCACACAGTTACTAAATTTCTGAGTTAGGATTCAAGGTCAATATGTTCCTGACTCCAAAATCTAACACTCTATTTACTGAAATACCTATTATCATGAAGTGAAAAAGACACATACTAAAAATTAATATATGTGTAATATGTATGAATATATTAAATATGAGAGGAATGGGGAGTGCTATTTGAATTTGGTAAAGTATTTTAAAGAAGATTTTATGTACCCTCATTCCCAAACTCAAATGTTTTAATAAGAAAATCATCAATGGGGAGGCACAGCCAAGATAGTGGAGTAAAAGCAATGACTTGCTTGAGCTCTCCTCCAAAACCCTCCAAAGAAAATCATCAATGGAAAAAAATCCTTAATTATAACATACTAGGACTAGGCAATGAAACTATGTGTAAAATGTTTTTTAAACCTTAAAGTATAAAAGAAACTTCAATTAATTACATTTATTATTATTAGTAGTAGTAGCACCAGCAGCAGCAGCAGCAGCAGCAGCACCACCACCACCACTATTGCTGCTGCTGCTACTACTACTACTACTACTACTACTATTACTACTATATGATTTGAAGAGAACGTGAATCCTTTCTCATTTGAAAAGAGTCTCAAGCATAATAGCAATCGTTTGCCAAATTTCTTGATGGGAAATAAATGGATGGATACTGCAGTTGTTCATCCCATGTTCTCAAAGAGAACCATCAGGATGGTGATGTTTCAACTTGCAAGTGTGTCAGGGCTGCAAATGGACAGATGGATGGATGGATTCATGGATGGATGGATGGATGGATAGATAAATGAAAAATATTTATTAAGTGCTTAATAGATAAATCAATTAATAAAGCACATACTATCTGCCAAGTGCTGTGCTAAGCACTGGAGACATAAATGCCCATATAAATGCCAACAAGGACCAACAATCTCTGTCTTCAAGGAACATACATTCTAAAGGGGAGACAACAGAGAAAAGAGAGTGTTGGCCAAGAAAGGGAGTTATGGCATAAGTTGCAAAGTTGGTGATTGTAACACAGACAGTACATTGACATCCATTGGTACTGTTGATTTGAGATTATTGTGTTGTTGATTTGGTTACAGTTCTCAGAGCAAGAGGTGGAAAGTGGGTAGGAAGAAGTGTTCGGAGAATCAAATTTGAGTGAATGATATAGATTCACCCATCTCTGCAATGATACTAAAAAATACAGAAAGATATAAAACTGTATATGAGGTCTACAATCGCTGATCACTCACATCCAGAACTACTAAATAATTATAGAAATCCCAATTTGCTATTAAGTGCTGAAGATAGGCAGAACCAGTGGTGTGGAGGAGCCAGCTCAAACTGGAATAAGAGAGCCGATCATTAGATTTTTAGTTTGAGAATTTACACTTCAATTTCATTGTCTCGACTTAAGAAAGAGATAGACAAAAGGTTAATAATTCAGATTATGCTTAGTGTGTGTGTGGTGAGTATACATATGTGTATATATGTATATAAATTATGTATAATTTTGGGAGGGAGAACTGATTGTTACACAGTTGGGTACTTGGTGAGTTACAAAGTTATATAAGACGTTGTTATAATGATATTATCAAGATTATAGTCAAGTTAGAACACAAAGCAAATAAAAAATACCAAAAATATGAAATAATACATGATAAATTAAATGAAACAATACGGTATAGTTAAAAGATCCATGGTGACAGATTCCAAGGATTTATGATTACATCTTGGTTCTGCAAGGACTATGTGCAAGCTGCTTGATTTCTCTGAGCCTCAACTTCCTTACCTTTAAAAGTAAGGGATTAGTTTAGATGATCTTTGAAGTCATCTTAGAGATGATTAAGACTGGTAGCCTCAAGTCCTAAGAGTTGGACAAGAAAAGTGCTATATGAGTTACAAGTGGTGATGGTGGATCATTGCTACCTGGAAACATGAGGGCAGACCTCCTAGAAGAGGCTACATTTGAATTGGAATTTCTCAGATCATTAGGGATTCAACAATGATTATTGGCGTTAAAATACAGTGTAGTCAAAATAAATTCTATTTTTTCATATGATATAATACATTTAGCTCCCTTTTTTAAAATTTATTTTGATTTATCAACAGGCACTTCCATAAGCTTTTGATTTTAAAATTTTTCTCCCTCTCCCTCACCTCCTCCCTTCCTAAGACAGTGTGCAATCTGATATAGGCTATACATATACATTTCTATAAAACATATTTTTACATTAGTGACGTTGTACAGAAGAATTGGAACTAATAAGAGTAACCACAAGAAAGAGAAAACAAAACAAAACAGAAGAAGAAAAAATAGCAAGTACTGTACTTCTATCTGAGTTCAAACTCCATGGTTTCTTCTTTGGATGTGGATAGCATTTTCCATCACGAGACCTTTCAGATGTTTTAGATCCTTGCATTGCTGAGAACAGCTAAGTTTATCAACATTAGTCATAGTACAACATGGCTGTTACTGCATACAACATTCTCGTGGTTCTGCTCACTTCACTCAGCATCAGTCCATGCAAATATTTCAGGGTTTTTCTAAAGTCTGCCTGCTCATCATTTCTTATAGCACAATAGTATTCTATTACATTCAGATACCACAACTTGCTTAGCCATTCCACAATTGATGGGCATCCTCTCAATTTCCAATTCTTTGCCACCACAAAAAGAGCTGCTATAAATATTTTTGTACATGTGGGTCTTTTTCCCATTTGTATGATCTCTGTGGGATACAGCCCTAGAAGTGCCATTGCTGAGTTAAAGGTTATGCATAGTTTTATGGCCCTTTGGGCATAGTTCCTAATTGGTCTCCAAAATGGTTGCATCATTTCCCAACTCCACCAACAATGCATTAGTGTTCCAATTTTCCCACATCTTCTCCAGCATTTATCATTTTCTTCTTTTGTTATGTTGGCCAATCTGATAGGTATGATGTGGTACCTCAGAGTTGCTTTCGTTTGCATTTCTCTAATTAATAGTGATTTAGAGCATTTTTTCATATGACTAAAGATGTCTTTAATTTCTTCATCTGAGAACTGTCTGTTCATATCCTTCCATCCATCATTTATCAACTGGAGAAAGACTTGTATTCTTATAAATTTAACTTAATTCTCTATATATTTTAGTTTGGTCATAAATTCTTCTGTTCTTTATAAATCCGATAGGCAAAGTATTCCTTGCTCTCCTAGTTTGCTTACAGTATCAGCCTTTATATCTACATCATGAATCCATTTTGACCTTATTTTGGTATGTGGTGTGAGATTTTGGTCTATGCCTAGTTTCTACCATACTCATTTCCAGTTTTCCCAGCAGTATTTTTTTGTCAAATAGTGAGTTCTTATGCCAGAAGCTGGGGTCTTTGGGTTTATCAAACAGTAGATTATTATAGTCATTGACTACTGTTTCTTGCATACCTAACCTATTCCACTGATCCACCACTCTATTTCTTAGCCAGTACCAATTAGTTTTGATGATTTCTGCTTTATAATAAAATTTAAGATCTGGAACTGCTAGGCCACCTTTCCCTGCATTTCTTTTCATTAGTTCCCTTGATATTCTGGACCTTTTGTTATTCCAAATGAATCTTATTATTTTTTCTAGCTCTATAAAATTATTTTTGGTAGTTTGATTGGTATGGCACTGAATAAGTAAATTAGTTTAGGTAGACTTGTCATTTAAATTTTATTATTTAGCTCCTTTCTTGCAATAAATTTTGAACTTCAGTGTATTTTCAAGTCAAATGGACTAGAAAAGAGAAACCACATAAACTGCATATCTTCCAAGAGTGTAACGAGCATTAATAGACACTTTGATGCCACTGAGGTCAATCAAGACCTAAACTGATGCTAATAGACGTTCTGAACATCTCTAATATTTTCTACTTGCATTTGAGCGCTACTTAAAAAAGATGACAGGTCTTTCTATACTTTGAAAACATCAAAAACAATAAAATGAATTACATTCAACCCCTGGAGCTTATAACTGAATGTTCAGAGTATAATCTAGGAGCAAATGAATTAGTATCTGGAGGAAACACCTTTTGTAAACTTCAATAAGATCCATAGACAAATTAAATTACACTGTATATCAAAAAGGAACATTAGTCAATTCTTTATTCTAGTATTAGACCTCTTCCGCCTCCCACTAAGGAAATCAATAGGACCAGAGGATCATAAATCCTGAGCTGGAAGGGGTCTCATTAGAACTGGAAGAAACCATTGAGAGTGATCCTATAATCTTACTGATGAGAAAACTAAGGGAGAGGGAGAAGGAGAGGGAAAGGAAGAGGGAGAGAGAGACAGAGAGAGAGAGTGACAGAGAGAGATCCCATATACATATTTACATTACATTTGATAGACCTTATGGGGCAGAGTTAGGGGAAGACACAGACACAAGGTACACAGATGGAAAAGTATGGACGAATTGTTTTCTGTGCCACTGGAGAAATTACCCACAACCATGAGCTTACGGATCCATTGGAGTACTGAAATACCTAGGGATTGCAAAGCATATTATCATAACACTCTTATAAAATGAGAAGTATAAAAATGTAAGGGAATGAGATGCAATCCCAACATCAAATAGGCAACAATAAAATGCCTAGAATGTAAGCACAGTTTGTAAAGTTGGTACAAATCAACCAAAACATGTGATTAATTCTTCAGTCAATCTGATAGGAATAGAGGGCTTTCAACATTGGATAAAGAAAATTGGCATCACAGAGGAAACATTATTTGTTTGACTAAATCAATAATGACCTTTGGAGATAAATATAAAAATAAGTTCCAGATTTGTGAACACTTTTTGGAGGTGATCACCTGGGCAGAGAGAGGAGGGGATATTTTCCCATCCAGCTCCTTACTATCCATATTGTCTGGGTTGGAGAAAACACTAAATTCATGAATGTGGGATTATAGTCACTGGAAACCAGCAAGCAGCTTCAAGCAATGTGATTCTTCCACACCACCATATGAGAGAAGAGTCTTGGTCATGGAAGCAAGAAAGAAACAGAACCTGGGAGTGCCCAGGAGAGCTGAAACCAAATGGAACTGTAAGAAAATGTCACAAAGTGAAAAATAACTTCAAGTACCAGGAATTTTGAATTACCATTTGCCACACGTGTATTTTATACATGTGCTTCACTGATATTGTACTCTAACTTTGAACCTACTCTCCCTATTGACACTGTGCACATTTGTGGGAAAATACACTCTAGGTTTATGATGGGGAAAATGTTTATATAAACTCTTTTTGATAAAACTTAGCTTAGTTGAATATCTTTTTTAAAAGTTCAGTGAGTTAATTGTATGATATTTAATTGGAAGCATACCAGTGGGGGCTCAGGATTAGGAGCAGCAGTACACAGCTTTATACCCAAGAGAACAGCTACAATCAAGGTATCTAATGCACAAATGCACGTACATATTGGGGGAATTTTCTAGAGAGGATATTATAAATATTATTATCCACATTTACAGATAAAAAATGATGTTTCAAAATTAGCATAAACCATTTCCATGGTCACAATAATAAGTGTCAGAACAAGGATTCATATTAACCTCCTTGATTCCATTCCAGAATAATTGCAATACACCAAGATATGGGGGCCCAGAAGCAGAGCCAAGATGGCAGGGTAAATGGAGAGATTTGCCTGAGTTCTCCCTCAAAGCCCTCCAAATACCTTTAAACAATGACTATAAACAATTCTAGAGTGGCAGAACCCACAAAAGAGTTTTCAGCCCAAAATAACTTAGAAAGTGGACAGGAAAGGTTTGCTGAAACAGGGTGAGAGAGGAGTGAAGTCAAGCAGAGGCTAAGCCATGCAGACCTGGCTCCAGCAAACCAGGAGGAGGCCTCAAGTGACTGAATCAGTGGCAGCAGTATGGTTTCCAGGTCTTTCAGCCCACAGATGCCAAAGACAACTGAGAAGGTCAGCAGGAAAGGTCTGCTGTACCTGGGTGAGAGTGGAGCATAGTCCAGCTCTGGCTATGCCAGCACGGATTGAACCCCAGCAAATCAGGAACAAGCATTGGAAACCACTGAATCAGCAGAAGGAGCAGCTGCTTCTGGAGCTCTCAGCCCACAGATGGTAAAGGAGTAGAAAAACTGGTCAAAAAGATTACAAGGATCTCTTTTCTAGCACTGAGACACACCTCCGGTGTTTTGCCTATATTCAGATCTGAGTCCTAGTCCTGAGTGGTAGTCTCAGTGCAAGGAGGAACACCAGAACACCAGAGCCTTCACCCAGAAAAGAACATCCCAGTTCCAGGGCAGAAAAAAGTGTCTGTGGTAACTCACAGACCATAGCACAAGGCAAGAGAATAGTAAACAGATCTCTCATTAGATCTTACCACCTTAAAAGAACTGAAAACTTACAGGTCTCTAGAATATCTCTGAAAACAGCTGCACAAAACCCCTGAAGCTTTGGACAGTGCATCCTCTACCCTGGAAGTGGAGCCCTAGTTTATCAAAGAGTTTAAAGTCAAGTAATAAGCTGGGGAAACGAGCAAACAAGAGGAAAAAAAAACTGACCAGAAAAAGTTACTATGGTGACAAGGAAGTTCAAAACATCCACTGAGAAGATAACAAAATGAAAAATCCTATAAGCAAAGCCTCCAAGAAAAATATGAATTTGTCTCAGATCATGGAACAGATCAAAAGGGATTTTGAAAACCAAGTAAGAGAGGTAGAGGAAATAATGGGCAGAGAAATGAAAGTGATGCAAGAAAATCATGAAAAAAAGAGTCAACAGCTTGGTAAGGAGACAAACAAAAAAGACTTAAGAAAATAACACCTTAAAAAAAAAAGACTAGGTCAAATGGTAAAGGAGGTACAAAAAGCCAATGACAAGATTGCCTTAAAATGCAGAATTATCCAAATGGAAAAAGAGGTAAAAAAGCTAACGGAAGAAAATAATTCATTAAAATTAGAATTGAGAAATGGAAACTAATGGTTTTCTGAGAAACCAAGAAACAATAAATCAAAGCCAAAAGAATGAAAAAAAATAGATGCCAATGTGAAACACTTCATTGGAAAAACAACAGACATGGAAAATAGATCCAGGAGAGACAATTTTAAAATTATTGGACTACCTGAAAGCCAGGATCAAAAAAAAAAAAGAGCCTAGACATCTTCTTTCAAGAAATGTTCAAGGAAAACTTCCCTGACATTCTGGAACCAGAGGGTAAAATAGAAATGGAAAGTATCCACCAATCACCTCCTGAAAGAGATTCTTAAGTGAAAACTCCCAATAATATTATAGTCAAATTTCAGAACTCCCAGGTCAAGGAGAAAATAGTGCAAGCACCTAGAAAGAAAAAATTCAAGTATCATAGAGCCGCAGTCAGGATAACATAAGATTTATGGCCTTAAACATGAAAGGATTGGAGGGATTAGAATATGATATTCTGGAGGGCAAAAGAGCTAGTATTACAACCAAGAATCACCTGCCTACCAAAAAAAGTGTATAACCCTTGGGGGGAGGGGGATAATGGACATTCAGTGGGATAGAAGACTTGCAAGCATTCTTGATGAAAAGTCCGGAGCTGAATAGAAACTTTGGCTTTCAAATAAGACTCAAGAGAAACATAACAAGGTAAACAGTAATGGGAAATCTTAAGGGAGTTAATAAGGTCAAACGGTTTACATTCCTACATGGGAAGATGATATTTGTAACTCATAAGAACTTTCTTATTATTAGGGCAGATAGAATGAGTATATATAGAAAGAGAACACAAGTGTAAGTTGAATATGAAGGGATGCTATCTAAAAAAAGCTAAGGAGTGAGAGGAATGTATTGGGAGAAAGGGAAAAGAAAAGTAGAATGGGGTAAATTATCTTATATAAAAGGAGCAAGAAAAAGCTTTTACATTGGAGGGGAAGAGGGGGAGGTGAAGAGGAGTGAGTAAACCTTACCCTCATCAAAACTGTCTCAAAGAGGTAATAGCATACACCCTCAGATGGGTATAGAAATCTCCAGGACAGTAGGAGGGGAAAGGCATAAGATAGGAGGGAGATGGAAATGAGGGCAGATTCATGGAAGGGCTAGTCAGAAGCAAAACACTTTTGAGGAAGAACAGGGTGAAAGGAGAGAGAAAAGAGTAGGGGAAATAAGATGGAAGGGAATACAGTTAGCAATAGTAACTGAGGGGGAAAAATGAAGAAAATTTCTCTGATAAAGGCCTCATTTCTCAAACATATAGTGAACTGAGTAAAATTTTTAAAAATAAGAGTCATTCCCAATTGATAAATGATCAAAAGTTGTGAACAGTTTTCAGATTAAATAATCAAAGCTATGCATAGCCATGTGGAAAAATGCTCTGTCACTATTGATTGGAGAAATGTAAATTAAAACAATTCTGAGGTACTCCTTAACATCTATTAGATGGGCTAATAGAACAGAAAAAGAAAATGACAAATGTTAGAGGGGATGTGGGGAAAATGAGACATTAATGCACTATTGGTGGAAACGTGAACTGATTCAATCATTTTGTAGAGTGATTTGGAATTAGGCCAATGGGCTATAAAATCATGAATATCCTTTGACCTAGAATACCAATACTAGGTCTGTGGCATTTGGTTATAAGGGAATACTACTGAGTTATAAGAAATAATGAGCAAGATGCTCTCAGAAAAACCTGGAAAGACTTACATAAATTGATGCAAAATGAAATGTACTGTGTACAAAGTAACAGCAATATTGTAAGATGATCAGCTGTGAATGACTTAGCTATTCTCAGCAAAACAATCCAAGACAGCTCTGAAGGACTTGTGATGAAAAATGCTATCCATCCCCAGAGAAAGAACTAATGGTGTCCAAATACAGACTGAAGCATTCTTTTTTTTCCCCTTTATTTTTTGAGGGTTCTTTTGTCTATGTTTTCTTTTACATCATAACTATAATGGAAATGTTTTGCATGACTACAAATATATAACCTCTACCAAATTGCTTGCCTTCTCAAAGTGGGGCTGGGAGGCAGGGAGTAAGGGAGATAATTTGGCACTCAAAGTTTTAAAAATGAATGTTAAATTTTTTTTTTACATGCAACTGAGGAAAGAAATATTAAATAAAGAAAAAATAAACGGGAGCCCAGGATACAGAGAAATCTTTCTATATATCAAATTCTTATCATAGATTCAACTTCCTTGTATTAAGTTTGAAGGTATATGTTAAATTCAAGTATTGCTAGTATTTGACACAGTGCCTTGCACATAGTAGGAATGTATGCTAGTAGAATACAGAACATAGTAGAACAATGTTAGTTGTCTGACTGATTGACACATTAAGTCTATATCAATTGTTAACATCTTGACTTGTATTAATTCATCCTTTCCTTAGCAGAAAGTGAGATCCTGAGGGATACTTCGAAGAAATCTTCTTATACCTTTTTTTCTGAAGTCTTTTTTTCCCTTTTGTTTTTATAATTAATTAATTTATTTTTAGTTTTCAGCACTCACTTCCATAAGATTTTGAGTTTTAAATTTTCTTCCCCTCCCTCTCCTCCCACCTCCCCAAGATGGCTTGCAATCTGATATAGGCTCTAATTATACATTCATATTAAACGTATTTTCATATTAGTCATGAAATAAAGAAGAATTAGAACTAATGGGAGGAACCATAAGAAAGGAGAAACAAAACAAAACAACAAAAGAAAAGGAAAGCAAATAAGATGCTTCCATCTGCATTCAGACTGATAAGTTCTTTCTCTGGATATGGATAGAATTTTCAATCATGAGTCTTAAAACAGCTATTTTCAAAGTGTTCTGTTTCAAAAAAGATGAACACAGATTTTTATAAGGAAAAAAACAAATGCTACTGAAGGTTTTTCTACTTTTCTTCTTGGTGATGAGAATGAAGGAAGAAATTAGAAATGCTAACAAGGTAACTTTATACTCTCTGTCTCTCTCCTTCATAAAATTGAAAGTTCTCAAGTATCTCTCTTACTACCATAAGGGCTTTTGATGCCTTGAGAGTCTGAACTTGACTACTATACCTGCCAAGAACTGTTTTAATTTAGGGGAAAATATTTAGGCTGAGTTAGAATATTGTTTCCTACTTAAATATGGAAAGAGAAGCAAGGTTAGATTAAACAATGGGTTTTTTTTTAAGATTTTATATGTCCACAGTTACATGTAAAAATAATTTGTAACATTCATTTTTAAAAGCTTGAGTGCCAAATTTTCTTGCTTCCTTTCACCCCAACCCCCTACCCATTGAGAAGGTAAGCAATATAGATTATTCATATGTAGTCATGCAAAACATTTCCATTACAGTCTTGTAGTGAGAGAAAACATGGACAAAAAGTACTCTAAAGAAAAATAAAAATAAAGAAAGTTTAAAAATGTATGCTTCAATATGTATTCAGACACCATCAGTTCTTTCTTTAGGGATGGATAGCATTTTTCATCATAAGTCCTTTAGAGTTGTCTTGGATCATTGTATTGCTGAAAAGAGCTAAGTCATTAACAGTTGATCACCTTACAATTTTGCTGTTATTTTGTACACAGTACATTTCACTTTGCTTCAACTCATCTAAGTATTTCTAGGTTTATCTGAGAGCATCCTGCTTATCATTTCTTATAGTTCAGTAGTATTCCCTCATAATCACATATCACAATTTGTTGAGTCATTCCCCAATTATTGGACATCCTCAGTTTTCAATTCTTTGCTCCCTGAAAAGAGCTGCTATAAATATTTTTGTGCGTATAGGTCTTTTTCCTTTTTGTTTTTTATCTCTTTGGGAACTGACCTAGTAGTGGTATTGCTAGGTCCAAGGGTATGCATGGTTTTATTGGGCATATTTCTAAATTGCTTTCCACATTGATGGAATCATTTCACAACTCCACCAACCATGCATTGTCCCATTTTTGCTACATCTCCTCTGATATTTCTCATTTTCTTCTTTTGTCCTATTAGCCAATCTAATAGATATGAGAAAGTAGGTAAGAATTGTTTTAATTTGCATTTCTCTAACCAATGGTGAGTTAGAGTATTTTTATATATGGCTTTAAATAGCTTTGAATACTTCATCCAAAAACTTTTCATATCTTCTGATCATTTGGGGAATGGATTTTATTTTTATAAATTTTATTCTGTTCTCTATATGTTTGAGAAATGAGGCCTTTATCGGAGAAGCTTACTTCAAATTTTTTTTCAGTTACTATTGTTAACTGTATTTCTCAACATTCTATTCCCCCCATTTATCCTATTCTCCTCTTCTCTCTCTCCTTTCACCTTGTCCCTCCTCAAAAGTGTTTTCCTTCTGACTATCCCCTCTTCCAATCTATGCTCCCTTCTATGCCCTCCACCCCCTTTTATCTCCTTTCCCTCCTACTTTCTTATAGGACAAGATAGATTTCTACACCTATTGAGTGTGTGTAGTACTCCCTCTTTGAGCCAGTTCTGATGAGAGTAAGGTTTATTCACTCCCCTTCACCCACTCTTCTTCCCCTCCACTATAAAAGCTTTTTTTTCTTGCCTCTTTTATGTGAGATCATTTACCACATTCTACTTCTCCCTTTCTCTTTCTACCAGTACATTGCTCTCACCCCTTAGTTTTATTTTATTTATTTTTAGATAGCAGCCCTTCATAACTAACTCATAATTGTGCCCTCTGTCTATATATAAAAACTTTCTAACTGCCCTAATAATGAGAAAGTTCTTATGAGTTACAAGTATCATCTTCTCATGTAGGAATGTATGCAGTTTAACCTTATTAAGTCCCTTATGATTTACCTTTCCTGTTTACCTTTTTGTGCTTCTCTTGAATCTTGTATTTGAAAGTCAATTTTTTTTATTCAGTTCTCATCTTTTCATCAGGAATGCTCGAAAGACCTCTTTTTCATTGAATATCATTTTTCCATGGAAGGATTACACTCAGTTTTGCTGTGTAGGTGATTCTTGATTGTAATCCTAGCTCCTTTGCCCTCTGGAATATCATTTTCTAAGTGTCCTGATCCTTTAATGTAGAAGATGACAAGTCTTCTGTTATGCTGACTGTGGCTCCATGATATTTGATTTTTTTTAATTTCTGTCTGCTTGCAATATTCTCTTTATGACTGGGGAGCTCTAGAATTTGTTTGTAATATTCCTGGGAGTTTTCATTTTGGGATTTCTTTCAGGAGGAGATTGGAGGATTCTTTCCATTTCTATTTTACTCTCTGGTTCTAGACTATCAGGGCAGTTTTCCTTGATAATTTCTTGAAAGATGATGTTGAGGCTCTCTCTCTCTTTTTTTTTTTTATCATGGCTTTCAGGTCATCCACTAATTTTAAATTGTCTCTTCTGGATCTATCTTCTAGTTCAGTTATTTCCAATGAGATATTTCACATTGTCTTCTATTTTTTTCCATTATTTTGGTTTTATTTTGTTGTTTCTTGAATACTCATGAACTCATTAGCTTCCATTTCTCCATTTGAATTTTTAAGGAATTATTTTTTTCAGTGAGCTTTTGTACCTCCTTTTCAGATTAAACAATAATTGATAAATAGTTAAATATTCTCAAAAATCCCCCTCTCTAGTATAATTTTCACTTCTTCAATTACCTCACTCTTATGGAATCTACTTTTTGTTTTTATCATGATCTTTATCCCTTAACTTCGAAGACTTATCTCTACCCAAACTGGGGTCAATTTCAAAAATGAGTGAGCTGCTAGTTTAAAATTCTATCCTGCTGATTCCTGGTCATGGGTAATTCTCATAATCTTTATTCTGTTTCTACAATTTCTCCTAAATGCCACTTCATCTAATTACTTTTCATGTTACACACACAATAACACAGAGAGTTTTTTTAAAAAATTATTATTATTGTCTCCATTTTTACAGATGGAAAAACCAAAGCAGAGGGAGGTTAAGTAATGTGCTCAGAGTCAAAAACCTATTAAGCGTCTGGGGTCAGATTTGAACTGCAGTCTTGTGCTCTATCCACTGTGCTTGTATATAATTAGTTTTCATGAATTATTCTCATATGCAAAACTTATGTAAAGTATGCTTCTCCTCCCTCATACAGCTTATGGTCTGGTAGGGGGATAGGATGCAAACAGAAATATTTATAATATGCAATGTTTTATATAAGTTCAGCGAGGAAGTACTATGTGAGATCTGTAAAGGGAGCTTTCCCACACTAGCAATGAGCAAAGAAATAGAAGAGACAGACATTAAAAGATGTGTTAGATAGTTAGACCATGGTACGAGGTGAATTTCATATGAGCAAAAAAGCACAGAGTGCTCTCTCTGCCTAATATTATAAGCACCTTAGAAGCATGACCTGAAAATAAGACTTCTTTGGGGACAAATATAGGAGAATGTAAATAAGGACACCTTGGGAAAGTCACCCAGACCATAACAGTTATGCTGTCCTGCCATTATGAAATTCCACTTGACCCTCTCTCTTCCCCTTCTCCATTGACTACACATTCTTCCTGTGCTAGCAGTGTGACTTGTCTAGCCATCAAACAGCCACAGAGAATCCTTTTTCTTTCAGGTTTTATGTGCTAGCTTCAGCCTGCCTCAGTATGGTGGAGAAACTGGTGCACCTGTCACTGATACTGACAGCAGCTGCTCGCTTCTGTCCCAAGAGCTCAACTGCCCTGACTTTCTGATTGTGGTAACAATCATTTCCTCTATATTCTCTGTGATCTCATTGCAAGATCAAAATTTTCTTCAAAATTTCATTTCACAAAGGTTGGAATTATATATATAAAGACACATACGTTTTAATCTGTTGAATAGAAAAAAAAATTTATATGTATGTGCATAATAAATTAATATGCATTTATATTAAGGAAGAAACAAACAGTGAATATATACATACATATAAATGTGTAAATGTGTCTGTACATATAAAACAATTGTTCTATACATACACATAAATTACTATATATTTTTGTATTAAGTAAATAATATATATCTATATATGGACATACCAAAATGTATATATACATAGAAATTAATTGCTTTATTCAAGAAATAAAACTTTTTCTTGCCAAAATGAAATAAACATGACCCAAAATGCA
This sequence comes from Phascolarctos cinereus, assembly GCF_003287225.1. NCBI lineage: Eukaryota > Metazoa > Chordata > Mammalia > Diprotodontia > Phascolarctidae > Phascolarctos > Phascolarctos cinereus. The sequence goes on from NW_027555625.1 coordinate 244,909,831, forward strand.
CACACAAGCACACACATGCACACACATGCACACACACATGCCAGAAGTCTAGATGGCTATCTGCTGTTGTGGAAAGGAGTCAAAGTAAGAATCCAGGTCTTGGTGACAGTTCACTAATCTTTCAAAGAGTGATTAAACATGCTATGAACAGAAAGAATAAAAATATATACGAGTTAAAAGACTATTTTCCCCAGCTTCAGTACATAGAAATGTTGGCTCCTATAAAGAAATTTAAAGAGAAGTGGGAATTAAATTCTGTTGGTGCTGAACCTCTGAAATCTTAACTCAAAATTCAGTTTCCCCTTTACAGAATACTAATTTGAAGCCAGGATTTCAATGAAATGCTTCAGAGAGCAGAGCTCATTCCCACAGTAACTAAATCCCTCCCAGGCCACCAAGCTCCAAATAATTACTTACCAAAATGTTGAACTTGCCACTGCTTAGCTGTGGCAGGGTTTGTCTTTCCCAAAAGCCATGGGACTTTTTTTAACCACAGCCTGGTTTAACCAAATCTCTTGGTGCTCTTTCCCAAGAGGGAGTAGAAAACAACAGTGACATAAATCTTCTTTACTTGTAATTAACATTCAAACGTTTGTTGAATGAACAAATGAATTTTTAACAAATCATTATTTAAATGTTCTATGTAGTCAACTTCCAATTAGCCAGGCTAGCTAATAAAAGAACTATGCTGTGAAAAATCCAGGAAAACCCATAGCAAAATATTTTTATATTGTTTTAGACTGTACCTTATGTTTTTTTTCCCTTTCCTTTTTTTTTTTTTGGCATCAAATATAAGTTTCATATTCTATCCAGCTTGGTGATGCTAAGACAAGTGCATTCCCTAAAGGTGGGCAAAAGCAGCCCAGAATTTACTGAGTGGTAAGAAGTGAGGCAGGCACTGAAACATAGTCAGGAATAATTCACCAAGTGAATAGACCACCCTGGGTAACTGAGAGCTTGCTTTATGCCTATGTGCCATTTTTCTGAGAGTCTCAGATTATTTCCATATTTCTTGAACATTGGCCATTTGGATGCTTGTATGCAATGCACTGGGCCAACCTGCTGCTGCTGATTCTGTCCCTCTCTCCTCGAGCTCATAAATGGGAATCAAATAAATTAGTGCCATTCACTGAAGTAATTAGAATGAGGGCTCTGGAGGCTGATAAATTTTTTTTTAATATCCCTTAGGGAGGAGATTTGATCAGTTTTTTCCTACCCATTTTGAATCTTTCATTTGGCGTCAAGTACCTCTCCAAATAAGTGAGTATAAACTATTCCACACCTCCTCAATAGGAAAAGGAAAAATAAACTCATGCGCCAGATTTATGTGTCCAAAAGAGATTTATTAAAATATATTCTTTTCAATCATCTTAACACAAGTGAATGATGCTGTGGGTCTTCAAATCTCTGTCTAGGAGGGGTAATGGTATGGTAATTCCCCAGCCTGGGAATCTGTGACATTTCCAAAGGTATTTCCTCAGCTTTCCTTGTTTCCATAGGAAATGCCCTGTCTCTGATGTGTGTTAGAGCTGATCCCTTCTTTTTTTGTGGGGGAAGGAGTTATTTTATCATGATTAATAATGGAAAGGAAGGTGTTATTTGCTGATTTCTGGATCTTCAAATATAGTAAAGCTTGAGGGGGTATGGAATGGGAGTTTAGTGTTCCATGATTTACTCAAAGTTGACTAAGAAGGAAGTTATTAACTATGATGGTAGGGGTCATAGGGGATTCTGGGACCTGAGGAAAATTCATCTATGAAATTGATAGGAAAAGAAGTGGAAGTTTGGATTATTTTAGGGGTGAAAAAAGTAAGGGATACATGCCTATTATCTGATAAGTGACAGAAGAAAGGACTTTGTTTAGTCTTTTAAGTAAGTAATCAAAGATCTGACAGAGGTGCTTAAGTTGTTGTTTTTCTTTGCAGGGGAGATAAAGGGTTGAGATTCTATATGTGAAATGCTAATTCAAATTTCACAGGGGTGAGGAGAGATATAAGCTCCCAAATGCAAGGATAATAACATTCCCTTATTTATTTTTACTTTAAAAAATAGTTAATATTTCCCCAGTTACATGTAAAAAAATTTTTAACATTTCTTTTTAAAATTTTGAGTTCCAAATACTTTCCCTTCCTCCCTCCTTTCCCCCTCCCACATTCCCATTGAGAAGGCAAGCAATTTGACATAGGTTATACATGAGTAGTCATCTAAAATATTTCCATGTTATTCATGTGAAAGGAGAGATAGACCAAAAAAAAAAAACCCTCAAGAAAAATAATCTCAATCTGTATTGAGAAATCAGCAGTTCTTTCTTTGGGAATGGATATCATTTTTCATAATAAAGTAATAAATCCTTCAGAGTTGTCTTGGATCATTGTATTGCTAAGTATAACTAAGTCATTCATAGCTGATCATCTTACAATGCTGCCGTTACTTTGCATACAGTATATTTCACTTTCAATCAGCTCCTGGAAGTATTTCCAGGTTTCTTCCGAGAACATCCTGACATCATTTCTTGCAGCACAATAGAATTCTATTACAATCACATGCCACAATTTGTTCAGCCATTCTCCAATTGATGGGCATTCCCTCAATTTCCAATTCTTTGCTCCCAGAAAAGGGCTGCTATAAATATTTTTATACATAGAAGTCCTTTTCCTGTCTGCTTTTTTATCTCTTTAGCAATAGAGAGGTAGTAATGGTATTGCTAGGTCAAAGTGTATGCATGGTTTTATAGCCCTTGGCATAGCTTCAAATCTCCCTATAGAATGGTTGAATCAGTTCGCAACTCCACCAACAATGAATTAATCACATATCCCCTCTTACATTTGTCATTTTCTTTTTCTATCCCATTCATCAATCTAATAGATATGTGGTAGCACATCAGAATTGTTTTAATTTGCATTTCTCCAATCAATAGTGAGTTAGAGCATTTTTTTAATATGGCTATAGAGAGTTTTGATTGTTTCATCTGAAAACTATTCATACCTTCTCATCATTTATCAACTGGGGAATAGCTATTCTATAAATTTGACTCAGTTCTCTATATGTTTGAGAAATGAGGCCATTATCAGAGAAACTTGATTTGATTTTTCCCCCAGTTACTATTGCTAACTATATTTCTCTCCATCCTATTCCTCACCTCTTTTTATTCTATTCCCTGTCTCTTTCACCTTGCCCTTCTTCAAAATTGTTTTGCTTCTGACAACACCTTCCCCCAATCTGTCCTCCTTTCTATCACCCCCCCACCTTCTCTAATGCCCTCCCCTCCTATTTTCCTCTAGGGTAAGATAGAGTGCACATGTTATTCCCTCTTTGAGACAATTCTGATAAGAGTAAGTTTCCCTCATTCCCCCTCCCCATTCCCTCCTCTCCACTGTAAAAGCTTTTTCTTGCCTCTTAAGTGAGATAATTTACCACATTCTATTTCTCCCTTTCCCTTTAAAATAATACATTCCTCTCTCACCTCTTAATCTTATTTTTAGATGTTATACATTCACATTCAAATCACATATTTATCCTCTGCCTATATATAATCCTTCTAACTGCCCTAATAATGAGAAATTTCTTATGAGTTATGAGTATTCTCTTCCCCTGTAGAAATGCAAACAGTTCAACCTTATTTGGTCACTTATTTCCCTTTCCTGTTTATCTTTTTATGATTCTCTTGAGTCTTGTATTTGGAAATCAAATTTTCTACTAAGTTCTCCTCTTTTCATCAGGAAAGCTTGAAAGTCTTCTATTCCATTGAATATCTATTTTTTTTCCCCTGAAGGATTATATTCAGTTTTTCTGGGTAGTTATTCTTGGTTGTAATACTAGCTCCTTTGCCCCCTGGAATATCATATTCTAAGTCCTCCAAACCATTAATGTAGAAGCTGTTAAATCTTGTGTTACCCTGACTGTGGCTCCATGATACTTGAATTGTTTCTTTCTGTCTGCCTGCAATATTCTCTCCTTGACCTGGGAACTCTAGAATTTGGCTATAATGTTCCTGGAAGTTTTCATTTTGAGATCTCTTTCAGGAGAAGATTGGTGGATTCTTTCCATTTGTACTTTACCTTCTGATTTAGACTACCAGGGCAGTTTTCCCCTTAATAATTTCTTGAAAGATGACATCTAGGCTTTTTTTGTTTTGCTTTGTTTTGTTTTGTTTGATCCTGGCTTTCAGGTAGTCCAATAATTTTAAAGTATTCTCTCCTGGATCTATTTTTCACATCAGTTATTTTTCAAATGAGATATTTCATATAATCTTCTATGTTTTTCACTCTTTTGGTATTGTTTTATTGCTTCTTGAATTCTCATAAAGTCATTAGCTTCCATTTACTCCATTCTAATTTTTAAGCAATTATTATCTTTAGTGAGCTTTTGTACTTCCTTTTCCATTTGGCCAATTCTACTTTCTAAGGAGTTTTGTTTTGTTTTTCTTCAGCAAATTTTTATACTTCTTTTACCCTTTGGCTTAGCCTGTTTTTTAAGGTATTTTTTCAGTATTTTTTGTCTCCTTTACCAAGATGTTGACTCATTTTTTTATGATTTTCTTGAATCACTCTCATTGCTTTTCCCAATTTTTCTTCTACCTTTCTTACTTGATTTTCAAAATCCTTTTTGAGTTCTTTTGCGGCTTGAGACCAATTCATATTCTTCTAGAGGCTCTAAATGTAGGAGTGTTGACTTTGTCTTCCTCTGAATATATGTTTTGATCTTCCTTGTTACCATACTAACTATCTATTTTGTTGTTGTTGTTGTTGTTGTTGCTGTTTGCTCATTTTCCCAGCTTATTTCTTGACTTTTAACTTTTTGTTAAAGTATGATTCTGCTTCCATGGTGGAGGGTACACTGTGCCAAGCTTTGGTTTTGTGTAGCTGTTTTCAGAAATACTTCTAGGGACCTGTATGTTTTCAATTCTTCCAAGGTGGTATGATCTAAGAAAAGTTGTGTTTACTATTCTCCTGGTCTGTGCTCTTGTTTGTGAGAAACCACAAGCATTCTTTTTGTCCCTGAAAATATAATGACAGTCCTTGTTACCCTGTGGCTGCAAGCTGTGATTTTCTAGTGCTCCTCCTCACCCTGGGACTGCCATCCAGAATTGGGACCCAGATCTGAGTATGGGTAAAGCAAGAGAGTCCTGCCTCAGTACTAGCAAAGAGCTCCCTGTAAACTCCTTTTGACCAGTTGTTTGACCTCCTTACCATCTGTGAGCTGAGACCTCTGGCACTAATTGCTGATGATGATGATTCAGTGGTTCCCAAGGTCTGCTCCTGGTTTATGGGGGCAGCACCAATACTGGCACAGCCTTAGCTGGACTATGCTTTACTCTCACCCAGATTTGACAGCCCTTTCCTGCTGACCTTCTAAGTTGTCTTTGGCTGTTGTTTCACCTTGTACTTTTGTGGATTCTGCTACTCCAGGATTTGTTTCATGACATTACTTAATGGTGTTTGGAGGGGTTTAGGGGAGACTCAAGCTAGTTACTGCCTTTTCTCTACTATCTTGGTTCTACCATCATGTTCTTATTTATTAATATAGTTATGTACAAATGTATAATGTTATATACATGTTCTATAGCAAGCAATGCAGATTCCTTACAACAAATGATAGCATTCGTAGTCAAAGTATGCTTTTATATACATAATAAAAAGGGGGTATAGAGCTACAAATGCCAGGCATTATAGAAAGAGCTACAGTAGCTATGGATTTGTTGGACTTGCCAAACCAAAACACTCAAAGCCTTGTTGTACCTTAATCTTTTCACCTAAGAGAATATTTTATTTGATATTCAAGGGAGTTGACTTGCAAGAATTTCCATGAGGAATGGAAATCTAGGACCTTAAATCTGTAGTCATGGCTCATACGATGTTAATCTTGGATTGACCATCATTTTACAGAAGAAACTGAGGCCCAGACAGGTTGTTACTTTCCAAAGTAACAACTAACTTGTTATTGATACACAGTGAAATGTCACCTCGGGTTTGCAAGCTCTGTGGTTTGTTAGCCCAACATCAGTGATATTATTAGATTTTAAGATCTGTGATTTAAAAGAGTGGAATCATAGACTGTCATAGCTCTAACAATAATGAATTTCTAGATTGTCACGGTGAGAAAAGGAATGACAGATCTAGTCCAACTCAATCCCTTCTCAATTTCCCATTTTACAGATAAGGAAAATGAGGATTGGGTTGTTATCAAAGTTCACATGCTAATAATGAGGACAGAGTCCTGATTTACAACCAAGTCCCTTGACTCCAAATTCAGTGCCTTTTTTTTTTTTTACTATACCCTATTGCATCTTACAAAGCCTTTTAAAACAAGCATTTTCTAGAGGGCTGATTTACTGAAGGAAAAATACAAGTTGTATTCTGCCAAATTACTGCAGTACCTATAAAGTGGTAAGGTCATTTCTACTGCTGAAATGTCACTGGAAAGATTTTAAAAATAGATTTCTTGGTGCAGTTTTAATAATGTCGAGGTTAAAGATAAGAAAAGAAAATAACAATGAACATGAAACAGAAATACTTCAATTTAAAGACAGCTTGGTAGCTCCTTATTATTTCTATAAGACATATAACATATTGTACATTACTAATGTTCTTGTAGGAATTATTTTCAGAATTAGAAGCCTCAATATCCTGGAGTCTGTGGAGCAAGCCAGCAACTTAGCTATCTTGCTTACAGTAGGAAAGGAAGAAATCTCCAAAGAAATGCAGACTGAGGCCTTGATAGAGTGTTAGACTTGAAACCCAGAAGACTTTTGTCCATATTCTACCTCTGACATTTACAATATGTGTGACTCTGGGCAAGAGACTTAATGTCGTTGAGCCTCAATTTCCTCATCTGTAAAATGAGGAACAGCACCTCACTATATACCACACAGGCTCAAACAAGGTAATATCTGAAAAGTGATTTGACAGTTATTATTATTTGTAGGATTGTTGGTCATAATGACATCATTTTTGGATGGAACAGGAACTCCAGGTGAGGAAACTAAACACTGCATGCAAATATAAATCACCTACTCTTCTGTAACTTAGAGTTTTAGAGAGTTGCTGAGAGATAATATGATTTACCCTGTCCCTCATAGTCAATATGTGACTGAGGTGGGATTTGAGTCGAGGCCTTCCCAATTTCAAGGTTTCTTCTCTATCCACTGTACCATATTGCTACGGATGGAAAGCAAAGTCTCAATTAGCTGTAAGTTAGAAACCAAGGATTTCTTCCATCACATATCAGCAATTCTGATACACCCCAGCTGAAACAGTTGGATTGCACCTAGTCACCTTTCATGTAAGAAGGTTGAACTTTTAACAGCCAAAGAAACATTTAGAATACATAGTCCCCAAATTTAATTGCAACTGAAATTCAAAGAAGGAAAGGAAGAAACATTTATTTCAAGAACAGTGTGAAGCACTTTATAAGCATTGTTTCATTTGATCCTCATGAAAAACCTGGGATGTGTGTGCTATCATCATGCATATTTTAGCATTGAAAAAACTGAGGCAGACAGGTTAAATGACTTGCGCAGAATCATGTAACTAGTAAGTGTCTTTGGCCAGATTTAAACTCAGGTATTCTTGACTCCAAGCCCAACATTCTGCTCTACCACTAGCTACCTCAAGAATCCAGTGAGGGAAAGAAAAAAGGAAATGAAACAATCATTTATTAGGCTTCTACTATGCCAGGCTCTCTCCTAAGCACTTTACAAAAATTATATCATTTTATCAATGTTCAATAATCATGAATGTCACTGTAGGAAAGTGTTTTAGAAGTCCTGGTTTATAATACTAGTTATGGAACAAAATATTTTCAAAGAAAATTACCTCTGTCTCATTGGGCCTCAGTTTCTCAGTCTGCAAAATTGGTTACCTAACACTGATGATTATGATTCCCAAACCAGTGTTCATTTTACTGCTTCAGATGAAACTTCAATATTATAATTCATTTCAGTTATATTTTAATCAATTTTAATGGACATGGGCATTAATTGTGGAATCAATGCCCAGTCACAAGATCCTTGTTTTCCAGCTTGAATTTAAGAAAGTTACCTTTAGATACCCAATTTTAACTTTAGAGAGTCCAAGCAAAACTAATTACAAATTTACTACAGTTCTAGGCTTTCAGGCATTTTTTATGATAATATATATGGAAATCAAATCACTTGCTAATGCTTGTTAAAATTTTCTTAAAAAAAAAAACAAAAACAAAATAAATAACAGCACAGCTTTAACCTAAGCCACCTAGGAAAGACATCTTGACAAGTCTTATATCAGAACATATTGTCCTTTCAAAGGATTAATAAAAGGACTTAAGGGGATTTTGTGATCATTCAGTATTGGGAGGGTTATTTTGACTATTTTGTTGGCAAAGTATATATTAACATTATTTAAATGTTATGATAGGAGTAACAAATAGCAGAAGTAAGGGGAGCTACTTAAGAGGAGGCCTAGAGCTCTCTATATTTGTTAGAGAACAAATCAAATTAGTTATGCATAGTTTGATTATTAAGTAATGAGATTTAGTTTCTTGGTGGTTTGTAAAGGAGTTCCAAAGGTCAATCCCAAAATGAAATTTGAAACATACTTAGAGTAATTATCACTGGAATAAATAGAGGGCTTTCTAAGAATACTGCCCTGAAGAGCATTTTTCATTGAGATATTTGGAGGTGTATCTGGTGAAGTACTAAGCATTATGGAAGTTCAGAGGATGATGAAAGTATTTCTTGATATTAGAATGTAAGCTCCTGGAGGTCATGAATTGTCTTTTCTTTTGCATTTTGTAATTCCAATGCTTAGTACATGCCTGCCCACCTAGTTAAGTCCTTGATAAATGCTTTTTCATTCATTCATCCATTCTTATTGAAGGGGAAGGATTAATGGAAGAGGTAGCATTTTACCTCATCCTAGAAAGTAAAACAATAAGAATAACAACAACAACAATATTCATATCAAGGTTGGGGGTAGAGAACACAGTTCTAAGTATGAGAACCAATCACTCTTTTCTTTCCTTTCTTTGTACTTGTCTTAGAGCTCCTTCACTTAGGGACCTTAATGTACTGGTAAAGACTGGCTCATTTTTATATAACTCAGAGTGATTTACCACATAAGGAGCATTAATCAGTGTTGAATGAATAAACTGAAAACAAATCCTAATTCTACAAGTATTTATAGAATATTTACTGTGTACATGATACTGGGCCAGGTTCAGGAAGTACAAAGACAAAAACAAACAAGTTCCTGCCATCAAGTATCTTACATTCTATTGGGGGTATGCAACATGTTAACAGGTTAAAATAGAAGGCAATTTCAAGAGAGAGAGAGAGAGATAGCACTAACAATTGAGGGAGAGGGGTCAGAAAAGACTATAGGATTTGCTTTACCAACTCTACACTATGTAAACAAGGAACAGCTACTATATGGGAACATAAATTGAAATGAGTATTATGAAATAAGATTGGAAAAAGTGAGTAGGAGTCTGACTAAGCTAAAAAAATATTTATTTTATCCTGGAGGCAAGAAGGAATAGCTGATCATGTTTTTTTTAGAAATAACAATGTGGCTGCTGCATGGAGGAGGAATTGGGGAGGGGGAGGCTGAGAGTAAGGAGATTAATTGGTAAGTTATTGTCCAAGTGACATATGATGAGGTCCTTGGCCAAATTAGTGCTGTGAGAAAAGAGAAAGTGTGATGAATGGAAGAGGCAATGTAGTATTAGAATTGTAAATGGCTTGGTAGTTGATTGGATATAGGGTACTTGAAGGAGGAAGAATCAAGTCTAGTTCTCAAGTTGCAAACCTGGGAGATGAGAAAGATAGTGGTGGCCTCAACAGAAAACAGGAAAATTTGGAGGATAAATGGGTTCGGGAAGGAAATATAGTGAGTTCTGCTTTAGAAATCGAAAGTTTGAGATGCTATAACACATCCACTTAGAAATGTCCAGCAGGTAGTAGAAAATGAGGGATTGGAGTTCATGAGAGCAAACTAGGCTTGGCTGGGTATATAGATTTAAACTTCTACCTTGTAGTGATGGGAATAAAATTAAATGGGATCTGAGGATTTCACTAAAAGTGAATATATAGGGAGAAGAGGGCAAAGAACAAAGCTACAGAGGACACCAAGAGGTCATGGAAGTTGATCCAGCACAGCTGGCAGTGTGAGAAAAGCTGTAGAAAAAGAGTATGCAGGGAACAGTTTACCTACCAGATCTATGGAGAACAGAAGAATTCATGACCAAACAGGAGATAGAGAACATTATGAAAAGCAAAATGGATAATTTTGATTACATTAAATTGAAAAGTTTTTGCACAAACAAAGCCAATGCAACTAAGATTAGAAGGAAGGTAGAAAATTGGGAAATAATTTTTACAACCAGTCTCTCTCATAAAGGCCTCATTTCTAAAATATATTGAGATTTAAGACAAATTTATAAGAACACCAGCCATTCCCCAATTGATAAATGGTCAAAGGATATGAACAGACAGTTCTCAGATGAAGAAATTAAAGCCATCTATAGTCATATGAAAAAATGCTCTAAATCGTTATTGATTAGAGAAATGCAAATCAAAACAACTCTGAATACCACATCACACCTATCATTGGCCAACATGACAAACAGGAAAATGATAAACGTTGAAGAGGATGTGGGAAAATTGGAATGCTAATACATTGTTGGTAGAGTTGTGAAATGATCCAACCATTTTGGAGAACAATTTGGAACTATGCCCAAAGGACTACAAAAATGTGCATGCCCTTTGACCCAGCAATAGCACTTCTAAGGCTATATCCCAAAGAGATCATACAAATGGGAAAAAGACCCATATGAACAAAAATATTCATAGCAGCTCTTTTTGTGGTGGCAAAGAATTGGAAATTGAGAGGATACCCATCAATTGGGGAATGGCTGAGCAAGTTGTGGTATATGAATGTAATGGAATACTATTGTTCTATAAGAAATGATGAACATGCTGACTTCAGAAAAACCTGGAAAGACTTATATGGTCTGATGCTGAGTGAAGTGAGCAGAACCAAGAGGATTTGTACACAATAACAGCCACGTTATGCAATGACTAAGAATGTTAAACTGAACCCTTTTCAGCATTACAAGGATCTAAGACATCTCCAGAGGCCTCAGGATGGAAAATGCTGTCCACATCTAAAGAAAGAACTATGGAAGTCTCGTTACTCTCACTTAATTTTACCTTCAGTTGAGTTTTGTTTCATCTTTCTGATGGTTCCTCCTATTGGTTTTAATTTTTACTTACAACTTCACTAATGTGAAAATATGTTTAATGGGTAAAAAAAAAAGAAAAAAAAGAAAAAGAGTATGCAGGAGGAGGGGCTGGTTAATAGTGCCAGAATGTTCAGTGAGGTCAAGAAGAATGAGTGCTGAAAAGAAGCTGTCATATTTCACAATTGAGAAATCCAGTGAATGAATAGTAATCTCACCAATGAATCTATAATTTTAAATTAAATTTGAAAATAGATATAGAGAAGATGGAAGTAAGGCTGTGCAATAGAAATTAATGTGAAGCATGGAGTAACATTGTAAGAAAAATTGTGAAGCTCAGAATCAATCAAATAATAAACATGTATTAAGTACCTACTATGTTCCAGGCCCTGTGCTAAGTTCTGGAGTACAAAAAATAGGCAAAAATTAGTCCCTGCTCTGAAGGAGCTTACAATCTAATATATCAACTAAGAATGGTACAGTGAGAAAGGGGGCATTGTCTCTGAAGTTCAAATCTCACCTTTCATGATTTCTACGTTTATGGCATTGTGCAAGTGGTGACCTCCCAGGACCTCAGTTTGGAAAACTGTAAAATTAGGGAGTAACCGTAAAATACAGGATGGTCTCTGCAGTCTCACTATATCTATGATCCTACAGGAAAGCTAACAACAAGAAGAGTTGTTTCCCCCCCTTTTTAAAGTATATTGGTAAAAGGACAAGTATCAAAGAAGGCAGAAATATTCTCAGTGTGGAAAGAATGATCATTAATAACAGACAAAAGATTGAACAATTTAATTTTTACTTTTTTTTTCCTTTTTTGTCAGCATGAATAGCCTTTACTTATATCTAAAATATTTAGGGAATTGATATAAATACATAAGAACAAATACTATTTCTCAATGTATAAATGGTAAAAGGATACAAATAGTATTCAAACAAGAAAATATGAACTTTCAGCAACCATATGAAACAAGCCTCCAAATCACATTTTGTGGTTCTATCTTGCACTGAGTGGCAAATGAGATGAAAAATGAAAATGTCATGTATTGGAAGAACTACAGGAAGACTGTCATACTAATGCTATCTGGCTAGTACTATGAATTGGAACAGTTGTTATGGAAAACAATTTGGAATTATACTAACAATCATTAAATTGGCTCTTAGCTTAGTAATATGACTGCTACACGTATCATCCAAGGAGGTCAAAGGTAGAGGGAAAGATACCATATATACAAAAAAAATATTTCTAACAATACCTTTAGTAGTAACAAAGAATTGGAATTAAAATGAGCACCCATTGATTGGATAATGGCTGAACACATTATGGTATATAAATGACATGATGAAATATTGTGCTATAAGAAATTATAAATATGAAGGCTTCAGAGAAACTTGGGAAAACCTGTATGAATTGATATGGAGTGAAGTAAGCAGAATCAAGGGAACCATTTATTTGTAGACCACAATATTGAACTGAAGAATGACACTGAAAGATGTCAAAACTTTGGTTAAGATAGTGACCAATCTTGACTTCAGAGGACTTGGCGAAACATACCATCTTCTTCCTAAGAGACAGGAGATAGACTAAATTTATGGAATGAAACATACATATTCAGATATGACCAACTGTTTTATGTGACTATACTTGGGGCAAAGAATGTCTCTACTGAGAACTGATTGGGAGGTGATAATTATGTAAAAGGACAATAGAATCAACAAAGTAATTTTTTTTAAGAGAATGACCTTTGGACTGGAAAAGTATAACATAAATATGCCCATTAGGAAATTGACACATAAGGTAATTAAATAAATAGTTAGAGAGTACCTAACAGTCCTTAACTAGTGCAAGTCATTTAATTCAGGTGAACTGTATTTTGGTGCCAGATTGCTAATCTCTGAATGATTATGACGGATGAGGGAAGTTCCTATAGGCTTTGGAAAAGAGCAAATGTTTTCATAAATATTTAAAAGAGGGAAGAAAATGGAACTGGTAAATTATAGGTAAATTATATTGACTTCAATTTCCAGTAAAATTTTAAACTTTATTAGTAAAAGGATGTTCACTAAACATCTAGAAATGGAAGCAGTAATTATAAGTAGATAAAATGGCTTCAGCAAGAATAGGTCATGCCAGACTAAATTTATTCTCTTCTTAACAAGATAGCTAAACTGGAAGAGCTGGGAAATGATGTGTATCTCTGTGTGTTTTGCCCACTTAAGGTATGAGTAATCCCACAGATTTATATAGATCTGGCTTGCAGGAAGATAATTCTAGAGTCCTTTCTGCCAACCCTCCTCCAAGGGAGTCTTTGATTCCTACTACAAGGGGCAAGCAGGAGATAGGGCTACATGATTGGCTGCTTTGTTCTCTTCAGAGAAGAAATACAAGGTTGGGAATACATCACTTTCCTAAATTTTGTTAGACAGGCAAGGTGGCACAGTGCATAAAGCTCCGGGCTTGAAGTCAGAAGACCTGAGTTCAAATCTGTCCTCAGATAATTACTAACTGTGTGATCTTGGGCAAATCATTTAACCCTGTTTGCCTAATTTCCTCATCTGTGAAATGAGCTGGAGAAGAAAATGGCAAACCACTCCCATCTCTCTACCAAGAAAACCCCAAATGAGGTAACAAAGAGTTAGACACAACTGAAAATGACTGAACAACCATGACATTATTAGTCTAAGTGAAACAATATTTAGGTTCAGGCTGAGATCCTGATCACTATCCTTTATCTGGAAAAGAGGGGTCTAAACTATATTTCCAAGGCTTAGCTCCTTTCCTACCAAATGCTAGTAATGTAGAGGATGCACATAGTGAATAACAAACCTGTTTATCCAAGTCAATAGCAAAGAGAAATGAGAGTTGTACAGAAATAATATACCAAACGATATCTAGAGAGATTTCACTCAAAGACAAATTCCTCAAAGTTCCTATAGCCTGGGGATAGGGACCTGATTGGAACGCCAGCTCCTCTACATGTCAGATTCTTTACAGGGCCTTCATTTCCCTCCAGGGAATTCATTATGAAGAGAATCTGAACCACATATATTGTATCTTAAAGTTGGAAGCCAGAATAACAAGATCTCGCTTTTACTCTCTCACAACACTCATGCAGGTATGGAGCACTGAGTAATCAATCTCCATCTGTGAGGAGAGTCATATGTAGCTGGGTGTGAGTTTTCATTAAAGATATAAATATTGAGGGTGGAGCCAAGATGGCAGAGTGAAAGCAGTGACTTGCCTGAGCTCTCCTCCAAACCCCTCCAAATGCTCATAAAAAATGGCTCTAAACAAATTCTGAAGCAGCAGAACCCACAAAAAGACAGAGTGAAACAAATTTCCAGCACAAGACAACCTGGATGATTGATCAGAAAGGAGTATCATGCGGGGCTGGAAGCACAGTGCAGCCAGGCGTTGGGTGCGCAGGCCACAGAAAACCTGGAGCAGTCCTCAGAGGACTGAATCTCGAGCATCTGTGGAGGTTTCCAGACTCCTCAATCCATGAATGCCAAAGACAACTTAGGACTTCAGTGAGAAAAGTCTGTTTCTGTCGGTGCTGAGACAGAGAGGTGGGGTTTCAGATCCATTCCAGAGCGTGGCCGGGGTGGGGGGCAGCTGCCTCCCGAGATTCTCCCCACAGACTGAGGGGGAATCCAGTGGCTGATCAGAGGGGGATTGCAGGAATCTCTTTGCCAGTGCTGAGGCAGGAATCTCTTGCTTTGCCCATGTTTGGATCTGGGTCACAGTTCTGGGTGGTGGTGCTGGGGTGAGGAGGAGCACTAGCTGGTGGAGCTTGGAGTGGTTGTGGAGAGGAACCCTTCTTCACAGTTATAGGACAGAAAGGAATACTTGTGGTCACAGGCCAGGAAAGGAGTAAACACCTCGTCCCTTAGCATACCACCTTGGAAGAACTGAAAATTTACAGGTCCCTACAAGTATCTCTGAAAACAGCTATACAAACCCCTGAAGCTTGGGACAGTACAATCTCCACATTGGAAGCAGACTCTTACCTTAACCAAGAGTTTAAAACTCAAGTAATTGGCTGGGATCATGAGCAAGCAGCACAAAAAAAGTCAGACCATAGAATCTTACTTTTGTGAAAAAGAAGATCAAAATATACAACCAGAAGAAGACAACAAAGTCAAAGCTCCTACATCCAAAGCCTCCAAGAAAAAGAGGAATCAGTCCCAGGCCTTGGAAGAGCTCAAAAGGAGTTTTGAGAAGCAAGTAAGAGAAGTAGAGGAAAAACTGAGAGCAATGCAAGAAAATCATGAAAGACAAGTCAACAGCTTTCTAAAGGAGACCCAAAAAAGTACTCAAGAAAATAACACCTTAAAAAATAGCCTAACCCAAATGGCAAAAGAGGTCCAAAAAGCCAATGAGGAGAAAAATGCCCTAAAAAGAAAAATTGGCCAAATGGAAAAGGAAGTCCAAAAGATTACTAAAGAAAATACTTCCTTAAAAATTAGAATAGAGCAATTGGAAGACAGTGACTTTATGAGAAATCAAGACACTGTAAAAAAAATCCAAAAGAATGAACAATTAGAAAACAATGTGAAATATCTCTTTGGAAAAACAACTGACCTGGAAAATAGATCCAGGAGAGAGAATTTAAAAATTATTGGACTATCTGAAAGCCATGATCAAAAAAAGAGCCTAGACATCATCTTTCAAGAAATTATCAAGGAAAACTGCCCTGATATATTAGAACCAGAGGGCAAAATAGAAATTGAAAGAATCCACAGATCTCCTCCTGAAAGAGATCCCCAAAGGAAAACTCCTAGGAATATTGTAGCCAAATTCCAGAGTTCCCAGGTCAAGGAGAAAATATTACAAGCTGCCAGAAGGAAACAATTCAAGTACTGTGGAAACACAATCAGGATAACACAAGATTTAGCAGCTTCTACATTAAAGGACCAGGGCATGGAATATAATATTCCAGAGGGCAAAGGAGATAGGATTACAACCAAGAATCACCTACCCAGCAAAACTGAGTATAATCCTTCAGGGGAAAAAATGGTCATTCAGTGAAATAGAGGACTTTCAAGCATTCCTGATGAAAAGACCAGAGCTAAACAGAAAATTTGACTTTCAAATACAGGACTCCAGTGGAACATGAAGAGGTAAACAGGAAAGAGAAATCATAAGAGACTTATTAAGATTGAACTGTTTACATTCCTGCATGGAAAGATGATATTTGTAACTCATGAGAACTTTGTCAGTATTAGGGTAGTTGAAGGAAAAAAATTGTATGATATATATAGATAGATAGAGGGCACAGGGTGAGTTGAAGATTAAGGGGTCATATCTGGAGAATAAAATTAAGGGATGAGAGAGGATGATACTCGAGAAGAAAGGGAGAGGTAGAATGGGGTAAATTATCTCACAAAAAAAAACAGAAAAGAAAAGTCTCTCACAGTGGAGGGGAAACAGGGGAAGGTGAGAGGGAATGAGGAATCTTATTCTCATAGGATTTGGCTTAAGGAGAGAATAACATACACATTCAATTGGGTATGGAAATCTGTCTTACCCTACAGGAAAAGGGGGGAAGGGGACAAGAGAGCAGGGGGATGATAGAGAGGAGGGCAGATTGGGAAAGGGGTAATCAGAAGCAAATACTTCTGAGGAGGGACAGGGTCAAAAGAAAGAATAGAATAAAGGGAGGGCAGGATAGGATTAAGGGAAATAGAGTTAGTTTTTCACATGTCTACTATGGAAGTGTTTTGCATAACTGCACATGTACAACCTATATTGAGTTGCTTGCCTTTTCAATGAGGGTGGGTGGGGAGGGAGGAAGGGAGAAAATTTGGAACTCAAAATTTTAAAAACACATGTTTTAAAAAAATATTTTCACATGCAACTGAGAAATAAGAAATACAGGAAATTGGGTACAGAAGTCTATCCTACTCTACAGGAAAATATAAGGGGAAGGGGATAAGAGAAGGGAGGGGGAGAGAGATAAAAGAGAAGGCAGACCAGGGGAAGGGATATTCAGAATGCATGCCATCTTGGGGTGGTGGGAGGGGTGAGAAATTTGGAACTCAAAAACTTGTGGAAGTGAATATTGAAAACTAAAATTAAAATAATAAAATAAAAAATAAATAAAAAGGCCTAACTGAAATGGCAAAAGAGGTCCAAAAAGCCAATGAGGAGAAGAATGCCATAAAAAGAAAAACTGGCCAAATGGAAAAGGAAGTCCAAAAGATTACTGAAGAAAATACTTCCTTAAAAATTAGAATAGAGCAATTGGAAGACAGTGACTTTATGAGAAATCAAGACACTGTACAACAAATCCAAAAGAATGAACAATTAGAAAACAATGTGAAATATCTCATTGGAAAAACAACTGACCTGGAAAATAGATCCAGGAGAGAGAATTTAAAAATTATTGGAGTATCTGAAAGCCATGATCAAAAGAAGAGCCTAGGCATCATCTTTCAGTAAATTATCAAAGAAAACTGCCCTGATATATTAGAACCAGAGGGAAAAATAGAAATTGAAAGAATCCATAGATCTCCTCCTGAAAGAGATCCCCAAAGGAAAACTCCTAGGAATATTGTAGCCAAATTCCAGAGTTCCCAGGTCATAGAGAAAATATTACAATATGCCAGAAGGAAACAGTTCAAGTACTGTGGAAACACAATCAGGATAACACAAGATTTAGCAGCTTCTACATTAAAGGACCTCAGGGCATGGAATATAATATTCCAGAGGGCAAAGGAGATAGGATTACAACCAAGAATCACCTACCCAGCAAAACTGAGCATAATCCTTCAGGGGAAAAAATGGTCATTCAGTAAAATAGAGGACTTTCAAGCACTCTTGATGGAAAGACCAGAGCTGAATAGAAAATTTGACTTTCAAATACAGGACTCAAATGGAACATGAAGAGGTAAACAGGAAAGAGAAATCATAAGAGACTTATTAAGATTGAACTGTTTACATTCCTGAATGGAAAGATGATATTTATAATTCATGAGACCTTTTTCAGTATTAGGGTAGTTGGAGGAAAAAAATTATATGTATTTATATGTAGATAGATAGAGGGCACAGCATGAGTTGAAGATGAAGGGGTCATATCTGGAGATTAAAATTAAGGGAGGAGAGGGGATTATACATGGAGAAGAAGAAAGGGAGAGGTAGAATGGGATAAATTATCTCACAAAAAAAACCCAGAAAAGTCTCTTACATTGCAGGGGAGTCGGGGGAAGGTGAGAGGGAATGAGTGAATCTTATTCTCATAGGATTTGGCTTAAGGAGGAAATAACATACACATTCAATTGGGTATGGAAATCTGCCTTACCCTACAGGAAAATAGGGGGTGAAGGGGACAAAAGAGCAGGGGGCTGATAGAGAGGAGGGCAGATTGGGAAAGGGGGTAATCAGAAGCAAATACTTCTGAGGAGGGACAGGGTCAAAAGAAAGAATAGAATAAAGGGGAGGGCAGGATAGGATTAAGGGAAATAGAGTTAGTTTTTCACATGTCTACTATGGACGTGTTTTGCATAACTGCACATGTACAACCTATATTGAGTTGCTTGCCTTTTCAATGACGGTGGGTGGGGAGGGAGAAAGAAAGAAAATTTGAAACCTAAAGTTTTTAGAACATATGTTTGAAAAAATGTTTTCACATGCTATTGGGAAATAAATACACGAAATGTGGTATAGAAGTCTATCCTGCCCTTCAGGAAAATAGAAGGGAAAGGGGATAAGAGAAGGGGAGAAAGATAGAAGAGAGGACAGACTAGGGGAAGGGATATTCAGAATGCATGATATGTTGGGGTGGGGGGAGGGGGGAGATAAGTTGAAAATTTGGAATTCAAAAACTTGTGGGAGTGAATGTTCAAAACTAAAAATAATAAAGTTACATTAAAAAATAAAAATAAAAAAATAAAAAAGATATAAATATTGATTATCTAGTTTTTATTAAAGTATTTGATGAAGTTTGCTGTGCTGATTTTGTAGAATAAGTTGTAGGGATATGGGTTAGACAACAGCACAATTAAACAAATTCAGATCAGAACAAAGACGTAATTTGATAGATTAATGATTTGATGTCAACTTGGAAGGGATCTTTAGTGAAGTGACATGTGAGTCTGTGCTTGGTCCCGAATTGTTTAAGATTTTTATAAATGATTTGTAGAAAGACATAAATTGAATGCTTATCAATTTTAAAGATTATATGAACCTTAAAGGTATAGCCAATATACCAAATGATTGAATTGCTAAAAGACTCTTATAAATTAAAATAATGAGTCAAATCAAATACAATGAAATTTAATAGGGGCAAACATGAATTAGTCATGTTTGAGTTAAGAAATCAACTTCACAATATAAGGCATGACAAGAATTTTTTTCTGAAAAATTCTGGAAATTTGGGGGGCTATATTTATAATAAGCATTTAAATTTCACACTTGAATAATGCTTTATAAATATTATCATATTTTATCCTCACAACAACCCTGGGAGTTATTATTCCTATTTAATTAATCAGGAAACTGAGGTAGACAGAGTTCAAGTGGTTTGCCAAACTCATAAAACTAGGAAGGATCTGAGTCCAGATTGGAACTCATCTTCCTGACCCCAGGGACGATGCTATCCATTGCACCACCTACCTCAATATGAGTTAATAGTGTGATATGATAAGCAAAAAACTAATGTGTTCTTGGATTTTATAAACAGGCACTATTTCTGGGCTTAAGGAAATAAGAGTACAGGTATACTCTACTCATAACAGACTATATATGTAATATTGTGTCCACTTATAGGTGGTATATTTTAAGAAGAGTACTGAGAAGTTGGGAAGTGTGTGTGGAAGGGCAAACCAACATTGTTTAAAACTCTGTAGGAAGAGGGAACCCACTATCCCTCAAGGCAGTCCACTCTACTTTGGCATAGGTGTAATTTTCAGAATTTTTCCACTTACATCAGTGAGAGAGAACTCACAAGTTTTTGAGTCAGCTCATTCCTTATTTATTATGAACTTTCTATGTACAAAGCACCACCTAGATGCCAGAAATAAAAGTACAAAACTAAGAAAGTCTCTGCCCTCAAGGAACCTAAATTCCACTGGGATAATAGAACATGTAGACTAAATATTTAAGGTGGCGATTCAAATCCATTTCCTTAGAGTTCAAAAGATCCAAATTTATAGAGTCACTTGTATTCTTAAAGCATATGTATGGGAGTACTCTCCCATATCTCTCACCACTTGACCTTAAATCATCACATTAGCTGTCTTGGAGATTTGGCAACTCTAGCTATAAACCATAGGATTATACAGCTTTCTAAGAAAGCTTCCTGGCACAATAAAAGTCTTACTCTTGTAAGTGGTTCACATTTTCAAGTAGGCTATACACAAATTTATAAAGTCATAGCTTTAGAGCTACAAGGTAGCTTAAAAGACATTGAGTCCAATCGTTTTGTTCTAAACACAAGAAAACTGTTGCCAGGAAAGAATAAATGACTTGTCCAGAATCATACAGCTCATAACTGTCTGAGACAGGATTTGAATTCAGTTTTTTTTCATTCTAAACTGCTTCTCAAGTTGTGCCATATTCCCAAAATTCCGTAAGGTACTATTTCATTGCTATTGCTAAAAGAGTATGGGTTGAAAGAATTCACATCTATAATCATATCTCCTATGTGCTTGTGAGTTTCCCAGTCCAAAAAACAAATTTAAAAAAAAAAGAATAAAAGAAAAAGATACGTAAGAGAACACTTGTTTAGACCAAATGAAACAATAAGACATACTTTGGAATTTAACAAGTCTTAAATTAGTTTAAATCCCTTGTCTTTATTAACAGAGAAGTTAGTGGCTTGTTAGCCCCTATTTAACGGCAGGGGATATTTTTAGTTATTCCTCCACCCCAGTTGCAAACTCTAGCAATGATGATTTGTGGACTGCAAGAGGTATTGTACAATAAGCTTTTCTGATCAGAGAATCCCTTGAGCTTATCGTGTAACAGCACTTGGCTGCACAACCAAAGATATTGATGAATAGTTTTATGACTCATTTGGCCAGATCTATGAAGGCAATTACTTCTTAAGGTGGCATTTCATCGCTGCGGCTTTCGATCCACTGCAGCTGATGCATTGATTGGAGTTAGTCAGGGAAAGCAAACACGACTGTCTGGGTACCTGAAATTGCTGATACTTGTAACTGGATTTAAGCACCAGTGTTTCTGTCAATGTGCTTGTGATTATTTTATGTCTGTTTAATTATTCTGTCATTAGATAAAGTTTTGTAATTTTTTCTGTAGTGGAAGAGAGTCTCTTTACTAAGAGCCATAATCCAGATTTCTGTTTTGAGTAGGCCTTGTCTATAATTGCCTTTAATTTTTTGATTGAAGAATTTGAACTTTGAATCTATATGCACATTTATGCCCTATTCACTCAGTTTGGAGTATTTAATTAAATTAAAACCTCAAGCTGAAAAGATATATATTAGCAAGTTGTTTTTTTTAAGGCTAAATACAATAAATAGACTCATATTTTAATGTGGTTTTGTTGATGCACTGCAGGGCTATAAGAGGGACAATTTACAGCAGACAAATGATCTGGAATTTTGTACATGCATAATTAGAAAATTTGTTCCAAATAAAATATTATTTCCAAAAAAATGCATTTTTGCACAGTTTGCACTCCTTTAACCTTGTGCTGATGCATAATTAATAGAGATATGTATTCACTTAACTACCTACTTCTGGAGGCTGCCTGCGGGCATCTTTTCCATCTCATATGCCCAATGCAGTGTGACATCCAATGACATTTCAGCAACAGGAAGGCAGAGTGGTTAATATTGAAGAGCAAGCTTCTTCACAGGGGGAAAAAAAGGAAAAGACTAAAAAAAGTAGTTCACTCTGGTGAGGGAGAGGGCACATCATTAACAGGAATACCATTAGGGTTGAAGGCAAATGAGACCCTGGGAGCTGGAAATCAGGGGTGGTGTGACATCTCGATAACTTTAATGAGGGCTGGTATTGCGCCCAGGAGAGACTGACTGTATTTGGAAATAAGATGACAAAGAAGCCTATCCCCTCAGAGTCGTAAATTTGGAAGCTATTTCAGGAATTTGTAAGAATGAAACTTCAAGTTATCCCCTCCCTTATCATGAGCATTACAAGGACAGCACCCAGGGATAAGGTAAGGAAGCCAATGACTCACCAAATACTGTCACAAAACAAGGGCAGAGTGAAATATTTGTCTAGTCAATTTGATCAAAGTAGGAATCATTCTGGGGGGAAAACAGTCTTCAAGCCACTCCTTGTGTCTAATGGAAGGTTTGACTTGGGGTTCTTAGGTTATTATCTTAATTCACTACTTCCATTTGGTTGGGTCTACATTGGGAGATGGCTCAGCTGTTTTGACATTTGTCTAGCCATTTATCTGTGATGATGTGTCAATTAAATTTTTAAAAATCAGTTAACTGGATGTTTCATCTTTTTGGTCTTACAGTTAACCTGAAGTTAAAAGATTCTGTCAATCACTATGTTTGGTTTTGCCTGTAGTCTATTTCTC
The DNA here is from genome assembly GCF_003287225.1 of Phascolarctos cinereus. NCBI lineage: Eukaryota > Metazoa > Chordata > Mammalia > Diprotodontia > Phascolarctidae > Phascolarctos > Phascolarctos cinereus. Next base: position 244,932,570 of record NW_027555625.1, read on the forward strand.
TATTTACTTCTTTTTTTGGTAGCTACTTTAACCCCTTTATGAAATTATGACCCACAAATATTGTGGATTTATTTTCCTTTTTTATTTATTCCTATAACTCATTCTTTAACATTTTAATAACTCAATAATATTGTGATCTCATGCATGTTGGCAGTCTCTCCCATTGAAAAGATGAAATTTTTTTTATTTTATGCTACTATTTTCCATGTACTTTGATGAATCTTTAATAGGGAGCTCACTCAATGAACTGGGGACTCCTGTCCATATGCATTTACCTTGTACAAATGCCAGTGGAACATGTGTGCATAGAGTGGAGTCCATCCACTGGTCACTCTCTGCTCTTGTTTCAAGAAAAACCACCATTCTTCTATGGTCATACAACTTTCTTATTACATCTTTATATGTCTTTCCATAATTGATTCTACATTGCCAATGAGGTGCATCCTATAAAATTAATCATGATTTTTTCATTGTTTGAGTAATCTTCAAACTCAGTCCTTAGGACACTATGACATTTTATAATTTGCAAACATCTAGCTTCATTGGAAATATATTGGTGATAAAAAGAAGGATCTTAATTTGGGGAAAGAATGAAAATATTAAAAATACAGTATTTTTCCACAGACAATCCAATCCACCTGTATAATTATGGGTCTTATTCATTGTCCATCTACATGATTTGTCTAATGACATAGTAGAGTCAAGATGATACAATTTTTTTTTCTCCTGTACATAGATAGAATGAACTATAGGTTTGATTTAATGGTCATTGTAAGGCTCAGAGACTTTATATAAATAGCATTGTGTCATCCACAGAAGATGACTATTATCTAAGGGGGAATGCTCTTCCATTTTGGATTCTGAACTGTACTTTTACCATGATGTGGTTAGTGTAACTTAGATCTTCTTATTTTATGTTTTCCTTGTTATTAATAGTAAGAGGGTTACTTAATAAAGTCAAATCTGTTGTTACATTGGGCAGCTAGGTGGGACAGTGGATAGAGTGTCAGGCCATGCGTCACAAAGTTTCATCTTCATGAATTCATATCTGGCCTCTTGTGTAACCCTGGGTAAGTCACTTAACCCTGTTTGCCTCAGTTCCGCATCTGTAAAAATGATCCAGAGAAGCAAATGGCAAACCACTCTAGTACCTTTGCCAAGGAAACATCAAATTGGGTCACAAAGAGTCAGACATGACTAAATAATGACAAGATTAAGTTGTTACATCTTTCAAGGACCTTGTATAATTTTGACATATACATGGGATATTTCTTGTTGGAAGAGAGCCTTCAGAGCAACATATGTTCTACCAAATTGCTTTTTGAGACTGGGTCTCCATATCTAGCTCAGGTTTGTGGAATAGCAGCCATTCACAGTCCTTATCCCACTGCATTGAAACGCTCGGCATTTCCACCTCTGACTTGACTTAGTTCACCCCTCTGTAGTCAACTTGGAACTACCCAGTCACCATATTAATGCTGGACTTATTGTGGATGCCCAATCAGTTTTAGTTCTGCTGTAGCTCAGGACTCTAAAGGTCAAGCAACCCATAAGTCTCAGACTCCCCAGTATGAGGGATCACAAACATGTGCTACTACACACAGATAATGTTATACTTTTTAAATTCCATTATTAATAATCATAGCGATGTCTCATCATCTCTATGTTTCAGTCAATTTCATGACTACTAAGATTTTGTCTATAGTGGGAAATTATTTGCAAAAGCCTGCTGCTTTTCTCATAGTTTCAGGAAAGGTATTGTGGAATTATGCATCGAAAAAACAAATATGTATATTTATACATACATACATACATACATACATACATACATACAAACAGAGTCAGAACATAGGCATAGGGTTTTGTAGTTAATATTTATTTGAACATTCTTTTATACAAATAATTATTATAAAATTTTCAAAGTGTTTGATATCCTCCCCTCTTTCAAATATTTTAAGAATTAAGATTTCAATATCCTCAAAATCTTGGTGTCTCCAGCATAGTTTTCCTCTATGTATTTATGGACTAATCAAGCTACTATTTTTAACTTTATTTTCTTTAGCCCACATTACATTTGTGCTATAAATCATATACTGCAAAGTTAAATTGAAATTGTAGTAGCTCCACTATCACTAAGTGTGGCAATACCTATTAAAGAAAATTCCCATATTTTTGGTCTGCTATGTTACTCCTCTTAGTTTCATTTTTAAATGATAAGACTCAAAGGATTTGATTAAACTTATTTTTAAAAGATTTTTTAATTGTCTTTTGTTTTCCTTGTATCATCCTGGTTTTCCCCAATATCCCTCCTCTTCTCCATACCTATTTTAAAAGCAAAGAAAGGAAAAAAAAGGAAAGGGAAAAACAAACATTACTGAACAGTACCTCTAAAATATATCTAAAATGCCTTAAATATGTGTAATATGTGATGCTTATGGATTTCCAACTTCTGCAGTGGAGTAGGGATAAGGGTGTCCTTTCATATATAATACTTGGAGCTATGTTTATCCTTTATGATTTTGCAATATGCAAATTTAAATTTTGGGGTGGCTATTCTTTCCATTTGCATTGTTATACTCATTGTGTATAATTTTGCCTTGTTTCTGCTTATTTCATTCTGCATCAGTTCATCTTTGCATGATGCTCTATTTTCATCATAGTTGTCATTTCTTACAGCATAGATATATTCCATTACATCTGTCTACTACAATTTCTTTAGCTACTTTTGTTTCCAAGACATTGATGTAACAACAAAAAAAAAGCTGTTCTAAATACTTTGGCATGATTGAAGGCATTTTAGGCATTTTTCTTATCAATGGCCTCCTTCAGGTAAAATATTAGTAATAGAGATTGGACATTTTAGTTTCTATATTTGCATAATTTCAAGTTGTATTCTAAAATGGTTATATTGATTTATAGTTCCACCAACATTGCAATAGATTGCCTATCTCCCCACAAACCCTCTGGCAGCAACTATTCACTTATTTCCGATTGTCCGTTATTCTTTATAACACTATTTGATAATAATACAATATTTATAATATAGTAAAATGCATATAATAAAACATACGCATAAATTTTTAAAATTTTATTATTTATATATTTTAACATTCTTTTTAAAAAATTAACACTGAGTGTTAAGCAAAATAATATCAATTTATTGTATACCTGAAATCATGTAAAACACCTCCATATAATCCATAGTGCAAAAAATAAGCAAAAAAAAAAAGCAAAATCAGTATACTTCAATTTGCACTCAGAGTTCATCTGTTCCTTCTCTGGAGGTACATAACATTTTTCCATCCTGAGTTATGTGGAATCATCTTCAGTCATTGTATTAATCAGAGTAGTCAAGCCTTTAACAGTTCATCATTATAGCATTGCTGTTACTGTGCACAATGATCTTCCAGTCCTTCTCACTTAACTTTGCATCAGTTCATATAGATCTTGACATTTTTTCTGAAACCACACCCCTCATCATTTTTTATTAGAACAATAATATTCCATATACCACAATTTATTTATCCATTCCCCAATTGATGAACATCCCTTTAATTTCCAGTTCTTTGCTAGCACAAAAAGAGTTGCTATAAATATTTTGTATGCCTTTTCTTTTTTCTTTGATCTCTTTGGGATAGAGACCTAGTAGCGATATTGCAGAGTTAAAGGGTATATACAGGTTTATAGCCTTTTGGGCCCACTTTTAAATTGTTTTTAAGAATATTTGAATCAGTTTGCAACTCTAAAAACAGTTTGATAGTGTACCTATTTTCTTTCATCTCCTCCAGCATTTGTCATTCCTGATAGGTGTGACATAGTCTGAGTAGTTTTACATTACCTTTCATTAATCAATAGTGATTGAGATCATTTTATCTGGCTATAGAAAGCTTTCAGTTCTTCTTCTGAAAACTGCCCAAACACAACCTTTGACCATTTGCCACGGGAAAAATGGCTCATTTTTAAAAAAAATTGATTCAGTTCCCTATTTATTTGGGAAATGAGGAATTATAGGAGAAACTAATACATACATACACACATACATACATATAATCTTCATTGACCACATTACCTTTTAGGAAAACGTAGTTTCCCTGATTATGTTTTAACTTTTTAATTGGGTCTATTTTTGTTCTTGCTTTGTCTGAGATCAGGATTGATATACTTGCCTTTTTTACTTCTGCTGAAGCAATATAGATTCTTCTACAATCCTTTATTTTAACTCTCAGTGTCTTCCTCTTTCAAGTGTGTCTCTTATAGACAAAATATTATTGGATTCCCATTTCTAATCCATTCTGCTGTGCACTTATGTTTTATGGGTAAACATCCCATTCGCATTCACACTTCTAATTACTGTGCATTTCCCTCTATCCTATTTTCTTCTTTCTATCTTCTTTTTTTCTTTTTATCCTCTCTCCTCACAAGTCTGTTTTGCTTCTGACCACTGCTCCCCTACAGTATCCTCCCTTTTATCGTTCCACCTGTCCTTTCTCTGACCCCTTTCAACCTCCTATTTCCCTTTGAATAAGATGGATTTCTCTACCCATATAAATGTGTATATATAATCTTCCATCTTTAAACTAATTCTGATGAGAGTGAGCATTGCCCACTATCACTATTCCCATTTCTTCCTCCACTATGAAAGCTCTTCCTTGTAAACCTTTTTTATGTGAGAAAAATTCTACCTCATTCTACTTCTCCTTTCTTTCTCCTGTTGTACCCTTCTTTCTTGCCTTTTAACTTTTTTTACAGATCATCACCACATAGTCAATTCAAATTCATGCCCTCTGTCTGTGTAGGCTCCTTTGAAATGCACTAATAATGATAAAATCTTTACCAGAGAAATTCAGTACAAATATTATCAATGCTAGCTATTAAAATTAATATCCATCTATTTAGGGTATTTAAAAACATTTTTATAAAGAGAGATGTGGGAAAATATATTTACTCTTTAAGGATTCTAAGTGGTAAATGGAGTAAGATGAAAAAGAACTATGAGAATGTGAGACATTGGAAAGTGGGGAGGTTCACCAATATTTGTATGTTAAGGTCAGAGTACCTAAGGAACATTAATTTATCTAACAACAAAGACATGAAATCTTTCCATAGTTATATATTTTATTATCCTATGACTAGAACAACACAATAGAATAATTACACTCAATAATCTGAGATAGCCCAGACAGATAGACAATGAGGATTCATTCAATGTCCTGAATAAGCTAAAATTCAAGAAACTTGAATTCTGTGTGCATCAGTGTAATTAAATAAAATATTTTTGCATATTTTCCCTTCAAACGTTGGTGGCAAAATACTCGTTATACTTGATCCTGTGAATAATTTGTTTCCCCCAACAATTATTTAAATTTCACTATCTTAAAATCAGAAAGTCTCAGAGTTAGAAGACACCTCAAACTTCAATGATTATTGTGGAGGTAGCATGGTCCAGTAGAAAGAATCCTGATTTTGAGATCTGGCTTCCTATCTGAGCTCTGCCACTTACTGCTGGGACCCTGGAAAAGTAATTTCACTTCCTGTTCCTTCATTCCCTAAACTGTTAAATGATGGACCCTTCAAAGGCCCATTTAACTCCAGGTGCCCAATCCTATGATGTAGTCCAACGTGGATATGAATGGGAATCCCGTCTAAAGTATGGTCCACGAAAAAGTCTGTGCTTGAAAATCTCAAGGGAATATGTGCTACCTTTTAGGAAAGGTCATTTCACTTTGTGTAGCTCTAATTCTTTTTAGATTCTTCCTTATAGCAAAAATGAATTCTGCCTTATGATGCTTTCCATCAATTGCTTCTAGGTGTGTGCTTTGGAAACAAGAAAGTCAAGTCTAATCACTCTTTCATGTGATAGCCTTTTGTATACTTAGAGTTAGCTTTTATGGTTTCCCCTCTGCAGGGGTTACTAATTTGAGGTCAATGACTGATTCCTATTATGACCTGCAATATTTTGTTTAACTCATTTTAAAGCATGTTCTGAGAAGGGGCTTCATAGGTTCCACCAGACTGCCAACAGATCTATCACACATACACATAAACACATACAAACACACACACACACACACACAATTTATGAACCTCTGCTCTATGACTTTTATTTTTCAGGTTCAACAAAAAATTTAACTGGTTCCTTCAATGGATCCTTCCCCATTTTTGAGTATAAACTCAGGACAATTCAACATCTTAGATGTTTTTATATAAACATTGATGTTTTGCAATGTCTTAACTAAAGTATGCAAACTGTACTTGAACATGATGCTCCAGAAATGGACCAATCAAACTGTCAAAGAGATAATCTATAGAACTTCATAAAATAATAACAAAATTATTTTGGAGATATAAAATATCTAGAATATCAAGGAAAATATAACTTCAGTAAAAAAGAAAGAGGCATATCACTTCTACAACTCAACTATATTATGAAGCAGCAGTCAACAAAATCATTTGGTATTGGTTAAAAACTGGAAAATCAGACTGAGGGAACAGAACAGAAAAGCAAGAGTCAGAAAAAAATTCAATAATTCAATGTTTGATATTCTGGAAAACATAAATTACTTTGTAAATAACTCCCTATTTGATAAATTGCTGGGAAAACTGGAAAACAGTTTGGTAGAAAATAGACCAACACCTTATGTTGTTTTTTTTACAATAAATTTGAAATGGATACATAACCTTAATATTAAACAATATAGTACAAAAATTAAAAGAAAATCAGATCAAACACTTAGGATAAAAAGTTGAATGTGGCTTTTTTTTTTGTAGCAAAATCTTAGGAAAACAGTTTGGTTTCCAAGATAAACACACACACACACACACACACACACACATGCTTTTACATTTATATACATATGTATGTATATGAAACAAAGAAAACAAAACATACCCTAATAGATATTCAGTCAAAGGATATGAATAAAAAAATTTCAAAAGAAACAAAAATTAATGACAATCATAAGAAAGAATGTTCCAAATCACCAATAAGAAATGTACATGAAAAAACATTGTGGAGGCAGCTAGGTGGTACAGTGGATAGAGCACTGGCCCTGGAGTCAGGAGGACCTGGTATCAGACACTTGGCACTTACTAGCTGTGTAATCTTGGGCAAGTGACTTAACCCCATTGCCTAGCCAAAAGAACAAAACAAAACAAAAGTTGTAGTTTCACCTCACATCCGGAAAATTGGTGAATACACACACACACGCACACACACACACATATACATATATGTGTGTATATCTATCTATATCTATTTACATACATGTGTGTATGTGTATGTATGTATGTGTGTATGTATGTATGTATGCATGCATGCATGCATCCCCATGGGAATGGCCAGGGCTGGGACAATATAGGCACACCATTGCATTGTTGGTGGAGCTGTGAATCAATACAATCATTTTGGAAAGAAATTTAGAATTATGCAAATTCTAAAATATCCATGTTTCTTGAGCCAGAGATTATACTATTGGAGTTATTCACAAAGGAAATCATCGATAAGAAGAAATTCACCATATACATCAAAAAGATTTTAGTAGTATTATTTTTATAGCAAAGAATTATAATCAAAGCAGATGCCTATTGATTGTGCAATGGCTAAGCAATTGTCATACCTGAATGTAAGGATATATTGTAAGAAATGATAGATATAATGAATACAGAGAACCATGGAAAGATTTACATGATCTTAAACAGCATAGTAATTAGACTAAAACATCATTATACACAACAACTACGATGATGTAAATGGAAAGAACAACCATAAAACAACCAAAAGATAATATCACAAAATTGCAAAGAATAAGCCTGACTCCTGAGAAGATACATCTGAAAAAATTACCACCCTCACTCCTCTCCAGAGCTAAGAGATCCATGGGTATGGTATATTGCACATACACATAGACCTTTTTCATGTATTAATCTATTTTGCTGATCTTATTCTATTTTTTCTTTAAAACTATTATTTGTTATATAGTATGGCTCTCAGACCCAGGGTAGGGATTCTGGGGAAAGTTTTTCTGAGATGAAAAAATATCAATAAATATTTAGGAAAAAATACTTCAGATATGATCTAACCAGAGAAGGGTATAATCTTTAGTATTGGACATTATGTGTATTATAATGCTGACTTTTGGGAGCTCCCATACCATACTATTGACTCATACTGTGAATGTAGTCCAATAAAATTCTCTTATCTTTTTTTTTTTTAATTTTCTCAAAGGAACAGATGTTCATACACTTCCCATCTTTTACTTTTGAAGATGTCTTTGTTGAAAGCAAGTATTTCACCTTAATTACACTTGGTCTAACATTCTTTTAAAATCTTTTAAAATCATTTTGGAGCCTTACTACACTACTTAGTAAGTCAGTTATATTTTCCAACTTTAAGCCATCTATATATTTTTAAATGCAGAATTTTTGACTTTATCCAAATCTTCAATTAAAAAAAAAGATTAATTAGCACAGGGTCAACCAAAAGATTTATTTTAAATGCAACCAAGCTGGTAATTCGTGGTCACTAATTCTCTTTCTATATGTTTATTAACTATCCTTTTAATAAGACTCCCCCATAATCTTTTTAGGTGGCTTAGCAATCATATTTTCTAATTATTTTAGTGCCCTAACATATGTTTCATCTGGGACTGATGACTTGAACTCATCCATGGTTCACCATTGCTCTTTTATTATCTTCTTTCTTATCGTATGCATTATTTATGCCTTATTTGCTATTTTATTCATTTTTTTCCAGGCTAAATATCATTCTCTATCAGATAAAACAGAAAAACAAAATTTAAACAAATTATCCATTAAAATTATCTATATAATCTGTTATCATCATTCTACTTACCCAGAGCAGTAATTATTCTTTTTTTTTAATCCTTCTCTTTTGCCCAATATAACCCAAATAAGGCAAAATTGTCATGATTGATAATAAGTACTGGATTTGGGGTTAAAGGACCTGGTTTCAAATCCTGTCTCTGCCACTTATTGTTACATATGTGATTTTGGGAAAGTGACTTCAGTTCTCTGGGCCTCAGTTTCCTTCTAGTTCTAAGGATCAACTGAGATAATAATTGTAAAGGGCTTATGAGAGTGTCTGGCACCTAGTAGGCATTTAATAGATGCTTCTTCCCTTCCCCTGTTCCCTAAGTCTATGATCCAAATATAAACCAAGCCATAGTAGGCCAAATTTAACTTTGCTTTCTGGCTTCTGCTCATTTTTAGGTTTGATACACTGATAGCACTCTCACAGGACTCTGCCTCCTGTATTTGCCTTCTGTTACTTGCCTCCATATTCTGTATTTTCTTTCTGAAAAAAAAAAAACTTGAGTTCCTTGATGAGTTCCCTGCGCATCCATTTCAGTCTTCTTTGATTCCCAAACTTCTTTTCCTCCTCAAAAATTGTTTTACTTTTCTGGCTTCAGAATTTCCTTCTTGAGGACTCTTCATTCTTCCTAGGCTGACATACTCAGTAGTTAGTCCATAGCACTTGTTCTATTCTTTTCTGAACCTCAGAAATCTGCTGGCCAAAATCTAGAGTATTCCTTCCTTTACCTTCTTTCTCTAAATTAGATTCATCACATCCTCCTAACGTTTCCATTATTTCTATCTCACTCACCAATTCCTTCTTGGTAATGAGAAGCAGATCCAAACTATACATTTCAATCACTGATGTCTCTACTTTTGAAAAAAAAATTAAATTATCATTAATTCAAGCCACAAAAATTGTGTGTGTATGTATATGTGTGCGTGTGTGTGTGTGTGTGAGAGAGAGAGAGAGAGAAGAGAGAGAGAGAGAGAGAGAGAGAGAGAGAGAGAAAGAGAGAGAGAGAGAGAGAGAGAGAGAGAGAGAGAGAGAGAGAGAGAGAGAGAGAGAGATTGAAACTCTAGTAGGTCTGCTTCAAAAGAAAATATTTTCTCCAAGCACTCATAATATTTTCTCTTTCTGGCTAGGTAGTCTCTAGAACACTCTGATAATCCTATCACTTCTGTTTCTGTCTCCATTAATCTTTACCCAAATGTTTTATACCATATTTTCCTCTTTAATCCTGTTCTCCTGCTTTCTGGATTTCCTTGCATAATCAAGTACAACAGTTTTATATACAATGCCACTAACTGACCAAAGTGATAAAAGATAGAAATTGTCAATGTTTGAAGGACTGCAGAAATACAGAGATAAAAAATACATTTTTTGGCAGAGCTCTGAATTGGTCCAACTTTATGGAAAATGATTTGTAATTACAAAACAAATCTAATTAAATTATTCATAACCTTTGCTGTAGAGATCATGTTGCTAAACCTATATTCCCAGCAGGTCAAAGTCAGAAAAAAAGTTCCATCTATAACAAAACTTTCATAATCTTGAATTTTTGTGTTTTAAATGGATTAAGAAACAAAGTGGGTTCTTATAGATTAGGGACTGGTTGACCATATCATTGTTCCTAAGTGTAAGAGAATACTATTATACTGTAATGAACAATGAGTATGAATATTTCAGAGAAATACAAGGGAACTTTACAAACAGATACAGAGTGAAGTAAACAGAATCAGGAAACCAATACAAATAATGATTTCAATTATGCACATTAAAAATAAAACAAAACAGAATGCTATGTAATTATAATGATGAATCTTGGTTATTTGAGAAGAGATGAGAAAATATAACTTTCTCATGTGAGAAAAGGAGAGACTGCAGATATAGAATATTTCATATGCTACCAGATATGGTTTATTTGTTGATTGGTTTTAACTGCTTTTGTTTGTTTTGGTTATGAGTTAGTTTATTTCATGTTATATGTGTCTATACACATATGTATACACATATGTATATACACATATACATATACACATGCATGCATACACACACACACACACATATACATATACGTGATGAGAAACAAGAGACAGATAGGGACAGAGTGGACATTACCTTCCAGAGACATATTATACTGATGGACTTCATCCTACCATTATCAGTAATAGCCTATGAGTTCATATTTGCTTACTTATGTTAAACCATCTCACTAGCTTGTTACTATTTTTGAGCACTTTAAGAACCTCTGGGGATGCTTGTCTGTCTGATGGAATGATTGGGTCCACTGGGTGATGGAATGACTAGGTATACTTTCTGAGCGTCTTCATTCTACAAGGTTGGCCTTTTCCAAAATTAGGAATTAGGCAAAATATATCTTTGTAACTCCCCAATTCTCCTTTTTCATCCATTGTGTTAATAAGGAAAACATTTTGTGATCCTTAAAGTTGAACTGTCACCCATCATTCACCTATGATCCTCCATTTTATTTCCTCCATTCCACATAAAATTCTTTTTTCAAGGTTTAAACTCATAGAGTCACAAGAGCATAGAATCCTCAAGTGGAAGGGATCCCACGGGTCATGTACTCCAACCCCCTCATTTTGCAGGTGATGAAATGGAGGCCCAAGGAGTTTAAGTGACTTTATTCAAAATCATTCAGAGAGTGTCAGAGGAGAGATTTTTGCCTAAGTGCTCTGGCTCCAGAATCATTGCAATTTCTACCACCTATGTTTGAATTCTAATTCTTCCTCATACTAGCTCTGTGACTAAGGAAAGATAAACCTCTCCAAGTCTCTATTTATACGTCAAGTGGGAATAATAATATTTGTACTGCATATCATCTCCCACCCAAAAAATACCTCTTATATCAGTTTTCATTGTGGATAAAGTGACCCTGGTTCTTAAAGTAGCTAATGTGCCAATGGAGTGCCAGTTCTGAGTAGTTCTTCCATTGTGCAGAGTCTTGAAAAATTTCAATGAAATATTATGTCTTCTTAGCTAAGTATGGGGAAGTTGGCCATGAGGCAATGAATCCTTTGGTCATAGCAACCATGTAAAAGAAGTCCAGTGTCGTGCATCCCTTTGCACTTCTACAAAGATGGTTTTTAAAGGAGGAGGAGGAGGAAGAAGAGGAGAAAGAGGAGAAGGAGGAGGAGGAGGAGAAAGAGGAGAATGAGAAGAAGAGTACTAAGCATGAATTTTTAGACTATCTATGATCATTTTTCAATTCTGATGATTCTAAATGTGAGATCCCATTCCAGTGACAAGGCATAAAATGAAACAGCAATATTGAAATTCTCACTTCACGACCCCTTGAGTCCCTAGAAGGGCTTGGAAACCTTGGGATTCATAATCTCTGAGGTTAATTGCCAGATCTTGGCTGGGCTTTATGGCTATTCTGTTGAAATGTCAGCATGATTGATTATTTAGTGTCATAGATCTAGAGCTTGAATGCATCTTAGAAGCCAATTAGTCCAATCCCCTTATTGTTTAAGTGAAGAATCTATGAGCCCAGTGAGGATAAGTGACTTTACGAAAGTCACCCAAATAATAAGTGACAGAGACAGCATTCAAATTTAGCCAGTTACTCCAACCAAGGTCATTGTTTTATTTTCATAGGTCTTTCTACTGCAGCATCCTGTCTAAATCTTCTTGGTTTTCAGTACTGGCATCTAATTTCTAATATTAAGGAAAAAAAACTGTCCACACAGTTGTAATGAGGCTGGTTAAAAAAAAAAAAAACTAAACCTGGAGTAATTGATAGTCTGAAATAGAAATGTGTGCATTCCTTTGACTTGGACATATCTGATTTTATTTTCTAATCGAGTTCTCTATTGCATATTTATCCATTGTTTCCTGCTCATATACTTATCATGCAGCTTTTCAATGAAAAGAAAAAGGTTCATTGTAAGTTGATGCTGAAAGTGTTTGATAAAAGGACTGCTTTGTCCTTTTCCCCATTGGATTTAGATTCAAGTTAACAAAAAGCCACAACTGAAGAAGCTGGTCATACATCAAAGAGTTTAGATCTAATAGGACTTTGAACAGATAGTGTAAACATGTGGGAATAGTGTTTTAAACCCCTAATGTTTCTCTAGAACAAGAGTGGGCTTTTATAGCTAAGGACAGTGCTTAAATTTTAAACTGTTTTTAAATAAGTCCTTTCAACTTCAATCTCTTTTTCTCTGTACTCCAATTAGACTGTAAGGATGATTAGCCACGGATGTAAATATGTGCCCTGGAAAGCATATACCAGGACTGAAAGTTCAGTGAAACTGACTGACTTAGCTTCTTGTGTATTTGTCCTGTAAGTTGCCAGTGGCAATAACTTCAGTATTAATTCTGAGCCCTGAATCTACCAGATACTTAGGAAATATAATAGGATTTAAAATCAGAAGAGCTAGCTCAGTTGCTTATTGGCTATGTGACTACCGACAAGTTCCTTAGGATTCTAACTTTCTTATCTAATGTCATGACTACCCTACACTATTTTCTGTAATCTGTTTATCTGTCAAGAAAACTTTCCATGGCTTCATTCAAATTTTGTATCTGCATCTATGTCTTTATCTATCTATATACACACATATACATATATACATTTATACACACACATATATATACATATATACATACATGTGTGTATATGTATATATGTACACACACACACACATATATATATATATATACACACACACCCTTGGAGTGAAGGTAGCTCCCTTAGGGTTCCACTGGAGACATCCATATGAGTTGATATCAGCCCATTAATGATCATTAGGCCATGGAGAAGTTGCTACAGTTGCATGGAACATACGGTTGTCCTTGATTTCATTATACTTATACAATCAGTTTACTGACACATATATTGCCACATATACACACACATATACATATATACACACATATACACTTACATACATATGATCACTAATCACATGTAAGCATCACATGCATATACATGTATATGATATTTATATATATATATCATATCATACATATATATGACCATTAATGATCAGTAGGCCATGGAGAAGATGCTATGGTTGCATGCAACACATGGTTGTCCTTGATTTCATTATACTTACACAATCAGTTTACTGACACATGTATACACACATATACATATATAAATTTATAAACAGACACACATATGCATATACATATATATACATGTGCAGATAGATAGGTAGATGATAATAGATAGATAGATAGATAGATAGATAGATAGATAGATAGATAGACACTTATTATTTCCCCAATAAAATGTAAGCTCCTCAAGGTCAAGGATAGTTTTATTTTTGTCATTGTATCCTCAGAACATAGAATAGTACTAATAGTACTTACCATATAATAGGCACTTAGCAAATGTTCAATGAAATGGGATCAATGGGATGATAGTTATGGAACTGGAATGTACTTCAAGCTCAGATTAGGACAACATGAGCCCAGGCACAGATTCTGTGCCAGTTATCCATGAATCAATGCAGCTGAGATTTGGGAGGGTCTTTACTTGAAGTCTGGCCACCTGAAACTCATGGGTACTTTCTCCTGAGATCTGAAGGTCTGAATGATTTTCACCCTTAAAGGAAGAATACATACTGATGAGATCCCTGATCTGAAGAGTAGAAACATCCTGAAAAAGCATCTTAGTCATTGTTGCAGCATTACCCAATTCATCTTCTTGTTGAAATGACATCCTTGGGTGTCAACTAGGAGTATTCTGAAAATGTGGAACCTGCCCTCATTTGCTACTCTTTGCAGCAAGAAAATGATCCAATAAAGGAAGTGTCATTTCAAAAGACAGGCTGAATTTAAGCTAAGTTCATCTTTTTATTGAAAAGAGATGACTTTCCTTGGGTAACAAGCTCACAGAGTTCTGAAATTTTGGAGCCTGTCCTTATGTACTTACCCTTCAAAGTAAATTCTTGGAAGGCAGGAATAGCATTTTCTATTCTTCATTTAAACTTCAACATACTGAGTATAAGTCTGAGTCTGTAACTTGAAAAAAAATGCATTTGTGAAACTTTTCTTGAAACTCAAATAGATTACATGTACTTTGTCCATTCCTACTGTTTTTGACAAATAAGAACTTCATCTGTAAGACAACATATTATTACTGTCATTTTGCAGATTAGGAAAAAAAGTTCAAAGTAATTAGTGACTTACTCAGGATCACACAGGGTCAGTGTCTGTGGTGAGAGTCAAACTCATGTTGTTCCTCATTTAAAATCCATCATTCTACCCATTATGCAATGTATGTCCTCTCTGTGTTGGAAATTCGTGTCATGTAGGGGGCAAAAACTAGCTTGATTCTGTATTGTCAAAGGCTTGGAGAAAGCTTCATTTTATTCCCCTCCTTTTAGGTTGTACCTATTCAAATAATTTGGTCCAGCATGAAAATAATTCAGCAAAGGAAGAGTCATTTCAATTGGCTGGTCAGTTCATTCCCAGAGGCTGACCCAGACATTATTTGTAGACATGGTCTAGAGGTAAACTGAGTTCCCCTTGGGGAAGATGAATAGGACTGTAATTACTGTCTTCAAATATTTCAAAGTCTATCTCATAGTGGAAAATAAAACAAAACACTAAACATTTAATATAGTTTCAAAGGGCAGAACAGAGACCAAGGAAGGTGGCTGCTACAAGTAGGTGGATTTTAGCCCAAAATAAGTGTGATGTACAGGCACTGGGCCAGGAAGTCCAGATTATAGTCTCTGCTCTGTTATTATCTTGCTTTGTGACCCAGAACAAATTGATTCCTTTCTCTGGATCCATTTTTCATTTTTAAAATAAGTGAATGAATATGTATTAGACACAGAAAACCTTGACTTTGAGGGTCCCTTCCATCTCTATGAGGAAGGACTTTCTAACTATCACAGTTTTCAAAGAAGAGAATTAGCTGCCTTGAAAGATCTGTCACAAGAAGTATCTGTCTGAAAACCGAATGAACACTTGTCAGAGTTATTATGGAAGGAATTCCTCAAGGGGTGAAAGGTTGATTAGATAACCATAGTCCCTGAGGTCCTGAGGACCATTACAGTGCTAAGATTCTGTTAAACTATATTTGATGCCTTCCTTATAGATAAACACTCAGAAACTAAAATATCTCTAAAGATCATTCAGCTTTCTATCTGTGATTCCATTACCTTAGATAAGTTATGAATCTAACCACAGAACCCTAGAATATTAAAACAGCAGAGAACAATATATATTGCCTAGTCTCATTTGACAGATGGGAAACTAAACTACAAAAAGGTTAAACAACTTTTCACAGTCTATGAAGCATAGGAGAGATAAGATTCTAGGTCTTTTGACTGGTTTCACTATGTGAAACCTGCTTCTTTTCACCTGTAATTTTAAAAAACTTTTTTTGGTATTTGTAGAAAACGCCTACTGTTAGAAGCTTGGGAATGAAATCTCTTGGTGCTGCTTTTGGGAGTTCACTGAAAGTCAACAAGATTTTATCAGCTGGCATAAAATTGTCTAGGAGAATCAGTTGGGATTTTTGGTCCTGTTGGTACCATATTGGCACATTATACTTTTATTTTATATACAGTAACAGAAAAGACATTATTAGTTCGTTTCAACTATTGTGCCTGGAAAAGTAATTTGTTTCCTAGAAGACAAGTATAAAATAAATTCCCTCCCTCTGCTTCCACCCTATCTCATTTCTTGTGCAGTAGTCACAGACTCCATGTATTTGATATATTTGATAATTCTTTTATCCATGCTCATTGGGTGCTGGTCTATTACTGGTGGTACATGTCCCAGCAGCATTTGATAATGAGGACCATAACTATCTATTATGAAACTCATGTTGGGACACCTAAATCAGCTATCACATGTGTGGAACTTCACTAATCCCAAAGTGCCACATCTTAAGTTTTCACCTACCATTTCTTTGTCAACCTTAGCTGTTTATCATTTCACTCTGCTTTGATATTAATCTTTCAGAAATGTAAATTAGCCTGGGAGTGTTAGAACTGGAAATATCCTAGAGAAATCTGGTAGTCTAGCCTTTAGGCAGATTTTTATTAATTCTATTCTTAAAGTTATCCAGGGACAGAAATTTCCCTCCCTTCCTCCATGGCCTATCCATTGCTTAATTTCCAGATGGAAAAGTTTATGAACACACTGTCAGCACAGATAGTCAGTCATCTTTGTGTTATCCTCCTCAAGCCAGGCTAGAACACATGTATTATATTATGTCAGTGGCCACTAGAGACCCACTCTAAAAGGCAATTAAGGTCTTCAAGAAGAGGTTACAACAAAGTATAAATGACCATGGAGTCAACAAAAACAATATAACAAAAACAAAATATATCGAGCTTAGAAACTGCTTTAAAAGAAAGAACACCAGAATGGGAGTTGGAAATTACAAATGTGTGTTCTCGATCTTCTAACTATTATTTCTGTGACATTGGGAAAATTATTCAACCACACTAGACTTTAGCTCCCTCAACCATAAAAATCAGGGGGTTGGGCTATATGAGAAGCATCAAGCACAGCCAGCAACACTCGCTAGTACAGATAAACAGTTTGAAATATAATTAGAAAACATTTAATAAAATCAAATGCAAACCCCCCCACAGATAACATTAATATGTGGCTTTCTAAGTCAATATGTGCTGTCAGGGATCCTTACATATGGTTTCGTGGCCCCCATTTCTATTTGAGTTTGACACCATTGGGAATTCTAGAAAGAATTCTGGGGCTTTGCATAATGTTATTTGTATTGTGTGGAGATGTTTATGCTATCTGAAGATTCCTACTGCATTCTCCAGGTAATGAGTGCAATGTTCATCAAAGATCTCAGGGGTGGTCAGGTCAGAAAACTGCAAAGTTTCAGTATATTCTAAGGTTTAGAATCTAAGCATTCCTATCTAGGACATAGTCATATTGCTTCCCTCTCACTCTGGTTTTTGTAGTCCTTGGACCAAAGTTTGAGTCTGAACAATATGACTGCAGTCTGTCTTCTGAGTGGAGCTCCAGTAGACATTTGCTGTTTTCAGCCCCTATCAGCTAGCTGGAAGACTCAGTTGTAGACTAATCCCAGGACTGAAGCTCATGTCCCGATCATTTGCCACTGATCCAAGTTAGGGATCTTGCCCCAAAGTTAGAGTGTTAGAGCTTCAGGCCCACCACTGGTCTGCACTCTGGTTTGAATTCTTGATCCCCCTCTAGTTTCAGATCAGTAAAGCTGCCAGCCCATCCCTACTTCTTCAGCTCCTATCCTTGTCACTTGCCTATATAGACTCAATCAGTGAATTTCTTCTAGGAAAAAAAATTCACTGTGGTTGGTACTTGAATTACATGATCACTAGTTAATCTAGAATTTTTCCTTGGGCCTTGTCGGAGTAGTTGTGGGAAAGAGCTGGGCTGCATTGCTTTCTTCTTCTCCTTTGCTAGACTTCCTTAGAGCTAGGAAAGTGCAAAGGAAAATTATGCAAAGAAAGAAGAGGTTCAAAGAGAGACCCTTGTGGAACACCCATATTGAAGTGGTTAAGAAAATGATTAGAAGCAGAGAAAGAAGGAATGCTTAGAGAATAGGAAAAGGACATGGTCATATGATCATAGACTTACAGCTAAAAAGGATGTAAGAAATCATCAAGTCCAACTATCTCTTAAACAAATGAGGAAACTGAGACTAACTAAGAAAGGTTACCCAGGATTACATAGCCAGTAAGCTACTGAGCCAGGGTTTGAACCGAGATCTGACTTACTCTGACTCTGGTATTCTATCCATCACACGATCTAAATACATAAGGAGACCATGATGTCTTTGAAGGCAGGTGAGAGCATAGTATATAGTCACAAAATATTTGCTAAATAGATTGATTGATACAATAAATAGTAAAAGGAGAAAAATCCTGGGTTTCTTTTAGGTTATGTACATTGTTCTAATGAAATGTATCTTGCTGGTTAATGAATACAAGTTAGACATATGTACAAAATTATGTATTAAATCGAATTTGTTATCTTTCCTTATAAACCTATTCCTGCCCATCAATGGTACCAAACATACACCCAATGTCCCATGTAAATAAACAGTGTTATTGTGGACTCTTCTTATTCCCTCACTTCTCATATTTAATAAATTAAGAAAGCCTATTGCTTCTAACATACACACACACACACACATATACATATATATACATATATATACATATATACATATATATACATATATATATGTATATATATGTATATATATGTATATATGTATATATATGTATATATACATATATATGTATATATACATATATATACATACATATATATATATATATATATATATACATATATATATATATATATGAAATATCTTGTGTATCTGTCCATTTCTCCATCTTTCCCCTGTCTCCACTCTACTTCAGTAGGGCCTTGTCTGCCTAAGTTATTTCAATTGTCTGGTAACATCTTTCTGCTTCTACTTTCTCTCCTTTCCAATCTGTGCCTCATGTTGTTGCCAGAGTAATATTTATTGTATATTCATCAGTAAAAAACAAATAAATAAAAACCAGTATAACAAAATGTGTCTCCCTTTACCTACTGATAAAAATTCTAACTTGTGTGCCTAGCATTTAAGATCTCCACAATCTGGTCCCATATTTCCCATTTCCTTCAATGTATTCTATGCTTCAATCAAAGCAAACATTTCTATCCCTCAAATAGACACTCATCTTTTCTTCCTTTGTGCCATGGTTCACACTCTTCATTAATCCTGGGGTGTCTTTCCTCCCACTTTTCAGTCAGCCTAAATTAGATGGAATCTTTCCCATAAATGTTTCCCTCATCCCTTCAGTGCCTAACAACATCTTTTCCTCTTTAGAATTCCAGAGAATCTAAAAACTTCAGAAGGCAAGTAACCTCAGAGATGAATTAGCCCAACCTATGCCTGACCAAGATTTCTGTCTCCAGCTTCCGAAAAAAGTAATCATTCAATCTTCACTTAACAATATAATTGCAGTGTGGGGATAATCACACTGTTTTCTAAAATGGTCCATTTCACTTTTTAACATTGCAAATTTTAGGAAGTTTTTTTTTTTTTTGGATAATTTCAACCAGGATCTGCCTCTCTGTAACATCCATCAGTTGCTTCTAGTTCTATCCACCACGATTAAGCAAAACGCATCTAATTTCTTGTCCATATAAAAACATTTCAATTCTAGAAGCTGATTATTATGCCAATTCCAAATCTTCTTACCTCCAGGTGAAGCATTTCCATGTTGTTCAACTGAACTTTGTATGACTTGGATATGAGGCCTTTCTTCATCTCTGCCATTCTCTTCTATACCACCATCAAGCTAATCAGTGCTTTTCCTATGAGCTGGTACCCAGGTATGGTAGTAAAGAACTAGAAACAAACTTCATTTTGGGAATGGCCAAAAAACTCATGGTTCATAAAAATATAATGGAATATTTTTGTTCAGAAAGTAATGACAGATATGAGAAATTCAAAATTTGAGTTTTGTATGGAATGATTTAAATAAGCAGAACCAGGAAATCAATATGCATAGTGGCTATGACAAAGGAAACAAAATGATCACTAAAAAGAAGTTTAACTGTGAACACTGAAAGTCTTAGAGGAAAAAAAATAAGGCAACCTGTCCCCCTCTTCAAAATAGGGATAGGAGATTGTTAGGAGAAAAGAAGTGTTCGTGTTTTTTAAATGTGGTCATTGCATAAGATGCCTTAGCTTAAAGTTGTTTTTTTTTTCTCATAAGGTAGGGTTCAATTCAGAGGGAGGAAGAATGGAGTTGATTGTGAGAACTAAACACAGTATTCCAGATGTAGTCTGACCAGAACCTCAGAATGCAAAGGGATTGTCATATCTCTCAGTCTCGACATGGTTTTTTCTAAAAGTAACAGTTTCCATTGATCCTCCTGGGTGCCATATAATTGTTTTGATTAAACTTGCCATCCACTGAACCCCAAGATCTTTTGTAAAAGAAATGCTAGATAGAAATATCTCCTCCATCTCACAGAGTCGAAGTTGATTGGTTGAACTCAAAAATGGAACATTTATTCTGATTATGACAAATGTGTTGTTACATTTAACCCTATTTCAGCCTGACATGATCTGTTCGGATCTTGAGTGTTTGGAGCCTGAAAAACTTCTGGTATCTGGCCTAGTTTTTCTCTGTCTCAAAAAGAAAAACTATTCATTTGGCATGTCCTTTTTCTCCTCCATAATCCCCCAATCCCTTCTCCTTTGCTGATACCTCCATTTCTAAAACCTAAGATCCCACTGCCACTGTGGAAAGTACTGTGGCCTAGCTGGCATTGCATATTTTCTATTCTCTACCCTTTAGCTGAGAGCTTGATCTAAATCCTCTGGCCTTGCCTATCTCCTCCCATGAAGCTGGTATAGAATATAATCATCCCTTTGATCAGTCTTGCTTTTTGCTCTATCCTCAAGTAGAAGGTGAGATGTATTTAGCCACACTGTTACAATTTGCTTAATTTTAGTTTGGGGACTATGTAATGACCCTTAAGTCCACATGATCTTGTCTCTGCTACTTTATACAGCTTGTATCAGTCAAACAGTTATTTAAAAAATCATAATAGCTCAGAGCCCTCTTTTGCCTTCATTGCAATTGTGTAGATTTCCAGTTAATCCCTGGCTTCCTCCATTCTACTTTTCTTATTATAGATTAAGAATATAGAAATGTAATAAAAGCTTTCATGACTGATAAGTTTTTATATAAAACAAAATTAGAATAGGGGAAGCAGTTTAGATGTAAAAAAAAGAAATAAGTAAAGATGATATCTGTGTCTATCATCATACAGGGATAGGGATAAGAAGTTGGAGAAATAATAGAACTTTTGCTGCTGTGGCTCAGTTAATGCAGTCCTGGCATTTTCCTCCCACTCTATTCTATTGTAGACTCTGTGTGTGTGTGTGTGTGTGTGTGTGTGTGTGTGTGTGTGTGTATGTGTGTGTGTGTGTGTGTGTGTGTGTGAACTCCCTAATATGACTTGAGTCTGCTTCCTGACTCAAAGATCATGATAGTTCAAATTATTTTATGGGGCTGAGAGGAAATGCTTCTGTCTCTGACATCCAAATCTCAAAATGCCAGTCAGTTCTCAAATACCTATTATATTTAGGACATTCAGATCTGAGAATATCCAGTTTCCTTGATAATTGATTGCTCTCTTCCTTTGACCATCAGTTTGGGAACAGATCATATCTTTTGAATGGGAATCTTCTGCTTTAAGTAAAAGACACATAAGAAACTCACATCCAAGATCTTTCCTGATCTCAGAACTGCTTTAGACACACTTGACACATGGACCTAGGAGTTCTAGAACATCATGGATTCCCTGATTGCCCTGAAGAGTATTATGCTTAAATCCCCCTAGCAATACCCCAATTATCTCTTTTACTGTCCCTTCCTAGCTCTTTGGAAGTTTTGGCTGTGATCTCAGTGTGAGAGAGATTGGCGAGTTATCCCATTTTGAAGCTACTGGCCCTAGTACAGTTGTGAGGGAGTTGGGCAGCTGTTACATTGCAGGTTTTGGTTCTTGGCCCCAAATAAGGTACTTATTTGGCTTCCCTAGCACTCTTCTTCTTTTATTGTAGATGCTCCCATTGCCTTGGGTATCTCAAATTAAGCTCCATGCCTTTCTCCTTTATGACACCAAATTACATTGCTGCTTGTTTTTAGCATTGATTGACTAATCCCTTTTTTTCTGCAAATCTCTTCAAATTCTAGCAAAGGATACCTACAACAGATACCCCTGAGTTAGATGTTTGCACAGAGTGATTGGATGAGGTTTTGGTGTATTGCTAAAAATATCTCTCCTACTCTACTTTTTTCTCCCTTAATTTCTACCTTACTTTCTTCTTAAGCTTCTTCCTCCCCCTCACTTTCATGTGTTGGCTTGGTGCTACAAAGAAGGAAAGAAAAATGGGGTCAATGATCATGCTTTTGATCAGCATCTGTGATGAACATGTCAATTGTAGCCTAAGACCTTCTTTTCCATCCTCAGAACTTCATCCTTTGTAATGTTTTGGATTCTAATAGATTTCAGTATTACTAATATTCAATCAGGAAATATCTGCCTTGATAACCAATAGCAAGAAATCACCAACCATCACTAGTCTATTCTTCATTTTAGTGTTGATTGATGCCTCTACTAATAACAGCTATGCATCCACATCATCATTCTTGGAAAGTAAGCAACTGTTTGTTCCTCAGTGTGAGGGTTCAAGACTTCCATAGGGGCAGTTTTCTAGTGTTCAGTGACCCTTACTTTTCCCTGTTCTACTTTCCTACATAAATCGAAATCCCCCTTTTGCCACTTCAGTTCTTTTTCTTTTTTATTTGTGCTTTGGAGCTCTTCTTTCTTTCTTTTTTTTCTTTTTAGTGAGACAACTGGGGATAAGTGACTTGCCCAGGATCACACAGCTAGTAAGTGTCTAGTGTCTGAGGCTGGAAATGAACTCAGGTCATCCTAACTCCAAGAGCAGAGCTCTATCCACTCTACTACCTAGCTGCCCCCTCTTCTTTTATTTTTTAAAAGGAAAATTTTATCATCAATAATAAGCTAGAAGATGGAAGCTTTTCCTTGTATCTTTTTTATGTTTTCTTCTATGTGGAGCAGTAGCCTATATTATGAGTATAAATGGCAATTAGTATGCTGTGACAGAATAGTAAACAGGTCAGTGAAAAAGTTTTTTTTTTACTTCTATATTTGATGGAAATGATGTATTTAATCATTTGTCTTCCGTAATTGTTGTTGGATTCTCTTGTGACTAACTCCCATAGTGAATTGCTATGGCATACCCCCTAATGAACTTCATATAGTACTTGTCTTGCATTTTAGGTGATTTGTTTCTCTCATATTTCCTTTTGTGGTTTTGAACTTCAAGAAGGTCAGGACCATGTCTTATCTAAACTTCATATCTCCGTCATTATACAGCATAAAGTTCTAAAGAAAATAAAAGAAGTGAACTCTTTTTTTAAGGCAATTGGGGTTAAGTGACTTGCCCAGGGTCACACAGCTGGTAAGTGTCAAGTGTTTGGTTGGAGTCCAGATTTGAACTCAGGTCCTCCTGACTTCAGGGCTGATGTTCTATCCACTGTGCCACCTAGCTGCCCCTAAAGAAGTAAATTCTTAATAAATGTTCATCCAGTTTGATTAAATTGTTGAATTTTTTGTTTCCACAAGATTACAGCATCCTTGTCTTAGAGTTTGAAGAGTTATTAGGTGCTATCTAGTCTAACTCCCTCATTGTATGATGAGGAAATTAAATCCCCAAAAGATGAAGCAACTTGCTCAAACTCAACTGTTGGTAAGTGGAAGAACTAAAGGCATTTGCACCCAAATCCTCTGACTCCAGATCCAGGGTTCTTTCTACTATACGAGGAAAATCTCAAGATTTATGCACATGGTGTTTTATTTTGTTATTAGTGTTATTGTTTTTGTATTTCCCTTTAAACATACATACCTAAGTACTATTATGTAGGTACCTGAACTGGGCCATCTAAAAATTATAATATTCATAAAGCATTGACTTACTGATTCATTAAATCAAGTTTCAGAAATCTGTTATGCATGGTTAATTTTAAAATACGTGAATGTTTAAATTTATTTTAGCTAGGGATGTGTTTATAAAAAATAATAATAATGATCAACCACATCCTTGAATTAAAGTAGAAATATAACAGATGGGTAGGGAGATAGAAACCATCTATCATCATGAGCTAACACCCTGTTTTGTCTTTATTGCCAGTGATTATATGTTCTCTACTGGAATATGCATGAGACTTTATTTCCTCACCCTAGAATTTTTCAATGCAACATCACCATATTCAATACTTCTTACTCCAATATTTCATGGAGTAAAAGCTTAACAAATGATTTTTCATTTGTTTATTCATTCATTTCATCAATGTGGGAAATCCCTTCTACCAACACAAACTATAGCCCCTCTATATCTTATAAACCAGCCTTCATGAATTGCTGTGGTCAAAACAAACTCGTCATTGACTGGACAACATTCTAATAATAAGCTTCACCAAACTTAGCTAGATTGGGCTTCTAATGAAAGAAATAGTATATCGACAGGCTAAAAAATCTGTGGAACATGAGTACAATGAAATATTATTATTCTTTATAAAACAACAAACATGATGATACAGAGAAGCACGGACTTACATGAACAAATGGGAAGTGAAATGAGCTAAGCCAAGAAAATAATATTCATAACTACAACAATGTAAATGGAAAGAACAAAAACAAGACAATAAAAAATGAATACTGAGTAATTACAAAGTATAAACTTGGTCACAAATAAGAGCTGTGAGAAGACACTTTTCCCCATCTCTTTGTAGAGATGGACTGTCTACAGGTATGGGCCAATAAACATTTTATTTTTGTCAGTGAATTGATTGGTTATACTGATTTTTCCCTATTGTTTTTCTTTTTGTTTTCTTTTTTTTAAAGTTCTTTGTTATAAATGGATGATTCTGTGGGAGGGGAATATAGATGGAGATATCAGAAATGTGAAAGCAAATATTATCAACAAAATTCATTTAAAATAGAAGTGTCTACTGAATTGAATGAACTGCATTGTGCACAGTAACCATTTGAGTTGGAATCATCCCCCAAACAGAATGAAAGGCCTTGAAAGGCAGGGATGCTGTGTCATCTAAACTTTATTATCTCCCCAACACCTGGCATAGAGATCTGCATGTAAGAGGCATTTAGTAAATGTTTATTGTATTGCAGTGTAGTATTATTAAAGTTGATCCGAAATTTAATTTCATGGAGTAAATTAAACCATATTCTCCCAGTGACTCAGCTACTATCTTGGAATTAGTCATACAAAAGAAAGATATCTATCTTTCTAAGCTTGTGGCCATAAATTAGAATCCCATCATATGCTGGGCTAGACCAAATCTGTTACTTCCGTAGAAAAATTGTGTGTGCATGGGGGGGAGGGAAGGGTGGATGTGGATGTGTGTGTGTGTGTGTGTGTGTGTGTGTGTGTGTTCTATCTGGTTGCAAATAAAATGATTCCACCAAAGGGCAAATAGCATAAGGTTTGATGGGAGCCTTTGTCTTAGGTAAAAGTATCATATCTTCAAGACACCTGGCCTCAAGACAGAACTAGGCAGTTCTGGCATCTCTAACAGATCCAGTGCTAATTTCCACCTAATTGAAGCATCATGGTATCAGAACCTCTTGAAGGCTTTGCACTGGGTCTCAAAAGAACATACATTGAGAATTTAATATTGTGGTCTGATTTTCTAACTGGCTATAATAGACTTCAGGGGTTCTAAGGGAGCTGTCAAACTTTACTTTTGACAGCTCCCTTAGAACCCCTGAAGTCTGTATTGTTGTTGGGTTTTTGTTTTGTTTTGGTTTTTGTTTGCTTGTTTTTTTGTTTTGTTTTGTTTGCCATACACTTGTCTGGGAGAGTATTGAAGCATTCTTCTGATAGACATAATTAAGTCTCCTGAGTTATCATCTCTCAGTGAAAATGAGTCATGGAAAAAGGAGATGGTCAGTTCTCCTTAATCATTTTTCCCTTGTACTTTGGTTTTCTTTGTAGGTCTGAAAATCTCATGTAGAAGACATGTGAATGCTATATTTTATTGCCATTTCTGCTGAAGAATATCAACTCCCTGAGGGGAGAGATTGTTTTACTATAGCCTTGACATCCCCAAAACTTTTATAGCACAGAGGCTGCCTCATAGTAGGCACTTAATAAATGCTTATTGATGAATTTTTATACATAATGAACATGTTTGTTTACTTGATAATTCTTTTATGTAGAAAAAATTTGAAATGATGAATCAATTATTGCAACTGTTCCATTAGGAATATATTGGTGTAAATGTTAACGTTATTAA
Organism: Phascolarctos cinereus; assembly: GCF_003287225.1. NCBI lineage: Eukaryota > Metazoa > Chordata > Mammalia > Diprotodontia > Phascolarctidae > Phascolarctos > Phascolarctos cinereus. The sequence goes on from NW_027555625.1 coordinate 244,959,252, forward strand.
GTTAACCACCCAGAAAATTAATGATAAAGTTTGCAAGTAATTCCTTTAGTCCTTTGAAATTCATGAAAAGAGAAGTCAAATAATGAATCTTTCTGAAAGTGTTGACTGGGCATTGCAGAATTTAAACTCATTCCACCCACAAAATAATATGAAAATATATTCGATTTAATCCAGGAAGTTTTTCTTTCGTAAAATAATTTTCTTTATATCTTTTGATTTTACATGACCTACATTTCCCAATATATCTCTCCTCCCTCCTTTATAACAAAGAATAAAAGTATGTGTAGGGGTTAGGGGTGGGAGTTCAATTAAAAACCAAAAAATCAAAGATGTCTGACATCATATTCAGTGTTACACATCCACAATCTATTGCCTCTTAAAAAGCTGATGAGTATGGGATGTTTTCTCATATCATCTTGCTTAGGACCAATCATGTTCATTTAATTTTTATAGACTTCATTTTCCATTGTTTTGTTATTATTACTCTTTCTATTTGCATTGTTGGAGTGCAGTATGTTATTTTGATGGCTCTGTTCATTTTATTTTGTATATTTTCAGTCTTCCTATATTTCTCTGTATTCATCATATGCATTGTTTCATACAGCACAGTAATATTCCATTATTTTGTGTGCAACAACTTATTTAAAAGTTCTCTGATCAATTACTTTATTTCTTGAGCATCTATTCAAATGCTTAAGCATAAGACTTTACTGTGAATTGTGCTAGAGCTGTGAGTGATACCATAAAGGAATGGGTGTCCTACTGTCTCTATTAGATCCCATGGTCCCTATGTTGAGGAATTGTCTTATACCAGAAATACGTATTATACAAAGCAGTCAAAATTCATGTCAAAGTAATTGGCATAGTTAAAGGAGATGCAAGAATAAAAAGGAATCCTTATAATACCTCTCACATTTGTCCCTCCTTTCTACACCCACACCTTCCATCCCTGTTTAGTACTCTTCACTTCCCAAATGGTCATTTGGCTCTCATCTCTCCTCCTCTAATTCATCCTTCACCTTGCTACCCTAACAATCTTCCCAATAGATTTGATCTCAAAAATTTCATGCTCAAAACCAAACAAATAAACAGAGGTTTCTGATTGCTTATAGGATAACAAAATAATCTTTTCCAATCTGTTTTCAACCTACCTCAATAGCCTTACTTCTTACTACAGTCATTGAAAAAATGTTTTTAGCTAAACTAGAATTTCTGACTTCTCCTGCCTTAGTGCATTTGTTTAAGTTACTCACCCTTTTCAATATGAAAACCCCAAATGAGGTATTGAAGAGCTGGACATGACAGAACAACAACAACAACAAAGACTTTTGGAAAAGTACATACATATATGTGTGTGTGTGTGTATGTATATATATATATATATATATATATATATATATATATATATATTCATATATGTGTGTGTGTATATACACATATACACACACATATATACACATACACACACATATATATGTATGTGTATATATGGATATATTTATTTGTATGTGTGTATACATATACATATACATATATATACATATATATATAGACATATACATACACATATACACACACACGTATATACATGCATAGATCACCTTAACCCTTACTTGCCATTTTAACCATGGTAGATTTTTGTAAGAGAAATATCTGTTGTCTCTGCTCAATTAAATTCAATCTTCAGAGAAAGATGAAATAGCAATCTCTCCATCAGGTCTGTCTCTGCTGGAAATGAACTGTTCAAGTAGCACTTAGTGGAAAGGAACATGCTGTGTTCTTGTTCAATCAAATCTGCCTTTAACCTTTTTTATTCCTAGAACAAGAACATCATGGTCCACCAGTATTAAAAGGACCAAATGGGGAAAGTTTGGAAAATATAGAATTTAAGCACTCACTGGTAGAAAGAAGCTCTTGTAGGATGCAGTTCTTGAGTCTTGGAGAACCCTTGAATACTACCTCTGGGCATTCTTCTCTGTATGAGCCTTGGGAGGTTTTTGAGAAAGTGATCTATAGGCACAAAATTTGAGAGGTTTTTTTGTTTTGTTTTCCACTAAGTTATTTGATCAGTTTTGGTACAATAGAAAAAAAATGCACTGTGTGGAATCAGAGAAGCTTGGTTCAAATTCCAAATTGTGTGATCTTGGGTAAAGTCACTTAACTTCCCTGGCCTCTGTTTCTTTATTTGTAAAATTAGAGGATTGGACTAGATGTCAGTGCCTGCTAGCTCTAGATTTATGATCCCATGATTTATCTAATAGTCTAACTGCCTTATTCTGAGGTTGTGTTTACTTATTTGCTGATCATTTATGCCATTTATGTTTTTCCCCCTTAAGGCATAGCAAGAGACATATCAATGTTTTTCCATTTCATTGAATCACAAAATCTCTGTGTTGGAATGGTCTAGAGTGATCATGTAGTCTAACTTACACTTGAAATGGAATCCTCTTTAACAACCTTCCTGATAAGTGTTAATCCAGCCTCAACTAAAAGAAGAATGACATTAATTTACAAGGCAGCCTATTTCATCTCTGGACATCTCTTATTGTTTTTTACCCTTACATTAAGCCTAAATTGTCCTTTCAGTGGCTTCTATCCATTGCTTCTGATTCCAACCTTTGGTATTGAACCGAAAAAAAAAATCTAATCCATTCTGCATGTTACAATCATGGAAATTCTCTTTCTTTCTTATTTTGGTGAGGTAATCAGGGTTAAGTCACTTGCCTAGGATCACACAGTTAGTGTGGTCTGTCTCAGGCTGGATTTGAACTCAGGTCCTCCTGACTCCAAGGCTGGAGCTTTATCTACTGCGCCACCTCACTGCCCCTAAGTCATACAAATTCTTGACAACATATACCACGACAGCCTCTCAGCCTGTTTATATCTTCCCAGTTTGTTTAACTGATACTCGCATAACATAATTTTAGTGTCTTTCACCATCTTGATTACCTTTCTTTGGATTTAGTACAGATCAATAACAGTCCTCCTAGAATATGGCATCCAGAGTTGAACATTTGCAAGCTCTGTGCTATATTTCCTGTCCTCAAGTGAGTGCCTTACCTGGCCAACTATAACTTGGCAGGTTCCACCTATTCACTTTACTTACCATCTGTCTTCTTAACAGCCATCTGTACTGCTTGCATCAAAGATTATGTCATAGAGCAGTGGTGTCAAACTCAAAAAGAAACAGACCCCAGTGGGCCGTATATTTACTTAGAAAATCTTATTTAAAATAACCCTGTCTATGCTTTATTGCAATCTTTTGTTTTCGGAAACATTTCCTAATTACATTTTAATATGGTTCTGGACAACCCTCTAGTGTTGGGGATCCCACACGACCAGGCTAAGAGCTTGATGACTCTGCCCAAGACAATTTTACTCTTTCAATTTTATAATTCTGGCCTTGGGGCCCCAATTTACTGATTGCTGGGGCCACAATGTACTGATTGAAGAGTGTCTCAAATACCCCACTATACATACACATACATATGCATACACACATGCATATACATACACACATACATATGTGTATATCTATATCTATATCATATATATCTACATCTATCTATATCTTTATCATCTATATCTATCTATATCTATATATCATCTCTGTCTCTCTACCTACCTATTTAAAGGCTCCAGCCATACTTCACTGTATTCCCAGCAAGATTCTCCCTACCTTCCTTGATGCTGGATCTTCTGCTATTTCCCCTTTCTATTTTCCAGGTCTAGAGCCACAATCAATTCAATCCTGTCATTTCTCATGGAAAGAGTGGACCAGTCTAATTTTCTGGGACTCCAATCAACATCCCTTTAACTTTTCAAACCACAATACCCCTTTCTGGCCACCATTTCCTTTATATGTGATGTCTTTTCTATTGAAAACGTAATTTTAATTTGAGGCCATGGACTTTCTGCACTTTTATACATGTAGTCCCTTAAGTATTTAACATACCATTATATATCAAAGTACATAATAAGTGCTTGACAAATGCTTATTAATGCACTCATGCATCTACTCATTCATTTATTCTTCCTTTTCAAAGGCAGAGAGTGCAAAGCAAAGATGGATGAAAAAGTGAAGAGGAATTGACTTTTTTTTAAATACTGATTATTACAAGAAGGTCTTTGATTTTGTGGCTGCACCTGCACTTAAACCCCAGCACGTGATTTAAACATCCCTTAGTTGTCAACTCCAACTCAAGGTAGCTTGGTTTATAATCATTCCTAAAGGTTGGTGGTTGTTTGAATGAGCAGATGGTTGGTTGGTCTAACTGGAACAAAATATTTTTAAAATAATATTTAACAGAAGGGAAGGAGGCAGCTTTGTGGCAGCAGAACCTTACAGTATATCCCACTAATTCACATCATCCTCCTCCAGGGAGATGCTGACTTTAAAACATCTCTCCCCACATCCTCTTGTGACCAACAAGGAGTACAGCATATTGAGTGCAGTTGAATTTAAGGAAAAGAGGAAATATGGATCCCTTTCAACCTAGAAATCAGAGCTGGAATATAGGGGATAGTAGTCTGAAAATTTAAATTAAATTAAGTGCCTTGCCTTCTCATGGTCATTCTTCTGTGACAACTCTTTGTATTCATTCTTTGAATCTAGAGGATTCTGAGTTGTGATAACTTTCCTTTGCTTTCTTGCTTTGGCTGAATTTTAAGCTTCCTTCACAATTTTATTTCATTTTTGTGGTTATCCCCTCTAATTCCCAACTTTAAAGTTGTGCCCTTCACTATCTGCTTTAATATTTAGAATTATCATTTATTCTCAATTTGTTTCTAAGAAAATAATTGTCTTTCTTTTTTTTTCTCTGTCCTCTATTAATGATCAATGCTAGGGGCTCTTTGCAGCTCTCCTAGAATTTTTGTGACATTGCTTTGTCCTGGTTCTCATATATGTCTGATTGATCTTCTTTAATCTCCTATGCACTCTCATCAGCCATGTGCCATATCCATATGGCACTCACATGAGCCTTCTTTTCTTCTCTCTCTACATTCTTTCTCTTGGTCATCCCATCAACTACAGTGAGTTGAAAATCAATCTTTGTGCAGATGCTTCGTGAATCTACATATTCAGATCATAGCCTATTCTGAACTTGTAGTCCATCTGCCTGCTATACATGTCTACCTGGATATTCCCTAAACATCTCAAACTCAACATATCCCAAATTGAATCATTTTAGTTTCCCCTAAATCCTCCTCTCCTCCTAACTTCACTAGTCTTATGGAGCATATCATCACATTTCTTGTCCTTAAATTCACAACCCAGGAATAAGTCTCAATACTTCATTCTTCCTCGCCACTCCACATAATCAATTAGAAAATAATTTGTTTTGTTATAGCATATTTTTTATTATAGCATATTTTTCACAAATTCCTTCTTTCCTTGCATGCCACCACTATCCTAATTTTGACCCATACTACCTGCTGCCTCGATTATTGCAATAGACTCCTAATTGGTATTCTTGCATGCCATCTCTCCCCTCTCCCATATGTAGTCTACTCAAATGCCAATCTGATATTCCTAAAATTTGACTATATGTTTCAGTGATTTCCTGTTGCCTCTGAATAAAAACTGACTTGTTTGCTTGGCATGTAAGCCATTCAGAATCTAAATCTAGACTTTTTCTTTAAGCCAGTTATGCATAACTTTGCCTTATCCTCTCTATCCTTTTAGCCCAATTGACCTGTACACAAAATTCCTTCTCACTCTTCTATAGCTCTACATAGGTTATTCCCATTCTTGAAAGGTTCTTCCTCTTTTAGGGCTAACCTTAAGGGCTACCTACTATAGCAAACTTTTCCTATTTCCCCAAGTTGTTGATACCACACCCCAAATTCTTTTTTTATATATTTCAATTACTTATGTATATACATGTATATTCCAAAGGAAAACACACTACTTAAGGATAAAGACTGAATTATTTTTTTGTTTTCATGTTCCCAGACTCTTAACACAATACCTGGCATGTAGTCAATGCTTAATAAATTCTTATGCAACAGAAGAATTAATTTTTTTTCAAAACAGTTGATCCTCTGATTGGACCTAAACTAATCCATGAACATTTATGCTCTCTTCTCCACAATTCTCACAAGGGTTTGCATCATTTGAAAGGAAGCTACAGAAAGACCAAAAATTATACTCTGATTTATTATTGTCCCCCTTTTGGCCCTGTTTTATTCTTTCTAGAACAATTTCAATCCTGATTAATAAAGCAGCTATAGATAAATGGAAACATAGGCCTGGCTATCTATATTAAATATAATCAGAGTTTTAGGGCTATTATTATTCTTAGAGATTATCCCTTGGTTTAATACAGAAGGAAACTGAGGTCCAGAGAGGAAAAATAACTTATCTAAGGCACATCATTATCTAGAGGCAGAGCTGGGATTGTAACAATTTTCCTTATTTCAAATCTTTGTGTCCTATTGGCAATTCATCTTTCAGGTTTGGTATAAATTTTTAGAAGGGTGTTAGGGTTTGTTTCTCCACAGAGATAGGATATTCAATAACTTGTCATTTGAATGATTTAGTTAGCCCCTTTCACCTATAAATATAGGTACCCCAGTGAGACCATGGATCAGCAGGACATCTTTTCTACTTTGAATTTGTGCAGTCATACGTAGTCATGCTCTGTGAAATTGACAGAGAGGTTTAATCTCTCTCTCTCTCTCTCTCTCTCTCTCTCTCTCTCTCTCTCTCTCTCTCTCTCTCTCTCTCTCAACAAACAATATGAAATGATTCTATCAACATTACTCAAAATTTCACCAGCCCAGGATGGTATAGCTCCAGAGCTGAGCAGACTGATAATACTGAAAATGAAAACCCAAGCAATTTGTAAACTGTCAAACTTAATACAAGATCTTTGTGTTAATGGGATTTTATTGACTTCTCACATCAGCAGAAGAAAAGGTTGATGGAGTGCTAGGAAGGAAATGAAGACACAATACTCTTTCTGCTTACACCTCTAGAGCCATATAAATTTGGTTGGTGAATTAGAAACTCTCCAGTTCATTGGCCAGGGCCTTTTGATTGCCACAACTTGGTGATGCTGCCCAACTATAAAATAAGCAGATTTTGAAGAGTGAGTGATAAAGATAAATTAATGGTTTGGTTTCCAGTTAGTGGGGAAAAAATATATGAATATACAGCACACTTTTTTCTTTCTGTCCCCCTCCCCCAACCTGCTGCACTGGCCTCCTGTCAGTCCTCTTTTCTCCATTTTCTTCCATCTGGAATGAAGCAAGTTTCCAGCTCTGTTTTAGGAAAAGTGCAGCTGCTATGCTACCAATGCATTTAACACCACAGAACAAGCCACTATGGAGCTCACAAACATATGGAAAGACTGAGACAGCATGCGGCTTTCCTTCTCTCTATTTTTACTTCCTACCCCCTTCTTTCTGTCACACCCTAACTCCTTTCTGACCTTATCTTTTTTCTCTAGTCCTTCATCCTTTAGTCCTTAAGCCAAGGGTCTGTAACTTTTGTTTTTAGAGCACATATTCCTATGGTAGTCTGGTGAAACCTTTGGATCCAGTCTCAGAATAATGCCTACATTCATAATTGAAGAAAATGTTAAATTTCAGTTAGTGTTTACTGGAAAAAAAGGGGGAAAATTACCATCCAAGTTCATGTAACCTTTTTTATCTATCCATGGACCTTCTTAAGGGTCTATGTACCCCAGATTAAGATTCCCTGCCTTAAGCACTTGGATCTTCAAATTTTGCATAAATTGAGGTAATGGCCTATTTTCACATGATCACAGATAAGCTAGGAAAACAGTAAAATGACCCCAGGTGATTCTCTTCATCACTCATTTCTTGTGAATACTCAGGTACATTTTTTTAGAAGACAAAATGTGCCTTAACTGAGATGGACTTGAGACTTGTATCATTGAAATAATCACAATAATGTCATTTTACATGAGTTGTTTGTTAACTTTCTAGCTTTTGGTGCACCTGAGCTGCAAACAGATGTCTGTCACCTCTGAATGAGTATCCTCCATTCTAAATGCCATGCTACATTCCAGCTGAAGGAAGAAATAACAGACACGTTAGAGTGATCAGACATTAATGTAATAAAGAACCTTTGAGCATGTCTGACATCCCTTTCAACAGTGTACTAATTCACATTCACCAGTACATTATAGACTCTCTTCTGTCCTTGCTGTGCATCTAACTTACAATAATGCCAGCAAGTGTTACACATGTGTCACTCTAGTGAAAACAGCCTTCAGACCTTGCAAGATGAGTATAAGTTCCAGAGACAGCTTTCTCCTAATTGCTAGAACTAAGGAGGCTGCTTGTCTTCCCATAGAGTGACATAAAAATATCACCAAGTGGCTCCTAGGGCACAAAATGCAGGTCTAGACTTTGTGGACATTGTGTGTGTGTGTGTGTGTGTGTGTGTGTGTGTGTGTGTGTGTGTGTGTGTGTGTATTAGTCCTGGGTCAGTGGATTTCTTTTAATGAGCTTATTTTTTTCTCCCTCAAATGCCATTTTTATATCCTAAAATGTCCACAAGTATTAGTATAATAGAAAGAGCCCCAGAATTAGAATCAGAAAATCTCTATTCAGACTCTAGTTCTGCCACTTGCAACTTGTGTGATTTTAAACTCTTTGAGCCTCAGTTTCTTTATCTATAAAATGAGGGAGCTGTATGAGATAATTTTTAAGATGATTTCCATCTTAAATCCTGAGATACTCTGATGGGATTCTATGATGTTAAATCCTACTCTTTCTTTACAGAAATTACTTCTGACCTCACAGACTTCTTTACTTCTAATCATCCCACAGCACTTAGAGTCTATGCCACATATTACAACACTAAATGGTATTCTGTATTACATTGTTCCCTAAAACTTGTCTTGTGTAAAGCCTAGGATCCTCTCAGTCATGGACTCCTCAGAAGCTACCCTACACGCCTCATTTCTAAAATATGCAGAGAATTAAGTCAAATTTATAAGAATACAAGTCATTCCCCAATTTATAAATGGTCAAAGGATATGAACAGGCAGTTCTCAGATGAAGAAATTAAAGCAATCTATAGTCATAGGAAAAAATGCTCTAAATCACTATTAATTAGAGAAATGCAAATCAAAACAACTCTGAGGTGCCACATCATACCTATGAGATTGACCAACATGATAAAACAGGAAAATGACAAATGTTGGAGAAGATGTGGGAAAATTGGAACACAAATGCATTGTTGGTGGAGTTGTAAACTGATGCAACCATTCTGGAGAACAATTTGGAATTATGCCAAAGGGCTATAAAAATGTGCATACCCTTTGACCCAGCAATAGCATTTCTAAGGCTGTATCCCTAAGAGATCATACAAATGGGAAAAGGAATCACATGTATAAAAATATTTATAGCAGCTCTTTTCATGGTGGCAAAGAATTGGAAATTGAGGAGATGCCCATCAATTGAGGAATGGCTGAACAAGGTGGAATACTATTGTGCTATGAGAAATGATGAGTAGGTGGACTTGAGAAAAACCTGGAAAGATTTGTATAGACTGATGCTAAGTGAAGTGAGCAGAAACAGGAGAACCTTGTACACAGTAACAGCCACATTGTTCGATAACTGATTTTAATAGATTTAGCCCTTTTCAGCAATGCAAGGATCTAAGATATCTCCAAAGGCTTCATGATGGAAAATGCTATCCACATCAAAGAAAGAACTATGGATTTTGAATGCAGATCGAAGCATATTAGTTCCTCTTTTTTTTTCTTCTCTTTTGTTTTGCTTCCTCTTTCTTGTGGTTCCTTCTTTTGGTTCTAATTCTTCCTTACAACATGACGAATGCAAAAATGTGTTTAATAGGAATGTATATGTTTAGCGCATATCAGATTGCATACTGTCTTGGGGTGGGAAGTGGGGATGGAGGGGGAGAAAATTTTAAAATTCAAAAGCTTATGGAAATGATTGTTGATAAATCAAAATAAATTAATAAAAAAAGAAGCTACCTTACATTCACGGCATCTTTTTCAGGTAAGCATTCAATCCAAACCACAGGTTCCTTTCCTTTAATATGACTCCTTTTACTATAATAACTAAAGGGTTACTGGTTTGAAATAAAAGACTTTTAATGAAGCAGAGTACCAAGGTTAATGAAAAGAAAAATTCTCCTCCTACACACAGAAATATAGATTCTGTCTTACAGGCTCTCACTGCAAACCATCTCTCACATCTACAATCCTGGGAAGTCTATGTCCCTCCTTCTGACCTTGGGGCTGGTTCATTGGTACAACACAGAACTAGGGAGCTCACAGAGTTTAAGATTTGCCCATTAAGCCACCATGATGGTGTGTGATTGGAGTTCCTGATGCTGGGGAGGCTGAGGCTGATCATTTGTGCTGTGGAGATCATAGGTGTAGCGATGATTGCCAAAGTCAATCAGGTGTCTATATTAAGTCTGCCAGCAATATGGTGAGCCCCCAAAAGCTGAGGGCTACCAGGGCCCCTAAGGAGGAGGTAATTCACTTTCATCAGAATAATGGACTAGATTAAAAGCTAGTTCAGTACTGGGAATGTCTTGCAAGTAAGAAGTAAGATACTTCTATCTTCAGTAAATTAGGGCATCCATCATTTTCAAGGGAAAAAAATAAAAGAACACTGTCAGTATCATCTATTGTCACAAGAAAATTTGAGGTTTTTTTTTTAAATGAATTAATCTCTGCCCAAGCTATGGATGGTTTAGTCAACTAAAGAACTGGCCAGCAATAATCACATAAACTCCTGAGTGAAGTCTTGCTTAGTAGGAGAGAGAAATATCCCTGAGAAGCTAAGGGGAAATCTCAATATCCATAAGTCACCTAGTAGTAGGTAACATATGATAAAGAAAGGATGGGGTGGAGGTGAGGTGGGTGGTGATCAGATCTTTGAATTCCCCAGCCATTTCCTTCCTCTTATTTCCTCTTCCTCTTTCCTGGCTTCCCTAGAGCTCCTTTTATACCTCTTTCATCATCACTGCACTGCAGACCCATATATTTTCCTTAGACAGGCAGTCTCTTTGGTCCAAAAGAATTGGGGAGACGTGGAGAAGCTCCTTCCACATGTACCAGTCTTCTCTTCCCATCTAGATTTTAGGCTTCTCAAGGGCAGCAAGCATATTCTTTTGAAATCTCTACGTCATGATCTCAACAAGATTGGGTACATGGTGTGTATTAAATACACACACACACACACACACACACACACACAGAGACAGAGAAACACATAAATCCTTAATGGATGAGTCCTTAAGATGAAGAAAAGAGAACTCTTCAAGGAACTTTTAGGAACATAATTCCACCTCAAAATAGACATCAGTATGGTCTATCCTTCCTTTGTATACTAGTTTCCTATACCATGAGAGAAATAAGAGACCTATAGGTCATGGGCAAGCCTCATTTCTTTAGATTTAAATGTGATCAGATAGGCAGAGAGGCAAGCCCCCAAATTGGGGACAATGACCTACATTTCCTTTGCTTCCCCTCAGTGCCTTGCACGGTTTTAGGCACACTGAGAAAGAACATTCAAGGTTTTTTAACTTAGCTTCTCAAACATTCTCAAGAATTTTCAAAGTTATTTAACCCAACCTCTCACCCATTCTCAAGCTTTCATTTTCCCTTTTTTTATTAAAGAAGGCCTTCCTAATATTCTACTATTATAACATGATGTTCAATATAGAATTTAACACTATGACAAAAATATCATTATATTATTTCGATTCTTATTTACCCTAAAATGATCTGATCTCCATCCTTGACAGTCTTAGAGCAACCATGCTATAGTGTCTCCAGTCTTAGCTAATTGATCTGACACAGAATTTCACCCATTCCTCTTAAGCTGCTATGGGTGATAGTGATAACAATAAAACTACTGATGATGATAATTGATTGATGATGATGATGACAAATAGTAGTAGTAGTAATAGTAGATCATCTGGTGGTCATCCTTTCCACACTTAGCTAGGCTGGTCCTAAGAGAACAAATAATCCACTCCTCATCACTTGACTTGAACTTAAAGGTTTTACTGCTTTGTTAGTACCTGAGAGAGTTTGCATTCTACTGGGACCTTTGTATGACAATGAGATAGTGAGTATCACTTTTGAAAATGATGCTTTATAACATTCATTTATTATAAAACATATGATAAATTTCTTGAATGAGTAAATGAAAGGTGATGTGAACAAAAATTTCAGAGCAATGGAAACGTAAAGGAAGAGAAGCATTAGTGGTAACAATAATATCACTAAGAAAAACAAAATAAAATTCTCTTCTCAAAAAGAAACCAGACCAAAAAACCAAATAAACCAAAATCAAAAAATGAAAACAAACAAAAAATAAATAAATAAATAAATAAATAAAAAAATCTCTGCCCAATCTCCCCAAAACAACAAAAATACTTCATTGTGTTAGGTTTGTTCAAGACAGCTATGATGGGACTAACATCTACCAGTATTTTCCCACAACATAGGTAAAGCTCCAATATTACCCCCATTAGGTACATACTTTTCCTTGCCTTTTTTTCTTTTTTTTTTAGGCAATTGGGGTTAAGTGACTTGCCCAGGGTCACACAGCTAGTAATTGTTATGGGTCTGAGGCCAGATTTGAACTTAAGTCCTACTGAATTCAGGGCTGGTGCTCTATCCACTGCGCCACTTAGCTGCCCCTTTTCACTTGCCTTTTGCAAAAGGAATTAGCTTACACTCAAAGCCAGCAAAGTTGCCCCTGGACTTGACTGGCCCTTGTTTCCTTTGAGGCAGCTTTCTGCTCACCTAAGAACATAAAATAGTTCCACTCATTAAATTGAGGTTTCCTCCAACTTGGTGAATTTCTAAAGACCACTGAGGTTACTGTATGCTGCCCTGCTTACTAAGCTCATGTCCACATGGAGATAGGGGAGGGGGGCTGTGTTTAGAGAAGCTAAATGACTTTATGTTAGGACATTTACTTGCTGTGTTAGGGCAAAGTAAATCTCCTTTTGTTAACTGTTCAATGATGTGTGAGTATCTCATTTTTTCCCCATCATTGAACCTGAACTAAGAGAGTACTAGCATTAGGCCCTCCTCTAGCAGCAAGTAACAGAGAACACTTACAGTGAAAATCAAAACCTTTATTAATCTGGTAAGATTGTTTGTTCCCATCTCTACTCTAGATGCTTCTAGTCATTTTGCTATAGTTGGGTAATATTAAGTAGGAAGTAAAATATTGTGCATTTTATGTATAAAAAATCTTTTTATGATTCAGATTTTCATTGTCTGGAGATTGGATTGGTGATTTTATCTACACCCATATCTACTTTCCCCACACTATTAACTTTCTTTCTCTTCTTATTTGTTAATGAGTTAGAAGCTTTTAAGCTTGCAAAATGAATCCTCCTCCTCCAAGGGTATCTTGCTTACTCGACTCCTCTAATTTGTAATATTATTGCTATGATCATCAAAGGGATAAACTGACCCAGGTCATAAGTGACCAAAGTTTAGACAGGACTAATACAGGGTCTGATCTAAAGAAGTGGAGGCAAAGGTCCTTCAACACTGTTGCAAGAATATAATCTTAAGGATACAGAAAGAGATAAGATGAATGGAAGACATGGTGCTTCATGGTCCTTGGAACTGACACCTGGGATTTACAGGCACTGAAGGAAGACTAAGATAGCCATAGGAAGAATACAGACACGCAAAAGTAGCAGAGACTAAGCCACAATAACAATAGTTAGAATTTCTATATCACTTGCAATAAAAGGATTAACTATGGAACTGGTCCATAAACATGGTAAGAACATAAGTATGCCACAAAAAGAATGACACTGAGCCCCCTCCACTATCCTCTGTTTGATGGAGTTTGAATTGAGCATATACAGCGTTATACTAATATATGTCAATGATAATGTAATACAGTAATCAACAACAGAGGACAACTTTTAGGAATAATTTCCAAGTGACTAATGGGAATATTTGAATATGAAGGACACCTGGAAGTACCAGAGAACTAGAAGACAGGTAGGGAGCTCACAGATTGTAAGGTCCTGGATCCAGAGGAATGATGGACTCAGGCTGTTTTTATGATTCAACCTTCATCCTTGTCAGACCAGATGTGCTTAAGACATGGGATGGGGAGGGGAGAAGGTGGCCTAGCCCCCATGAGATATGCTTCTATTCTTTCTACCGTCCTTCAACCCTGACACCCCAGCCCCTACCTGACAATGGTTATGCATCTCTGCAATACTTGGCCCCCAATTGCTAACCACCCACATCTTATGCCACCACACTCCTTCCTAATGGGTATGTTACTATGAGGAAGAGGAGGAGGAAGTCTCCTCCTCACCCTTTGAGCCACCTTGTCTAGGTACCTGAACCATTAGGATTCTAGAATCAGTGTAGGATGTGATGACCTCCAAGATCTTCTCTAACTCTAATCATTAGAATTAATCATATATTTAGGGCTAGAATAGACCTTAGATATTATCTAGTTCCAACTCTTCATTTTAGAGCTAAAGGAACTGAGGTTCAGAGAGTTGAAGGGCATCTCTTAGTCTACCATTTTCAGAAAACCCCAGAAATATTTTGATTTATTTCTTACTTTCTCGTCATCTGCAAATAACATTGCCAACCACCTTGCTCTTTCTTCCTTCTTCTTCTACCTTACTCTCTCATCCTGTAACAATAAGCAAATCAACTTTACCATTGTACCAGAATGGGGTAGATCAACCTTCTTCCCTATGTGTCACTCAACATTCTTGTAATTGTCTAGATCAAAGTACCTTGGCTGCTACTTCCCAACATGTGTCATCTCCTCCTATTGGAATTCAAGCTACTTAAAGAGAGATTCTGACTCTAACTTTGTTTTTGTATCTCCAGTGCTAAGCATAACACTTGCTACAAATTAAGCAATTAATCAATGTTGTTTCATCCATTCATCCAGAGAGGTTAGGTTATGTTTCAGGGTTACACAGGTAGTAAGTAGAAGAGCTGAAGCTTGAACAAAACAGTGCTCTCTCTTTCTGCTACACATAGAATACTCCATCCATATTTTTGCATTAGTTTTTTTTTTCTGAAAATGCTTAGCATCACTTCTCACTCTCTCCAAGGGTAAGTGATTTTTCTCTCATACATTGGTCACACAGGGTCAACAGAAGGAATTGCCCAGTTTCTAATTACTTTGTGCCATTTTCTAACTCTTCTGTCATCACTACTCAATAACCCCCTCTCTTCCTCCAAAATTCATTCCATACTTGTCTAGAACCTTATTATACTCATTTGTACAGGTTGTCTAATGACCTCCATATCATTGTTCTTCTGGATAATTCCAGAATTTGTCTCACTACCAGTCAGTAAACAAGGATTTATCAGGCTCTTACTATGTGTTAGACAATGTGCTGAGTGTTGGGGATGCAAAGCAAGGGAAAATATAGTCTTGGCTCTCAAGGAGCTTGTAGTCTAATAGAGGAGACAACATACAAGTCAAATTGGAGATAATTAATACAGGGGAAAGCATTAGAATTTAGGGGAATTTTGAAATGTAGAAGGTAGGATTTTCATCTGAACCTTGAAGGAAGTCAGGAGACTGAGATGACAAGAGGGAGCATTCTGGGTTTCAGGACAGATGGTGAGAATGTCCAGAGTTGAGAAATTAAGATTTTTGTGTGAGGAAAAGTAAACAGGCAATGTCACTGGATAGCAAAGTATCTAAGGCCTAGGAAGGTACAAGAAGATTGGAAAGGTAGAATGGGGCCAGGTTTGAGGGTCTTTTAACACCAAATATATAGTTTTATATTTGATCCTGGGAGTGATAAATTCTTCAGGATAAATGGGATTATTTATAATAGTCACAGTTTAGAAAGAATTTTGACCAAGTGACATGCATACAGAGGAGGGTGATCATGACAGATAGGTGATTTGAAACTATCCAGCATGAAGACTACTTAAAGAAACTGGAAACTGGGTAGAGTGAGCTTGGAAAAGAGAAGATATTGGTGGGGAATGATACTGAAAGGACTGCTATGTTGATCAGGAATTGTTTGTGCTTTGCCTGGATCTAGTCAATCAGTCATAAGCATTAATCAATAAGCATTAATCAAATGCTTGCTATGTGCCAACCACTGCGCTAAGATCTAGAGGTCAGAATGAGGAGAAATGCATATAAACTACAGAGGTAGATTTTCGATTGGTATCCACAAGAATCCTAAACAATTAGAGTTATCAAAAAGAATTTGGAATGCCTTAGGCAGTATTGAGCTCTCCAGCAAGAGAAATCTTTCGTTAGAAGGTAGAGGGCCACATGAATGTTGAACTAAGGATTCTTGCTTCCAGTATAGGTTAGACAAGAGGATTTCTGAGATCTCTTCCGATTCTGAGATTCTATGACCCTGCTTGGAAAACCAAGATGAAAAAATTTATATCAATTATTGAAATTTCCTTAAATGTTACTTTTTACAGGTCTTAGGCCCAAAGAGTCTTATTCTAAAGAATAAATGATGAGAAATCATTTGACAGCTAAATTTCCCCAAATTCTAAAAATAAGGTCCTATGTTTAGGAAAAGTTCGAGTAATCTCTAATCCCTGTGAAAGCAAACATATGTTACATAATTCATTAAACCCCACAGGCTTTTACATACATTACCATTCAGAAATGTGTTAACATGCAGAGCAAATGATTTTCAGTGTAATTAAGGAAATGAATTGTGGCTTCTAACTGTAGGGCTCTGATCACCAAACTACTTCCCAGCTACTGCTTATCTTATTATTATTTTTTATCCTCAAATGTAACACAGAGGGTGAGCAAGAAATAAGTGGCAGAACAAAGAGATGGGAGGACACAAAGTGTTCCCAACATTTCATGTAACTGGATGACCTTCTATGGAAAGCTTTACCTGCTTCCCTTGAGGCTGCCTGAGAAGGTTTAGTCTACTGCTTTTGGTTCAGTTTTTCATTGGCCAATCACAACAATGGCTTCTTACCAGCTCCATCCAGCAGAGTCACTCATTCTGAGCCTTTATTCTGAGACATTTTGGTTTAAATTGCTTTTTTTTTTTGCTTTTTAGGGCTTAAGCTTTGGAACAGGAAAACAGTCTAAGCATTTGTAAATGCTGAAATGACCCTTCCCAACTATTACAGCAGCAAAAAGAAACAAAAAAAAAAGTAAACAGGTATTAGTAGGTCCACAAATGCAAAGGAAAATTCAAGCAAGGAGGGAAAGAAGAGATAGGAGAGAGAGACAGAGAGAGAGAGAGAGAGAGAGAGAGAGAGAGAGAGAGAGAGAGAGACAGAGAGACAGAGAGAGACAGAGAGAGAGACAGAGACAGAGACAGAGAGAGAGACAGAGAGACAGAGAGAGACAGAGAGAGAGACAGAGACAGAGAGAGAGACAGAGACAGAGACAGAGAGAGAGAGACAGAGAGAGAGACAGAGAGAGAGACAGAGAGAGACAGAGACAGAGACAGAGACAGAGACAGAGAGAGACAGAGACAGAGACAGAGACAGAGAGACAGAGAGAGACAGAGACAGAGACAGAGAGAGAGAGAGACAGAGAGAGAGAGAGAGACAGAGAGAGGCAGAGAGAGACAGTGACGAGGGCAGAGAGGAGCGTGGTGGATAGAAACATAAAAACCAACAAACAGACAGACTAAAAGACAAAAGTCAAGCAGAAACAAAGACTGAAAGAGACAAAGAGTCACAAAGAAGCACAGAGACAGAGTCAGAAATAGAGAAAAAGAAACAGAGACAGTCAGAAAGACACCAGAGGCAGAGAATCAGAGAGAGACAGATTCAAAAACAAAGTCAGAATCATGCTATTGAGATATAGAGTTGCTTAATAAATATTGGTTGATTGATTGGTATATTCATCCGTCCCTCAAATTTTGGACCTGTGGTTAAAGATTGATCTATACCTCTTTCTCAAGCCATCTGGACTCACAGTCTCTGTGAATTTCCCAATTTTGGCTTCTAATAGTCCTGTTTTCTCTTTTAGGTCACAGGTTAAATCATATCCTCCATCGTTTTCCTTTTCTCTGGGTCTGCTAATTGCTCTTAATAATCATCACAAGACTTCTCACCCCCACCCCATTTATAAAGCAATTAACTTAGTACCTGGAACATAGTAGGCACTTAATATGTGTATATTCCATTTCCTTCCCCTTTAGGCAACAATTCTCATACTTATTTTTTTTTCTCTTGCCTCTCTCTTGTCCCATCCAACTCCTCCCTCC
Source organism: Phascolarctos cinereus (assembly GCF_003287225.1). NCBI lineage: Eukaryota > Metazoa > Chordata > Mammalia > Diprotodontia > Phascolarctidae > Phascolarctos > Phascolarctos cinereus. The sequence goes on from NW_027555625.1 coordinate 244,977,460, forward strand.
ACATTTTTGCTTTTCTGGTTCTACCCACCATAAATTCATAGAACGTTATATGGAAAAAAAAATTGAAAGATTGGGTATGCCTATTAGTTCTTTATTTTACATTGAGGAAAACTGAGGTGTAGAGAATCATATAATCAGCTAGTTGGGAGTATCACAACCTAGCTCTGCCTGTCCTCCTATTGTATCCTGAAAGACTAAGCAGAAAACAGAGTTTTATTATCAGTCTGACTGAGTGGCCTAAAGTGCAAAGGAAGAAGAGAGTAAGCATGTTTACCAAGTCCAAGGTGTGGTGTGATGGAATACTATTCTGCTATAAGAAATGATGGGCAGGATGGTTTCAGAAAAACTGGAAATTTTTAAATAAAAAAAAAATCTTTTATAGAAAATTTATTATTTATTTTAACATTTTAAAAAGATTTTGAGTTACACATTTTCTTTCTGCTTTCAGTCCTTCTTCAGCCATTGAGAAGGCAAGCAATATGATACCCATTATATGAGTGAAATCATGCAAAAATATTTCCACATTAGCCATGTAATAAAAAAGCAAGAAAAAATTAGAAAATTATACTTCAATTTGCACTCAGAGTTCATTACTTCTTTCTCTGGAGGTGAACAGCAATCTCATCACGAGTCCCTCCAAATTTTCTTGATCATAGTATTGATCAGAGTAGCTAAGTCTTTCACAGTAGATCATCATTACAATATTGCTGTTACTTTTTACAATGATCTCCTCGTTCACTCACTTCACTTTGCATCAATGTATATATATATGTCTTTCCATTTTTTTCTGAAACCATCCTGCTCATCATTTCTTATAGCAGAGTAGTATTCCATCACAATCATGTACTACAACTTGTTCAGCTACTCCCCAATTACTGAATATCCCCTCAATTTCCAATTCTTTGCCAACACAAAAAGAAAGGTTATAAATATTTTTGTACATATACATACCTTTCCTTTTTCTTTGATCTCTTTGGGATACAGATCTAATGTTGGTATTGCTGGGTCAAAGGATATAAATAGTTTTATAGCGTTTTGGGCACAGTTCCAAATTTTTCTCCAGAATGGTTGGAGTAGTTCATGACTCCACCAACAGTTCATTAGTGTAGCTATTTTCCCACATTTCCTCCTGCATTTGTCATTTCCGATAAGTGTGAGGGAGTACCTCAGAGTTGTTTTATTTTATATTTCTCTAATCAATAGTGATTTAGAGCATTTAAAAATATATTCTTGATGCCTTTTGTTTTATATCATATTCATTTCTGAATACACTACTCTCCCTTCACACATAGAAATTTCCCTTATAACAAAGATTAAAAGAGAGAAAGAGAGAAAAAAACTATTCAGCAAAATCAACATATCAAACATGTCTGACAAAATATGTGACATTCTATACCCACAGTACCCCATCTCTCCAGTGAAAAATGATGTATGTTTCCATATTTCCTCCAAAGCAAAATCTGGTCATTGTGGGTATACAGCATTCAGTTTCATGTTATTATTCTTTCTGTTGACATTACCGTAGCTACTATGTGCATTTATATTTTCATTATTTCATTGCAGCATTTTGTGTCTTCTATGTTTCTCAGAAATCTTCATATTTATTATTTCCTGTAGTGAAGTAATATCCTATTATATTCATTAATTTCATTAGAAGTTACCCAAGCAGAAAGCATCTATTTTGTTTCTAGCTCTTTGTTACCACAAAAAAAAAAATGCTTCTATGAGTATTTTGGTATGCACAAGGTACTTTCCTTATATCTTTATCTTTCTTGGGAAGGAAGCCTAGTGTTCGGATCTCTAGGTCAAAGGCTGTGAACATTTTTGTTGCTTTTTAAATTATAACTCCAAATTGCTTTACAGAATGGTTGGACCAATTCACAGTTCCACAAACTGTGTATTTGTGTGCCTGTCAGATATGAGAAATCTGTCGGCAGTCTGGAGGTGAGTGGAACATAAGTGCAAAGTACTATGAAAAAAAATCAAACTTGAAGCAGCAAGGCATTAGCCAATCTCAATATTATTTAAAAAAAATAAAATTCAACATAGACAGCTTTGATTAAAGGAAGCATGGGAGAATCACTGTGATGCTTTTGTTTACTTAAGGACTATAGGAAGATAGATTTTTTTTTAAGTTCATCTTAAAGAATCAAGGCTGATGAGTGTCATCTGGCAGTGACAAACAGAACCAAGAAACCAGAATTGTATGCAGAATCCACATTTCACAACACCTTCAAACCTCCTCATGGTCTAATAAAAATTTTAAAGACTTCTAGGATCAAAATGTGAAGGTTCTGCCCAGTCATTTTTAACAAAGGGTAAATTATTAATGACAGAATACATGAACTGTATTGTCAGCTTAGGTGAGGATTGTTTGGTGTATGAAACCTTGGAGATTCCTGTAACTATTTTCTCTCCTTCACCCTTTGTAATCAATCATAGAATCACAGAATTTCAGAGATGGATGTATCTTAAGGGTTATCTAGTCCTATTCATACATGAATAAGAATCCCCACTATAATATACCTGGTAATTACTTATCCAGTGTTTGTTTGAAGACCTTCAGTGAGGGCAAATCTAATACTCCAAGTAAAGACCATTCTACTCTATAAGAAAAGGTTTTTCCTTTATCCTCTACATTTTTCTCTTTGTAACTACTCTCTAATGCTCTCACTTCTTACTTCTGGGACCAAAGAAGTCAAGTCTAATACTTCTTCCAAATGACAACATTTCAAATACTTGAAGGCAGCTATCATGCCCCACCCCCTCCCTTAAATTTCCAGATTTCTGATCTTTAGGCTAAACATTCATAGTTCCAATAATTTCCTGAGTCTTGTTAATCCAACCTCCACAACATTTCTGGCACCCATCTTGTTTTCTGCATTCATACTTCCATTGCCTGAATTTATTTCCTCATTGCCTCTCACCTGGACTATTTGCAATAGCCTCCTGTTTCTCTGCCCCTTGTTTTCCCCTTCTCCAATCCTGTTCTTCACAAGCTTACCAAAATTACATTCCTAAGACATATTTCTCACCATATCACTGCTCTTTTCCCAAATTGCCAGTTGCATCTAGACCATAAGCTCTTCAACAATCTGTTTACCACTAGCTATTTTGTTCTTATTTCACATTACTTCACCTCATGAAGTGTTTGTTCCAGCAAAAGTGGATTACCATCTGTTCCCAGGACTCAACACTCTATCTCTTGCATTTGTGCAATTTCTCACCCATGCCTGGTATGCTTTCTTGCCATGTTTGTGCCTCTAGGAATCCTTGCCTTCCTTCTAGGCTCAGCTCAGTTTCCAACTGCTCCATGAAGTCTTCACTATTTCCTCCAAGTGACAGTGTTCTCTTTTCCTTCAAATTTTCTTGGAGCATTTTGATCTCTGATTCTACTTTGGTATATTTAACTGTGTACAGACAATATCTCTTCTCTTCAACCTTCTATCCTTGGTTGAATCAAATAAAATAAAATTTAAAAACCTCATTGAGGACCACTTTTAATTTTATGCATCCACTGCCTAACAAAGTCTTACCTGTTTTTCTTACCAAATGTGCATTGAACTGAAAAAAGTAACTGTTTTGAATTTATAAGAGCAAAGTCATATTGTCCTATTTTTGTAGACAGTAGAGTTCAATTTGCTTGGCCTGGGTAAGGCCATTACTAAACAAGACTCCCAGAGGCAGTTCCTAACAAATGTAACTATAATTTTGGTAGATTTTATTTAATGAAAGTATTTTCATGGGATTCATTCCCAAGCAAACCAAAGGAGTATCTGTATGACTGACATTGTCAGAAATAGTATTTTTATACAAGTGTAATGAAATGAATACTTTGCTCTACTGATTTGGTGCCAGATGGTAATCTTGAAATTTAACTGAACTGAAATGAATGCTGGCTTTTTCTTTTTCTTTTTTCCTTTTTTAAGCACCTGAGGATTGCTATGGAGAGTTCATTGCATCTTTGGAGAAATCAAACATTAGAATAAATTCTTGAGCTAAAAAGACAAAGTTCTGGCTGACTTTTATCTGTCTCCTGTATCTCAAATGCTCAATTTTTCTGAATAAAAATGTAATATGCAGCTTGGCTAGATGGAAAAATTCAATCTTATCCATCAGTGTTTCTAGTTTTTTTTAGTAAAAGGCTCATAGGAAATGCCCCAATCTGGTATATTCCATACATTTCCAGGTCTTACTTTTTAATAATATTAGAAACATAAGTGAAATCCTTATAGTTGCTTTTATTCAATTATTCATCCAAGAAACATCTATCGTGCTGTGTTCGGGATGTCATGTTGGGACTCCTGGGTATTATAAAGATGAATATGATATGTTTTTGTCCTCAGGGAGTTTACAATCTAGCAGAGGATAAAGAGTTATAATTATACAGTTAAATAGACAAAGCACTTATTAAGTGTTTACTATGTGTCAGGCACTGTGCTAAGCTCTGGGGACAAACATAAAAAGAGGGAAGAATTCTTTTTCTCAAGGAGTTTATATTCAGATGAAGAAAAAGACGCATAAAGAGAAGTTAGAAAGAAGACAGTAGGGGTCATAGGATATTACACAGCATGGTTTGGAACTGGTGATCAGAAAGAGAAGTAAAGGCCTAGTTTGGGGCAAGATAAAGATTAAAGCTTATCTATTAGTATTCTGGTTTCTAGGATTGAAGTACGGAGTTCCGTTGGGGGTGAAGTAATCGTGCCACAGATAACTATAGAAGAATTTGAAGCTGCTGACCAGGAAGTATTAACATTAAACTCATAATGATCAATGTCTGGGTCACATCTTTCTTCCTTCAAGACGGTCAGTAAGTCAGTCAGCCAACAGGCATTTATTAAGTGATTGCTGTGTACCAGGCAATGTGCTAAGTCCTAGAGGCATGATAATAAAGCTATAGCTCAATCACCATCCTATAGGAAACTTCTACTGATTCCCCAAATGCGAATGCCCTCATTCTCTAACAGCCTTGTATTTGATTACATTTTATTTATTGGCATTAACTATCTTTCTATTTATTTCCTACATACTTACTTGTCTTCCTTGTTAAAATATAAGATCCCTGAGAGAAGAGGTTGTTTTATTTTTTGCCTCTTTAATGGTAGCATCTAGCACAGACCTGGCATATAGTAGACACTGACATAATGCTTGTTACTTCATTTATTAATTTGGTTAAGGACCTAGGGATGTGGAAAAGTAAAGCCTGGAGCAGAGAGAAGGTAAAAGAGCTGCCTTTAAACATTTAAAGAGACATATGGAAGAGGAATTAGATCATATTTGATAGAATATTAATTAAAGATTACCTTGTGCCAGGCACTGCTCTAGGTACTGGCAATATAAATACAAGCAAAATCAAAGACAAGTCCTTGTCCTCAAGGAACTTACTTTCTAATGGGATAAGACAAGGCTAAAAGGGTGCTATGATTTGGACTTACATTTGGCCCAAGAGGGCTGAAACAGGAGCAATAGGAAAAGTTGCAGAGGTATATTTAGGCTTGGCTTGATGTCAGGAAATACTTTCTTATGATGAGAGTTGCTCAAATACGTAACAGGTTGTTTCAGGAGGTAATGAGTTTCTCAGCATTGAAGGGCTTTGAACAGAGGTTGGATGACCTCATGACAGGTAGGTTTTTAGCAGAAATTACTTTGAGGGTCAGTGGGAGTAGATGGCAGCTGAGGTCACTTTCAACTATGAAATTATGTTATTCTGTGAGTGATAGATTTTTCAATAAATCAGCGGTAACATTCGCTTCATAATTTTAAATTTTCTTTTACTTTTTCTGTTACTTAAACTTATTTATGGTTTGTGTTTTTATATCACATTAATTTCCAAGCATATATTTTATGCCTCTTAACCCAGTAAGCCACCTTTGATAACACAAATTTTGAAAGAAAATTCAGCAAAACCAACCAAAATATTAACTACTTCTGACAATTAATGTACTTTTTTTGTATCCATAGGCTCCTACTTCCTGCACTGAAGGGAAGGAGGTGCATTTTTTCAACTCTTCTCTCCCACCAAGTCTGATCACTATAGTTACATAATGTTTGGAAGTTATACATAATAATGCTGCTGCAATTATAGATAGAGATATAGATTTTATGGTCTTGTTTATTTTACCCTGCATTGACCTTTACAATGTTCTGCATGTTTCTCTGAAACTTTAAAATCAAGAATTTTTTTTACTACACTATTTCCACAATTGTATTCAAGTATCAGTTTATTTACCCATTCCTCTATTGATAGGTAACAATTTTGTTCCCAATGTTTTGTTACAAGCTAAAGTGCAAGTATCAATATTTTTATATGCCTAGGACCTGTTTTTATGTCATTTACCTCATTAATGAATTATGCTTAGTAATAGAATCTCTGGATCAAGAAGCACAGATATCTTTTTCTACACTCTTAGATATAATTCCTAATAGCATCAATTTTCAAATATTTATTCATGAGTCTCAGTTTCCCTGTCTACTAAATGGAAATTCTCTTTTACTCTTCTTATTCCCAGACTAATTAAATAAGCCAGTTTTTTTCCCTTCAAACCCCTACTCAGATACTCCTCTAATGCCCCATAGTAGCTTTGAAGTGACCCTAGATTTGCACAAGTTATGCTAACAGTATATAATCTCTAGCAGGTCACCCTGAGGAAAGACTGAAAGTAGAAGCTTGCAATGATATGTGTGTACAACTATAGTCTGAGGATCTATCAAGCTAAATTTGGGAAGATTCATCAATAGATGATGTACATAGTAATCCATGAAACCTCCTACTAAACCATCAGGGAGATTACAATCTCTATCTTGTAAAAGGATGCAATAAAAGTTTGGACCCCTTTGAGTAACTGTAATAATAGTAGCATTTCTGTAACACTTTATGGTTTTAAAAGCACTTTATATAGGTTAACTAATTTAAGCAGTATAATAATCCGGGGGGCAGGGTGTGGTAAATACTATTTTTATCCTGATTTTACACATGAGGAAATAGGTCGCATGTCTTAAAGAGCTAGTAAATAGTCTGGCAGGATTTGAACTCAGGTCGTCCTGACTCCTGGTCCAGTGTTCTGTTCATTGCACCACCTATCTACTACCCTTGTTGGAATATAAGCTTCTAAGGTAGAGGTCCTGTTCAGTGGCCCTCTATTCATAAACATCAGATAAGGTATAAAACAGAGATAGATGTGTGTGCACCAAAGGTGTCTGTCACTGGAATGGAGACTCAGCAGAAAGGCCAAATTAAGTAATTCCCTATGAGTGGGGCGGTTCTCCTGATATTAGTGTTTGCAGTTGGCATTGTGTTGATTGCTCTCAGCCCTGGAATAATGCAGAGCCTCCTGAAAGAGATCTGAAGCTACTTCTGGCAATCCAGGGAAGAAAGAATAAGTGAATGAAGAAGTCCATCCCATAGATTATATCAAATTGTGCATTTGAGAGAGACAATTTGACATAAAGTCATACAAGAGGAGAAGAGTAGGTTAGGTTATCTTCAGGAAAATACAGAGCTCCTTGAATGACCTTAATATTCTCATAGGAAAAAAAAGGGCCCATCCTTTTAATCTCTTAATACATAAATTCTCTCTCTCTCTCTCTCTCTCTTTCTCTCTCTCTCTCTCTCTCTCTCTCTCTCTCTCTCTCTCTCTTCTCTCTCTCTCTCTCTCCTTCTCTCTCTCTCTCTCTCTCTCTCTCTCTCTCTCCTCGTCTCTCTCTCTCTCTCCTCTCCTCTCTTCTTCTCTCTCTCTCTCTCTCTCTTCTTCCTTCCTGTCTCTCTCTCTCTCTCTGATGTTTATGAATAGAGGGCCACTGAACAGGATTATTTCCCACTGCCTCGAAGAGGTCTATCACATAATAGATGCTTAACAAATGTTTGCTGATTGACTGATCTTTCAAGGAATCTTAAATGATTTGGTTGAATGAATCAGAAGAGAGTTTTTAAAGGAGCATTTTATCCTAATAAATCAAGTCCTTTCACCTTGTATCTATTTAATAATAACACATGCTCATAAAAACCTTGTGAGGTGGGACTTATTATTCTTTCCATTTTACAGATGAAGAAACTGAGTCTGAAAGAGATTGAATGATAAAACCAGGATCGTACAACTTGTAAGTGTTTGAGGCAGGATTTTAAGTCATCTTTTCCTGACTTCAAGTTCAGCACAGGTTCACCTTTGATACCTACTTGCCTTTTTTCCCCCAGAACATGGGCCAATGCCTAGGACATAGTTCATATTTAACAAATACATTTTGACTGACTTTTTCTATTTTGTACAGACCATTATATCCAAAATGGGTAGCTAGGTGGCAAAATGAATAGAATTCTGGGTCTGGAATTTTTTCAATTTAGATTCTGTATGCCCAGCACCTAGGTCAGTGACTGATACAATAAATACGTATCAACTAATTGATTGATTGATTGTCTCAGAAAGTGATGGAATCCCCCTCATGGGAAGCCTTTAAGCAAAGGTTGGATGGTGACTTTTGCTCATATATTCCAGAAGAGCATGTTTGTTCAATTCAGAGCTTATATCAACATTTTCTGAGGTCCTTTACAACTCTGATTTTTTGGATGTGAGAGAAGCAGAGAACCAAAGCCTGACAAAACCCTAATCTGCTCTGCTTCCTTTGCACTTTGCACACTTCTCCCACAGTGTCTGACCTTCCTTCCATGCACACAGACTCTCTCCAGAAAGATGCTCACGTAATACTTGCTTGGGGGATCTTGGTTGGGAACATCATCAAGGTTGGCTTTGTTTTGCTCCATCCTAATGAAAGTTGTAATCTTTCTCAAAGAGGGTTATTAACAGTAGTAGCAAGTAAGCAGAAGGGAGGAGATAAGTCATCAATTATAGTAATTACAACTGCATTCAGACACTTCCTGGATTCCTTTGAATTGACTGTGATGTGGGGGAAATAAACAAATTCAAAATTAGCATACCTAACTTGTAGCCTCTTTCTTCTTTTGGACCAGTCAGTGTTCTGCATCTATATAAATAGCAAGTCTTCCAATAATAGCTTCAGTATTAGGAGATAATAGATCAGGGGGTGGGGAAGCAGTTGTCTAAATATCCATCTGATCAATCAATTCTAATGGTTCCCTCCCATTTCCTCAAACAAAACACCAACCTTTTTGAATCATTAGAATTCTACAGCAAATTCAATTTCTTAGGAAATTGTGGTCTGGATTGTTTTAATGAATACTTAACCTTTGTTCTTAGCGTTTGATTCAAGAAGATTTAATAAACATCCAATCCAGTGAAGAACTATAGTTATCATTAAGGTAGCAAGCATGTTGAAAGAGGAAAATAACTCCACATTTTTAGTCTCTTGCTTTTGTATTTGTGTGTGTGGTTTAACACTGACTTTTACATACTTACTGATATCTCATTCTTGGAAAAAAATATAGATTTGTGGCAAACTGTACATAGATAAAAAATATGAAGTCATTTGAGAATACAAAAATTCTGTAAGTGTGACCTCTGTGCCTTGGTTCGGGTCCTTATGCCTAGAGTCACTCCACTGTCATATTTACCAGTTGAAATTCTTCCCATTCCTGAAGATCCACTAAAGGAGCCATCTCTTCCCCAAAGCCTTCTCTAATGCCCTTAGCCAGATGTGATCCTTTTTTGTTATGAAATCTCGTAGTATATCTTTTCTTGTGTACTCATACATACCATGTTTTCCCAGAATTTTTTTAATCTTTTTTATGCAATATATTGTTAAAATTTATTTTAAAATCATTTTACTGACTTTTTTTCCTTGCATCATGATCATTTCTTGACATTAACCTCCTCTGCTAACACCACCCCTCCCACCACCACCAAAGGAGGCCTCCTCCATTACAAACTAAAAAAATTAAATCAAAACCAAAAGACACAAGGTATTATTGAATGAAACACAATTTGTTACTGAAGGAACCTGCCACACCCATCATCCCCAAGGGAGATAATTCTTCATTTATTTTCTGGTACTGAGATTGGTCATGGCCATTTCTAAGCATTTTATCTGCCTTTTAGTGATTTTCTCTTCTTTTCTTTCCTTTTCTTTTCTTTTCTTTTTTTTCCTTTTTAAAGCAAATGGTATTACTGTAATGATTATATGTATGTGCATTTAGATATAGATAGAGAGACTTGATTCAATTTGAGATATGCAGATTTGGGATTCATTTGCACAGAAATGATAGTTGAAGTTTTAGGAGCTAATGGGATCACTAATAAAGAAGGTAAAGAAAGACAAGAGAAGAGTACTCAGGACAGAACCCTGTGTGTGATACACCTGTAATTAGGGGGTAGAACACAAATGATAATGATAGAGCAAAGGGTATAGGGAAGAGGCAAACAGACGTGTAGAGAGAGACCTGACACAAAATCTAAATAGGCCTTACTCTCCTCCACATTGACTTATACCTCTTCTCATGCTTCTCTTACACTTATTCTTCTACTATAGTCCAGCTCTGATGCCTCAACCTGCTGTTGCTTAGTCATTTTTTTTTAGTCATGTCCAACTTTTTGTGATCTCTTTTGGGGTTTTCTTTGCAAAGTTACTAGAGTGATTTGTTATTTCCTTGTCTGGGTCATTTTCCAGATGAGTCTGAGACCAGATTTGACTCAGGTTCTCCTGATTCCAGGCCCAGCACACTACACAGCGTAGCTGCCTGCCTCATCCTGATGTGGAAGTAAACTTAAGTTTTCTAAGATTATATTAACAGTGTAAATTTTCACAGATCCTACCAAATTAGAAATGCTTAACATATGAACTCAGGGATATAAATTTGACTATGTTAAGTCAAGGAATAATAGGAATATAGATTTATAGTTTTGAAATAGGAAGAAGCCTTAGAGGTCATCCTGCAAAACAATCTGAAAGGCTCACTACAGGAAGACTGGCCACCATGTAATGACATTTTGGGTCATAAAAGCTCACAAAATATTTTACTAAGGAATCATTTATTTTTGATCTGCATTGATAAGAAAGGAAGTGTACTGGTGAACCCACAGTTCCATGAAGGTATTAGATTGCCAACCTCTGTCTTACCACCTTACCAGATTAATAGGAAAGATTATATCATATTCCTTTCCATATCTTCTTCTCTTAGGATCATGCAATTATACATCTATAGTTGGAAGTGACCTCAGAAGCCATCTTGTCAAACGTCTTCATTTTATAGATAAGGAAACTGAAGCCAAGAGAGATTAGGCTTCGAGCTGAGGTTTGAACCCAGAGCCAGTGTTCTTTGCATTGTTACTGCTTCCTTATGAATTAGAAGAGCATTGTACTAACTGGTGTTTAATGAATACTTGTTGGTGTAAATTTAATGGGATTGCACTCCCATGTCAACTTCAAGATTAAAAAATTTCTGCTCCCAAAGTAAGCACAGGTAATTATTCTATTTTTTTTCTTCTTTTTGGTAGTCTTGATAAAAAAAAAATTAATACCCAGCACACAGAGAATCTCATTTTTTTGTTGTGATTCTCTCTGATGGAAAGGACTTGAACTTGATGGGTTTAGACTTTATTCAGTAAAATGGTGAATGTGGTGTCAGGTCTTTTATGCACGGAGAGAATAAGAAGAAATCAACCCACAGAATATTAGTGACCTGGTGAGAGTAGAAACATTTTCTCAACAGGCCAGCAATATGATCAAACAGTTTCCTGCAACATGCAGAGAGCACCAAGAAATCATGAGTTTCTGTAACTCCATTACTGTTATTATTAAGCACATTTTCAAGGTGTTCTGTGAACTGGGATTATTAACACTGACTAAAATGGAAGAAAGCACTGAATTGCCATGCTAGGTTGTCTCAGACACATGGAAGGGGTATCTAAGATTGTACATACAATTTGACACTAACAGAATAATGAAATTACTTCCACACCTATCAGATGTATTTAGCCACCCAGATTATAATTTGCCCTTTATGGAGGCAGAAAGAATCTTCCAGAGACTCTAGACCAATACATGTGAATGTATATGTGTTTTTATAACACGTTAAATTGTGTAAATGACCATGCATATATCATAACATTTGATTCTCACATCTACAATTTTATATAAGTGCTATTATTATCCCAGTTTTACAGGTGAGGAAGCTATAGACTGGGTTAAATGACTTGTTGAAGTTCACACATCTAGTAAGTTTCCAAGGTGAGATTTGAACTATAAGGCCCCCCAATATGACACCAAGATGTTTTCTTGTCTTTAAAATGAGGATATAATGCTTTCACTACTTATCTGATCATATTATTTTTAGGAAGGACTTTGTAAACTAAAAATCTTTGTGAATGTGAACTACCATCTTCCTCATCTTCATCATTGTATTAGCACTATTTAATATAATCCTCACCTAGCATAAATCATGTTATCAAGGATAAGTATGAAAGAAGAGAGAGAAGAGAGAGAGAGAGAGAGAGAGAGAGAGAGAGAGAGAGAGAGAGAGAGAGAGAGAGAGAGAGAGAGAGAGAGAGAGAGAGAGAGAGAGAAGGAAGGAAGGAAGGAAGGAAGGAAGGAAGGAAGGAAGGAAGGAAGGAAGGAAGGAAAAGGAAGAGAAGGAAGCAAGGAATGAAAGAAAACTTCTCATTTATCAAGAACCAGAAACCACAGATAGACAATACAAATGCTATACCATAGCCCCATGATATCAAATGAATTAAAGGAAGTCCCTGGCAAATGGAAAGAATTTTCTTTGAAAGATTTATAAAACAACATGGATAAAAATCAAATATGATGAAGATGAAGAGTTGCAATCCATTTTGGTATGCCAATACAGCAGTAGATTCTTCTTGCAACTTAGACATCTCTGTTCCTGAATTCTATGTTCTTTCTACTACATATCAGACTGAATCTAATAACTCTTAAGTTAGTAGTCTAATAACTCTTAAATTATCTCTCCTCAATCTATTTTCTAGGTCTGTTGTTTTTCCAATGAGATATTTTATATTTTATTGTATTTTTTTTATTCTTTTGACTCTGTTTCATTGTTCTTTATGTCTCATGGAGTTATTATCTTCCACTTGCCCAATTATAACTTTTTTAAGACTATACAATTGCTTTATTTCAGATTTCAGAAGCATGTGAAAGGAGGGCCGTAGCTTCCTCTGAGGCCAAATTTTAGAGATTTTCAATTGGCTGGTGGGGCCAATAAGGATACTTCTTCTTGTCCAGTTTGGTTTGAGGAAAGGCTTGGTTCAAATACTCAATTGTCATCTGTTCAAAAGGAATTACATTATTGATTTTCCATCTCTTTCTGAAGTTCTGCAATTTTAGCATTTGAAGCTTTTACAAAATCAGAACCAATTTTTGCATCTTCCTGTTCTTCACTTTCCACTAGGGCAGTGAATTTATCTTCTGGAACAAGAATCTTCAGCTCATTGAACTTTTCAAATTCATCCACAAGGCCAGACTTGGCCATGTTTTCCTTGTAGTAAGCTCAGTTGATCACTTGTGGCTTCTCAGGCAGGGTAGCCAATATGGTCATAAGATATTCATTATGGGATTTCAAGGCATTAGCAATGGCTTTCTGGTTTTTAGGTATGATCTCCCCAAATGCTACCCAAAAAATAGCTTTCATAGCAAGCTTTCATCTAACCATCTTGGAACTTCACTGACACCTCCCCTCAATTATAATTTTTAAGAAATTATTTTATTCATTGAGTTTTTGTATCTCCTTTTCTGTTTGGCCAATTTTGCTCTGTTTTTACTTTCCCATTTAATTTTAATTTTCTTTTTTTCTCAATTGCATGTAAACAAAAATTTTCAGCACTTTTAATAAAGTTCTGCTTGTTGGAGCTAAAATGGAAAAGAAAAGGCAGAGATTTGCCTGAGCTCTCTCAAATTCCCATGCAAACAACTTTAATGTCTCAAAATAAATTCTGAAGTTGCAGAATCCACTAAAGATTGGGATGAAACAATTTTCCAGCACAACACAACTTAGAAAGTCAGCAGGAAAAGTCTGTCACATCAAGGTGAGAGTGGAGCACAGTCCAGTGCAACTAACCACTGGCAAGATAGCAATAGGCCTTGGGGGAAATGAATTAGCCACATTGGCTTCTGGAGTTCTTAGTCCACAGATAGTAAGGGTACAACTGATCAAAAAGAGATGACAGAGGTTATTTTTTTTTTTTGCTGGCACTGGGTACATGACTCTGTTGTGTAGACCATATATAGATCCAGGTGACAGTCCTGAGTCACTGTCCCAGGGTGAAAAGGAGCTTTAGCACATTAAAGTTTGTGGCTGCATAGGGGTAGAACTGTGTTCACAATTCCAGGGTGGAAAAGAGTGCTTGTAGTCACTCACAGACCAGAGTACAATCCAGGAGGGTTGTAAACACACATCTCTTTAGATCACACCATCTTGGAAGAACTGAAAACTTACAGACTCCCAGAATTAGCTCTAAAAACAGCTGCAGAAAAAAAAAAACCCAAAGCTTGGGACTCTTCACCCCTCCACCCTGGGAACAGAGCCCAACTTCAACATGAAGTTAAAAGTCAAGAAATAGTGTAGTAGAGGATTGTGGGAAGATGATAGAGTAGGTCAGCAAATTCCAATCTTTCAAGATTTGCTGCACACACACAAAAAAAAGATGAAACAGTGCCTCAAGGCAAAAATAGAATGCTGAGAAAATAAAAAAGGATTGGAGTAGAACAAGGTCCTCCTGGGATAATTAGAGAAGATCTGAAGAAAAATCCCAGGACAAAGGTTTGGTCCCTGTGAAGAGTAAGCATCTCCAGGCTAGTTTCCAAAATCCACTAAACAATAAGCAGCAAGCCCTGGGGGCTAGCTAAGTGGGGAGGCTGCCTCAGCCACAGGAACTTATACTCCTGGTTCAGTGAGGGAAGTTGGGAATCTGAGCCAGGGGAAATCAAGCAAACCTCTGCTGACAAGGAACACCAGACTTAGCTATATTGTAGAGATGTGGTGGGGGCTAGAAGGAATCAGCACACACCCAGGAAGTACAGAAGCAGTGGGGCAGGGATGCTGCTAGCTGTGGGCACTTACAGGAGGATAGATGTCTTGGTTTAGATTCCAGGCTAGAGAGGAGAACTGAAGTAGTATATGACTCCAGAGGCACCATCACCCCCCATACCCTAGGACTAGAGGTGATTACAAATATTACAAATTTAAAAAAATGCCGAGGCAAAGGAGAAAGAATCCAACCATGGAGAGTTACTCTGGGAATAAAAAAGACCAGGGTTTGTCTTCAGAGGAAGCAAAAAAACCCTCTTCTACCCTAAAGAGTAATATCAAATGGTCACCTGCCCGAAAAGAATTCATAAAAGAATTTAAAAAAAGACTTTAAAAATCAAATGAAAGAGACTGAAGAAAAACTTTAAAAAAAACCAATAAGAACAATCAAGAAAACCAAGAAGATTATGAAAAGAAAGTCAACCAATTAGAAAAGGAGATCCAGAATCTTAAGGAAGAAAATGACTCCTTGAAAATCAGAATGGGGCAAGGGGAAGCCAGTGAAGTTATGATATAAGTTATAAGAAATAATAAAACAAAATATAAAAGGTGAAAATAAATAGAAGAGACTGTGAAGCTTCTCATGAGAAAAACAACTAATTTGAAGAATACATAAAGAAGAGAACAAGAAAAATTTGACTACCTGAAATCTATGATCAAAAAAAGAATCTTGATACAATAATACAAGAAATAATTAAAGAAAATTTTCCCAAATCATTAGAACAAGGGGAGAAAGTAGAGATGGTGGGGGGGAAGCAACTAATCACCACCTGAACAAGATCCTATGAGGAAAACTCACAGGAATATTACTGCAAAATTCCAAAACCCCAGCTCAAGGGTAAAATATTACAGGCAACAACAACAACAACAAAATTAAATATGGCAGTGCCACAGTTAGAATCCCATAAGACCTAGCAGCAGTGACATTAAAAGACCACAGGTCTTGGAACAGCATATAATGAAGAACAAAAGAACCAGGGTTTGAGCCAAAAATATCGTATGGAGAAAAGCTAAGCTTAATCTTGAATGTAAAAAAAAGACATTTAATGAACTGTCAGACTTTCAGGACTTTGTTAAAAAACAATCCTGAACTTAACAGCAGATTTGACATATAACAGCAAAGAGAAATATAAAATACATACCAAACACTAATTATGAGGGACTCAATAAGGACAGACTATTTACCTTTTATGTATGTAAAATGTAAAATGTATGCCTAAGATTGCTATTAGTAATTGGGTACTTTGTAAGAAAGATAGGGGTATGAGCATGACATGACTTTTAAAAGCAAAACAATTTAGAAGGAGCTAAAAAGAGTAATTATCTTATACAAATGAGGTGTGAAAGGAAGTTCCAATACAGAGGAATTAGTTGAGGAAGGAGGCTCTTAGTTCAGGAAATCTACTTTCATTGAGAATGGGTTCAAGAAGGAATAATACATATATATCTAGAAGAGTATAAAAGTATTCTAAATCCAGAAACAAAAAAAAAATGTTAAAGGGATAGGGAGGGGGGAGAAATACCTAGAGGGAAGAGTGAGGGAATAGTTTAAAGGGGTTATAAAAGTGTTTAGATCAATGTGAATGGAAGGATAATAAAGGGATCCTTAGAGGGGGGGATAGGTTAAGTAATAGGAGGGTAAGGTAGAGGATAATGAGAAGGTAAAGGAGTTAGGAGGGATAGGAAAAAAGAGATACACACCAACATAAAAACAAAGATCAGGAGTAGAATTTGTCAGGGAAATTATACATCTTTTTTTTTGTATATATGCATGCATGTATGTATATATACCTACATGTGCATGTATATATTTGTATCTATCTACAAATATATCCACACTTAATTGCAACCTTCTGGGTAGGGGGAAGAGAGAAAAAGAACAAAGTAAAAGGTACACAGCAGTGAACAAAAGAAAACTTATACAAGGAAGGAAAGAAAAGATAGCTCTCAACACAACAGGTAGTATTTATTGTATAGGCTTTCTTGAAATGGAAATTTATTGCTATATATTTGAGTTTCTCTTATGTTCTCATGTTCACATGGCGTGCCTTTTTTCTTTTCTTATTTTGTATTTGTTTCAATATTTAAGTTTGTATTTTTTTCTTATTGTGCATTTAAGTTTTAGTAATAAAAAAGAAATAAAAATCAAATAGGCTGAAAAAATGAGCAAACAACAAGAAAGTTACTATGGTGACAGGGAAAGTTGAAATACAAACTCAGAAGAAGACAACAAAGTCAAAGTTGCACTATCCAAAACCTTAAATAATATGAATTGGCATTGGGCACAAGAAAAAAAAATTCCTGGAAGAGCTCAAAAAGGATTATAAAAATAAAATTAAGAGGCACAAAAAATATTGAAGAAAATAACACCTTACAAGGCAAATGGTAAAAAGAGGCACTAAAATCCACGGGAGAGAAGAATCCCTTAAAAAGCAGATATCACATGAGAAATTATATACAAAAATTCACTGAAAAAAAAACTTAAAAAGTAGAATTTGTTAAATGTAAAAAAGTGTACAAAGTTCACTGAAAAAAATAATTCCTTAAAACTTAGAATTCAGTGGAAGGTAATGACTTCATAAATCATCAAGAAACAATAAAGCAAAATCAAAGAATAAAAAAAAGTGAAATATCTCATTGGAAAACAACTGACCTGGGGGACTTCCTCTCCCGGAAGCCAAGATGGCGGAATGAAAAGGTAGTCACTCTCACTCTCCTCTATCAACCTCTGAAAACCAGAAAATATCACCCCAGAAAAACTGGAACTAGAAGAAAGATGAGAAGCAGCATTGCAGCAGCCCAGCAAATGGGTCTCCGAGTGCCTCAGCAAAAATAAGGGAGGCAGAAGTACAAGGGGCCCGAGGTGGACAAGTACCCTGCGGCATTCATCTGAAAGGAAGTGAAGAAAACAACCTAAAGGCTTCCTAAAGCCCTGGCCTTGTTGATTCCAATCCAACACCAGGTAAGCTGTAGGAGCCCTGAAGCCTCCAATTGTGAAGAAATCCTGAAGCCCAGGTGGTAGAGCAGGCAAACACCAACACCTGGATCTCCCAGTGTCTCAGTGAGGGCGGGGGGAACTTGTGGAAACAAGATCAGAAAACCACCCAGGAGCCTCTCCACCGCAAAGGAATCTCCAGGTGTTTTGGCAAAAACCAAGGGAGACAGCATTGCAGGGGGTCCCAGGCAAATAAACACCCTGAAGCACCCGTATAAAAGGAGCTGAAGAAAGCTAAAGGAAAGGAAAAGCAGGTAACCTAGAACTGCCTGAAAATTCCAGCCTTGCTGATTCCAGCCCAACACAAGGTAAGCTGCCAGAAACCTACAGCTTCCAAATCCCAGCGTAAGAGGCCCCAGAACACCAAGCCAGTGACCAAGACCTAGGCTCCCAACACAGGAAGCTTGGGTCAGTACCCTCTGTTCCCCAGCAGGAGAGCTCAATCTCTTTAAAGGCCAGGGAATATGGAAACACCATGAGTAAAAAGAAACGTACCATAGACTCATATTATGAGAAGAGTGAAGATCAAGACAGAAATTCTGAAGAGGACAACATTGTCAACAAACCCACATCTGCAACAACAAAAGGGAATATGAACTGGTCTGAAACCCAAAAAGCCTTCTTAGAAGAGCTCAAGAAGGATTTTAATAGTCAAATGAGAGAGGTAAAAGAGTCCTTCAAAAATACAATTGGCCAATTGGAAAAAAAATACACTGAAGAAAACAAGTCCCTAAAAAACACAATTGGCCAATTGAAGAATGAAGGACAAAAACTAATGGAAGAGTACACTGAAGAAAACAAGTTCCTAAAAAACACAATTGGCCAGTTGAAGAAGGAAGGACAAAATCTAACAGAAGAGTATGTTGAAGGAAACAAGTCCCTAAAAAACACAATTGGCCAGTTGAAGAAGGAAGTACAAAAACTAACAGAAGAAAACAATCTGTTAAAAACTAGAATTGGACAAATGGAAACTAATGTCTCTATGAGAGAGCAAGAATCAGTCAAACAGAAACAAAAAAATGAAAAAATAGATGAAAATGTAAAATACCTCATCAGTAAAACAACCGACCTGGAAAATCGACTCAGGAGAGACAATTTAAAAATTATTGGACTACCTGAAAATCATGATGAAAAAAAGAGCCTGGACAGTATCTTTCAGGAAATCATAAAGGAAAACTGCCCAGAAGTCCTAGAACCAGAAGGGAAAATAACCATAGAAAGAATCCACCGATCACCACCTGAAAGAGATCCCAAATTGACAAGCCAAGAAATATAATAGCAAAATTCCAAAATTACCAGATGAAAGAGAAGGTGCTGCAAGCAGCCAGAAAGAAAGAATTTAAATATCATGGAACCACAGTCAGGATTACACAGGACCTTGCAGCTTCTACATTAAAAGACCGCAGGGCATGGAACATGATATTCCGTAAGGCAAAGGAGCTTGGAATGCAGCCAAGGATCAATTACCCAGCAAAAATGAGCATCATTTTTCAAGGGAGGAGGTGGATATTCAACGAAATAGGAGACTTCCAAACTTTCCTGATAAAAAGACCAGAGCTCAACAAAAAATTTGATCTTCAAGTACAGGACTCAAGAAGGACTTAAAAAGGTAAATGGGACAGAAGGATACAATATGTTGTTAATAAGGGGGGGGGCTGTTTAAACCCCTACAAGGGAATATGAGACTTGCAACCCTTGAGAACTGTATTGTTATTACACCTTGTTAAAGGAGTATACATAAAGAGGGTGGATATTAGTTGACTTTGATGTAATGATAAAAAAAAATCTAATCAAGTTAAATGGATCCAAATAAGTGGATCAATCTAATCTTAGAAAAGGTACTGAGAAAGGAGGAGGCAGACAAGGGTAAATTACATTACAGGAAAAGACACAAAATCCTATTACAGCAGAGAGAAAGGGGGGGAGCATTGTTTGAACCTTACTCTCATCAGATTAGGCTCAAGAAGGGCATAATATAATCAGTTAGGTATAGAAATCTAACTTGCCCTATAGGCAGTAGGAGGGAAAAGGGGAAAGAAAAGGGAGGGGGGAAAGAAGGGAGGGAAGCAGCAGTAAGTAAAGGGGAAGAAAAGGGAAAGGGATAATAAAAGGGGGAAGGGACTGAAGGAGGGTGGTCAAAAGCAAAACACTAGTGAAGGGGAGAAAGGAAAAAGGAGAAAGAAAAGCATAAATAGGGGGAAAAAGGATGGAGAAAAAGACACAGATAGTAATCATAACTGTGAATGTGAATGGGATGAACTCTCCCATAAAAGGAAACGGATTGCAGAATGGATTAAAAACCATAATCCTACAATATGTTGTTTACAGGAAACACATTTGAAAAAGAGTGACACATACAGGGTAAAGGTAAAAGGCTGGAGCAGAATATATTATGCGTCAGCTGAAGTAAAAAAAGCAGGGGTAGCAATCCTGATCTCAGACAAAGCAAAAGCAAAAATAGATCTAATCAAAAGAGATAAGGAAGGAAACTACATCCTGCTAAAAGGCACCATAGACAATGAAGTAATATCATTACTAAATATATATGCACCAAATGGTATAGCATCCAAATTCTTACAGGAGAAGTTCAGGGAGTTACAGGAAGAAATAGACAGCAAAACTATACTAGTGGGGGACCTGAACCTCCCCTTACTGGCACTAGATAAATCTAACCACAAAATAAACAAGAAAGAAGTTAAGGAGGTGAATAGAACATTAGAAAAGTTAGGTATGATAGACCTCTGGAGAAAAGTGAATGGGGATAGAAAGGAATATACTTTTTTCTCGCAGTACATGGCACATACACAAAAATTGACCATGTACTAGGGCATAAAAACCTCACAATCCAATGCAGAAAGGCAGAAATATTAAATGCATCCTTTTCAGATCATGATGCAATAAAAATTATATGTAATAAAGGGCCATGGAAAGATAGACTAAAAAATAATTGGAAACTAAATAATCTAATCCTAAAAAATGATTGGGTCAAACAACAAATCATAGAAACAATCAATAATTTCATTCAAGAGAATGACAATAATGAGACAACATACCAAAACCTATGGGATGCAGCAAAAGCAGTTCTTAGGGGAAGTTTTATATCTCTAAATGCTTACATAAATAAAATAAAAAGAGGAGATTAATGAATTGGGCATACAACTAAAAAAACTAGAAAAAGAACAAATTAAAAATCCTCAACTAAACACCAAATTAGAAATATTGAAAACCAAAGGAAAAATTAATAAAATTGAAATTAAGAAAACTATTGAACTAATAAATAAAACTAAGAGCTGGTTTTATGAAAAAACCAATAAAATAGATAAGCCTTTGGTTAATTTAATTAAAAAAAAGAAAGAAGAAAACCAAATTACTAGTATCAAGAATGAAAAGGGGAAGCTACCACCAAGGAAGAGGAAATTAAAACAATAATTAGGAATTATTTTGCCCAACTATATACCAACAAATTTGACAATCTTAGTGAAATGGATACATATTTACAAAAATATAAATTGCCCAGATTAACGAAGAGGAAGTAAAATACTTAAATAACCCCATCTCAGAAAAAGAAATTGAACAAGCCATTGATGAACTCCCTAGGAAAAAATCTCCAGGGCCAGATGGATTTACATGAATTCTATCAAACATTTAAAGAACAATTAATTCCAATACTATATAGACTATTTGGGAAAATAGGTGAAGAAGGAGTCTTACCAAATTCTTTTTATGATACAAATATGGTGTTGATACCTAAACCAGGAAGAGTCAAAATAGAGAAAGAAAATTATAGACCAATTTCTCTAATGAATATAGATGCAAAAATTTTAAACAAAATTAGCAAGTAGATTGCAGCAACTTATCACAAGAATAATACACTATACCAGGTAGGATTTATACCAGGAATGCAGGGTTGGTTCAATATTAGGAAAACTATCAGCATCATTGAGCATATCAACAACAAAACCAACAGAAACCACATGATCATCTCAATAGATGAAAAAGCTTTTGATAAAATACAACACCCATTCCTATTAAAAACACTAGAAAGCATAGGTATAAATGGAGTCTTCCTTAAAATAATAAATAGCATATATCTAAAACCTTCAGCAAGCATTATATGTAATGGGGACAGGCTAGAAGCATTTCCAATAAGATCGGGGTGAAACAAGGATGTCCATTATCACCACTGTTATTCAATATTGTACTGGAAACTTAGCTTTAGCAATAAGAGAAGAAAAAGAAATTGAAGGCATTAGAATAGGCAAAGAAGAAACAAAGCTATCACTCTTTGCAGATGACATGATGATATACTTAGAGAATCCTAGAGAATCAAAAAAAACTACTTGAAATAATAAACAACTTTAGCAAAGTTGCAGGCTATAAAATAAACCCACATAAATCATCAGCATTTCTATATATTACCAACAAAGCCCAACAGCAAGAGATAGAAAGAGAAATCCCATTTAAACTTACTGTAGACATTATAAAATATTTAGGAGTCTACCTCCAAACAAACCCAGGAACTCTATGAACACAATTACAAAACACTTTTCACACAAATAAAATCAGATCTAAATAATTGGAAAAACATCAGTTGCTCATGGGTAGGCCGAGCTAATATAATAAAAATGACAATCCTACCTAAGCTAATTTACTTATTCAGTGCCATACCAATCAAACTACCAAAAATTATTTTATAGAGTTAGAAAAAATAATAACAAGATTCATTTGGAAAAACAAAAGGTCCAGAATATCAAAGGAACTAATGAAAAGAAATGCAGGGGAAGGTGGCCTAGCAATTCCAGATCTTAAATTGTATTATAAAGCAGCAATCATCAAAACTGCTTGGTACTGGCTAAGAAATAGGGAGGTGGATCAGTGGAATAGGTTAAATATGCAAGACACAGTAGTCAATGACTATAGTAATCTATTATTTGATAAACCCAAAGACCCCAGCTTCTGGGATAAGAACCCACTCTTTGAAAAAAACTGCTGGGAAAACTGGAAAAGAGTATGGCAGAAACTAGGCATAGACCCAAATCTCACACCATATACCAAAATAAAGTCAAAATGGGTTCAGGACTTAGATATAAAGGCTGATACCATAAGTAAACTGGGAGAACAAGGAATAGTTTACCTATCAGATCTATGGAGAACAGAAGAATTCATGACCAAACAGGAGATAGAGAACATTATGAAAAGCAAAATGGATTTTGATTACATTAAATTGAAAAGTTTTTGCACAAACAAAGCCAATGCAACTAAGATTAGAAGGAAGGTAGAAAATTGGGAAACAATTTTTACAACCAGTCTCTCTGATAAAGGCCTCATTTCTAAAATATATAGAGAATTAAGACAAATTTATAAGAACACAAGCCATTCCCCAATTGATAAATGGTCAAAGGATATGAACAGACAGTTCTCAGATGAAGAAATTAAAGCCATCTATAGTCATATGAAAAAATGCTCTAAATCATTATTGATTAGAGAAATGCAAATCAAAACAACTCTGAGGTACCACATCACACCTATCAGATTGGCCAACATGACAAAACAGGAAAATGATAAATGTTGGAGAGATGTGGGAAAATTGGAAACTAATACATTGTTGGTGGAGTTGTGAAATGATCCAACCATTTTGGAGAACAATTTGGAACTATGCCCAAAGGGCTACAAAAATGTGCATACCCTTTGATCCAGCAATAGCACTTCTAGGGCTATATCCCAAAGAGATCAAACAAATGGGAAAAGGACCCACATGTACAAAAATATTCATAGCAGCTCTTTTTGTGGTGGCAAGAATTGGAAATTGAGAGGATGCCCATCAATTGGGGAATGGCTGAGCAAGTTGTGGTATATGAATGTAATGGAATACTATTGTGCTATAAGAAATGATGAACAGGCTGACTTCAGAAAAACCTGGGAAGACTTATATGGTCTGGTGCTGAGTGAAGTGAGCAGAACCAAGAGGACTTTGTATACAATAGCAGCCACGTTATGCAATGACTAAGAATGCTGAACTGAACCCTTCTCAGCATTACGGGGGATCTAAGACATCTCCAGAGGCCTCAGGATGGAAAATGCTGTCCACGTTCAAAGAAAGAACTATGGAAGTCGAATTGCTCTCACTTATTTTTACCTTCAATTGAGTTTTGTTTCATCTTTCTGATGGTTCCTCCTATTGCTTTTAATTTTTACTTACAACTTCACTAATGTGAAAATATGTTTAATGGGCATGTAACTGTAAAGCCAATGTCAGATTGTGTGCCGTCTTGGGGAGGTTGGGGTGGGGGAGAAAAAGGGAGAAAAAATTTTCAACTCAAAATCATATGGAAAAAAAAATTGAAAAAAAAGTAAAAAAACCATTTTTATTTTTTTAAAAAAAAGGAGATTAGGAAAGCCTTCACATAGTAGTTGGTAGTGAATTGAATTGCCATTTCTCTTTTCCTGGATACTGTTATCTATGCATATGGCCTAAGATCACATTAATATTTGTTTGTCATATCATATCATAGATGCTTCTTGAGTTTCCTCACTTCTATGATTCCCAGGTCTTTTTCATACGATCTTCCTAGTTATGCCCCCATTTTATATTATACTTATAAAACTCATTTTTTAAGCCCAACTTCAGGACTTTATATTTTTCCTTATGAAGTTCGATCTTTTTTAACTTTTACCTGGCATTCCATCTAGCTTTATTTTTTGTATCCTAAATTGTCATCAGATATATTAGCTAAACTGAAAACCATCTGAAATTTGTATAAACATGTCAGCCATATTTTGATTCAGGTTCCTATTAAAAATGTTGAATAAAACACAGCAAAAATAGATCTCATAGTTGTTATTAGAATCACCCTTTTCCATTAACTTTCACCTTTCAGGTAGTTCTAGTTAAGTCAAATTTATTTCAATAAACATTAATTACACATTATATAAAAGGTCCTGTGCTTGCTGTTGGGAATATGAAATCTAAAGTGAGGGATGAGTAAAGTATACCGTTATCAATGTTATAAGGAAAAGTAAAATCTGTGTAAAGGAGAAAAGAAAAGCACTATGAAAAACATGAAGAGAAATAGGTCAGTTTTACCTGGGATAACTTCATGGAGGTACTGCCATCTGAGCAGGGCTCTGAAGAAAAGAAAGGACTTAAGTAAACATGGATGTGAAGGAAATCTCTTCCAAAAATGAGGAACAGCCAAAACCGTAGGATAGGCATGGGAGAGGGTAGGATGAAAACAAACACAAAAAAATAGCCTAGTCTGGTTGGAATATAAAATACATGAAAAGAAGTCGTATTAGATGAGGTTGGATGTTAAATACATGTTAAATGCCTGAGCTAGGAGTTTACACTTTATTCTGTAAACAATTGGGGAGCCACTGATCGTCTTGGAGGAGTGAAGTGATTTTAGAAGTGAATTAGGAAGAAGACTCAGGTGGAGAAGTGAAGGATCCATTGCAAAGGGCATAAACTAGAGGCAAGAAGACCAGACAGAGGCAATTAAAATAATAAAATAAAATCGAGAAATCCATAATTAAGAAGATAAGGGGAAAGACGATAAATAAAACTAGCATTTACTAGTCAAGTATCATGATTCAAGTCTCAAAATGTCATAAGCAGGTAAATCTTTCAAGAGTTCAAGGGAAGTTCTGGTTTTCTTTTTTTTTAATACAAATTTATTTATATTTAGTTTTCAATATTCACTTCCACAAGTTTTTGAATCCCAAATTTCTCACCCTCCCCCCACCCCAAGATGGCATGCATTCTGAATACCCCTTCTCCTGGTCTACCTTCTCTTCTATCTCTCCCCCCTCCCTTCTCTTATCCCATTCCCCTTCTATTTTCCTGTAGCGCAGGATAGACTTCTGTACCCCCATTTCCTGTACTTTTTATTTCCCAGTTGCGTGTGAAAACATTTTTTTAAAAACATGTGTTTTTAAAACTTTAGGTTTCAAATTTTCTCCCTTCCTCCCTCCCCACCCACCCTCATTGAAAAGGCAAGCAACTCAATATAGGTTGTACATGTGCAGTTATGCAAAACACGTCCATAGTAGACATGTGAAAAACTAACTCTATTTCCCTTAATCCTATCCTGTCCTCCCCTTTATTTTATTCTTTCTTTGGACCCTGTCCCTCCTCAGAAGTATTTGCTTCTGATTACCCCCTTTCCCAATCAGCCCTCTTCTCTATCATCCCCCTGCTCTTTTGTCCCCTTCACCCCCTGTTTTACTGTAGGGTAAGACAGATTTCCATACCCAATTGAATGTGTATGTTGTTCTCTCCTTAAGCCAAATCCTATGAGAATAAGATTCCCTCATTCCCTCTCACCTTCCCCTGTTTCCCCTCCACTGTGAGAGACTTTTCTTTTCTGTTTTTTTTTTTTGTGTGTGAGATAATTTACCCCATTCTACCTCTCCCTTTCTTCTCCGAATATCATCCTCTCTCATCCCTTAATTTTATTCTCCAGATATGACCCCTTAATCTTCAACTCACCCTGTGCCTTCTATCTATCTATCTATCTATCTATCTATCTATCTATCTATCTATCTATACATACATACAATTTTTTTTCCTTCAACTATCCTAATACTGACAAAGTTCTCATGAGTTACAAATATCATCTTTCCATGCAGGAATGTAAACAGTTCAATCTTAATACGTGTCTTATGATTTCTCTTTCCTGTTTACCTTTTCATGTTCTACTGGAGTCCTGTATTTGAAAGTCAAATTTTCTGTTTAGCTGTGGTCTTTTCATCAGGAATGCTTGAAAGTCCTCTATTTCACTGAATACCATTTTTTACCCTGAAGGATTATACTCAGTTTTGCTGGGTAGGTGATTCTTGGTTGTAATCCTAGCTCCTTTGCCCTCCGGAATATTATATTCCATGCCCTGCGGTCTTTTAATGTAGAAGCTGCTAAATCTTGTGTTTACACAGTACTTGAATTGTTTCCTTCTGGCAGCTGTAATATTTTCTCCTTCACCTGGGAACTCTGGAAATGGTCTACAATATTCCTAGGAGTTTTCCTTTGGGGATCTCTTTCAGGAGGAGATCTGTGGATTCTTTCAATTTCTATTTTGCCCTCTGGTTCTAAAATATCAAGGCAGTTTTCCTTGATAATTTCTTGAAAGAGGATGTCTAGGCTCTTTTTTTGATCATAGCTTTCAGATAGTCCAATCATTTTTAAATTTTCTCTCCTGGATCTATTTTCCAGGTCAGTTGATTTTCCAATGAGATATTTCACATTGTTTTCTAATTGTTCATTCTTTTGGATTTGTTTTACAGTGTCTTGATTTCTTATGAAGTCACTATCTTCCAATAGCTCTGTCCTAATTTTTAAGGAAGTATTTTCTTCAGTAATCTTTTGGACTTCCTTTTCCATTTGGCCAATTTTGCTTTTTAGGGCATTTTTCTCCTCATTGGCTTTTTGGACCTCTTTTGCCATTTGGGTTAGGCTGTTTTTTAAGGTGTTATTTTCTTCAGTATTTTTTGGGGTCTCCTTTAGCAGGCTGTTGACTTCTTTTTCATGATTTTCTTGCATCATTCTTATTTCTCTTCCCAGTTTTTCCTCTGCTTCCCTTACTTGCTTCTCAAAATCCCTTTTGAGGTCTTCCAAGGCCTGGGACTGATTCATATTTTTCTTGGAGGCTTTGGATGTAGGAGCTTTGATTTTGTTTTCTTCTTGTTGTATATTTTGATCTTCTTTTTCACCAAAGTAAGATAATATAGTCTGACTCTTTTTGCCTGCTTGCTCATGATCCCACACAATTACTTGAGTTTTAAACTCTTTGTTAAGGTAGGAGTCTGCTTCCAATGTGGAGAGTGTACTGTCCCAAGATTCAGGGGTTTGTGTAGCTGTTTTCAGAGACACTTGCATGGACCTGTAAATTTTCAGTTCTTCAAAGGTGGTATGATAAGGGGTGAGTGTTTACTCCTTTCCTGGCCTGTGACCACAAATATTCCTTTCTGTCCTGTAACTGTGAGGAGGGGTTCGTCTCTGTAGCCACTCCAAGCTCCACCACACCAGGGCTCCTCCTCACCCCAGCACCACCACCCAGAACTGTGACCCAGATCCACACACGGGCAAAGTAAGAGATTCCTGCCTCAGCACTGGCAAACAGATCCCTGAAGTCCCTCTCTGATCAGCCACTGGATTCCCCTTAGTCTGTGGGCTGGAAGCTCGGGAAGCAGCTGTCCCTGTCCCCCCCCCCCAACCCGGGCCAGGCTCTTGGGGAGTGGAGCTGAGACCCCGCCTTCCTGTCTCAGTACCAACAGAAACAGAGTTTTCCCACTGACCTTCTAAGTTGTCTTTGGCATTCGTGGATTGAGGAGTCTGGAAATCTCCACAGCTGCCAGTGATTCAGTCCTCTGAGGCCTGCTCCAGGTTTGCTGCGGCCTCTGCGCCCACGCTGCGCTGCAGTGTGCTCCCTGCCCTGTGCGATACACCTTTCTGATCAATCATCCAGGTTGTCTTGGGCTGGAAATTTGTTTCACTCTGTCTTTTTGTGGGTTCTGCTGCTTCAGAATTTGTTTAGAGCCATTTTTTATGAGTATTTGGAGGGGTTTGGAGGAGAGCTCAAGCAAGTCCCTGCTTTCACTCCGCCATCTTGTCTCCACCCCGGAAGTTTTGGTTTTCTGGGTTAACTTATAAGCAGCTCCATAGATATTGAGGTGAAGAAAATCCCCCAGATTTGGATGGGGGAATAGAAGTTTTTGATTCAAATAAGAAAAAGCAGCTGCTCAATATTGCATACTTTAAGCACAATAATTTAAAATATAACAATACAGTTGTGAAATTATTATTAAAGTTAAAATAATATAAGCAAGAAATTATGAAGACCTTAACTAAGTTTGGTTAGCATGGAAGTGTAGAGATGGATGTGAGTTGTTTTAGTGGTAGAAATAATACTAATTATATTGACAGATTGATCTAGAACTATATTTTCTCGTTTAGCCATTGCTTTCTTTATTCCTTAGAGTTGTAAGGGAACAGCCAAATTATACATACATTAATAGCTGCCATAGCCAAGTCCTTCACTGACCTGAGGACAACCTGAACTTTTTGCAAAAGCTGAATATTTTATAGTCTGTTGAATTGGGTTGGGAAGATTAAAAAAAAACAAATAGGGATTAAAGCAACATAGAAAAAGGATATAGTTACTGCAGATTGGGCAGGTGCAAAGTTTCCCCATAAGAAAGAAATTTACTCATAGTGCTTCAGGATGGAATGCATAATTGTTTATAGTAATATGAAATTATCTGGGACCACAAAAAAAATTAGTAGGTCCAGAATCCTGATACCACAATTGGAAACTGATTAGAAATATTGGGTAAATCTTTGAGAAGGTTCTTATGAGCATGGAATTTCATGAGTGAAAGAGTAGAGTTAAGGAGAAGGGGAAAAATAGGGAGTTTAATCAGTCAGTTACCTCTATAGCCATCTAAATATACTGTTATGCCATTTATACCTTGTCCATAAAAACACCACACTATAATTTGTAGTAGATTGAATGATGGAATTGAAGTCACAAAGACTTGAGTTGAAATCTTGTCTCAACCATTGAACTAGCTATGTGAATTTGGGCAATTTACTTACTTTACTTTACTAAACCTATTTGGGGCTCAGTTCCTTATTTATAAAATGAAGAAGTTGGACTTGACAGTTTTTTATCTCCCTTCCAGGTCTAAATCTACAATCCTAGGATCCTATGAAATCTTTGGTTGAAACCTAGATATTCCTTAGTATTTTCTTTTTTTCCTGCTTCCTCTTTTCTATTATTTGATATTTTACTTTTCCCATTCACATGTAAAAACAATTTCAACATTTTTTTAAATTTTTAGCTTGAAAATCTCTCCCTCCCTCCTCATCTTCCCCAACATTGAGAACTCAAGCAAATTGACATAAGTTATACACGTGTAGTCGTGCAAACAGATTTCCACATAAGTCATTTTCTGAAAGAAAACAAAGACAAAAAAATTCAAGAAAAATAAAGCTTAAAAAAGTATCTTTGATCTGCATTCAGCCTTTACCACTTCTTTCTCTGAAGATGAAACAGCACCTTTTATCATCAGTCCTATAAAATTGTCTTGGATTGTTGCAATGCTGAGAATAGCTAAGTTATTCATAGTAGATCATCATACAATATTTCTGTTACTGTGTACAATGTTTTCTTGGTTCTGCTCATTTTACTTTGCATCAGTTCATGTAAGTCTTTCCAAGTTTTTTTTTTTGAGAGCATCCTATTCATTTCTTAAGGAACAATAGTATTACATCACAATCATACTCATTCAGCCATTCTCCAGTTGATGAGCATCCCCTCATTTTCTAATACTTTGCCACCACTAAAAGACCTACTATAAATATTTTTTGTACATATTGGCCCTTTTCTCTTTGATTTTTTAATCTCGTTGTGATACAGGCCTAGTAGTGGTATTGCTTAGTCAAAAGGTATGGATGGTTTTATAGCCCTTTGTGCATATTTCTAAATTGCTCTCCAGAATGGTTGAATCAATATACAACTTCACCAATAGGGCATCAGTGTTTTAACTCTCCCACATTCCTTCCAACATTTGTCATTTATCACTTTCCTTTTCTGTCATATTAGCCAATCTAACAGATGTGAGGTAGTAGCTCAGAGTTGTTTTGATTTTCATTTTGCTCAACCATGGTGATTCAAAGTATTTTTATATGACTATAGATAGCTTGGATTACTTTGTCTGAAAACTGCCTGTTCATATCCTTTGATCATTTATCAATTGAGGAATGGCTCTTATTTCTATAAGTTTGACTCAGTTTCTATGTGTTTGAGAAACAAAGTCTTTACCAAAGAAACTCACTGTATTTTTTTTCACAGTAATGATTACCAATTAAGTTTTTTCCTCCATACAATTTTCTCCATTTATCCTCTCTCTCTCTCTCTCTTTCTCTCTCTCTCTCTCTCCTTTTATCCTGTCCATTCTCAAAAATGTTTTGCTTCTGCTTTTCACCTTCCCCAAACTGTCCTCCCTTCTATCAGCTTCCCCACCCTTCTTTTATTTTCTCCCCTTCCTACTTTCCTGTATATCCAATTCTAACTTTTAAGGAATTATTTTCTTCAGTGAGCTTTTGCATGTCCTTTTCCATTTGGCCAATTCAACTTTATTCAACTTTTTAAAGAGTTCTTCTCTTCAGTGAATTTTTATATGTCTTTTTTTTTTTCCATTTGGCCAATTGTTCTTTTCAAGGCATTCTCCTCTTCATTGGATTTTTGTACCTCTTTTACCATTTGGCCTATTCTGTTATTTAAGGTATTATTTTCTTCAGTATTTTTTGTTCCTCCTTTACCAAGATGTTGACCTTTTTTTCATGATTTTCTCACATCACTCTCATTTCTCTTTCCAATTTTCCCTCTACCTCTCTTACTTGATTTTCAAAATTCTTTTTGAGCTCCTCCATGGCCTGAGACCAATACATGTTTTTCTCTGAGGCTTTGGATGCAATAATTTTGACTTTGATATCTTCTTCTAAGTATATGGTTTGATCTTCCTGGTCACCATAGTAACTTCCTGTGGTTGGATTTTTTTTCTGTTTATTTGCTCATTTTCCATCCTATTTCTTGACTTTTAACTCTATGCTAAAGTGGGGTTCTGCTTCTCAAGTTGAGGGGGAATAATTCCAAACTTCAGGGTTTTTTTTGCAGTTGTTTTTAGAGGTAATTATGGGGACATGTAAGTTTTTGGCTCTCCCAAGGTAGTATGATCTAGGGAGATGTGTGTTTACTACTCTTCTGTTACTGGTTTGTGAGCCACCACATGCTCTCTTTGCAGCCCTGAAATTGTGACCAGGGTCCCCTGCAGATGCAAGCTCTAGTGTGCTAGTGTTCTTCCTTGCACTGGGACTATGACCCAGGACTATAACCCAGATCCAAATATAGGCAATGCAACAGAGTCCTGCCCCTGGTCAAGGGACCCCTGTAAATCTCCTTCTGACCCATTGTATAATCCCCTTACCATCTATGGACTGAGATATCTGGAAACTGCCACTGCTTCCACTGAATCAGTTGCCCCAGGCCTATTCCTCGTTGGCTGAGGCTTAATTTGAGCTAACATGGTCTGTACTCAACCGTGTTCCTGTATCACCCTGGTACAACAGACCTTTCCTGCTGACCTTCCAAGTTGTCTTGGGCTGGAAATTTTTTTTACTCCATCTTTTACTCTATCTGCTGCTCTAGAATTTGTCTAGAGTAATTTTAAAGGTATTTAGAGAAGCTTGGGGGAGAGCTCAGATGAGTTTTTTTTACTCTGAGCCTTTATTCAGACATCTTTCTTCCACCTCCCATAGAATTCTATTGATCATGAAGGGAAGGGAATAAGCATGAATATAATGCCTACTATGTATCAGGCGCTGTGCTAAGAGCTTTACAGATATTATTTCATTTAATCCTTACAACAACCTTACTTAGTAAAGTAGGCGCTGTTATTACCCTCTATTTAACAGTTGAGGAAATTGAGACAGGTAGATATATTAAGTGACTTGCCCATGGTCACACAGCCTGTGAATATCTGAGACTGGTTTTAAATTCAGGTCCTCCTGAATCCAAGTTTATATACTGTATGCCACCAGTTGTCTTTGATCAATTAGGTTAGAGCCCTATCAGAAAAGGAAATAAGGTTACTCTGGCATAACTAATTCTTCATTCAATGCAATAACCTTTAATTTTTAGGAAGGGCTGTGTGAAGAAACTGCATGTTAAAAAATACATGCAAGTTCATAATGACCACTTTTTTCCATTTCTAAGAGTCATGCACTGTCCCCTTAATAATCCATACAACATTTTGCCAGGAATTGCCATCTAACTGACAAGTTTATCATGCTATATATTCCC
Source organism: Phascolarctos cinereus (assembly GCF_003287225.1). Lineage (NCBI taxonomy): Eukaryota > Metazoa > Chordata > Mammalia > Diprotodontia > Phascolarctidae > Phascolarctos > Phascolarctos cinereus. Next base: position 245,010,266 of record NW_027555625.1, read on the forward strand.
CCTTTTGTCTCTTTAGGAAATTTAATACATATTTGTTTTTCCCAGTGCTGTGACACATCTCCCCATCTTGCCCCATTTCCTCAAAAATTACTAAATAACCACTAGTTCTTTTAACCCTGGGTGCACTGAACTCATTGAAGCAGATTGGTGCTGTCTTTCACACCGTTCATTTATCATGCCATTAAATTCCCTAATAAATATTTCTAATGGAAATATTGACTTGCAATTACATAAAGAAAAGATGCACAAAGCACTTACATATATCATCTCATTTGGAGGGCATAAGAACTTTGTGAAATCAGTGTAGTACAGATGACAAATTGAGAATGGAAGAGGGTAGGTGATTGGTCCATAGGCACATAAGATATAAATGTCTAAGGTATGATTTGAACCCAGATCTCCTCAAGTCCAACATTCTATCCATTATGCCATGCTGCTATCTCTCCCAACATGAAGACAGAATTACAAATTCTCAGATTTGGAAGGCACTTCAAAATTCTTGAAGTCCAACAACTACCTCATCCTCAATTTTATCTACAATAACTCCAACAAATAATCATCCTAAGTCATTTAAATATCTTTAACAGATAAACTCCTACTTCCAAGAGTAGGTTATTCTACTTTGGAATAACTCCAATTTCTTATGAAGCATTTATTTTAAGTTATTTGAAGCTAAAATAAGCTGACATTATGGAACTGCTACCCACTGAACCTAATTTTTTCCCCTGGGGCCGAACAAAAGAAGTGTAATTTCTCTTTTACCAAGCAGCCTTTCAAATATTTGAAGACAGAGATTATGGGTCCTCTCAGTTCTTTTTTTCTTTTTTAGGCTAAATAGCACTTGAACCTTAACTGATCATGGTGTCTACTCTCTCACCATTAAGGTCTCAGACAGCAAGGATTGTTTCATTTTTGTCTTTGTATCTTTAGTGTTTGACATGGCACGTGGAAACTCTTAGGCATTCAATAATGATTGTTTATTGATGGATTGATGAACCATCCTGGTCGCTTCTTCTGGACCTGTTCCACTTTGTCAACGTCCTCCCTAAATTGTGGTATTCAAAATGGAGCGCAACACTTCAAATGTGGAAAAATACTGATATCAATGGTGTATCAGTTGTCATTCTGAAAATATGTAGCCCCAAACAATCAGGCATCTATTCTATTGTCTGCTAAGATGAAGCCTTTTTCGAGTCTTAATGCCACAAATTAATCTGTCTGTTTAGGTTCTCACTTTCTGTAGCATTCCCCTTGATAAAAGATGAATGACATTCGTAATAGAGCAACAGGCCTCTAGGCAGAAGAGAAAAGCTGACTTTGATATTCCCTTTGTCTTCCTGTACACAATTGCTTCTAGCACTGTGTTTTCAGTGATTATTTCACCTGAAACAGAAATTTCTGAGGAAGTGTGTGCAAGTATTTGTTTGCCCTCCTTTGTACCCAAGTAGAAAAATCAATACCAAGGAGCTTGCTTCCTTGTTAGTGTTGCCACTCCTAAAGATGAGGATCTCAATGTTGCAGAGAAAGTGACCTAGTAGTGTTGACACCTACAATAGTAGATCTTGGCTATTTTTTTTAAATGTTTAAAGCCAGTTGAACTCAAACCACTTTTTAATTCATTTACATAAATATATTTAATTCCATGGAGAATCTGCCCCTTTATATTCCCAACTACATACTTTGGAGATCATTGAATGATATGTAAGACATCCACTTTTGCCTAATGATACCTACAATCCATGTGCCAATTACCCATTTAATAAAGTAGAAGTAAAGCTGGAAGAATAAAGCAAACAACTGGCAAATACTAATTATGCTTATGTGTCAGGCATTGTGCTGGGAATACAAAGTATGAAACAATTCCTAGTTGCAACAAGCTTACATTGTAATGTGGAAGACAAGAAATACATGCCTAAGTACATGCAGCTGAAGTATAAAAAATAAATAAATAGATAGATAGATAATGAAATAGGAGACAAGACATTAAAGTTTTTGGGTAGAGGGGAATCAGGAAAGAAGGTGGTGCTTTAGCTGCATCATGTAGGAAGAGAGGGACTCTAAGAGGCAAAGGTAAGGAAAGAGTATCTTGTAGGCATGGGGAATGGTCAATGTAAAGGCAATGCAAATGGATCACATATTGAGGAAAAAGGGAGAGTAATGTCCACTGAGGCTAGAAAGATAGATTGAGACTAGATTGTGAAGGGCTTTAAAAGTATGATAGAAAAGTTTATTTTTGTCCTAGACTAAAAGATCCTAAAACTTTAGACTATTTAAAACAGAAGCTGGCAACCTAATGCAAGTGCGTCATATACTGTTCACCACTTGTATTTATACATCCCAAAGCTAAGAATGAGTTTTACATTTTAAAATTTGTCCCGTGGGCCATAGTTTATGGACCCAAGATCTAGAGCAATAGTGTAGTTTGACCAAAGAGGAGATGGAGGCATTGAATTCACATCTATCTTCCTTTTGACTGTACTACATCATCTCACTTTTATTGCTCATTCTTCCAATCTGCTTCTGGAATTCATACTTTATATTAGGGCTAAGTTCTGCACACTTCTGGAGGAACGGTTTGGTCTAGTACTGCAGTTGCTGGGGGTGGGGGAGGGGTGTTACTGATTCTTTAGTTTTTCCAAATTTTCTAGGTTCTTAGGGTGAGCTGAGGCTAGGTATATACAAGCTTTCAGTGCTCCCAAAGTGGTCAGAGTCTGATTGTTGTCCATCTTGTCTGAGCTCTGAAAATTCCTGACTTCTGTTTAAGGAACAGTTGACTGCCATTAGGCTCAGCCACTGTTAGCTAGCTGGGAAACTCTGCTGGATCAGGGTGAGAGATGTAGGTTTCCCTTTGGTCTGTAATTCCTACCTGATTATTCCTTTGTAAGCTGCAGACTGACCTAGAAATGAACTGGGACCAGACTCTGCTGCTGGGATCTGTTCCACCATGTCTGATCTGCTTCTTCTCAACTTGCTCCTTTCTCAGTACACAGCCCAGGGTCTATTGTACTTTTGAGCCTGGATTGTTACCCTCAGGCACAGTGACCATTAAGCCCTGGATCTGTGACCTGGATCTGGGAAGTAGGCAACAAATCTGCCAGTTTTTTCCTGTTCCTGTCCCACTATCCATATTTGGGTCTGTGAGAGCCCAAGTCTGGGAAAAAGGTCTGGGACCTCCTCTTGCCTAAGAGCACAGCCTTTCCCTCAATGCTGGAGCAAGACTAATTCAATATAGTCCCCAGTGTCTTCATACTTAATGGCCTCCAATAAAAAACCTGGGCCAGAGAAATGACCCTTAATTCATTTTTCCCCTTGGTTTTCCCCACTAGAATTTGTTCTGGTGCATTGCCTAGATCTGTTTGTCAAGGTTGGGGGACAAATTGGGCTTTATTGCTTTCTTCTAATTCTACACCATGGCTCTGCCTCCAGACTGCCTTGCATTTAAATTGTTTCCTCCCTCTGCTTCATGCTCCCACTTTTTTTCCTGTCTATTTGTTTTAAATCACACAGATCAAGACTGGTAAATACATACACAAAAATTTACTAAGGCAAAGAATGAACTCCTTTTGGACTCTTGTTTTCTTTTATCCAGCCCACTTAAATTTCATATGACTGTCAGAAGTCTTTTTTTTGTTCATATCCATCACTCCTGAGGGCCTGCTACAATACCTTGGGCATAGTAGGAGTTTAATAAATGTGCATGGAATTTAAAGGAGTAAATATTTGAGAAGTCAGGAGGAATACTTGAGAAAATGCAAGAAATTAATGAAGATGTCTCACTAATGTGTCACTGAGCTAATCAATCAAGCAGGTTCATCTATGCAGAGATCCACAGAAATGTATGTTTCTATTTACAGATATCAATACAACGATATATATCAACAAGTACTTATTATGTGCCAGGCACAGTGCTAAGTATTGGGATTACCAAAATCAAAACAAGCAAAACAGTCTCTGTATTCAAGGAGCTGCAATTCTAACAGAGGTAATGGCATGAGCATAAATGAAAAGCATAGTAGAGTGGAGAGAACCCTAGATTTGGGGGTCTCCAGAAATGGTTTTAAATCCTGTCTACTTCCAGGATAGGTGACAATGAACAGTGAGGAAACTGAGGCCCAGGGAGATCATATGTCTTGTCCAAGGTTATACAGCTGGTGAGTGTCATGATGCTATATTTAGTAATCAATCTTCAAGTATGCTACATAGTTGAAATTGCCTGGGTCTCATGAAGTTTCTTCATCTATGAAATCAGGTGGCTGAATTAAATGATCAATCAGCAACTAAATGACACATATTATTGGTCCAGGAGTCAAGAAGAGAAGACCTGAGTTCAAATCTGGCCTCATTCTCCCAAGTATAGAATGAACATCAAGATAGTACTTACTTCACAGAATTCTTGGGTGGGTGAGATAATTACTACAAAGTGCTCAGCATAGTGTCTGGTACAGAGTAGACACTTCATAAATACCTGTTCATTTCTTTTTGCAATTCTAAATTCTGTGATTCAGTGATCCTTTGATTTGCCCCAGGTGATATAACTTCTAAGTTGCTGTACAGAAACCTGAATCCAGCTATTCTCTGTGAACCTAGTGTCAAATGCCTTGATTATTGTTATATTGCAAAGTGCTAATGTGTATAAGTATGCTTTCTTATTTCATTTCATAATTACTATTTCGTATAGTCTTTTTCTGATCTTTTAGCTACAATAAATCTGGAATGGAAAAAGGGAAGAAAGCCTGCACCCAGGGGAAGACTGAAGCTGAAGTGGGTCTACTGAGGTGTGAGTAAAGAAGAGATATGGAGGATAACTGATGCAGCAATTTGAACAACATTGCAATTTTCTCTTTGCAAGGCAAAGGGGAAACTAAGGATGAAGAGTTGGAGTTGGGCTAGTTCAAGAGGGAATGACAAAAGGTATAGATTGTTCTGATTGATGATTGCATGTTGAAGTATTCCTATTTACCATCCCTCCAGCCAGATGAGAGTGGTACCTATTTGTAAGCAGGTTCCTTTATTCCATGATGAATTGTGTTTCAAAAAATTAATTTTATTCTTCATAAAGTCCAGTGACCAAGTAATGTATCTATGTTTCTTTGTGTCTATTAATTTGAATTATGAATGTGCAGAGTATCTATGGGTGTGTCTTTCTGTCTCTGTCTCTCAGTCTCTCTGTCTCTCTGTCTCTCTCTCTCTCTCTCTCTCTCTCTCTCTCTCTCTCTCTCTCTTTTCCACCCTCACTAGGGTCACAATCATGAGTCATTCATGTATTTCAAAACTAAAATCACAAAGGCAGAATTAATATGAATCTGGCCCTTTCACTTTCAGCCTGGTCCATCAGATTATGGGGACAACCTGTTATTTTGTCACGTAACTCAGTTACCTGACTAAAGAGCAAGGAGACCCTGATGCTCCATAGTAATGCCTAAAGTTACACAATTATGTTATAGATGGCCCTGGAGCCCCCTCCTAACTGTGAAATTCTATTATTCTAAGATTTTATGTATATGAGTGAAGTAGTGGAAATGACAAGCTCCACCCTTTAATTTGTCCAGTTTCTCATGCCCAGGATGTACTTATTAGCCCAACTCCTGACAATACTAGGGGTGGAGATTCTTTGATTTCAATCTTGGGAGAAAGAAAGCATGAAGTGTGCCCAAGAGAATGATGAAGTAGCCTCTGTGGTGATCTTGGTACCCAGAGATAAAGAATCATCAACATTCAAGTTACTGTGGCTTTTGAATAATTTGTACTTTACTGGCAGTGTGACAGTAAATGAGAGACTCAACAGGCCTGAAGACTGTTTATCTTATGCTTATACAAGTGATATAATCATTATTATTCTTCAAAGGATATGTGTTGAAATTGTATCTTATTGTGGTTGATATCCCCAATAACTCACCAGTTAGTATTCTAAGTAGGTATTCAAGTAGCCAGTGTAAGGTAACAATAAATAGGAATTAGGTGTGTAGGAGAACACAGAAGCCACTTGTGAAAAACAAAAACAAACAAACAAAAAAAACCACTGCCTAATAAATTAATTAAGGCCACATCCAAAGACTACATGTTAAATTAGCAGAAGGAAGCTAGGCCCCAATATAACAGCCTCTTGGTGCCAATAATGACCCCTCAGTCTACCAATAAGTTTCAAATGTGTGGTAAAGCCAGAGAAATGTTGTACAAATTAAGGAACCCTATACGAGTGCTGATATTTATATGTTGTTAACGAGTGACCCCCAAGATGGTACGGATAAGAGTTAGTTCCCCTCTCATCAGAAGCCTATGAGAAGGGGAACCCAAAACCCTATCCCTCAAGCACTCCTCCACCTCCAGGGAGGTACCCAAGTGTTCTCAGCTCCAATTCATAGTGACATAAGTGACTCTGTTTCCCTTTACCCCTCACCCCATCTCTTCCCCATGCCGTCTACTTCCCCTTCCCACCTCATTCCCCTCACTGTCCTTGTGCCACCTGCTTCTGTATTCCCTGTACCTTATTAAAATGTTATAGGTGCATAACTCCCTGATTGCTGCCAATGTGATATTTCCTGGGGAGTATCCAAAGAACTGGGCTTGTTTGTTCTGACCCAACTGGGTCCTTTTATGTAGGGCCTTTGTGTGGTGTGGTGTGTGTGTGTGTGTGTGTGTGTTTTATTTAGGCATAAAACACCACCCAGACTGGACAATTCATTCACAGAAACACCTCCAGTTAGAGAGAAGAGTGCTGTGAGCCCATGGAGAAAAAGCAAGGTTGGACAAAGCAATGCTGTGGCCCTCAGGGACCTTCCCTCACAGTTTGTAATACCTTAAAAACTGTCCAAGTATTTAGTTCTTTTTTATTTGCATAAACATAAACATATTTTGTATAGGCAAAAGCACATAAATAAATTTATATTTTGAATAAACATAAGCATACAAGGATAGAGACATTTTGTGTTTGTTTTTTGTTTGTTTGTGTTATGGATTTGTTTTGATTTTTCCTTTATTTTCTCTTCAGGGTCTGGGGGACAAAAAAAAAGAATCTTTTGAGCTCCAAAATTAATATTTGCCACCAACTATTTAGGGTACTTGAAGATTGATTACTGAAATGTAGCATCATGGCACCCACTAGCTGTATAACCTTGGACAAGCCACACAATTTCCCTAGGCCTCAGTTTCCTCATCTGTAAAATGTAGTGGTTAGACTAGATTCCCTGCGATCCCTTCTACCTCTACAGCTATGACTCTATAGTGTAATGTTGCAGAATGTTGAAAACTCTATACTGCTAAAAATCTGTGGCAATATTCTTGTGTGTATTGCCCCGAACAGGATGTTTATTCCATGAAAGCATGTCCTAATATGCATATATGGATGCATCTTTGAAAACACACATCTATCACTTTTCTCTTAAGTATCATTTTTATTGTCGTATTATTGTAAGAGATTTCAATGCCTTCCTCTGCCAGCGGCACTTTTTTACAATGCCTCCATTTTGAAATCAGCCTGAGTGGGTAATAAAGAATTATATGTAGGGTGCTTCCACTGGCATCATCCTCCAATATCTCCTTGTGGTATGAAGTTGACCTTGGATTTTCAAAAGCACAAGTTGTATCTAGAAGGTCCTGTTAAGCTAGAGAGTCTTTGGAAACAAGGCCAGTGATGTACTGAGTCTGTGTTATTGAATTCCTCTAGGCTCTTTTCCTGATATTGTCTTCTGGTAGTGGTTTCTCTCCCACTGCCTCCCAGTGTCAGAAACTCATTAAGAACATCTATGAAGGTGGGAAGGGATTGGACTCTGCATCATCAAAAAGAGCATCCACCCTGATAGATTCATAAATCCTTGGAAAATGTGAGTTGACTTCCCATTATGCCAAGTGAAATTCAATATCTTAGATGAATTTTCAATAAATACCTTCCAGGTGCCAATCATTATTCTTGGTTTGCTGGGGGACAATTTTTTTTAAAAAAGTACATGGCATGGTACTTGCTGTCTAGATTCACTAAGGAGACAAACCTGTATGTAATATGAATCGATAAGCGGCACTGTAGAAGGTATTTCATTAGGGTCTGCCACAATCAGCTTGCACTGGCTCTTTAGAGTAGATTGTTCAATTTACATGAGCATTTACACCTCAGGAAATGAACAAATATTTTTAAGTGAGGGCTTGCTTTATTGTTCTGTGGATTGTGTAGTCTTAAGAAAGTGATAGAGAAGATGTTACTAATAAAAAATAAACTTGAAGTTATATTATGCATGCATTTTTGAAAAGTTTTTGGAAAGCCAATGTTTAAACATTTACCAGCATACTTCTATACTTGATGCTTTCTGCTGTCTTCCCTCCTGAAAGGGGGACAATTAAATCTCATCTAGGCTTTATCTATCTCACTTAGGCCCCTATTGCTTCCACTTTTGTCCTTTTCTTTTCTGATATCAGAGGCTCTCCATTTAATTAGCCAAACTCCTGTTACTACAGATAGTTTACCTTTAGGCCAAGGGCAACATGATGTCCTTCAGGGACATTAGGTCATTTTCACTGCTATTCTAGTGAGTTTATATAAGATGGCTAGTTATGAGTCCCACCACAATAACTTAAAAACCCTACTTAGGAAATCCTTATTATTCAGACAGAGGTTTGGCTCTCTGTACTAATTTGAAGTTCATCTATCTCTAGAAAACCTGTTCTGTATATGTCTATGTCAAAATCAGGAAACAGGAAACATCTAGATAAAAGAAGTGATGAGAGCATATTAATGGACAATAATAATGAGAGGAAAATGGAGAAAAATTAGATCTTTTGAGGGAAACTTACCTCAGTCTTTGAATAAGTGAATATAAACAATAGTGTCAGCCTGCATCTTCTCTTTTAAAGGCTTGGAGAGCTCACTTTGATCTTCCCCTTCTCTGCTATAGCTCAATTCTTTTTATTTCCAGTTTCTACTTTTAATGGTTCCCCTTATACTTTTAACTCTTTTGGAAAAATCTTGTTTATTCCAGATTAGGGTTGGAGACAGTATCCTCATCACTGCTGCAGCTGCTCCTGTACAACTTTGGTAATTTCTGCTCTTCCTTCTAGCTTGTCTTCCACAGGAAATGTCCCTTTAAGAATTTCTGGATGTGACTTTTCTGTTTTCTGAATCAAAGATCTTCATCATTCCAAAGAACTCTCAGGGCTAAGAGAAATGAAGTAGTCTGTCTAAACAACAAATCACAGGATGTCATTTTTAAAGCTCATATTACAAAAAGAACAACAAAAAAATTTATCTGGAAACCTGACCTCTCCCTTCCATTTGCTAGGTAATGCCTTTATGTGCATTCCATTTTATGAGATCTCCAGATTTTTGCAAAGTGTAGGTATCAAGGGGGAATTTAGGTGTTAAGACAGGCAGCATGGAAAGAACAGCTGGGCTAGGGGTCCAAGAATCTGGTATTCAGATTTTATCTTGGTACTTACTGGTTATCTGATGTTAAGCAATTCATTTCACTAAGTCAAGGCTGAGTTTCTTCAACTTTTAAATAAACGTGATGATACATGAGAAACAGCCATATCATGCCTAATTAAAAGATGAAGAAATGAAGGAATCATCCACTCAAGTCAGACAAAGCTTTCACTACCCACTGAACATATCAGTCTTTTTTACGGACACTACACTTTTAGTCACAGTGGTCTCATCCCTACCCTACTCCTCCCTGGAATGATTTTTCTCCTTTCTTCTGCTTATCCAAACTGTCATCCAATGTAAGCTTCTTGAGGGAAGGGACTACTTTTCATAAAGTTTTTTTTCAATTCAGACTAGTTAAGTATCATCTGAGAATTTATTAGAAGACATTAATTGGCTTCTTAAACCTTCATAAGATAGCTTTGGCCTTTGGTGTTAATTTCTTCCATATTTACGCACAACCAATTGTTCTTTCTTAGCACATTTTTTTTTAATTGGAAGAGTAGACTATATAAATAACTTGGGGAAAAGAGAAAGTTTGTGAAGATGTGAGTGAAATACACAAATGTTTACTAGAAGAGGCAAATTGTCTGGGTTGGCTTCCGATTAGCCACACTGCTGAATTTGTCATAGCTTGATGCAAGGCCCATAAGCCAAAGCCTGGCTCCTTTTGGCCAAGGAACAAAGGGATACAAACTTAAAAGTAAGGTAAGGACCAGAAAGAATCCAAATGTAAACAGCAGATAAAGGGACTCAGAGAAAAATGAGAGGTGACATTTAAGATGTATAATTTATTTTTGCGATGGTTTGCTTTGAGTTCTAATCTGTAAAGTTTTCTTCAGTTCCCTAGTAAGAATGTCAGCTCTATGAGAACAAAAAGCATGTCTCATTTACCTTGAGTTCCCTCAAAGAATCTAGCATGGAGCCTTGTTCCAGATAGATGCTCATCAAATATTGAATGAATAAATTATTGCAAAGTGGATTAACAATAAAAATCACATATTCTAACTCAAATTCTAATTCCTAGCATGATGTAGTATTAATCTATTACTGACAGCATTGAGGTTGCCTAAGTATGCTAACTGAAATTAGGATGATTTGGCATTTTGATTATTGTTGGTATTTGTATTTTATTTTTGAAGAGGACTAATGACATCACAGGTGATATCTCGACTTGGTTGTGAATTGGATTTGAGTAAGACAGAGTTGGGCAGAGTCATCAGCCTCATTTTATCTTCCAGAGTCATTGAAGTCTAGGGGCAAGACAAAAGTAAAGATGACTGGTGGTGGTCCAGCATGCAGGGTATGACCTTGGTGTCTTCCATGTCTGAACAAGCTCTGAGCTCTCCACAACACCTGCTTCAGCTGCCTACTTGGCCATTGAAGCAAATTGTTCTCATCAGCCCATTCTGCTGGGGAAGTCTTCACATACTTGGAGTGGACATACCCCTAAGTCACTAATAGGTGTGAAGCCTGTTCGGTTACCCTCAACCTGGTTTATCAGAGTATGGCCACTGCACATGCTACAGCTTCTTAGGGCCACAGGTCAGAGTTGAGTGATGGGTAGACACCAAAGGTGGATGAGCATCCCTGAAAAGGGCTCAACAAACCCTCCTACCAGAAGTTCTAGTCCTCCCTGAGCAGCTCATAAACCCTTCCTACTATTTTCTCAAAATGAAAGAGCAATAAGAGACCAATTCACACAGGATAAGAGTAATATGGACTAGCTACATAAAGTAGTTCTAATGACAACTTATTATAATACTAATTTCCGAGATAGTCTCTACAATAAGGGTGTTGACCTCAATAACCTCTGAAATTACTTTCACCTCTACATCTACGATCTTAGGATATTGTAATCTCAGTGTTAATTCCTAAAAATGTCACTATCTTAAGTATAAGGTCAAATTGTCTTCCTGTAAAGGTAGCATCAGTCCTTTCCACTGTAAGATACTAGAGATTTATTAAAAATGGGATTTAAAGCAAAGTAGAAATAACGAACTTTACAGCAAAAGAATTGAGTGTAACTTGTTCTTAACCATAGTTGACAATAGCTTTTACTTCTTTTAATATTAGACTAATAGGTAACTTCCTATTTTATGGTTTTCAAAGCTCTTCATATTCATTTCTTTTGCTCCTCACAACTCTGCGAGGTTAATAATATAGGTATTATTATATTTTCATTTTACAGAAAAGGAAACTGAGGTCAGTGATTGCATGACTTCCTCTTGGTTACACAGCTAGTAAGTATAAGAGACTGTATTTGAATGCAGATCTTTCCTGATTTCAAATACAACATTTTTTATGGTACATCACATTGCCTCCACCTTTCTCCTAGAGCTAAACATGGTATAATGGCAAGAATACTGGATCTAGAGTCAGGAGGAACTGGGTTCAAATATTGCCTTTCAAACTTATGAGTAATTTATCTTTAGCTAAGATTTCTATGACTCTTGGTTTCCTCATCTGTAAAATGGAGATGACAATAGCACTTTTCTCATAGGGATGTTCTAAGATAACATGTAAAGAAATTTACAAATCTTAAAGCTCTATAAAAATGTGAGCAATTATTAATCCTTCAAATTAGTTTTGACTATGAGAAGAAGAATGAGAAAGAAAGACATTATTCATGCTGAAAATCCAGTACTGTTAAAGAGAATTAGGATGATGGAATTCACTCTATGGAATGGCTAAGAAAGCCTGTATGCTTCAAGGGAAAAAAAAGTTTCCTTAGAAAAGGAGATGGATGATAAGGAAGGTTGTAAAGTCTGCCCTTAGGCTAAGTACTAGTGTTAAAAAGATGAAGAGGACATAAAGTTTCCTCCATGGAGTAATTTGAAAATATCTGTTTCATTTCTGGGAGGAAGATTGTTTACAGTATTCCCAAACCATCTTCACAATGTTTCTCTGCCTCTCCCTTTCAATAAATCTTGAATCTGGTCCCAGTCCCTCTCAATATTCAGCTAAGGAATCAGGGAGACAGACACCACAATTAGGAACAATCTTTGAAAAGGTGTTAATACAAACTCATGAAGTTATAAATGAGGACCACAGCTTATTAATGTAAGGGAAAAAAAATATCTACTGGAAAAGCGGTGCTCCTCTCACTTGTTTTGTGTCTAACCAGAAGCCTTCTTTTTGTATTAGCACACCAAAAAGCACTTGCATCTATTCCATTAGGGATGCTTTTAAATGCATATACTGTCATCATGTTTTTCTTTGCAAACAAATTTAGCTTTTATTTTCAATATATTCTCATTTGAGAAGAGTATGAAACTTCATACCCAAAGACTGAAAATCAGGAGCTAACCATATTCAATAACAGAAGGAGAGGATGGGGGGAGCCCACCAAGTCTTATATTCCATATTGAGGATTGAGAAGACACAGGTCACTGTGAAGGTACAAGTTCTCGAATTGAGAAAATGCATTATCATTCATGTGCTGTATCCTTTGACTTCTAAAATGATGACCTTCTAAACCTTCAGAATCAGAAAGCAACACTGTGAATATACAACTAAATATACAAACTGGCCACCACTTTGGAGCATCTTTTTGGTACAGCCATGAACAAACTTTCCTTCCCAAAAAACTGTCGAATCCTTGCCTTGTTTTGAAAGATAGCACTCCATGAATAAAGTGGCCTGCAGCATTTAGAAGAGAGAAGGCAAAGCTAAGCAAATGAAGGAAGCATTACTATAGAAAAGTTACTTGGATGAAGTTAGACTGAGCTGTACCTTTTTAGATGAAATGTGGGGGAAAAAATAGACTATCATCATGGGGGATGGGTGGGAGGATCGGTTTATATATTTTAGAACCTTTGGATGAATACACATACACCCACAGGGTATGTGTGTATATGTGTCTGTATATTTGTGTATTCTTTATTGACATAGCTGTTGTCGTATCTTGGGATGTGGGATGTTACCATATTTCGTGCCTGGAATGGTCTCCCATCTCATCTCTGCCTGTTGGCTTCTCCAGCTTTCTTTAAGTCCCAACTAAAACTTCATCTTCTAGAGGGTAAAACATATGACCAGGAATACTCCTGAGGGCATTCTAATAAGATTAAAATGTAATTGGGAAATATGTAATAGCATAAAATACAGTAAAACATAGATATTATTATTTTAAAACTAACATGCAGCCTGCAGGGATCCTTATGTACTTGGCAGAGGCCCTCTCTCATTTCTGTTTGAGTTTGACATCATTGCTCTACAGCAGACCTGCACAACTTGATAGTAGGTAGGGGCCAAAATTAAAACAGGCCACAGATAGGTTAGACTAGAGACAGACTGACGATTGTTAGTTGCTACTGGTTATGTGACAAATAGAACAGTGCATGGTGGCAGCCCTACATTTTTATCAGGCTGCCTGAAATCCTCTGGCGGGCAGCAAGTGGTTGAGGGCCATATGTTGTGCAGGCCTGCTCTACAGGAAGCCTTTCCCAACCCCTCTTAATTCTAGTGCCTTCTCTCTCATATCTTGTATGTAGTTCACTTGTATATAGTTCACTTGTATATATGTATTTATTTGTTGCCTCCTCCTCCATTAGATTGTGATTTCCATGAGTACAGGGACTCTTTTGCCTCTTGGTATCTCCATCATTTTTTTATGGTACCCAGCAAATAGTAGGTACTTAAAAATCATTTATCGATTAGCTGAATGACTGTTGTTACCACATAGTGTCTAAGTAAATGCAGTGCCATTTACTGGGTTAAAGGGAAGATTTATGAACTAACCAGATCTTTTATTATCTGATTTTGGATGTACAAAACCCTTTAGGATTCCCAAAGCTAGGAATACTTTTTTTTTGGGGGGGGGGTTATTAGGTCTATGATTAACATAGGCAGTTCCTACTGAATCAGCTTCCTCTTAGAAACTTATAGTCTTAGAGAGTTATCTCGAGACTCCAAAAAGACAAATGACCCAGGAAGTACGTGTCTAAGGAAGAACTTGAATTCAGGTCTTCCTGATTCCAAAACCAGCTTATTACCTACTATAACATAGTTATGTATTAGATATCATTTATGGAATTTAGAATGTCTAACTTTTTTAAAACTGGCAATGAAATTAATTTTCTTAAGTTTTCAGTCCAAGAAAAAGTTGAGAGCCAGGAAGAGAAATTTGGGTAGAACTAATACTGTCACTTAATTTGGAAGGAACTATATTTTACATACCTAGACATGTAATCAGAAATCAGTTATTCTCAAGGAAGAACTGCGAAACTTGACAATTCTCTGGATCTGAGATAGTTAGGTGATATTTTTATAGACAAAGTATCTAAAGGCAAGAAGTAGTTTGAATAGTGAACTATTCATCTCAGAAGATCAAGTTTATTTCTTCTGACTTTTCACCAAGGTGTCACCGAAATATGATTTACCAGACTGTCAGTTTTGTTATTTCTGGAAGGCATTTCAAAACATCCTATAAGGGTCTGAATTAATTTTGTAATAATGAGATCACATCACAATACAGATCTGAAAATTTAGACAACACTGCCTGATGGTTTTGGTTATGTAGTCAATTTTCACTGGATATTAGCATGCATTAGTGAGATCATAATGTCAGTATGTTTTCACAGACACGTAGATTCATGGTACCAATCTTCCAGCTTGGAATAATTTTCATCTCAGTGGGATATTGGCCATGATTTTGATTCTAAAACAAGTAGTAAAATTGAAGGCTATTTCTCTCCGTTTTCCCCTTCCTTTCTTTTTTGCCTGGTGGAAAGCCTGCTTAAATCTTTTCTCGAACCATTTTTTCCCCATGAGATCTCATTTACTACTAAGAAAATTTAACTTCACATCAGAACTGAGGAAAATGTCGACACAAGCAAGATTTTAATGATTACCTGGTTACATTGTGCAACCACAAAAATTCTCTTGTTTGGGCAACTCATAATAATTGAAAATATAGGGTTTTTAAATTATGTATGGACTGTTGATGTGGCACACAATGAGGCTAAAATAACATTCACTGAAAAGGCTTTTGTTTTGAAAATAAGACTCAGAGATTCTTGTATTTTATGGAAAATCATAGAATACTTAGGTAGTTTATATTTTACATGCAGTGTAAGATGCCTACTCCAGCTTATAATGTTGTATACTGTGTGCTACGTGTAGGTTTTTTTTTCTTTTCCTTCTTTTAGCAGGAAACGAAGATCAGATCTGTAATTTAAATTGTATACTAGAGTTCTTTCAGTGAAGAACTTCTTCTATCAATGCAGTTTACCACTACTCCCTGAAGTTTATAGCCTGAAAGAATTGCCTAGGGCTTTTAAAGGCTCAGTGACTTAGCTAAGGTCAAAGTCAAATAGACTGCACATGGTAGAGGTCAAACTTGAACCCAAGTCTTCCAGATTCCAAGGTCAGGTCTCTGTCCAGTGTGCCACACTGACTCTCTACGTGTAGTTAGGATATTAATTATATGTGCAAATGACAAGATCACTTCTAAAGCTTAATTTTCTATATCTTCAAGAGAATGCACATCCTCAAAAAAAATTACTCATCTTCATTAACAGTTGAATAACATACTCTGCCTGAGAGGTAGCCTGTCATAGTAGATAGAGTAATGGCCTTGGAATCACAAAGTCCTGTCTCTAAAACGTATGTGTTGAGCTATCCTGGGCAAGTATTTATGTTGCCAACTCTCTAAAAGTATGTTACAGATAAGTTGTCTATCTACATTGATAGAGGGAGCTTCTCACCCAGGAATTCTCTGAAAAAAAAAAAAAAGAAAAGAAAGAAATATTCATTCTCCAATTCCATCCACCCACCACCACAAAAGAAAAATACTGTAATGAGGGAATGAGGGATGGACAGAAAGTCAAGACTTTTTGTCAACTTGTAAAAATTGCTTAAACTATTTGAGTTTCAGTTTGCTTATCTGCAAAATGAGAGTAAATATAATTGCACCACCTACCTCACTGGGTTTTCCCAGGAGAGCAAACCCTAAAGCACTGAAATGTGAGTTGTTATTACTAAAGTAATTCTCATAAGATCACTTAAAATTCAAAAGAAATGGAATCTAGCACATGTAAGGGTACTATGCAAATGGCCATTTGAGGCCATCTCTACATGTGACAGAACTGCTCCAATGATAACTTTCAGGCAGACAAACTTTCAGCCCTGTTTTGTAACTTCTAGTCAGTCTGATCAGTGTGATCTGTGGAGGTAGAAAGAATTATTCTCTGAATCATTTTGCCCTCAAGTGGGTAGAAACAAACATGGTTTAGTTAAGAAAAGCTTAATGTAGGAGAATTTTTAAAAAATAGGAAGATCAATGTGAAATCAGAATTGAAGAATGCTTTTAAAAATGCTTAGTTTTGGGTTACCATTATGGCTCATAAGAGGAATGTTGCATTGGATGTTATCAAAGAAATGTATAAATACACACACAAGGGCATGCACACACACATACACATACACAAACAAGCTGTTCATTTAGCTTGAGTAAGAGGTAACCCATGTATACTGATTTTAAGAGAATAGGAAGACCCTCAGCATATTGAATGCCCAGCCGATGGTGAACTAATTGGAGGACATTGATTGGATTCAGAGAGGATAGGCAGGAATGAGTCACCTGTAATCTGTATCATTGGATGGAATACCCACATTAATGGGATCAGAGACCCATTATAGCATTGGAGTATGCAATTATCTAAGTTTCGAGTACATACATAAAAAAATGTTACCAAAAAGCTTCAAATAAAGGATGTGGTGTTTTTGGACTGCTGTAAAGAATGGACTGATTTGTAAAGCACAACAATCTATATGACAGCCAACGTGCTGAAGCCAGCTGTAAGTAGATCATGAAAAACAATTATTAAATTTTGTGTGAATGTTTACATCTCAGCAATCAGCAAATATTACAAATCAGGACTTGATTTATTATTTTGTTGATTGTCTTGACTTAAGAAAGTGATGGATGAAATGTTAATAATACAGATTAATCTTAAAAGCATGTCATGCCTTCATTTCCCCCCAGAGAGCCAGTTGTTAAATATTTACCAGAACATCACTGATTTTTAATAACCATTTGCAACACAGAACTTATATAATAACAATTATAGCTCTTTAAGTATGTTTTTTACCTCTCAGACAGGTTACATGTCTCCCGTCACTGCAATCCAAAACTTTGATTTTCTTCACACAAGAACTATTTTTATAAATTGTGATAATTTAGACGGGATGAAACTGAAATGTCCACTTCTTCCAAATGGGTGAAATTTCCCCCAAAAGTGGACATAGTATTTTAGGAAAAGCCTTGGCATCATGATGAAGTGGCTAGATGGCCAACCTCAGAATAAGGAACAGCTGGTTTCAAGCTCTTTCTCTTATACATACTAGCTCTGTGACTATGTATAAGTCACTTAAACTCTCAGTGTGCTAGAAAGATAAATCTCTAAAACCATAAATTGTGGAAAAATTGTGTTGGCAGATGGTAGAAGGAGTTTCTTCACCAGCAAAAAGACAAATAGGAGAAATTTAAATGCTTCCCGGGGAGGACTAACGGGATGATGAAGTGATTGGAGACTATGACGTATGAAGAATGTATGAAGGAACTAGGAATGTTTAGCACAGAGAAGAGAAGTCTTAGGGAGCATCAGAAAAATTTATTTTGAGTCTTTGAAAAGTAGGTGTATTGAAGTGAGATTAGACTTGTTGTATTTACCCCCAAAGTACAGAAACTAGGCAATTGCTACAAGTTTCAAGGTCCAATTTTGACTGAATATAGAAGAAAATCTAATGATGAGAACTGTTTAAAAATGTGATGGTCTGCCTCTGGAGGCTTTTCTAGTCTGCCCCCTCTGGAGGTCTTCAAGAAAAGACTGAATGGCCAATTTTCAGGGATGCTACTGAGAGGATTCCTGTTCAGGTTCAGGTTGGACCTCTAAACTCCCTTAAAAATCTCAGCTTCCATGATTCTATAAATTAATTAGGCTTCACTCTATTTTATTCATTTATGGTTATTTTATTCTTTAGCTCTCCCTTTCCTTCTCACAAAAATTCCTGGAGACTCTTCTTTCAATTTGCTAATATATATTTTAATGCCCTGGAGATCTTCAGTCACTCTCAGAAAAGAATGAACTTAATCTCAACTCTAACTATTTTTGTGACATACCTCTTTAATGTATCATGATAAGATCCACCATTAAACCTGATATACTGCCATCAAACCTTCATGTTCAAATACTTCCTGTACAGAATATTACACCTGTTCTGGGACAAGTAAGGATAAGATTATAAGGTGAATACCATCAAGGAATAAACACAACATTTTACCCCTAGGTAATACACTTTTTTGTTGTACAAAATAATTTCCCTTGTTTGGGCTCCTGGCATTTCTTGTAGCATATCACCTTTGTTATATAGACTCCACCTCTTCCTACTCTCTTTCACCCCACCCTGACTTTTTTTTTCATAAATTATTTGAAATATCCATCCTAAAATCATCCTTGATCTGGGTAGGAGGGGTTGGTGTACAGGTAGGGGGAAGGGGTCACTACTCAATTGTGGAATTGACCTTCCTGGTACAAGAGAGAGGCCAAACCAGTCAAGCAGAATGAGACCTCTCCTCTCCCTTTAAAATTCCTGGGTGTTGTCTATTTTGTTGTTACCCAAAGTGTTGGGGTAAGCTGTCAAAGTGTGTAGAAAGTCTGGGTATAGAAAAAGCATGAGTACACTACCCCAATTTTAGCAGTATTAGCTCCCAGTGCTGCCCTGGAGACAACACAGTAGCTGCCTCCCAAACAAATGAAGAGTGACCAGAGACCTGAAGATGACAGCTCAAAGAGCCTGAGGAATTTGATCTCTTTAAACCCTTTTACTCCCTTTGAACTCTTTTGCTCTCATCACAGCCCAAGGAACATCATGCCTGAGGGCCAGTGACTGTTCTGTTTCTGTCTTCTGCTATTTTCCTCTTCACACTTTGTGCTCTCACCCTTATGGGTCTCCTGAAGTTTCAAGCCTTCCCTTGAGTGAGTTAAAAGGTCTGTACAGTTAAAACCCCTTAGATTTAGCATCTCCGGCTAGTCTGACTCTTTTGTAAAAACTTTTATATCCTAAAATAACTGTAGGGATTGGGACAGTCTCAGAAAGTCTAAATTCTTCAGACTGTATTTTAAGAGTTCTCCATTTTGTTATCAACCTACATTTCCAATCTTAGCTTCCATGATTTCCCTACATAAACATTCTGTCCCAACTAGAATACTGAATGTATGAAAGAATGAATGAAGGAGAAATCTTTGGGAATACTGATTAGACCAAATAGTTATTGAGTATCTGTTATGAGTAAGGTACTATGAAGAACACAAAGACTGCTTCTAACCCTTAAGGCAATTCCAATCCAGTAGGATAAATAAGACACACACACACACACACACACACACACACACACACACACACACATATATGATTCATGGCAATGGGTACTAAAGTACTACTAGCACCCAGAAGAAATCATTTCTGGTTGGGAGGGAATGAGAAAACGTGATGAAGATCTTAGCCTCTGAGGTGAGTTTTGAAGTTTGGGTGGTATTTCAATAAGTGATAATAAGTAGAAAAAGGAATTCCCAGGGGTGTGGGGGATGGCAGGGGAGAATGACAAGCAAGAAGACATGCACCCAGGAAAGAGCAATGTGTATGTTTGGGGAATGATGACCAGTAGAGATTAATCTATTAATGTGGATAAGATGTATCAAAGAATAAGAGACTAACAAGGATGGGAAACTTGTGATCTTGAGGCCTGGACTAGAGCCCGGAAGGTATGTTAGGAGGTCCTCATGATTACCTACTTTAGAGATAATGTGGCCCTGAATTAATAGGTTGACAGTGGAGATGAAAAGGAAATATACTGGTCTTTATTCATTAACATTCCCCTCACCTGAAATGTTTTTCCCTGGGAATATAGGCCTCGTGAAAGAATGTTGCACTATTTTCAGTAAGAAAGGCCTATTTAACAAATCAGTCCAGAAATAAACATGGTAGATTTGTAGCTTGCCACAAAATCATTTATATTCATTGTCATAAAGACAGATTTCTGTTCAGTCCATCACACTCTTTGTGCCCTAAGGCCTATTTATTAAAATACTCTATTAAAGCTGACTTAGTTTTGATGTGGTGGCTTTCATCCGTTTCCTAACACTGCCTTGCCTGGAGTGCACTGACTGCAGAGTTCATACCTGAAGAGAGCCCAGACTTTCCCAGAGCTGCTGACCAGTTACCCTTTCTGAGGCCAAGGGTTAATTGGCTTGTGGCACTAGAACCACTTAATGGGTTTCAATTGGTCATCTACTAATGCTAGTTAAAATAATGCTAATAGTAGAGAGATGCTAGTCATGCTAATACAAACCCTCTAGCTTGAATTGAGGATGAAGCCTGACAGCACAAATCAGGACCCCTCTTTGCTTTCAGCATCTGAAGTGTCTTAGGTACACTAGAAGCTCCTCTTGACTGCTTGGTTCTGAGTTTCTTTATCAGTCCTGATGATAAAGCATGTTGCTAAAGGGTAAGAATGTTCCAGTTTAATTTTTCATGAAGGCACACATAAAAAATTCAAACCAATGCAACCCGATGTGAAGGCCTGAACACAGCTCCAGCCTTGACAATCTGCCTCTCAAAACAAACATTATTCTATAAATTCACCCCCTACCCCAAAACAGCTCCATTCGTAATTGAAGATGAGTCTTGTTTCACTTCCTTGATTGGTGGAAATCAGGGTGAGTGACAGATGTGCCCCCAGCATGGGGGCTGGCAGGCCTCAGCATTTGTTTATCAGGAGGTCACTCCTAATAGATTTAATTTAAATTTTTTATGTTTACCTTCATGAAAAATTAAAGCATTTTGTATTAGGGGCAACATTATAAGAAACACAGGAGATTAAAAAAAGACTTCATTTGGCCCTCATTGCCTGCCTCCTTTCTAGGGTATATGTCGCAACACAACTGTTAATATATACATGCTATTATTGACATGGAATACATATATATATACATACACATATATGTATATATATACATATATATAACATATATATATACATATATATGTAATATATGTTATTTTTCTCTATTAATAATCTTACAAAGATGCTTGGATGGCAAACTCAATATCCATCTGTTTTGAATTCTGTAGACTCTTGTATTACTTTTTTTTTCACAAATCTTGCAGAACTGAATTATTTCTAATTTTACATTTCACAAAGCGCCTGGGTTTATGTGCTGCAACATAATGCAAGTCTTCTAGCTAGCAGAGACACAGAGCATGCTGTTTTGGGAAGCCTGCTGGGCTACTCACTTGGGATCCAAGATCGCTGTGCAGAGTTCTCAAGTCCAGTCAACTCCTGGTTCCACATGACACAGCAAACCTGACAACAACTAAATGGGGTTTGAATAGGCTGTGTTATATTACACATGACAGTAGGGAGGGAAAGCATGGAAACAAGACCTTTAAATAAGGGCCACCTGTCATTACAAACAAAGGTGAGTCTCTCCCAGTCCTCAGTCACCCATGAAGGAGGGAATGAAAAGCAACAGATGTAATGTTGAGATTTCAGGAGCTCCCTAAAATTACTTCATAAAACTTGATGTATCATCAGCTAGTGAATAGTAGTCAGTTCTCTATCTTCTTGACTCTTCAGTTAAAATTTAAAAAAAACCACACAATTGGGAATTTCAGGTTGGCTTAAGATGAGTATTTAACATTTGGTTGAAGAAATACAGGTGGGGATAGGAAATCATGAATAATCACAGAACCAAAGATCTGTAGCGTTGGAAAGAATCTTAGCAGCTTATAGTTCAAATCATTCTGGAAAATACATCCCTGTAATAATAATAATAGCAACAAAAACAATAGCCCCAGCAACAGCAACAGCAACAGTAGTAGCCATAGTATCTTTGTAAAATTGTTGATATTGTAGTTATTATCATCATAATTACTGCTAACATTTCCATATAAAGTATGGATTTTCAGAGAACTTTATATGCATTATCCTATTTATCAAAGAATGATCAACTAACCTTGAGGGAAATCCATTGCCTCCCAAGGCAAGAGTGACTCATTCCATTTTTGGATAGTTTTAATTATCAGGATTATTTTTCCCTACATCAAATCTAAATTTTTTCTTTGAAATTTTCATTACTGCTTCTTCCATTTGAAGCTACATGAGAATGATGATGATGATGTTATTCAGCATTTATGTAGCATTTTAAGGTTTGCCTAGTAATATATATATATAAAATATATAATATATATACACACATCTATAATATGTATGTATAATATGTGTACATATAAACATATAATATATAATACGTGTGTGTGCATGGGTGTGTGGTGTGTGTGTGTATGTGTGTGTGTGTGTAGGATATATGAGGTTCATTTGATCTTTATTTCTGTAAGGTAGGTACTCTTATTACTCTCATTGTACATGACATAACTGAGGGAGAGAAAGGCAGATACCTTCACTAAATATCACAATGAGTGCATGAAGCTGGATTTAAACTCAGGGCTTCTTAACTGTAAGTAATGAACAAATCTGATTTTCCTTCTTTGGAAAAGATCTCCAAATACTTTATGACAGTTATCAACAGATCCTTTCATGCTTTCTCCTCAAGTCTTATTGTGCTCACTTTCTTCAATTGATCCTCACATGGCTTGAATCAAAGGCCCTTCGCCATTATGATTATCTTCCTCTGGCTTCCTTTGACCTTATCAGCATCCTTTCTAAACTGTGGTTTAGATCTGATTAATGTTCTAGAT
Source organism: Phascolarctos cinereus (assembly GCF_003287225.1). Lineage (NCBI taxonomy): Eukaryota > Metazoa > Chordata > Mammalia > Diprotodontia > Phascolarctidae > Phascolarctos > Phascolarctos cinereus. Next base: position 245,033,436 of record NW_027555625.1, read on the forward strand.
AAGGAATGACCTGAGCAACACTATCATCTATATCTTTCTTGATGCAACTTAACATCTTATTAGCTTTTTTTTGGCTACCACCATATTCCTGATTCATAATGAGTGAGCTTGCAATCCACTAGAAACCCCACATCTTTTTTAGACAAGAGATTTATAACCATATCTTCCCTCTTTTGGACATGTGCACACCAACCTATTGCTTTATAAAGTTAGCACCATTTTTTTTTGTGCCAAGATTGTTAGACATGAGTGTGGGCTTATTGGGAACTGATGTCCTTATACCGACATACAAGTATGTCAGTATTTTTGCAAAACCTTAAAGTTTTTAGGTGGTCAACTTCTGAAACAATTCATATGCAATTAACACCTAGGGATAAAAAAAAGAGAGAGAGAGAGACCATTGAATTCATCCTAATCACATCAGTATATGCAAATACCTTGAAGGGTCTTTTATATTAATATTTTTGGTCTGGATTTTCCTCATTATCACCTAGATCAAGAATCTGGGTAATGCTGATAAAGAGCTAGCAACTAAGATGAGCTATCACTAAATAAACCAAGTAACGGTGTTCAGCACCTATAAGAACTCTTTTTGCTTTTTGGCTACTTGAATTTTGCTTTTAGATTAGTGGTGCTGTTCAGCTGAGAAGATATACCCTACTCATTCTGTGATGCTTATCCCAATTCCTGCAGGAGGATGAATGTCAGCATAGAGACTGGAAATTCCTTCTCAACAAATCTATAGGAAATCATAGCAGTCCAAGCCCTGGAGCTAAATGAGCCACGTTGGGGCAGATCTATGTGTTCTGATGCTGAAGGGAGCATAACTTATTTATTTTCAGATGTGTATGAAGGAGGAAAAATGAGATGAACAGGAGGCAAGATTCATGACTTTCAAGGACAGCCCCTTTGGGGAGAAGGGAGTTGAGGTTAGGGACAATATGCAAACTAACTGGTACCTAAGTAACTACTACTTTTATACTCAGTGGGAAATTTGTAGAACTTTATCTTCACATGGAGAAGTTACAAAGTGAAGCAGACATTCTAGAGTAGAAATTTCATTCAATTTCATAAACATTTATTAAGCCTCTAGTATATACAAGGCACTGTGCTAGGAGATGGGGATGTAAATACAAACTCAAAATAATCCCTGCCCTCAGCAAACTTAAATTCCCTTGGGGAGGGAGGAGATGACACTGGATCATAGATATAGAGCTGGAAGGGGAGTCAGAAGCTGTCTAGTTCAAGCAACTCATTTTATTGAGTCCTAGGGAGCTTAAGTGAGATGCTCAACATTATATAGGTAGTAAGGAAGAAGTAAGGAAAAGAAATTTCAGAATGTAGACACCCTTAACAACTGGGGAATCAAGGAAAGCTGCATATAGGAGTTAGCACCTGAGCTGTGCTTACAAAGTAGTAAGAGATTCTTGGAATTATATATAAGGGGAATGTATTCCAATTTTGAGAGGTGGGGGTGGAACCACCTATGTAAAAGCATGGAGATAGGAGATGAAAAATGTCATTCATGGGGACTCCTAGAAGACCAGATTAATTAAATTATTTTTAACATTCTTTTTTTTATTTTAAGTTTTGAATTCTCTGCTTCCCTTCCAACCCTCTCCCAGCCACTGAGAAGGCAAGAAATGTGACATCAATTATATATGTGAAATCATGCTAAATACATTTCCATTATTAGCCATGTTGAAAAAAAAAGCAAGAAAAATAAACTGAAAAAAATTCTCCAATTTGTACTGAATCCATCACTTCTTTCTCTGGAGGAGGGTAGCATTTTTCATCATAAGTTCTTCAGAATTATCTTGGATCATTTTATTTCTAAGAATAAATGAGTCATTCTCAGTCGATCATCATAGAATATTGTCTTACTGTATACAATATTTCCTTGGTTCTGCTCACTTCATTTTGCATCAGTTCATATGAGTCTTCCCAGGTTTTTCTGAAGTCATCCTGCTCATTGTTTCTTATAATACAATAGTATTGTCTCATAATCTTATATTACAATCATATACCACGACTTGTTCAGCCGTTCCCCAATTGATGGGCATCCCTTTCAGCACCACAAAAAAATTCTGTTATGAGTATTTTGTACATATAGACCCTTTTTCTTTTATCTCTTGGATACAGGCTTAGTAGTGGCATTTCTGGATCAAAGTGTATATATACAGTTTGATAGTCATTTGGGCATAGTTCCAAATTGCTTTCCAGAATGGTTGAACTAGGTCACAACTCCATCAGCAATGCAGTGTCCCAATTTTCCCACATCCCCTCCAACATTTACCATTTTCCTTTTATGTAATATTATCCATTCTGATATAATTCATATAAATCTTGCTCTCTATATTGGAGCAATAAGGTTGTTTTTTTTTTTCAGGGAAACTTATGGTAAACTTCCTCCCCCTACCCTGCACTTCAGTGCCCCACTTTGCTTTTAATTTTGACTACATTGGTTTTGTTTGTTCAAAATCTTTAAAATTTAATACAATTGAAATTATCCATCTTATTTCCAGTAATTCTATCTCTTGTTTGATGAGAAATTCTTCCTTTATCCATAAGTCTTACAAGTAAATTTTTTCCATGATTCCATAATTTTTTTTATATCTCTCATACTAGAGGATCAATAAATCATTTTTTATGTCTAAATCATGCACCCATTTTGACATTATCTTGATATACAGTATGAGATGTTGATCTAAGCCTAGTTTCTGAAAAGCTGCTTCCCTATTTTCCTAGCAATTTTTTTTGGTCAAATAATGAGTTCTTGTCCCAAAAGCTTGAATCTTTGCATTTATCAAACCCTAGATTACTACTGTAGTTATTTACTATTGTTTATTGTGTACCTAATCTATTTCAGTGATCTACCACTCATTTCTTAGCCAGTTCCAGATTGTTTTTAATGATTACCATTTTGTAATACAGTTTGAGATCTGGTACAGCTAGGCCACCTTCCTTCACATGTTTTTGCATTGATCTTCTTGATATTCTTGACCTTATATTCTTCTAGATGAATTTTATTATTTTTTTCTAGCTCTAAAAAATAATTTTGGTAGTTTGATCAGTATAGCACTGAATAAGTAAATTTATTTAGGGAGAAATGTAATTTTTATTATATTGCCTCAGTCTACCAAATAGCAATTAATATTTCACCAATTGTTTAGCTCTGTCTTTAGCATTTAGAGATACAAATATTCCCCGAAATACTAGCTTGGCTGCATCCAATACATTTTGGTATGTTGTTTCATTATTGTCATTCTTTTTAATTAAATTATTGATTGTTTCTATTATTTGCTCTTTGATCCACTTATTCTTTGGATTAAAATATTTAGTTTACAATTAATTTTAATATGTGTTTCCACAGCCTTTTATTGATTGGGATTTTGTTGCATTATCATCTGAAAAGGATGCATTTAATATTTCTGCCTTTCTGCATTTGACTGTGAGGGTTTTATGCCCTAATACATGGTCACCTTTTCTGAAGGTGCTATGTACAGTTGAGAAAAGATAGAATCCCTTTTATTTACAATGAATTTCTCCAGATGTCTATCATATCTAACTTTTCTACAATTCTTTTCATTCCCTTCACTTCTTTCTTATTTATTTCATAATTAGATTTATCTAGCTCTGACAGGGGAAAGTTGAAGTCTCCTACTAATATAGTTTTAATGTCTGTTTCCTCCTGTAATTCATTTAAGTTTTCCTTCAATGATTTGGATGCTATGCCATTTCATGCATATATATTAAACACTGATAATACTTCATTGGCCATGATACCTTTTAGCTAAATGTAGTTTCCCTGCTTATCTCTTTTAAATAAGACTATATTTTCTTTTTCTTCATCTGAGATCGTGATTGCTACACCTGCCTTTTTTTTAACCTCCATTGAAGCATGACAGATTCTGCTCTAGCCCATTATTTTTGCCCTGTTTGTGTCTCTGTTTCAAGTGTATTTCTTGTAAACAACATATTGGATTCTGTTTTCTAATCCATTCTGCTATTCATTTCCATTTCATGGGTGAGTTCATCCCATTCATATTCACACTCATGATTACTAACTGTACTTCCCTCTGTCCTATTTTTCCCCTCTTCACCCTCATTCTCTCTCTCTCTCTCTCTCTCTCTCTCTCTCTCTCTCTCTCTCTCTCTCTCTCTCTCTCTCTCTCTCCTTCCTCCTGAAAAGTTTGTTTTTCTTCTGACCACTGCCTCCCTCCCTTAATCTGCACCCCTCTTCTATCAGGTCCCTCTCCTTCTCTTATTCCCTTCCCTTCCTACTTCTCTCTTCCGTAAGATTGATTTCTATATCCAACTAAGTGTATATGCTATTCCGTATTTGAAACAATTCAGATAAGAGTGAGATTAGAGCATTGCCCACCATCACCCCCCCATTTTCTCCTTCACATCAAAAGCTCTTCCTTGTGCATCTGTTTTATGTGAGATAATTGTCCTTGTTCTTCATCATCTTCCCCCCTGCTCCAAATAGATTCCTCTTTCTCACCCCTTAATGTTTTTTTTACCTCATTCCATCATAGTCAACTATCACCTGTGCCCTCTGTCTATGTATACTTCTTCTAACTGCCCCATTAATGATAAACTTTTTAGGAGTTACCAATGGTCTTCCTGTATAAGAATGTAATAGGCTAACCTTATTGATTTTCTTATAATTATTTACCTTCTTATATTTCTCATATCTTATGCTTGAATGTCAAATTTTGTATTCAACTCATCTTTTCATCAGAAATAGTTAAAAGTCCTCTATTTCATGAAATATCCATTTTCCCTCATGAAGGATTATACTAGTTTGTTGAGTAAGTCATTTTTGGTTGTAATCCTATCTCCTTTGCCTTCCAGAATATCATATTCCAAGTGGCCTGATCCTGTAATGTAGCAGTTGCTAATCCTTGTGTACTCCTGATTTGTGTACCTTACTCTATAGCTGCAAGTGCTAGCTTTCTTTTCAGCCTTGGAAATGAGAACAGAAATCTTACTTCCTTGTGGGTCACCACAAGCACTCTTCTCTGCCCTGGAACTGTGACCAGGACCCCTGCTTCTCTGAGGTCAGAAGCACTAGTGTTCCTCTTCATCCTGTAACTGTGACCCAGAACAAGTTCCTATACACAGTGCGAGCAAGCAGTCCCCTGTGATCTCTAACTGACCCTCTTATTATCTCTGGGCTGAGAGTTTCTGAAGCTTCCTCTGTTGTGGTTGCCTCCAAGACCTGCTGCTCATGTTGCCATGGTGTGTATTATGCTCTGGGCCAATCCCCCATCCCAATGTCACTAGACCTCTCCTGCCAATCTCCTAAGTTGTCTTGGGCTGGAAAAAAATATTTCACTCTTACCTTTTGTTGGCTCTGCTGCTCCAGAATTCAATTTGAGGTGTTAATTTAACGTTGCTTGGAGGGGAATATCAGATGAGTTCAGCTGACTTGCTGCCTGTACTCTACCACCTTGCTAGCATTCCTTCTCCAAGTAGTCCAGTTGCCTGGAACAGAGAATGTATACAGAAGAATGATATGAAATAAGACTGGAAACATAGACAGGAATCATACTTTTAGGGATTGCAAGTGCCAGGCTGATTTTTCTTTTATACTAAAGGTATTAGGAAACCATAGAAAAAAATTTATTAGGGAGCTGACCTGGTCAGACCTGTTTTAAGAATATGGATGAAACTTCTTTTTAAGTAATTCTCCTTCTACTTTCCTTCCAAACTCTGCCCTCTTTGACCTAATTCCATCATACTGCCCCTTAGCAGAAAGCCTACTCCTATGGGCCATCACCCTGACCTATTGTCCCTAGGTAGCTCTCTACGTCTCCTCCCAGCCATCCAGAGTTTTTAATAAATTCAATTCAGCAGGAATGGGAGGGACCCTAAATGAGCCAGAAAAGAGGTAGGGGGGAGGAAGAAGGAAAAGAGAAAGAGTTAGCAAAATTATAGCTCTTTTACCTTGTCCCCCTCAGAGGCAGTCAATATGACATTCAATCAGAAAAATGAATCTATATTAGTAATGGGAATGAGTTGAAAGAAGAAGCAGTCCAGGATCTTCCATCCTCTCCTACATAATCCATAAACACTTAACAGTAATATTTTGTCATCAACAACTCAAATTGTGTGTAAGCCAGAGTAGTGATTAATGGCAGGGAGGGGAGCATTAAATGCCCTACCTGATCTTATTTGCTGGTATCTATAAAGTCAATCACTGTGCATCTACTGCTGGCCTGGTTTCAACTCCTTGGAAAAAGATGCCCCTCCAAGATTGAGCTTATCACTTCTAATCACATCATCAAGCTGTTAACTCAAACCTTGACTTGACTTCCCTCAGCCTCTGATTAGAGAGCTGGAGGGTGGAATACCAATCTCCTCTTAACTCCTTCCTTTATAGAGGGCAGTAACTGAACTTTTGGACTCATTTCAGTTTGCATCTGCTACTCTTAGTGGTTTCAACTACACAGAACAAGATGTCCTTACCTCAAGTATCCCCTGTTGTCCTCTCCCTTTCCTGCTTCCTTTCACATATTGTCTTCCTCCTTTAGCCTATAAGCTCCTTGAGAGAAGGGATTGTCTTTCTTTCTAGTCATCTCTCCCCAGTACTTAGCACAGTGCCTCACACTTAGTAGGCACTTAATAAATTTTATTGGGTATTAGATTGGTATGGCCCTCTTCCTAACCTTCCTATCCCCCCAAAATTCAATTTAATTCCACAACTAAAGGGTACCTACTGTGCACAGGAAATTGTACTAAGTGATGAAGAAGTTATAAAGTTCAAATAAGGTTCAGCTTTTTGTCTTCATGAGAGCAACCTACATAGATGACTACAATTCAAAATAAGAGGATCAGAGAACTACAACACAAAGTGCCTTTTGAGGTTTCAGTTTCTTACTACTGTAAAAGGTCATGGAAAGCTTCATTGAGGTGGTGGCATTTTTTGGGCTTTCAAGATAGAGAGGAAACAGTGAGTTGATTTCTGGTCTAGAATGGTCTACTCCACAAAAGACATCTCTAGAAAGATTAACTTGGAGCTCCTTTCTTTGTCTCTCTGAAAGCTAGGCAAAAAACAAGATAAAGAAAGCTGGCATAAGAAAGGCTGCCAAAAAATAGCACAAAATGACTTTTCTACCAGTACCACAGTGGATGAAGTTTTAGACCTGGTGCTTATTTTCCTGTGTTCAAATCTGGCCTCAGACATTTACTAGCTGAGTAACTCTGGGCAAGTCACTTAACACCTTTTGCCTGAGTTTCCTCATCCTTAAAATGAGCTGGAGAGGGAAATGACAAACCTCTCCAGTATCTTGGCTAAGAAAAACCCCAAATGGGGTCATGAAAAATCAGACATGACTAAAAATGACTGAACAACAACAACAACAGCAAAGTCTTTTCTACCAATTATTTGTTAAATGCCAACAGTCTCTACGCTTTTCAATCTGCCCTACTTACAAAGGTCAAAATAATACTTCTGATGCACAGGTCTAACCCTTTCATTGCTTAACTCAAAAGCCTCCAGTGGCCGCCTGTTAGCTGTAGGATAAAATGAAAAATCACAAGATTGGCATTTAAGTGCCTCTGCAATCTCCCTCCATTCTATATTCTAGTCGTATTTCATATAAGTTCCTTTGATGTACTCTGTGCTCCAGCTAAAGTAGATTTACTAACCCTTATCCAAACATCAGGTACCATTTCCTTCATCCCCTCAACCATCCAGTTCACCATTTCTATCTGGAATGTAGAATCTTCCTTTACTTTGCCTATCCACATGATTTCTTTTTCATGAAGACTTGGTTCTGATTCCCTAATTGATGAATGTTCAAAGTGTATGAGCAGACATTTTTCAAAGGAAAAAATCCAAACTATGAATAGCTTAAATTAAAGAAAAGCTCCAGATCACTGATAATTAGGGAAGTGCAAATTAAAGCAACTCTGTAGTTCTACCTCATACTCATCAAATTAGCAAAATTAACAATGAAAATTACAAATTTTGGAAGGACTATGAGAAAAGAGATACTAATGAACTGGTTGTTGTTGGTGGTGTTGTGGATTGGTCCAGCTATTCTGAAAAGCAATATTGAACTATGCTCCCAAAGTTACTGAACTTTTAATACCCATTGATCTAGTAGTGCCACTACTAGAACTACACCCCAAAGAGATCAAACAAAAAGGAAAAAGATCCATTGAACAAAAAAAAAGCAGTTTTTATTATTGTTGTTGTTATGTCAAAGAACCAGAAACTAAGAGGTTGCTAATCAGTTGAGAGATGGCTGAATAAATTATGGAATATGAATGTTAGAGAATATAACTGTGTTGTAAGAAAAATTAAAAAGACGGTTTTAGAGAAATCTATGAATATTTGTACAAACTGATGCACAGTAAAGTGAGTAGAACAAGGTGTATGATTTTTTTTCTATAACAACATTCTAAAGATGATTTTTAAAGACTTAAGGATGTCTGATCAATGAACAAAAATTCCAGAGGAGTGATGATGAAGCTTGTTATACATCTCCTTACAGAGAGATGACAAACTGAGAGTGAAGTGTGGGCCATTTTTTTTTGGGGGGGGGAACATGTTCTATGCAAGAATTTGTTTAGCTTGATTATAGATATATATTACATGAGTTTTGTTTTTCTTTTCTACCTAAAGGAGGTGGAGAAAAAACACTTTTTCCTTTAAAAAAATGGCTCTGGCACCACAATCTCTACAAAACCTTCCTGGCTTTTCTCTCTAGTCTCTAGTGTTTTTTCCCTCCTCAACTTAACATAAGGTACTTTGTCAATATATCTGCTCTGCCCCTATCGCACCCTATCTCGTGCAAAACCTATCTTTGGCAGCTAAGCAGCTCAGTGAATAGAGCACTAGGACTGGTGTCAGGAAGACCTGAGTTCCAATTTGGCCTCAGACATTTACTAACTGTGTGACTTTGGACAAGTCATTCAATTCTATTTGCCTTAGTTCCTTCATCTGTAAAATGATCTAGAGAAGGAAATGGCAAACAACTCCAGCATAAAGCTTTGCCAAGAAAACTCCACACTGTGACACAAAGAGTTGGACACGACTAAAGCAACTGAACAAATACTTAGCTATGTGTATTTGAAATCTCCCTTAATAAAACATTAATCATTTGAGGGAAGGGGTTCTGCCATTTTTTAAAATCTTTTTATCCTCAAGACCCAGCACATTGCCTGGCACGTTATCAAGTATTAATATGTGTTAGTAATCAAAGGATGTTACTGATTCTATGCATTCTGACAGTATAATTTTAAATCCTGTTTTCCTTTCATTTATTGTAATGAAGTCTATATTTGACTTCTAATGATCTTGGAAACATTCAATGTTAATTCATAACATATTTTCTCTGACTTAATTTCAGTCTCTGCTTATAAGAATGCTGATGCTAGAGAGTGTGGAACTGGAATGACTAGCCCTCATAAAAGACATATTGGAGAAAAAAACATTATCCACTGATGTTTTGTCCCATTTCATCCACAGTGCCTTTCCTGATTTTTTAATGTAGAACAATCTTCCTCCTTTTGAACCATTTATAGTCATAAAGATTTTGTCTTGCTCCCTAAAGGGAGCACATTTATTTTTGAAAGAGCATAGTATTTTATTTTTCCCCCTTACATGTCAAGAAATATGTTGCATTCATTTTCACAAGATTTTGAATTCCAAATTTTTCTGTCCCTACCTCCACTCCCCTATTCTGAAAATGGTAGGCAGTTTGATAATGGTTTATATATGTGCGATCATGTAAAAATATCTCAATATTAGTCACAGTTGTGAAAGAAGAAACAGATCAAAAGGAAAAAAAAACATGATAAAGAATGAGGTAAGTGAAAAAAACATGCTTCAATTTGCATTCAGAGACCATCAGTTCTTTATCCGGATATGGATAGCATTTTCCTTCATGAGTCCTTTGTACTTGTCTTGGATCAATGTATCGCTGAGAAGAGCTGAGTCATTCATAGTTGATCATCATACAATGTGGCTGATAACATGTGCAATGTTTTCCTGTTTCTGTTCATACAAGTCTTTCCAGGTTTTTCTGAAATCTCCATGTTCATAATTTCTCATTGAACAGTAGTGTTCCATTACATTCATATACCACAGCCTGTGCAGCAATTCCCCAATTGATAGAAATCCCCTCAATTTCCAATATTTTGCCACCATGAAAAGGGCTGCTGTAAACATTTTTGTACATGTAGGTCCTTTTTCCTTTTTAATGATCCCTTTGGGATATAAAACTGGTAATGATATTGCTGGATCAAAGGGTATGCACAGTTTGGTTGCCGTTTGGACATAGTTCCAAATTGCTCTCCAGAATGGTTAGATCAGTTCACAACTCCACCAACAATGCGTCAGTGTCCCAATTTTTCCCATATCCTCAACAACATTTATCATTTTCCTTGGCCTTTTGTTTTTCAAGATGAATTTTGCTATTTTTTTCTAGCTCTATTTCCCACTCAGTTTTCTCCAAAGGTCTCTCATATCTAACTTTTCTATTATTCTATTTACCTCCTTAGTTTCTTTCTTGTTTATTTTTTGGTTAGACTTATCAAGTTCTGAGAGGGGATAATTGAGATCCCCCACTAGTATAATTTTGCTGTCTATTTCTTCCTGTAACTTCTTTAACTTCTTTAAAAAATCTGGATGTCATACCACTTGCTGCATATATGCTTAGTATTGATATTGCTTCATTGTCTCTGTATCCTTTAACAAGGTATAGTTCCCTTCCATATCTCTTTAATTAGGTCTATTTTTGCTTTTACTTTGTCTAAGATCAGGGCTACTATCCCCATTTTTTTTTACTTCAACTAAAGTATAATAGATTCTGCTTCTGTCCCTTACCTTTATTCTGTGTGTGTCTCTCTGCTTCAAGTGTATTTCTTGTAAACAACATATTGTAGGATTCTGGTTTTTGATCCACTTTGTTGTTCAATTCTGTTTTATGGGAGAGTTCATCCCATTCACAATTATGATTACTACCTGTGCATTTCCCTCCATCTTATTCTTCCTCCTGTTTTTCTTCTCTCCTTTAATCCTTTCCCCCTCACCAGAGTTTTGCTTATGTCTACTATCTCCCCTGATCTGTCCTCCCCTCCGTCAGTCCCTTTCCACTTTACTTGATCTCTTCCCCTCCTACTTCCCTGTCAGATGAGATAAATTTATATATTCAACTGATTGTGTATATTATTCCCTCTTTGAGCCAAGCAATGGCCATCACCCACACTCCCATCTTCCTCTCCAGCAAATTCATTTTTGAATTAACTATGTTATTTGGTTTGTTTCACGGCATTATTTGGACCCCTTGGGAACTGGTTCTCTTTCAAACCTGTTAAATGCCATTAATCAACAATTTACATTAATCCCACCCTCACGAGTTTTGGGGAGCCATAATTCCTATATCTCTTTGATCTTAATCAAACTAATTCTGCAGAGCATGTCAAAGATCAAATTTACCATAACTTTCTATCTTTCTCTAATTTTTTTTTTTATAGAATACTACTAAGACAGGCAAGCATCGTGTCATGGATAGAGAGCAGTTCTCAAACCCAGGAAGATCTGTGCTCAAATCTCACCTCTCATACGTACTGGCTGGGTGATGATTGGCAAGTCACTCAACTACCCAGTGTTTTAGGCAACGCCTTAAAACTATCATTTTCAGAGAAGATGCAGTTCTAGGTTGGTAGATGTGCCCTTGCCTAAGAGTCCCAGGAATGAAATCCTACATCTAGATCCTATCCAGAGAATACTGAAAGGTATGCTAAATCAGAAAGTTTCAGAGCTGCAAAATCACCTTGGTTCCCAAATGGAATCTCAGACATCAGATCACCCATGTATCATGCTAAATTGAGAAGAGATTATCACAGGCCTACAAATATTTAAACACAAATTCTATCCCTGGTTGCTTTTTGTTCCCTACTGCAACCCCCTAATAATTCCCATACTTGTGCACTACAGGCATGTTTTCAGCCCTGGACCATTTGCCCTAACAACCTATGATTTTCTTTACTATTCCTCCTCTCCCCCACAGTCAGGACGAAGGGATTACTGTTGGGTGGAAGATGGTAATCTTGACTTGCAAATGTTTATCTTGAACTCAATAGTTGAAACTTCAGTGACAATTTTCAACTTAACTGCTAAACTAGGGGAGAAAAAGAACATAATCTTTTGAGAGATAGTATAGGAGACACAGCTGGCTGCCTGTGTGGTTTGTTCCCAAACTGAATTTTTATGTAATGCTTGGTGATTATTTTATCCTTCAGATCCCATAGTTGCTTAGTGACTCAGTGAGCTTGGACTTGGATAGAACTCTACACTCGGATGGTTCCTAACACAATCCTGAGAACCTAGTATGGGTCATGAATTTCCATGAAAAGCTTTACTCATGGCATGTATAAGCAACCTAAAGCACAAAACTTTTCATCCTTTATTTGCAAGAAGTGCCAGTGGCCATTTTTTGCCCATGCATAGCAGTGTGGGAAAGCTTTCCCACCTCTCTCTCTACTTTATTTCCCTGCTCCCATTTTCTGAAGCAGTGAGGCATACACAAATCAATGCTGGTTTAGCCCATGCCTGGCTTCTGAACAAAACTCTGGGTATATCCAGAATATTAGTTACACAGCAGTCGGAGCTTATACAGGGTGAATGTTACAGGACCATGAACCAGGGTAAGCATTATGAAAAGTTGGAGTAAATAGATGCCGATGTAGTGATATTCACGTGATATTGACAGACAATCTGTGATTTAAGATGTCACCCCAAACATTGTTCTATGGTAGTTGAAAGCAGCAGCATTTATATCCTCCTACAGATTAAGGCATTCTATTTCCAAAAGAGCCCTTAAAATATGTCAATATATTACAAGAAGTGATGTACTAATCCAATACAATCCACTAATACACAGTATAGCCTTGGGAAAGTCACTTAACCACTGTAATCCTCAGTGTTTTCATCTGTAAAATGAAGATGGAGTGAACTAGACTGTCTTTAAGGTCCCTTCCTTCTCTATCTCTATGATTCTGTGAACCATTTATTTGTTTTTTTCCTTTCTTCAAATAAGTTAACAATAAATTGAAAAGCAAAGAGCAAGGTTTTGAGAACATGGGGATAAGAGTGATAGTATGTTGAAAATGGAGTTGGGAAGCCTGAAAACTTGAGGCTGCATGCTTACCTGTCTTTTCACAGGGAAAAGGTCTAGGGCCATTAGTCAGGAAGTATTGGCAATGTGTATATGAAGTGGGTAGGATGGGAAGATTCACTCTGAAAAGAAAATCAACCAGTTTAGAACTCTAGAATTGCAAGAGAGCTTAGAGGTCATCTGGTCCAACCTCTCATCTAGTACAGGCACCCTAACACTTATGGGTGGCTATTCAGCTTCCACTTGAATAGTTACAGTAGCAGAATGTTCACTATCTGAAAAAATATTCTATTCCACTGTTGTATGGTTATAATTGTTAGAAAGTTCTTTCCCTTGCTTTGGTTAAACATGTCTCTCTACAACTTGCAGGCATCTGCCCTGGTTCTGCTTTCTGGAGGCACAAACACATGCAAAATTTAATACTCTTTAACATGAAACCCTTCAGATATTTGAAGACAGTATTCTTCTCTAAAACTTTCGCTTGAGCCCATCACAAAAAAAAACAAGCAAAACAAACAAAAAAAACCCAAAACAAAAACCCTTTTTGCAGTCATTGCTCCCACTTCCACTTCTCACATTCACTTCTCGGTCCCTCAAAATCTGCCTTCTAACGTCACCACTCACCTGAAATTGCTCTCTCCAAAGTTATCCATGACCTTTTAGTTGCTAAATCTAATGGCCTTTTCTCGTTTCTCTTCTCCTTTCTACAGAATGTGACACTGCTAACCATCTTCTTTTCTAGATACACTTTTTTTTAACCTTGCATTCTCTTGGTTTTCTTCCTATATATCTAGCTGCTCCTTCTCAGTTTCCCTTTGCCTGATCATGAGGCATGTCTTGACTCCTTACTGTAATTATACCTCTAGGCCCTATCTTGGTTTCTCTTCTCTTTTAATATCCTTTCAGTAATCCCATCAGTTACCATGGCTTCAATGATTATCTCTGTGCAAATGATTTCTAAATCTAGTTATCCAGCCATAGTCTTTCCCCTGAAGTCTAATACTGTATCTTTAACTACTTATTAGGCATATCCAACTGCATGTTCCATAGGCCCCCACCAACTCAATAGATCCAAAAAGAGATCTCTTTACTTTAGCCCACAACTGGCTCCTTTTCCTAAATCCCCTGTTTGTGTAAAAGGCATACTACTATCTTTCCAGAAATCTATGTTCACCTCAGAAACACCTTTAATTCTTTATTCTACCCTTCCTCCCCCTACTGCCCATGCATAATCAGTTGCCAAAACTTCTCAATTCTACCTCCCTCACATATATCCCTTTATCTGTACTCATACTTCTTTAATTCAGGTTCTCATCCTCTATCTTTTGAATTGTTACAAGTCTCCTAACTGAGCTCCCTGTATCTGCCCAATACCCTTTCCAATCCTTGCCCAACACCCACTACCAAAGTGATATTCCTAAAATTCTCATCTGCTCATAAAAGTCTTAGGGGCTCCTATGGCCCCTAAGATGAAATACAGACTATTTGGTTTAACATGTAAAACCTTTCACAATTTGGCTCCAACCTACCTTTTCAAATTTGTTTTATATTACCCCCTTCACACATTCTATGTTCCAGGTGCACAGTGTTGCATGTCTGAGTTGCTGTTTCTCTCACCCCCACCTATTAGAATCCCTGGCTTCCTTCAAAGCTCAGCTCAAATGTCACCTTCTACATGAGACCTTTCCTGATCCTCTAGGTACTGGCTTATATTTCCTTTGTATATATTTTATATCTCTTTGTATGTGTCTGTTTCCCCTGTCTAATAGAAGCCACATGAGGGAAAAAAACTTTTTAAAAATTTGTTTCTCTAATCCCTAGTATAATGTCTGATACGTGCATTTATATAGAGGTACAGATATAGAAACATACCCACGTTCTTTAATTTTTCTTCATATGGAATTATTATGAATTCTCTCATCTTCCCTCTCATTCTCCTCTAGAGACACTTCATCTTGACTACGTCCTGATGGAAATATGACAACCAAGATAGATCATAGTATTCTAAAAGTGGTCTGACCAGTTTTTGTCATTGTTCTTCAGTTGTTTTTTAGTTATATCTGATGCTTATGACCCCATCTGGGGATTTCTCAGCAAAAAATATTGAAGTGGTTTGCCATTTTCCTCTCCAGCTCATTTTACAGATGAGGAACTGAGCCAAAAAGTGTTAAGTGACTTGCCAGGGTCACAAGTTAGTAAGTGTCTGAGGCCAGATTTGAATTCAGGTCTTCCTGACTCCAGGCCCAGCACTCTATCCAGTGCACCACCTACTTGCCCTTGGTCTCACCAGTTAAGAGTATATTATCAGCCATCATCACCTTAATCTGTATAGTTGCATTCATACAAAGAGTACAAGATTACATATATTGTTTCCCTAGGCACATTACACTACCCATGTGTTAAATGTGCTGTGCAATAATTTCCCCACCTCTTTACTATATCACTTAATGGTAAGTCAGCCCCCTGACCATAACTCCTACTGAGGAAGGGAATTTTTGAACTTCAGTATTCTACTTTACCTTTATGTCTCCTAAATCTCATTTTGTTATAATAAAAAAAAATGTAAAAATCCAATACGTGGAAAAATGGGTAGTGCTTATCATACAAGGTCTTAACTATCTGCCCCAAGTAGGGAACAAGCATTTATTAAGTGACTACTATTGCCAGCCACTCTGTTAAGCTCTTTACAAATATTATTTCATCTGTAAATGTTCTAAATATTCTGTGCCTTCATCCAAATCACTTTTAAAAGTTTGACTGAGGTCAGAGGCCTGTGTTATGCCCTAGAAACCTTCTTCCAGGTTGTTATCAATCTCTTCATCTGCATCTCCTCTTTCCTCCCATTTCTGCATGAGTTTTACCCTGATTTCATGATGAATGAGATAGCAGGATGCTTCACCTAGCTTAGGTAGCACTTCTTTATCCCGAGCAAAGTGAGCAAAACAGATTGCCCAGTACAGGACACATAACGTTGAATCATGAGAGTAGAGCTCCAGAGAATGACAGGAACTATGGGTTTATGTGTGTCAAGGGTGGGGAGGAGGTTGGGGTAGAGTAAGAGAACTCTCCTTCCTTTCCCCCACAGCAGCTAGTTCTCTCCATAAGAGGAGACCCTAGCCAGCATGATTTAAGCAGTCAGGAGCATCATAGTTTCTGCTATCAAGGATGTTTCCTGAGCTCTTCAGGCAGGCTTTAATTCAATCCAGATAAAAACCAAGACAAACCAACAGAGACAGTCTGGGGAAAGGTGAATGTTGGTTTGGATAATTTATATGACACCACAAATAGAAAGACAGGAAAACTACTAAGCTACCTTCCTCCTTTCCATTATCTCTGATTGAAGTAGAAAGCACTGTCTGATGGAATTTGTTGTTTTTTGTTTTTGTTTTTACCAATGCATTTAAAACTTTGTTTTGTACTTATAAATGCAGATATCTATGACATGCATATATATGTGGGCTATATATGTGTGTGTGCATGTGTGTAAGTATGTGTGTCTATGCGTCAAGCTGGAGGTGGATGGTGTTATTAATTTATTTGCTTATTTCTTTCTTTATCAGTAATCTTGTTAATACTCAAGATTTCAATAGAAGGGGGGCTTGCTACTCTTCAGAACATTAACTAACATTCTTTCTGGCTGTTTTCTTCAGTAGTGGGGATGGTTTTGCATCGATCTCTCCCCACTACATTCTAACGATCACTTTGGGATAAAGTTACACTTTGGTGAGATACCTGGATTTAGTTGAATATTAACTCTGGAGCTTAGTGAAGTGGATTGTTCTATAGAGGTATTAAATCCATAATTATGGATTTAAGTACTAGGACTGGTATAATATATGTTAATATAGAATATAAACATGTGCAAATATGTCTCTATATGTAAGTTGATATGTAGATATAAATCTGGACCTGTGATTTTATTAGTGTGGGGAACTCTTGATGTGGAAATTCCATCTACCAAAGCAGAATGGCTGTAGGCCTACAACTCATAGTCTTAAGAAAGTTGACTATAGCACAGAAAGGTTAAGTGTCTTGCCCACAGTCAAAGAGCAAGTGTTTAGACCCAGGTCTTCCTGACTCCAAGGTTTAACCTCTATCTGCTATGTAATACTGCCTCTCTCTGGGTGGATTATATCATAAAAATATTTTAATCTGTCAGTAAATCCAGGCTCCAATTGGTGGGGTACTCTCTTCACTAATGCAGGTCAGAATCTTTCTTTGCCTTTACAAGAGACTGATAAATAACTTGTGGATATCAGAGCAATACTAGAATTGTCCATCTGCTTAATTTTGCTACTTGAAATACTCAGATAGGTGGCATGGTAGATAAAATTCTGGGCCGGGAGTCAGGAAGACCTGAGTTCAAATCTGGCCTCAGAAACTTACTAGTTATGTGACCCTGGGCAAGTCACTTAACCTACAATTGCTTCAGTTTCCCCAATTGTAAAGGGATAATAGCACTTCACAGGACTGTTGTGAGAATCAAATAAAACAATATTTGTAAAGTGCTTAGCCCAGTGCCTGGCACAAAGGACGTACAATATAAATATTTCCTCCCTTCCCTTCCCCATCCTTAATGGTGTCTACTTTATTCTGCAAATAAAGGCATATCTTGTTACAGGGTATTTGTACACATGAGGTTTCTTTCTGTTGTTGTTTCAGCCCCTGGTAATTGTTGATCCTTCTAAAACCCTGACCTTCCACAATTTTTTTTTTTGATGAGGCAATTAAAGTTAAGTGACTTGCCCAGGATCACACAGCTGGTAAGTGCCATGTATCTGAGACTGGATTTGAACTCATGTCCTCCTGACTCCAAGGCCAGAGCTCTACCACTGTGCCACCTAACTGCCCCTGACCTTTCAGAAGTTTTAGCGCTATATTATCATCAGGAGAAAACTCCAATTTAAAAAATCTATAATCAACTACAAAATACATTCCATTCATTTTCTGAGACAGATTTTCCACCTACATATCACCCTTCCATAGTTTTAGCTGAGTTGGATACTCCACTCTGGGAAAGCAGATGAACAAAAGAGAAGCTGGGCCACAGTTTTTATTTCTTCTATAGTTTTAGTTTTTAGGGGTAAAACAAATTATATTGCCATAGGAATTTCATTTTCCATATATTTTCAGGAAGTTTCTCAGTAGATGTAAAAACTATAACCAAGATAAGATCAGACATAGAAGCACAATTTAAACTGAATCAAATATAATCTGATTTATAATACTGATCCTATAGACCGCAGCATTTATTAATAAACTGTCTTGGAGGGAAACCAAAGTTAACATTTCAAAACTTATCCCAGTGTGTATCTTTAGTCATATATCTTAGGACATTAAAAATTCCCTACAGCACCTGGAACTGCAAATTTACTTTGCAGAACCTTGGATAATATCAAGTCTGCTGGTGCCTTTCTGTATGAGTAAAGCTGTGGAGCCCACATATAGTCTCAGAGAAAGGGGGAGAAAAAAAATGAAATTGGTAAGAAATATACTTGGGGCTTCCCTGTGCATGTTGGCTCCAAAATGGCAGGGGTTATCTTCCCACATCATCAAAGTAGTTAGAACCAGTGGCAGCAAAGATAGATGGACTTTCGTTAAAATGCATCTCCATAACATTCTTGTGTGTGGCCTGGAACAACCATTTTGGAGAAAATACTTTGCTGCAAATAGTTATGATATACTCTGTAATCTGTGTAATTCTTCACTGCTATCATTTATAGAGATTTAATCTATTTTTAAAACAGCTCAGTTAGACAGTGACATTAAGAGCAATGTTCAATTCTGAAAAATTGTGCAATTGATTTTAACATATTTAGTAATTGATTCATCACCATACAACATAACATAATTTTCCAATCTTGCTTACTTCAGTTGAGGTAGCTTAGAAATGCTTCACTGCAAAAGCAAGAACAAGAGTGAGGGGGAAGACACTCTTTGTTCCTACTTAAATACTTCCTTCTCTAACTCCTTATTTATTATTTTTCCCCACTTAATAGTATTTTATTTTTTCCAATAACATGTAAAGATAGTTTTTAACATTCTCTTTTATAAGATTTTGAGTTCAAGTAACCTGAGGATTCTGAGCATACATCTCACCCAGCTTCCTATCATGAGGGAAAGGAATATCTAATCCAGCCATAACAGATGGTAATTCAAAATCTTCCCTTGATAGCTCATTCCAATAGTCTATCCCTTCATGGTCAAAAACATCCCTAGAAGGATATTGGTATTAAAAGAGAATCATGGGATATAGAGTCTCCAAAGAATTGATGAAGAGGATTGTCCAAAAGTCAATGGAGAGGCCTATTCTGGACATGAGCAGGCTGTCATACATTGCAAGTGAGGAATTACATAGAAAGAGTGGTAGTGGTAAAGGAAGTTATTAGAAAAATGCAAGACTAGGGAAAATGTGTTATCATATAATGTTGTTTGTCTTTTGTTTTCAAGGAGGAACATAATATCAGGGAGGTGATGCCATGACATGCAAGTAAATTGAGTTTAAGTGAGGGATGCAAAGTCGTTAGTCTCACTTTCTACTCTAGAGCCATCTGGCAAGATATAGATCAGGACAACTGGAGATGTCCCTGGATGCAATGGGAGACCTTGGCCTTTTTAAGCTAAGATCTTTAACATGTCTCACTTTAGCTGAGGCAATGCCCATTCAGTGATTAAAGGTAGCTAAAAAATAAGGCAGAGAATGAAGCAAGGTGTAATGCCACCAAAAACAACACTATACCAATGATGGATGATATTTTATATGTATCGTCATTCTTATTCTACCTATGTACACAAGTGAGACTCAGGAAGTCTAACTGATTGTCTGTGATCATATAGCTATTAATTGACAGAGGTCAGATTTCAACCCAGGTCTTTCTGACACCGAGTCCAATGTTCACTATGCTATAGGCAGTAGATGGCTTGTGTACTACATTGGTACCTATGCAATGGCAGGAGACCCTGAAGAAGATGCCAAAATATTAAATGACCTCTTTATTGACCTCCCTGTGCAGAACTTATGAGAGTCCATAGATAAGATTCACAAAAGACAACAGGGCTAGGATAAATTATGAACTGATTCAGTTAAATTTAATTCTATTAAAGGAAATGCCCACATTAATGCGATCACAGATCCACTGAAGTATCAGAGCAGGATCAATAACACATGCTCATACTGTGTATATAGGTTCTGTCCTACATCCCAACCATTTTGGATTTGACATTTGGACTGAGCTTTTTCATTGTTGTAGAATCCTAAACAAGGGAGTCCAGTTATCTCATATACTGATAACATCATCACAATATGTTTGTAAATCAGTTCTACATCTTTCATACCATATGCATTATAATTAGTTTTGGCATTAATTGGTCAGCTTATTTATGCATATATGCATGGCTCACACTAAGTTGCACAATCATTTAATCGTGTCATAGTCAAGTCTTTTGTAAGATTTTATATAATTAAATATATTCAACTCATGGAATTGTAGAGTATCAAGTTTGGTGGGAGTACAAAAATACATATAACTCTTACTTAATGCAATAATCCTCCCTACAACATCCTGGAAAAATAGGTATCAAAGTTCTTTTGGACAGCTCTCATCACCAGGACATTTTTTCCTCTGATTTTGAACTAAAATTCACCTCTTGGCATCTTTCATCCACAAATCACCATTCTAATCTCTGGGGCTAAGTAGAATAAGTCTACTCCCTCTGCATGATGACTTTTTTAAATTCATGGAAGGTATTAAACCACCCTTCTCCACACCCCCATCCCTCATCTTCACATGTCTTCTGTTTTCTTCTTCAAGCTAAACATCCCCATTTCTTTTAATCTTAGTATGATATAGGTAACTAGGTGGCACAGTGGGGACTTGGATTTGAGAAGATTTGAGTTTAAGTCCTTTCTCAGACACTTACTACTTATTATGTAAGGACTCTGACTTAACCATGTGTCAATTTCCTCAATTATGAAATAGGGGCACCTACTTCACAGGTTTGTTGTGAGTATAAATGAGATATATTCCAAATATTTTGCAAGCCTTAAAGTGCTATATGAATGCTAGTTTTCAGTAGTAGTAGTAGTAGTGATGCCATTTAGGGGTTCAGGCATCCTGGGACTCAAAAAACACAACACGCAGGTCCAAGCCTTCTTTCAGCCAAAGACAAGATTTATTAGAACATCCATCTTACTGGGCAGACTTTTAAGGAGTTTGAACATTAGTAAACTATTGGCTAGATTATAAGAACCTGACCAGTGGCTAGATTTTAGGAATCTAAACAGTGGCTAGATTATAAGAATCTAAGCCTGTTAATGGTGGCAAGATGGACCTTATATACAGAAAGTCTGTGTGAGGGATCTAGGAGTGGCCAAGTAGTTTGGGGTGACAACAGGAGGGGCCTAAGGAGATCTGGACGGGAGTGGCCAGTAAGCTGGGGTGAATAAAACTCCTGGGACCTGGACAATGGAGCCTAGCTAAGATTAAGTGTGGGAAATGGCCAGAGGCCATAGGGAGGTAAGACAATGGAGGGGAGATTGGGTGTAGCCACAATGAAAGGACAGTTGGTGGGATTATAGCCTTAGGTAAACTCCACAGATTTGGCCTCCTGGGAAAGTACAGGGTTTTTCCTTTCTGGGGCCCAGATCCAAATGCCACCAGTAGCAGTAATAGTGTTCTCATTGATCTCTCACACCCCCCATGCCCCTTCTCCAGATGTACTCCAGTTTGTTAATGTCCTTTCTAAATTGTGTGTGCTAAAAATAGAACATGCTATTCCAAACGGTTCTGACCAATGTTGAGTGCCAGAAGACCATCAACTCCCATGAACTCAATCCTATGCTTCTCTAAATATACTCTAAGAAAGCATTAGTCAATCTGTTCAGCACCTACAGTTGTCTTTCACATTCATTCATACCAAGTTAGGTACTAAAACAAATACTCAGATCTGATTTATAACTATTTTTTTCATGTAAAGTTAAATTTGATGTGAGCTTATGACAAAGAGCAGGCTTTTCATACTCCAGGGAGTCAGAATCTGAATTAGGGTCATTTCTATTAGACCTAAATGAGGCCCTAAAGGAAAACTGAATTTGTATCCTGAAACACTACTGTGTTCAGCACTGTCTGAACCCCGTCATTTGAGTGGAGAAAAAAACAGTGTGGTGCCTTTAAAATAAGGCTTTCTTGTCCCCCGGTAAGGTAACAGATTCCTTAACCTGAATATTGTTAAGAAAACATGTTGCCCATGACTTCGTAAATGTCACATGTTCATCAAAAGCATAGTAAATGGTTCATGTAGCTTTGAAATAATTTTCCACCTGAAAAATTTTGGAATCACCTATAGAACAGTGGAAAGAGCAGTGAATTTGGAAGCTGAAGGCCTGGGTTTGATTCTTGAATGAGGTACTTTCTAACTCTGGGATGTTGGGTGAGATATTCAATTCCTACTGGGCCTCAGGTTTTTTTTGTTTGCTTTTTTAATCTGTAAAAGGAGGAGGTTGGCCTAGATAATTTTCAAGCTTCTTGCCTGGGTTCAATCCTATGATTTTCTAGATTTCTCATAACTTCAGGATCTGTCTTTGTTAGGGAAATTTAATTCATAGTCATTCTATTATCTATCATGTCTAGTACTGGAGGCCCTCTTGTGCCTTCCAGACATAGACTCATCTTTGCCCAGAAAACAGAAGTTCAGAAACTTGTCCTTCAAAAGTAGAAATCAGCTGAGCTTTCTCATCATCTCTCTCTAATACTGATAGGGTGAGGAGGATTGGTGGGGTGAGAGTAGGACCAAGACACAGCTCTGCCAAAAACTCACAGGTATACCAAGCTCCCACATACCTGCTGATACTATTGAGCCTAGCCTTCACACATACTGCTTCTTTACTCCTGTTGCACATGTCCTCCAAAATCCAGAAACTCCCTCATTCTGCCTTCTCCCATACTAAGATTTGCTCCTGTTATTCTAAACAAAACAAACAAACAAACAAAAATTCAGGGACTTCCAAGATTTCATGGCTTCCCCACATGAACTGATTAGATGATTTAAACTTTCTTTTTCCTTCTCTTCCTCCCTCTCCCTCCTTCTCCATCCCTCTCACTCTCACTGTCATCTCTCTTTGTTCTCACTCTCTCTTCAAAATGAAGAATGCGAAATGCAACACAATTCAAGCACTCAGACTGCATTGTTAGCTCTCGATCAACTTTGTTCCAGTTACCAAACCCAGGAGCCATTTTCTACTATGCTTCAAGGAGAGTGTGTCCTAAAACTTCTTAAACAGGCCCTAGAGCTCTGAGCAGCTATATGACACTGCAACCTAGGATGCACAGCTATTCTTCATTTTCTAGTATGCCATACCATGTCAGTCTTTGTGTCTGGGGTGCCTAACAAGGGTCAGTCCAATTTCCAATCCAGCCAATAGTTGTTATTTTTTTGTTTTTGTTTTTGTTTCAAGATTGGTTTGTGGTCTCCCCTCTAGCAGCCCGAAGGGGAGGCTTGGCTGAGGACTTCTTCTACATCTCCTCCCTCTAACTCCCATTTTCCCAGGGCTCAATGTAGAATGTCTGCATTCCTTCTGTAAAACCTGCCTCATCTGACACCTGGAGACCAAGGAGTACTGTCCATGGAACAAATCCACTGCTTAGCATCAGGTCAGACAAAACCCTTCAAGACATCGTATATAAACTAATTCCTGACTTTTTAAAGATGAGATGAAATGCCGGTGAGATTTCTACACAGACTATCCTCTCACCAAAATCCCCAATGGCTCCAATGAACTCAGGGGTGAGGTCCCAAAAGGGAAGGGGGCCCTGAGTGATGAGAAAATTGTCAGCCTCTCCATTGAATTTTATGAGGCTGCCAGGGACAGGCAAGAGAAAAAGGGCTCCTTGGAGAATGGGGATGGGGACAAGGCAAAAACAGGGGTACGGATTTTGCAATGCCCAGCAGCCATGACGGTCATGAATCTTGACAAATTTCTCTGTAACAAGATGGATGTGCTCAGCCAGTGTGAAGTGGAGGTTTTGTATGAGGAAGAACCTCTGAAGGAGTACTATACACTCATGGGCATTGCCTACGTTTACTCTTGCAGAGAGAATGGCCCTTTTCCCCTCAAGTACCCTTGTCTAACCGGCCTGTAAGCGGCTCGCTGCCTACTGTACCCACTCCTTCAGAAGGCACCAACACCAGGGGGGCATCCAAATGTGAGCCGGTCAGCGACAAGGCCCCTCCACCCTGCCTGCCACCTCCTCCTCCCTGCCCAGCCCTGTGACTCCCTCTCATGGCTCCCCCAGCTCCCGTGGGCTTTCCCCCTGCCCCACATCTGCACTGGAGGGCACCACAACCAATGGACACCTCGAACTGCCTGCAGACACTGCAGGAGGCAGAAGATTGTCAATGGTGCCCCATTCCCGTCTCCTCCCTTAACCTGAGGACTAGGTTTTCCTCACTTCTCACTTCTCTACCCTCTCACTCTTTTTCTTGACTTTGCCTCTTCTCTCCTTGACCCAAGCTTTCTCTACCCCACGGCTGAGATGTGTGTGTTGTGGGGGGGGGAGGGGGTGTTGGGTTTTATAAACAAATAAAAGAATGAATGAATGTGTTGTACCGAGAAATCAGCGAGCGAGACCCAGACGTAATTTAAAATGTGGATTTATGATGCCAAGGGTATGTACATCCAAATCAAGCAGCCCCGATCAGGGGTCGAGCTGGGGCTTATATGGAAAAGAGCATGGGAGAGAAATGCCAGGAACACTGATGAGGTAATCCAAAGGTGCTGGTGTCTTTGGGGGCTATGGATGGGAAAGTACAGGGAGTTATACCGGACAGGGAGGGGGATGGATCTTTGCAGTCTGGCAGGAGGAAGAGTCCTTGGGCTGGCCAAGAACACCCCTTTCCCTCTGTCTTGATGAAAGAATGCTCTGCAACAAGTGAAAGCTTTCTCACAACACAGGAACTTACTGAGGAATTGGGAGGCTTCCAGAGACATGATCTGAGGGCTGGGGTCTGAGCAGCCCAGCTCTGTGTATCTGTACCAGGGAGAGAGATAAGGGTCATGCTGAGGCCCATGCATGAATAACTGCTAGGCACAGCATCCTTGGGCTGGGGAGTGGTTGTTAGAGACAGTGTTTCTGAGACGAGGGAGAAATTGGGGCACAAGTACAAGCACAAGCACCCGAGCACCCCATTATTACGGGTCAGAGATCACACAAACCAGACCAGGTGTCCTGGTCTCTGGTATAAACATAATTATCTAAAGCAATTATATTGCAAGCTTTCTTATCCGTTTGCATTGGAGGTACAGGCTATGCTGAGCTATGTAAGAGTACATTTCACTATTGTTTAGATTTAGGAGGAAAGAGGTCTGGGGCAAGATTAAGCACCAACTTTTTCTTTCCATGGCTTAAAGGGCCCTACTACCTAAATGGCAAAATAATGTTCTGCTTTACAAATGAAAACAAAATATATATATATAGATATATACATATATATATATATATGTATATATGCATATACATATATATATATGTATATATCTATATATATATATACATATATATATATATGTATATATACATATACTTATTTGCTATGGACCAAAAAGATTAACTTAAAAGCTGCAGGAAACAGAGATCTTACATATATGCGTGTGGGTGTGGATTATATGTTTGGGTTTTCTTCATTTTTATGGGAACTACATGACTTACTCGGGCTCCTTCCCCTTTTGGATTAAACATTTAAGTGGGAAGGGGAGGAGAAGCAGAGTCTCTGGGGTTGAATCTGCCCCATCTTTATGCTCTCCCCTCTCCTCCAGGAACAGGTGGACATATGGATCAGATTACCTCTGTTTCATTTGGGGTTTCCTTCCTCCAAGACCCAAATGTTTTGGGGTAGCCTTAGGTCCTTCTAGGACAGAACACCTGTGGTAGCAGAAGCTGCCTTTGCTCTTATAGGAAGTTTTTGAAGATGAAATGTGATCATTAAGGAAAGGAGGGAGTGGAATGGAAGATGGGGAGAGCCTGCTGCTTCTCCACTCCTCCTTCCTTTATTGCTTTCACCCACCCCCATGCTTAATAGAGAGCATATCTCAGGCAGTGCCTCTTCCAAATGCGGTTTGTCCTTCTGTTCTGAAGGGGGAGATCTGGAGGCTTGGATGGCAGTAGTGCTCAAACTCTTCCCTTGCATCCTTTTCCCCAGTCTTGCAGCTTCTATGGATAGATTAGATTACTTTTCCTTTTCTTGGAGCCATTTTGGCATTAATCTTGCTGAAGGAGACAACTTGGGGGGGGGCGAGGGTGAAAGGAGGCATCAGAAAATCAGAAGCTTCTGAACTCATGTGGAAGCTTTCCAAATGTGGACACTCTCTTCCGCTCCCCCCCCCCACTCCTATTCCCCTTTTGCCAGGGATTAACTAAGGCCTCAAGTGAAGTCTACGTTTGGGACTTTCTGGGGAGAGGGCATTTGAAATCTCACACAAACACACTGACTCCAAACTTGGGAAAAGTCCCTGGGAGGGTCAGCAGTTCCATTACTCCTTCTGCCACACAAGGGCCCCAAGTTCAGGACAGTTCAGGGGGATCTCAAAGCAAAACACAAAGGTAGGATTACCAGGGTCCCTCTTTCCCCAGGACCGTTGCCTGCAGATTGAACAGACACCTAAGTTTGTGGTGGGGTGGGGACAGGCCTGGGTTGGGCTCCTCCCAAGATCTTTGCTCCTCCTCAAGCAATTCCAGATTGGTCCTGTCACTCCTATAGTGTAAATAGTGAGAAGGTAAGATGGGGTAAGGAGACATGGCACCAATCCCTGCCTCCTCTATAGGGGTATAATCCACCAAATGGCTTTGTCTGTGCATCATGTCCTCCTTGTTGTGGGTCTTGTGATCTGTGTGTGTGTGTGTCCCCATCAAATTTATACAACTAGTCAGCTTTGCAACAAATGCTGCAGATTCTAAAAATAAAAGAAAAAATAAAGAATGGTTTGTGTAGGTACCTCCTTACATATCAGTTGAACTGACATATGCTACTTTTTCACGAATATGTGTTGTGAACTAACTGGTCATGTATGAAAGTTGGCAAGTATACAATTAGAGAACCTGAGTTGAAAGACAACTCAAAGGCCATATAGAGCAACCTTCTCATATCATGAACAAGTAAACTGAAACCCATATTGATACCTGAAGAAGTTTCCCCTCTATACCTTTGTCTACAAGTAGTAATTCATACTCTACTGGCTAACTTTTACCGAGGAGAGGTCTATTCACTCAGAAAACATTCCATTCAACTTTGGGACAATTTTAATTGTGATGGAAATTTTTCTTTACATCAAGAAGAAATCATGATCAAAATATTCTGTTCATTTAGCCAGAAGGACAGACAAACAATGGTATTTTCATTCATCATTCCAGGTTCTGCCTTCAAGGAGCAGAAAAAGTTTAATCTCTCATCCACTTGACAGCCTGAAAAACACTTGCAGACAATTATTATGCTCTCCTTTTCCTTTCCCTTCCCTTCCCTCCAACCTTGTCTTCTCTTGGCTAAGGACCACTAGGTTTGATTTGTTTTTGTTTTTGTTTTCAATTTTTTGATATTATATGGACTCCAGTCTCCTCATTTCCTTGGGGAAAACTTCTTTAAAATCACTTTAGACCACCCTCTCTTCCTGCTTTTTTTTCTTTCCTGAATTTTCATGGCAGTTTTCTCTTCTTGTTCTCCTCCCTCTTTGACTATTCCCTCTCAGTCTCTTTTGCTACCTCACCATCTATATCACACCCTCCAGTTACGAGTATTCCCTAATGTCTGTCATGGATCCTCCTTATCTTGGCATTATAAAATCCCTCACTTCTTTCAAGATGCTGCACTAGCACTACCTGTTACATGAGGCCTTTCCTGATTTTGCAGGGCCTTCCTTCCTCTACTATCTTATTTTATTGACATCATACTGAATTTGCATTTATTCTATATTAACATATTTATAGATATTTATTGATATACACGTGCATACATGTAATAACTGAGGCAGAAGGAAGTTATGATTTGCTCAGGATCACATGACTAGTAAGTATTTGAGTCTGGATTTGAGTTCAGGTCATCCTGATTCGAGGTCCAGTGATCTGCCCATTGCAAAATGTTCATTACTAAGCTGAAATGATTTCTAAATGATGAAATGGTGGTGGTAGTAACAATAGTAGCAATAGTAGTAATAATGACTGGTGTTTATGTACAATGCTTTAGGATTTGCAAAGCACTTTGTATGCATTTTAAAATTTATTCTCATACTAGCCTTATGATATAGGTTTTATTATTAAAAACCTGTTTTGTAGATGAAGAAAATTGGGGTCTGGCGACTTTCCCATGGCCACACAGCTTTATGAAGACTGATGTCTACTTGACTTTAAGCCCCAACATTCAATTAACATCATAAATCTAGTCAATAAATATTTATTAAAGACTTAATATGCATCAGGCATCATGCTATCCAGTATACGAGTATTTTTCAAGAGTGTAGTAGCCTAAATTTTGTATTTAATCCTGGAAAAAAGGTAGGTTCTAATTCTGACTGTAGAATTTATCAAGTATATGATCATGATCAAGTCAATAAAATATCCTAATCCTCTATAAAATGGGTAAAATAATATTTGTACTGCCCAATGCATTGTATTGCTGTACAGAAAATGCTACAGAAAAAAATAAAGGATTATAGAGATAACACTACTAAATTTCCTCATTTAATTGATGAAGTTTCTACATCCCAGGAAAGGAAAAGAAATTGCCTCTGTTCCATCTGGGATATTAGAGCTGCAACACAAACTTAGGTCTCCAAATTTGAAGTTGAGTGTTTTATCCATGACATCATTGCAAACACTATGTGTAAATGAAATCAGAAGATATAGGGTGGAGTTACTTTTATTTCAGATGGCTTGATATAATCTGCATGAACAGATAACTAAAAGCTGTTGAAGAAGGCTCCTAATGAAACATTGTCAAGGAAAATTAGCTAGAATTGGACTCACTATAGTTATTTTGTTAGGAAATGGAGTTATTCTCCACTTGAGTGCCTCTATTGAAAAAATAGAAGATATGGAATAGCTTAGAGGACATTATAGTAATCAATATGAATATCTCAGCCTGCATTATTTGTATGTGCTTTTCCTTTATGGTCCATGAATTATTTGGGAGGTGTTTTTTTTTTAATGCAATGGAATAGGTTTTCTCATGTTAGATGTACTTGCTCTATAATAAAAGTCAACATAAGTGTGGCTATGCTTTAAAGATAGTGTAAGAGAAGAAACACAAGAGAGTAAGAGAGAAATACAGACCACACCAAGCACAAATAGGATGTATTTTCACCTGAACTCAAGATAGCAACTGCATAAGCAATTATTTTGGGATACAATAAGTAATTGAAGGGCCACTGGGTGGCGCAGTTGATAGAGCACTTGCCCTGAAGTCAGGAGGACCTGAGTTCAAATCTGATCTCAGACCAAACACTTGACATTTACTAGCCATGTGACCCTGGGCAAGTCACTTAACCACAATTACCTAAACAAACAAACAAAAAAAAGCAAAACAAATAAGTAATTAAAAATTTAAAAATTTCAAAAACGTGAATATCAAGGAATACAATTAAAAATGTAGGTGATATAAAAATAAAATATATCAATTCAATATTAAAACAGAGTCATAACATAAACAGAATAAAAGGTTGTAGTCACTATATATCTCCTACAAGTTTTTAATTAATTTACATGTAATGTATGTAGAAGAAACTTTATCAAACTTCAGGTTCTTTTTCCTAGTATAGTAATTTTCTAGGACACACAAAACTCAGTGTTTAAAATAAAAATTACATACTATTAAAAGTTTGGTGAATCATTGTGATTAGGAAATAAGCCTATCATTGGTGTCAGAAGTCATGGGTTCAAATTCTATTTCTGTTACCTATGGAAATATGAAAGGATTATTTCCTCTCAACAGGCCAATGTTTCTTCATCTATAAAAAAATGATGGAGTTCCCCCTTTACTGTTGATAGTCTATGTTTTATCTTCTAAAGTCATTTTCAATTCAAAAATCCTATAATCCACTAAGATCTCAAGGAGGCTGTTTGACCGACTTTTCTTTGAATGCTTTGGTCATTCCAGAGACAAATAGTGTATGTGTATATCACTAAAAAATCCTCCAAATCATGTTTATTAACAAATCTACTATTGTTACAGTCAGTAAAAAACAAAGTGGTGGACAGAGTAATAAAGAACAAATTTTACAGGGTCTGAGTATGCAAAAAAAAAAAAAGAAAAAAATCTCTCCCAATTAGTATAAACATGCTTTTCCCAGAACGCTGTGAGAGCAATTAGCAAATTAGGAGACTACCTAAGCAGGTTAGCTTCTATCCCCATTACTGAAAACATAAATATTCATTAAAACAGGCACAAAAACAATTCACATTACTTAGGGGCAAAAACAACAGTAATGCCTATGTAGAATGGGACAAACTATATGCCTATAATATTTTTTCAATGTGATTGACCATTGTTGTTAATAGGATTTAAATGCACTTAAGAAGGTAACAGCTCTCCAGTGGTAACAGCAAAATTCATTAAAATCACATTTTATCTGGAAATCTTTGACCAGGCTCTGGGCTCCCAGCACAAGAAGCTTGGGTCAGTGCCCCCTGCTCCCCCAGCAGAATAGCTCAATCTTTTTAAAGGCCAGGAAATAAGTAAACACCATGCGGGAAAAGAAATGTGCCATAGATTCTTATTATGGGAACAGTGAAGATCAAGAAAGAAATTCTGAAGAGGACAACATTGTCAACAAACCCACATCTGGAACCTCAAAAGGGAATATGAACTGGTCTGAAGCCCAAAAAACTTTCTTGGAAGAGCTCAAGAAGGATTTAAAAGTGAAATAAGAGAGGTAGAAAAAAAATTGGGAAAAATTAATGAGAGGTATGCAAGGGAAAGCCAATAGCTTAGAAAAGGAAGGACAAAAATTCACTGAAGAAAACATCTCCTTAAAAAGCATAATTGGCCAAATGGAAAAGGAGACACAAAAACTCACTGGGAAAAATTCCTTAAAAAATAAAATGTTCGTATACCAAAATAAAGTCAAAATGGGTTCATGATTTAGATATAAAAGCTGATACTATAAGCAAACTGGAACAGCAAGGAATAGTTTTTCTATTGGATTTATGGAGAATAGAAGAATTCATGACCAAACAGGAGATAGAGAACACAACAAAAAGCAAAATGGATAACTTTGATTACATTAAATTAAGAAGTTTTTGCACAAACAAAGCCAATGCAACCAAGATTAGAAGGAAGGTAGAAAATTAGGAAAGAATTTTTACAACCAGTCTCTCTGATAAGGGCCTTATTTCTAAAATACATAGAGAATTAAGTGTAATTTATAAGAATACAAGTCATTCCCCAATTGATAAATGGCCAAAGGATATAACAGGCAGTTTTCAGATGAAGTTAAAGTTATCTACAATCATATTTAAAAAATGCTCTATATCACTATTGATTAGAGAAATGCAAATCAAAACAACTCTGAGGAACCACATCACACCTATCAGATTGGCCAACATGATAAAACAAGAAAATGATAAATGTTGGAAAAAATGTGGGAAAAATTATAAGACTAATGCATTGTTGGTGTAGTTGTGAAATGATCCAACCATTTTGAAGAGAAATTTGGAACTATGCCCAAAGGGCTATAAAAATGCACATACCCTTTGACTCAGCAATAGCTCTTCTAGGGCTGTATCCCACAGAGATCATACAATTGGGAAAATGATCCACATTTTAAAAAATATTTATAGCAGCTCCCTTTGTGGTGGCAAAGAATTGGAAACTGAGAGGATGCCCATCAATTGGGGTATGGCTGAACAAGTTATGGTATATGAATGTAATGAAATATTATTGTGCTATAAGAAATGATGAGCAGGTGGACTTCAGAAAAACCTCAAAAGACTTGTATGGACTGATGCTGAGTGAAGTGAGCAGAACCAGGAGAATGTTGTACACAGTAACAGTCATGTTGTGTGATGACTAATATTGATAGACTTAACCCTTCTCAGTAATACAAGGATCTAAGACATCTCCAAAGGTCTCATGATGGAAAATGCTATCCATATCCAAAGAAAGAACCATGGAATTTGAATGTAGATTGAAGTATACTATTTGCTATTTTTTCCTTTTGTTTTGTTTCCTCTTTCAGGTGGTTCCTCCTGTTGGTTCTAATTCTTCCTTACAACATGACTAATGTGAAAATATGTTTAATAGGAATGTATATGTATAGACTACTTCAGATTGTACACTGTCTTGGGAAGGGAGGAGGGAGGGAGGGAGAGGGAGAAAAATTTAAAACTCAAAAGCTTATGGAAGTGATTGCTGATGAATTAAAATGAATTAATAAAAAATAGGCAACCCACTTTCTCTGTAATTTATTCAATGTTTTTTGCACATATATTTATTTATCCATGAACAACATGGTATTTATTGATTGATAGACTTTGCCTGACCTACTTGTTTAAAAAAAGGGGGGTGGGTGGGATAAAATTAGTGCAACATGAAGTCTTGTTAGCTTCTACATGTGTTTGTGTGTATTTTTTATCACAGATCCTATTAATAAATGTTTGTTAAGAATCTATTCTTCCTTCAATGACCTACGATTTCACTGGTGTGAATGTTCCCTCCACTGATGGAGTATTCCCTCCATTGACAATTCTTTTGTGATCTAAAGTACATGTACCAGTTAGACTATGTTCCTTGTTCAGGAAACTTTGATAGTCCCCTATTGCTTCTAGGGTGAAATAAAACTCCCCTAGCTGACATTTAAAGTCTTCTATAGTGTCCAACCTATGTCTTCAGACTGATTTAATTTTTTTCCACCCCCCACACCCCATCTCCGCTGCCATATAATCTACATTCAAGCCAAATTTACTCCCTGTGCACAACAAACCTTCAAGCTTCATATGGCTTTCCACCATGCTAAGAATGCTCTTGATCCTCATCTTCACATCCCTAGGTACCTTCAAAGCTCTTCTCATCTCATCTTATCCTTAGCATAATTGTCTTTTCTATGCATACCTACATTATAGATGTTAACATCTTTTCTTTGCCTCAAATTATTTTCTAGAATATATACTTACACACACATGCCTTATGATATGTACTTATCTGTGTACAAGTTGTACATGGTATGAATTTAGGTTATTGTTTAGTTGAATAAAAAAACTAATTAATAACTTAAAAACATCAGTCTCTCTGTGAGGATATGTAGAAATTCCATAGTACTGGGGAGGGCAAATGCTCTGATTTTAAAGAAAAGGAAAAGTATACAGTCTCCAAACAATGAACCACTAAGTTTAACTTTGATTCCTGATAAATATCGTATTAAATAGAATATCCTATTAAATAGATTCTTAACAAACATTTATTAATAGGATCTGTGATAAAAAATACACACAAACACATGTAAAAGCTAACAAGACTTCATGTTGCACTAATTTTATCCCACCCACCCCCCTTTTTTTTTTAACAAATAGGTCAGGCAAAGGCTATCAATCAATAAATAGCATTTACTAAGCAATGACTATGTGTCAGGTATCGTGCTATTAGGCACTAAGGATACAAAGACCAATTGCTGACCTCTAGGAACTTACATTCTAATGACAGAGATGTGATGTGCACTAATACATACATGCATACATATATTATACATAATAAATTAAAAGTAATATTCTCAAGGAGAATCAGTAAAGCTCTTATTCAGAATGCAGCATTTGAGCTGATCTTTGAAGTACTCTACTGATTATCAAAGATAGAGGTGAAGAGAGAATACATTCCAGGCATGAAAGACAGTCTTTGCAAAGGTATTGAGATGGAAGATGGAATGTTGTCATATGTGAGGAAAAGCAAGGACAGTTTGACTATAATGCTGTATGTATAATGGGTACTAATGTGTAATAGACCTGGGAAGATAGGTTAAAGGCAAGTTATGAAGGCCTTAAAGG
Source organism: Phascolarctos cinereus (assembly GCF_003287225.1). NCBI lineage: Eukaryota > Metazoa > Chordata > Mammalia > Diprotodontia > Phascolarctidae > Phascolarctos > Phascolarctos cinereus. The sequence continues at coordinate 245,067,589 of NW_027555625.1, forward strand.
CCAACATAAGGGTCTATATTTAAGTCTATAAGTCATAGGGAGTTACTGGAACTTATTAATCAGGTGTATAGCTTACCTAGATTTCAACAAATAATTCAACATAGTCTCTCATGCTATAATTTGTCACAAAATGGAGGAATCTAGCCTGGATTGTTGAATAGTCCAGTATATTTAAAATTGAAAGATTAGTTCCAAAAAGTATTCATTAAGGAGTAAATGTGACTTTGAAAGTATATCTCTAGTGAAATGCCCCAGAAGTTTGTCTTGAGGCCTGCACAATTTAGTATTTTTACATTAATGTTTCAACAACTTCTAACAATTTAACATTAGTGATTTGGCATGGCTTATCACTTTGCAGATGATGTAAAGGTAGGAAAGGTAGCAAACACATTGAATGGCAGAGTTAGAAAAAGTCTCATCAGGCTAGAGCAAGGGTGGGGAACCTGAGGCCTCGAGGCCCCATTTGGCCCTTTAAGTCCTCAGGTGTGGCCCTTTGACTGCATACCAACTTTACTGAACAAATCCCCTTAATACAACAATTTGTTCTATAAAACTAGCTGCTAGAATAATGAGTTAAATACAGTAAGATAAAATTTGTCAAGGTTAAATGTAAATTTATACACTCAGGTTAAGAAATACCAACCTGCAAAACTGTTTGTATCCTTTGAATCAGCAGTCACACTACTGTGGGACTATAAAGCAAATAGCCTTTATAGCTCAAAGAGATAAAGCAAGGTCTCATATATATTAAAGTGTAGTTTGAAAGACTTTTTCTCATGGAAAGAAAGGAAGGTAGGTGCCCATAAATTGGGGAATGGTTAAAAGAAGAACAAACAAACAAAAAACCACTGTGGCATATGGTCATAATTAAATTTTATTGAACTATAATAATGATTACTATGAAGAATTGGTGAGATAATACAGGGAAAAGTAAGCAAATCAACAGAATAAGGATTATATAATGACTGTAATGTAATTGAAAACAACCCTAAATGATAGTCAAATTGATTATTTGTAATGATCAGTCTTGAATGGTTGTAAATCATACCTCCTCTCTTCTCAAGTGAATTTGTAAAATACTGCTTTTAATGTTGTATAAATTATCAAATGTGGTCATTGTGAATGTTTGGTTTTGCTTGATTTTTTTTTAAATCAGGGAAGGTTTTTTTTATAATATTTTATTTTTCCCAATTATATTTAACAAAAATTTAAACGTTCTTTTTTTTTACTTTTGAGTTCCAAATTATCTCTCTCTCTGTCTCCCCTCTATGAGACAATAAACAATTTTATATAGGTTATGCACATGCAATTATACGAAACATATTTCCATATTAGTCATGTTGTAAAAGAAGTCACAGATTAAACAAAAGTGAAAAATAGTATGCTTAAAACTGCATTCAGACTCCATCAATTCTTTCTCTAGATGTTGATTGTGTTTTTCACCAGTAGTCCTTTGGAATTGTTTTGGGTTGTATTGCTGAGGAGAGCTAACACATTCATAGTTAATCACCATACATTATTGCTGTTATTGTATGCAATGTTCTTCTTGTTCTGCTCACTTCACTTTGCATCAATTCATGTCATTCTGTCCAGGTTTTTCTTAAATCAGCCTCCTTGTCATTTCTTATAGCACAATAATATTCCATTACAGTTGTATACCACAACTTGTTCAGCCATTCCTCAATTGATTGACTTCCCCTCAATTTCTGATTGTTTGCCACCACAAAAAGAGCTGCTATAAATATTTTTGTACAAATATATCTTTTCCCCTTTTTTTGATCTCTTTGGGATACAGACCCAGTAGCGGTATTGCTGGATCAAAGGGTATGCCCAGTTTTATAGCTCTTTGGCCATAGTTCTGAATTGCTCTCCAGATTGATTGGATCAGTTCACAACTCCACCAATAGTGCATTAGTGTGCTAATTTTCCCCTAATCTTCTCCAACATGTATCATTTTCCTTTTCTGTCATATTAGCCAATCTTAATCAAAGAAGTTTCAATGAGAATACAGAGTACAGAGAGTACAGAGAGTTTAATAGAAATCACTGATGAAGAACAAAGAACAATAACATTTTTGATCAATCACTGAAAAAATTGACTATATAAAGCAAAATATAAATAAGGTCTAAACAAATAGCAATTGATCTGAAAAAAAATAATTGGGGGGGGAAGTTTAAGATTTAGGAGAAAACAAACTCATATTGTTCAGAAGACAAATTATACTAATGCATCTTAGGCTATTTTGAGAGAGGTATACTATCCAGAATGAGGTAGGTGGTGGGCCCACTGTACTAAAGACAAATAGGTGGTGCAATGGGTAGCAAACTGGCCTGGGAAAGAGGAAGACAAGAGTTCAAATATAGTCTCAGATACTTAGCTGCCTCAGGTAGCTGCCTGACCCTGGACAAGTTACTTGATTTCTGTCTGCCTCAATGTCCTCAAATGTAAAATAAGGATAATAATTGCACCTACCTCACAGGGTTGTTGTAAGGATCACATCAGGTAATATCTGTAAAAAAAGTACTTAGCACAATGTCTAGTACAAAGTAGGTTCTTAATAAAAGTTTATTCCTTTCCCAAGTCAGTATATATCTATAATATTTTGTTCATGTCTAGGCACCAGAATACAAGGAGGGGCTTGATATGCTAGAGAGTACTCATAGAAAGGTGATTAGGATGTGAAAGACTCCATAATCATTCCATGTGAAAACTGTTTGAATTAACGTGGTTTGTTTAACCCATGGAGAAGAGATTACTCACACACACAAAAAAAAAAACAAAGAAGCATCATGAGGAAGAAGAATTAATTATCCTTGTTATATATCTTTCCAAAAGGAAGAACAAGGTAAAAAAATGGCAAGAATTAAAAAGATAGAATTTGTCTTACTGCAATAAAAAAGGAAGGAAGGAAGGAAGGGATGGAGAGAGGAAGGGATGTAAAGATGTGAGGCAAAGCAAAGTGAGATGAGGAAGCCAAGGCAAAACAAAGGAAGGAATTCGAGATGGAAGAGTCTGGGACTTAGCACGATGCCTTTGTCATAGTAGATGCTTAATAAATGTTTTTTGATCTGCTACAAAGTAGTGGATTCCTCTTAAAGGTCTTCAGTATAAAGCTGGACAACTATTTTCTACAGACGTTTCTGAAGGAATTGTTGGTTAGACAAGAGTCAGAATTGAAGACTTTTTAGGTCCTTTCCAAATTTCAGTTCCTTTAATTTTTTTAAGGAGGGAAGAGAATGGAGCAATTTCATTTTTCGTTCAAGTAACTAGCTTCTTCTTCCCCAGGTGAGAAGTAGAGGCCAGGTGGAAGGATTGGGTAGTATAACAAAATCCATCAATTTTAGAAACTCACTTGAGAAAAGGTTCAGTCTCTTTTCCTTAGCTTTTATTCACTCACCCTACCCCCACCAGTGAGTACATGTCTAGGTTCACAGTTTAGTTAGTCTGCTTTTAACTGAAATTAGATGGCATGAAGCAATTTAAAAAACATTTAAATTTGTGCATCTCCGTTTCTTCCTATCCCTCCACCAACTACATATGAGTCTGGATCCTCTTCTATCTATAAAATAACACCAGAATTATTAAGTCTATCTAAAATTAAAAGAATAAAATAGAATTTGATATTAAATATGAAAAAAACCAAGACTGCAGCATTAGAAAAGTGGGAATCTGTCTGCCCTAGGACAAAGGATCTATATAGAGCAATTTATCAAGGACTCCTCTGATTTTCTTTTCCTTAGCAATGACAGCTTAGCAAATGACAACCAAAGACAGATGTTCTTCCCTTTGTCTTCCACGTATCCTATAGATGTTAGCAAAAGGCCTGGATGTTATGGCATGCTCCTCATTGACTTCCTCTCTCCTTGACCTGGTATATACATCACCAGACTGCTCAAAAGTCAACATTTCATTACTGCAAAAACAAACAAAAAACAATCCAGAAAATTCATTTAAGGGCAGTGTTCTCTGGAGCACTCATTAAGTGGCTTGGGGTTGGCATATCATTGTAGAGGAATTTCAGTGACAGTTTGGGTTACCCCCATGATACCCTGAATTTGCTGAGGAACAGCAGGCTACAGGGTAACTTCTTTCATATTTTGCCATTTCTTTCTCTGATATATTGGCTAGGGACTGATGTAGGATGTAACCATATTTTAAATGGTGATAGCAAAGGCATTTCAGAAATTTTGAAGTCTTTTGGGTAATAGCATTAATAACAATGTTTTTGTTTTTGTTTTTAAGTAACAATATGTCTCAGAAGAGTCATTTAGGGCAGTTCTGGGATAGCAGGTTAAATTAGAATTATAAACTTAATACCCCTAAAACATATATTTTTAGAACACCTGGGTAAAGCCAAATCCACAAGATGATTGTTTTCTTTTCTTTTGCAACGTTTGGTCTGGAGTGAGCATTTTAGCTCACTCCAGTGCCAAAAGGACAATAGTTCGCATCATGTCCTAAAAATTAATTGGCAGCCTCAATGGACTGCAAAGCTAAGTAGCTCATGAAGACTAAATGAGTTGCTGACCTTGCAAGCCAGGATTGCCAAGTCCTGTTAAAGGAGTTAAAAAAACTCTTTCAAACAGTAACAAATTGAAGTCTCCAGGAAACTAAATGATAGCTGAGCCAGGTGAGTTAGACGGGTGGAATATTGTCTTGCAAGAGAACATGATAGAAGCCTCAACCACTTTACTAGTACTTTGCCTAATGAATAGCTTGATTTGGCAATGTCATGTAACAGAGTATTAATAAACAAACACTTTGCTACTCATTTTCCCCACTCTGAAATTGCTGCCTGAGGACATGTGACAGGATGACAGGTTTCACATTTGTCTTTTGCCATGTCCTCTCTTCTTCCTCATCTCTGTCACCTGCCTTCTTTCATGTGTAAGTTGAAGTCCCACTTTCTGCAAGAAGCCCTTACATTGCAATCTTCCTTTGTTTTAGTGTCTTCACTGTGAGAGTACTCGTTATTTATCTTTCACATTGCTTGTTTGGACATAGTTCATTGCACGTTAACTCCCCCACTAGAATGTAAGCTCCTTGAGAGCAGGAACTATCTTTTTGCTTTTCTTTGTATCCTTGGTGCTTAGCATAATGCCTGTAGTGTACTAGTACATAGCAGGCATTCAATAAATCCTTATTGACTGATCCTTCTCTGATGTATTAGTTAAGAGTGTGGGGCAAGACTGAAATCATATTTCAAGTGGTGATAGAAAAGGCATTTCTGAAACCATGAAGTCTTTTATTTAATAACAACATTATTTTAAAAAAACGCAACAAAATTACAGAGAAATAATTCTATCTTTCTGGACCTCAGCTTTTTAATAGTAAAATGAAAGTGTTGGACTAGATGACCCCAAAGGTCTCTTTCAGTTCTGTATCTTCTGATATTACTTAGGCTTAAGCTAGCAAGTTGCGGAGTACAGGTTCAGCTCTGAGGATCAGGTTAGCTTTATTAAAATGATTTAACAACTGAAGGCTGTCCATCAGGTTGTAAAGCAATTAGGATCATAGACCAAGAGCTGGAACCTACCTCTTAAGCCATCTAGTCCAACCACTTCACAAGTGAGGAAAGTTGAATCTCAAAGGTGGCAATTAACTTGCCCAAATTAGTCAACCCCCTAATTTTATAGGTGAGGAACCTGAGACCCAAGAAGTTTCAGTAATTTCCCACACTTTACACAAGTAGTGTCAGAGGAAGAGTTTGAATCTAGGTCAAATTGGATCCAGAGCCAATCTTCTTTCTTCTGTGCCACACTGACCCTCTTCTCCAACACACAATCATTAATACTGTCTCCTAAGGTATGGAGGGCTTGTGAGTAGACAATGGTGAAATCATGGAGCTTCTGGAGTATTAATGCATCAACAACTGAGGACAGAGACTTCACAATGCAATGTGAAAACTGATCGTATTATCTTCTGCTGTGTACATGGAAATATTCTTTTTATTCTTTTTTACTTTATATTTAAGCTTAAAATGAATATTTTTAAGTGACATAGTCTCTGCTCTCAAAGAGCTTACATACTTTTGGATGGGAAGTGGGAAAGGGTGATAGGACAATATCCAATGAGAATGGTGAAGGAAAAGATCTAAAAAACATGTTTTAGGAAATTTGTGGAGGAAAAAAACACTTTAAGCTTTGCAAGAAAGTCCTCACGGAGGAGGGATTATTTGAAGGGAGTCTTTGAGGAACTGAATATTAGTAAGCTCATAATTATTATCAAAGAGGAGAACAAGGGTTAGGACAGAGAAAAAGGTTATGGACATTAAGAAATTAGGAGAAGGGACTTAGAGATTATTAGAAGATAATATGATCTAGTTGTGGTGATTTAATTGCTTATTGCGAACTTCAAAAGAAGAAAGTTTCCAAGTTACAATTTCTTAGGAAAAGTCTGAGAGTGGCAGTGGGAAATTAAGGAGTTTATTCATTCCTCTACCTCTACCTTTGGCTCAAGGGGTGAGCAGAAAACAACAAACAATAAAAAGAAAACAAACAACAATAAAAATGTTTTTAAGGTGCATGATATTTTTAGGAAGAAAAAAAGAGGTTTCAAGTGCCACAAGTAAAAAGGAGTGTGAGAGGATATGATAAAAGATGAAGGGGAATTTATTGACAAAAGAGCTTAGAGGGAACTAGGTAGTGCAGTGTATAGAGCACCAGCCCTGGAGTCAGGAAGACCTGAGTTCAAATTTGGCCTCAGACAGTTTACCAGCTGTGTGACCCCTGAGAAAGCCACAGGGCATGAATTCTGTAATGCACAATAGAATTAGGAGTCAGGAGGAAGAGGAAGATATGGTCTAGAGTGGGATTGATCTAAGCTTAATATGGATGGGGAGAATGAAGAGAGATAGTAGATGAAGGTATGTTTTATGTTGGGAGGCAGTAGTTTTGGGTGGTAAAACTCAGAGAACAAAAGTTAAGAATTTACTAGTTTTAGGACTAAAGGATTAGGATTTAGGACTCTCCAAAGAATAATGCATATTTACTAAGTGGACTCCAAGGCTTTAAATTAAATATTTATGTCAAGTTGTTTTTACCCATGGTGTCTACCAGAGGACTCTCCCTTAGCTAATCACAGTAGGGGAGTAGAAAGCTATAGCTCATAGAAGCTGGGGAACACCAGAGGTGTGAGGAAGCCTTCCTAGATCCTGTTTCTTTGGTGGATCATTCTCAGTTGATTGTAGCAGAGGTTGTAATGGAAAACTGAGCCCCAGTTCTTGCAGTACTGACCTCTTAATCTCCGAAAATCTTACCCATTTTTTGCAGACCGCCTCTTCCATACAGCCTTCCCTGAGATCACATACATGTACACTCATATATGTGTGTATGTATATACATATATGTATATATGGGTGTGTGCATTTATGTATGTGTGTATATTCTAGTTTTGATGGAGTGCTTGGGTGCTTGTGTTTGGGTGCTTGTGCTTGGACCCCAATTTCTCCCTAGCCTCAGAAACATTATCCCTGACAGTTTCTACCCACCCAAGGACACTGTGCCTAGCAATTACTCATGAGTGGGCCCCAGCAAGACCCTTATCTTTTTCCTTGGTGCAGTTACAAACAGCACCTGAAGGAATTATTAGTTTAAACTGGCTTTGCACTGGGCCATAAAGATATTCTTACCTACTGGACTATCTATACTACTGTCTTACCTCATTATCTACATCCTGGTTTCCTCATCATCTGTATTCTAGACTTAAGACATATGTATACTCTCTACACCTATCTTGTCAAACAAGACATTGACTGGTGGCAGACTGGACAACTCTCAGTTACTATTGAACTCTAGTTAACTTAGTGAGTTACTGCTGAACTCTAGTCAACTAGTGATGTAGCAGGCCTAAAACCACACCTCCATGTGGCCCCCCTTGAGAGCTTTTCCTAGTGAACTCTGGGTAAAACTCCTGCACAGTAGGTACAAGAAGTGCATGTTCTTTTAAGAACTGACCACTCCTTAACTACTCCCTAATCCCACCCTGAATCACCTAGTTGGTATATTTGGTACATATTTTATTGTATTTTATCCTATATAAACTTTAACTGTACCCATCTAAGATTGCAGGATCCTTAAGAATCCTTGCCACTGAAAAGCATAATAATAAACTTTTTGCCAACTTGACTTAAAGAATGCTTGAGTCTGTGAATTCATTCCAGAGGACCCTGTTGTGTACTTCAGTCTTTGAGGGGTCACAACCTCTCAGACTGCAACAGTTTTTATACTAAATGTTTCTCCCAGTGCCCCTCCATATTCCCAGTAATCCATTCCATATAATAAAGAATACTTTAAAGAAGTAAAGAGAAAAAAGAAATCAGCGAAAGTTATCAATAATTTTTTTTAAAAAGTCTGAAAATCTATGTAATGTTCCATACCTGTGGACCTTCCATTTCAGTAAAGGAGTGGGAATGAAGTATCTTCTCAATTATTTCTTTGGGCCAATACTCAATAAGTATTTAAGTGCTTAATATGGGCCAGGCATTGTACTAAGCACCCAGGTAACAAAGCAAAAGCAAAAGTTGTCCCTGCCCTCAATGAGCTTACTTTATAATTGGGGAGAAAACATAAATAAAGTAGTGCCTCTAAGATAACTCCAGAGGAGGTAGAAGGGTGCCTTAAAAGAAGCTAAGAGTAATTATAGGAATTAAGAAAGACCACTGGCAGAAGGTGGGATTTGATCTAAGTCTTATAGGAAGCCTTACATAATTGTAATCTGTCTCTCCAAAGACTTGATGAAAGCTAGGGATTCTCAGAGTTGGAGATTTGGTGGAAAAGTATTTCAGGCATGAAGTACAGTCATTGTACAAGCACTAGCACACCTATCCTACCATGTATGTTGCACTGAAAAAAATACTCACATTAAAAGATAACCAACAGTATGAAACAGCTAATGTTATTTTCTGGATTGATAGAATGTCTTTGAGGCCAGCTACCCGGTCTCACCCTATTTCTGTTACTCCACAGAATCACATTAGAATTTTAGGGAACTAAGTGTTCATCTAGTCTAAACTATATTATTAAATACTCAATAAGTAGTAATTCAAAATCTTCCCCAATGAGGAAGAACCACTTCACAAGGTATCCCACTTCACTTTGGGATGGCTCTGATTATTAGGAGGTGTTTCAGTATTTCAACTCTAAATTTGCCCCTTCATACCTTCTACTCTTTCCTTGCTCCCAGTTCTGCCCTATCAGACCGACTAGAATGAGTCTAATCTTTTTCTTCCCTAGAAATCTTGAAGACTACTCTCATATCCCTACTGTTTTATCTAAAGTGTTGGACCTGGAGTTGAAATTCAGCCTCAGAAACTTCCTAGCTATGTAACCCCAAGCAATTAATTTAACCTCCTTCTGCCTAAGTTTCCTCAATTAAAGAATGGAGATTAAAACTCTCAGGGTTGTTGTGAGGATTAAATGAGAAGCACTTGCCCAGTGGCTGACACATGTTAGGAGCTACATAAATGTTTATTCCTTCCCTTCCTCTTTCTCACATCCCCAGTTCCTTTCAATGATACTCTTTTGACATAAATTCAAGGCTCTTCAACCATCCCAGTTTCCCTTCTCTGGATATTCTCCTACTAAACGATGTCTAAAAAAAATGATTCCCTGAATGGAATTGATCCCCTCCCCCCACTTCCTGCTTTATAGTAAGGAACCAATGAAGATTCAATGGATAAAATGTTAAAAATTGAATATATTGAAATAAACTTATCTGCTAAAGTGGATCCCTTTGATTATGATAAATAATTCCATGAGGGAAATGAATTGATGGCTGGCTTTACTCTGTTCTGAAAGGTTATTTTTAGCTTAGTAAAACACACACACACACACACACACACACACACATTTTCTTCCCTTTTAATTTCAGGGAAAATATTAAACCCATAAATGGATGTAATTCAATGCCCAATTCTCTAAGAGTCTCAAACATGCTTTCAGCTTACAACCACAGTGCATGCATATTTCACCACTCAAATCAATTGCAGGTAATAACTTGCAACCATAATTGCTCAATAGAAAGTCAAGTGGATATAAGTTACATTTAAACTGAAATGTGAATTGCTTAGTTCTTCATATCTTTCAATTCAATTCAACAATTATATTAATCACCTATTTTGGGCAAAGGTGCTTTGATAGATACTAGAGATTAAAAGGACAAAAAAGACAAAGAAAAGCAGACCCTGCCCTTGAGGATTTTATAGTGTATTTTTTAAAAAAAAAGCTTACCTTCTTTTATTGATTTTGTTTAATTTGACATTTTAAGTTTTCGAATTGCATTTTATTTTTAAATTATATTTATGGATTACCACCACTTAGTGAGAGGTCTCTTGTGACAAAGTAAATGAGTTAAGTAAAACTGATGATACAATGACTTGACATGAAAGTGCATTAGATGTTCCATATCCATAGCACACCCTCCACACACATATATCCTCTCACTTCTCAATTTTTTAAAAAAGTGATAAATCCATTGTCTTTCCATCTCACCTCTTTCCACCATTGTTGTAAAAAAAAAGGAAAGGAAAACAATTTCTTTTTTTCCCCTTATTGCTTGTTCTAGCATTTCTAGTACTCTATCAAATAGAAGTAATAAGAATGTACAAACTTATTTCACCTTTAAATTTATTGGAAAGGATTCTAGTTCATCTCCATTTTAAATAATGGTTTCTCCTGGTTTTAGTTACACTATTTATCATTTTAAGGAATGGTCTGTTTGTTTTCTGGTGTTTTCATAATAGGAGTGGGTGTTGTTTTTTGTCAAGGCTTTTTCCACATACATGGACATAATTATATGATTTTGTCACAAAAATGGTTAATTAAGTTTATAGTTTTTCAAATATTATAATTACTCTGAATTCCTGGTATAAACATAATCTTTCCAAAGTGTATAATCCTTACACGTACTTGTTTTATGCACTTTGCTAACTTTTTTTTTAAACAGTATCTATGTTCATTAGGGATATTTTCCTAGAAATTTATTTGTCTATTTTGATACTCCTGGTTTATATATCAAGATGATATCTGTATCATGGAAGGAATTTGTCAGGATTCCATCTTTTGCTCTTTTTTGGCAAACTATTTATATAATATTGAAATTAATTGTTCTTTGATTCTTTAATAATATGATTCTGTGAATCATTCTGGTCCTGGAGATGTCTCCCACTCCCCTACCTTAGAAGTTTATTTATGGCATGTCCAGATTATCTGAAATTGGATTGTTTCAATTCTCTATTTCTTTTTCTTCTAATTTTGTATTTTATATATTACTTTGTAAATATTTCTTTGTTTCATCTAATTATTGCTGTTGCTGATATATTTGGGCATAATAGTTTTTAATAATATCTATTAAATTTGTGATATTGGACAACTTAGTTTTCCCATTTCTTCTTTTCTTCATAAAATTAGGTAAGAGTTTGCTTATTTTTAGAGCTCCTATTTTATTTATTAACTTTTTTTTGTTTTCTGTTTTACAAAGTACCTTAATTTTGTGCATTGTTACAGTTATAATTGAGTTTTTTAAATTTGTTAATTTCCTTGTACTTTAGTTGCATTTCTAATTTATTGATCTACTCTTTTTCCTTTTTTCTTTCTTTTGTTAATAAAGGTGTTTAGAGATAAATTTTCCCCAAAGGATTGCTTAGGAATATTTTTTCATTGTTATAACTATCTTTCATGAAATTCTCTACTATTTCTATGCTTTGTTCTTAGACTCAGTTCTTCAGTAATTTATCTAGTCTCCATTTGACTTTTAATAATTTTCAATGACTTTTTCTTTAATATGACTTTTATTGCTTTATGGTAATTAGTAAAGAATGTATATAATATTTCTGAATTTTATCTATTTGTTTATGACATCATCCTGTAACATGAACTTTTTTTTAAGATGTTATAGACAGGTGAAGAAAAATGCATATACATATATATGTGTGTGTGTGTGTGTGTGTGTGTGCACGCATGTGAATGTGTGTGTGTGTACATTGATATATACCTATATATTTATACATACATATCTATGTCTGTTTACTCCTTTGTATTTGTGTTCAATAATTGCAAGGTCTAAAATATCTCTTTTTTTTTTCCTGAAACTCTCTAACTCTATTTAGGACTTTAACTTATTCCTTGTTTATTTTGGTTAGATTTATTTCAGGCTGGTAGATGTAAATTGATATCCCTCATCATTATAGTTGTATTGTCTATTTCTCCTTTTAATCTATTTTTTTAAATTATTTAGCAGCTCTGCAATTGGATACATATGTGACAAGTATTAAAATAAATTATTTTTCTATGTTACCTTTCAGCAAGATGTAATTTCCCTCTATTTTTGCTGTTACCTTGTCTGAAATCAGAATTGCTACCCCTAAGTGTCTGTGTGTGTTTGTTCATCTGAGGGAAAATAGAATTTTTTTCAACTTCTTCTTGTAACTCTGTCTTTATATTTCAAACTTATTTCTTGTAAACAACATATTTTGTGTTCTAGTCCAGCCTGATGTCTTCCATTTTATGGGTAAGTCCATCCCATTCACATTTACAGGTAAGATAGTTAATTGCTTATTTCCTTTTAGACTATTCTCTTACACCTTTTTCTTCTCTATACGTCTTTTTGGCAGCCTATTTCAAGTTATTGACATTTTCCCCCTTTTAATCTTTTCTTCACTATTCCCTCTCCAACCTTAAGATTTGTTTTATTTACAACCAATTCCTTTCTGAATCCACAATCTCTCTGAAATTCCCCTTTCTATTGTTTATGCTCCTTCTTGTATTCCTGTTGAGTTGACTGCATTCCTGTACCAAACTCATATCTATCTATCACACATATATTTGTGGTGTTTTCTTAATATTAGTGTACATGAATTAAAATCCAAATGTTTCTACATACACAACCCAATTATATGTCTTCCTACATTTCAAAATCTTTTGTTTTATTCCCCCCAATGTATCTTCTTCTGATTCTTTTTTCTTATAATAACTCCAAACATAAAATTATTTGCAGATTTTCTGTCTCAGTTGACTACCTCTCTGACCCCTTGTGAAATAGGAATCAAAAAGAATCTTTTTGACTTCGTACTCTCCTTTAGCATATAAACACTCCATCCATATAAAGACCCTTCTTAATTACTTGTAGTGACATTTCAGTTTTAATGTTCTCATAATTTCCATATTTATACAGCAAATTTTCTTTACAGATATCATTTTAAAATCAGGAATATTTGTTTTATACCATAATTATTTCTGAACATGTTCCCAAGTCTCTTCTTCAATCTCTTATCCTTTGCAATACATTTTTTTCAAAGTAAGAAAAATAACTTTCAGTAAAATCAACATATGTATCAACTGAATAAGCCATTATAAACAATATTCTACTACCTCTGCAATGAAGCAAGGAAGATATACTTTTTCAAATCTTTCCTGGGGCCAAGCTTGATCATTATAATTAGACTGTGTTTTTCTTTTTATATTTTGTACTCACCATGCATATTGTTTACCTGGTTCTATTTACTTCAATCATCACAAATTATTAGCACCTATAACGTACCAGGTTATTCTGCATCAGTTCACATATATCTTTTATACTATTTATACATATACACTCCTATGCTACTTGTGAAGATTTCACATGTTTGTCATAGATGAAGGTCCAATATCATCCACACCAGAAAATTCAACTTTGTTCCAAAATATCATATATTTAATTGAAAAAAAGTTAAATAGGTTCAGTCACAGTAAATGACTCTCAGACAACAAAATAATCCCATTTTCTAGATTTCATATCCCAGATACTTTTTTGTCTTCATTCAGCCAGGCAGCCATCATTCCATACAGCCATTCATTCATTCCATGGTTTGTTAGAATTTTTTTGTGAATAAATCTTAAATCTTGTTGAACCTCATTTTTTTAAATTCTAAGAAAGAAATCTTTAACCCAAACTATTTAAAATTTCCTGTAACTCAAAAATTTTGTGACTGATTCTATTAGTAATGTCATGAGTAGTAAATAACTAGTATAAACAATAAGTGCTCCAAGTTCTGAAGAGGGAAAAAAAGTTGCCAGGGAAGACTTAAAACTTCAGTTAAGACTTAAAGAATGAATAGGAATTGAATAGGAGAAGAGAGCAAAGAGCATTTATAACCACTGTATGAAACTCAGTTTTTATACGATATTAGAATCTTAGAGCTAGAAAGGATCTCAGAGTGCATTTAGTCTGAATCAGGAACTGTGACTACTCAATCCCCAACAAATAAATATTCATCCTTTCCTGGAAGTTTTCTATGATGAAGGTCACTAAACTTACAGGTAAGGTATTATATTTCTTAATGGCTCTAAACCATTAAGATACTTTAATTAATGTTGAATGGAAGTTTGCCTTTATTCATTTTTTTTCTTAGCTCTTTTCTCTAGGGTTTAGCAGAATAACTCTAATCCCTCTTTCACATGATAATCCTTCAAATATTTAAAGATTACTACCATATCCTTCCTATGTATTCTTTTCTCAAGGCCATACTTCCCCAGGTCCTTCAAGCTCTCCTCTTATGATAGGGGTCCCAGTGCATTCAGCCTCCTGGTTGTACTACTCTAGATGTTGTCCAACTTGTACAAAATGCCTCAGACATAGAATAACCAGGATGCTTCAGAAAGCAGAAGAATACAGCTGTACTGTAGCATTCCTTTAATGATACTATATTTCTATAAGTATAGTGAAAGCAAATTAACACAACTTTTGTTTTTTTGCTTTGCTTATCCCAGCTGCATACCCCATCCTTGAGTTACGTTTATTCCAGAGTTTATTACAACTCCTACATCTTTTTCACATGAACTGCTTTATAGACACCCTTCCAAAACCCCATCTCAATTTTTATATATATGCAATTCAAAAATTAAAGTCCAAATATAGACCTTTATCATTATCCATATTAAATCTTACCTTGCTAGCATCCACCAATTGTTTTAACCTGACAAAATTTTTGAGGATTCTAGTTCTATCATTCGATATATGAACTCTCATTCCCATCTTCTTCTCATTTGCAGAATTGATAAACATGCATCTATGACTTTATCCAAGTCAATGATAAAAAATATCTAACAGAATTGCACCAAGAACAGATATATCCCTGGGTGGTTAATCCACTAGAGATGTGTCGATCCGAGTTAATCTCTATTAATTTTCTTTGGTTACAGTTCAGCTACTAATTCTGAACCTAAGTTGCACTATCATTCAGTGAATTTAATTTATCCTCAGTGATTGTGAGACATTGTCAAATGCAAAGCTGAAATCCAGATGTGCTAAGAACATTCTGCTAACATTCTAGTTGAGTAATCCTTTAAAAAGAAGAAGAAAAAGAAAGGAAGAAATTAGATTAGTCTGGTATTACATTTCTTAATAGGTTTGTTTGGTGTCATGATTTTTTACCCAAATGCTAACAAGCCATCTCCTTTAATACTGTATCATTCTAGAATTCTAACAAGAAGTTGTGTTAAGTTAAATAATTTGTAATTTGAAATATACATCCTTTCCTCCTTTTTGAAAATGAGTTAATGTTCTTAACTGTAGTCCCATCTCATTTGTTATCTCTCCTCTTCATACCACATCTTCAAAGTCTGACACTATTAGTTAGCAATAATACACATTCATAATTATCTTTTTTTTTGTTATCAAGTATTCTACTACATAGTATATATTGACCTAGTGATTTGAACTTGCTGATGACAATGACATATTTTCTTACCATCATCTTATCCATCTTGCATTTCAATTCCTGCTTACGTGTTTTATCTTTCCCAAATTCACTAGAATTCCCCATTAGAACAAAAAGGATCTGAGCAGTTCTGACAGTTCCTGCATTATCATCATCAATTATAACTAAATAACTTCTGCTACCATATTTAAAACATGGTTATAACAGTTGCTCGGAAAATAGAAGTTCTTCACTACAATTATATTCTGACTTATTTCTAGTCCTATAATATCCATCAAAGGACTAATCAATCATTTGACTCCTCTAAGTTACCTGTAATATTATAATATACTACTATCATTCCATTGTGTTTGTTTTTCCTTCTCTTGATCCTTACCTAAATATTTCCTACCATCCCTCCCTGTTCAGCTTTGCCAATGTCAACAAGATAGCTCTTTTTTTTATTTTCATTTACCAGTATTTTATTTTTTTTCCAATTACATATGAATAAAATTTTTAACATGCATTTTTGTAAGATTTTAAGTTCCAAATTTTTCTCCCACCCTCCCTTCAGTTCCACCTCCCCAAGACAGCAAGCAATCTGATATAGGCTATACATCTACAGTCATGATAAACATATTTCCACATTAGTCATGTTGTGAAAGGAGAATCAGAACAAAAGGGAAAAACCACAAAAAAAGTGAAAATGGTATGTTTTGATCTTTATTCAGACTCCTTAGTTCTTTCTCTGGATATGGATAGGATTTTCCATCATGAGTCTTTTAGAATTCAAAGAGCTAAGTCTATCATAGTTGATCGTTAAACAATGTTACTGTTATTGTGTAAAATGTTTTGGTTCTGCTCGCTTCACTCAGCATCAGTTCATGTAAGTCTTTCTAGGTTTTTTTTTCTGAAGTCAGCCTCCTCATCATTTCTCACAGAGCAATAGTATTCCATTACATTCATATACCACAACTTGTTTAGCCATTTCCCAATTGATGGGAATCCCCTCAATTTCCAGTACTTTATCACTACGAAAAGAGCTGCTATAAATATTTCTATACATGTAAGTCCTTTTACCTTTTTATGATCCTTTGGGGATAAAGACCTACTAGTGGCATTGCTGGATCAAAGGGTATGCATACTTTGATTGCCCTTTGGGCATGATTCCAAATTGCTCTCCAGAATGGTTGGATCAGTTCACAACTCTACCAACAATGCATTAGTATTCCAATTTTCCCACATTTTCTCCAACATTTATTATTTTCCTTTTATGTAATATTATCCAATCTGATATGTCAGAGTTGTTTTAATTTGCAATTCTCCATCAATAGTGATTTACAGCATTTTTAATGTGACTATAGATAGCCTTAATTTCTCCATCTGAAAATTGCCATTTGTCAACCAGGGAATGAGTTGTATTCTTATAAATTTGACTCAGTTCTCTATATATTTTAGAAATGAGGCCTTTGCCAGAAACACTAACTGTAAAAAAATGGTTTTCTGCTTGTCTTCTAATCTTCATTGCATTGGTTTTGTTTGTGTAAAACTTTTTTAATTTAGTGTAATCAAAATTATCCATTTTGCATTTCATAATGTTCTCTATCTCTTTATTTGGTCACATATTCTTCCTTTCTCCATAGATCTGACAGGTAAACTATTTCTTTCTCACCTAATCTGCTTATGGTATCACCCTTTGTGTCTAAATCATGTATCCATCTCATTTCAAACTTGTCTTGATATAGGGTATGAGATTTTGGTCTATGCCTAGTTTCTCCTATACTGTTTTCCAGTTTTCCCAGTAGTCTTTGTTAAATAGTAAGTTCTTATCCCAGAAGCTGGAGTCTTCAGGTTTACCAAACATTAGATTATGATAGTCATTTTCTACTTTGTCTTGTGTACCTAACCCAGGGGTGGGAAACCTGTGACCTCAAAGCCACATGTGGCCTTCTAGGCCCTTAGGTGTGGCCTTTTGACTGAGTCCAAGTTTTACAGAAGAAATCCTTTTATTAAGGGGATTTTTTTCTGCAAAGTTTGGATTCAGTCAAAAGGTTGCACTTGAGGACCTAGAGGGCCACATATGGCCTTAAGGCTGCAGGTTCACCACCCCTGACTTAACCTATTCAACTGATCTATTACTCTATTTCTTAGCCAGTACCAAGTAGTTTTGATGATTGACACTTTATAATATGATTTTATATCTGATATGGCTAGAACACCTTCCTTTGATTTTTTTTTCATTAATTCCCTTGATATTCTTGACCTTTTGTTCTTCCAGATGAGTTTTGTTAGTCTTTTTTCTAGCTCTAAAGGTTTTTTTTGGTAATTTGATTGATATGGCATGGAATAAGTAAATTAAACTAGATTAGAATTGTCATTTTTTATTATATTAACTAGGCCTACCCATGGGAAATTGATATTTTTTCCAGTTGTTTAGATCTGACTTTATTTGTGTGAAAAGTGTTTTGTAATTGTGTTCATATGATTTCTGGGTTTGTCTTGGCAGGTAGACTTCAAAAATTTTATACTGTTTACAATTACTTTAAATGGAATTTCTCTGTCTATCTCTGTCTGGTAGACTTTGTTTGTAATATATACAAATGTTGATGATTTATGTGGGTTTATTTCACATCCTGCAACTTTGCTAAAGTTACTTTTTCAAGTAGCTTTTTATTTGATTCTCTAAGACTCTAACTATATCATCATATCATCTGTAAAGAGTAATAGTTTTGCTTTTTCATTGCCAATTCTCATTTCTTCAATTTCTTTTTTTTCCTCTTATTGCAAAAGCTAACATTTCTAGTATAATATTGAATAATAGTGGTGATAATGAGCATCCTTGCTGTACCCCTGATTTTATTGGGAAGGTTTGACCCTATCCCTTTACATATAATGCTTGCTGATGGTTTTAGATAGGTGTTACTTATTTTAAGGAAAACTCCATTTATTCCTATGCACTCTAATGTTTTCAATATGAATGGGTGCTGTATTTTGTCTTGATTTCTTCTTCATTGGTGGTAGTTTTCTTAATCTTAATTTTATTGATCTCTCCTTTGGTTTTCAGAATTTTTAATTTGGTATTTAATTGGGGATTTTTAATGTGTTCTTTTACTAGTTTTTGTAGTTGCATGCCCAATTCATTGATCTCTTCTTTCTCTCTTTTATTCATGTAAGCATTTAGACATATGAAATTTCCCCTAAAGACCACTTTCAATGCATCCCATAAGTTTTTGTATGTTTTCTCATTATTGTCATTCTCTTTGATGGAATTATTGTTTATTTCTATGATTTGTTGTTTCACCTACTGATTTTTTAGGATTAGATTAGGTTCCAAATGATCTTTAGTCTATCTTTCCATGGCCCTTTATTACATGTAATTTTTATTGCATCATGATCTGAAAAGGATTCACTTAATATTTCTGCCTTTCTGCATTGGATTGTGAAGTTTTTATGTCCTAGTACATGGTCAATTTTTGTGTAGGTGCCATGTGCCACCAAGAAAAAAGGTACATTAATTTAAAATAACTTACTTATTCTGTGCCATGCCAATCAAACTAACAAAAATATTTTATAAAGCTAAAAAATAACAAGATTAATTTAGAGAAGTAAAAGTTCCTAAATGGGAACTAATAAAAAGAAATGCTAGAGAAGATGGCCTAACCATTCCAGATCTTAAATTGTATTATAAAGCAGTAATCATCAAAATTACTTGGTATTGGCTAAGAAATAGAGTGGTGGATCAATGGAATAGGTTAGGTAGGCAAGACATATTAGTCAATGACTATAGTAATCTACTGTTTGATAAACCCAAAGACCCCACCTTCTAGGATAAAGAACTCACTTTCTGACTGCTGGCAAAAATGGAAAAGAGTATGCTAGAAACTAGGCATAGATCAAAATCTTATACCATGTACCAAAATAAAGTCAAAATGAGTACCCAATTTAGATATAAAGGCTGATATTATAAGCAAACTAGTAGAGCAAGAAATAGTTTGCCTGTCAGATTTATGGAGAACAGAAGAATTTATGACCAAACAAGAGATAGAGAACATTATGAAATGCAAAACGGATAATTTTGGTTACATTAGATTCAAAAGTTTTTGCACATACAAAGCCAATGCAACCAAGATTAGGAGGGAAGCAGGAAACTGGGGGAAAAAAATTTACAACCAGTGTCTCTGATAAGGGCCTTATTTCTAAAATTCATAGAGAACTAAGTCAAATTGATAAGAATACAAGTCATTCTCCAATTGATAAATGGTCAAAGGATATGAGTAGGCAGTTTTCAGATGAAGAAATTAAAGGTATCTACAATCATATGAAAAAAAAATGTGCATACCCTTTGACCCAGCAATAGCGCTTCTAGGGCTGTATCCCAAAGAGATCATAAAAATGGGAAAAGGACCCACATGTACAAAAAATATTTATAGCAGCTCTTTTTGTGGTGGCAAAGAAATGGAAATTGAGGAAATGCCTGTCAATTGTGGAATGGCTGAACAAGTTGTGGTATAATAATACAATGGAATACTATTATGCTATAAGAAATGATGAGCAAGGAGACTTCAGAAAAACCTGGAAAGACTTGTATGGACTGATAATAAGTGACATGAGCAGAAGCAGGAGAACATTGCACACAGTAGCAGTCACATTGTGAGATGACTAACTTTGATAGACTTAGCTCTTTTCAGCAATGCAAGGATCTAAGACATCTCCAAAAGTCTTGTGATGGAAAATGCTGTTCACATCCAGAGCAAGAACTATAAAGTCTGAATGTAGATTGAAGCATACCATTTGATGTTTTTTTCTTCTCTTTTGTTTTGTTTCTCCTTTCTTGTGGTTCTTCCTATTGGTTCTACTTCTTCTTTACAGCATGACTAATGTGAAAAGATGTTTAATAGGAATTTATGTGCAGAGCCTATATTGGATTGCATGTTGTTTTGGGGAAGGAGGCAGGGAGGGAGGGGGAGAAAATTTAAAACCCAAAAGCTTATGGAAGTGATTTTTGCCAACTAAAAATTAATTATTTAATTAAAAAAAGAAAAGAAAAAATAAAAAGTATATTTCTTTCTGTCCCTATTCAATTTTCTCTGGAGGTCAACCATATTTAACTTTTCTAAAATACTATTGATCTCCTTTACTTGTTTAATTTTTTATTTTGTGGTTAGATTTATCTGGTTCTGAGAGGGGGAGGTTGAGGTCTCCCACTAATATAGTTTGGTCTTTATTTCTTCCTATATCTCCCTTAACTTCTCCTTTAAGAATTTGGATGCTATACCACCTGGTGCATATATATTTAGTAATGATATTACTTCATTGTTTATGGTACCATTTAGCAGGATGTGGTTTCCTTCCTTGTCTGCTTTCATGTGATATAATTTATCCCATTCTGCCTCCATCTTTCCTCTTCTCCCAATACAATCCTTCTTTCCACCCCTTAATCATTTTTTGGTCATCACATTAAAGTCAACTTATACACATACTTTCTAAGTATATACCTTCTTACTGACTTAATAGAGATACAGTTGTTAAAAGTTATGAGCATCATCTTCCTATATAGGGAGGTAAACAGTTTAACCTTACTGAATACTATGTTTTTCTTTTTTCTTCCCTGTTTATGTTTCTATGCTTCTATTGAGTTTTGTATTTGAAGATCAAATTTTCTGTTCAGCTCTGGTTTTTTCATCAGAAAATTTTGATAGTCTCCTATTTCACTGCATGTCCATCTTTTTCCCCGGAAGACTATGCTCAGTTTTGCTGGGTAGTTGATTCTTGGTTGTACTCTAACCTCTTTTGCCTCCCAGAATACCGTATTCTAAGCCCTCTGATCCTTTAATGTAAAAGCTACTAAGTCCTGTGTAATCCTGACTGTAGCTCCTTGATTTTTTTTTTTTGGCTGCTTGCAGCATTTTCTCTTTAATACGATAGTTCTGAATTTTTTTACAATATTCTGTGGAGTTTTTATTTTGAAATCTCTTTGAGAAGATGATTGGTGGATTCTTTCAATGACTGTTTTACCCTCTGGTTCTAGGATATCAGGGCAGGTTTCCTCGATAATTTCTTGAAAGATACTGCCCAGGCTCTTTTGTTTTTGATCATGGCTTTCAGGTAGTCAAATAATTCTTAAATTATATCTTTTGAATCTATTTTCCAGCTCAGTTTGTTTTTTCCAACGAGGTATTTTATATTTTTTTCTGTTTTTTTATTCTTTTGATTTTGTTTGACTGATTCTTGATGTCACATAGAGTCATTAGTTTCCATTTGCCAATCCTAATTTTTATGGAATTACTTTCCTCAGTTAGCTTTTGTACCTCCTTTTCCATTTGTCCAATTCTACTTTTAAAGGAGTTGTTTTATTTGGTGGATCTTCTTTTTCCATTTTGTTACTTCTAATTTTTTTAAGGAGTTGTTATCTTCAATTTTTTGTGCTTCCTTTTCCTAACTGTTGACTCATTTTTTTCATAATTCTCTTACACATTTCTCATTTATTTTCCCCAATTTTTCTTCTACCTCTCTTACTTGATTTTTAAAATCCTTTTTGAGAAATTTCAAAAGGACTTTTTGGGCTTGAGACCAATTCATATTCCCCTTTGAGGCTTTACATGTAGCATTTTGACATTGTCCTCTTCTGAGTTTGTGTTTTAATCTTCTCTGTTACCATAGTAGTTTTTATGTTCAGGGCTCTTTTTTTTAATTAATTTTTAAAAGTTGAGTTCTGCTTCTGGAGTATGTGGGCATTGTTCCAATCTTCTTGTGTTGGAGCCTATAGGCCTGGTCACTGCCTTTCCATGACAGGCCTTAGGTGCTGATGGCTTGCCCACTGTATTGAAGTGGTCTGGCCAAGTTGTGCCTGTTGCGCTAGGGTTCCAGGGCTCACAGTTTGCCTTTTGCTCAGGGACTGAAGGCTATGCCACTAGTCTGCTGAGCTAGGACCTAGGGCCACCAGTTGCTAATCTGTTCTCTGGCTAAGAGCCTCCTGCTGGCTTGCCTGGACACCATGTGCAGTAGGCTGCACTTCCCTTATACCGAAGAGACAGACCTTTCCTGAAGTCCTTCTAAATTGTCTTGGGCTTGAAAATTGTTTCACTCTGTCTTTTTGTGGTTTCTGTCACCCTAGGATATATTTAGAGGCTTGATTTAATGTTTTTTCTGAGGAAAACCAGGGAGAGTTCAGGTAACTTCCTGGCTTTTCTCTACCATCTTGGCTCTGCCAATGAATGACATCTTAATATATAATAATACCCCATTTTCCCATCTATCAAATATTTTTCTCCTATCTCTTGGACAAGGTGTAACCTATCATTACTACATTTCAGTCGTGAGTCATATACCACCAAATCTCACCAGTATCCACAAAGTTAAATTCACCACCCTGTATTAAAGTTTCTACTTCACTCTGTTGATGTTACCTCCTTCATGGATTGGTATACAGACACTGTAGTACACGAATACCATTTCTACCCTCTTCTGAGACATTTTCTACTATAGATGACTATACTTCCCTACTGCTACATCATATCAATTTCCTCCTTGGTATTACAGTTAGGATCTAGTTGTGAGTAATATTTGTCCTCCTCCCTATTGACCATTCCCTAAACAAACATATCCCCACCCAAAATTGACTAATCATGTTTACTAAACAGCCTTCCCATTCTTCTAGCTTTCATGCTTCTGTTGATATTATTATCATTCTCATCTACCAGACCCAATACCTCTGAGTCAACTTTTTCCTTTTCTTTTCTCTTACCTCTCATATCTTTACAGGAAAAGCCTTGTTAATTGTACCGCCATAATTTCTTTCATCCATATCTTTCTCTCCATTTACTGTACCCCCCACCAAGTTCATTACTAAAAAATTACTTCTTATGTACTAGTGTAATAAAGACTAAATTCTCTCTCTTCTGGAAGTCTTTCAATATGTAATTCATCTTTCAGAGACCTCCTAAAACAATCTTCTCAAGACATATATCTTTGCTTTTTTTTTCTTCTGTAAAAGTTTCAATCATTCCACCATTGCCTAGAAGATAAAATATGAACTCCTGTAACATTTTTTCTCCTCTACAGAAGTCAGAAAATTTGGGGTTATATTTGAGTTCCATATACCTCTTCCATCCTATTATACCTCTTTTAGAAAGGAGCCTTTGGTGAGATGACTGATCCTACGCATTGTTCCCAAAGGGAGACTTGCTCCAAGGGAAAAATGGGATGGTAGATAGGCATCCTCCTGAACTTCTAGACCTGTGGGGGTGCTGACATATCTAGGGGATTTATTCTCCAAGAGCTAGAGGATGAAAGATATCAGATTGTGA
Source organism: Phascolarctos cinereus (assembly GCF_003287225.1). Classification (NCBI taxonomy): domain Eukaryota; kingdom Metazoa; phylum Chordata; class Mammalia; order Diprotodontia; family Phascolarctidae; genus Phascolarctos; species Phascolarctos cinereus. The sequence continues at coordinate 245,091,568 of NW_027555625.1, forward strand.
ATTTCATACTGCTCCAAACTAATTTGGAGGATAGATATCTATTTGAACAAAGAGAGAGGTGGTGTGTTCTTAACCAATGGGCAAATGTCCATGAGGTCAGAGAGGTAAGTAGATAGCAATCCAGGCTGAGGATCCTCATTTAGCACTACAATCTTTCTTTCTTTTTTTCTTTCTTTTCCTTCCCTCTGTCCACATAGGGTATCATACCCTTACCTGACAGCACTCTGCCCAAAGGAATGTAAATTCTGATCTCTGAAACCTTGAAAGATATCTTGAGGTTTATGGGCTAGATTTTTTTCTTAAGGACCTTGCTTTAAATCCAAATCATTATGGCTCTCATTGATTGGCCAACAATAGGTCCCAGGCCAAGCTCCACTTGTTCATTTTTTGGGCCTGATTGGCTCAGAGTGAATGTAAATCACAATTGTTACTCTTTTGGCCAGAAACCCTGAGGGTCTTCCCCTCCCAGATTGTTTTTTTTTTAACTAGGTACAAGAGTCCATTCATTCTCTGCCTCATTTCTTACTTAGCCTTAATCACTGAATGGGCATTTCCTTAGTCAAACTGGGACTTGAGAAAGACCTTAGCTTGAAAAGACCAAAGTCTCCCACTGCATTCACAGCCATCTCTAGTCATTTTGATCTATATCTTGCCACTGGACCCAGATGGCTCTGGAAAAAGTGAGATTGGTGACTTTTCACACCCCTCTCTCACTTAAATCCACTTCACTAGCATGTCATGACATTACCTTCCTGATGCCACAACAACAACAACAACAACAGAGTTGTGTACAAGGAGTCCATGTGTCTTCAATTAAAACAAGATCACTGGAGTTCATCTTCAATCATATAAAACAGGCTAAGCCTCTGAAGGTAGGTTTTGACTGAGGAACTACGCCAATGAAAAGAACCATTATGGGGCAGAGAAAAATAATTAATGACCTATAAGCGGTGAGCCACTTCACAGGCCAGCAGTAGAATTATGACCAGAAAGCATTAATGGTTGGGGGATAGGAGTAGAGGGAATGGCATCCAACTGTTCTACAAAGAACTACAAGCAGAGAAAAGAGCTACATTGAATAGAATAACTAGGAGAAAAATTAAAGGGAATGCCTAGGAGTTCATGTGGGCAGCATCCACTGAAACTATGGAATCAAGACATTAAAAGAAGCCACATTACAGTTAATATCTACAAGGAGTCCAACCCAGGGAATGATTGTAACTGACTATAAAAGCCTCTGACTGATGGCTTCTAATAGATGTAGGGGGGGGGTGGGGTGGCATTATCTTACAAGAGCTTGTTGTATGCCTGATTTGTTTCCTTTGACTTGTAAATGAACAAATTCATTCATTGATTTTTGTGAGTCATGTGCTTGGGAGAGGTTAATAATGGTATACATACCAGGTGGTGTTAAGTACTGATCAATAAACATTCATTTTGCACCTACTAAAAGTTCCAAGCACTCTATGCCAAGTGCAAAGGATACAAATGCAAAAAAGAATTTCCCTGCCCTCAAGGAATTTGTAATCTAATGTGGAAAACAATACACAAAAGGAAACTAATAGAGTTGGGGTAAGAAGGAACTGAAAGCAGAGGTAGAGTAGAGAAGACAGAGAAATCTCAAAGCAGTCTAACCAAGTGAGAAATGAGGAAATATCTTAGTTCAGTTGTCTCTTTAAATAGAGGGTAGGAGTTTATGACCTCAAGCTCTAATCATAGAGCCAGAGGATAGTGATGAGGTAAAGTACCAAGGCTGCTGATGAGAACTTACAGGATGATGAATTTATCCCAATGAGCTTCCTAAGGCACAGTGGAGAAATTAGTCAGAGAAGTACCAAAATAGTGCATCCAGGTGAAAAATGAGGTGTCTGTATGAATTTTCTCTTTAAGTGGAGGTTTGTGATTGATGGTTTCATCTTCCAACCAGATTGTGAGGTTCCTTTATTGTCCAGGTGGAAGCAATGAAGAAAAAAAAAAGAAAGAAAAGAAAAGAAAAAAAAGAAAAATCATTTCAAATATTCCCAAGCTTTCTTTATATGTGACAGTATCTGACACAAAGATTACCCTCAGCCTAAAATTTAAGGCTCTGTAAAATGTGGCTCTGATCTCCCTTTCCAGATATTTGAATGCACAGCCTTCAAAAACTCTACCCAGAAAAAGTTTGCTACTAACTATTTTCCATTCTTGTCTTTCTGTCACACCTCATTGCATTCAAAGAAACCATCTCCATGCTTGTAATAATACCCTCTCCACTCTTCTCTCTCTTTAAATCTTTCTTAGGTCTTAGCTCAGTGCTGCCACTCTCCCAATCCCCATGAAGATTTTCTCAATCCATCTGACTGAAAGTGATCTTTTTTCAAATTTCTCATGTGGCTTTTCCTCATTCTCTCTTCTACATGAATTATATTCTGCCTTGTAATTTTGTATTACAATGGAGCTATGATATTATTGAAAAGAAAAGTAGTCCCTCTGATACAGATTGTAAATGATCCATATCCTTCCTTGTTCATGCTTTTCCATAAGTCAGCTACAGAATGCAGCAGACCTGCCTCTTGAACTCTTGACATTGTAGGAATCCTATCCCATGTGGTATTTATTTATGTACATCCCTTATTTCCCAAATTAGATTATACAGTACTAAAAGACAAGGGCGTGTCATTTGTTGTCATTGTATTCACAGCACCTAGGGCAGTATCCTTTACATAGTAAGCATTTAAGAAATATTTCTTAAATTGCATTACATTGAATTCCTAGCTCTCATTATATAAACTCCATCCTTGTTCAAGAACAACCAGGTATTATTTTTTTTTTACCCTCACACCATGGTTCAGAAAGTCAAATTCTTTTTCTCTGACATAATTTCATAGATAGCTGATTTCCCATTCACCATTTTTTTTTGCCTTCAGTTGCTAACAATGATGAAAATACCACATGTGCCCTTGAATCTTACTTAGGATTTTATAATCCCTAAGGATTTTTCCAGGTTCCATCTGGTGATATCATTTGTTCCCACATGGATCACTGGTAGTGGTCCTCAAATTTGATATGTCTCAGGTGGTTCTTTGTCACATGCAGAATGCACACTCTGGGAAGAAAGCTTACCTCCTAATTGTTCTTGTCAGTTCAACATATGGCCACATCTGTACTTCTTAACAGGAAGTCACCTATCACCATGACAGGTATCTTCTTCCTAGAACCAGTAACAGATGTCTTCTTTCTTAGTAACATATGTGAACTCCCTTGTCATTTCATAAAATATGAGGTAGGTCTAGAATCAATATGTACAATTCCAGATACACAATATCTGTCTGTGAAGGATTACTTCTTCACATCATCAATGCCATTGTTTCTGCACCAGGTAGCTAAGTCTATAGTAACAACAGATTTGCCAAATTCTGATGGAATTTACAGAGACAAAAAAGGCATTTTTTTTTGGCTTGAAGAAGAGTCAGAAATTTTCCCCCTGTAATTCAACAATGGGCTGCAAAGTATTGTGTTTGTCACTGGGGATATAATAATAGGTATAGAAAGATGCAGAATACAGATCTCAAGGAACTTATAGATGAAAAGGGAAGTAAAAGCACATGAAAGTGATGATATACACATACACACACACAGATCGACTATAAAAGAAATGTCCAAGCAAATATAATAAGGAAACAGAAGAGGGAGACAATGGTTTCATCAGGGTGGAGGAAGGGTAAAAGATGAGGGAAGAAAGGCTTTGTGGAGGTGGTGGATTCTGAGTGGTCTTCTTGAAGGAAGGGAAGTCCTGCCATATGTAGAACGGTTGGAAGCATTCAATTAAATGCATACAAACAAAGATATGGAATTGGTAAAGATTAGAATGAGAACTAGATAACACAGAGAAATCAAGTTTGGCTGGGATGTATCATATGTGATAGCTGATACATAAATAAATAACAAATAAGACAAGGTGAATAAGTTGAAGCAAGACTGAAGAAACCTTGAATATTAGAGTCAGAGGGGTATACTTTATTTGACAGACAATGAGTAACTAGTAAAAAGTTTTGAGTAGAGGAGGGGCATGACCAAAATGATGTAGTAGAAAAATTACATGGACAATAAAGCAGGAAATATATTAGAAATGGAATTAAGGCACAAAACCAGTATAAATATAATATAGTATCCAAGGCCTAAAGAGGTAAAAGCTTGAACTAGAAAAGTAAAGGAATGAAGAAGAGGGGTAGTATGAAAGAAATATCACATATATTGAAATGACAGGATTTGGCAATTGATTTTCTCTATTGAGTGAAAATATATAAAAAGAGTTAAAAGAGGTAGCAATGACTCCAAGGCTACAAGCCTGAGAGTCTGTGAGGATAGTGATACCCTTAACAGAAGAAAAGAAATGAAAAATGGATTTAGGAGTGAGAAGCAGGTTAAAATAATTATATAACAAATTTCATATTTGTTGGGTTTGAGGTGAAGAAAGGGCTTCCAGAAAGAATAAACTGATAAAAACATACAGCTAGAGTTATGGGAAAATGTTAGGGGCAAAGAGAGGTTTAGAAATTATCTGTATAGAGATGATAATTTAAATAATGGGACCTGATAAAATTCCTTAGAGAAATTATAGAAAGACTGCGCTCAGGGCCTGTGAAGGAATTTGGAAAATAATCTCATTAAAAAGGAAATACAAGAATGAGTAAGTAGAAAAAAATGTAAGATCAGGAACACTCAGGGAAGTACATGTGAAGCCATGAAAGTTCAAAGTCATGGAAGCAAAGGGAGGAAATAATATTGACCTGTATTTCCAGACTTATGCTACAACATTCCTTTTCATGAGCTCATCCACACCAAACTCTTGGACTATGATTTACAAAGGCCTGTGTGCGGCACTGAAGACACACACACACACACACACACACACACACACACACACAAAAACCACCCTGAAATATGTCATTTGCCTAGTAAAGACCATTTCTTGATTTTCTCCAAAAGCACTTAGAAGTTACCCAAGACTGAAAGCTAGCAGTGGGTAAATGGTGGAAGATAAGAGGGGCAAGGCTAATAGATTTCAAGGGGACAAATCTGATAGACTAGAAAGACAAAGAAGACTTGAGGACCTAGTTGTGGAGTATGGGTCAAGAATAGATATGGAAGGAATATGCAGGAGCTTATTAAGACCAAAAGGAGATGTACATGGAGTATCTTATAGACCTGAAATTGTAAAAAAAAAAAATAGCGCTAAGAAGAAAGTGACAGTGCTCTCTACGTAGTGGGCACTTTATAAATATTGATTGAAAAAGTTTGGTAGTCCATAAAGGACTAGAGCTTGTGATCACACCTCATCTACAGGATAGCTTTCCATTGTATCTCAGGGCATTACATTTAATTTGTAGGTGGCATTGAAAATCTAATCCTATTCAAGAGAATAAGAGTTAACTGAATCTAAATTTACAGAGGTATCTACCGTGATTCCCACTGATTAAAAATAAAAATTTGGAGTAGTGTCTAGCTCTTTATTCTTCTCAGAGATTAGACAACCTTCTGTTATAAGCTTTATCTCTACGTATCTATCCACTACACAAACTAATAATCTAAGAAGTTCATTCATTCATTCATTCATTCATTCATTCATTTCATCATAATTTATGTATTTATTAAGAAGCATATATTTACCCAGTCAGAATCAGGCCTTCATCATCATCCTAAAGCAAAATTGTTCCTCCTTTCTGAGCTTATCAAATATTTCTGGGACTTGTTCACGTGATCACAGTTCAATAAAGTCACCTCCACCTAGGAATAGACAAACAAGTCACATACAGTACTTTGTGTGAAATCAGTAAAATACATAAATAAATCTTTTTTTTTTTAAATCTACCGTTTGTCTATGTTCCCATGGCCTCCTACAGAGACTGGCAGTCTCCACATCGCACAATCTGAACACAAAATTTCTAGGATTTACATAGTCTGATATACTTAAGCTTTGCTGATACTCCTCACATGAGTTGGCAAAAGAGTATAGGCAAAGCAACATAGTTTTCAACTTATATTTGACTTACACATTCAGTAGGACTAATCTAGAAATGAAAGATTTACAACAGTGAGTCCATGGAACCTGTCTCCTGTAGCTACAATGCATCACTTCCTGCTTTGGACTTTTTGGAATTATTTCCTAACACATCAATAAGATCAAACCCTTCTGGTCTGTCATTTTGGTGCTAGCAGAAGAGATGAAGACAAAATGAGCGAGTACTTCATGAAAATGGTTCAAAAACCTAGTTCCCATCTCTCCCTTCACCATTTGCTTGAGAAAGAAAAAGGAAGGTACACAGAGGTTTGTCTTTACATGTAAATTCTCCATGTTAATATTGCTTCTGCCTAATTTATTTTCCAGATGATGAAACCAAGAGTTAGAGATGAGAAATAACCTGCCTTGGGTAATCACTCAATAAACATTTATTAAGTACCTAATATATACTTATTACTATTTCTTGGTACCAAAATTAATTGATTTAATTCAATTAAAAATGAATATAGCCAACATTTATTAATCTTCTACTATGTGAAAGATCCATGATAGGTGCTAGGTGTCCCTGCTGTCAAGAGGATTACATTCTATTGAAGGATATGACATGTAACTAGATAATATACACATGCATGCATTTATATCGCTATATATATGCATATATATTATACACATACAAGGATATAAGTATTTGCAAAACAATACAAAATTATTTTAAGATGGACCAAACACTAACAACTTAAAGATTTATATAAAGTCTCATGTAGGAGCTAGCTCCTGAATTGTCCTTTGAAGGAAGCTAGGGATTCTATGATAAAGAAATAAGGAAGAAGAACATTTCAGAATGGGGGAACCACTCATTTGTAGACAATTAGGTGAGAGGTGGAATTTTTATTACATTAGGAATAGGAGGCAGGACATTTTGACTGAGATGTGGAGTTCTGGAAGCTGGTGGAGAACAACATGAACAGGATCCAGAAAGGCATATGGAAGTCAGACTGAGGTGAGTTTCAAATGTCATACAAAGGATTTTCTTTTAATTTTTATCCTAAAAGCAATAGGCAGGCAATGAATATTATTTAGTATAGGAATAACATGGTCAGGAATGTGTTTTAGGAATATCAGCTGGTGGAAATAAAAAAAAGAAAAGAAAAAGCATGGATCAGTTTTGTGAAGAAAAAGTCTCATTAGAAATTTTCTAGTGTGTTGGCTTTCTAGCTGGTGATTTTGATGCATTTCGCTTAAGCATTTAACTTGAATTCACAGCATGGCATCAGATAAATCTACCTATGTCAGAAAAAAAGAGAGAGAAGCAGAGAAAGAAAAAAGAACTCTATGTATGTATCTATCTATATATAATAATTGAAACAGATGTTTTCAGATCTTCCACCAAAAAGAACTCATTGTCCTTCCACCTTAGGGTAGTGGGTAACTGTATTGGTGTATCTTGGTTAAACCTTTAGGGTATTATTAATAAAATAAAGTCCTGGTTTATTTGTGTCATTTCTTTTTGAACTTTCCTCGGCCAAAGTGGCTATGCCCCCAAATGATCAAATTCTGTGGTTTCCTTATTCAATAAAGCTTTCTTCATCTTTGGGAAAATGAGCCTCCTTCCTACTTACTGCCACCCTGACAGTGTGCCCTGGAGGGCATTAGGAGTCAAAAAGAAGATAAAGAAGATGATGGTTCTTTTCCTTTTCTGAAAGTAGGTTAAGACAATGATAATGCTTTTTTTTATTAAAGAAAATACACACATACTTTTTAGCCTTTATATTCAATCTTTTTTTAAAAAATTCTACAGACAAAGTAGAAAACAAAAGTCTCAGACAAGTCTTCATATTAAAAGGGGGAGTAGAATGCAATGGAAAGAGTATTGAACTGGACTTTAGGAGGTTTTGGATCCAGCTCTGCAGTCTACTCACTATGAAACCTTGGACAATTCTTTTTTGCCTCTGGGGCTCAGTTTCCTTAGCCATAAATGAAAGAATTGTACTAGGTAATTTCCAAAGTCTAGCTTTGATAATTTACTGGGGGGAGTTATAGCCAGCAACACCATTAAATATTAGCAAAAACGTTTTGCTATCAGTGTTGTTTGTCCACACAGATTTACTGCATCTTGAAAGCAGAAAGCAGTGACTGACGTAGGAGCTAAAATTGGAGAAAGAGGGGGGGAGGAGAAGAGAAGAGAGGAGAGGAGAGGAGAGGAGAGGAGAGGAGAGGAGAGGAGAGGAGAGGAGAGGAGAGGAGAGGAGAGGAGGGGAGGTGAAGCATGAAAATGCAATCCTAGCAACATGAAATTAAAAAGGCAAGGGAGATTAAGGCCCTCAAATCTTTTTTTTTTAATGTTTCAACCAGAAACCATGGATCTTACGCCTTCCTTGAGACTTTTCATTTATTCATGATCAAACAGTAAATAAGAAAGCTCTTCTCACAAACAATTGTTTGTTTTCAAGAATTGCAAGAAATTCAATGCACACCACTGGGTGCTTGCTTTCCATGACCATGAGCTGATATGATAAAAGTGAGGGCAAGGAAGAATACTGGTATTGATAGGTTATATTCTTATAGATAACCTTGGCCACCCCATCCTCAGTACTCACCTGCCTTCAAATTGAAAAAAAAAATCAAAGTATATTAAGAAGGAAGAGGCAAGATTTACACTTGTTCTCTTGGATCAAATCTACAAATAACTTTTATTTTCTTATTTTTGCTTAAGGCAACATATTTCTGTTTTCCTATCCACTGCTCCCCTTCATTCATCCCCCTCATACTTCCCCCAACTAAAACATTTACATGGAAATTGTTTTTAATACAGTTTGACACAAAAAAGTGCCAAGTGAAATTCTCCAAGTGTCCCACTGACTTGCCCCAGGTCGAGTGATTTAAGTATTGTTTCTTTTTTTCCTATACAAAATGGTGTATACACAGTCCAATGACTGTAGTTAGCAATTTTTTAAAATTCACTGTTTTATTTTTTTCTGTTACATGTGAAAACAATTTTAACATTCTTTTTTTTTTCAAAGTTTAGTTCCAAATTCTTTCCCTCTTTGAGAAGGCAAGTAATTTGACATGTTATACATGTGTTGTCATGCAAAACATTTCTATGTAAGTCATGCTGCAAAAGAAAACAGATGAAAACCCCCCCCAAAATTAAAAATAATATATTTTTGATCTGCATTCAGGCTCCACCAATTCTTTCTCTGGAGAGGTACAGCATCTTTCATCATAAGTCCTTCAGAATTGTCTTGAATCATTATACTGCTGAGAGTAGCTGAGTTATTCAGAATGGATCATCATACAGTTTTGCTGTTGCTGTGTACAATGTTTTCCCAGTTCAGCTCATTTCCCTTCACATTAGTTCACAGAATTATTTCCAGGTTTTATCTGAGAGCATCCTGCTCATCATTTCTTAGAACACAAGAATATTCTATCACAATTATATACAACTTGTTCAGCCATTCCCCAATTGATGGACATTCCCTAAATTTACAATTTTTGCCACCAATAAAGAGCTGTTATAAATATTTTTGTATGCATTACTCCTTTTCCTTCCTCTTTTTTTTTTAATCTCTGTGGGATACAGACCTAATAGTGGTGTTGCTGCATCAAGGGGTATACATGGTTTTATAATGCTTTGGGTATAGTTCCAAATTGCATTCCAGAATGGTTGAATCAGTATACAACTTCACCAACAAGGCATTAGTGTTTTAATTTTCCCACAACCCCTCTAACATTTATCATTTTCCTTTTCTGTCATATTAGTCAATCTGATAGGTGTGTGGTGGTTGCCCAGAGTTGTTTTAATTTGCATTTTCCTGATCAATAGTGATTTAGAGCATTTTTATATGACTATAGGTAGTTTTGGTTACTTTGTATGAAAACTGCCTGTTCATAGCCTCTCAAAATTTATCAGTTGAGGAATGGCTCTTATTTCTATAAATTTGACTCAGTTTTCTATATATTTGAGAAATGAGGTCTTTATCAGAAAAACTTGTTAATTTTTTTTCACAGTAATGATTACCAATTATCTATTTCCTTCCCCGTTTTCATCATACTCTCTCTCTCTCCTTTCACTCTGTCCCTTCTCAAAAGTGTTTTGCTTCTGACTTTTACCTCCTCCAGTCTGCCCTCCCTTCTATCAACACACCCAGCACCTTATCCCCTTTCTCTCCTACTTTCCTGTATGGTAAGATTGGAATTAGCTCAATTTTACTCCTTAAAGTAATTTTTTATTTAAACAGCCACAGGGAAATGTTCTCCTCTTTCCTCAGGGAGCACAGTACACTGCTATTTATTAACTTCTAAAATAAAGTTCTATAAAATTGGATGTATGCTTTCTTTCAATAAATCTCCCATTGGGAAGTAGGAGGTCACTATTATAGGTGGCTTATTAAGTCTCTCACATACACACATACACACATATATGCACGTAACTTATTATACACATACACAAATTATAGGTGGGTCAGTAGATAGAGCACTGAGCTTGGAGTCAGGAAGACCTGAGTTCAAATGTGACCTCAGACACTCACTAGCTATATAACCCTGGACAATCATTTAACTTTTGTTTGCTTCCATCCACTAGAGAAAGAAATGGCAAGCCACTGCAGTATCTTTGCTAAGAAAACCTCATACAGGGTCACTAAGAGTTGAACATGACTGAATGGCTGAACACATGCAACACATATAATATACAAGACCCATGCTTATGCATGTGTATGTTCATATAATGTATACCTGTATGCATTTATTATGTAAATATTTATAGATATATTTCTTTATATATATCCACATATACACACATGTAAATATGTTTATGTGCCTGTGTGTAGAAATACATTACATGTATAATTACATCTATGTTATATAATATACAAGTATATACACACATATATGGACTTAAACACATACATGCCTGTCTAAAAGTGAACATGGAAAAAGGAATTGGTCTTTATACGTGTAGGTCCTTAATGCTATTCCATTACAGTTGGCCCCCACAACATCTGTGACTCAAATTCTCAACACACATAGTTAATTTTTCTTACATAATTGATTGTAAATCTCTTCATTGATATAATTTAATGCAGTACCACATTTATAAAAATAAAACATTTCAGAGTTTGAAGACAGCTCCAAAGAAGTCTAATCCAACACATAACTGAACAAGAATCCTTTTCGAGAAAACAAAACCAACAAGAAAAAAATAACTTGTTTAACTAATGGTCATTCAGCTTCCAGTGAAATTTCTTTGCCCAGATGCTAGCAAAGGGAGACTAAGATGGAAAGTTGTTTTGGGGGTTCTGCTTTTGCCATCAACAGCTGTCAGGTTTTTGTTATCTATGTAGATGTAGCAGCAAATTGGAAGTCCTTTTACTATATAAAATCTTGTTAAAGTGCTTTTCACACATGCTTATTTTGTCAGTCCTAAAGAAAATAGGCAATTGGTCTTTATACAGTGTAGCATTAGATACCATTGTTCCCCCCACACCAGGAGAGGTACAGTGAAAAGACTTTAATATTTGAAATCAAAAGACCTATGTTCAAATACTGGTTTGCCACTTACAGCCTGTGTGCCCTTAAGTGAATCTTTTATTTATACCATTTAACTTTGGGTCAGTAAAGTTGTAACTATTCGCAGTAGTCCTATCCAAAGCATTAAACTTATGTTCATCCTAGTCTTGGGGTGGGGAACCTGTGGCCTCAAGGCCACATGTGGCTTTCTAGGTCCATGGGTGCTGCTTTTTGACTGAGCCAAAGTTTCACAGAACAAATCTTTTTATTAAGAAGATTTGTCCTATGAAGTTTGCATTCAGTCAAAAGGCCATACTTGAGGATCTAGAGGGCCACATGTTGCCTCAAGGCTGCATGTTCCCCAGTCATGTCAATTAGTCCTTTCTATAGGCAGCAAAATGTTCTGAAAAATTAACTTTGGTTTTAATGGATTGTAAGCGCAACATTAGTTGTATGATACGAAAGTCAAAAGTCTGCAGTGTTAGGCTGAATTGGAAGTAATAGTGTGTAGGATTAAGAAAATGATATTCCCACTATATTCTGTGCTAGTCGGAAGACATCTGGAGTATTATGATTAGTTCTTTGTTCCACACTGATAAAGCTAATAATATCTGTAAAAGGATAAGAGAGTTAAAGACCATGAGTTTTGGATATATGCATGTTGGTTGAAAAAACACCACCACCAAACAAAAAAAATTTGAGATATTTAACTTGGAAGAGAGAAGATATGGTGGGGGGGGCATAAGGCATGGTAATTATTTTCAAATGTTTGAAGGCTTGTTATGTGGAAAAGGAATTAGAGCAGATATCTTAACCTAAATTCCATGAACCCCCAAGGAGTCTATGGATAAATTTCAGGGGGCCTCTTCCCACAAACTTTTAAGTGAAATTTACCAAGGACTGCCAATTTCACCCTTAGAAAACCTCTCAAATGTGTCCTCTCCTGTGGCACTGCCACCACTTTTCTGTAGGCTGTCATCACTTCATGCCTTGATTACTTCCTGCTAGTGAGTCTGCCTGCCTCAAGTCACTCCCTACTTTGATCCATTCTGTAGTCGGCCACAAAAAGTGATTTTCCTGAAATGCAGGTCTGATCATGTGATACCCTCTATACAATAAATTCCAGTGGCTCCCTATTACTTCAAGGAACAAATACAAAATGTTCTGCTTGACTTTCAAAACCCTTCATAATCTAGCCCCTCTTACCTTTCCAGTCTTCTTACATCGTACTCCCCAATACATACCCTTCAATCCAGTGACACTGGCCTTCTGTCTGTTCAGTGAACAAGATGCTCTATCTCTTGAAGCACTAGATATTCTCTCAGGCTGTTCTTCGCTAGAAAGCTCTCCCCGCTCAACCCCAATTACTGACCTCACTGGCTTCCGTTAATTCCCAGGTAAAATCCTACCTTCTACTGGAAGTCTTCTCCAATTCCTTTTAATTCCCCTCTTTTAATTATTTCCTATTTATCCTATATATAGCTTACTTTGTAGATATTTGTTTGCATACTGTCTTGCCTATCAGATTATAAGCTCCTTGAAGGAAAGGAGCATTTCTTTTCCTTTTTTGTTTTTGTTTTCTGTATCACTAGCACTTACCCAGTACCTAGCAAATAATAGACACTTAATAAATATTTTGTATTAAAATTTAGCATTTCCTTCAATTACTAATGTATGTAACAAAATATTATTGAGAAGAGTTCATTAGATTGCCAAAGGGATCTATGATATAAAAAAGATTTAGCATACATAGATTAGACTTTTTCTCCCTGAGTCCAGTGGGCAGAACAAGGAAAAAGAAAAATAAGTGGAAATTACAAAGAGGCAAGTTAAGACTTAAAATTTTTCACAACACAGCTCTCTAAAAGTAGAATGGGCTGTCATGGGACCTGGAGGGTTCACGTTAACTGGAATTCTTCAAGTAAAGAGTTGGTAATCAATTGATAAGCATTTTTTAAAGTACTCACTATGTTTTGGGCATTACTGTTGCTGTTAGCAACACAAAGAAAAGAAAAATAAAATCACCCTTGCCCTCAAAAAGCTTACACTCTAGCAGTGAGACAACGTGTAATTATAAAAGTAGATCCAAAATATGTATGCAACAAAGCTAGGTAATTTTTGGGAAGTAGACAAAAGCAGTTGAGGAGGGATGAAACAAGAAATGGTTCATGTAGAAGGTGATGCTTGAGGTGAGTTTTAAGGGAAGCAACAGATTTTAAGAGGCAGAGGTAAGGAGAGGAGAAAGAGCATTCCAGGTATGGATCTTGTATAAAGGTAGGGACGTGGAAGATGGAGTGTCATGCGCAAGGAATATGAAGAATATCAGTTCAACTGGACTGTCAAGTGTAAGAAAGGGAGTAATGAATAAAATCTATGAAGGTGGAAAGGTAAGCTAGAGGCAAGCCAACTATATTGTAAAAGGTATTCTTTTTCATATATGATTCAGACTAAATGTCCATAGTCCTTTCCAACTATAAATAATGCGGTGCCATAAAATAATTTCATCTCTCTGTGCCTTATTTTCTTCATCTATACAATGAGGTAAATGGATTCCTCTGAAAAACTTCAGAAAACCTTTATGCCTCTAAATCTATGAACCTTTGACCTTATGATGGATAAATTTTCAACATTTTCCCATCAAATTACAGTTGTGACAAAAATATTTTTAAAGAATATGTTCCAATAAAACACCACCCTTTTGGCAAAATGGTGCCACTATTGAGGAGAAGGCATGTAATTTTGTCCCAAACATGAGAACTCACACCTGCCCAACCATTGTGTCTTCAACTGGACTTGAATTAAATCCTGTGCTCAATCTTGTATTTTTTTCCCTTCAAATTTTTGAATTTCTCAACTACATCAATCTTCTCATGCATCCCGTCCATCCTGTCCCCATTCATAAATGAATCTCATTTCCTTCCTCTGTCTCCAATATTTAGATACTGTTCCTACAATCCTTATTTAAACAGGCTTTTCTTAAGGCAGGGTTAAACTGTCACTCCCAGCTCTTAGTAGGAGGAGACACTGTGGTATCAGCACCAGTTAATGAGAAATTAAGTAGGAGATACTTCCTTAGAGCTGAGTTTTGTTAAGCAAGCAAAATGTAAAACCTTCACATCTTTAGTGATTGATTAATGACCTTTTAAAGGACCCTAGTAACAGGAACAATTGAAGAATGTGGGAGCAATTAGGGAGATTCTCCAAGGCAGTTCACTTATCAAAATGACTTAGACAAGATTTCAACTGGATCATTGCCCCTTATGCCTTAACTACTGTCAAACCATATCCAGCAGCCCCCAAGACTATTTTAGGCACATCAGCAAAATGCCACACTGAACTTTTAGCAGCAATTATAGACATAAAATATATTGGCCTTGTAGTGATTTAGGCTGAACTCTATAACAACCTCCATCCAGTCACCACTAATATCTCACCACTCAATCTGCTTAGCTTTGAGGGAATTCCTGGTTACCACTAGTGTTTTCCAGAAAGAAAAAAAAAGAAGTCATACTTTTGAAAGGTTAAAAGCTAAGCTGGCTAAAGCTCCTTTGTCATTTCATGTAATAGGACTTTCTTAACATGCTAATTGCTAATGTATAATACTTAAAGTTATAAAAATTAAAGCTGGAGAAAAAAAGGAGATAGATTTAATGAAATTAAAAACTCTGGTTTAGGAGGTAGAAACCTGGGTCTGAGTACTGTCATTGAGGCTACTGTTTCCCCTCTTTCTAAAATTCTTTATTTGTAAAATAGGACATTGATAGGACCAGATGATCTCTAATGTCCTCTCTAGATATAAATCTGATCTTATATCCTTGCTTTGGCCATCTGTCTTTTATCATGAGTATATAAAATCTTAGAAGTTCTTAGTTAAAAGGAATTAAGAAGTCATCTAATTATATATCTAGCTTTTTAGGAATATTCTCTACCACATTCACTACAGGTGGTCATACAGTCTTTGTTGGAACAACTCCAGTGATGGGTAACTCAGTACTTCTTGAGTAGGCAGCCCATTCTACTTTGGGTTAACTCTAATTTTGACTCTAAGTCTAGTTCTTGTTTTTGCCCTTGTTTTCTTCTTTTTGTTTTTCAAAAAGTGCATATTATGACATGCAAATACATACAAAGCAATCTACATACAAGATAAATAGGAAATAATTAACTGAGAGAATTATGAACTGTTTGAGAAAGACTTCTTGTAGAAGATTTTAGTCCATTTCTCTTGTTTCATTGATTGTATAGTCCCTGAGCAACTAGTGCCTTCCTCTGTTAGGTCACATTTTACCAATTCTGTGATTTTTTTATTTGCCTATTGATGTAAATATTGATTTTCACACTAGACCAGAATCTTCTTGATGGCAAGGACTGTTTCCTCTTTTTTTTTTTTTGTATTCCTTATGTGTAGTACATTGCTTAGAAACAAAATAAGCACTTAATAAATTAAGTTCGATAATTGAATTGATTGAGGTTCAGATAGATTGTGTTTTTCCTAAGATTGAGCAGCTGGTTTTTGATACCTTCAAGTTCTTTTTAAACATTATCTAATTTTGTAAGTTAGAACTCCTTTGAAATCATTAATTGGCATTCAGAATGCATAGTATATCACTATAACTTATATTTCTTGAAACATAAAGGAAAGATTGATGTATTTGGAGTCAGAGAACCCAGATTTAATTTTTAGTTCTGCCACTTACTATTTGTGTTACCTTGGGCACATTACTTAACTTCTTTGGGGTTCTATATTTTAATTTGTAAAATGTTAGATGTTGTACAAGATGACCTCTTTTAAGGTTCCTTACAGGTCTAAAACAATGATTCTAGCAACTCTGGATCAGGAATTCTGAACTTTTTTGTGTCACAGACCCCTTTGACAGTCTGGTGAAGCCTATAGACCTCTTCTCAAAATAGATGACAATCTATCTATGTCTCCTTATCTTGTGAAATTCTTACCCATGTCCTCCCATAAATTCTCCATAATTTTCCATAAATAACTAATAAATTTATCATTGATATATTAATTACAAAATAATAATAACTAACTAATGAATGAATAACAAATGTAAAAAAAACTTTCCATATATTTATAAATAGTGGAGGACTTCCTTTAAGTCTCTTGGTATTGCATAGTTACCAAGGAATCATAGAGCTGAGGAGTAGCCTTGTATTGGCCTTTGCTCTTCCTACATGGCCAGGCCATGTCCTTTTCTGTTCATGCATCTCTCTGATGATATCATTTATGACACTTCTTTGTTGGTAGTATGCTACACCCTGCTCATGGGCAACATACAACATTAATTCTTTAAAAACTATTATATTCCATTACTTTCAGCTACACAACCTCACAGAAATATTATAAAGATGGGACTTTAGCTCAGGGAGAAATATGAGTTCATTTAGAACAGTAAACAATTTCTCAAATGTAATTCAGTCTGTTCTCCTCCTCCTTGTCAAATGAAGTTCCACATTGATTATCTATCTATAGAAATGTGTACTAATAGAGCAGCTGCATCTGGTCTGAACAATTAGCATTCTTCATCTATTTGTTTTATTTTTCATGGATCAATAGTCTGAATTCTGCTGAGTAATTATGGATCTTACTTGAGTTTCCTCAGTGTTCCAGAGTATGATGAATGAAATTTAAAAGCATTTTTAAAGCATTTACTCTATACAAAGGACTGTACTAAGTGCTAGGGATACAAATAGAAAAGTAAGATAGTCCTTGTTCATAAGGAGCTCACATTTTAGTGGGGAAAACACTATATATGAAATGTTTTAGCTGGAAGTTAGATGCAAGGGTTCCACGGTCCTTAGGATATAGTGACAAAGGAAATAATAATGCCTCTTTCTTTAATGTCATTACTAATGATTAAATCCTATAAGTTTCTGAGACTGAGCTATACCATGGATTTTGGTAGCAAGAATTTTATTTTTCACTAGGTCTTCAGAAACTGTGGATGTAGCATCTGCAGAAAAAGTTGCCCAGAGTCATCTCCATAAGAATTGCTTCCCTATCATTGTATGATGGCTATAAGCACTAAACCAAAAATATAGCTATTCCAAAGACTCTTGTTTTCAGGGTTCTAGAATGTCTCCACAGGGATCTAAGGGCAGATGGTGGCCAAGGTGTTGTTGTTGGTGGTGTTTTGACTTGCCTGATACATGTTGCCTCCTGTTTAACCTTGTTGCTTCAGCTAGGCCCTAATGCCCTCCCTATGAGTGGCAGTTGTTTGATAATTAGAGTGGATGTCTACCCTCTTCTCCACAGTAGTTACTTTCCTAGATCATAGCTTTGAAATCTGGATTAGAAACAGAACTAGTGGGTAGGATGTGTGGGATGGCACTCCCACATTCATTTGCCCATCATTAGCAATTGGTCAGCAATTGATGCTTTTGTCCATAAGGAAGGTAGATCTATTCCACATAATAATCTATCCCCATAGTGTTTTCTATGGTGATTAGACTGCAAGCAAGTTGGATAGTTGGGGGGAGGGGGTTATTTCTATTTCCAAGGCTTTTGAATGAGTAAATGAATTTTTAAAAAAATCTACCTATTCCTTTCTCATACATTTTTTCAAGAATTTTCTTAATGCATGTACACATCATTCTGATAAAGATTTTGCAGAAATGACAAAGTAAGTATATTGGTTAATAATTATTGATACTTAGAGGGCAAAGCCAAGATGTAGCATACAGGCAACAACTCAGATGAACTCACCCAACATTCTTCTCCCCAAAACTTTAAAGTAACACCTCAGATCAAATTTTGGAGTGGCAGAGACAACAAAAGGTCAGGCTGGCTATTCTGGCCCAAGAAAATTGAGACTATCAACAAGAAAGGCCTGTGACGCCAGGGTGGTGGTTGGCTTGGAGTAAAGTGCACACGGTGGCAACACCAGCAGAAGGCCTTGGAGGCAGCTGCAATGGGAGCAGCAGCAGGTTCTGGAACTCAGCCCACAGACAGGAAAAAGTGTCACATAAGTGGTCATAAAGAGATTACAGGGTAACCTTTGTAGGCATTGGGCACAGGACCCTGTTCTATTGCCCATGTACAGTTCTAAATGACAGTGCCACAGTGAAGAGTAACACTGGAACTTGTAGTGAAGAGGAGCAGGGATACTAGTCATATTTCCAGGGGAGAAAAGATTGCTTATGGTTTCTCACAAGGGAGTAGGGGCCCTAATCTCAGTTCGAAGGCAGAAAGGAACACCAGCACTAAGAGCTGCAGAATAGCAGGGCACCTGGTCAAAGTTTCAGGGCCAATAGAAGCAGTAGCATATGTGGCTGTAAGGGATCAATATCCTTTCCTGGGTAAAGAATAGAGCATAGGCTCAAAGAGTAGTGACCACACTTCTTCTTGGATCATACCACTTTAGAAGCACCAAAAATTTACAAACATCCAGAACTAGCTATGAAAACAGAAGCACAAAACCCTGAAGTTTGGCTAAATACCTCATCTTAACCCAGGAACAGAGACCAACTTTAACAAAAGTTAAAAGTCAACAAATAGACTGAAAAAACAAGCAAACAATAAAAAAGAACTGACCATAAAAAGCTACTGTGGTGACAGGAAAGATCAAGACAGAAACTCAGAGGAAAATAACTATGTTAAGATAGCTTTTGGCAAAGCCTCAAAGGGAAAAAAAGTGAATTGGACACAAACCCAACAAGAATCCCTGGGAGAGCTTAAAAAGGATTTTGAAATTAAGAGAAGTTGAGGAAAAATTAGGAAAATAATTTAGTGATATAAGAATATTATGAAAAGTGAATAGTTTGATAAGAAGCACAAAAATACTGAAGAGAATAATATCTTAAAACCGGAATTAACCAAATGGTCAAAGTAGTACAAAAATCTACCAAAAATAAAAACAAAAAACAAAAATTAAAACTCCTTAAAAACCAGAATCAGTCAAATGGAAAAAAAAGAGGTACATAAATTCATTTCAGAAAGAACTCCTTAAAAAGTAGAATTGCCCAAATGGAGAAAGAGGTACAAAAGCTTATGAAAGAAAATAACTTAAAAATTGGGTTTGGTCAAGTGGAAGCTGATGTTTCCATGACACATCAAGAATCAATAAGATAAAGTCAGAAGAATGAAAAATAGAAGAAAATGTAAAATATCGCATTGGCAAAATAACTGACCTGAAAAATGGATGCAGAAGAGATAATTTAATAATTTTTGGACTGCCTGAAAACCACAAAAAGAGGCGAGACTTCAGATTTCCAGAAATCATCAAGGAAAACAGCCCTGACATTCTTGAACCAGAGGGTAAAATAGAAATAGAAAGAATCCACTAATCATCTCCTGAAAGAGATCACAATATAAAAACTCCCAGGAACCTTACAGCCAAATTCCAGAGTTTCCAAGTCAAGAAGAAAATATTTTAAGCAGCTAGAAGGAAACAATTCAAATATCATGAAGCCACAATTAAAATCACACAAGATTTAGCAACCTCTACATTAAAGAAGTAGAGGGCTTGAATCTCTGGAAGGCAAAGGAGCTAGGATTACAACAACAAAAAAAATCTACCCAGCCAAACTGAGCACAATCCTTCAGAGGAAAAAAAAACTGTCATTTAATGAAATAGAAAATTTTCAAATATTCCTGATGAAAAGACCAAAGCTGAATAGAAAATATGTCATTTAAACAAGACTCAAGAGAAGCATAAAATGGTAAACATGGAGGAAAAATCATAAGGTTAGACTATTTACATTCCTCTATGGAAATGTGATATATGTAACTCATAAGAACTGAGATAAAGAGAGAGAGAGACAAAGAGAGACATAGAGACAGACAGAGAGACAAAGAGAGACACAGAGAGAAAATCAGGAGAAAATGGGATAAAGGAAAATACAGAGTAATCATAACTGTGAATATGAATGGGATAAGCTCATCCATAAACAGAAGTAGATAGCAAAATGGATTAAAACTCAAAATCCAACAATATGTTATTTACAAGAGACAAACTTGAAACAGACACACAGAGTTAAAATAAAGGGCTAGAACAGAACTTAATATACCTCTGAGGAAGTAAAAAAGGCAGAGCTAGCAATCATGATCTCAGACAAAACAGAAGTGAAAATTGACCAATTAAGAGAAATTATCAGGGAAACTACATTATGCTAAAAAGTATCACACATATTGAAGTTATATTAAAAATTATGGCAAGCTTTTCTGCTAAAGCCTTCATTTCTCAAATGTATACTGAGTACGGAACTGAATCAAATTTGTAAAAATCAGAGCCATTCTCCAATGGATAAATGGTCAAAGGATATAAACATATAACTTTCAAAAGAAATCAAAGTTATCTATAGTCATATGAAAAATGCTCCAAATAACTATTGATTAAAGAAATAAAAATTAAAATAACTGTGAGGTATCACTTCACACATATCATAAACGACAAATGTTGGAGGTGATGATGGAAAAACAGGTGAACTAATGAACTGCTGGTGTAGTGAACTGGTCCAACAATTCTGGAGAACAATCTGGAACAATGTCCAAAGTGCTATAAAACAGTGGATACCCTTGGACATTATGCAATGCTACTAGTAGCTTTGTATCCCAAAGTGATTTTAAAAAAAGGAAAAGGACCTCTAAGTAAAAATATTCATAGCAACTCCTTTTGTGGTGGTAAATAATTGGAATTAAGGGGATGCTCATCTATTGGAAAATGGCTAAACAAATGATGGCATATGATTGGGACGGAGTATTATTATGCTTTAAGAAATGACAAGAGGCATAGTTTCAGAACATCACAGTAACAACTAAATATACTAAATGCAAAGTGAAGTGAGATGAATCAGGACATCACTGTGTAGTTGCAGCAATGTTGAAATGATGATCAACTATGAAATACTACCCTACTCCAAACAATACAATGATACAAGAGTTCCAAAGGACTCATGATGAAAAAAATAATGCTATCCACCTCCAGAAGAAGAACTGATTAACTCAGAGTGCAAATTGTAGTATAATTTTCTTGCTTTTTTCTTGCTTGCTTTGGAAATTTGGATAATATGAAAACATGTTTTACATGACTTCACATTTATAATTTTCATCATATTGTTTGCCTTCTCAGTGGATGAGGGAGACAGAGGAAGGAGGGATAGAATTTGCAATCCAAAATTTTAAAAGAAAATAGTGTTTAAATAAATAATAAATTAAAATGTCAAAAAAAAAGAAGATTGGGGACTTGCACTAGGAAGCATTTGAGAGTATTGAAAGTACCATGAAATTTCCCAAAAATGATCTAACCTGTACTGTTCTTACTACATTCTGAGCCCAACTTCAAAAAAAAATTTTTGCAATAACATTAACAAAGTAGTAACAAAATTATTCTGTTTTCTGCTTCCTGAAATTTAACAGAATTTACAAGGTTTTTTTTTCTTGAATTTTATTACTGCTGCTGCTGTTGTTGTTTTGTAATTATTACTGACATTGTTGTTCTGTGCATATATTGTAAGAACATGGATGTTTTTGTTCAAACCTGCCAAGACTGAATTTTATCTTTTTTAACTGTCTTTATCAACTTAATGGGCATAAGATAAAGACATTATGAATAAATGAAGCAATCAAATGTATTTATAGTAGCTTTTTGTGGTTAGAAAGAATTGGAAATCAAGCGGATGTCCATTAATTGGGAAATGGCTGAATATGTTGTAGTATGTGATTTTGATAGAATACTATTGTGCTATAAGAAAGAGAAGACATGAACTGATGAGAAGTGTACTGAGCAGAATTAATGCAAGATTGTACACAGTAAAAGCAATATTGTATCTTGTTCAGTCATTTCAGTCACTTCTGATCCTTTGTGACCCCATTTAAGATTTACTTGGCAAAGACACTGCAGCGGTTTGCTATTTCCTTCTCCAGCTCATTTGACAGATGAGGAAGTGAGGCATATAGGATTAAGTGACTTTCCCTGGGTCACACTGCTAGTAAGTGTCTAAGGCCAGATTTGAACTGAGGAAGATGAGTCTTCCTGACTTCAGGCCTGACACAGCTGCACATTTTATAATGAACAGCTGTGAATAACTTAGCTATTTTGATCAATACAATGATCCAAGATAATTTCAAATGACTTATATTAAAAAAATGCTATCCACCTCCAGAGAAAGAACTGGTGGAGTTTGAATGCAGAAATTAACATGAGTTTTTGCTTTCTTCACAATCTTTATATAAACTTGTTTTTCCCTCCACTGAGCTCTTTTTTAATAAGACAATACCACTTATAGTTTTCTTCTGCCTCCATAAGAATTTACAAAAAAACTAAATAAATAAAAGTTAATATTATAAACTTTTTGCTTGGTTGCCATATCTCATTTTTCTGATATATCTGTTGGCTATGGAATATTCTATACACTTTTATTCTAGTTATTATGTTAACTGTTTACACTGATTAAACTCCCTTTGCAAGTTGTGACAGTTTTTGACAACATGTGTCCTTTTGTCTATCCCCATCCCCCCTTTCTTTACCTTTAACAGCTTATTTAATTAGGTGAGGGTTGAGTTTCCTGGTGTTCATGCCAAATCTTATCATTTTTATTTTTTCTTCTCATTTGTACTTGACCTGTCTTTTAACAAGTCAATGCTATGACTTCACGCAGAAAATTAATTTGGAAAAGATTGCTTTGGGAATCAGTCATTTCCTGTCAGAATATAATCAGTTTCATTTTTTTTATAATGTTATTCATTGCTTGACATGTCCAGCACTTCATACTTCTTTTTTTGAAGAGATTATTCTTTCTATAAATGTTGTAAAGCTTCTGTATATTCTATCATTGGCATCTCTCATTTTTTTTAACATCTGAACTGAATTTTAATTGTTTTTTAGCATCTTTCATTACACCTAACTTTTATTTGAAACTACTGAATGTTAAAGTATATGTTGATTTAATATGGAGTGTCTTTTTGGCGTCTTCATAATATTTTCTACCTTCTCATATTCTTTGGCAGATACTAGATAATAAGTGTAACTATTTCCATGGCAATCTTTTTGTAATCACTTACGATAAACACTAAAAGACAAGCCAAATATCCTATGAAATCATTTTTCTTATAGCCTTTGAATGAAACAGAAAGTCAACTCATAATCTCTTTATTTGCCTTTCTAAGTAGAACCTGTAAGATACCCTTGACGATATTTTTCTTTTGTCTTCTGGTTTCTTTTATTGTAAGAATGTCAAGTTCGAGATAATTTAAGTTAGTTGAAATCTATGTGGTTTTTGGTACCCTCTTCTTTTTCTGAAATTCTACCATTACCACTGCAAAAGTAGAATGGTAGTTGTGTAAGACAAAGAACCATCTTGATTTGTTTTTCCTTTTAACAGTATCCCTGGCCAAATAAATAACAACCAAATGGCCAGACTTCTGGTAATATGCCTCTTCATATTTAAAGAGTTTATTTTTTAGAAAGCAGACATAATCTGTTGCCAAGACCGTACTGAAAGTCTTTCTAATAATGTAGAACCTGGTCAACTTTGGGCCCTGCTGGTATAGCCCTTGAGAGCTCAAAATTATTACTATAACATAAGAAAAAATTGAGTATGAAATTGGGGAAAATTTTGTGATACACATAAACATAAATGTTTACATGGATGTATGCTTCCTAGTATGTATGTATGTATGTATACATACACACACACATTTACATGCATGTGTACGCGTACATACAGAGTGTGTATGTGTCAGAGAAAGACAGACAGAAAGACAAGAATCTTTAATTTAACTCATTTCAGGAACTCTGAAGTAGGCAATGTGGAATAGGAGTGGACCTGGATCTTCGAGCAAGAATATAGGAGCAAAACGGAGCTGTAGTGCTGTCTGATCCCAGAAAGATGTTATGGATTTTAGATATTGCTACTTTGTGCAGGGACAGCTGAACTGTGAATCTAACCCTGGAGAAGTTATTTGTGACTCAGGCCTCCTGGATCTCCTGTACCACCCACACCCCAATACACACAGGACAAATAATAGAGATACAATGCAGTTGCTCTAACTTTTAGAAGGGATCCCAGAACCAAACCACCTCAGACTAGAACAAGACTACAACATCATCTTTTTAACCAAGGAAAGGTGACTGCAGGCTAATCCTGAAGAGCAGAAGAGGGCTCAGTTCACTTGTCTTGACACTAGAGAGAAGATGTCAAACTCAACCTCAGGCTGAGCAAGAAATGAAGATTTAAAACAACCCAATATTGGAAAAAGACAAATTAACAGCCATAAATGAACTTCAAAGACAAAAAAGCATCCTAAAAGCAGGTGAGTTTATAAGTGAATTCAATCAAACATTCAAAGAACAATTAATTCCAATACTATTTATAAAGATACAAAAGGAAAGCATCCTGCCAATTCCTTCAAAGAGATAAATACAGTTTTTCTATCCAAAGTCAGGAGAGTTAAAAGAAAAACAAAACTACAGACCAGTATTTTCGTATAAACTTTTATGTAAAAATAAAAACTAGAGTGATGTATCATAAATATTATACATTTTGACCAGATTAGATTCATTCTAGGAATCCAGGGTTGGTTCAATGTTAGGAAAAAACTATCATTTCACCATATTAATAACAAGAACAACAAAAATCATATGATTATGTCAATAGATATAGAAAAAGCTTTTTAAAAAGTGTAACACTCATTTCTACTAAAATATATGAAAATGGAAATAAATAGATGTTTTTCTTATTATGGTTACTATTATATATTTCAAACCATGAGTCAGCATTACATGTTGTCATAGTGCTTTCTAATAAGATTAGGAATATGGTAAAGATGCCTGCTGTCACTATACTTTCAATATAGTGCTAGAAATGCTAGCCATAGCAAAAGGATAAGAAGGAAAATGATGGGGGGAAAAAACATAGGCAGAGAAAAAACAAAATCATCACTTTTTTTGAAGATGATATGAACCATAAATGTCAAATGAATTTAAACGAAATTATTAGTAACCAAAAAAGTTGCAGGATATAAAATAAATGCATGTAAATCATCAGCATTTTGTATATTAACAAGAAACACAGCAGAAAGAGATACCAAAGTTCTATTGAAAATACTTACAGAATTAGGGGCAGCTGGGTGGTGCAGTAGAGAGAGCACCAGCCCTGAAGTCAGGAGGACTTGAGTTCAAATCCCTGTTCAGAGCAAACACTTGACACTTACTAGCTGTGTGACCCTGGGCAAGTCACTTAATCCTAATTGACTAAAAAATATACAGAATATATAACATATTTGAGAGGTGGCTAGGTTATGAAGGGCTTCGAATGCCAAACAGAATATTTTGGATTTGATCCTGGAGGCGATAGAGAGTCGCTAGAATTTTTTAAGTAGGTGGGTGACATGTGCATGCTTCGCTTTAGGAACATCAATTTAGTGGCTGAAGGCCAATGGAAGATGGATTGAAGCAGAGAGAGACTTAAGGCAGCCAGACTTGTCCAGAGGCCATTGTTACAATAGTCTGGGTGTGAGGGAATGAGGGTCTTCTGAACAAATTTATAAAAAATAATAGCTATTCTCCCATTGATAAATGGTCAGATGGCATGTCATGGCATACAAATGGCAGCTTTCAGAAGAAAAAATCAAAGGTATGATTAGTGAAACAAAATACTCTAAACCAAATAATAGTTAAAGAAATTCAATTCTTTCAGAATTGCAGAAAACATTCCAGAAAGAAAGAAATGCAACAATTAAAGAAGTACAAAAACAATTCTGAAGTATCGCCTCTTATCTATCATATTGGCTAACAGGAAAGATAATGGAGGCAATAAAGAAAAAAATAGGTATGCTAATGTATTATTGTAGGCAGCTAGGTAATCCAGTGGATAGAGTGTTGGGCCTAGAGTGAGGAAGACTCATATTCCTGAATTCAAATCCGGCCTCAGACATTTACTAGCTGTATGACTCAAGGCAAGTTGCTTAACCCCCAATTGCCTCAAAAAAAAATGATTAATCATGTTGACTTTTTTCCTAATGTTGACTCATTCTTGCATTTCTGTTGTTAATTCAATTTGGTCATAATGAATGAATACTTGGACAAAATGCTGTCATCTATCTGAAAGCAATTTGTAAAAAATTTTGACTCATTATGCATTAGTGATATTGGTCTATAGCTGTTCTGTGCTTTGGCCTTCTTTGATTGAGGTATATGCACTATATTTACATGAAATGAGAGTGCTTTATTTCTCATTTGTTAAAGAAAAATTTGCGTGGCTTTGGTATTAATTGGTCTTTGAAAGTTGGATATAATTCTACTGTGAATCTATTGGGATCAAGAGATTATTTTTTCTTTACAGCTAGTTCCGTAGCCTTTTCTGAGAATGGAGTATTTACTATCTCTACTTAATCCTCTTTTATTCTGTGTATTTTATTCTATGTTCTCACTATTTTTTTTAAGCATCTATCTGTTCAAAGCAAGTTCTCATAATTGTTTTCTTCTGTTTTCTACTTCACCTGTTCTTTTGCTATTTGCTTTTTTCCCTTTTATTTTTAATCAGTTGGCTAAGGTTTATTAATTTTATTAATCTTTTCAAAGAATCAGC
Source organism: Phascolarctos cinereus (assembly GCF_003287225.1). NCBI lineage: Eukaryota > Metazoa > Chordata > Mammalia > Diprotodontia > Phascolarctidae > Phascolarctos > Phascolarctos cinereus. The sequence goes on from NW_027555625.1 coordinate 245,118,614, forward strand.
TTTTAGTTTTATCATTTCATTTCAATATTATCTTGGGTTACTAATTTACTTCTCTAATTTTCTATAGCTTCTCTTTGGTAATTTATATGTGTTGCTTTGTAATTTTTAAAAGCATTATTAAGTTCATCAAGCTTCTTCTTTCATGTATAAAGATATATACACTGTGCGCGCACACACACACACACACACACACATACACACATATAATGCTATAAGTACTGGTTAGGCTGAATCCTAGAAATTTTGTTATGTTACATCATCATTATAATTTTCTTTGATTTATTGATGGATTATTAATTGATTTTTATGACTTGATTTTTGACCCACTCATTATTTAGGATTTTAAGAGACTTTATTTCAGTATCTTTTGTTTATTCTCTACTCCCCCCCAAAAAAACTGGTTATAGTTTTGGTATTGTTGTCATCTGGAAAGAATATATGTATTACTGATGCCTTTTAAAATTTATTTATAATGTTTCTATACCCTTATATATGGTTATTTTTTTTTTAGTTTTATGAGGTCTTAAAACTTGTGTATTTTCTTCAGAATTTCCATTAGCAACAGCCATGTCTTTTTGCTCTAGTTTGTACTCTAGCAATTTATTCAATTCTATATTCTCCTTTTTGTGCATCCTTCTTTCATATTTTTCCAAAAGACACAAGGTTTCCAATTTTTATTTTATTGCCATATGTCTTCTTGTAATTCAGCTAATTTTTCAATTTTGGATTCAGATTCTAAAGTACTTGGAGCATATACATTTTTATTTTGATATTGTTTGGTTTCCTCTGGTTTCTTTTAGGATAATATAGTTTACATGTTTACTTGCTTTATCTGATAATCTGACTTCAATTTCTTCTTTATTTGATTTATCTGATACATAGTAAAAGTTTCCAAGTCCTCATTTTTAGTCTCTGTATGTCTTTTAAAAATGTATTTCTTATAAGTACGATATGGTGTTGATTTGTTTTTTATTCATGCCTTCGTTCCTTTTTGGTTGTTTAATATATTTGCATTTTGAGTTGTAGTAAGTTTATATTTACTCCATTTCTCATTAATATTTTTCGCTAAATTGAGATTTTTTTTCTTTAAAAACAGTACTTTGGGGGTGGAGCCAAGATGGCTGAGTAAAAGCAGTGACTTGAGCTCTCCCCCAAACCCCTCCAAATACCTATTAAAAATGGCTCTAAACAAATTCTAAAGCAGTAGAACCCACAAAAAGGCAGAGTGAAACAAATTTCTAGCCCAAGCCAACCTGGATGGTTGATCAGAAAGGTATATCACGCAGGGCTGGAAGAGGAGTAAAGTCCAGCATGTGCACTCAGGCCACAGTGAACCCAGGCCTCAGAGAACTGAATCATAGGCAGCTGTGGCAGTTTCCAGACCTCTCAACCCAGGAACACCAAAGACAACTTAGAAGTTCAGTGGGGAAAGTCTGTTTCTGTAGTGAGAGAGAAGCTAGGTCTTCACCCCAGTTCCTGAGTGTGGCCTGGGGCATCAGCTGCCTCCTGAGCTTCTGGCCCACAGACTGAGGGGAAATCAGTTGGCTGATCAGAGGGGGTTTTCAGGGATCTCTTTGCCAGTGCTGAGGCAGGAATCTCTAGCTTTGCCCTTGCTTGGATCTGGGTCACAGTTCTGAGGGGTGGTCCAGGGGCAAGGAGGAACACTGGAGTGGTAGAGCTTGTAGTGGTGGTGCAGAGAAGATCCTCCTCACTGTTCCAAGAAAGAAAACAGCAATTCTGGACACTCATAGATCATAGCACAGGCCAGTAAAGGAGTAAACACCTCACCCCTTATCATACCACCTTGGAAGAACTGAAAATTTACAGGCTCCTAGAAGTATCTCTGAGAACAGCTGTACAAATGCCGGAAGCTTGGGACAGTGCATTCTCCACATTGGAAGCAGACTCCTACCTTAATAAAGAGTTTATAACTCAAGTAATTGGCTGAGATAATGAGCAAACCTCGCAAGAAGTGTCAGACCATAAAATCTTTTTTTGGTATCAAAGAATATCAAAACATACAACCAGAAGAAGACAACAAACTCAAAGCTCCTACATTCAAAGCCTCTAAAAGAAATATCAATCAATCACAGGCCTTGGAAGAGCTCAAAAGGGATTTTGAAAAGTAAGTAAAAGAAGTGGTGGACAAACTGGGAAGAGAAATGAGAGTGATGCAAGAAAATCATGAAAAACAAATCAGCAGATTGCTAAAGGAGACCCCAAAAAAATACTGAAGAAAATAACACCTTAAAAAATAGCCTAACCCAAATGGCAAAAGAGGTCCAAAAAGCCAATGAGGAGAAGAATGCCCTAAAAAGCAAAATTGGCCAAATGGAAAAGGAAGTCCAAAAGATTACTGAAGAAAATACTTCCTTAAAAATTAGAATAGAGCAATTGGAAGTTAGTGACTTCATGAGAAATCAAGACACTGTAAAACAAATCCAAATGAACAAAAAATTAGAAAACAATGTGAAATATCTCATTGGAAAAACAACTGACCTGGAAAATAGATCCAGGAGAGAGAATTTAAAAATTATTGGACTATCTGAAAGCCATGATCAAAAAAAGAGCCTAGACATCATCTTTCAAGAAATTATCAAGGAAAACTGCCCTGATATAGTAGAACCAGAGGGCAAAATAGAAATTGAAAGAATCCACAGATCTCCTCCTGAAAGAGATCCCCAAAGGAAAACTCCTAGGAATATTGTAGCCAAATTCCAGAGTTCCCAGGTCAAGGAGAAAATATTACAAGCTGCCAGAAGGAAACAATTCAAGTACTGTGGAAACACAATCAGGATAACACAAGATTTAGCAGCTACTACATTAAAGGACCACAGTGCATGGAATATAATATTCCTGAGGGCAAAGGAGATAGGATTACAACCAAGAATCACCTACCCAGCAAAACTGAGTATAATCCTTCAGGGGAAAAAATTGTAATTCAATGGAATAGAGGACTTTCAAGCATTCTTGATGAAAAGACCAGAGCTGAATAGAAAATTTGACTTTCAAATACAAGACTCAAGTGGGACATGAGGAAAGAGAAATCATAAAAGACTTATCAAGGTTGAACTGTTTACATTCCTGCATGAAAAGATCATATTTATAATGCATAAGACTCTTGTCAGTATTAGGGTAGTGGGAGGGAAAAAATATATGTATGATATATAGATAGATAGATAGATAGATAGATAGATAGATAGATAGATAGAGGGCACAGTGTGAGTTGAAGATGAAGGGGTCATATCTGGAGAATAAAATTAAAGGATGAGAGAGGATTATACTGGGAGAAGGAGAAAGGGAGAGGTAGAATGGGGTAAATTATTTCACAAAAAAAAAAAAACAGAAAAGAAAAGGCTCTTACAGTGGAGGGGAAACAGGGGAAGGTGAGAGGGAATGAGCGAATCTTATTCTATTGGATTTGGCTTAAGGAGGGAATAACATACACACTCAATGGGGTATGGAAATCTGTCTTACCCTACATAAAAATGGGGGGGGGGAAGGGGACAGGAAAGCAGGGGTGTGACAGAGAGGGGGGCAGATTGGGAAAGGGGTAATCAGAAGCAAATACTTCTAAGGAGGAGAAAGGTCAAAAGAAATAATAGAATAAATGGGAGGGCAGGATAGGACTAAGGGAAATAGAGTCAGTATTTCACAACATGTCTACTGTGGACGTGTTTTGCATAACTGTACATGTATAACCTATATTGAGTTGCTGGCCTTTTCAATGAGGGTGGCTGGGGAGGGAAGAAGGGAGACAATTTGGAACCCAAAGTTTTAAAAACACATGTTTAAAAAAATGTTTTCCCATGCAACTGGGAAATAAGAAATACAGGAAATGGGGTACAGAAATCTATCCTGCCTACAGGAAAACCAAAAGGGGAAGAGGATAAGAGAGGGAGGGGAGAGCTAGAAGAGAGGGCAGACTAGGGGAAGGAATATTCAGAATTCATGCCATCTTGGGGTGGGGGGAGAGATGAGATGGGGTGAAAATTTGGAACTCAAAATCTTGTGGAAGTAAATGTTGAAAACTAAAAATAAATAAATTTATATAAAAAAAATGTGGAGAGGTAGGTTTAGTTTCCATGCAATGTATAAGAGTGGGGAGCCCTTAGAATTAACAAATGAATCAATCAGAGCAATGATGAACTAGGTATGAACAAGATTTAGCATCCCCATTGAACTAATCAATCAAAAGCATTTCAACTATATTTGACAGGAAACATTTTGCAAGTGGCTGAGGAAATTAAGAAAACTGTAAGGTTTTTTTTTTTTCCATAACAGGACTATTCAAAAACCAGATTTCTAGGATCTAGCAGCTTTGAGCAAAGAGCCCTTAAGGCCAAGACCACAAGAGGAAATCACTTTAGGGGAAGGAGATGGTATTCATTCCCCCTGATCCTAGAATGGACAACTTCAGAGGACTGGAAGACTTGGGCTTCTCATAGGTATCCTAGGAGCATCCTAGAAATATCAGTGACTGATGGCAGTTTCTGCACTGGAAGCCAAGAACAAACTAGACATACTGAGGAAAAATGGCTTTAGAAATCTACCAAGAGCCAGTAGAAAGCTACATTATGCCATCAACATCCCATGAAGGGGAGAAAAGGACTTTGAAAATCAGGAGCTGTGTGTTACTCTTTTGCCACATATGTTCTCTGAGCTTGGTCCAACTTTCCCCTGGACTCTCTTTGTACTGGCAAGCAAGTGTCTCTTGGGATATCTTGAGGATATTTTGTACTTGTTGTTCTTAGTGTACAACTTCAGTAAATATCCTTTTCTAAAAGTCAGTTAAATCTGTCTGGCTAATTTATAGCTACCGATAATCAATGAGAGAAGCACATCAATGGAAGTTTATGATTTGTAATATTAGACATATACACCTAATCCCCAAGGGTCACATGCTAGGATTCTGAATTAGGATATAGCAGCCACTTTCTTGGAACCTAACTTGCCAGTATAAATGAGAATTGCAAAAGTTGCCCCAGACCCTATTTACAAAGGAAAAAAAAATAACCCTAACAATAAAAAAATTAGAGTTGTTTAAAGTACAATACTTTGCTAGGAGATAGTGTGTTCTCTCTAACTAGATGTATATTATCAAACTGGATGTACACTTATTGGAGATGTTACAGATGAAATTCATGATCAGTTATTTCTTAGACTAGAGGATCTCTGAGATGCCTTCTAAATCTGCTATTCTATCATTCTGTGAGAGGACTTTAGTTATAAATGCAGATATATGTGTGATATGTATACATCAATGCCGTAGATGTCAAACTTATACATTATACATATGAACTTATAAACATGCATTCATTATATAGAGAACTTAGAGATGAGAATTCCCAAGCCAAAAAGTTTTTTTTAATCACTTTAGTGTACATAATTATTTCACCAGATAAAATTATTTTAGAAAACAAGGGATGAAACAATAGGAGAATAATTTTTCAAAGGAGAGACAATCCAGAGGCAACAATGATTTGAAAGAGAATTGGATGCATATTTGAACTGAAAATGGCTACATTACTTTGGAGGTAATCAGAACATGGAAATAACTAAACCAAAATAGTTAGGTAGGCTCATCTCAGTGACCTCTCTATGTGGCTTTAAACATGTATTTGTTATTCTGCCTTCTAAAAAGCACATTCTCAGAAAAATGTTGGACAAGATCGATTTGTTTTGCCTCCAGCTGGTTTGGTGTGTGCAGATGCCTTTCTTTCTATAAAAGACAGTTTCTGAAACTGAGATCCCTTTTCTCTTCTGAAACTGTCCACTCGTGCAAAATGCTTGAAAATCTTTGGGAGAAAGGAGCAATGTAAATGCAAAGAATGGAGTAGAAAACTGTCCATCCTTCCTGGTAATGAGAGCCAGGAATAGCCTAGCAATTTGACAGCTGTAGATAAGACAGATATTGAAAGCTTGTTTAACTTCTACACTAACTAACCCCTTTAATGGAACTGTTCATAAGGGGAAAAAAATTGCCAAAATTGAGGGGTTTTTTTTAAGCTTTTACTTAATAGACAGAAAAATGATTGATCTTAAAAGGGCTGAAATATGGGAGGGGGATCAATAATAGGGCAAAGGAGAGTCTTCCATAGATAGATACACCTACATACATACATACATACATACATACATATATCAAGAATCCCTGAACAATTGAGAGATACCTGTGTATCTACTCAGAAGCCCACAAAGAAAAGTAGGCATATTAGAAAAGGCTTAAGAATGAGGGTTACAAAGGAAACTTTTGTTTGGCATTGCTTCTAAATTTTCTACCATTCAGAAGCCACTACCTTGCTTTTTCATCTCAAGGAACCATAAGGGTGATGTGGGGTATCTCTTCCTTCAAATTTCTTATTGTACTTTTTTTCCTAGAATTTGTCATACTTACCTCTAACTTTACCTCTTTGCAGGAATGCCTTATCACTCTTAGAAGATTGTAAATTTTTTGAAAACAGGATTTTTGTCTTATTTATCCTTATTTCTTGTATGTTGCTTATGCAGAATGCAAGCTATCTTGTACATAGCAGATGCACCACTAGATCTCTTCAATCTGAAATTGAATGATGTAATGGAAAACAACATTGGGGTTAGGGTTTTCAGTTGTGACAAATTCTTTGTTCTTAACCCTGAAACCCTGGTTCAACAACTGATATGGGATGCAATGAAACTGAAAGACTATTTTTATGCCAAGCTTTGGAGAAGTACAAACAACAAAATGAGGACTTTAGGAAAATATAAAATAAATACCCCTTTTTTCCACATAGCATGTTTTACACATTCATCCCATGCTTTTAAAGTGTGAAAGTGAATGTATGAAGTATCTAAACTCCATGTATTACCATTTGGGAATTTCACCTGAGAGCAAAGATTCTTTATTATTTATTTATTGATATCATGGACCTCTTTTGCAGTCTAGTGAAACTTTTGAATCCATTCTCCAAATAATATTTTAAGTGCATAAGATAAAATTGATACAATTACAAAAATATATTGAAAAAAGCGTATTTTATATATAATTCGCATATATATGTATACATGAAGTATATATGTATGTATATATTTTAAAGTTTTCTTACTTTTGGTTAGTGACATATGACCTAGAAATTATTTTTAAAAAGTTTATCTATTATGACCACGATAGATTGGAAAGGATACTTTTAAATTTTAAAAGCTAAACTATTCACTTCAATGAATCAGAAGTTAGGCAGATTCATCTTTGTTGCAAACAAATAGGAGCAGCGGAAGTCTAAACATCCATCTATGGGCCTCGAAGATGCTTTGTGAAAACCATTTATTTCTGTGAATTCTTAGGACAGGGTAAACTAGTGATTAGTACTCAGTCAACAAGCTTTCATTAAGGATTGACTTTGTGGTAGATTTTGGAGATAAAAAGAAAAGAGAAAAAAACGACAATAAAACAAACAAAAAATGCAAGCTTGCCCTAAAGGAATATACATCAGGACTGGGAAGATATCATGTAAATAATTAGGTTGAACTCAGTTTGTCAGGCTTCTTTTTCCCTTTCCTGGAGGAAAATGGTGGGGGGAGGGGAAGAAGAAAGAAAGAAAAAAAGTGTGCGTGTGTGCGCATGTATGTATGTGTGCATATGTATATAAAGTGTGTGTATTTATGTATGTGTGTGTGTATATTTATGTGTGTGTATTTGTATGTATTTATGTGTGTGTATATGGTTGCATATGTGTTTATATATATGTGTATGTATATATGCATGTATGTATGTGTGTATGTATATAGCGGGGACTAAAGAGGCCACACGATATAACAGTATCTCCTACCATGCAACACACAGGCTCTCCAACACACACTGAGTAGTGTTTTTTCCTTTCCTCATCCTGGATGAGCTGCCTGACATTATAGGTGCAATAGAGTGTTTGAGCAAGAGAAAGAAAGAAAAGAAAAGAAAAGTTTCTTTTCTAAGGCATGCCCCTAACCACCTACCCAGCCTCTATGACATACTATTAATATCCATTGTGCATTTCAGACTGAGACGCCTACCAAGTAACTCAGGTGCTGTATGTTAACAGAAATCTTTCACTCAGGACACCATGGGTACCCACCCAGATGGAAAACCTTACTTAGCAGGCTTTTGCCTAAATAATATGTTGGCCCTTAGGCGAGTATTCAAGCTCAAAATCGTTCAGCAGGGCGTCCTTGTGAAGTGAATCTCATCTTATCTTCAGAGTTGGAATGTTACAATTAGCAATTCAGAAACTCTTTTACATCTTAGTAACCATGCATAAAAATTAATTCAAGCAAAACCTAATTTAGAATAATAATAACACACTTTCCTAATGTTTCTGACATTAATCATGGTTAAGACAGTTACTATAGCAGCAGGCCTGAACTTATTGAAAATGAAGTAATTCGCCATAGTGGAGGTTCTCTTAGGAGACTGTTACTATTTGTTTAAGAACAAGAGACAGGAAGAGAAAAAGCCCTTTCTGTTTTCTTTTTGAACTAATTTTAGGTTCCCATGGCAGCGTGACCCACACACAATAAAGTTCTAGTTATGTGAAAGAAAGGCTTTGACCTTGCTGTTGGTGTGGAACTGAAGTCTGACATTTGTGAGGAGTCTCCTATTTGAGCATAGGCAGTATAGACTGGGCAAAGCACCTGCCCAACACTTGCTGGGATAGTCTGGGATGATGTGTCAGGCAGAGGAAATGCAAACATTCCACAAGCTATTTGCTGGCATTTGCTGCTATGGCATCAAGGTCTGAGACCTTCATACTACTGAGGGAAGGCATTTTCTTCTTTTTCCTTCAGAGGGAATCTGGCATCGTGGTTATTGTGCTGGACCAAGAGCCAGGGGTTCTCAGGTTGAATACCTGTCTCAAATAATCATAGGCAAGTTACTAAATGGCTCCAAGACTCTATTAATCCTCATCCCCCCCCAAAAAAAAAATGGGTTACTGTTTCAAAGAATGACTTCGATTCAAATTCGACCTTTGATACTTAGCTGCTATGTTTCCACAAGCAAATTACCTCATCTAAGTCTGTTTCCTCATCTGTAATGCGATGATAATGATTACTCTAATACACAACTCATTAGGATCAAATGACCGGTAAACTTTTGTGTAGTGGCTAGGGCTGTGAACAGAATTCAAGAAGACATGGGTCAAAACCCTTTTTCAAACAATGAATTTCTGTGTGACACTGGGTAGGTTCCTTAAACTATCTGGGCATTGATTTCCTCATTTATAAAATAAGAAAATTGTATGGTCTTTGAGACTGATTCTAATTTTATATCTATGATTCTGATAATATATGTAAAGCACACTGCAAATGTAAAGTACTAATAAATGCCAATTGTTATTATGGTCCCAATTATATAATTAATAGTAATGTAAACATGAGAGAGCTTTTGGGGAGCCAATTCTTCAAATTGAAAATAAAGGGACAGGATTAGATGTTCTTAAACTGCTGGGGACCTCATTTCACCCTTCCTTTTACCTTCAACATTCTAGCATTATTCATTTGGATTATTATTCTACTTCTCTAAGGGCCTAGAATCCTTATTTAATTCATCAGTGTTTTTTTCTGTTTTGTTTGTTGTTTGTTTTGTTTTTACTGTATAACTAATAACTCTTTCAGTTACACCAGCAAGTGTTAGGCAGTTGCTTTGGTCAGACAATGAGCTGTGCCCACAAATTGAAGAGGGGAAGATACCTTTTGTTTTCATTTCACAGGCATTTCTTGATGTATCTCCTTTCCCCTTGAATCCTCTCTTATAATAAAGAAAAAAACAGTTAAGGGAAATTTATTGCCCCAGAAACCACACTGGACAGTTTATGATCTTCTATATTTCTACTAAAGAAAGAGACGTCTGTTTCTTCATCTTTTCTTCAGTACCAACATTATTTATTATAGTTAATTAGAGTTATATTGCCTCAGTATTTTTTTAAAATTTGCAACATAGTCATGAGATATAATGTTCTGATTTCTTCACTTTGCTTCAGTTCAAAACAACTCTTTTCATGGTTTCTTACAATTTTCATATGCCATAATTTAATCACCCATTCCTCAATTTTGTTTCCAGTTTTTGGTGTTCACATTTTTATTTTGTTTCGCTGCTGCAAAAGTGCTGCTATGAATATTTCTTGAATATGAACAATTTCTCTGTGTCTTTTACCACCTTAGGGTGTGTACATCCAGTGGGCTTGAATTTTAAAGTGGCTTAAAGATGTTCCTTTGAGTTTGACCTCAAAAATCTTCCTTAAAGTTTGACCTCCTCACATTCTAATTTTCCTTTCCCAGTGATCCTTGTTGCTGGCAGGAAATACTTTGCCTTTGATCAGAGGAAAGCTTATTCAATGGTAACAAAAGCTAATGGAAAATACAGGAGGAGGGAATGTATGCCAACCTGAGAGATCCACAGGTCAGAGAATAGGAAAGAAAACAAAGATATATCTTAACAGCTAAGTTCTGTACTTTCTTTGGAATTTTCTTTAATTTCTGATCTCTAAATTGTCCCAGAGTATATTTCATGGTTGGAAACCCAAGGACAGATTTGTGTTTGTTCTATTTATTACCCATTGCATCACATGGTTTTGTTGGACAATTAGCGCAGCTACATTTGGAGTTTGTATGTGACCTTTAGGTTCTCTTCATATTTACTTGCAGCTTTGATGTGAATCTGAAATGAGTGTATGGAGAAATGGTTGACCCATGGGGAAGATGGAGAAATCCTATGAATAACAAAGTTGGAGGGTCACATCATTTGCAAACCCTAAAAGACTGAAGATGGGTCAACTGTCAGGGCTGACTAACCTTGAAAATAGCAAGTTAGGAAGCAACCCAAGAAAGACAATGAATCCCTTCTGGCAGAGCATCTTAAATAAGTAAAACAGACAACAATACCCTTTTCTTCCCTAATTTTTTTTTTTAGAAATAATTTTATTTTGAATTGCTACCACAAAACAAAGCACACTAGGATCTCCAATTACAGTAGCAAGGTACTGAAGATCTGATGTTCCATAACTGACTGAGAATGGAGGAAATTTGCTTGTTTTCACCTTTGTAACTTGGTATATGCTGCTGCTCATTAAGGTGAGGAAGTACAGGAGCCAGAGTAAGCTATCAGACAAATCGTAGTGCTCTAGGTAGCCATGCTATACCTGAGCCAGCCAAGAGAAAATGTGCCTCCCAGCCCTGAGGGATTTGGAAGGGGAATGAAAAAATATTTCTCAATTAGCTTGTACTATTGCTTGGTTTAAAAGCATCAGCCCACACCCCAAACTGGAGGGCTTAGAGGCTTGGCTAGCTCCAGTATAAGGGCTAGTACACAATTTTTATGAGGAATTTGAGTTTCAAATTATGAGATATGAAACATATTTCCAGCAAACCATTATCTCCTGTGTAAAGCTAAGGTGATACAATGATAGAGTACTGCGCCTGGAAGTCAAGAAGACCTAAGTTCAAATCCAGCCTCAGGATACTTCCTAGCTTTATGACCTTAGACAAGTCACTTTGCCTCTACTTACCTCTGTTTCCTCATCTGTAAAATGAGAATGATAATAGCACCTATTTCCCAGGGATTTTATGAGGATCAAATGATATTTGTAAGTTTGTAACACAGTGCCTGGTACATAACAGGTGTTATATAAGTATAAAATATTATTATTATCTACAATACTTCAGTAAGAAAAGGACCACAACAACATGGGGCTTATAGTGTGATGTCCAAACATAGATTATAATATCACATAATAATACTGGATAAATGAACTTTTTTTCTCCCAGTCTGAACCTGCAATTAATAAGAGTGGGGCAAAAATCTTACACAAATTCAAATCAGCAACTCCTCTACAATTTAAAAATATTACAATGTTATAATTGGCTCTCAAACAATGAGGTTAAATGCTTCATCTATTTAGAAGCACTGCATATTGTACTGTGTAATATATGTACTGGTCACTGTGCTGTGTGGTGGGAATACAGACACAAAAATATAACAGCGATTGCCTCCAAGGAGGTTACATTCAATTGAGGGGAAATAATATACACACAAACCTGTATATACAAAATAAAAGCAAGGTAAACTTTTGGAGAATAAGTATGAGTCAGATGCAGGACTTGAACCAAGTTTTTCTTGACTCTAAGGTTCACCTATCCTCTATGACACCTTGCTTATCAAGCACATTATGGGGGTATAAAACACAGTGTTCTGTGAAGATCTGAAAGAGTTTCCTGAAAGTAACATCAGATTTTTGGAGCTGAGCTTTAACAGATGGCTAAAAACTCAGTAAATAAGGGGGGGCAGTAGGGAGAGGAAGAGGTCAGGGAGGGCAAGAAGACATTCCAGGAATAGGCACAGTATCATCAAAAGCTCTGAGTCAGTAAAATACAAGCCACGTTCAAATAGTAGTCCAGTTTGGCTAAAGTGTGGGTACTTGTAGGGGGATTATATGAAATGAGCCTGGAAAGATAGTATCACATCATATTGCTTTGAGTACCAGACAAAATAATGCAGATTTTAATGGCTAATAATCCAGAGGGAACCAGGGAAGTACTTTGAGTGGAACAGTGACATGACTAGATCTATGCATAAGGCAGCTTATTCTGACAGCAGGTGTGAAAATGGTATATTAAGTCCAAATCAGAATGTGAATGAACTAACACAGTTCTAGTAGCTGAACCATCTAAATTCAAAGTTTTTGTTTTTTGTTTTGTTTTGTTTTTTCCTGGACGAGTTGCTTAATTTCCTCCTGCATTTAGTCACCAGGAATTGTGCCAGGCAATTTTATACAACCAACTGCTTTGTCCACCTCAATAGGATTCTGGATCCTGCACAACCCTCATTTCAGATGCACTTGTTCTATTGTGTGTGTGTGTGTGTGTGTGTGTGTGTGTGTGTGTGTGTGTTCTGTGCATCAGGCAGGGAAGCATTGAAATGACTGTTCTTTAGTTTGTAATCTCAACTTGCGCAACCCTAGGCACATTTGGTTTGAGCCTAAAATAAAATGGTCAATTAATTATTCGTAAGCCAGGTAGTTAATATGCAGCTAAATAAATCCAAGAAGAGCACTTAAGAAAGTGAATTCCCTTTGTTGAGTGGCTTGCACTGTCTGTGTCTTCTCTTGCTTAATGCTTGCCAGTAAGAAAGTTGGGAAGAAAACAAAAGCATTTTTAGCAAGGGGAGAAGACAGGTGGGATGCACTTCAAAATGCCCTATTTCTTCATTTGCTCTTTAAATGTTTTCTTGCTCTTTTCCTTTTGTAATATTTATGTGACTCTAAATTAATGAGTGACAATGCAAAACCCTATGTTCTTCCCTCTACCACAGAGGCAAGATGTATTATTGCAGTGGAGAAAAGACTGTTTTGGACTTTAAATACATACATACATACATACATACATACATACATACATATACATATACATACATACATATATGTGTATATATACACATATGTGTGTATATATATATTGTGTGTGTGTATATATATATACACCCTCTTTCTCTCTCTCTCTGTATATATATATATATATATATATATGTATATATTTATATACTGTTCTGACATTTCCGAATGGATTTTTCCTTCCCTTTCTCACTTTTTTTTCTCCTTAAAGGAGTGGATGCTTCATTATTCTGCTTTTGTTTTTGGCTAGGGCTTTATGAATGAAAGCAGTTGCATATTATAGGTTTCATCTGTTCACGGCTCAGCCTTTCTTTAGTAATTCTTTATTCTGGTTTCCTTTATTATGAATTCTGGTTGCTGTATCTAGTAATCGTTCTTTATGACGGCCCCAATATGGGCTGCATTATTTGTGAATTAGAGAGCAATTTATTTAGAATCTCAGAAAATTACTTTTCTCCTGACTGCTGTTTTGCAGTCTATCCATTTTCTTTTATCTACTATTGCTTCCTCTGTGTCACTAGATCCTTAAAATGATATTTAATTCAGATTTGAACTACAGTGGTACATTAAAAAAAGAAACCCTATACACGCAGTTGAAAAGTACCCTGCTTTGATTTTGGCCAGAAGTGAAATAAAACCAATAGGAATATCCCCTAAAGCATTTCACATGCAAAGGAAGGAGAAAACATTCAGCATTTTCCTTAATCAATAATCTTCCACAGCCATGGGAGTTTAAACTAAGGCCCAAGCCCAAGAATTGAATGACAGCCTCCAATGAGTATTGACCATGCCAAGGACCAGTGGATTGCAGACTCATTAGCATGACTGTGATAAACTGAGCTTTGTTCCTGCTCATTTCAGTAAGTACTGGAAAGGGACCAACAGCTAGGAAATTGCTAGGATCCAAAGGCTCAGAAGTCATTGGTCTCTATGCATGATGACTCAGCAATAGAATTCTACTCCCATGATAAGAAATAGAATCTTCCTTAAAGACTAACCAGGTGCCTTACTCCCATTTATGCCAGGCCTCCTAGATATAGGTATACTGTAGCTACTAAAAGACGAAATAAAGACGTCTTGATTAAAAAAAAACTAAAGTCATTCTTCTCCACTATAGAAAATAGTATTTCTTTGTTTAGAAAACAGCTGTTCAACAGGGTTGTTGTTGTTTGTCCTTCATTCTCCGAGAGGACCATGGCATCAGGGAGGTGAAGTCATGACAAGTGAATTGGATTTACATGAAGGAGGGCTGTGCAAAGTCACCAGCCTCACTTTCTTCTCTGGATCCATCTGGGTCCAGTGGCCAGATAGACATCAGGACCACTGGAAATGGCTCCAGATATGGTGGAAGACTTTGTCCTCTTAAAGCCAAGGTCTTTAGCAAGTCTCAGTTTGGCTGAGGCAATGCCCAACTTGTTCAACAAGAGAGTAGATACCAAAGCTATCCATCCTAGAGACAGTATAAGATAGTGGGAAAAGATTTGGAATTAAAAGACCTTATTTTGAATCTCACATCTGCTACTTACTATTGTGTGACCTTATATAAGTCTTTTTTTCCATTTTAGTGTATCAATTTTCTTATGTGTAAAATGAAAGCATTGGAGCAGATGATATCTAAACTTCCTCTCAGTTCTAAATTCTATGATTCAATCCATCTCTGATGTTCAGTGGAAATAACCAATAAACCTCTTCCTAGTGAGCGGAAGCCCCTTCTTCCTATTTACCCAAACTTTCACAGCATTCCTGGCTCCTTCAGTATCCAGTAACCAAGCCCACTGATTCCAAGAGATATTTGATTGGCAATACTGATTGCACTTTGCTAAGAGAATTTTACTTGCTTTTGCTGGAGGGAAATATTTTTTCACATCATACACTGAGGAAAGAAAAAAAGATGCTGGCATTCAATCTGATTCTATTCAACAAACATTTACTTGGTGACTATAATGTGTATGGAAGGACCCTCTGCTAGGCATTAAAGAGAGCATAAAGATGAATAGGATTCTTCCCTCAAAGAGTATAGAATTTAGTTAAAAAATAAATTCATTGTGAAGTTGAAGTCAAAATAAATTTCAAAAAGAGACATACCTACTACCTTAATAGCTAAAATAAAAAAAAATAGGACACTTGAACTCTCATATTCATACTGTCTCATAACTGTAGAAATACAAGGTATCAGAACTCAGATCAAGTGCTACTATCAGAAGTCTCTCCGGGTCTCCTAAATCTGTAATGTTTGCCCCAAAACTTATCTTGTATTTACATTGACTATATTTTGCATAGACTAAATTATATACCTGTTGTCAACCCCTTCCCCAATCCCAAAATAGAGTCTTGCTATCAGGGACTGTCATTCTCCACCCCCCACCATTTGTATCCTTTTCACATAGCATAATGCCTGACACAGATAGGAACTTAAAAAAAAATTTTGGTTGCTAAATTGATTTTGAGAGGTTCTCTTATCATTTTGAATCCTCAAAGGAACCACCACTTCAATTAAACAAATTGTTTCTTGATCTCTCTATTAAGGGGGAAAAAAGACATTTTCACATATGCTTCAGTATTTTCAGCATTCATGATTTCATCTGCATGGGTAGGTATATTCTCTTCTCTCCAGCAACAAAGATCACAATGTTAGGAGATGGTCTTTGTGAGTTGCTATGGCCAAAAATAAAACAAATGAACAAAATAAAAGATATGACTCTGAAGCCAACCAATGATGCCCCTCTCTGGGCTTAGGAAGGCTCAACCTCAGGCAACAGATGTACAGTCCATCACCAGGCTCATCCTGAAGACTTTATAGCTCTGCGGGACCTGCAAGATCTTAGATTCTTGTGCACATGCCATGAGACATCAGAGTAGAGCATCAGTAGAGGATTGCACCATAATAGTAAATCACATTTTTATATTATCTTACTGTATACAAGGCACTTTCCTCACAACACCTCTGAGTTACAAGTAATTAAGATATCATTATGCTCATTTTTCTATGGAGGAATATGATCCTCAGGAAGGTTAACTGACTGCCCACAGTCATAACACCAATGAGGATCAGTGCCAGAACTAGAACCTAGTGTTTCTGAGTCCATATCCATTGCAACACCATTATCCCTGTCATAGCTCACATTTATATAGCATTTTAACATTCATATAGAACTTCTCTCACAAAACCCCAAATTATCCCAATTAGAGATGAAGAAACTGAGACAGAGAGGGTTTAAGCATTTTGCCCATAGTTACACAGCTAGTGAGTGTTAGATACTGGGATTTCAACCTAAGTATTCATGACTGTAAGTCTCTTTTCACCTTAGTTCTGGCCCAAGTCTTTGCCCCTAATGGAATTTGGACTTAATTTGTAGAAAATATAATGAAGGTGTCCCCTTAAGCTTGAGTCATAATTAAGGGCCACGTCCAGTTTCACCTCTTGAACGTTCTCCTTCACTACGCAGAGCAGCTAACACTCCATGATGAGAATAATCACCAACATTGCTATTTGCACCAAATATAACTAAAAGCCACTTTAATGTAATAACTGGAACCTTTCCTGGAGTAGGTGCCATGTGTATGAAGATATAGGCAAACATTCTATTAAAGCAGGCATATAGATACATCTGCTCCGGCACCTTCATTTACATAGTAAAGAAATATTTTGCTACTACTTAGTTCTGAAAATAACTGCCTCAAAGATGTTTGCTAAAAGAGATGAATAACCTTAGCATCATTTTGAGTATGATATGCAATAATTTTAAACATTATCCACTAAATCGCTTTTTTATTGACAAACTATAATCAGCCCTCAAAATAAATAAGGTTAAACTCAGAACAATAAAAGAGAGATGCAAAGCCCTCATTTCCCACAGTCAGTGGGCAATAAGATCCCTCTCACATATGAATAAGGAAAGCAGCAGGGTCATTTAATCTCATATTTTTAGCTCAGGGGAATGTAAGAAAATTTCAAGATAGGTACCTTTCTCCTCCATTCCTCAGTCACATTCACTGATCCTGTTTCCATTAGCAGCGATAAATAAATAGATAAAAAGATAAATGTGGTTCAGCAATCGGTACACAGAGTGCTAAGATCTTTAAAATGTATTTGTACAGTGCCCTATCACAGAAATTGGAGCAGGAGAAGGAATGTAATGACACCTGTGCTATTACATGCAGCACAATAAAGGAAAACATAGCTGACATTAGTGAGCATAGATTAGTAGTAATAGGACATAGAAAGTTCTCTTCATCTAAAAGGGAAAGATGTTTAAAATGGCTGCAGTCAGGGGATGTTAAGTGACTTGCCCGTGAAATTCTGCAGATGAGGAGAGTTTGTCTGACTTTGAGGTCAGATGCAAAGGTAATGCTGAATGGGCTAAATTAGCAGTTGTATTCATTGTACTTATACCTTACTCCCAACATCATTCCCTTTATAACCCTCGGAATTCTCGCCCAGAATATCTCTCCTGCAAAGTTGTGCTCAGGGATCGGGCACTCCTAGAAAGAGGTCATAGGTTTGCAGGGTGATTGATGATGAACTAGAAGAGAACTCAGAAGACATCTAGTATAACCCTCACCAAGCGTGATGCAAGGAAAATGAATCACGATGGAGTTTTATAATGAGGGCCCTGTAGCCCAAGTGTTCCTAACCTTTTTTGTGTCAAGGATCCATTTTCTCTGGCAGTCTGGGGAAATCCATGGGTGTTTTCTTAGAATTATATTCTTAAATGCATGAAGGAAAGCAAATGGCATTATAAAGGAAACTTATTATACTAAAATAAAAAACATACTTTTTCTCATTCGAGTTCATAGACTCCCTGAAATCTATTCACAGTAACGAATGGATATCAAGTTAAGAATCTTTCTTTTAATCAACAGAAAGCTCCCTGAAGATAGGGACTATTGTCTTATCCAGATTTTCTAATTCTCCAGCATAGTGTTCTATATACAAAAGCAATTACAGCATTTGGCACACTAGATAGAACACCTACCCTGGAGTCAAGACCTGAGTTCAAACATGACCATACCCACTTACTGTCTGTGTAACCATGGCAAGACACTTAATTTCTATTGACCTCCATTTCTTCATCTGTAAAAAGGGAATAACAATAGGGCTCACTTCCTAGTGATGTTATAAGGATAAAATGAGATAATATTTGTAATTTGTGTTAGTGAATGAGATATTTGTAAATGAGATGATATTTGTATTTGCTTCATAAACTTAAAGACATATATGTTATTATTATTATTATTATTATTATTATTACTATTATTATTGTTGTGTTTTATAAATCTGAGGATGAGAAAGCATTTCACAAATAGGAAATCTCTATAGAGAACAAACTGGCATCTGGGTCTCTTGCTCAATTGCTCCAAAAAAACAAATCAGAGTTTTGAATTCATAGACACATATTTTACACACACACACACACACACGTATATGTACACATGTGTATGTGTGTGTGTGCATATGTGAGAGAGAGAGAGAAAGTATGTGTGCATGCATATGCGTAAGCAACTATCTTCTATTCAGATATAAAAGCTAAAAAGTAAGGACCTCAGAATTTTGAGACTATCTCTCATTGGTGCTTTTTCTTTTTTTTTTTTATTGCACAGAAGCTTTGTTTTTGATAGGAAAAGTCTATTTGAGCATAAACAGTGTATGAACAGTTTGTAATGGAATGAAGGATGCTCCCACTATATAGATGGACTTTTTAGCTGCCTCTTCCATACAAGGTAACGAGAGGCATTAAAAATACATTTGCCACTGATAGGTTGAATTCATTTTGGCTGGCATAAATAGGACAGATGAGCTATTCAAATGTCTGAAGAGTATCATAGAATGAAATATTGATCATCTTCTCATGGTCCCTGCATAAGGGGCCAATAATTTGTTTTCTCTCAGTACTAGTATTTTGTGGCACTTATAATGAATTATACATTGCAGGCTCATATCCTTTGCCCATTTCTATTTACCTATCCAGTCTGAAATCTCATTTGTCAAAGCTTTAAAAATCCATGAATTTGAAGCTACACCCCTTTTCAAAGAACCTAGAATTGATAACTCAGGCATCCCTCAGGAATTGGAGATTAAGTACCTGTTATAACATGGCTTCTAAGTATGCAAAATAATGTTCATTTTGTCATAATAAATGCCCCCAGAGTCTAGAGGGACAGGTACACTTCTCCCATTTGTCTTCACAAACTATGGAAGCAGTCTTCTCTATTTAACCCTGGTGATTTCAGTGCGAGAATCAGGATCACAGGAACACTGTAGCCTTCAAGGTAGAAAGAAGACAATTTAGTTTTTTTTTCTCTTTCATGAAGTCATTTCAAAAATTCAATTCAAGAAAATAAGCCTTTATTAAGGGTGTTCTGTGTTTAAGGCATTATCTTAGGAATACATGAGAATACAAAGACAAAAAAGTCCGTTCCATCTAGGAGCTTAGATTCCACCAGAATGCAAGTTAACGTTTTCCTAGTAAACAGAACCATTTAAATGCTCCCTGATGATTTTTGTTTTTTTAATTTGGATGAGGAAAACCCTTAATGATCGGGAAAAGAAAAGTTTTCCTTGGGTTAAAATTTCTATTCTTCACCTTCTGGATTCTCAATTCATGTTCCAGAGCATATCAGAAGAGATCACTACTTTATTTACCAATGTGAATGAGATTATTCCTCATGACTGTAATGCCCTCCTTCGCCTTTGCATCTTAGAATCCTGAGTTCCCTTCAGAGTTCAGCTCAGGTGCTATCTTATACCTGAAGCAGCTAGGTGACACAGTGGATAGAGTATTGGGCTTGAAATCAGAAAGACTTGAATTCAGATTTGGTCTCATATACTTCCTAGCTGTGTAAATCACTCAACCTCTGCCTGTTTCCTCAGTTATAAAATAGTGATGATAACAGTAATATCTAGTTCATAGGATTGTTGTGAGAATCAAATCACAATATTTGCAAAATACTTAATGCTTTGCCTGGCACATAGCAGCTGCTTAAATTCTTGTTCCCTCTGAAATCTTTTTTGATACTAACTATTTTGAGTACTTTCCCCCCTCCCAAAGTTATCATTTTGGACACACACATGCACACACACATATACATACATACATACATACATACATATTTACATCCATTTATACAATATAGGTTCCTTGAGTTCAGGGATAAGGGAACTAGACTTGTGAATTCACTGGCAAAGGAAATTCAGAGACAAGGAGACTCCTTTTACCAATGAGGGTTAGCATTTTTCCCTCTTAGAGAGCTGCCTAGAACATGAAGAGTTTAAGTAAGAACCTCTTTCGCATGTGAAACAGAGCCAGGGAATCAAGCCAGAGTTGAGCTGGAGCTCTTCCTGTCTCTAAGGCTGACTCTCTATCTTCCACACCAAGCTACCTCTGAGGTCAAGGTTCATTTTTGTTTTTGTGTCCTCAGCACTTAGCACAATGCCTAGAACTAGGAGTAACTTAATAAATGCTCATTGATTGATTGATATTCTCCCATTCTCAGCTTTTAAGAGGCATTTCCTTCAATCATTTTCACTCATTTGCTTAGTATGGCTTCAAAATTGGGTACTTGTGGTAACAATAATGATAACAATAATGATAGATAGCTCATATTATAAAGAATTGTAAGGTTTGTAAAGTTCTTTACATACATTAGCTCATTTGAAACTTCATTGATATTGGATTCCAGTAAATCACTTGTGTATACAGATTTGTGAATTGGCTTCTAGGCTAATCGAGAGAACAGTTCAGACGTTCCATAATGATTACCTTTAGAGTCCTCTGATAGCATTTAGAAGTTCTTTGTAAACACAAAAAAGAGAACATGAATTGTTTAAGCTATTAAGTCAGTCTTTCTCCTGGAGACATTTAGAAAAGAGCTACAATTTGGCTTTTTCCTATAGCCCAAATGAAGATTTTTCTTGATTTTTTTTTAAGCAGAATGGCCTTCCATTCTTCATTTTTAAGCTTTGCCACTTTTGGCTGTAGCAAAATGATTTTCATCTCCCAGAAACCTTAATTTGGACAGATCTCATTATGGTCACATTAGAAATGTAAGATCAATGTCTGTTGTTTGATTAAATTCATATTTGGAAATAAAATATAATCTTCTATCAGTGCAATTTTTCTAGAGTTCTTTACACAACAGTCTATCTAATGAGGAAAGAGGGAATATACAATAAAGAGATGAAAAATGAAAATAAAATTTCTCCTTAAAGTTTTACTGCTCTTGGGTTTTAAAGTTTATCAGTGCCCCTGGGCTTTGTGTAGCCTTATCTTGCCTAGAACCCAGGACACAGTTCACTTCCTGGTCGTTTGAAAACCAGACTCTTACCTGCCCCCTAACCATCCCTCACCACACGCCCTTTCCAAGTCTAAATGTTGTATTGTCTTATTAGACTTTAAGATCCTTGAGGATAAAGACTATCTTTCT
This sequence comes from Phascolarctos cinereus, assembly GCF_003287225.1. NCBI lineage: Eukaryota > Metazoa > Chordata > Mammalia > Diprotodontia > Phascolarctidae > Phascolarctos > Phascolarctos cinereus. The sequence continues at coordinate 245,140,432 of NW_027555625.1, forward strand.
TGCTTCTATTTCTAAATGTATCTCGTAGCACAGTGCCTGGCACATAGTACATACTTACTAAACACTCTTTCATTCATTTCCTAAGCATGGGAACAAAGAATACCTTTAACTGTGGTTACTACCCCTATAATCTGTCTTTACAGATATATCCTTTCAAAAACTTCCTTGCTGAACTGGTTTCAAACTTTGAAGATTTGGAAGGTTCCTAGGGGTAGGGTGTCAGATTGGCAGAATAAGACTGAGTGACCTATTTACAATTCAACTCTTCATTTTTTTAAAGACTTAAACAATAAAACAGCTGGGAAGATCATTGCCTTCTAACCATGCCTTTTCTCTCTTTACCTAGGATAAGTTTGAATAATCATTCCCTTCAAAAGGAATCTCTCCCTGTCCTCTGTCAACTTCCTCATATGTGGATCCTATCTAACTTTCAAGAGCCATCATATTTGTGAAGCAAGCCTAGCCACCCTAGCAGCATAATCTTTCCTTTGAACTCTGATGACAAAATTTGTGCTTACAAAAATCTTTCATTGACTTAAATGTATATTTCCTGCCTATATATTTTATGTGCCCAGGTATATTTTGTATGTCTGTGAATAGAGATCTACATATATATCATATTATGTAATTCTTGAAGAGACCTTAAAGACCAGCTAGTTCAATCATTTTAAAGGCAAGAAAACTGAGGCACAGAATTTAAGTGACTTGTCCAATGATACCCAGGTAGGTTGTTGGATTGGAATTGAAACTCAGTTCTCTTGAGTTTGAACTCCACCACTCTTTTCTCTATACTGCTTTCTCAATCTTGAGAATGGGGCTGTGTTCCTTTCCTTCCAGTCTACCTGAGACTGGTTTATCTATCATGCAGTCTGTGTCTCTAGAAACTAGAGAACTAAGAAAGACCGTGGTCAGAAAATTCAGGGAGTTGCCAGTAGCTTCAAGTAGATCATATAGAACCAAGACTTAGCTATGACATAATACAGGGTACTACGTGGGGAAGCAGGACATGAAGGCCAGATCAGAAGTTCTTACTTGGACCCAGAATCAACAAAGGTTAATGAGCAAGCAAAAAGAAGTAGTCTGTAAAACAGGCAGATAGATCTAATGCAGGGGAAACAAAAAACATCTGAGTTCAACACAAGGTTTGACATAATTTGCAGGACTTAGCTTCCTGGATGTGTATTTTTTTTTAATTTCCTTAACATGTGACTCTGCTTCTATTTCCCCTAAATTTGCTTCAGTTGTATAACACTCTGCCATCACTGAAATGTTCTGCTCTGGGGAAAATAGCCTGTTTAAGCTTGAGCAGACAGGACCACATCATATGCGTTGTATCTCTAGTCTGGAGCATATCATTTTGATTGATTGAAATCTATAAGCAGCTATGTGTAATCAGCTACCATTTATTGAGTGCCTCCTAACTCTGACCACACTGACTGGAGTTTGTGAGCTAATAACAGGCTGAGTAAAATTATTCAGTACTTTCACCCCTCCAGATGGATTTCAAAACTAATTTTGCAAGAAGAAAAGTGGAATGATGTGTCTATCATGGTAGCTGGAGATGTAAGAAAGTGGGAGAATTTATCAGTAGGCACAGTCTTTTTAGGTAAGTCCACTACAAGATTATGGGATGGTTTCAGCCATCTTAACTCATTTTCTCCTTGCCCAAGCTTTGTGATAAAGAAAGCTAGAAAATCCTAATTTAACTAGATTTGTGGCCAGAGTCAGTGAGAACTGGTGCCAGAACCACAATCCAATGGATTGAAATTGACAAGGATTGTGGTGCCATCTGGGATTCTGTGAGAGGCATGGCCTGATTGGCCTTAGTTTAAACAATAAATATCACTGGTAAAACTTTGTCTGGAGTTACAGTCATCCAGGGAAAGACTGAGAGAGAGAGCAAAATCACCTATATTGTTCAGCTCAAAAGCTTGCTCACAAACTGTGGAAACATAACTGAATCATTAAAGGTAGCAAGCTCAAGTCTGATTACAAGAGGTCCAGATAAATAATCAAGAGAGATGGAATTGGTGGATGAAATGAGGTCAGGGCAAGCTAAAGAAACAAGCAGAAGATGAGACAGATAGCAGGGACCCCTCAGGTGGTTTGTTGCCACTTCAAGAGTTTGTGTTATGCTATTAATGGCCTTTTTATCTAAAATTGATCAGGTCTTTCATAGTTTGTCCTTTATGTGACGATGAGCTTTCATATGGACTATTTTTACCCAACCTGTGGTAGAGCCTTCCATGTTCTTATTGGTCTGATCAGCCACAGTTGGACACACTGTACATTGACCTTGACATAGTGATGTCATTTTGGTCCTCTTCAAGTACAAAAGATGAGAACCAGATGATAAGCTTTCTAAAACTTAAAGAGTCCAAACAATCCAGGGCAAATTTTAGTATGCTACAATATCAAGGCATCTTAGAGAGTACTATACAGTGGAAAATATTCTGGGTTTTAAGTCGGGTGATCTATATTCACATTCTCTCTTTGCTGCTTACTGGCTGTGCGACCTTAATTGTGTCACTTAACTCCACTTGGCTTCATCTTACCTATCAGCAAAAATTGGGGGCTAGGATTCTATGGCATTCAAGGTCCCTTGTGGCTCTAAATCTATGATCTTATGATCTTCCCACGAACTTTCATGACTCTTTGGACAGATGGGAGACTTGTGGCAGATTTGATCCCCTCCATGAGTTGAGTAGAAGCTAGTTTCTCCTATTCTCGAAAAGTTCTTCATTAGATTCTTCCTTTGGGGTTGGTCTAGTCCAGGGGTGGGGAACCTGTGGCCTTAAGGCCACATGTGTCCCTCTAGGCCCTCAAGTGTGGTCCTTTGACTGAATCCTTGTTGGATTAGTTGGATTAGACCACCCCTGGTCTAATCTAAGATTCTGACATTGTCTATATTCAAATAGAGGTCTGGGCACTCTATGAATGCATATTAGAATCTGTTTACTGGTGTTATATGGGAGTTAGAACATATCAGAAGGCACTCTCTATTATTCTGGTGGTATTTGAGGTTTTATTTTGACAAATTTTTCTACCAAAATTAGGCTCCATTGCCTCTCCGTGGCACAGATTCTTAAAGGTGCTGCCTATTCAGAGCAAAAACTCTGGAAAGTCCTACTAAGCTGGAGGGGCTTTTAGTAGGCATGTGGTGATTAACATGATTATTATCTTAGGCCCACTCCAACAGAGAGGTCCAGCCTTAGAAAGTTGACTTGTAAATGATGATTTTTTTTTTGCATACTCATGAAAAATATCTGCTAAGGAATTTAGGGGTTCCACTTAGTGGACAGTCTATCCACACCAATGAAATCAAGTGGAAAGACTGTCCACAATGATATCCGGTAGTTGAATTTCAGGAAGAACTAAAATAAAGCATACACATTCCAAGCCAAGAAAAAAAAAGTTCATTTTACATGTAAAATTATCCTTAGAAGGGCTTCAGATTTGGGGCAGGGGGAAGTAAAGCAGATAGAGAGAATGGATTAATTAATAAAACAGATAGCTTGTTATTTACCTGCTTTCTGTCAGATCTAGTCTAAATGCTTTTCCATAATGATTAAAGAAAACCTGGCTATTGAAATATACAATGTACATGAATAATTGCAGATGATCTCTGTTCTCCTCCTCTTCACTTCTAACCCAAGTGGGTGGGAACAGTTTTTGTCAGCTAGTGGTACCTTTCAATTTAGAAACAGCCAGGTCTGTTTGTTCTTCTCCTGATAATATGTTATCTGTACTCAGTTACCTTTGTCTAGTTACAGAATTGGCTAAAAGAGGGTTTTAACTCTCATTTTCTTTCTCCTAGAGATTACAAAATGATTGGATGTCATGTCTATGTCAGTAGGTTGATGCCTATTTTTTCTCTAACAATGATGACTCATTATTAAGACTAAGCCACAGAATTACCTATTCAGAAGCTCCAAAATTAGTAATTACACGTGTTTCTTCATGTTGTACTTGTGCAATGTGGTGGAAGATTTAAGTTTGTGAAAAGATAATTGACATTAAAAAAATAAGTGAATACACGTTTTGAGTCTCTGTGCAATTTTTTCATCTTGTTTATCGAAATTGCAATTAACATGCTACAATGTGGCATAAATTCATAGCTATTAATTACATTCATATCAAATTATTGCCTAATAAAAGATTTTTTAAATGAATGCTTACCTACCATAAACCCAACTCGTAAGAAAATCTCCAAACTATTGTTCTTACTAGATGAAGAAGCTTTCCTGCTGGAGGGAGGTTGTGGGGGAGAGACTTTACTGGAAAATGAATGTATTGCTTTAAAAAAAAAATAGTCCTCTACCACTCTTTTCTTGTCATTGTCGAAACGCTGTGACCTTGGAGTACTATCAGTCCTCACAATATGGACTCTGTGGTTCTGTCCTGCAACTCAGGCATAGTCCCAGCCTATGAGCCCTAATGCACTATCCTTTGATTATCACTTGGTTTCGTAACTGTCTAGGAAGTAGAACAGTCAAGATCTCTGTTGTTAAAGGAAGCAAGTCTAGCATTCTAGTTACTGCCCCAGCAGATGGCAGTATTCCCTATGACTTTGTCCAACTATGGTGGTAGTCCATGATTTAGGGGAGACTCCGCTTTGGGAAGCTTTGCTAAGAGGGTAAGCTCTTACACGTAATTCATGGAAATGCCTGGGGATCAGAGAACTGAGAGAATGAGAGAAAGAAGGGAAATACAAAACTAAAAATGATGCCTGTCTGGTTTTAAGGTTTGTAAAAGACTTACCTCACAGTCACCTTGTGATAGGAAGGCAAAAGTATTATAATCCCCATTGTACAGATGAAAACACAGTTTTGGAGGGTTTAAGTTACTTGCCCCATAGCTAGCAAAGCCTAGTAACCAGGACTCAAACCTAACTTCTGATTCTAATGCACTTTCCACTATGTAGTACTATCTTGTCATAAACAAGAGGCATTTAAGATGGAAAAGGATTATTATACCTAATAATACAAAGATAGACATTAGCCCATTTTTATTCCACCTGGCAGGACAAGTGTGCTATGGTGATATACCTTTCCTTCCAAGGAAAAGTAAAGGAGTGTTCTTCCCTACACCAAGGAAAATTTCAGTATTTCCTTTGTGCTTACAAAAATGAGAGACAGAAACAGAAAGACAGAGACAGAAAGTCTAATAAAAACAAATATCTATGGGAAAACCAGGGCATACATGTATGGATGTTTGGCTACTAATGTGGAAAAAATATGTATTGATGAAATACTTTTTAGGGCACATTGTTTTCTAAGAAATTATAGTGAGTTAAAAAAAAATCTAAGCATAGTTCAACTTGTCACCTTCTCTCTAGGCCTGAAGGCTAACACCCAAGATACCTGCATGTGGACAATCAAAATTGAGAGAGGAATGTTTGGTATCAAGCAATATAATATCCCTGGGAACTACTTGCTTTTTGTAGACAGAAGCTGGGAGTCAGCTTGGCAATTCAATGACTCACATTGTGTTAACCTGATGGAAAAGTCAATCAGAACTCAGGTTCATATTAAGAAGTGCAGGAGAGACAGTGACGGAGTTAATAAAGATTTATTGCAGGAATACATAGGGGCAGGATTCAACCAGAAGTCCTAAAGGCAGAGAGTGTAATTCCTTACAAATTCTGAACCATTCAATAAAATGGAACCCATATTTCTGATTACTGGAGAGAGTGAGGGCCTGTTTAATAAACAATTCAGAATACATGGTCACAGCCAGTCTGACTACTTCACTGCTTAGTGAAGCGAAGACATGGGGGTGAAGGTTGCTTATGTTCTTTTAAGATTGATTTTGATACTTTTTGTTTTTCTATTTTATAGATATTTATATATCTATTTCTGGATATGCCCCCAATTCTCTGAAACTAAAATTTTACCTTGTAATGAAGAAAAAAAAACAGTTAAGCCAGAGCAACTGATAGGGTGAACATGTCGGACAATATATTCCATACTCTACAAGAGAGATTTTTTTACCTCCATTGGGCTAGGTTAAAAGAAAAAAGTATTTACTCAGTTATTATTGCTGTTGTTTTTGGATCAAGTCTAGTTCCCATAAAATGGAGGGTTACCAGCTAATGTGTCACCCTATGCTTTAGGCTCATCACTGTTTCAAGATGAAATCATCCCTATCTGGACTTAAAGAGTATCTGCAAAAACTTGAGGGATGAACTGTGCAGTATTTTCTAACTCTACTAGGAAAACCAGGAGCTGAAAGTAGTTAATTACTAGGAGCCATAAGCTTAAGGAGAAAAGGAAAACTCAAGTCATGATTATACAACTATAATGAAGGCAGTTGACGAGGATAATGTTGAATTTGGACCTTGCAAACTGCTTCACAAGCCAACAACATAACTTCTGTTGATCTTAGTTTAGATATCTTATACAATCCAATGGACCCAAATATATTTGCCCTCTATTCTTTTCTAACACTTCATTTTCATATGTGTTATTTCAAGATTATAAATTCATTGAATATGTCTCATATATTTATATCTTATGTGGCTAGCACAGAATTATGCAAAAGTAAGTGCCTAATATAGGCAATGCCCCTTTTCCCATAAAGTTACCTCATCAACTCATTTTAACTTTCATTATAACTGAGTCCTCACATTAATATTGTATAACCCCATTTTAAAGTGATAGTCCAATTACTGAAGTACAGTTTAGCATATTCAGAGAGCTGGTGACCTCATACTTTTCCTGGACTGCTTTTCCTACCTTCCTCTTCAGGTCTGTGTCTTAGTACAGGGCTTTTTAAACTTTTTCTACTTGTGACCCCTTTTCACCTGAGAAATTTTTGTTTGACCCCAGGTATATAGGTATATAAAGTAGATATACAAATCAAACATTTACTTATAATAAATCACAAAGAGATTTATTTTAAGACAGTTCTTTAAAAATACAAGTAATTTGACCATTTATTAAAGATGAAAGCAAATTTGCATACTAATGAAATGATGTGCTTGTTTATTTTTGTGTAAAGAATTAAATCTTGTTGGAATATTTGATACTGAAGGATGTAGCGCATCTTCAACATTTTTCATAGTTGATCAATATTTTGATTTTATAATCATCAATGCTGAGGATGCCACTTTGCATAAATACATAGTACAAAATGGTAGAAGTATGTTTAGGGCCATTTCAGAAATTGTTGGAAATTCTATCCCAAGCCCAAGTCAAAATTCATTTAACTATTTTATATTTACAGTAAAAACACTACAATTCATAACATGCATAGTCTCGAATCTGAGCCAACATGTTTCTGGCAACATTCATTAGCGTTACATGGTGTGACAGTATGCGCAGGGCAAAATGCACATGTTGTGTGTTCAGAACGAAGGCGCAGTGAAGCTATGTGATGCAACATGGGCAAGCAATGCCAGAAAGACCTCAGATTCATTTTGTATTTTATTTTGAATTAATTTTGGTCATTGTACATTCAGAAACCTTTTATGGTTACCAAATTTTTTGTGACCGTCCACAGTCAGTTGCATGACCCCAAATGGGGTCACGACCCAGAGTTTAAGAAGAGCTGATAGTATATAGAGCTCTAGATATGGCTACATTACAAAACTTCATATTCTAACTCTACTGGGCCTCGTATCCTTCCTTTGCACTTTCCCCTCCCCATGGCCACTTCTGCCCGAGTTGTTCTTCCTTACCCTATGAACACACATCTCCATCGTGAATTATTTCCATGGCCTGCCTGAATGTGCAGTATTCGGAATAATTGAAAACCAGGAAGCAGATGTTGGCAAGGAAAGCAGCCAAAAGAACTGCTGCTAGATGGGAGATTTCAAAAGCTGAAGAGGCATGGGTGTAACTATTTCATTCTTAAGGTTCTTCAAGAAATTATCCATTTCTGTGGTGTTTGCTAAAGACTCTTCTATCAAAATGTCTAGGAAGCCCTTCATCCTATTACATTCTCTCTTTTTGGCTGTTTATTCTTGTTTTTTGATCATTCAGTAGAGAGACAGCTAGATTTAGGTAGCTGTTTCAATTTCTCCAGAGACTGCTGCTCCTAAGCCTCAGTAGGGCAGACCCAGCTCATTGACAAACCAAGATTTTGCAGGGCTATTGAGAGATTGGAAAGAGAAATAACTAGAAGAAGAGAGATCATTTAGAAGGCTGTTCCAATGGTTCAGATGAGAGATAATGAGAATCTAATTTAAGGTGGTTATTATTTGACTTAGAGAGAAGATGATGGGTGTCAAAGATGCCATCATGTTAAATAGCACTTTACTACTGATTAGGCACAATGGAAGGCAATGGATTGGAGTCAGGAATACTCTCTTCTCATCTCTACCCCATCCCTAGCTCTGTTAAAGTTTCAGTTTAAGTAACACATCCTACAAAAAACCTTTCGTTATTCCTTGCTTCATTTGTTAGTACTTTCCCCCAACCACAGTATCTTCTCTATTTGAGTCTATCATCTCTGTATCTATTCCTCCAGTAGTGCAAAGTCTTTGACAGCAGAGACCACTTTTTTGTCTTTTTATTCCTACTACCTAGCGCAGTGCCTAGCATCTACTAGATGTTCAATCAATGCTTGTTGTATTGAATTGTTTAGTTGAATATATTCTAGATGATGCTTATCAAGAGCAAAAATATAGTAGTAAGAATGATCAAGGTATAGTCAATGGACAGTGAATTATACCAGCATGTTCTAGTATGTAGAAACCTGTGCATAATACGGGAAGGGAGAGAGAGTCAATAAGCCTACTGTCTTCCAGGAACTGTGGTAAGTACCCTGCAAATATTATCTTATTTGATCCTCACAGCAACCCTGCAAAGTAAGTGGTAGGAGCTATTATGAACCTTATTTTACATTTGAGGGAACTGATATAAGCAGAGGTTAACTGATTTACACAAAGTCACACAGCTAGTAATATCTGAGGCTGGTTTTCAACTCAGGTCTTCTCGACTCTGGGCCCAGTGCTCTCTGCATTGTATTACCTAGCTCCCTAAACTAAAGACAAGACTAAAGGAGAAAGAAATAATGAGATTGTTGGAATAGTACGAGCACAGGTTGAAGAGCCTAAGAACTAACAATAAAAAAATGTAAGTGGAAAGATAGAGATATATTTAAGAAATGGAAAAAAAAAGAATTTGATGACTGATTGAATGTGAGACACAAAGGAGAGGTCAGGGACAAAAAAGAGCTTGAAAGCTTTGAGACCATTACAATGACAATGACCAAAAATCAACATATTCACTAAATGTTTGCTTATTCAATATATCATAATGTCAACCTATATATTTTTAGGTGTTTTCTTCTTTTTTTCTTTTCTTTTTTTTTTTTTTTTTTTTTTTTTTGCAAATTGGAGCTCACTCTGGCTCTGTTTCTTTTTCTGTAGAATGATTTTGTTCAATTTTTTTTTCAGTCAGGTCCAAATTTTTGTAACCTTATTTGAGGTTTTCTTGGAAAAAATGCTGAAGTGATTTGCTATTTCTTTGTCTAGGTTATTTTACAGAAGTGGAAACTGAGGCAAAACAGGGTAAGTGACTTGCCCATGATCATACAGCTAGTAAGTGTCTGAGGCTGGATTTGAACTCAAGAAGGTGAGTATTCCTAATTCTAGGCTTAACACTCTGTCTACTAAGCAGCCTAGCTGCCCCTGTAAAATTACACTATTATGCTAAATGATTGTTGAGGTCTCTTTTGGTTGTATACTGTTGTCTTTTTATGTATACACACATGTATATTGTCTAGATATCTATTAGTCTATCAACCTATGTAATCTGCTATATCCGTCTATCTATCTATCTATCTATCTATCTATCTATCTATCTATCTATCTATTCTACTATATTGCATCTAACAATCTATCTAGATGAGAAGTAGCAGAGAAGAGTAGATAGAGATCAGGCTTCAGAATCATAAAGACTTGGGATGAAATCCCATTTCTGATACATACTGGCTATGTGACCCTATGCAAATTTATTAACTCAGTGCATCAGAAAACTTTCTAAGCCTCTAAGCTGCAAAACAGTGTTAATTTCCATAGGCAGAGTGATCTTCCTCATTGGGGAATTCCCCACACCATTGAAATCATAGGTCTAGAAGAAAAAAGGGAAAAAGACAAAAAAACTACCTTCCCATAGAACTAAATAGCTTTTGAAAATATATTCTGGGCTGACAAATATTTCTTCAGAGGAGACTAAGGAAAAGAAACATAGAGAGAAAACTGAGAAAACCCATAGACATTGGTTTTGGTCCTTAACTCCACAACTTACTAATTACAGAAATACAGGTGACTCACTTTTTTCTTTCTGAGATTCAGTTTCCTCAAATATAAATTGAGAACAACATTACCTATCCTGATAAATTCAGAGTGTCATTGTGAGTGTCAAGTGAACTTGTTTATAAGAAATTTAGACTGCAAAATATTATAGAAATATTATGTATTTAAAATATTATTTTCCAATTATACATATTATTATGTATAAGTTTTATATGTGCTAGATGCACAAAAAAACATTTGTTGAATGAATCTTTTTATCCCCAATGGATATAAATGTGTGTATATGCATGTGTATATATATATATATGTATATATATATATATATATATATATATATATATATATATATATATATATATATATATATGTATATATATATATACACACACACATATGTATATACATATTTTTTCCAATGAAAATATATATTTGATGCATTCAACAAATGTTTGTTAAGCAACTATCATATTCAAGGTGTTTATAAAGACCTATTATAAAATTCCTGCCTTCACAAAACTTACAATCTCTCACGAAATTTACAATTACCAATGGTGTTACCTTTCTCAGAGAAATAAGGGAGAAAAACACAGAGCCATAGACTGTCAGAACTGGAAAGGTCCCCAGAGATCATCTAGTCCAACCTTCTCATTTTGTAGAAAAGAAAACTGCTAGTTATGCTAAGGAAAGATCTAGCCAGAAACAGGGGAGTCTTTTCTGAAGCTATATGAAGTAGAATTCCATGGGCTGCTGGTCAGAGAAAAATGCCTCTTCCTATCAAGAAACATACAAAATATCCTGGGGGGAAAAAGAGAGAGAATGAATGCCAAGGGCATGAAGTCCAAACTTTGAAATATTTAGTCTTTTTCCAATTGGTAACCCAGGTGTTTACAACCCAAACCTACAGCTTAGAAATCATCACAAAACACTGGAGAGGCCTGAGAGAAGCTTAAATACCTTTTACCTTCCTATTACTTTGGGAGGAAAAAAAACTGCTTATCTGTTCTAAAAAACACAATCAAGCAAGAATAACAAAGTATAATGAGCAATTTTTTTTTTACTTTCTCCCATCCCCCTCATTTGTGCAAGCCTGGAGTAATTGTAAAGATGAAAAATGTTAAATTTAAACAACTCTACATATCTACTTTCCTATTTCAATTGAAAATAATTATTGAAGTTATCATTAAAGGATCATAAAATTTTAGAGTTACAAAGAGAAGATAGAGATCATTTTGCCTAACTCCCATATTTGACCGGTGAAGGATCTGAAACTCAAATAGAGGAGGTGACTTACTTAAGGTAACTGGTTCATTCAAAGTCGAGAACATTTTGTCGCAATACTTTGAAATGCAAGAAAACAACAACAACAACAACAACAACAACAGCAAAAATGATTTCATTAGTGGCTATGTATACTCCAGCAATACACATTGTAACCTCTCCTTGCATCAGTCGGTTGACACCATGAGTTTTCAGGGCCAAAACACTGAAATTCTTGGCCAGTTTTTTTTTTTAATCTCTCCAAATCTATTTAAGCTGGTCTTTTCACTATAGACAGAGACAATTCCTTATTTGGTCTGTACTTGAAACTTTTCTAGCTTGGTAGCATATGATAGAATTTTCATTCTTTTGAGAAACTTTTCAAGAACCCAGGGTCACTTAAATGCCAGAAGGTATGAGTGAAATAGGCCCAGCGCAAACAGATGATCTCACAATGGTGCTATCTAAAGGATAATCTGTTATAAAGGATAGAAAAAAGTAGACTTCAAATATTAACCTTAATATTATCCTTAATGTGCTTTCTTCTTTTTCTTCTTATAATGGCTTTTCCAAGCTGGTAATGTATATGTTAAATGTTCTGTGTGTCTATATGTGAACAGTAAATTATTTCATTTGAATTAATCTAGCTAGCAAACCACTTTTCAAGAACAGCTATCACACTGTAGTGAAAATATTTTTGAGCATAAGTGGGATAAACAAACAAAACAAAAAAAAATATTATGGTAATGTTTACCAACAGATCTATAATTACAAAATAAATTAACCATGAAATGAAATGCTAGGTTTTCTGCAAAATTGTTATGAAAGATGGGGTGATTTTTTCAAATTAATTCATGAAAAGCTTTGAAAGTGAATTATTGCAAAGGGTATTATGATGTTTAAAAAAAGAAAACAACAACAACCAAGGATATATAGGTTTGATTCACAAATTTATGTTTCCATATGCATAATTAAAATGCTGAAAACCAACCAGCCTCTTCAAAGGCATAAAAATATCAGTATGGAGAAATAAACCATAAATGCTGTTAGAAAGACGAAGGATTATAAGGGCGACAGATCTGAGACCAGGAAATTGAGGATTTTTTTTATCTACCAATAGGGCCAGAACCCTGCAATCCGAAGTTCAGCTCTGAGAAAACAAGGGGCAATAACTCTGACCTATTTCCATTTCACACAGTGCATTACAGTGTCCAACCTTGATGTTGCTTGGGGTCAAGATGGAAGTACTGGGTCACAATGAGTTCTGCTAAGCAAGGGAACCCTCACCAAGTACTCCAAACCTGAGGGCCTGTGTAGCTTTGGTATTCTCCCTGCATGTGGGAAAAAGTGAATTAGCTTCCAGTGAGATTCATTGGAAGAGAGGTCATTCTGCAAGCAGGGAAAGAAAAAATGAGTTGGCAAATGCCCTCATGAGGGGGAAAATCAAAGCAGTTCCTAAGAAAAAATGATAGCAAAGAGAACATGAAATAGTGGGAAACCATTGCCTTTGGAGCTTGAAGAGCAAGATTCATTCTCTAGCTCTCATTTGGGCCTTACACTCCTCCACTGAAAATTAAAGGAGTTAGATTAAATGGCCTCCTTCCATCCTTTATAGCTCCAAAATTCCATGAGTGATTTTAATTCACCAAAAAAGATTTTTTAAGTTATATAAATAATTCAGAGAACTAAGTTGTAACATACATGTATAAATGTGTGTATATACATATATGTATATATGTGTATACATATATAGCACATGTACATATGAATTGTGTATATATGCATATACAAACATGTATCTATATATAAATATACAAATACATATGGCATAATACATATATATATGTGCACATATGCTTATATATGTATTGTTTGCTTGTATGCATACTTTAAATTGGATTGAGGTAAACATATACACACACACACACACACACACACACACACACACACACACACACACATATATATATACACAGACACATACATACACACAAACTACATGATATATTTTGCTATAAATACATATTCTCTTATTTTCATCTATATAAGTAATATATCACATATGTCAATAAATATCTATATGCATGTATATATACACAAATGTATATAAGAATATGTCTCTACATAGACATATAATATATACTATATACACACTTATATTTGTATGTACATACACATATAATATATACACATAATACATATACCCAAATATGTGTAGAAATATATATGATTCAATCCAATTCAATTCAATAGACATTTCCTAAAAATATATATTATATAATGCCCCATGTTTTGACCTTGAGGACATAAAGATAAAAGTGGATATAGTCCCTGCCATCAAATAGTTTACAATGAAAAAATAAGATAGATAAACTAATGATTATGCTAGTATATAACAAAGTACATTCAAACAGAGTGGAACTATAAGTCCACAGAAAGAATTAGGGGGAGGGAAGAAATATTTATTAAATACCTATCATGTGTTAGGCACTGCACTAGGTGGTTTATATATATTATCTTCTTGATCCTCACAATAACCCTGGGGTGGATGGGCAGATTCTAATATTATCTTCATTTTATGGGCAAGGAAACTGAATTAGACAGAGGTAAAGCAACTTTACCAAGGGTCACACAACTACTAAGTGCATGAAGCAAGAATTGAACTCAGGTTTTCCTGACCCCAAACCTAACACTATGTCTACAGTATCACCTATCTACTTCTGTGAAAGATTACTTCAAAATAACTGTTAAGGTAAGACTTCATTGAAGAAGAAGCATCCTAGATGGTCCTTGAAGAAACAAAGTATTTCAACAGGCAAGGTGAAATGTGTTTAAAGCTATTTCCTATGCACGTTTTTTTTCACATTAGACCCCTCTATCTTTTCATTCTATAAAAGAATTGTTAGTAATTATATCATTAAAACATCCTTCATGATAGTTTCCTATCACCTTTAATTCAATTTCACCTTTAAAATCTTAGAACAAAAACTCCAATCTCTCTTTTCTCTAGATTCTTTGAAATGTCCTATCCAAAAGTGTAGGGTACATGTCAGACCATATCTAGGCTCTATTCTGTACCTATTATATCCTCTAAAATTGCATAATTACTTCCTTTCAATGTTCCCATAATTTTCATTTCACCAGCAAGTTCCTTCTTTTTGTTCAAATTTAAAGTGCAGCAACAGTTTCCTTACCATTTTATCTGCCTTTATAAAAACAAAATCAATAATTAATAACCTGCTCTGCTTCTTTACCTGTTGGTTTGTTAGTCAAAGTCCCCCATCACTACTCTCACATTCCTCGATGCTAAATGTATGATAAAGTTCATAAATACATTATGCATTTCTTCTGGCTTGGTTACCAGTATGATGATCCCATCACAATATTTATTCTTTTTCTTCATCTATTGATTCCTGCTCATATGACCTGTACCATGCTCCTTTGCTTGAGTTCATTAATTTCCACAGAGGAATGTATTTATTAATATTCAGTGCCACGTGATTCTTTTTTTTTTTTTACCTAGACTATTCTTTTGGCCCATTGCCACACTCCAGTCATGGTCATATTGCACCATGCCTCAAATATAGTTATCTATGATATTATTTACTCAGATGTGCTAAGAACCTGCTTCACTTTGCATATTAGCCATAATCCCCACTTTGTGGTATAGACAGCTAAGGTTCTGAGTATTTATCTGTGGCTCTCTTGGGTTATTTTATCTTACAAAATATTAGAATTTTCAATTACTATTCATCATCCTTTATCATACCTGCTGCCATCTTCCATATTATATTTGAAAGTTTTGTCTGTATAATATTTCCCTCCTTTTTGAATGCCTTCTGCGTTAGACCAATAAGTTTTCCTGGTGCTTTGTAAACCTGTCTCATCTTTGATCACAAGCTGAGTATTCCTATATATTGAGCTTTGGTAAATGAAACTAAAACCTATTCTCCAAAACTATATCAACTCCACCGTTTGTATCCCACGTCCTCCTTTTTCTTCTAAAATTCCTATCTTCAGGAAGCAGCTGTTATGAAAAATCCACCTGAGATTCCAAGTCCTTAAGTAATCCCTGGTAAGGAATACATAATACCAAGAAATGATTTGGGGGTTACTAATTTCAGTACTAATACTAATACTATGACTACTAATAATAATACTTTAGTTCAATGCAGCACTTATTCACACACCATGTGTAAAGTATTGGGGTAGGCTGTGGCACATGTATTACCAGAAAAGGTTTGGAAAGCATTGAGAAGACAGCAATAGCTATGGACAAAGGAAAAGGAGCCACTTGAGAGTTGGAAACTTGAGGGAAGGAGAATAACCAATGTTATGAGATCCCAGAAAAGATGTGACATGATGTTAGCAAGTGAACAGGTATAGAGTTTAGCCTTGGTAATAAGAACAGCCACCTTATCTCCTAAGGCCATGGTGAAGGATGAGAAGATAGCTGAAGATGGAATACATTGTGTTCAATTTTTTTCTAATTGTTTCCTGTGTGTTAATCTCAATCGATTCTGTTTCTCAGTTGTAAACATAAAATGTGCAGGATACATGTCTTGTACCTCTGTGTGCTCTGCAATACCCCAAACAGAGATGACTACAAAGGAGTAGGGAATAGGGACTAGACCTATGATTTCATTGGTATTGGGAACTCCCAGGTGAGGAAATTCCTACCAAATCAGGTTGATCCCTTTTCTGCAATTTATAGTCTTAGAGAGTTGCCTAAAGAATTATTAGTTGAAGTCATTATCTTAAATTCACACCAGTATTACATGTGCAAGTTGGGACTTGAACCCAGGTTTTCCTAGATTCAAGCGGTATTCAGTGCTTTTTAAACTGTGAGCTGTGACTCCATATGGGGTCATGAAAGATTTGGCAAACAGTAAAAAGGTTTCTAAACAGGCAATGACCAAAAATCAATTAAAAATCAAATGCATAATAAATCTAAGGTGTTTCTGGCTATGCTTGCCCATGTTGCATCAGGTAACTTCACTGCAGCCTTGGTTCTGAGCACAAAGCATGCACACTTTGCACTGTATATACATACCCTCAGGCCATGCAAAGCTAATGAACACTGCTGAAAGGCATAAAAGGGTGGGGGAATAAAAAAAAAAGTTTAAGAAGCCTTGTATCTTAGCTGCTTAATTAAGACTTGCTTATGATCAGATGTTTTCATTCTGTCATTGCCCCCTCACTGTCCTTTACAGATTAAATGAAATGTTTTATATTTCAGACTTCTGAGTCCAGGGTCCCCTGATGTAATCTAACCTTCTTGAGAACAAGAGCAAGCACCTGGCTTGAAGTTCTGCGTGCACTGTGGTTCAATAAACCCTTCTACAGGTACCCTGGCTTAATTAGCTTATCCTCAAACACCCCCCAGCAACTAAACTCTGACTCTCATTGATCTCACTGGGCTATTGAGAGAGTTCACAAAGCATAAAGCAATTTGTAGAAACAAATAATAACGTTAATGATGATGGCAATGTCTCTACTAAAGCTCTACTCCAATGCTAAATCATGGTGTGAAAGTGCCTTGTGTTTTCAAAAGTTATTTTAGCAGAAACATAACTTCTCATAATTCTTAGTAAGTAGAAAGGATTTGAGTATGACCTGATCATGGACCAATTGCAACATGATAACAGGATCAATTATGCACATTGCAGAGGAAAGCATCCTCAGGATTTCACCACCAGATATTGGGTGATTTTTCAGGCTGCAGCAACTAAGTGATCAAACTCTTAAAGATATAAATGGGATATCATCTGGGACCAGTGGAGACTAGAGACACACTAATGAAATCACAGACTTTTATAGTTTATGACTCATATTGGTCTCCAATACTAAGGAGTAAAAAAAAAAATAAAATACAAAGTCATGAAAGACAAGATACTTCTTAGAAAAATATTAGAAAAAGTTTGAGATATTTTATAAGAAGGAGGTCTTCATATATGTGAATATTTGCATATAATATAAATATATAAACATATTTAAATATATAGACCTCTGTATATAAACATATGTAAACATAATATACATACACATACACAACACAAACACAGACCTGGCAATGGCATGGGATAGAGTAAAGCTAAAGATGAGATTGAGTATTATGCCAGGATTTCTTAGCAAAGATGTTTTTCTTTAAGTTCTGAAGAATTTGCTTATACCATAGTTGACAGTCTTTTCAAGTAGATTCTATGGATATATAATTTGGGAATACTGGGGAAAAAATGGAAAGGACTCTGTGAAGTGAGAAGGGTCTGTCTTTCCAAACACCCACATTTGGTTTTTTAATACTACCAACCTACATTTTACATTCCTCTTTAACCTTGCTACTTTTATTTGGAAGACACATTAATAAACAACTCCAAAATGTTGTATCTCAGCAGAATTCAAGAATAGGCTGATACTAAAAGAAACTCTTCCTTTTATTCATGAGCTTTTCATTAAGGATAGAGGATTCCTAAGGCTAAAGGGGATCCAAAGGGAATTGTAAATAGGTAAAATGTGTAGAAAGATGCCTCACACAGCTCTTCTGACTTGTGACAAACTCTGGTGGCTCTGGGGAAATATCATTGCTAAAGTTGATCTTGGATGAGAAAGCTTTGCTGATGAAGAGTATTGAACTGAGATTTATTGTCTAGCAGTTAATTTACATAAAATCCACATATCTTTTCTTCAAAGTTTATTTTGCAACTCAAACCTTCTAATCAATCTACCACATGTGCCTCACACCCATTCTGTTTCCCCATTTTTATCTGCCAGAGAAAGAATGAAATTTGTGAAGTAAATTTCAATACATGTGTATAAAACTTTAGGAATCATGGCATGTCCAGTTCAGGAAGTTGATAATAGACAAGTTTGGCTAGAATGTAAACTCTATGAAGGAAGACAATGGGAAATAAGCCTAGAACAGTGGGTTGGAAAGAGATTTTGGAGAGCATTAAATATTGTGCTCTAGAGCAGAGGTGTTAAACACATTGCTGGCAAACAACAAGCAGCCTATAATACTCCCAAGTGTAGCTCAAACTAGATTAAAATGTAATTGGGAAATATTTATCAAAATAAAAAATTGCAACAAAACATAATTGCTTTTTTAAAAATTAAATCAATATGAAGCCCATAGGGATACTTTTGTATGGATTAGTGGCCACCATTTGTATTTGAGTTTGAAACCTCTTCTCCAGAGAAGGAGTTCTTAAACTTTTTGGGTGTGTGCAAAACTGAACAGTTTTGCAGTATATTGAAGCCAATAAATTTCTTCACAGAATATTTTGAATGTATAAAATACAGCACACTGGACTACAAAGGAAAATAATTCTGTTAAAATACAGTTATCAAAATATATATTTTCTAACATTTAGTGATCCCAGATTATGAACTCCTTCATAATGGGTTGTATTTAGTTCAATAAGCAATAAGGAACTCTTCGAGTGTTGAATTCTTATTTTCCCCACAAGCATGGGAGGAACATGGTATGATCTGTATATTAGAAAGCTTGAATAGTAATAAAATTCTATAATATATTATTAAGTAGAAGGGTTCCAAACATTTAGTCAAGCAAGTGTGAATTTATCAATAACAAACCATGTCTGACCAACCTCATTTCTCCATTTAATGGTACTGATAAAACTGGAGAATGAATACATAGATATTATATGCCTATATTTTAGCAAAACATTTGATAATGTTTCTCCTTTTAAAGAAAGAGATAACAGCATGGACCAAATAAAAACAGACTTAGAATCAGCAAAGTTTTAGACCGTCAGGTAGTGTCAGTCAGTCAACAAGCATTTGTTGAACACCTACCATGTGTCAGGTATTGTACTAACAACTGGGGAAGCAAAGAAAGGCAAAGAATAGCGCCTGTTCTCCAGGAGCTCATAGTCAAATGGGGAGGGAGACAACATACAAATAGCTGTGTTTGAACAATACATTTTCAGGAAAAAAATGGAGATAATCACAGAAGGAAGGTGCTAGCATTAAGGGAGATCACAGAAGGCTTCTTATAGAAGATGGAATTTTAGTTAGGACTTGAAGAAACCAGGGAGATGAGGAGACAGAGGTGAGGAAAGACAGAGAATTCCAGATAGAGGGGAGAGCATTTGTTGAAAAGGTGAAGTGTCTAGTAGGAGGAATAGCAAGGAGGTCAATGTCCTTAGGTTACAGAGTTTATGTTGGTCATGAAGCATGGCAGTGGGGGAAAGTTATTATATGTGTAAGAAGATCAGAAAGGTAGAAATGGGTTATGCTATAAAGAGCTTTAAAAGGCAAACAGGCAATGTTAAGTTTGACACTGGAGGGAAGAGGAAGACAGTAGAGTTTATTGAACTGGGGGTGTGAACCTGGTTGGTATAGTCAGACTTGCACTTTGGGAAGATCAGTTTGACATCTTAGTAGAGGATGGACTAGAGTGAGGAAAGACTTTAAACACAGGGAACAATCAGAAGGTTCTTGCCATAGTTCAGGTATGAGGTAATGAAGGCCTGAACCCAGAGTGGCAGCAGTTTCACAGGGCAGAAGGAGAAATATATGAGAAGTATTACAAAGGTAGAAACAAAGAAATTTGCAACTGATTGGTTTTGGAAGTAGTGAGAAAGAGAGTAAAGACTTCAGGATAAGGTCTAGGTTTCAAGTCTCAGTGACTTGGAGGATGGTATGGATCTGCACTTTAATAGGAAATTTCAGAAGAGAGGAGAATTTAAGAGGAAAGATCATGAGTTCAGTTTTGGACATATTAAGTTCAAGATGTAGACTTGGCATCTTGTCCAAAACGGCTAATAGATAGTTGTAACTGTGAGTATGTAAATTTGGAGGCAGGTTAGGGCTGGGTAAGAAAATATAGGAATCATCAACATAGAGAAGATAATTGAATGCTTAGGAGCTGATGAGATCACCAAACAAAATACTATTGGGGAGGAAGAAAAGAGGGCTCAGGATAGAGACCAGGGAGACAGTCATCATTAGCGGACCTGCTACAGATGAAAAATCAGCAAAGGGATCTGAGAAGGACCAATCAGGCATGCAGGAGAAACAAAAGAAATAATGTCACAGAAAACTAGAGAGAAGAGAGTATCAAGGAGAAGAGAATGATCAGCTGTCAAGAAGTCAAAAACGATGAAGATTGAGAAAATGTTATTAGGTTTTGCAATTAAGAGATTTGTAGTGACTTTAGAGAGAACTCAGCATAAGTTAAAATGTCCTAACTAATGAATTGATCCAAAAATGAGACTGATTTCCTTGGGAAATCATTGATTCTATTGCCCTGGAGTCCTTCAAGCAGAAAACAAATGATTTAAGAAGGAATTAATTTTTTAGTATAAGTTGGCCTAAATGATCTCTGAGGTTCTTTCATTTCCAAGATCTTGTGTTCCAAGGATTTTATGTTCTTTGTAATGTTTTCAAAATTGAGTTCATGGCTTTCCTTAAAAAAAGCATATCATTTTTATATTTTGGTCACTCTATTCCTTTTTCATAAGGTGCAGTCTTCCTTAACCACATTTTACTCATGAGTCACATCTCTCACGATGTCAGTGATAGCTTTAATTATTGGTTTATATATAGTTTTCTAAATATCAAACTTAAATAGGAAAGAGGGCCATTATTTTATACATAAGCATCCCTTAAAGTTGCATATTGGCAGTTTTAAGATGTAATGTTACCTTTGGTTTATTGTATTTTTTTGTTGTTGAAAATTTCCCAATTACATTTTGATCTGATTCAAGCCACACTTTGGAGTGTTACAGGCTATATATAGCCTGTAGGCCATGTGTTTGAGACTTCTGCTCTGTATCACTTCCTCTGTTATCTGTATAGTCTGTTACCTTTATTTAACACTTCAAGTCATAAATTATATAATCATTTCCTTTTTGGATAATGTTTCCTGTGAGTTATTGGTGATCTTCAGTGATGGTATTTTTCTTTTGTTATACTTGTGTTAAACTATTTTAATATGTGGTTTGTGGGCAGCTTTCTTCCTTTTCATTTTCATCGTAAAGTTATCTTGATTAAAATTACAAATCTTAAGTCAAGCATTTCTTTCTTTTTTCTTTTTTTTTAATATATTTTGAATTATCAACAATCACTTCCATAAGCTTTTGAGTTTAAAATTTTTCTCCCCCTCCCTCCCCACCTCCCTCACCAAGACAGTGCACAATCTGATATAGGCTATACATATACATTCCTATTAAACATATTTTCACATTAATGATGTTGTAAGTAAGAATTAGAACCAATAGGAGGAGCCACCAGAAAGAGGAAACAAAAACACACGGAAGAAAATAAATAGCAAATAGTATGCTTCGATCTGCATTCAAACTCCATAGTTCTTTCTTCTTTGTGGATAGCATTTTCCATCACAAGACCTTTGGAGATGTGTCAGTTCCTTGTATTTCTGAGAAGAGCTAAGTTTATCAATATTAGTCATCACACAACATGGCTGGTATTGCATATAACGTTCTCCTGGTTCTGCTCACTTCACTCAGACGATACAAGTTTTTCTGTTTTTCTGAAGTCAGCCTGTCCATCATGTTTTTTTTTTTTTGTGAGGCAATTAGGGTTAAGTGACTTGCTCAGGGTCACACAGCTAGTGAGTATCATGTGTCTGAGCCCAGATTTGAACTCAGGTCCTCCTGACCCCAGGGCCAGCGCTCTATTCACTGAGCCACCTAGCTGCCCCATCATTTCTTATAACACAATAATATTCCATTACATTCATATACCACAATGTGTTCAGCCATTCCCCAATTGATGGGCATCCTCTCAATTTCCAATTCTTTGCCACCACAAAAAGAGCTGCTGTAAATATTTTTGTACGTGTGGCTCCTTTTCCCATTTGCATGATCTCTTTGGGATATAGCCCTAGAAGTGCTATTGCTGGGTCAAAGGGTACGCACATTTTTATAGACCTTTGGGCAGAGTTCAAAATTGCTCTCCAAAATGGTTGGATCATTTCACAACTCCACCAACAATGCATTAGTGTTCCAATTTTTCCGCATCTTCTCCAACGTTTATCATTTTTCTGTTTTCTCATGTTGGCCAATCTGATAGGTGTGATGTGGTACCTCAGATGTTTTTTGATTTGCATTTCTCTAACCAATAGTGATTTAGAGCATTTTTTCATATGACTATAGATTGCTTTAATTTCTTCATCTGAGAACTGTCTGTTCATATCCTTTGACCATTTATCAATTGGGGAATGGCTTGTGTTCTTATAAATTTGTCTTAATTCTCTATATATTTAGAAATGAGGCCCTTTATCAGAGAGACTGGGTAAAAATTCTTTCCCAATTTTCTCTTCCTTCTAATCTTAGTTGCATTGGCTTTGTTTGTGCAAAAACTTTTCAATTTCATGTAATCAAATTTATCCATTTTGCTTTTCATAATGTTCTCTATCTCCTGTTTGGTCATGAATTCTTCTGTTCTCCATAGATCTGATAGGTAAACTATTCCTTGTTCTCCCAGTTTGCTTACAGTATCAGCCTTTATATCTAAATCATGAACCCATTTTGACTTTATTTTGGTATATGGTGTGAGATTTGGGTCTATGCCTAGTTTCTGCCATACTCTTTTCCAGTTTTCCCAGCAGTTTTTTCAAAGAGTGGTTCTTATCCCAGAAGCTGGGGTCTTTGGGTTTATCAAATAATAGATTACTATAGTCATTGACTACTGTGTCTTGCACATTTAACCTATTCCACTGATCCACCTCTATTTCTTAGCCAGTACCAAGCAGTTTTGATGATTGCTGCTTTATAATACAATTTAAGATCTGGAATTGCTAGGCCACCTTCCCTGCATTTCTTTTCATTAGTTCCTTTGATATTCTGGACCTTTTGTTTTCCAAATGAATCTTGTTATTATTTTTTCTAACTCTAAAATAATTTTTGGTATTTGATTGGTATGGCACTGAATAAGTAAATTAGCTTAGGTAGATTGTCATTTTTATTATATTAGCTGGCCTACCCATGAGCAACTGATGTTTTTCCAATTATTTAGATCTGATTTTATTTGTGTGAAAAGTGTTTTGTAATTGTGTTCATAGAGTTCCTGGGTTTGTTTGGAGGTAGACTCCTAAATATTTTATAATGTCTACAGTAAGTTTAAATGGATTTCTCTTTCTATCTCTTGCTGTTGGGCTTTGTTGGTAATATATAGAAATGCTGATGATTTATGTGGGTTTATTTTATAGCCTGCAACTTTGCTAAAGTTGTTTATTATTTCAAGTAGTTTTTTACTTGATTCTCTAGGATTCTCTAAGTATATCATCATGTCATCTGCAAAGAGTGATAGCTTTGTTTCTTCTTTGCCTATTCTAATACCTTCAATTTCTTTTTCTTTCTTATTGCTAAAGCTAATTTCCAGTACAATATTGAATAACAGTGGTGATAATGGACATCCTTGTTTCACCCCGATCTTATTGGAAATGCTTCTAGCTGTCCCCATTACATATAATGCTTGCTGAAGGTTTTAGATAGATGCTATTTATTATTTTAAGGAAGACTCCATTTATACCTATGCTTTCTAGTGTTTTTAATAGGAATGGGTGTTGTATTTTATCAAAAGCTTTTTCTGCATCTATTGAGATGATCATGTGGTTTCTGTTGGTTTTGTGTTGATATGCTCAATTATGCTGATAGTTTTCCTAATATTGAACCAACCCTGCATTCCTGGTATAAATCCTACCTGGTCATAGTGTATTATTCTTGTGATAAGTTGCTGTAATCTATTTGCTAGTATTTTTTTAAAATTTTTGCATCTATATTCATTAGAGAAATTGGTCTATAATTTTCTTTCTCTTTTGACTCTTCCTGGTTTAGGTATCAACACCATATTTGTATCATAAAAAGAATTTGGTAAGACTCCTTCTTCACCTATTTTCCCAAATAGTCTATATAGTATTGGAATTAATTGTTCTTTAAATGTTTGATAGAATTCATGTAAATCCATCTGGCCCTGGAGATTTTTTCCTAGGGAGTTCATCAATGGCTTGTTCAATTTCTTTTTCTGAGATGGGGTTATTTAAGTATTTTACTTCCTCTTCTGTTAATCTGGGCAATTTATATTTTTGTAAATATGTATCCATTTCACTAAGATTGTCAAATTTGTTGGCATATAGTTGGGCAAAATATTCCTAAATTGTTTTAATTTCCTCTTTCTTGGTGGTGGCTTCACCGTTTTCATTTTTGATACTGGTAATTTGGTTTTCTTTCTTTTTTTAAATTAAATTAACCAGAGGTCTATCAATTTTATTAGTTTTTTTCATAAAACTAGTTCTTAGTTTTATTTACTAGCTCAATAGTTTTCTTAATTTCAATTTTATTAATTTTTCCTTTGGTTTTCAATATTTCTAATTTGGTGTTTATTGAGGATTTTTAATTTGTTCTTTTTCTAGTTTTTTTTAGTTGTATGCCCAATTCATTAATCTCTCTTTTTCTATTTTATTTATGTAAGCATTTAGAGATATAAACTTCCCCTAAGAACTGTTTTGCTGCATCCCAATTTTTGGTATGTTGTCTCATTATTGTCATTCTCTTGAATGAAATTATTGATATTTCTATGATTTGTTGTTTGACCCAATCATTTTTTAGGATTAGATTATTTAGTTTCCAATTATTTTTTAGTCTATCTTTCCATGGCCCTTTATTACATATAATTTTTATTGCATCATGATCTGAAAAGGATGCATTTAATATTTCTGACTTTTTGCATTGGATTGTGATGTTTTTATGCCCTAGTATATGGTCAATTTTTGTGTATGTGCCATGTACTCAAGAAAAAAGTATATTCCTTTCTATCCCCATTCAGTTTTCTCCAGAGGTCTATCATACCTAACTTTTCTAATGTTCTATTCACCTCCTTAACTTCTTTCTTGTTTATTTTGTGGTTAGATTTATCTAGTCAGAGAGGGGAGGTTCAGGTCCCCACTAGTATAGTTTTGCTCTCTATTTCTTCCTGTAACTCCCTGAACTTTTCCTCTAAGAATTTGGATGCTATACCATTTGGTGCATATATGTTTAGTAATGATATTACTTCATTGTCTATGGTGCCTTTTAGCAGGATGTAGTTTCCTTCCTTATCTCTTTTGATTAGATCTATTTTTGCTTTTGCTTTGTCTGAGATCAAGATTGCTACCCCTGCTTTTTTTTTGAATTCAGCTGAAGCATAATATATTCTGCTCCAGCCTTTTACCTTTACCCTGTGTGTGTCACTCTTTTTCAAATGTGTTTCCTGTAAACAACATATTGTAGGATTATGGTTTTTAATCCATTCTGCTATTTGCTTCCATTTTATGGGAGAGTTCATCCCATTCACATTCACACTTATGATTACTATCTTTGTCTTTCTCTCCATCCTTTTCCCACCCCCGTTTATGCTTTTCTTTTTCCTTTCTCCTTTTCCCTTCTCACTGATGTTTTACTTCTGAGCACAGCCTCCCTCAGTCCCACCTCCCTTCTTTTAGTTCCCTCCCTTTTCTTTCCCCTTTTCCCTCCTCCTGCCTATAGGGCAAGTTCGATTTCTATACTTCACTGATTATGTTATTCCCTTCTTGAGCCAAATCTGATGAGAGTAAGGCTCAAATAATGCTCATCTCAGTCGCTCCTTTCTCTCTGCTATCTTCTGGTTCACCCATTCCAGGGTTTTTCCTGGGGCAGTATTTTCTGGGATTTCAGAGGCTGATAAGGTAGGGTGAGAGCAACTTACTTCTTACTCCACCATCTTGGCTCCTGGAAGCGGAAGCTCAAATATATTTCTTAACCAGCTCTTATTAGAGCCACAACATAAAACCCTCCTTTCCTACAAGTTGTCAAGAGATCTAAATTCTGTTCTTTGAAACCATCTTCTTTACCAGTTGCTAACTTTGCTTTGACCTTCCTTTCTATTCTAAAGGCCTTCTATTTATTACATAGCAGGGGTAAAAATGCAGCCTTTACCACTAACATCTTTAGTTTCTCTCACCCAGGACTTCATAAACCACAAAAAAGCTTCATAAATTCTTTCTGACATTATTTTTCTCAGAGATTTAGTGTCTTAACCTCTGAAAGGCCCACACAGTAAGTGACATAGGTGGAATTTAAAGTCAGGTCTTCCTCTTCTGTCTTCCATGTCCAGAGCTCTACCCAAAATGCTACCAAAATGCCTCCTAATTACTCTATCCATACATATAATTGGGATGGTCACTATAAATTAGTAATTAGTTTGTCCCAAAATAAGACAAAAGGAAGAGTGTAGGCCAGGTTCCATGTAATTGTGCAGTGCTTCCAGGAAATCCAAACTGCCCCTCTCTGGGCAAAGACCACTCTTTAACAAACAAATGTTCTCCCAGAGATACCAATACTGCTGCAAATTTTGGAATATTATGATGTCCATGGAACAAAAGTCTTGGGTGACTTAAAGGACAATGAAGAGTTATACAGTAGCTGCAAACAGGTTGCAGTGCATTCCCAATGATGACCAGGGCTTACTTAATGCATGGCATAAGGTATATCTTTAAGTAACCACATGGCCAGAAAAATAATAGGCTGGCCAGGTGGCAAGAATGATGCATAAACAGATTAGAGCCAAGGTGTTTGACTGGCACCCAGCAAGTGTATAAAGTCCTAGAAGAAACTCTTCAACACTTTTGCCTGGCTCCACTATGAGGAAATACTGTATACAAGAAGTGCTAAGGATAATAAGATATGGCATTGTTAATTTTATAACATCTCTCATATATATGCCCTTCTGTGCTCTGACACTGCTGCCACCCTGGTAGAAGTGTCACCAATTCACATCTGGACAATGGAATAGTCTTCTGGTTGGTATTTCTACCTCAACTCTTTCTCCATTCCAGTCCATCCACACTCAGCTGTCAAAATAATCTTCCTGAAGTGCCAGTCTGACCATGTCACGTACCTGCTCAACAAAACCCAGTGGTTTCCTATGGTCTTCAAGATCAAATACAAAATCCCTTGCTTGGCATTCAAAGACTTTCACAACCTAGCTATCTCCTACATTTCCAGTCTTCTTATACCTTACTCACCCCCTAGTACTCTGGGATACATTGACACTGGCCTCTTTACTGTTCCTTTCACAAGATCCTTGTTATCAAATATCTTTAATAAGTGCCAGTGCCAAATATCCAAGACATATAGGAAATTAATTAAAAAGGATAAGAAAAAATTTCCAAAAATAGCGAAAGCTGAAGATTCTGAGTCATGTGACCTATAAGAACTAGAAATTTTCCCTTACTTTCATGACTGCTAAAACCTCTCCAAAATAGGGAATGGCCTCAAGAAATAAAATAATTTCATCTGTATCCACAGTCGCACGCGCACACACACACACACACACACACACACACACACACATACACACATGAAACTCTCATGAAGCAACAATTCAATGAACTGCAGAGAGTGAATCCCTAATAACCAACATTCTCACTCAGCATCCCCTTCTTCATCAACTACCATAGTATAGCAAAGGGTTAAATAAGTTGATCCATGGGTGTGCAACAGGCCTCTACTCTCCCTGCCTGCTCCCTCCTCCACACACATAACTGCCACTCAGTAATAGGGAAAACTCTAAGGCAGAAGCTTAATAAAAGTGGGTCACCAGGAGCAGCTAGGTGTTGTAATGAATAGAGCACTGGCCCTGGAGTCAGGAGGACCTGAGTTCCAATCTGGCCTCAGACACTTGATATGTCTATGTGACATCATGATGTGTCTATGTGACTCTAGGCAAGTCACTTAACCCCAATTGTCTCATCAGAAAAAAAAAAGACTGGTACATCAGCACAAGCACTCTGTACCTAGAAAGAGATGAGAATAATAGCTGAAGAGCAAAGGAAACTGTGTTATGAAGTGATCGCTCCTCTGGAAGGTGATTTGCTTGATCAGAAGCCAGATCTCTGAGAAATCCCAAACCTTAGAGGTTTTTATATGTGTAGGTGAGGAATTAAAATGATCTTCACAATGCTTAAGTACAATACTAACCTGCAGATACTGCTGTAGAAAAAGGCCCTGGGGAAATCCTGTTTAGGAGCATGGCACTTGAAGCTATAAGGGAACTTGGAGGTCACCAATTCCTTTGGTGGAGGGAAAGGAGGCCCAGAGAGGAGAAGCTACAGAGCTTAGCATACAAATGCAGCTAGTTCTGAGGCCCCAGAAGCCACATGGAGCAGAGGCTGAAAACTTGAGAAAAGTTAATTTTCCAGCATGACAGTAGACTAAGGCAGCTTTGAAGCTCATTCCTCATTTAAATAAAAGTGTGTGGGAGTGTGTGTGTGTGTGTGTGTGTGTGTGTGTGTGTGTGTGTGTGTATACTCACATATAGGTATGTATGTATGCATTTTTAACTGAAATTAACAAAGATATCAGGGAGAAGAAAACTTAAATAAAAACCATGAGCATAAGCTAAACCAGAAATTAACATGGCCTCCAGATCAGTTAAAAAGATCCAGAATCTATAAATAAATATTGAAAGACAAGGGAAATTAATCAAAACCTAAGGAGGCAGATGACACTTTGGGTTCCCAAGAGAGTATGGAACTACAACAGGATGTTCTGAATGATTTAAAAAAGAAATAATTGTAAATATAGTATTCATGGCCTGAACAACAGAAATAATTGGAAGAATAGGAAAAGAAAAACATTAATTTGAAGTAGCAAGTCCCATTACAGAAACAAAAGAGAATACAATTGACTGAGGATGAAAATACACAGAAGTGAAGGCTACCTGGAAGAAGAGGATCAGAATGCAATAATGCTCAAGAAACCACATTTCTAATATAAGCAAACTATTGGTCATGAAAACAGGGTTCATAGAAACAACTTATGGGGTACAACTCCTCCAGAAAACAAAGTGTTAATTGAAAGACTGAAGACAAAGCAGGAGAAGGAGAAGCAGGAGAAGAAGCAGAACAAGAAGCTGAAGCAGAAGAAAGGAAGGTAGGAAGGAAGGAAGAAAGGAAGGAAGGAAGAAGAAGGAAGGAAGGAAGGAAGGAAGAAAGGAAGGAAGGAAGGAAGGAAGGAAGGAAGAAGCAGAAGGAGGAGGAGGAGAAAACATATACTGCAAATTCCAAGACACATTCCAAGAACAGTTGCAAAGAAAAATAATAACTTATGCGAGAGACCAAAGAAAAAAAACTCCAAACATAAGGGAAAGAAATTTTAATAACATTAGACTAATCTGCACCTACTAGAAATTCCAAGGTGGAGTGGAATAATGTGTTTTGAAGAGCAAAGAGGCTCAAAAAACAAACAAGTTGACACATTCTGCAAACCTAATCCTAAACATTAATGGGAATAAACATTCATTAAAAAGAATTATATGAAGAATTCCTAGAAAAAAACAAATCTGGGTTTTTTTGCATTTCAAACTCTGACAAAAGCAATACAAGAAAGTTAAACAAATATAGCAACCAAGAACAACAATAAAAGAAAAAGAGAACATTAAGATTCCTTTCTTTTTCTTTCTTATTCACTTATTTATTTTTAGCTTTTATTTTTTTAACATTTTGAATTTCAAATTCTCTCTCATCCTCCAGCTATCTGCAGGAACACATTGAGAAAGTAAGTAATGATACTCATTATACGTTTGAAGCTGGGCAAAGTATATTTCAAGTCAGCAATTTTTTTTTTTAAGCAAGAAGAATGCAGAAAGTGAAAAACAATATTCTTCAACATGCACTTAGAGGTCATTAGTTCTCTCTAGAGGTGGATAGCATTTGTCATCACTACTCTATTGGAATTATCTTGGCTCCCTGTATTCATCAGAGTAGCTAACTCTTTCAATGTTGAACATCATTATAATATTATTGTTCAACCAACGAAACAAAACAAAAACAAATTTCTGCTATTCTACATTTGTTTGTGAGGTTTTCATGTCTTAATACATCATCAATTGTTGTGAAGGTGCCATGAATACATGAGGAGGGAAAAGTATCCTCTTTTCTATTCCCATTCAATTTTCTCCAAATTCCTATCATGTATAACTTTTCTAAAATTCTATTCATCTCCTTAATTTCTTTCTCATTTATTTTATGGTTAGATTTCTCTAGCTTTGAGAGATAAGAACTGAGGTTCCCCTACCAGTATAGTTTTGTTATTTATTTCTTCCTCTAACTCATTTAACTTTTCCTTTCAGAATTTGGATACTATACTGTTTGGTGCATATATATTTATTATTGACATTATTTCATTGTATATGGTGCCTTTTAGCAAGATGTAGTTTTACTTATATCTTATTTATTAATTTGTTAATTAGGTATATTTTTGCCTTTTTGTTTGTCTAAGATCATGATTGCTACCCTTAATTATTTTTTTTTTTGGCTGTAGCATAATAGTTTCTTCTCCAGCCCTTTATTTTTATTCTGTGTGTGTCTTTCTGTTTCAAATGTGTTTCTTGTAAACCATATATTGTCAGATTTTGATTTCTGTTCCATTCGGCTATTGATCCCACTTTATGAGTTAATTCATCTCATTCATATTCACATTTATTACTACTAAATGTGCATTTCCCTCTTCCCTATTTCCTACCGTTTTGTTTTTCTATCTTTTAACCTTGTCCCTTTTCTGAAGTCTGTTTTGCTTCTGACCATTGCCTCCCTTATTTTGTGCTAAGTTTTATACCCCCACCCCTTTTCTTTTATCCCCCTTTCCCTTCTACTTCCCTGTCGGATAAGATAGATTTCTGTGCCCAATTGTGTGTGTGTATGCATACACACATACATAAAATGTCTGTGTGTCCATTTATCTATCTAAATATCTATCTATCTATCTATCTATCTATCTATCTATCTATCTATCTATCTATCTACCTATCTATCTATCTATCTATCTATCTATCTATCTATCTATCTATCTATTCTTCCCTCCTTGAATCAAACAAGATGAGAGTTAATTTCAAGCATTGCCCATCTACCATCATTTCCCCCTCCTCCATAAAAGCTCTTCCTTGTACCCCATTTTCTGTGAGAAAATTTTCTCATTCTTCCTCTCCTGTCCCCTTCTCCCAGTATATCTTTCTTTCTCATTTATCCATTTTTTGAGATCATCCCAACTAAATTATCTCACTGCTATGCACTCTATGCAGAGTCCTTTTAACTGCTCTAATAATGACAAAGTTCCTAGGAGTTACATGTATCAGTTTTTTTAAAATAGAAATTTAAACACTTCATCCTTATTGGGTCCCTTATGATTTCTCTTTCATGTTTACCTTTTAGTGATTCCATTGAGTCTTGTATTTGAAAGTCAAATTTTCTATTCAACTCTGACCTTTTTGTCAGGAATGCTTCAAAGTCTTCTATTTCACTAAATATCCATTTCCCCCCTAAGGGATTATACTTAGGGCTATTGAGTAGTTTATTATTGGATATAATCATAGCCTCTTTGTTTTCTGGAATTTCATATTCTAAGCCCTGTGCTCCCTTCATGTGGTAGCTACTAAATCTTGTGTGACCCTGACTGTGGTTCTATAATATTTGAATGGTTTCTTTTTGGATGCTTGAAGTATTTTCTTTTTGACCTGAAGTATCTGTCATTTAGCTATAATATTCCTGAGAGTTTTCATTTTGGGATCTCTTTCAGGAATTGATGAGTGGATTCTTTCAGTTTCTATATTACTTTCTGGTTCTAGAATATCAGGGCCGTTTTCCTTGATAATATCTTGAAGATGACATCAGGGCTCTTTTTATGAGCATGGCTTTCAGGTAATCTAATAATTTTTAAATTTTATCTCCTGGATTTATTTTCCAGGACAATTGTTTTTCCAATGAGATATTTCATCTTTTCTTCTATTTTTTCATTCCTTTAGTTTTGTTTTATTGTTTCTTGATTTCTCATAGAGTCATTAACTTCCAATTATTCATTTCTAATTTTTAAGGAATTGTTTTCTTGGGTGAGCTTTTGTACCTCTTTTTTTTTTTAATTTGGCCAATTCTGCTTTTTAATGAATTATTTTCATTAATACAATTTTGTACCTCTTTTTCCCCCATTTATGTAATTATTTTTTACAGTGTTATTTTCTTCAGTATTTTATGCCTCTTTTACCAAGGTATTAATCATCTTTTATGATTTTGTCATTGCCCCCATTTCTTTCCTCATTTTTCTTCTACTGCTCTTTTTTATTTTTAAATAATTTTTAGTTCCTCCTGGATTTCTTGTTGGTCTTGTGTCAAATTCACATTTATTTTTCCTTTGAGGCTTTGCTTGCAGTTGTTTTTACAAGGTTGTTTTCTTCTTATTTTATTTCTTGATAGTCCTTGTCATCATAGTAGATTTTTATGTTCAGGGTTTTGGGTTTGTTTTTGGTGTTTATTCATTTTTCCAGACTATTTCTTGACTTTATATTAAAGTTGGGCTGTTTTCACAGGGAAGGGTTATGGTCCCGAGTTTCAAGATTTTCACATTGATGTTTTCAGAACTAGTTATGGTGCTTTGAATGTTTTGGTGCTTCCAAGTTGGTGTGATCCAAGGGGATGTATAGTCACTGCTCCCTTATGTCTAAAATCAATATTACCCATTAGGGATCTGTTGCCTTACTACTAAAAGTGATATTCTCTTCATGGCCCCTTCTCCCTTGTGATTGAAAGTGATATTCCTTTTCAGAACTTCTGACCTTCTGTGATTTCAAAAGATACTGATCCTCAGGTAACATGCTTCCTTGGGATAGCAAGCAATCCTCTCCTCCCTGGAACTCTGACCTGGAATCAGGTATAGAGAATGGAGTTGCCAAATAATGCCCTGTCTTGTGCCCAGTACTAGCAGAGGGGTCCCCCATAGTTCCTTTTGATCAGTTGCCTGATCTCCTTACTTTATCTAGTTTAAGAGCTACTGAATCTGCTGCTGTTGCTGTCACCACCTCTAGTGCCCACCCCTAGTGTTGCCACCACATGGTCTTTGAGCCAAATCTCTCCTCAGTGTCACAGACCTTTCCTTCCAACCTCCTAAGTTGTCTTGGTCCAGAAAAATGTCTCACTTCAGCTTTTTATGGAGTTCTGCCACTCCAGAATTTTGAGGCATTATTATTTAGAGGGGGATATTGGGAGAGTTTGGCTGCTTTCTGTACTCCAATACCTTCATTTTGACCCCAAAAGTCTAATGATAAAGAATAGTATGAAAATTGAATGCTTCAAATCAGTGATAATAAGAGAAATGTAAATCAAAACAACCTTGAACCTTCATTTCATACTCTGCAAACTGTCAAAAAAATGAAAAAGATAGGCATAATCTGATCTTGAGAGATTGTAAAGGTAGTTACACTCTGCATTATTGGTACAACTATGGATCAGTATAGCCGTTTTGGAACATAATTTGGTATTACTTTGATAAAATGACTAAATTTGGCTCAGAAATGCCATTACTAGGCTTATGTCTCAAAGATGCCATTGACAACAGAGAAAGTCCCCATAAAGACCAAAATGTTTATGGGAGTGTTTTTTGTGATAACAAAGAATGGGAAACAAAGTAGCTGCCCATTGATTGGGAACTGGTTAAGCAAATATCTTGCGTGAGCATAATGATATTGTGTTCTAAGAAATGAATAATACAGGGACATGGAGCCAAGACGGCAGAGTAAAAGCAGTGACTTGCTTGAACTCTCCCCCAGACACCTCCAAACACCTGTGAAAATGGCTCTAAACAAATTCTAAAGCAGCAGAACCCACACAAAGACAGAGTAAAACAAATTTCCAACCCAAGAAAACCTGGATGGTTGATCAGAAAGGTATGTCACACTGGACTGGAACGCAGTTCAGCATGGGCATACAGGCCACAGTGAACCTGAAACAGGCCTCAATGTACCGAAACCAGGCAGCTGTGGCAGTTTCCAAACTTCTCAACACAGGAATGCCAAAGACAACTTAGAGGTCAGTGGGAAAAGTCTATTTCTATGGTGCTGAGAGAGAAGCACAGTAGTCTCAGCTCCATTCCCAAGCATGGCCCAGGGCAGAGGCAGCCTCCTGAGCTTCTGGCCCACAGACTGAGGGGGAATCAAGTGGCTCAGAGGGGGATTGCAGGGATCTCTCTGCTGCTGCAGGATTCTCTTGCTTTGCCTGTGCTTGGATCTGGGTCACAGTTCTGGGTGGCGGTCCTGAGGTGAGGAGGAGTGCTTGCATGGTGGAAATCTTCATCACAGTTCCAAGGCACAAAAGAGTGCTTGTCATCACTTATAGAGCAGAGCACAGGCAAGGAAAGTAGTAAACATCTCGCCCTAGATCATAGGACCTTGGAAGAACTGAAAATTTACAGGTCCTTAGAAGTATCTCTGAAAATAGGTGCACAAAACTGAAGCTTGGGGCAGTACATTCTCTACATTGGAAACAGACTCCTCCCTTAACAAAGACTTTATAACTCAAGTAATTGGCTGGTATCTTGAGCAAGCAGCGCAAAAAGAGTCAGACTATATTATCCTACTTTGGTGACAAAGATCAAAACACACAACCAGAAGAAGACAATGAAGCCAAAGCTCCTACATCCAAAGCCTCCAAGAAAAATATGAATTGGCCCCAGGCCATGGAAGAGCTCAAAAAGGATTTTGAGAAGCAAGTAAGAGAAGTAGAGGAAAAACTGAGAGTGATGCTAAAGGAGACCCAAAAAATACTGAAGAAAATAACACCTTAAAAAATAGCCTAACCCAAATGGCAAAAGAGGTCCAAAAAGCCAATGAGGAGAAGAATGCCCTAAAAAGCAAAATTGGTCAAATGGAAAAGGAAGTCCAAAAGCTTACTGAAGAAAACACTTCCTTAAAAATGAGAATAGAGCAATTGGAAGCAACTGAGTATGAGAAATCAAGACACTGTAAAAACAAATTCAAAAGCATGAAAAATTAGAAAACAATATGAATTATCTCATTGGAAAAACAAGTGACCTGGAAAATAGATCCAAGAGAGATAATTTAAAAATTATTGGACTATCTGAAAGCCATAATCAAAAAAAGAGCCTAGACATCATCTTTCAAGCAATTATTAAAAAAAAAAACCAACTTCCCTGATATTTTAGAACTAGAGGGCAAAATAGAAATTGAAAGAATCCACCAATCACCTCCTGAAAGAGATCCCCAAAAGGAAAACTCCTAGGAATATCATAGCCAAATTCCAGAGTTCCCAGGTCAAGGAGAAAATATTACAAGCAGCCAGAAAGAAACAATTCAAATATTGTGGAAATACAATCAGGATAACACCAGATTTAGCAGCTTCTACATTAAGGGACCACAGGGCATGGAATATAATATTCCAGAGAGCAAAGGAAATAGGATTACAACCAAGATTCACCTACTCCCCAAAACTGAGTATAATCCTTCAGGGGAAAAAAATGGTCATTCAGTGAAATACAGGACTTTCAAGCATTCTTGATGAAAATACCAGAACACAATAGAAAATTTGACTTTAAAATACAAGACTCAAGTGGAACCTGAAGAGGTAAATAGGAAAGAGAAATCATAAGAGACTTATTAAGGTTGAACAGCATGCATTCCTATATGGAAAGACAATATTTATAACTCATGAGACCTTTGTCAGTATTAGGATAATGGGAGGGAAAAAATTATATGTATGGAGAGAGAGAGAGAGAGAGAGAGAGAGAGAGAGAGAGAGAAGAGAGAGAGAGAGAGAAAGAAAGAGATAAATAGATGGATAGATAGAGGGCACAGGGTGAGTTGAAGATGAAGGGGTGATATGTGGAGAATAAAAATAAGGGGTGAGAGAAGGTTATACTGGGAGAAGGAGAAAGTGAGAGGTAGAATGGGGTAAATTATCTCACAAAAAAACACAGAAAAGAAAAGGCTCTTACAGTGGAGGGGAAACAGGGGAAGGTGAGAGGGAATGAGTGAATCTTATTCTCATAGGATTTGGGTAAAGGAGGGAATAACACACACACTCAATTGGGTATGGAAAGCTGTCTTACTCTACAGAAAAATAAGAGGAGAAGGAGACAAGACAGCAGGGGAATGATAGAGAGGAGGGCAAATTGGGAAAGGGGGTAATAAGAAGCAAATGCTTCTGAAGAGGGACAGGGTCAAAAGCAAGAATAGAATAAATGGGGGGGCAGAATAGGATTAAGGGAAATAGAGTTAGTTTTTCACAACTACTATGGAATTGTTTTGCATAACTGTACATGTATAACCTATAGTGAGTTGCTTGCCTTTTCAATGAGGGTGGCTGGGGAGGGAGGAAGGGAGAAAATCTGAAACTGAAGTTTTGAAAATACATATTTT
The DNA here is from genome assembly GCF_003287225.1 of Phascolarctos cinereus. Taxonomy (NCBI): domain Eukaryota; kingdom Metazoa; phylum Chordata; class Mammalia; order Diprotodontia; family Phascolarctidae; genus Phascolarctos; species Phascolarctos cinereus. The sequence continues at coordinate 245,177,150 of NW_027555625.1, forward strand.
AAAAAAAAGTTTTCACATGCAACCGGGAAATAAATACAGGAAATGGAGTACTGAAATCTATCCTGCCCAACAGGAAAGCAGAAGGGGAAGGAAAGAAGAGAAGGGGGAAAGAAAGAAGGGAGGGCAGATTAGGGGAAGGGATATTCAGAATGCATGTCATCTTGGGGTGAGGGGAGGGGTAATATGGGAACTCAAAATCTTGTGGAAGTAAATGTTGAAAACTAAAAATAAATGAATTATATCTAAAAAAGAAAATATTTCCTTAAAAATTAGAATGGAGCAATTGGAAAGTAGTGACTTTATGAGAAATTAAGACACTGTAAAACAAACCCAAATGAATAAAAAAATAGAAAACAGTGTAAAATATCTCATTGGAAAAACAATTGACCTGGAAAATATATCCAGGAGAGAGAAAATTTTAAAATTATTGGACTATCTGAAAGCCAAGATCAAAAAAAGAGCCTAGACATCACCTTTCAAGAAATTATCAAGGAAAACTGCCCTGATATTTTAGAACCACAGGGCAAAATTGCAGTTGAAAGAATCTGCCAATCACCTCTGGAAAGACATCCCAAAAGGAAAACCCCTAGGAATATTGTAGCCAAATTCCAGAGTTCCCAGGTCAAGGAGAAAATATTTCAAGTAGCCGGAAAGAAACAATTCAAGTATTGTGGAAACACAATCAGGATAATACAAGATTTAACAGCTTCTACATTAAGGGACTACAGGGTTTGGAATATAATATTCGGCAGGGCAAAGGAGATAAGATTACAACCAAGAATCACTTACCCTGCAAAACTGAATATAATCCTTCAGTGGAAAAAATGATATTCAGTGAAATAGAGGACTTTCAAGCATTCTTGTTGAAAAGACCAGAGCTGAATAGAAAATTTGACTTTCAAATACAAGACTCAAGTGAAACATGAAGAGATAAACAGGAAAGAGAATTCATAAGAGACTTACTAAGGTTCTGACATGGAAAGATAATATTTGTAACTCATGAGACCTTTGTCAATATTAGGGTAGATGGAGGGGAAAATAGATCTATGTAAATAGATAGATAGATAGATAGATAGATAGATAGATAGATAGATAGATAGGTAGATAGATAGATAGAGTGTACAGGGTGAGTTGAAAATGAAAGGCTGATATCTGGAGAATAAAATTAAGAGGTGAGAGAAGATTATACTGGGAGAAAGAGAAAGGGAGAGGTTGAATGGGGTAAATTATCTCACATAAAATAAACAAGAAAAGGCTTTTACAGTGGAGGGGAAATGGGGGGAAAGAGACAGGGAATGAGTGAATCTTATTCTCATAGGATTTGTCTTAAGGAGGGAATACCATACACACCCAATTGGGTATGGAAATCTATCCTACAGGAAAATGGGGAGAAGGGGACAAGACAGGAGGGAGATGATAGAGGGGAGGGCAGTTTGGGGAAGCGGTAATCAGAAGCAAACAATTTTAAGTTGGGACAGGGCCAAAAGAGAATAGAATAAATGGGGGGGATAGGATTAGGGAAATGTACTTAGTTTTTCAAAACATGACTACTATGGAAGTGTTTTGCATGACTACCCATGTATAACCTGTATCGGGTTGTTTGCCTTCTCAATGAGGGTAGGTGGAGAGGAAGGAAAGGAGAAAATTTGGAACCCAAAGTTTTAAAAGCAAATGTTAAAAAATTGTTTTCACATGAAACGTGGAAATGAGATATACAGGAAATGGGGCATAGAAGTCTATCCTGCCCTACAGGAAAATTGAAGGGGAAGGGAATAAGAGAAGTGGGGGGATAGAAGGGAGGGAAGATTAGAGGAAGGGGCATTCAGAATGTATGCCATCTTGGATTGAGGGGAGGGATAAGATGTAGAGAAAATCTGGAACTCAAAATCTTGTGGAAGTGAATATTGAAAACTAAAAATAAATTAATTTTAAAAAAATTTTAAAAAGAATTGAGCAATATTATGAATATAAAAAATCATAGAAAGAGCTGCATGAACTTAGTCAGAATCAACCAAACAAGACCAAAAAAACAATACGCACTGTGACTACAACAATGTAAATGGAAACACCAAAAATTTACACAGACACATAAACACAGACACATGCACACAGAGACACACACACACATACATATACATATATGCATCTGTTTGTGTGTGTGTGTGTGTGTGTATATATATATACATATAAATATACATATGTATTATAAAGAACAAACAGGGTTAAAAAGAAGAGATATCTCTACCCCACCCTTTTGAAGTGGTAGGAGGTCCTCAAACAATTTACCTTTCACAGATTTTCTGATATTTTTTCTTTTCTTTTTTTTTGGTGAGGCAAATGGGGTTAAGTGACTTGCCCAGGGTCACACAGCTAGTGAGTGTTATGTGTCTGAGGCCGGATTTGAACTCAGGTCCTCCTAACTTCAGGACTGGTGCTCTATCCACTGCACCACCTAGCTGCCCTCAGATATTTTTCTATGAATTGATGCTGGCTTTTTTCCTATTCTTTCTGTTCTTTTGTCTTTAAAAATATATTTGTTATGTGGGGTGGCTCTCTTAGGGTAAGACAAGGAGATATACTAGAGGAAATTGTGGTAATATAAAAAATCAAAAAACATCAAACAAAAACTTATTCAAAACAAAAATGAATAAAAATCATTGCATTATAATGTTATTGTTATTGCCATTCTGTCACATCCAATTATTTGTGACCTTATTTGAATTGTTTAGGCAAAGATACTGGAGAGGTTTGCCATTTCTTTCTCCAGCTCATTTTACAGATGAAGAAACTGAGGTAAGCAGGATTAAGTGACTTGTCCAAGATCAAACACTTGGTAAGTGTCTGAGGCTGCATTTGAACCCAGGAAGAGGACTCTTCCTGACTCTAGACCTGGCATTCTATCCACTGTGCCTCCCTAGCTGCTTGTAATATAATAAAGAAATGGTAAAATGTTACTAATAAATAGTTCTGAAAAGAATAGTCTTGAAAGACTTTAAATTAGGGATAATTTGATTAAGGAGTTAGGAACTATCATGGTTCCTTTGTCTCTATACAAGTGGCCCTCACAGTATTGCTAGCCCTGTTGCTGGCCAGAAATCCTCTCCCTCTCCTATCCAAAGCACCACCCTGAACTTAATGGGGTCCCAGTTTGAAAACGTGTAAAATCACTGACCATGTTGTCACTTAAGTTGGGCAAGTAATTTATTATTTCTAACCCTCAATTTTCCTTATCTCTTAAGAAATACTAATAGAAAATAAGCCTCAGTAGTTAAAGAAATTATAGGAAGATAGTTAAAATTCTTCATCTGAAATGACTGCACTGAACTCTTGACAACAACAACAAAAAGAAAAAACCCTTTTAACTTTCTATATTTACCTAATGTGAAATTAAGATCGGAGATCAAATTGCAATATTAAATAGAAGAGGTTCCCAATATGTTTTTGTTTCTGTGCATACGTTTTGCTTTAAATTTTTTATTTCATTTTCTTCCAAATGTGATTATGATACATAGTGACTAGAACATTTTGTTTTGCTCAGGCAACATAGCCTTAAGCCCAAGTTAAATATATTTCTTGTAATTAAATGTGTATATTCTCAATTGGAGTCTAAATGGGTAAATTTTTTGTATCTAGAATTATTTGAATAAAAAATGCATCCAGGTTGTAGCTCAACATTAAAATATATTAATTCTTCAGCAGTGATTCTTTACCAAGTATTCCTTCTGCTTTTAATAACCCCCTTTACACATTACGTGTAGAAGTGAATGTTGAAAACTAAAAATACATTAATTAATTTTTTAAAAAATTTGTGAGCAATACAATGAATATAAAAATAACCCCTTTACACATTAATTAAACGTAGCTTTTAGCTTTTAAAAAAGGATTGTAAACCATTCATGACCATGCGAAACAACTGATGAGAGAAATGTGAATCAAGGCAAGATTTAGGTTTTACTATAAACTCAACAAAATTGCAAAAATAACAAAAGATGGGAAAGGTGAGTGTTGGAGAAGATGGGCAGACTACTGCTCTGTTGGTGAAGCTATAGATGGGCTCAACCACTTTGGAAAGCAAACTAAAATTTTGCAAAGAAAGTGACTAAAATGACTGTATCACAATCAAGATTCTGTTGTAGGTATGTAACCCAAAGAGATTAAGGTTAAAAAAAAGATCCTGTATGAAACAATATTTTTTATAGCAGCACCTTTTGAAATAGCAAAAGCTGGAAGCAAAATCAAATCTCATCAATTTGGAAATAGCTAAACAAGTTGTAGTACATGAATGTAATGGAATATTACTGTGTTGTAATGAATATTATGAATACAAAGAAACATGGGAAAATATATGATCTAATATAAAGTGAAATAAACAGAATACAGAAAACAGTATATACAATGACTGTAACAATGTAAATGAGAAGAACAACAACAAAAAAATGTAGACTGAATACTGTAAAATTATGCCAAATCCTAGCCTCTAAGAGGAGATTCAAGAAGGTACCTTATACTCCTTTTTGGAGTGGAGCATTACACATATAGAATATCAGATTCTCCAAACACATTGGACAGTCTTGCTAATTTTGCTATGTTTTTATTCTTCTCAAGTGATGACTTTCTAGTAGGGGAAGGGAAGAGAGATATTTTGGGAAATGTAGGTGATATAAAACACATCAATCAAACTTCATTTTTAAACCATCATATGGTCTCTATATTTTTTGTGATGGTTTTATTCATGTGGTGCTGGCCCATTTATACTTCTTTCCCTTAGGATTTTATAATGCAAGCTCATTCCCTCCAAAGGGAGAAATTCTCATAGGACTCTTGTCATATAAAGCAATTCTCTCAAGGGAGCTATTCTCCATCCAAATGTTGTAATTCAAGGTGATTACTTCCCAAATGTGAGTCCATATCTCAAACAAAAGTAGAAGCATCTTTCACATGGGATATCCCTCTTCTGAAATAAGTGAGGAGAAAGGTGTGGAGTTCTTTAATCTTGAAGAAATTGACTTCTGTACTCAAATTTTCTTTGAATCTTTAGTCCCACCTCCCTGAATAGAATAATTATAGCTCCCCAGCTATTTAGAAAGAGTGAGGTCAGGGGAAACCTCTGAGCAAATTGTCTAGGTTATGTAGTTCTCATACTGCCCTTTTTTTGGACTTTGGGATATATTAAAAAGAGAATTTGCCAACATGCTGTATTCCCAGAAATTGTTTCCCTTGGTAACAGAGAACAGAAGGTGGCAAAATAAGCAGATTTGAAGGTAAATTATTCAGAGTTCCTTCTCTCTGGCACTGATTTTTTTTTATTTCATTTTTTTCTGTAGAGTAGGGTAGCTTATTGCATTGGTACTGAATACCTAGCCTGAGGCTATAACCTCAACCTGATGGACATCTGATGAAACCCCTATGATCTAGATTCCTGTATTATGTGGAGTCCTCTGTCTACAATTCAATTTTTTGTGATAATAATTTAATTATCCAGATCACTTTTAGGTCAGTCAACAAGGTTTTATAGTATGCTAGGTACTGTGCTAAACTCTTGGAGATATGAAGAAAATAGAAGAGGCAAGATGGAAACAATTATACATTGCAATATGCAATGTACAATTACACATACATATATATGTATACATATATGTGTGTGTGTGTGTATATATACATACACATATGTATACACACATTATATATATACATATGTATGCATATACACACACAAACTAAAAAGCAGAACTTTAGACCTAAAACAATGGGATAAAGTGCTGGGCTTGGAGTCAGAAAGACCTGTGTTCAAAGAAATACTCACTGTGGGAAAATGAGGAATTTATTAAACCTATCTTAGCCTTTGTTTGCTCACCTGTAAAATGAGGGGTTTATAACCTGTGTCCTCTAGGTTCCCTTCCAGCTCCCAGGAAGACTGTGATATATCTAAAAGTGGATGGATCTGATGCAAGAAAAGTCCTGAGTTTAGTCTTTACTTCTTACACTTAATAGCTTGTGTGACCATAGCAAAGTTACTGAACTTCTCCCAGCCCTGGTTTTCTCATCTATAAAATGGGGGGGGGGGCAGGCAATAACACTTGTCTCGCAGTATTGTGGTGAGGATCAAACGAGGCAGCATATTTTGTAAACCTTCAAATACTATATAACAGTTTTTATACTGATGTTGAAAATGAGGAAACTGAGGTTTAGCAAAGTTGTTATTTCAAGGAGTTAGTGCAATTTACAAGGAGAAAGTAATATAGACCACTGCCTGCTTAAAGCAGACTCTTGTAAACTCAGTATTTTCTGTACATTAAATTGTCAGCTCTTTGTCAAAGTCCCAGTGTTAACAGAAGTTAAGATAACATAGTGAAAGTGTCTAATTCCAAGCATTTCTGATAAAGAATGAAGTAGGTACCTTATATCAATTATATTATTGTATTGCCCAATGGCAAAATTACCAGATGCAGTCTCATTTGTGGTACTCAATCACTCATAGCCAGATTTTTACCCATTGCAGCATGCTATTATGGAAAGAACAACAGACGTGGAGTGAGGCAATTTGTGTTTATAGCTCTACTTTGTCTGCCATGTTTTACCCTGGACAAATCTCTAAACCTCTCTTCATTGGCACACCAAAAACCCTGAGGAAAATTAATATTGTGTTATATTACTTAGTAATCAATATTTCTCTGTGATCTATCCTTTTCCTCATTCTGACCAAGGCAACTTCTGAAGGACTTGATTGAGGTAATCATTCCTAGCCTCCAAGACATCTTCTTGTTAGCCAGCTTGGAGGGGGTTGCTTTTGTTTACACAGTAAGCATAGAAACCAGCTTGAGCTAGGCCCTCCCCCAAGGATAATTCTTGTGTCTTTGGTTTTCCTAATCAGTTAGGGGTGACCTGGTCTACCTGGGGGAAACCAAACCAGAGAGAACTTGATTGAGATGGCTTACGGTTTTCTAGCCTAGATTGCTAGAGTCAGCTGAGTCTCATGAAGTGACTAGTATTCCTTAAGTGTCAGAGAGGGGCATAATCAGTTATATATAAAGGTCAGCCTACTTTCCCTGGCTGCAGACTGATCCCTTCACCTGAGGATTACTTCTACCCCAAAAAAGTGAATTAACAGAAAGGATTAAAACATCCACCAATGAGGATTGCCTTATCATTGCCCGGGGAGGTCTAGAGAATGTATACAGCCAGGCAAATCAGAAGACAGATACACCTAGATTTAAAAAAACCCTGTCAGTCATCACTCCACATCTTTTGGCACAAATGGAGATGGACCAGAAACCCCTTTATTAATAAGCTATTATCTCCCTCACAGAATTGCCACAGTTCACCCTTTCATTAAATTTCACTTGTGACAGCCCTTACCAATTATGTATATCTTATACATAGTAGGTAGTAGATAAATGTTTGTTAAGACTGACTTGAATTAATATACTAAAATCAAACTACATTACTGACTATAAATTCCAAGCATAATGTATCACCTAAAATGTGTATCTGCCCTAGTATTGGGCACCACATTCTATGAAAAGTATGTATATAATAAATATGTATGGAATGAAATCAAATTGAAAGAAAATACACTTTTCTTTCTGTATCTGTATATTCAATTCCTCACACCTGTCTCCTCTTTGTCCAACTCATCCTTCAGGTCTCAGGTCAAACCCCACCTCAAATCCTGCCTCTTCTTTGAAGCACCTTGTAATTGAACTGAGTGAGTATACAGTGATCTCTTCTCGTTCCAAATTCCCCTGCATTTAATATCTGTGCCACTTATTTGGCTGTCATGGGGGAAGAGATCTTAGAATTTAGAGCTCTAATGGATCATCAAGGTCATCTATTCTGATCTCATTTTTATAAATAAAGAAATGGAGGCCAGAACAAGTTATTTGCCCAAGACAATAGAGTTAGCAAAAAGAAGAGCCAGGGTAACCAGCCGTGGAAAGTCATGTGTGGTATTTGAGGTTTCACAAATTGGACTAACATTCCCTGGAGGACAATATCTACACATTTAGCTTCTGGATATTCCATTGTCCCTTGCACATAGAAGCCATTCAGTAAGTTATCTATTCAGGACCTACTGTACATTCATCAGTTAACATATATTGTTGGAACTGTGCCCAAAGAGTTATAAAATTGTGCATACCCCTAAAGACCCAGAAATACCACTTCTAGGTCTGTATCCCAAAGAGATCATAAAAATGGGAAAAGGAACTACATGTACAAAAAATATTTATAGTAGCTCTTTTTGTGGTGGCAAAGAATTGGAAATTGAGGGGATGCCCATTAATTAGGGAATGGCTGAACAAATTGTGGCGTGTGAATGTAGTGGAATACTATTGTGCTATAAGAAATCATGAGCAAGGAGACTTCAGAAAAACCTGTAAAGGCTTGTATGGACTGATGATGAGTGAAGATAGCAGAACCAGGAGAACATTGTACACAGTAACGGCCACGTTGTGTGGTGACTATCTTTGATAGGCTTAGCTCTTCTCAGCAATGCAAGAATCTAAGACAACACCAAAAGATTCATGATGGAAAATGCTACCCACATTCAGAGAAAGAACTTTGGAGTCTGAATGCAGATGGAAGCATTCTATTTATTCTCTTTTTTGTTATTTTGTTTCTTCTTTCTTGTGGTTCCTCCCGTTCGTTCTAATTCTTCTTTACAACAGGACTAATGTGAAAATATATTTAATAGGAATGTATACGTAGAGCCTATATCATATTGCACACCATCTTGGGGAGGGAGAAGGGAAGGAGGGAGAGAAAATTTAAAATACAAAATCTTAAGGAAGTTAATATTGAGAACTAATAAATTAATTAAAAATGAAATAAATTGTTGATGTGAATTATTGAAACTAAATGTATTTCTTTCCAGGAGTTAGTGCCTTAGGCAGGAAATGAGGAAAAACACAAAACTCAGGCAGATCTTCTAAGCCATGCTTGTATGGAACATTTTTTTTTAACGCCCACTGTTGTTTGGTACTTCTAGACAGAATCTTAGGAGTTCTGCCTGGTGCCTTCCATGAAATGAGTTCCTATTAGTGATGATAATAATCACAACAAAATCTTAAATTGAAATGGCATTTTAAGTGCTGCAAGGGGTCAGCTATGATAATCTGCCCAAACTGAAGGTACCATAGCTCAGGCTCTATGAATCCCATGGAGATCCTCAAACCAAGAGGCATGATGCATAGGGAAGGTGTTCAGAGGCAGACCCTGGGGCCTTGATCATGTTTAAGGAACAATGCTTATCTGTTCATAGTGCCAACTTCAAATCTGTCTGTACTACAGAGAAGACACCTGCTGGTCAGGGAGAGGAAACCAATGGTGTTTGCACATTATACAAGACATAATACACCTTTGAAAGCCTGACGACAGGCTCCTGGGGAGTCATGGGATTGTTAGAGCTAAGAATCATTTGCAGACATAATTTTAGTTACGCTTTGTTCCAAAAATGCTTTATTTTCCCTTTGTATTACATCTGTGTAAAAACACAAAGAACAGTTATTGGTTAACCTGCACATCCTTCTTAGTGCAATTTCCCTGTCTTTGTTTGGATTTCTCTGTGGCACTGTCAGGAACTCATTTTCTCTAGGAGGTCACTGCTGAAGCCTGGGAAAAATAGCAAGTTGGAAAGATTTTCACAGCACAAGCAGAGTCTTTGTTTTGCCCCTAAACCAGGCTTGTAATTTTTCAGAATGGTCCTTAGGTGAAATCACTAAAACATGTTCCCAATAGGAGTAAGACCTCCATGTAAGCTGAACGCATTGTGCTGAAATGGTTACTGGAATACTGGGTGCTCTGCTGTTCGTAGTAAGTGTGGCACAGAGGAAAAAGAACTGGATTTACTCTGTGCTGCCTTTCTCTAAGGCACAGATGTAATAATGAGGAGTTTAATTTGGGTTCCTACCATATCCCCATAAAATCCTGTAAATTGGATGAGGGCATGAGCTATATTTTAACGTAACTTTTCCATTAGCCCCAAGGCTTATCGCAATGATCTGAATAGGGTATTATTATAATAAATGTTTGCATGAATGAATGAACTGCACTTAGCAGAGTACCTGGCACATAGTAGGAACTTAATAATTGTTAACTGACTGACCGAATTTGAAGTCTGAGAATGTTGGTCCATGCATTGGCTCTGACACTTTCTACTTATGTAATCAAAGGGAAATACACTTCTTTGAATCTCAGCTTCCTCATCTGCCAAATAGAGATAATAGGAGAATAAAATGAGACAATGCATATAAAGCACTTCATAAATCTATAAATTCTGAATATTATTATTTTTTCCCTCATGGATCAGAGCAACATGTAACACAGCTACTACTTCAGTTGTTCTATTTGGTTGTCTTTGTGTTAAAAAAGTCAACCATTCAGACAGCAAGTATTAAGCTTCTACTATGTTCCAATCACTGTTCTATGCACTAGGAATACAAAGTCTTTGATGGCTTATTGACACATTTTTTAATTGTACTGTTTTTTTTTTAAACATGCCTTTGCCTTCCTCTTTAATATTCCTTTCCCCAGTTGAGCTGGTTCCGATAGCAAGGAAAACACAGTTAAATAAGGAAACCTGTTAGAGTGACCTCAACTGATAACATATGCACCATTCTACCCCAGTAGTTCCTAGTTTCTCTGCTGAAAAGGGGCACATTTCATTCTGTGTTCTTCCCTCTCTTACTAGAGGAGTGTCTAAAATAGGAACCACAAAGATGAATAAGTATAAAACCCCTGCCCTCAAGGAGCCAGCTCTTTAGTTGTGGAAGTCAAGGATACAACATAATTAGTCTGTTTTAGTATTTCCTGATCTATTCTAAAGCTCCAATTAAAATGCAAATATTACTTGTGAGCTAGAATATATTTGTCCATTTGTGCTTATTAGCACACTAATAGAGAGCAGGGCCCTGAGGGATAGAGACATAGAACTAGTAAGCTTATGCGGAGAAGGGTGAGAAGAGAATAGTTTCTGAGAAACCTTAGGGAGACCTGAGTGAAGAGCTACCTACACAGGGAAATTTGGGATAGCTTGAGTGTCTGTGGCAGGAAAGGAAAGCAGAGGGAAGGGAGCAAAGGGAAAAGAAGAAAAGGAAAAGGAGGATAGAGAATAGACAGGTGGGAGATGGAGGAGCAGCTACTGAAAATAGGACATTATTTTTTTTTTCCGATTACATGTAAAGATAGTTTTCAACATACCTTTTTTCAAAAGATTTTGAGTTCCGGGCAGTTAGGTGGTGCAGTGGATAGAGCACCGGCCTTGAAATCAGGAGGACCTGAGTTCAAATCTGACCTCATACCAAACACTTGACATTTACTAGCTGTGTGACCCTGGGCAAGCCACTTAACCCCAATTGCCTAAAAAAAAAAGATTTTGAGTTCTAAATTTTATCCTTCCCTCTTTTCTCTCCCCCCTCCTCAAGATGGCAAGCAATCAGATATAGGTTATACATGTGCAATCATGTTAAACATATTTCCACATTAGTCATGTGAAAGAAGAAGCAGAATAAAAGGGGAAAACACAAAAACAAAACCAAAAAAGTTGAAAATAGTATACTTCAATCTGCATTCACACTCCATAGTTCTTTTTCTGAATGTGGATAGCATTTTCCATTATGAGTCTTTTGGAATTCTCTTAGATTATTGTATTGCAGAGAAGAACTATGTCTATCATAGTGTATCATTGCACAATGTTGGTATTCCTGTGTAGAATTTTTCTGGTTCCAGGAGCAGATACTGAAGAAAAATTTCATAATTTAACCTCCAGCCAACCTTGTTCATAGGTTTCTAATATATGATAAACACAGGAGAGCTTCCCCTATAGAATGCGGCATGATGCTGAATACAGTGGAAAGAATATTGGGCTGGAAGTCAAGAGACCTTGGGAAAGTCACTTACCTTCTGTGACCTTCATTTTCCTCATTTGTTAAATAAGGTGTCTAGGTTAAATGATTTCTAAGGTATCTTCCAAATCTAAGGGAAAAAATGTTTTCTGGAATTGTTGAATTATGAAGTTCTTCATCAACTGGTTCTAAGCAAAGTACCAGTTACTGCACATCTTACTGATTTGATTCATTTCAAATTGCATTTACAAATATTTAATGCATTATTTTAATTAAAAGAAATATTTTATTAAAGGCCCTTTAATAATAATTATTCCAACACAAAAGATTAATGAGACATTTGGTTTCTTATAGCTGCTCCAATTTGTAACTACAACAATTAGATTTGAAGTTGTATGCTCAAAGGTACTCAGCAATGCAGATGTGAATGAAAGCAATGAAGTTTACCTTAATAGCTGAGAATTCCCTTTGAAGCAGTTCTGAATAGCAATCCATTCCAGCAGGCCTTAGTATGAGTTAAAAAGTACACTTATACCTTCCCCATCAAATCCTTAAAAGCAAAATTGGACCAAAACAAATCTGACAGCTATTAATCTTTACAACGACTGTTCTGGAACTGACAATGTTCTCTATTTTCATCATCAGAGCATTCTTCACCGTTACAGAAAGTGAGACATCAAATCAGAGAGATACATTAAAAGCTCATTTAAATATCTCAGGAATTAAATTGTGGGAAAAAATATGCCTTTTTCTTTTCCCCACTAGTAGGAGGCTTCAAGCAAAATACAAGAAGCTGATCTTCAGCACATAGGTCATGGGATGCCTGCACAAACCTCAGCATAAGTTGGGGATCTGATGAAAGCAGTTCCCAGTTCCTATGTGACACTGCCTATCCTCACAACTCTTTGATTTTATGTACTGAGGAAATCAAGGACTTCATACACAAAAAAATCCTTCTATAAAGTGCTAAAATGTATTAAAATTGAACATTATAGAAACCATTCTTTTTTTCTAATATTTACTTATTTCTAATATTTATTTTCTAACATTGATTTATTCATTTTCTAATATTTATTTTCCCCAATTACATGTGAAAGTAATTTTTTTCAGCCAAAGAGAAGGTTTATCAGAACATCTGCCATATTGGCCAGACTCTTAAGGAATCTAAGCATTTGCATCTCTAATGCAAGTGGGCCAGATCTGAAGAATCTGAGCCTAAAAGCAATTTTTTACAATTGTTTTTAAAATTTTGAGTTCCAAATTCTCTCTTTTCCTCTCTCCTCACTCCCCTTGTTGAGAAGGCAAGCAATTTGATACAGGTTATATATGTGTAGTCACACAAAACATATTTCCCTATCAGTCATGTTGTGAAAGAAAAATAGAACCAAAAAAAAAACTCAATAGAAATAAAGTTTAAAAACATGGTTCAATATGCATTCAGCTGCCATCAATTCTTTCTCTGGGGATGGATAGCATTTTTCATTTATAAGTCCTTCAGAGTTGTCTTGGATCATTATATTGCTGAGAATAGCTAAGTCATTCACAACAAATCATCTTAAAATATGGCTGTTACTTTATACACCATATATTTCACTTTGTATCAGTTTATGTAAGTCTTTCCAGGTTTTTCTGAGAGCATCCAGCTCATCATTTCTTATGGCACAATAGTATTCCATCACAATCACATAGCACAATTTATTCAGCCATTCCCCAAATGATGGGCATGCCCTCAATTTCTAATACTTTGCCACCATAAAAGAGCTGTTATAAATATTTTGTACATATAGGTCCTTTTCCTTTTTGTTTTTATCTCTTTTTGGATACAGACCTAGTAGTGGTATTGCCAGGTCAAAAGGTATGCATGGTTGTATAGTCCTTCAGGCATAGTTCCAAATCGCTTTAAAGAATGGTTGAATCAGTCCACAACTCCACTGAGTGCATTAATATCTCATTTTCACCACATTCCCTCCAACATTGGTCATTTTCCCTTTCTGTCTTATTAAACAATATAAGAGGTTTTAGATAGTACCTCAGAGTTGTTTTAATTTACATTTTTCCAATTAATAGTGATTTAGAGCATTTTTTTTCAATATGGCTATAAATAGCTTTGATTACTTAATTTGAAAATTTTTATTTTTTTATCTTTATCAATTGGGGAATGGCTCTTATTTTTATAAGTTTGACTCTATTCTCATTTGAGAAATGAGGACTTTGGGACTTCAAGATGGTGGAGTAAGCAGTAAGTTGTTGTAGTTCTCTCATGTTTACCTCCATAAAACCATAAAATAGTGTCCCAAAACAAATCCCAGAACTGCAGAGCCAGTGGAAAGATGTGGTTTAGCAGTCTTTTAGCCCAAGAGAATTAGAGAATGATCAAGAAAGATCTGTCTTACTCGGGTAAAATGGGAGCACATTCCAGGACAGGAAGTGGTCCAGCAAGCCAGCAGTAAGTCCCACCTAAAAAAACAGTGGAAAATCCTGAGTCCCAGTGTGGTGGACCAAGCAAATACCAAAACCAGAACTCCCCCATGCCTTAGCATAGGCAGAGGAACAGGCAGACACCAGTTTAGAGAACTGCCATGTGCTTCAGCACAGCCCAAGGCAGGCAGACATCCTCCAGGGGCCAGATCTCCATGTGCTTCCATGTATATCTGGGGAAACCCAGAAAAACCCACCTGGCCTAAGCACAGGTCAGACACCACCACTATGACAAAAACTCAGCACCAAGTAAGCTGCCAGACTTGCACAGCCTCCAGCTACCAGCACCTGATGCCCTAACACTCAAAGCCAGTGACCAGGCCTCTGGCCCCATGCACAAGAAGTATGGGACAGTGCTCCCTGTGCTCTAGCAGGAGAACTTAACTTTAAAAGCCAGGAAATAGGTAAACAAAATGGCAAAAAACCAAAAATGAACCATAGACCATAGACAGTTTCTATGGGGATAGGGAAGATCAAAACATAAACTCAGAAGAGGACAATGTTGTCAATATAAATACATTGAAAATATAAAAGGGGCATATGAATTTGTCTCAAAGCAAAAGAAAAACAAACCTTCTTGGAAGAGCTCAAGAAGGATTATAAAAGTCAAATAAGAGAGGTAGAAGAAAAATTAGGAAAAAGAAACGAGAGATGTGCAATAGAGAGTCAACAGCTTGGAAAAAGGACAAAAAATGAGTGAAGAAAACAATTCCTTAAAAAACACAGTTGACCAAATAGAAAAAAAATCCACTGAAAAAACCAACTCGTTAAAAGATAGAATTGGCCAAATGGAAAAGAAAGTACAAAAGCTAACTAAAGAAAAAAATTCCTTAAAAATTAGAATTGGACAAGTAGAATCTAACAACTCTTTGAGATATGAAGAATCTGTCAAACAAAATCAAAAGGATGAAAAAAATAGAAAGAAAAATGTAAAATACCTCATTGGAAAAACAACTGGCCTGGAAAATAGATCCAGGAGAGATAATTTAAGGATTATTGGTCTACCTGAAAGACATGATAAAAAAAAAAAAAGCCCAGACAACGTCTTTCAAGAAATCGAGTCCTGAGTCCCACTGTGGTAGACTAAGCAAATACCAAAACCAGAACTCCCCCAAGCCTTAGCATAGGCAGAGGAACAGGCAAACACCAGTTTAGAGAACTGCCATGTGCTTCAGCACAGCCCAAGGCAGGCCCTTGGTGCAAGCCCTGAGGTCCTAGAATAAAAGGGTAAAATACTCATTGAAAGAATCCACCAATCGCCTCCTGAAAGAGATCCCAAAATGAAAACTCCAATACTGTAGCTAAGTTCCAGAATTCTGGCAAGCAGCCAAAAAGAAATAATATAAATATCATGGAACCTCAGTCAAGATTATGCAGGATGTAACAGCTTCTATTTAAAGGATCTCAGGGCTTGGAATATGATATTCTGGAAGGTAAGGGAGCTTGGATTATAATCAAGAATAAACTACCTAGCAAAACTGGGCACAATCTTTCAAGCAAGAAGATGGACATTCAATTAAAAAGGGGACCTTCAATCATTCCTGAAGAAAAAAACCAGAGCTGAACAGAAAATTAAATATTCAAATACAAGACCTAAGAGAAACATAAAAAGGTAAACAGGAATGAACAAAAAATGTTGTTCAATAAGGCACACTGGTTACCTCCCTATATGGGAAGATAATACTTGTAAGTCTTAAGAACTGTATCGCTATAGGGCAGTTAGATGGCGTATACTTAGAGGGTGTGGGTATATGCTGACTTTGATGCAATGATAAAAAAATCAACTAAGGGGCAAAAAAAAGGATTGTACTGAGAGAAGAGGAAAGAAGGAGGAAGAAAAGGGTAAATTATATCACATGAAGAGGCACAAAGATCTGTTAAAGTGGAGAGAAAGAAGGAATGGAGGTGAGCATTGTTTGAACTTTACTCTCATCAGATTTGGCTCAAAGAGGGAATAACATACACATTCAGTTGGGCAAAGAAATCTATCTTACCCAGTCGAAGTAGTAGGTGAAAGAGGAAAGAAAAAGGGAGGGGTGAATATAAGGGGGGGAGAAGGGAGAGAAGTAGTAGGGGAAAGGGGAAAGAAAAGGGATGGGGGCTGACATGAGGGAGGGCTGAATGAAGAAGGCAGTGGTCAAAAGCAATGCACTGGTAACAAAGGAAATGGAGAAAGGAGAGAGAAAAAGCATAAACATTGAGAAAAATAGGAGAAAAAAGTGAGAGAAAGAAACAGTTAGTAGTCATAACTGTGGATGTTAATTGGGATGAACTCTCCCATAAAACAGAAGTGGATAGCACAGTGAATTAAAAACAAAAATCCAACAATATGTTGTGTACAAGAAACACATTTGATGCAGAAATATATACACAGAATAAAAATAAAAGGCTGGAATAGAATATATTATGCTTCAGCTGAAGTAAAAAAAAAGCAGGGGTAGCAGTCTTGAGTTCAGACAAAGAAAAAGCAAAAAAAAAATAGATCTAATTAAAAGAGGTAAGGAAGAAAACTACATCCTTAGACAATGATGTAATGTCAATACTAAACATATATGCACCAAGTGGTATAGAATCAAAATTATTTGAGAAGTTAAGAGAGTTATGGGAAGAAATAGACAGCAAAATTATACTCATGGGGGACCTCAACCTCCCCCTCTCAGAACTAGCTAAATCTAACCACAAACTAAACCAGAAAAAAGTTAAGGAGGTGAATATAATTTTAGAAAAAATAGATATGATAGACCTCTGGAAAAAAATGAATAAGGGTAGAAAGGAATATACCTTTTTCTCAGTGGTACATGGCACCTACACAAAAACTGACCATGTAGTAGGGCATAAAAATTTCATAATCCAATGCAGAAAGGCGGAAATATTAAATGCATCCTTTTCAGATCATGATGAAATAAAAATTATACATAATAAAGGCCCATGAAAAAAATAGACTAGAAATTAATTGGAAACTAAATAAGCTAATCCTAAAGAATGAGTGGGGCAAAAAAAGAAATCATAGAAACAATCAATAACTTTATCCAAGAGAATAACAACAATGAGACAACAATGTCAAAATTTATGGGATGTAGCCAAAAAAGTTTTTAGGGAAAAAATTATATCTCTGAATGCTTACATGAATAAAACAGAAAAAAAATGTGACCAATGAATTGGGCATGCAACTAAAACTAGAAAAAGAACAAATTAAAAATCTTCAATTTCATACCAAATTAAAAATTCTGAAAACCAAAACAGAGATAAAAAAATTGAAATAAAAAAAAACTATTGAACTAATAAATAAAACTAAGAGCTGGTTTTATGGAAAAAAACAATAAATAGTAATTTGGGGTGATTTGATTAAAAAAAGAAAGAAGATAGCCAAATTACCAGTATCAAAAATAAAAAAGGATAAATTCACCACCGATTAAAAGGAAATTAAACAATAATTAGGAGCTATTTTGCCAACTGTATGACAAGAAATCTGACAATCTAAGTGGAATGAATAAGTATTTGTAAAAATACAAATTCCCCTGATTAACAGAAGAGAAAATTAAATACTTAACTAAACCATTTCAGAAAGAAAAAATAAGCCATCAATGAACTCCCTAAGAAAGAATCTCCAGGGCCACATGGATTTACAAGTGAATTCTACCAAACATTTAAAGAACAATTAATTGCAATACCAGATAAATTATTTGATAAAATAAGCAAAGATAGAGTCCTAAAAATTGTTTTTATGATATAAATATGGTGCTGATACATAAACCAGGAAGAGCCAAAACAGAGAAAGAAAATTATAGACAAATTTTCCTTATGAATAAAGATGCAAGAAATTATTTTAAAAATATTAACAAAGAGATTAGAGCAACTTATCATGAGGATGACACACTATGACCAGGTGGAATTTACACCAGGAATGCCAGGCTGGTTCAATATTAGGAAAACTATCAGCATAATTGACCATATCAATAACAAAATTAAAAGAAAACATAAATGCTGAAAAAAAAGCTTTTGACAAAATACAGCACCCATTCCTATTAAAAACACTAAAGAGCATAGGAATAAATGGAATTTTCCTTAAAATGTTAAGTAGCATCTATCTAAATCTATCAGCAAGCATTATATGTAACAGGAATAAGCTGGAAGCATTTCCAGTAGGATGAAGGGTGAAACAAGGATGTCCATTGTCACCACTCTTATTCAACAGTGTACTAGAAATGTTGGCTATAGGGACAGCTAGGTGGCACAATGGATAGAGCACTGTCCCTGAAGTCAGGAGGACCTGAGTTCAAATCCAGCCTCAGACCAAACACTTGGCACTTACTAGCTGTGTGCCCCTGGGCAAGTCATTTAACACCAATTGCCAAAAAAAAAAGTTAACTTCAGCAATTGGAGAAGAAAAATAAATTGAAAGAATTAGAATAGGCAATGAAGAAGTAAAGCTAACACTCTTTGCAGATGATATGATGGTATATGTAGAGAATCCTAGAGAATCAGCTATAAAATCTACTTGAAATAATTAACAACTTTAGCAAAGTTGCAGGATATAAAATAAAGCCTCACAAATCATTAAAATTTCTATGTACTACTAGCAAAGCCCAGCAGCAGAGATAGAAAGAGAAATTCCCTTTGAAGTAACTGTAGAAAATATAACATGTTTGGGAGTTTACCTGCCAAGACAAACTTAGGAGCTGTATGAACACAATTACAAAAAAAAATGTTTTGTAAACATTTTTTCATACAAATAAAGACAGATCTAAATAATTGGGAAAATATCAGTTGATCATGGGTATGATGAGCTAATATAATAAAAATGACAATTCTATCTAAATTAATTTACTTATTCAGAGCCAGGAAAGAAATGGCAAAATTCATCTAGAAGAACAAAAGGTCCAGACTATCAAAGGAATTAATGGAAGGAAATGCAAGGGAAGGCAGCCTAGCCGTACCAGATCTAAAACTGTATTATAAAGCAGTAATTATCAAAACTATTTCTTACTGGCTAAGAAATAGAGTGGTGGATCAGTGGAATAGGTTAGGTACACAAGACACAGTAGTCAGTGACTATACTAATGCACTTTATGATAAACCTAAAGACTCCAGCTTCTGAGAAAAGGACTCAGTATTTGACAAAAAACCAAAACAAAACAAAAAAAAAACAGCTGGGAAAACTGGAAAGTAGTATGAGAGAAACTATATATAGACCAACAGCTTATACCATATGCCAAGATAAGGTCAAAATGGGTGTATGATTTAGACATAAAGGTGAGACTACATGTGAATTAGGAGAGCAAGGAATAGTTTACCTGTCCAATCTATGGAAAAGGGAAGGATTTATCCTCGAAGAGATAGAGAACAATATGAAATGAAAAATGGATAATTTTGATTATATTAAAATAAAAAAAGGTTTTGTACAAGCAAAATCAATGCAACCAAGGAAAGCAGAAACTTGGGAAACAATTTTTATAGACAGAGTCTCTGATAAAGGCCTCACTTTTAAGATATATAGACAAATGAGTCAAACTCATGAGAATAGAAGTCATTCCTCAATTGATAAATGGTCAAAGGATATGAACAGGCAGTTTTCAAATGAAATCAAAGCTACCTATAGTCATATGAAAAAAATGCTTAAATCCCTATTGATTAGAGAAATGCAAATCAAAATGACTCTGAGGTACCATTGCACACCTATCAGATAGTCTAATATGAAAAAAAAAAGGAAAATGATAACAGTTGGGGAAGATGTGGAAGTTAGGAACACTAATGCATTGTTGGTGGGGTTGTGATCTAAAACTATTCTGGGAGCAATTTGGAACTATGCCCAAAGGGCTACAAAAGTGTGCAAATCCTTTGATCCAGCAATGCCACTACTAGGTCTATATCCCAAAGAGATCTTAAAAAAGGGAAAAGAACCCACAAGTGTAAAAATATCTATAGCAGCTCTTTTTGTGATGTCAAAAATTTGGAAATTGAGGGGATGCCCATTAATTGGGGAATAGCCAAACAAGTTGCGATATGTGAATGTAATGATATACACAACAGCTATAAGAAATGATGAGCAGGTGGATTTCAGAAAAAATGGAAAGACTTGCACAAACTGATACTGAGTGAAGTTAGCAGGACCAGGAGAACATTGTACATAGTAACAGCAACATGGTGCAATGACCAATTTTGATAGACTTTTCTCTTTTCAGCAATACAGTTATCTAAGAAAATTCCAAAAGACTCATGATGGAAAATGCTATCCATTCATTCAGAGGGGGAAAAAAATGGAGTCTGAATGCAGATAGAAACATACTGTTTTCTCTTTTTGTTTGTTTGTTTTTTCTTTCTTGTGATTTTTCCCTTTTGTTCTGATTTTTCTTTCATAACACAACTTATGTGGAAATATATTTAATATGACCGTATGTGTGCAGCCTATATCAGATTACATGCCATCTTGGGAAAGAAGGAGGGGAAGGAGGGGGAAATTTTTGGAACTGAAAATCTTATAAAACTGAATATTCATAACTATCTTTACATGAAATTGGAAAAAAATAAAATAAAATTAAGTGAGGGGGGAAAGAGAAATGAGCCCTTTATTAGAGTAACTTACTGCAATTTTTTTCAGTTATGATTGCTAACTATATTTCCCTCCATCCTATTCCCTCCCTTTTATTTTATTCTCTCTCTCTTTCATCCTCTTCCTTCTCAACAGTTTTTTGCTTCTGACTACCCCCTCCCCCAATCTACCTTACCTTCTATTATATCCCACCTTCTTCTCTTATCCCCTTCCCTTACCACTTTCCTGTAAGTTAAGATAAATTTCCATACCCAATTGAGTGTGTGTGTTATTCCCTCTTTGAGCCAATTCTGATGATAGTAAGGTAAAAAGCTTTTTCTTGCCTCTATCATGTGAGATAATTTACCCCATTCTACTGCTTGCTTTTCCTTTCTCCTAGTGCATTCCTCTTTCTTAGCCCTTAATTTTATTTTATAAGATATCATCCCTTCATATTCAATTCATACCTTTGCCCTCTGTCCATATATACTCCTTCTAACTGCCGCAATAATGAGAAAGTTATTGAGAGTTACCAGTACCATCTTCCCATGTAGGAATGTAAAAAGTTTAACCTTATTAAGTCCCTTATGATTTACCTTCCCTGTTTACCTTTTTATGTTTCTCTTCAGTCTTGTATTTGAAAGGCAAGTTTTCTATTCATCTCTGGTCTTGATTGAAAGTCCTCTTTTTTATTAAATTATCATTTTCCCTCCTGCAGGAATATACTTAGTTTTGCTGGGTAGGTGATTCTTGGTTGTAATCCTAGCTCTATTGCCCTCTGGAATATCATATTCCAAGCCCTCAGAAACTTTAATGTAGAAAGTGCTAAATCTTGTGTGGTCCTAAGTGTGACTCCATAATTCTTGAATTGTTTCTTTTTGGCTGCTTGTTATATGTTTTCTTTGACATGGGGGCTCTGGAATTTGGCTATAATATTCCTGGGAGTTTTCACTTTGGGATCTCTTTCAGAAGTGACTGGTAGAATTTTCCAGTTTCTATTTTACTCTCTGGTTGTAGAATATCAGTGCTGTTTTCCTTGATAATTTTTTGAAAGAGAATATCTAGGCTCATTTTGGGATCATGGCCTTCTGGTAATCTTATAATTTTAAAACTCTCTCTGTCTCTCTGTCTCTCTCTCTCTGTCTCTCTCTGTCTCTCTCTCTCTCTCTGTCTCTCTCTCTCTCTCTCTCTCTCTCTCTCTCTCTCTCTCTTTCTCTCTCTCTCTCTCTTCTTGAATTTATTTTCCAGGTCATTTGTTTTTCCAATGAGCTTTTTCACATTTTCTTCTATTTTTTCATTATTTTGTTTTTGTTTTGTTGTTTCTTGATTTCTCATAAAGCCATCAGCTTCCATTCATTTAATTCTAATTTTTAAGGAATCATTTTCTTCAGTGTGCTTTTGCACCTCCTTTTTCATTTGGCCAAGTCCACTTTTTAAGGAGTTATTTTTTTTTTCTTCAGTGAAATGTTTTGCCTTTTTTTCAATGTGGCCAATTTTGCTTTTCAGGGCTTTCTTCTCATTGGGTTTCTGTACCTCTTTTAACATTTGACCTAACCCGTTTTTTTTTTTAATTTGTAGGCAATTAGGGTGAAGTGACTTGCCCAGGGTCACAGCTAGTAAGTGACAGGTGTTTGGTCTGAGGCTGCATTTGAGCTCAGGTCCTCATGACTTCAGGACCGGTGCTCTATCCACTGTGCCACCTAACTGCCCCCAAGCCTATTTTATATAAGGTGTTATTTTCTTCACTATTTTTTGTCTCTCTGTTAACTCTTTTTTCATGATTTTCTTGCATCACTCTTATTTCTCTTCCCAAATCTTCCTCTACTTCTCTTACTTGATTTTCAAAAATCTTCTTTGAGCTCTTGTATGGCCTACAACCAATTCATATTTTTTGGAGACTTTGATGCTAGAGCTCTAACTTTGTTTTGAATTTCCTTGTTACCATATTAACTTTCTATAGTCAGGATTTCTTTTTCTGTTCTTTTGCTCATTTTCCCAAGTCCATTTATTGACTTTTAACTCTTTGTTAAAATGGGGGTCTGCTTCCAGGGTGGAAATCACACTGTCCCAAACTTTAAGGATTTTGTGCAGATGTTTTTAGAGATACTTCTAGGGGACTGTAAGTTTGAAGTTCTTCAAAGGTGGTATGATTTAAGGAGATGTCTGTTTACTACTTTCCTCCCCTGTTCTCTAGTCTGAGTTACCACAAACACTGTTTTTCTGCTCTGAAACTGTGAAGAGGGTCACTGTTCTACTAAGACTGCCAGTTCTGGTATGGTAGTGCTCCTTCTTGCCCTGGTACTGCCACCCAGGACAGGGACCCAGATCTAAACATGGGTAAAGCAACCTAGTCCTGCCCCCAGTGTCAGGATCCATGTAGTCTCCTGCTGATCAGTTATTTGACTCCCTTACCATCTGTGGGCTGGGAGATCTGGAAGCAGCCACTGCCACTGCTGATATAATACCTCCCAAGGTCTGCTCCTGGTTTGCTCAGGCCCTGTCTGTGCTGAACTGTGTTCCATTCTCTCCCCAGTGCTACAGACCTGTCCTGATGACCTTCTAAGTTGTCTTTGGCTTAAAACTTATTTAACTCCATCCTCTTGTGGGTTCTTCCACTCCTGGAATTGTTGTATGGCATTATTTAAAGGTGGTTCCAAGGGGTTTTCAGGAGAGCTCAGACAAGTTGCTGCCTTTTTTCCAACATCTTGGCCCTGCCCCCAAATATAGAAGCCATTCTTGCAAATGGAATCTTACTATTGAAATCTGTCTAATAGAATTATTTTGGAAAGGTATGTGCTGCCTGGTGCTTAAAGACATTGAATATCTTTTTTCCGGGACCTTCTACTACTGCTGACAAATCGTTTTTTTAAAATGATCAATTTCTTAACATTTGGGAATCTGAAGACAATCAGAATAGACAAGTACCAGAAAAGTAGACAGTGTACTGAAGCCCATCTTAGCCCTCAGAAGTGTTCCAGGGAGTTAAATTCAGGTTCTTTTCTCTTGGAAGCATATGTTTTCAAGAGGAAACATTATGTGCTTCTTTGATGCTTCAGGAAGTGTTGTTGGTCTTGGTAACCATTAAGATAAATGATGTTTACAAATTCAATAAAGCCTGGAATGCCTAGTTTGAGCCTGGCAGCCTTGCCATTAGAGTAAAGTTAGCTTGGACTGCTTTGCCAAAAAAAACTCCAACAACAGAAGATACCTCCTTATTGTGGGAGGGGGGACAAAGAAAAATAAGGAAAACTTTTTTTTCCCCAAGTGACTCCTCCAGAGAAGAAAAAAAAAAGCAAAGCAAAGTTGACAACTAAACACTTGATTGACTTAGATTCAAATGTTTTCAATAAACATTTATTCTTTTAAATTATTTATTTCTTATTTTAGTGCTGATGTATGCTTTCTGAGCTCAAGTGTTGAGCTAAATCATTTTGAATGTGATTGTGCTGAAAGTCACTGAATGTTTCCTTAATGAATGCATGTATGGTGCTACGGCTACGATTGCAGTTGATGTGTGCCTGGAATGCCAATCTACTCACTGCCTTCCCAATCCCCACCTTTGTCTTTATTTCGTCAAACTCTCCTGTTTGGGGATTTTGTTCAAAATGTTAGCAGCCAAAGCTGGAGTATCAATTTGAGTGATTTGAAGAGAAGCCCAGGCAGTCGCTTACTACCCCCCCTCCAACTTCACTCTACTGTCATGTTTTCTCATATTGATGGCCTAATCTAAAGGGATAGAATTGAAAGGGATATGTCCTTTAATATCTTGACAGGAAATGTCATCCAACCAGGAAACTTCATAGTCTGTTTCAATGTAGTCCAACAAATTGCTATTCAATTAAAACCCAGAAGTAGGCAAAATGTTTTCTGGAGTGTGGGTGTCTCTCCAGCTGTCATTAAAATCATATGCTTTCCTGACACACTGACATAGAACTTTTGTCCAAAACATGTGTGCTTTTTCAAATAATTATTGGAGACATGGGAATTAGATGACATATTCAAGATTGATGAAAAATAAAATGAGACAGGAAAAGTGTTAATGATGATAAGAAGGAGTTCTTGTGCTTTGAAGAAGCAGGTTGTAAAGGTAAATCACTTGCTCTCAACTTCAGGGACTTTGCTGAATGACTAGTATATGCCTTAAATGGGATGCTTGAACTTGGTCAAACAGCATAAACCAGGAGAGAAGAGATTCTCCAGCAGGAAGTGTGATGCTTCCTTTGACTACTGAACTCTCAAAGGCTACTTTTCCATAAAAATAAGACTTAACATATAGTTAACATATAGAGTTGAAAAAGTTCAGTTCTGCTGAACCATTGAAACTGGCTTTGCTCATGACAGGATTGGCAATGTGGGCATATTTCCTGGTGGAAGATCTTACCTAGGGAAGTTGATTCCTTGGCTTTGTGGTTACCCTAAGGCCACTGACCTCCTAAATAGTAAGAACACAGCTTGAAAGGGTGTGGATTCTAGCTCCAACATGTCGCCAAATATAATAAGTCATTCTTACCTCTACATTGTTCTCTAGTATCCACAATCCCATTGATTTTTAACTGTATTATGTATTTTACAGAACAAATATACAAGGTTGACAATAATAAACATCTCCAAAAGCATCTGTAGATTCAAGTTTGGGTAATACTTTTCAAACCAGGAAGAGAAACAGATAAGGGACTCTAAAAGTCTTACCTCTGGAAATCCATTACTGATTCATGGAAAATGGTAGGATAGAGCCAGAAAGGTAGAGACAAGTTGAGTGTGCTCACTTAAAACAACCCTCAAGAATTAGCATCTGATGGCAACGTGACTTCCAAGCATCTCAACATGTACAAGTTGCCCTTGACAATCAACCACTGGTATATAACAAATCCTCCATACTCCTTTCCAATTATTAGCATCCTTATGGTGCCATAAGATTCTTTCTATGGCAAATTTTGGAAAATTATGTGGTTATTCTTGATTGCATTTTCTGCTTACCTAACCACAAGCTCTTAAGATGTATCATTCCCAGGGTGGAAGTAAGGTAACTGTTGGTTCCAAAAGACTATGACAATAGAGTCTTAGCTCTGGAAGGTCCAACCAAGCTGTAAAGGTTTGAATTAAAGGTCCAGTGAGGAACTGAGGATAGGATGTCTTTGGGCAAGCCAAACTAAATTCAGAGAAGCTCTTCATCGAGTTGTGTTCAGAGTGATAGATTTTTCTGCCCACAGTAATATTTAGAGAACATCTGCTAAGTCATAGAAAGAGTGTATGAAGGGTATATCACACTAAGGAAAACATATCTCCTTGAAGCATTAAAATATAAGCAATTGAAAATTTTGTTTTATTTCAAGTCTAGTTGTTGAAAGGAGGAGGAAACATTTATATAGTACTATGTGCCAGGCCCTACATGTAGCAGATGCTTTAAAACATTATCTCATTTGATCATCACAACAAACCTGAGAGATAGATGCTATTATTATCCCCATTTTTGTCGAGGAAACTGAGGCAGACAGAACTTAAATGACTTCTTCAGGTTCACAAAGCTGGTGAGTGTCTGAGGCAGGATATGAACTAGGGTTTTCCTAACTCCAGTCCCAGTCTTCTATTCACTGTACCACCTAGCTGCCTAGATTGAAAGTGCTTCTAACATGACTGAGTTCATTTCTGAGACATTATTGAACATATTGAGATTACCACTAAACTGTGTATTAGAAGAACTAGGGTCAAATCCATACTCTGTATCTAACTAAATCCCCTAACTCTCTAGGAACCTGAGGGTCCTTATATGTCAAAGGATGAGTCAGACTCAATAATCTCTACCACTTTTTCCATTCTATATCCCTCTAGGAGAGATTTCTTTACATTTTTAATTATTATTCATATCTGTTTTTGTTGATATCAATTTACTGTCCAAATATGTCCTCCCTTCTACTACATAGATATCCATTCTTAGTAACAAATAATATCAGATAAAATAAAGGGGTGGTGGAGTGATGGAAGCCATCCAGCAAAATTAACCAACATTTTAAATGCATCAAACAGCATGTTCAAAAATTCCATACCCACAATCTCCCACCTATGCAAAGAAGAAGGAGAAAGGAATTTTCTTGTCTCTTCTTTGACAAAAAAGTTTAGTGATTACAATTATGTAGCATTCAATATCATTTTGTTGTTGCTGTTCTTTATTAGCTATTTTTCCAACAAACATCTCTTAAGTACTTATGTTCCAGGTACTATACTAAGAATAGGGACCCTCCCCCCAAAAAGAAATGAAATAATCCCTGTCTCAAAGACTTTCTTTGTATTTTATATGTGTGAAAATAGGGGTAGGGGAGGGTAAGGGTGAGGTGGGGAGAAGAGTTATGCATGCACAGAAGTAAATTCAAGTAAATTTCAAAACTGAGAAAAGATGGAACTAAAAGAGAACTAACCTTAGCACATTGCCTGCAACCTGTATCTTTTCATTAAATCCTTGATAGTTGCCTATTTTCTTGTCAGTTGCCTCCTTTTCATGAAAGTCAAATACAGAGAAAAATAACCTCTAGTTAATTGAGTGTTCATATCCTTTGCTTTCTGTTTAAATGAGGTTTTACAACTCCTATGAATACTGCTCTTTGGCGTTTTTACCCAGTCACATGGGACTTTTCTTAATTATACTTTCACAGAAAAAAAAAATAAATGTCTAAGTTAAATACAAACTACTTCCTTGCATCCAAGTCCGGGTGCTGTTCGGGTTTCTGTATCATTCATTTAAGAAGAGTGCCAAGAGCTAATGACTATGATTTGATCCCACATTTGCAGGGCTCTTGTTATTGAAAGGATTCATCATGGATAGAAATTATTTGTACTTTCGCTGGAGGCCAAACACTTTGCACTCAGCATTCAGAAGGAACACGCTGTTGCCATTTCTATTCATTTAGTGTTGAAACAAATGATGGAGGAGCTGGAACAGATGCAGTTGATTTGTTCATTTCCATCTGTTTTTCAAATCATTCGAAGAAAGTACTGAAGACACATTTCTAGGTAATATAAAACATCAAAAAAAAAAAAAAGAAAGGGACAGAAGCCTTGGACATTGGTACTTTTACTAGTTTAAAAACAACAACAAACAGCCAGGCATTAGGTAATTCCTAAAAATCTTTTGTTTTTTGAACATTGGACTTTGACTTCTGACTTTTGAAAATTTTACAGAAGATTTCTTCTGACTATACTTGTGTCAATCGCACCAGCACTGCTGAAGGTGAGGGGAACAAAGAGTTGATGTTGAATGCAAAGTTACAAACTTGAGTGATTGAAAAACGTAGATGATCTGAAAGAAAATGACTCCAATTTTGAAGATGCTGAATTTGAGATGCTTCTGGGACGTCCTGTTTGAAATGCCTAACAGACAGTTGGTATAGGAGACTCAAACTCGGGAGCACCTGAGTAGCTCTGGAATTGGGGTCATAAGACCTGGACTAGAGTTCTAGATCTCCTCTTTTCTAGTTATGTGACATGGACAAGTCATTTCTCTAAACCTCCATTATTATTTTATGGATGGAGGCACTTAACTATCATGCTTTTTCTATACAGATGAAGAGGAAATAAAATTCATGGAAATGTGTTCTCATTTCTGAGGGGCTTGTACAAACATTAAGGTTTTTGTTGTGATCTATTTTTCATTTCTTGCCTTCTCAATTCAATTGTATAATTTCTGAAGGGAGGGATCTTTCATTTTCCACAATGCCTAACAGGGTTGATTAACTGAGAAGCAGCATGGAAAAAAAATATTACTAGCCTTGCAGACTTGGACTCAAGACCCATTTATGAAACTTAGTAATTGTGTGACCTTGAGCAGTTTCCAAGTCTGTAAAATGGGGATAATAACATCTATCATGCCTATTTCATAGAATTGTTGTGAAACTTGAATGAGACAACGTATACAAAATGGTTTGCAAACCTTAGAGTGCTTTAAAAATGTCAGCTATTAAAATATTAATTTATTTGTATAAAAAATGCTTAATTTACATTTTATTGATGAGTTTTGTTTCCACATTACAAATATTTAAAGACTAGATCCAGTCTAGGAGAAGTCTCTTTTAACAAAGTAAAATGATTAAATACATCGAATACAGTGAACTCATCTGTAGTAAAACATGCTATGCTTGTAATGCTCTCTCCTCCATTAAGTCCTTTCTATATCCTCTATCTTATACATCAAAAACACCCAAAAGCATATCTGATCCCCATCCCATAAGTAGCAGGGAAACAAGTTGCCCCAGCATGGACTTGCAAACTCCAAAGAATGTAAGATCCTTTGTCTCATGAGAGCTCCTATTCACCCTACCTGTGATACTGGAAAGTAGGGACAGCCAGAGAATCCTCGTTGGGTCCTACTCTTTTAAAAACCCAATTCAAATTAAATTGGAATTCAAAAGGGATTGGGGGAAATTATTCCCTGGATCCTCACGAAAGTACCCAAAGACTTGCAGCTCTTTTCTGCTCTACTCACCATGAGGAAATGCAGCATCTCAGGAATAAAGTGGGTGACACCTTTCATAGGTTTGCAGTCTCACAGTAAACATCAGGAGCTAATTAAAAAAGCAGACTGAGTGAAATTATTACTGAAACTTTTCTAGAACAAAATAAGTGTGTGTATCAAGCTGGGAAGTCAGGATACACCAGTGAAAAGTTAGTGGTCATAGTAGTAAAAGTCAAATTCTAGCTGGGGTGAGGAGTGGGGAGGACACTTATTAATGTTATCATGCCTGTGTGCATTTTCATATCTATGGGTCTATGATAAGCTCAATCAATATTTGTTGAACTGACTTACAAAACAAAAATAATGCTAGGATCAAAGAAAAATAATAAAAATGATTGGGGGAGGTATTGTAAATGAAGGAACTGGATCATTGCCTGATTGAATTAATTGCCAAGTGGCAAGAAAAATGATTTTAGCCAAAACAAATTGATTCATTGAGTACATGGACTACATTCACTGACTACATTGACTACATAAAGAGTAGATACTGCTTATGACCAAAGTCTAAGGTTTGCCACTATAGTCCAACATTTCTAAGGAGAGAGAGCAAGAAGGAGAGGGAAAAGGAGATTAAAAAGGAAAGGGAGGAGAGGAAGAGGGAGAGAGAGAGAGAAGAGTGGAGGGAGAGCAGAGAAGGAGGAAAAGAGAAGAAGTGAGAGAGGGAAAGTTTTGTTATGGGAACAAATATAAGTTCTGAAATGTCCTTTTGGTGTTTAAATAAGAGCTAGAGGGAAAAAATGATAGTTCTTTTGAAGCTGGGAGTATTTTTGCTTGTAGAAGCACATACTATCTCTGAGACTCATTTCCTAGATGAATATCCACTACTAGCAAAGGCAGGAAACATTTATGAGGAGGAGAATCTTATTTTACATGGGAACCTTTGCAGCTGGCTCCTATGTAGTTATTATTCTTAGCAACCCTCATTACTATCTTAGCACCTTAACACCCTACCCATTCTACCCCTAATTCCAAAATTAGCATCTTAGTGAAATTCAAATTAATTTAGTTTAAATTTAAAGTTCAAAATATATTTCCCATTCCTTTGTCCTAATCACTATACCACATTTTTAGCATTCAAACACTGGTGGCTACTTTTCTAGAAAGGAAGTAATATAAAGATTCTTGCTAAAACATAATCTTCTTACATGTTTCATGTTCTCTGATTTCAAATTATATTTTTAGCCAAGTATTACCTAGTAAGGCAGCCAAAATGAATGTAGAAGCCCTGTTATCAAACATAACCAGATTATAAACAAATTTCTGACTGGAAGAGTGAAGGATACTATTGTCATAAATAGGCAACACATATGGAGGAGAAACATATAAAAAATGGAGCTACAAAGTCAAGTGAGATGGTCAGTTAACAGTTTGTGGCATGGATGTTATCAGTATAATTTATGATCAAACTAATGACAACTTTAAAGGGAGATATCCAAGACCACATTTGGAGTGAAGAAAAATAAAAATCCAGGTCAATGCCAATAGATCTTTCATTTGCATAGTTTTTGTCCTTAGCTAATAGATACTACTGGGGGAAGAATGACAAAATTATTGACTGAATTCAATGTAAATTCCTATCATACAACCTCAAGTCCACACAGTGATCTTTTAATTTGCCCCTTACTGACTCACTAGCACACTCTTACTGCAATTGTTCCAAAACCTCTTCTCTTTTCTCAAGCTACCAGTGGCATGTCTCTGTCTCTCTTTGTCTCTATCTATTATTCTCTTCACTGTCACTCTGCTACCAGTTACCTTATCCATAGAAGGGGGATAATAGTAGCACTTGCCTCCTATGGTTGTTGTGAGGACCACATGAGATAGCATTTTTAAAATGTTTAGCACAATGCCAAACACTTAGGAGGTTCTTAATACTTGTTTCCTTCCTTCCTTCTATCAAAACTTCTTTCTCTGAGACCATGAAATGAACTATGAAATTATAAGTCCAATGGTCTTTCAGCTATCATTGTCCTTGTACTTTCTGCAGTTTTTGATCCTATCAGCCAATGACCCTCTCTCCTCCATTGACCTTTGTAACTCTGTGATCTCTTGGTTCTTGCTGGATGCCTGGTATGTCTGACATACACCAATGATTTGTGAAGTAACAGAATTGAAGAAAAATGCTCCTTGTAGAGGATGAAGGACAAGCACAATCGTGACAGACAAGATCTCCAGTCATACTGAACTACTGCTGTGGCTCTATATCACTTAAAACTAATTTATTCAAAAGTCAAGATATCATTGGTCACAACTCCAAAGGCAGGACCTTCCATTTGGGGGGAGGGATGGAGAGGTAGATCACTTCAATCTGGAGAAGTTGGGAATCAATGAGGATGTGGCACCTTAGCTTGATCTTGAAAAAAAAAGAATTTCAATCAGCAAATATGTGGAAGAGGACTTACATGAAAGAGATGGCTGGTCAATAAGCATTTCTGAAGCACTAAAAATGTGCCAGGTATAAGAATACAAATACAATCAGAAAGAAAACAATTGGCCCTAAAGGAGCTTATATCCTGGAGGAACAGAACATATAAAAGGGAGTAGAAAAGAGGGGAGTAGGGTGGAGGGAATAAAGAAGGGAAAAGTACCTGGCGCACGGGACATAGAAAGGAAAATCCTATGGAGGTGAATCAGCAGTGCAGCCTGGAGAAAAATGGAATCAGAGAAAAAGAATGGCAAACATCTAGATAGGGAAATAATGATTACAAAGAGCCACCATGACTTCTGCAAGAGCTAAAAGATAAATATTCATTTCCCATATAATTGCCTGTACCAATTAATGTATCTGTCAAAGCAGAACTATTTGGGGTCATATTCTGCCTCTGACATATACTTGCTGTGTAACCCTGGGAAACTTGAATAATTGTTTCAATGCTTTAGGCAACTCTTTAAGGCCCTAAGTTGAAAAGAAGGTGCCGGCATGCATTAGTAGAGGAAACTCCTCCCTAGGAGCTCCTTATAGCAATGAAATCATATCTAACCCCAATCCCTATCTATATCCCTATTTGTATCCTTATCTGTATCCCTATCAGCATGCCTACCTCTCTTTATATCTCTATCCCTGTCCCTATCTCTATATCTCTATCCTTATCTGCATCTCTATTCCTATCCCCATCCCTATCTATTTGTATCCCCTTCTCTATCATTATTTGTATCCCTATTCCTACCTCTATCCATATCTCCATTTCTGTTTGCATCCCTATCTTTATCCCTATTCCTTTCTCTATCCCTATCTGTACCATATCCCTTTCCCTAACCCTATCCCAGTTCTGGCAGTATTCCTATCTCTATCCTTATCTGTTTCCCCAACCATTTTATTATCTGTACCATAGCTGTATCTCTGTATCCCTATCCCTATCTGTAGCCTTATCAGTATCTGTATTCCTATTCCAGTTTCTTTCTGTATCTTTATCTCTTTCCTTATCTGTAATCCCATTCTTATCCTTAGCTAAATTTTCAGAAGTTTTTCTTTCCCTTCCACCCCCAGCCTAAATTTATATCTCTGAAACATCTATCCATTGCTTCTTATCCTCTGATAGAGTAGATTTAGTCAGAGGACTTTGGTTAAAATCAAACTCTCCAACACACTTCCTGCATCGACTGGATTGTGTCTCTTCACCTTTATGGTCTTTAATTTCTCATCTGGAAAATGATTGATTGAAACTAGATGACTTCTGAGCTTTCTTCCAATCTGAAATCTATGATTCTATCATTTTAATTCCTCTTCCAGGTGATAATCCTTTGGCTACCTGAAAATGAATACCACATCCCATGCTCCACAAGGCTTTTCTCCTCCAAGATAAACATCCAGAGTTGGACTACTTATCTCCCAAGGTTGGCATGAGAACCTGATGGTTTAAGATAGAGAAGGAATTTTGTAAATCATCAAGTGCTGGTGTCTCACATGAATACAAGTACTGGCTTTGCTATTAATTATGGGTATCTCTTAATTAACCTCCCTGGGCCTTGGTTCCCTCATCTGTTAAGTGGGGATAACTTTATTTGCTTAGCTTACAGGGGACTGCTTGGGAAATAAAGTAAGAGGAACTCTGAAAAAGAAGTTAAAAGTGCTGAACAACACAGGGAAAATTGAGGCAGTTCATGTTTAAAAGGATGCAACCTGTATTATATAAAATGTTTAAAGATGTTTATTTTTTAAAGTTGTCAGATGTTAAGTAGATTCTTTGGATAAAATTTCACTTTGTCTCCAAATGATTTATTAGAAGGGAGCTTAAGTCCTCACTATTGTCTGGAGGTAGTTAATTCTCTAAGTTCAATTCTGAATTTCATTTTCCCAAATAAGCACCTCTTTTCAGTCTGTTAGTCTTTCTCAGTTTTTCTAAGGAGACACTGCTAAATTAAATTCCTTTTTGTACCTAGAACATGAATTATGGTCTCCATCTCATTTACCTCTTTGGCCACTTTATCACCATTAAAAATTGTCTAAAAGTGCTTAATTTAGGTAATGGATTCCTTTGCTTCAGGAGCTGCTCTCTTCAGCCTTGAGTTCTGTGTGATAGTGCCAGGAGATGTCAGAATTCTCTTTGGGCCAGATATTTCCTTCAAGCTCTTCCAAGATGTGAGCTGAGGTTTTGCGGAAGAAGATGAATGGGTATAGTTGAACATCAGCGCACAAGCCACCTGTTTTGACTCCAGAGATGTATTTTAAACAGTGGCCAAAAGATATATTCTGAATGAGGAGCTTTGGCCAAAATGGCTTCATTAACACTTTTTGAAGGTTTCTGGAGCTATTTGTTCAAAGAAAAAAGAATAAAAGATGATTTGTGTATTACGATGACAGATCATAAAAGTTATAATTTGTTGAGAGATTGTATGGCTTAGTTGTTTGAGCACTGGGAGCCAGGTAGATTGAGCTTGAGTTCTACCTTTTATTCAGACTGGCTGTGTAACCATAGGCAAGTCTCTTAACATCTCAGCTCCCCCAAGCATCTCTCTAAGACTATAGGTTACAGATCAGCTTCCAATCTTCATTGGTGGAGGAAACTTCCAACAAGGATTTCCATATGGGCAAAAGAAAACAAAACAAACAAAAACATTACACGTGAACCTTACCAGAAAAGGTTGATTTTGATAGTTCTCTATTGATATGAGGAAGTCATAATAGATAGATAGATAGATAGATAGATAGATAGATAGATAGATAGATATGGTAGAAATATTCTTCAATTTAATAAAGTCTTCCATGGAGACTATCTTTAGTCACTGTCATCTGGTGCAAAAAAGCAGGACACTTCTACATTTTGAATTTCTGGATCTCCAGATATGCATCACAAATCTCTTAAACATTTTCATATATCCTTCTCTTCCTTCCTTTTATTTTACCCCTCCTTCATTCTGATGCCTATTACTTCTTACAGCTAGAATTTTTTGGAGATCAGCAGTGCTAACTCCTGGATGACATGGTATGATTACGTATTTCATAAAAGCCAAATAAATAGCTGGACATAAGGATGGGAGGGACAACCTCTTCAAAAGGGCATCAATTTCAGCTCCAATTTTCACACCTGCAACATTTGTTTACTGCAGGGCCTCTCTTTCTTTGCCATAGCTACAGAATTATAAGAACAAATCATGTATGAGGTCTACTCATTTTGTATACACACATGTGCAGAATCTATCTGCCCAGAATCTCCTTCTATAAACACCAGAGGCCTAATTAAACCCCCTTAAATCCACTGCAATGTCCCATCAAGAGCATGAACTTAGGTAGTTTGTGCTGTACCTCAACACCCCACCCCAATTACCTAACAGACTAAGTTTGGATAAAGAATGATCCTGCTTGTGATTAAACCATAAAATGCAGAGCTGTAAGAGACATTGGAGATCATCTCATGCAAACCTCTGATTTTACAGAGGAGCAAACTGAGGCCCAGATAATTCTTTTTGTGATGATGTTCAAAGCCATTTTTTTCTTTATGAAAATATCTTTTTAAAGTTCTGAAACCTATGTAGGAACTTCTAATAATACAATATTAAAAGTTCTTGATTTGTGGTCAAAAATAAGAATAAAAATGCATCCTGTCTGGTGACCAAATTCTGGATATTGATAGACTCTGTTTTTAACTAATTGGTCAAGAATTCACAATACAGTACCCATAATTGGAACCAAAACACAGATGAAAAAAAATGGACTTCCCTGCTAGCTTTGCAATGGTGCAGGTTATGAAACATCACATGTATTGTCAGACTCAATTTTTCTGAAGTACATTTCCTCTCTTTTTTATATTCTTTGCTATAAGGGATAGCTCTCTGGGTAAGAAAGTATTGGGGGGATATATTTAAAAGTGAAGGCAATACAAAAACAAAAACAACAGAATTTTAAAAAGCAAAAGAATCTAGAATCTCCACATCTTAATGCATCATGAGAGCTAGGCTTGAGTGGGAGATATAAAGGCACAATATGAAAAGTGAGAATAGAAATGGGAGAGGACATGTCAACAAAGAGAGGGTTGATAAACTAGAACAGATTACTGTTCTCTGTAGCTTGTTGTTTAGTATGATCTTTGGCCAAAGCAACGGCTATCAAACAAATGCAGCCTCCCAATGGCACTGTT
Source organism: Phascolarctos cinereus (assembly GCF_003287225.1). NCBI lineage: Eukaryota > Metazoa > Chordata > Mammalia > Diprotodontia > Phascolarctidae > Phascolarctos > Phascolarctos cinereus. The sequence continues at coordinate 245,213,075 of NW_027555625.1, forward strand.
GTGGAATGGGGATGATAGCAAGTCATAGAGAGTCCAGAGGAACATTTGCTTACAGGAAGACCAAACCAAAGGGAAGTCCTAATGACCAAGTCAAGGACCTTTTCTTGTATTATCTTGCTTAGAATCCCTCTCTGTGCAAAGAAGTCACCTGCATGTTGGGAGCCAGATCATTTAAAGGGCCTTCTTTGGGTTTGAGGTTTGCACCTGCTGTTTTGCGTATGGGGCTAGCTGCAGGTGCACAGGCATAATTGCATGTCAGACTCTAGTGCTGAAGTTGATGATCCATCTTTCTTTTGGATGCAGATGCCTAATTATACACAGAATAGAGAAGTTTCTCCACCCACCAATACACCTCCCAACTTGTCCCCAATACACACAAGCAAACAATACAGGTGCATACTTGAAGAGCACCTTTTGTCAGATTGGAATTCACCATATTTTCTTATTTGGATTCTGGTAATTGAGGCTAAAATTAGTTGTGATAAGTATAGACTTCTTTGAAGTTTTTTAAAAAAGTACTAATAGCCCTTCCAAATTGAAAAAAGAGTCAGAACCACTGACTACAAACAAAGCTATGATGATAAATGATTGAAATTGATCATTACCTCCCCCCACACACAAAAGAATCCTGGTTTTGAATTCAATGGAGATATTTTTCCCCTTTTTTGATGTAGTGGCAGGTCATACACCTTACTCCATAGGAGCTTTAGGGAAAAAAGCTGCACTTGCCTAGCTCCAATATAGATAACACTTGATCCCTCTGGAAAATTATAATTGCTTTTGTAATCCATCTTCTAGAGAATCATTGAACTGTGAGAAACAACAGCTTGTGGAATACTGAGTTCTATGATTCCCTTGCACTAGATCTGCTCAAAGCATCATGACTATAATTCTTCCTAAGAGGCCCAATAAAATTTCACATAAACTTGTTATAAATCAAAAATATTGTAATGATTTAAATGAGAGAACACGTTGTATGGGGGTGGGGTGGGGGCATTTCTAGGATGAGCAATAGACTAACACTATAGGCCTTACAGATTCACAGTCTGATTCACACCTGCAGTTGTGAGATGGGTTGGTGATCTCTGACTCCATGAATGTAGGACATTCTGTATGGCTTAGGGATATGAGTAAGAATTCAGTAAAGACTGTCAGGTTTTCATATCCCAAGTAAAATAGGATCTCTCATTTAATGAAATTTTTTTAAAGAAAAAAGAAAATAAACTTTAGAAATGTACATCTGTATTTTTTGTTTTTACGTTGTTTTCACTTCCAAATGTGTTTCTCCTTTCTCCCTTTCCCAGCAAGTCAACTCTTTTAAAAGAGAGTAAAGAAGAGAAAAAAGGCGACTTAAGCAAAACTAAGCAATTTGTCAACTGAGTCTAATGATAAAAGCAAGACTCTGTGCCCACAATATCACCCCTCAAAAAAGGAAGGGAGGTACATTTTATCATCTGTTTATTAAGGACAAGATTGGCTATTATAGTTACACAACATCCAGTTTCATTTTTTTTTAATTTCCATTTGAATTATAGTCATTGTGTATGTTGTTTTCCTGATTCTGCTTATTTAATTTCATGTAATACTTCCCATGCTTCACTATTTTCATCTTTTCTTAACATTTTCCGCACTGTTCTTTTGCCATTCTTTTCATAGAGTTCATAGTTGTCTGTATAGTCTCCACAGTTATTTCTAACCAATTCATCTTCAGTTCAAGGCTGAGGTCATCCACTGTATCTTGGGCCATTGCCATTGGTCTTGACTTTTGTCTTGTCACTGAATGTTGATGACTTTGGAGGAGAAAGTAAGGTTGATGACTTAGTACAGCTTTGCCTTACTTATATTCAATTCACACACAAGGACACAATGATCCTTATCAAGAATGAAGGATGCACAATAACAACAACATTGCAATATATATTAAATTTATCTACCACAACTTATTCAGCCATTTCCCAATTGACAGGTATCAATTTTGTTTCTAGTTCTTTGCTGCTACAACTTTTCAAAGAGTACTTCTACAAATATTTTGGTGTATTTCAGTATAACAACTCCAGTAGCCTCCTCAGACCATTAAACAAAGAATACCTGGGGAGTTAAAAAAATCCCCCAAAAGGAAGCTGAGTGGCCCAGCTAGAGTAAGACCCACTGCAATGAAAAGAAGTGTGTTTTCCTGCTATTGGGGAATTTTAATATTAGATGGCTTCCAGTTTTCCTGAATTTCCTTAGGATTTTTTTCTCCTCTGACCCTGATTAACATGAATGAGAACAAGTCCCAAGTCCAGACTCCTTAATACCTTCTTTAATGCCTAGTCCTCCTAGATCTAGATAATATCCTTATAAAAACCTACCAGATTTTATGCATTTCAAGAGAGAATGCAGCATCCTCTGGGACTTTCCTCCAGGACTCCAATAGGGTATCCCATTTCTACACAGGGTCACCTGTTTCCACCATTCTCCTTAATTGCCTTGTGACTATCTCACCTCAATAAAGCTAGCTTGCTTTATTCACTTTTTATGAGCTCCAAGCTTCCTTGTACTAGACTTTTAGAATTCTGACCTTCCTGAGTCTGCATTAAGACATTTGAATCTTTCTCTTTGACCTCCTTGAGTCCTAGCAGTGAGATATTTTCTTCAAAGGGAAGAGTCATTTCAATTTCTGATCAATCAACAAACTTTTGGATAAGAATCTATTTATTTGCTAGGTATCATGCATGAAGAAAATGAAACATTTTAGATAATATTTTTTAAAAAGATTAATAGAATTGTGAACAGGACATGGATATCCATGTGTTTTTAGACAGGAACTAAAACACAATCTAATAATTTTATTTAGTTTAGTTTTTTAAGCAAATGCACTAGGAACTAAAAAGATATTTTTTAATCCTCTCTAGGATGTTTATTGGGATGTTTATATTATTTTATTTACAATGAGTACTTTTGAAGTACTCATTTTTAAGTGCTCATTTACAATCAGGTCAACAGCATTTCCACTGTGTTTTCCATGAGAGGTATGTGATGAACCATGCCAATACATTGAAAAGATATTGCCAAAGTAAATTTATAGATTTGATGTTATAACAATCAAACCATTAAAATACTTTATAGTACTAGATGAAATAATAACAAAATTCATTTGGAGGAACAAAAGATATAAGATATCAAGGGCAATAATGAATAGGGTAAGAATTTGTCATTCAATTATTTTTCAGTCGTGTTCAACTCTTTATGACATGATTTGTGGTTTTCTTGGCAAAGACATGGGAGTGGTTTGCCACTTTCTTCTCATTTTAAAGGAGAGGAAACTGAGGCAAACAAGATTAACTAACTTGCCCAGGATGATATAGATATTAAGTATCTGAGACCAAATTTGAACCTAGAAAGAAGAATCTTCCTTTCTCCAAGCCCTGCACTTTATCCACTGTGCTACCTAACTGCCTGGGTGGAATTTATAGGCAAATAATATTCCTAGACCTCAAACTATATTATGAAGTAGCAATCATCAAAACTTTCTGTTATTACATTAAAATAAATAAATAGGTCAATGGAAGAGACTAGACAAGGGAGGGACAGAAACAACTCGATAATTTCATGTTCAATAAATTATAAGACATCAATAACTTAATAAAGAATTCCCTATTTGATTAACAAAACTACTAGGAAAACTAGAAAGCAACCTTGGAGAAATTAGGCTAATATTAATGTTATAAAATATTCTACAACAAATTCAAAATAGATATGTGACCTCCCCAATAATATATCCTAATGATATCCTAATAATAATAATATCCTAATAAGGATAGAATTTAACAATGCTTGACATATAGTAGACACATAATAAATACCTGCTGACTGACTAATGACTAACTGACCATAAAAAGTGAGAGAAACATATAATATATACCTATAACATCTTTAGTTAGGAGATAAATTCTCAACCAATCAATTTTTTTTTATAAAAAGAGGAAATGGATCATTCAGACAATATAAAATTGAAAAGATTTTTCACAACAAAAATTAGTGCACCTGCAGTAAAAATGTAAGTGGTTGCCTAAGAAAAAATTTGTATCAAATTTCTCTCATAAGCACTTAGCATCCAAGGTATTTAAGCAATCAAATACACATATTGCCAACTACAGAAAGACATGACAAAATGCCATTCCACAATAGATAAGTGGTTAAAGGATATGAAGAAACAGGCTTCAGAGGTGGAATTTCAAATTATTAAGAAATGGAGAATGCTCTTAATCATTAAATGCAAATCAAAATAATCCTGAGGCTTTGCCTTAGAGCCAGACATTTTTCCAAAGATGACAAAAAAAGAAAAGGAATAGCCAATGTTGGTGAGATTGTGGAAAGACTAGCATACTAATGCATCATTGGTGATACTGTAAAGTAGTACAATTATGGGAAATATTTTGAGATTATGCCAATAATTATTCAAATAATATGAAAATAAAGTGTTTAAAATGCCCGTTTTGATCCAGACATTGCACTGTTAGTTACATAACCTAAGAAAGACACTGAAAAAAATAGATATACTTCATCATACCATTTTTGTATTAACAAAGAATTGGAAGCAAAACAGATGACCATAAAATGGGAAATGACTACACAAATTGTGATACTTAAATGTAATAGAACATTAGCGTACTGTAAGAAAAAGTAAATATGATGAATACAGAAAAGCATAGACTTCCATGAACTGATGCAAAGTGAAATATTCAGAGCCAAAAAAATGTATATATGTATATGTATACAAACACATGTGTGTATATACATATGCATACATATATACATATACATATATGTATATATAACTTAAGTGGAAAGCCCAACTACAAAACAAACAAAAAAATAATGCTGCACATTTACAAAGGAGGTATGATTAAGTCACCTCCCCTCACTCCTTTGCAGAGGTATTGAAGAGTTGTGGATGTGGAAAATTGCACGTAATGTCAGATATTTTTGATATTTTGAATTGGTTTGGAGATTTTTTTTTCTATTTTTCCTCTTTTTTTCTTAATTTTTTTGTTATAAGAAGTAGTTTTTTTTTTTCTGGAAAGGAATAAAGCAGTAGGAAATCCAAGTGATTTAAAAACAAAATATATCGATGCAATTCAATTAAATATACAAAAGAAAGCTATGTATGTGTGTATGTATTTTTTTTCAAAATTAACTATGTAAGAGAGGTACACATTTTCATGTACAATTCTCTTATTTTCTTTGAAAATTGAAGTATGCATTCATAGATAATTATTAATGAAAAAGAAAAAATAAATGAACAAAAGATATGTAGAATATCCTCAAAGAACAGTGATTGTTCACATTCCAAGATCTTTATTATGACCTGTTATAGGTTGATTAATATACTCAACTGCAATTTTCAGAAAGAGTAATGAAAGCAAAAAAAAAACACCAGAATTGGGGATACTTGAACATTAAAATAGACACCATACATAAAATTTTGGGTCTGCATAATAAGCCAACACCAACTGAGTGAGTTTCCTCCCATCTTTATTTTTTGGGGCCATTTCCTATTTTCTGGTTTCTCTTCATCAGTCACCTTGGCCTTATTAACTACACCTTTAAAAAAACTAAGATTACCTCTTGTTCAAATTGATAATCTACACTCTACTCAATTTCATTCGCAAATTCTCTTCAGATGAGATTGCCAGTTTGCCAAAAGGAATCTATACTTATTTGATCAGTCAGTCATCTGCCATTCTCTTGATACTACATGCAGTTTGAACAACAGAATCTAGTTAGAAAATACATTAGTATGCCACTTTACATTTGAAGAGATTGAACCTCCAAAGAAGTGCAATCACTTATCCTCCCCACTCCTTTCATTGTACCATAATTAGTAATAATAGATAGCACGTACATAGTACTTACTATGTTAGAGGTACTGTGTAAAGCACTTTATTATTTCATCTGACTCTCACAACCTGTGAGATAGCTGCCTTTATTATCCTTATTTCACAGACAAGGAAACTGAGGCAAACAGAGGTTAATGACTTGGTCAAGGTCACACAGTTAGCAAGTGTCCAAGGCCACATTTGAACTCATGCCTTCATGATTCCAGACTCATTACTCTACCTACTATTCAACCTGGCCACCTATTGATAATGGACTTCAGAACAGGAACTCAGAGCTTTTGATTACCAGCCTAAATATACTCTCCATAAAATCATATATTCATACTGACTTGAATTTTTTTTGTTGTTCTTTACCTTTGATTTCTCTTGTATAGAGAGTTTCCAGCAGGGGAACTCACCCGCTATACAAATGCATGCCTAGTCTACAAATTACAGTCTAAGAGACATTGAAAGGCTAGATGACTTATTCAGGAAGAAAAAAAAAATCAGTCATATCTCTTCAAGGCAGTATTTGACTCTATGTCTTCCTAACTCTGAGGCTACCTCTCAATCCACTCCATCACACTGTCTCTTAGCTTTATTACTCTCACAATACTATGGCGGTGACTGGATTACTCAAAGCAATGTCATAGGCCAAGAGCAGTCCACTCGCTTTATGTCAATCACTTCAGGTTCAAAATCAGTTAGAAAACTAGACAGAATATTACCACAGCTTCTGTAGGCACTTATTGGTTGATTGAGGCATTGCCAGTACTAACTCTTGTCTTCTCAAAGTCCACATGCTGCTATGTAGATGTCATCCTCTACATAAAAGAAGGTGTCTACAGAAGAAAGCTAGCCTTCTTTCAGCAGCCCACAGTTAAGAGGAAAGAGGCAGCTAACCCAAGAGTCCTCTATCAAGCTCTAAAGTTTGATTTATTTGTTTGGTTTCTAGCTTTCATTTCTTGGACTTGATTGATTAGAGGTGATTAGAAGTTCTCATTTTTCAAAGCAGTCACCTCACAGCCAGCTTTCTTTCTTGAATCAGTAGGGCTTTCCCAGATCACCTCATAGTCTGTGGCCCTGGGAAAAGACCATGTTAGGAAGCATGTGGAATAACAGTTTCAAAGTGCAACCTCTTAAAGGCTAGCTCCAACCAAAGAGAATCATAAATTTTTTTTCATATATTTACAATGGGGAAATGTCTTAGAAATACTGAAAATAGATGGAAAGGGATCCATGGGATATGATAGAATTAGGGTCAGCCATGGATTTTAAAAATCCGTTTTATCACACAAATAGTTTATCATAGAGAGGCAGTATAGTGTAGTAGATAGAAGGTTGGAAAATAGAATATAAGCACCTTCAAGGTAAAAGCTATTTTTCCTCCATTTTGTTTAGAAATTAACAGCATTTAGAAAGTGCATTTCATATATTAGGCACTTGATAAATGCATGTTGGAAGGAATTTTATTAGACTTAGAGTCAAAAGACCTGGGTTTTAGCTTTGGTTCTGACATTTACTAGTTATGTGATCCTTGATAAGTCATTTGATTTCTATAAGTACCATCTATAAAATAGAAAATATAACACTTGGGTATGTGGAAAAAAATATAATTCATAGATATAGCCCATTATTCATAGTAATAATATCCTTTAAGCCACATGTATATATAATAGTTGAATTTCACTTCTAAAAATCCAATATCCCTAGCCATTGATAAAAAGAAAGTCTCCATAAATATTAAAATACTTAGAGCAATGCTTTTTGTAGTAGCAAAGAATTGGAATCAAATTAAATACCCACAAATTGGGAAATGATCAAACAAATTTTTGTCCATGAACTCAATGGAATATCATTGTGCTTTAAGAAATGATGAATGTGATGACTGCAGAGAAGCATGAAATGATCTACATGAGCTGATGAAGAATGGGGAGCCAAGAATACAAAATACATAGTAACAATAACAATGTTGGAGAAGATAGGGGAAAATTGGAACACTAATGCATTGTTGGTGGAGTTGTGAAATGATCCAACCATTTTGGAGCACAATTTAGAACTATGCCCAAAGGGCTATAAAATGTCCATACTCTTTGACCCAGCAATAGTACTTCTAGGGCTATATCCCAAAGAGATCAATACAAATGGGGAAAGGACCCACATGTACAAAAATATAGCAGCTCTTTTTGTGGTAGCAAAGAATTGGAAACTGAGAGGATGCCCATCAATTGGGGAATGGCTGAACAACTTGTGGTGTATGAATGTAATGGAATACTCTTGTGCTGTAAGAAATGATGAACAGGTTGACTTCAGAAAAACCTGGAAATACTTGTATGGTCTGATGCTGAGTGAAGTGAGCTGAAATAAGAGAATGTTCTATACGATAAAAGCCACGTTGTGTGATGACGAATATTGATAAACTTAACCTTTCCCAGCACTACAAGGATCTAAGACATCTCCAAAGGCCTCATGATGGAAAATGCTATCCACATCCAAAGAAAGAACTATGGAGTTTGAATGCAGATCGAAGCACATTATTTTTTTTTTCTTCTGTTGAGTTTTGTTCCCTCTTTCTGGTGGTTCCTTTTATTGATTCTAATTTTTACTTGCAACATCACTAATGTGAAAATATGTTTAATAGGAATGTGTGTGTATAGCCTATATCAGATTATGCACCATCTTGGGGAGGATGATGGGGAGAGAGAGTGAGAAAAATTTAAAACTCAAAAGCTTATGGAAGTGATTTTGACAAATCAAAATAAATAAATTAAATTTTTTTTAAAAAAGAATCATAAAGATAAAAAATGGCTTGAAGAAATAATTGAGGACACAACAACCCAAGATTTCAGGGATGGGAGGTCAACAATTATTGCACATACTACATGTTTTCAAGCTTTTTTAACATATTGATTGGTTATGCGGATTTTTTTTCTTCCTTTTTCTTTTTTTGTCTTTAAAATACTATAGATTACAAGGAATACTTATTCCCACTGGGTACTACCCTTCCAAAGTCTTACGGAAAGAGAATAAGCATGTATATAGTACCTCCTTCATGCCAGACATTAAGTGCTTTTTCTTTTAATAAATATTATCTTATTTGATCCTCACAACAACCAAAAGAGGTAAGTGCTGTTACTATCCCTGTTTTATAGTTGAGGATGCTGAGATAAACAGTTAAGTGATTGCTCAGAGTCATACAAGTTAGCAAGTGTCTGAGGTCCAGTTTGAACTTCTGTCTTCTTGACTCCAGGGCCAATATTGTATCCACTGCGCCATCTGCTGCCTGAGTCTTGTGGAATTGACTAAGGGACCGAACAAAATTTAATGACTTACCTGGGATCACCAAGCTAGTAGCAGGATTGAAATTCATCCTCATTTCAAGCTCAGTACTCTAATGTGACAATGTCACTTAGGTTAGGTAATTAGGTCATGTAGTGGATAGAGAGATGGGCCTGGAACCAAGAAGACCTCAGTTCAAAACTAGCCTCAGGTAACTGCTAGGTGGGTAACACTAGAGAAGTTATTTAATTTCTTTCTGCCTTAGTTTCTTCATCTTTAAAATGTGGATAATAACAGCACCTACCTCCCAGGGTCCCAGGGTTGCTGTAAGGATCAAATATGTGTGTGTGTGTGTATGCATATATGTATGCACACATACATATATGTGTGTGTATACACACACATATATGTATATGTGCATATGTGCATGCATGTGTATATATGATGTGTATTGTGCACACATATGTACATACATGTACATATATAAATACATATGCACGCATATATACATGTATGTTTGTTTGTATAACACTTAGCATAGTCCCTGGCATATAATATGCACTATGTAAATTATTACTATTTTTATTACAAATCAAGGTACTATGGAAGAGGAAGTCACTGAATTTTTCTGTAAACTTAGTCTCCTCAACTATAGAATGAGTGCAATACTATCTTTTCTAATCATATGGTACTGATCAACATGAACACAGTGTTAGGATATTTGGAAAAGCTATAATGATATAAAAAAAGCAGAAGATATTTTAAAGTTATTTTTTCAAAAAAATGAAAAATAAGTCAGGGTGTAGGTTCAAACATAGCCTCAGATCAGAATGAGAATGTGTAGCAGTATCAGAGACCCCAGGCTGAACAGGTGATTGGAACAGTAAAAACAAAAACAGAAAGTTGATGAAGCCTTAGGGTCAGATCCAACATACTATTCCTACCAGCCTCTGAACTGGGACCCTAAGCAAGAAGAAGTAGAGCTCGTATCAGTGGAAGGTACTGAAGATTTTTTCACTGAAATAGAGGAGTAGAATCACACCCTTATGCTCCACCTGCCTGACCCTCCAGTAGAGAGTGAAGATGAGGAAAAGGATGGAGCTACAATATTGTGCAGCAGAAGTTCCATATCCATGGACCCAGAGCATGCACAACTAGTGGAAAGGACAATGACTGCTCCAGTTGTTTCTGATTGGCCACTAGAGATTTTAAATGCTTAGTGTGAGGATGTGGTACAAAAGACTCTCCAGGTTTGATAGGCAATCTTTACATGCACATAATTATCAATGAGAACAGCCTTTTCTGCAATTTTAGACATATTACTACCTCAATGTACAATGGGATAAATTCCTGACCCATCATTTCTTCCTCTTATTCCTTTCTACATCACATGAAAACTTGGACTTCTCTCCTGAGACAGTTCTGTACATATAGGGACATCTGCCCAAGTCCAACTCACCTAAGCACGCAATATTTTGCAGAGAATAAAGCAGCCTATGTAAATGCCCCCAACACAAAAAAAGAATCAAATATTACAATCATTACACCAAATGATGTGATTTCATCAATGTAGGTCCACCCATAAACCTCCCTTTCCCATCATGCTAGTCATAGCTTGTACATGCCCATTTACCAGCAATAATTATTTCATAGGCTGTTCTACCCAACATGCTGAGGGGAAGGAAAGGGCCTTCCTTCTTTCTCCCATCTTCTTATCCAAACTCTACCCCTGTTTCAAGACATACCCTCAAGTATTATTTCATTTGTAAAGATACCCTTAGTTGTTTCAGTGAACACTGATCCCTTTTCTATAAATTTCTTCTTGCATTTAATAGACTCTGTTACACAATATGGCACCTACAGTATCTTGTGTTGTCTACTAATTATTTTAATTGAGTGTAACCTATTTATTGAACTAGATGATAAACTCTTTGAGATCAGGCACTTCTAAATCTTTTGTCTCCTCTAACACAGTATTATGCTAATTTTACTGCTCCCTGAAACCAGTCAATCAATCAGGAAGTTGTTTCTTAAGTAGGTCTACTAGGGTGGACTTGCATGGTTTGCAGTGGGACTTTAAAAGTACTTTAAACATGAGGCTCTATGTACTGAAAATGTTTCCCATTCATTATATATTACTGTGAAATTCACTTCGCTTCTCAAAATCTTAGCTGCCTTAACTATAAAATAAAGTCTCAGAGAGATAGTGAGAGGAGCAAGCTTTTAGAGTCCTTTACAAGTCCAATTCCCAGTATTCTAACTTGAAGCCCTTCATTTGCAGTGGCTTGAATTCCTACCATCAGACTTTGATTCCTTTGGCTTCAAGTTTATTTTAAATTTATTTTATTTTTAATTTATGGAATAAAACAAGCAGTTTTACAACATAGAACAATAAAAAAGATGATTGCACATGAAACTGCAAACATGCTATTCCTTTAAAATATATAATAAAGTTATCATGCAAATTTCTTTTTTTCCCTTTTTTTCCTCCACCCACCCTGAAGATGACTACCATTAGTCACAAATATATAGATACAGAGATAGAGCTAGAGCTAGAGATATAGATATATACACATAAATATAGACTACCATTAGTCACAAATATATAGATATAGAGATAGAGCTAGAGCTAGAGATATAGATATATACACACATACATACACACATACATACATACATATACATATACATATGCATATACATATGCATACATAGATACATAGATATAGATATATTCTACACATGGTTTTATTTATCAGTTCTTTCTCTGGATGGAGATAGTGCCTTCAGATCTTCTGTAGTTAATTTGGGTATCTGTATCTGTATATATAACAGTCAAAATGACTTATTTGATCAAAGTCATTCTTAAGACAACATTGCTGTTACTGTATACAATGTTCATTTGTTTCTGCTCATTTCTCTTTTCATTATTTTGTGTAAATCTTTCCATATTTCTTCTAAGATAGTTGAGCTCACCATTTGTTATTGCACAGTAGCATTCCAGAACTTGTTCAACTATATCCCAATTGGTGGGCATCTCTGCAATTTCTGTTTTTTGCCACCACAAAAAGAGCTGCTATAAATATTTTAGAATATATAGGTTCTTTTCCCTTTTTCCCTAATCATCTTTGGAAATAGACCTAGTGTTTGTATTGCTGAGTCAAAAAGTATAGGCAGTTTAATAACTCTTTGGCCAACATTCCAGATTTCTCTTCCAAGTGGGTGGATCCATTCACAATTCCACCAAGTGATGAATTAGTGTCCATTTTTTCCATATCCCCTCCAATGTTTGTTGCTTTCCCCTTCCATCATTTTAGCCAGTCTGACAAGTATAAATGATATCCTAAGGCCATTTTAATTTGCATTTCTCTAATCTATAATGATTTTAGAGCATTTTAAAATATGACTATGAATTGTTTTGATTTCTTTATTGGAAAAGTATCTGTTCATATCTTTTGACCATTCATCGATTAGGGAATGACTTATATTTTTACAGATTTGACTAAGTTCTTCATATATTTGAGATATGAGACCTTCATCTGAGAAACTGTTTATATGACCCCCAATTTTCTGCCTTCCTTTTGATCTTGGCTACATTTGTTTTATTTGTATAAAGTGTTTTTAATTTCATGTAGTCAAAATTATTGATTTTATACCTAGCTTTGCTCTCTATTTCTTATTTATTCATAAATTGTTCACTTATTCATAAATGCGATAAGTAATATGTTCTAATTTTCTTGTAATATCTCTCTTTATATCTAGGCAGTGTATTCATTTTGACCTTATCTTGGTAAATTTTGTAAGATACTTGTTTACATCCAAGTTCTGCCATAACATTTTCCAGTTTTACCAAAGACTTTTACCAAATAATGAATTCTTATTCCAAAATCTTAAATCTTTACATTCGTCAAATACAAGGTTATTATACTTATTTGCTTCTGTAAATTGCATGTCTAAAGTTTTATCCTGGGTTAAATAACCTCTCTCAGGGAATTTATTTTGTTTCATTTTTACATCATGATCAATTCTTAGCACCTAAGAGTGAATGCATTTCAGATTTTGTCTAAAGAGGTTTTGTTAGGAAGAAAAATCTTGAGAATACTGAGCAGTTGAAGTATATGATAAAGAATTACTACGGGGGCAGAAATCATTTTTTAAAAAATCATTAATGAAGTCAAACTTCATTAATCGGATAGTTTTGTTCAGGGATGACAATTTGGTCAGATGAGAGCTTATTTCAAAAATATACTATAATTGTTGCTCTTCAGTGGGTAGAAATACCCTAAAACAACTTGCCCTAAGCTATGACCACCATTTGAGACCTGAAGGATACCAAAATGCTATGGTATAGTAGAAAGGTCAATGGAATAGACATCAAATGAATTAGATTCTGAACATTCCCTGCTCTGTTTGATACCTGTGTAGGCTTCAGTGAGTAATTTAACCTCCCTGGACCCCAGTTCTTTGATAGTTAAAATAAAGGAGTTGGACTAGGTGATTTCTAAAGCCCTTTGTAAACCATAGAACTCAGAGTCAAAAGGAAATTTATAGCCCTTAGAATTCCCTGAGTTCAACCTATATCTGACAAAGAATCCTCTCTACAATAGCCCCAAGTATTAGTCTAATTCTAGGTCAACCAACTTTGACTTGTGCACATCTTGTGTGGAGGAACCCACTTTTCCCCAACACAGTTTATCCCATTCTCATGTCTAATTGTTACTTCCTATGACCAAAGACATTCATAGAATTATTACTAGGTGGACTGGGCTGATAACCATGATAGCCCAATCAGCCTACTGCTCCATGTGCCATATGCCTGTGACCAAAGCTAAGGGATAGGAATTCTAGCACTAAGGCTGTTGGGTAATACAGCAGAGGGCTAGCTATATTGTTGATTTCCAGAGGAACTCTTCTAGGAAAAGAGGATCAGCAAGAAATCATTAAAATGCCTCTTTGCACAAAACACCATGAAATAGTTCTTCATATACAAAATCATCACAGCAATTATCACTCTAGTGAATTAGGTGTTTGTGTGTTTTGTTGAAAACTGAATCTTTTCTAAGATATTGCTACCTAAATAAGAATGCTCTGGAGATCCTAATGTAGAAATAAAAGGATGGTTCTGTCAACTTCAGTGTCTCTTTTAAGTAAGAGAAATGTGACTTCCCACATTGCCTGTATCTCTCTTTTCTCTGATGTAACTGTCACAAAATCCTCAGATCTGAGCAATAGTGCTATTGAGATCAGTCATGTGGGAATAAGTTTTTAAGGTGAATAAGCCACAGGGGTTCTGAGACTGTTATGTGCCTACATGTGTGTGTGTGTGTGTGTGTGTGTGTAAACACACACATGTTCAAGGTGGAATTGCCAACTTGGGGAGAAATTTATAGTACTCACAGTAGGCTTTCTATAGGTTGAATGGTGGTAAGAAAATAGATCAAAATATATTCCATGGCTTTGTCATAGTATTTTTTATTCAACACTAACAGAAAAGAAAAAGCATAATAACCTCGAATAATCAACAAGCAAGTGTCTAATTTCTATCACCAACAATCAGTTATTAAACACCTACTATGGGGCCAGAAAATGTGCTAGGCAGTGGGGATACAAGTACAAAGAATACAACACCTACTCATGATGAGTTCACACTAATGGAGAAATACAACAATTACATGTGAAAAATACATACAACATAAAGTTTATTTTATATATGTGTATATATGTATATTATGCAAAGTAATACATATGCATGCATGCATGCATGCATACATACACAAAATAGTTTAATACAATGTAGTTTAGAGAGGGAGGACACTAGCAATTAGGGAGGCTTCATGCAGAAGGTGGTGCTTGAGTTGTATCTTAAAGGAAAAGAGGGATTCTATTAAGTGAAAATAAGGAGTAAGTACATATCAGGCTTGGGAGATGGACAACGCAAAGTCACAGAGACAGGCAATGGATTGTCATGAGGAACAACAAAAAAAAAAGGCCATTTTGACTTGAATGAAGTGTATGGGAGGAAGAGCAATATCCAGAGAGGGTGGAAATGTAGGTTGGGGTCAAGTTGAGAAGAGCTTTGAAGTCTAAAAAGAATTGTTTATATTTTACCCTAATGGCACTCGGGAGCTAATACAATTTGAGTAGGAGACTCAAATGGTCAGATTTGCATGTAAGCAAATTTATTTTGGCAGCAGTGTATAGGATGGACTGGGATTCAAAGAGATACAAGGACAGGAGACCAATCTATGTGTTGATGAGAAGTGACAAGGGTCTGAAATTAAGTGGCATCTGTGCAAGCAGAGAGAAGGGATAAGATAGTACAGATGTTTTGAGGGGAGAAACAGCAAGATTGGGCAAGTGATTGGATATTTGAAGTAAAAGAGAGTGAGGATCCCAAGATAATGATGAAATGTGTTAAGCCTAAGAAAACAAACACAAAAGTGAGACAATTCCTTCACCCAAGGAGCTTATTTTATACAGGGAGACTAACATATTCATTGATAAGTAAATACATGTTATCTAAAAAATAAATACCCAGTGATGGGGAGAATACAAAAAACTGGGGTAATAAGTAAAGGAAAAATCTCTTGGAGCAGGTAGCTAGAACTTGAGCTGAGCCTTGTAGAGATATCCAAGAAAAAGTTGTGAGGAGGAAGAACGTTACAGGTATGCAAGATAACCTGTCCTGTCTCATTACAACTCATTGCATGAACTAGTTATCATGATTGAAAGTGCATAAATATCACTCCATAGGCAGTGTGGTGCAGTGAAAAGCAATGGATTTGGAATAAAAGATTTTCAAGCTCTCTCTTTGCCATTTATTATATAATTGGAATTAGATAATTAATTTCTCAGGGCTTCAGTTTTAACACCTGAAAATAAGCCACCCAGCCTAGATGGCATGTAATGTCCCTTCCAGATCAATAATCTTTGACCCAATAATTTCATCCTGATGCCAATATATAGATAAGATCAGGAATTTTAAATTGCCCTGTGGGATAACTCAAGTTCTCAGGAAAATATGGACTTGGGCATGTGTGTATCATATTCTGAGTAGTTAAGTTTGCTTTAGTTTTCTTCCAAAGGAATCACTTGACATTTCTAAGAGAATGAGGTTACTCTTACCTCCACAACTGTGTTCCCTAAAGAGGAAAAAGTGTTTTTTAACCATGCACTTACAGAACAGCCACTCTGAAACCAACCAATCATCCCTGCATTTGTAAGACAACAGCAGTAATGACATGCCACCTATTATACAAGCTGTAATGTGCTTTTGCTGGAGCATCAGGTCATAATTAGTTCCAGAAAAATCATGCACATTTCTTGCCTGAGCAGATAAATACATTCAATAGCCCAGGTGACTGGGGAACTCAACTCCCAGTCCTGATGGATACATACTTCAGATGCCCCTCAATTCCCACAGCAGCTGCATAAAGACAAGAGGACAGAATTTCTGTGTGAGTGTGTACAAGAGGCTGTTTTAGATTCTCAAAAGAAAGTTACTCAGTGCTGGGCTAAAATACATGAAAAGTAGCTCTTCTCATGATATACAAACTAAAATCCATTTTGAGTTGTGTTCTCTCATAGTAGGCATGCTAATAACAAAGTCAGAGAAGGAGGTTCTTAGAAAAGTTCTCACTTACTTAGGCACTCAGCATTAGCAGGTCTGTTACACAGAAAATGAAAATAAGGAGTGTGGGGAGTTCACCACATATCTTTGTCAAGATAAGTTTTCTCGAATCTGAAGAGCTTTCTATATGTAGCTTGAAGGGAGAACTAGCAATTGCTATGCTCAGGACAAATTTTCCAGTGTCATAGACTTTATGATGTGAAAAGTTTCTTAAGGATGCCATAAAGGAGATTCATGAACAAGAGAGTAGGTTGGATAAAAGGCTTCTCAGGGACTGTCACACCCTCAACTTGAAAGTTCATGCACTTCTGTCATCTGAAGGTAGTTGAATAATTCCCACACATTGGCTCTAGTTTTCCTCTTTTAAGCTAAGTAGAATAAGCCAAATCCCTCTTTCAGGTGATAACCTTTCAAATCTCGGTAGGCAGATGGCTATTAAGTTCTTTCCTTAGTTTTCTTTTCCCCCATTACTCTGGTTCCCTTGGAAATCTTCATGTCATATGGTTCAAAGTTCAC
This sequence comes from Phascolarctos cinereus, assembly GCF_003287225.1. Taxonomy (NCBI): domain Eukaryota; kingdom Metazoa; phylum Chordata; class Mammalia; order Diprotodontia; family Phascolarctidae; genus Phascolarctos; species Phascolarctos cinereus. The sequence goes on from NW_027555625.1 coordinate 245,230,361, forward strand.
CCATCATAGAAATACTCTCCTCTGAACACACTCCAGATGGTCAATATCTCATGTAAAATGCAATGCTCAGAATTGAACACATTACTCGAGATGGGGCCTAACCAGTATAGTGTCAGAATCATGGAATTTCAAAGTTGTATGGGAATTTAAAGGTCATAGTCACTGAGAGTTATAAAATTATAGAATTAGATTCTTAGATATCATATAGTACAACTCATATTTGAACAAGATCCCCCCTCAAAAATAGTGGCCATACAATTTCTTTTTAAACACCTCCAGATCTGTTATATTTCATACCTCCTCAGATAACCTATTCCACTTGTACATTCTTGCATTGTTTTTCATCATATGACGTGAAAATCTGTTTATCTGCAAAGTGAACTCCATTTATAGAAACTCTCTCCATTGATGCAACTCATCTGTAACTTATAGCCATTGAAAGTTATCTGCAGACCGCTGGGAATCAGCCAGTGTTTCTGATAAAGGCCTCATTTCTAAAATATAGAGAGAACGGAGTCAAATTTATAAAAATATAAGTCATTCCCCAATTGATAGATGGTCAAAGGACATGTACAGATGAAGAAATTAAAGCTATCTGTGGTCATATAAAATGCTCTAAATCACTATTGATTAGATAAATGCAAATTAAAACAACTCTGAGGTACCACCTCCCACCTGTCGGATTTATTAATATGACAGTAAAAGGAAAATAATAAACATTGGAGAAAATATGGGAAAATTGGAACATTAATGCACTGTTGGTGGAGTTGTGAAGTGATCCAAACATTCTGGAGAGCAATTTGGAACCATACACAAAAGGCAACCAAATTGTGTATACCCTTTGATGCAGCAATACCACTACTAAGTCTGTATCCCAAAGAGATCATAAAAAGGTGAAAAAAGACCCACATGTACAAAAATATTTATAGCAGCTTTTTTGTGGTGGCAAAGAATTGGAAATTGGGGGGATGCTCATTTATGGGGGAATGGCTGAACAAATTGTGGTATATGGATGTAGTGGAATACTATTGTGCTAGAAGAAATGATGATCAGGCTGATTTCAGAAAAAACCTGGAAAAGCTTATATGAACAGAACCAGGAAAACATTGTACACAGCAACAGCAACATTGTGTAATGATTAACTATGATAGAATTAGCTTTCTCAGCAGTATAATGATCCAAGACAATTCCAAAAGACTCATGATGGCATATGCTAACCACATCCAGAGAAAGAACTATGAAATCTGAATGTAGATCGAAACATACTATTTTCACTTTTTTTCTTTCTCATGTTTTTTTTTCTTTTCTTCTGATTCTTTCATAACATGACTAATGTGAAAATACGTTCAGCATGATTGTACATGTAAAATCTACATCAGATTGCTTGCTGCCTGGGAGGGGAGAGGAAAGGAAGAGAGGAAGAAAAATTTGGAACTCACAATTATACAAAAGTGAAGGTTGAAGACTATCTTTACATGTATTTGGAAAAATATTATTAAGGAAAAAGAAAAGTTATCTACAGATCTGCAGCACTGAGAAGTTGAGCAACTTGTCCATCGTTTCACACATGCTATGTGTCAGGGAAGGATGTGAGATTGGGCTTGCTGCCTCTAATGCTGGTGCTTTGTTTACTCAACCATGCTGACTAACAAAAAAAGCTAAGCCTGTTTTCACATGACTATCATTTTTATTACCTACATCTTCTTTTCTCCAAGCTAAATGTCCTTAATTCCTCCTGCTCCTCCTCCTTTGGCAGGATTCTGAGGACTCTCATCATCCTGCTCACAAATGAATATCCTTCCTAAAATGTGATAAGAACTAAATATAAATACCCAGATATGTTCTGAGTACCCTAGGACTCTAACATAATCTCCTATTATTCTAGATACCATGTGATTACCTCCTAAAAGCCCCATATTGCAGTAACTTCTTTGTCTCTTATGTCACAGCATTGAATATTTTAAGCTTGGAATCAAACAAAACTTCCAGGTCTTTTGTACATTAATTGTTGTGTAGTCATAGATCTCTTTATATTCAACTTAGCCTGTGTAAAAATTTCACACACACATACACACACACACACACACACACACACATACACACACACACACACACCCTCCATCATATTACATCTTACTAGATTCAGGCTATATAGACGTACCCTGACGTTGGCATTAAACATGTCAGCACTATGGTCAGGGCAACCTTTAAAACTGAGAACAGAGGACCGACACTCTGGAATAAGTCAGAAGTTTTAACAAATAAGCTGCATTGTAATGCTATCATATGTTTGTAGGGGCAGCACATAGTGAGGGAATTAACAAAAAAGAAGAGAAAACCTTACTTCCAGTAGCTATGAACTGAGTAGTATTTTGGAGCTTTGTAGCAGAATTTCCAGGAGTAATCTCTGACATTGACATGTCTGTGCATGTTTCTAAACACGTGAGAAATTCAGAGAAAATAGCCAGAGAATTTTTCTTGGTACATTTATATGTGATTGCTTGTGACTTATGATGTAAGTGCCTTGATAAAAGAGACTGTTCAATTCTTCATTGTTATATTTCCAATGCTTTGTATGGTGCTTGAAACATAGTAGGTATTTGTTAAATGCTTGTTGATTAAGTTGATTGTATATGTTTCTCACCCAGAGAATGATTATGCTAGGTACTTCACTCCATATAATGGAGGTCAGCTTTCCAGTTTTAGGTTGGGCTGAGATGGATGAGAAAATCTTGTGGATACAACCTGTCACACTGTTAATATAACACCTCTCTGATACACTATTGGAGAGAGTAGACTGAGTCTATCCCATAAACCCTGGAGGTGGTTTGAGAGCTCTAGATATGTCAGTAACTATCATACTGCTTCATATTTGATTAAGTAAGTTATTTATGCTTTAACTAAAATAATTGATTAAAATATTAAACTGAGAAGGACCAATGGTGGAGCCCTGTGGCACATCCTTCCAGGTAGACATTTATCCATTCAGTGATAACTCTTTGGATCCTTTTCTGAATTCACCTACCTATACTATTATTCACCTTACGTTACTCCACTTTTTTTTCTATAAAAGGATACCATGGAAGACTTTAAGTAGAAAAAAACCCCAGCAGATTTGGAGCCAGAAGACTTGACTTCAAAACTCAACTCTGTTACTCACTAGCCATTGGACCTTAAACAAGACATCTAGACTCTAATGGTTTCAATTTCCTGACCTACAAAATGAGGGGGTTAAACTAGATAAGTATAAGGTGTTCCCCCCCCTAGTAATCTATTACCTCATGAAATGTTTTTCTGAAGTCCAATCAGATGTCTATACAATTTTTCTAATCTACCAATCTAATAATTCTATCATAAAATGGAATTAGGTTAGTTGGTCATGACCTCTTCTTGATGACTCTGTTAGGTTTTAACAATCAATCCCTACCCTTTCTAATGCTCACAAATCGTATTGCTGAAGTTTAACATTTTAGCAGAAATTAATTCATAGTTAACAACTCATTTGCTTAACAACCCACAGCTTAAAGGATCTACCTTCTTTCAATTTTTGAAAATTGTATAGTGTACCCAACTCCAATAGCATGGGACATCTCCTCTTCTCCAGTTTTTTTCCCCTTTCAAATTTTCACAATACTAGCTCAGAAGTCACATGAGCATTTCTTGCAACATCCTAGAATATAGTTCATCCACAGCTGGTGATGACCTTATTAAGGTAATTACCTGACCTTGCTCTCTCACTACTTTCTCATTTTTTTTTCTTTGCTTTGTTTTGGTTCCCATTTTTGTTTTATAATTAGTCTAAATATTATTCCTATTAAGAGAAGACAAAAATTGTGAAATTCCACAACTTGTTCAACCATTCCCCAACTGATGAGTATCTTCTTAATTTCCAAGTCTTTGCCAGTACAAAAAAAGAACTTATATGAACATTTTTGTACATACAGACACTTCTTTGATTTCCTTGGGTAACAGACCTAGAAGTGATATTTCTGGGTTAAAGAATATGCACAATTTTACACCTCTTTGGGAAGAGTTTCATATTGTTCTCCAAAATAACTGAATCAGTTCACAACTCCACCAACAATTTATTAGTCTATTTTCCTTCATCTCCTCCAGCTTTGTCATTTCTGATAGGTACAGGGTGGTACCTCAAAATTGTTTTAGTTTGCATTTCTCTAATGAATAGTGATTTAGAGCATTTTTATATGACTATATATAGCTTTGATTTCTTTTTCTGGAAAGTGCCTACTCATATTCTTTAATCACTTATCAGTTGAGGAGTGGCTCTTATTTTTATAAATTTGACCCAGTTCCCTATGTATTCGAGAAATTAAGCCTTCATCAAAGAAATTTGCCCTTAGAATTTTTGATATTACTTATTTGTGGTGTTGATGTTCTTTGTGCTTGAATAGGACCAAAATGACATCATTATGTTGGGGTCAAGGTAGAATGGACCCAAGCTTGGGACACTCACATATCAGGCAGAAATGGTCCATATGGGTATTTGGAGTGGTGAAGTCTCTAAAGTTGTGCATCCCACATTTTTTTTGAACTACTGAAGTCTGCTTTGCTCATAGAACCAGTGCCTTCTTGAGAGCTTGTCATGCTGGGTAGTCCTGTGCCAGTACCTCACATATCTCACAATTGATTCCAAAGAGAGACCTTGAGAGTCTCCTTGTATCACTTCTTCCAAATTCCCTGAGAGCACTTGCCTTATGTGAGTTCCCTGTAAAATAGTTTTTTTTAAGCCAAACATACATTTAACATTCAAATAATGTGGCCAGCCCATAGAAGTTGTGATATCTGCTGCAGAGTTTAAATGCCTGGCAGTTCAGCTTGAGGAAGGATCCAGTACCTTATCTTGCCAGGTGATCTTCAGAATCTAACCAAGAGAATTCAGATGGAAGCAATTCAGTTTCCTGGCATGGCACTGGTAGACTGTCCAGGTTTCACAAGCATAGAATTATGAGGTCAGCACAATGGCTCTGTAGACCTTCAGTTTGGTAGGCTGCCTAATACTCCTTCTCTCCCACACTTTCCCAGCTGTGTAAACAATGACCTAGCTCTGGCAATGCATGCATCATCATCATCTTCTGTGTGTACAACCCAGGAAAGTGTACTGCTAAGGTAAGTGAACCTATCCGCAGTATTCAAAATTTCTCCATTTTCTGTAACTGATGGTTCCACATATGGCTGTCATGGTATTGGCTATAGAGAACCTCTGTTTTCTTGGTGGTGACTGTCAGGCCAAAATTAGCACAAGTAGCAGAGAATCAATTTATACATTATTGTATCTCAGCCTCAAAGGCTGTATTGAATGCATAATCATTTGAAAAAATAATCATGCACCAACTCTCCCTTTATTTTAGTCTTGATTTATTAAGCTTTTCAAGTTAAATAATTTACCATCAGTATAATAGCTCACCTTGATGCTATTTTCATCTTCATTAAGGGCATCCAACAATATAGCTGAAAACATCGTGCTAAAAAGCGTGAGAGCAAGCATACAGCTCTGCTTCACTCCATCAGTGACTGGGAATGCATCAACAGCATCATCTATTATCCAGAACCCACACAAACATACCTTCATGTAACAGACATGTGATACTTATTCACTTCTCCAGCAACCAAATTTTGCCATGATCTTACAAGTAAAATGGTATGGATGACATTTTTTGACTCATTCATAAACTAGACTTAGGTGAGGCAGAGTTACATGAAGTCACTGGCCTCACTCTCTCTTCCAGGGTCACTGGTGCCCAGCGCACATGCACATGGAGCCAAAGTTTAGAATTGACTGCCAGGTGGATACCAAAGATGAAAAGCACTCCTGAAAAAGGCTCAGCAGCCCTGACACCAGAGTACTAGACTTCCATGACACCTGAACATCTTTAGAAAAATGTAGGTTTCTGATTATCTCTTTTAATTAGGTCTACTTTTGTTTTGCTGTGTCTGAGATCATGACTGCTACTCCTGTCTTTTTTGTGCTTCAGCTGAAGCACAATAGAGTCCATTATAGCCCTTTAACTGTGTGTATCTTTCTGTTTCAGTTGGGTTTCTTAAAAACAACATATAGTTGAATTCTATTATTGTTGGTTTCTAATCCATTCTGCTATCTGCTTCCATTTTATAGGCGAGCTCATCTCATTCACATTCTGTTATGATAACTAACTGTGTATTTCCCTCCATCCCATCTTGTTTATCCTTCTCTTTCTTTCTGACCCTTACCTCTCTTAAACCACATTCCCCTTCATCAATCACACCCTTCATATCTTTCATCTCCTTTCTTTCCATTTTCCCCATTGGAAAAGATAGATTTTTTTTTTTTGGTGAGGCAATTGGGGTTAAGTGACTTGCCCAGGGACACACAGCTAGTATGATTCTATTTCCTAGGGGTCCATTCATAGGGTACCTATTTACCGAGATGTTTTCTGGAACACCCTATTACATCCTCTCCCCAAACACCAAGGTTCTCTGTTTTTGGAATAAAAACATCAATGTATTCATATATCTTGTATTGCAACCCCCTCCGCAACTCTGCCTTCCATCTTCACAGCTGTGGACAGGGTAGATAACTGAGCAATAGTTACTTCCTCCATTCTATATCTATAAAACTTTCAGTTCCTATTCCCCTTATCTCAACAATTGTCATCAATTGAGACAAAACCTTTTTTTCCTCCTTGCTTGCACTGAATATAACTTGTATAACTCCAGATTAGTCTCTTTATTCCTTATCTTCCTCTTCTCTTTCTGTCTACTGTGCATTTTGGAACAATTACATTATAATTAACAAGTTTTCCTTCTCCCTAAATATCTTCCTTTCCCACATTCCATCTTCTTGAACTTATAGAAAACTAGTTTTTTTCTCAAAAAGACGTATCATTCCTGGTGACCTTCTCCAGTATTGGATACTCTTTCTATCGTTCTCCTTTCTGTCATGGACAGGGAAGAGAGTATATATTCTTTGATCTCTTTGACCAATTCCTAAGCCTCTCTCTCCTTTCTGCCATCACTTTGCAATCACTTTTCTTTTGATGTTTAATCTATCCATCAACATTAATCAATTATATCCTTACTGCTGTAGTCTTTTGGCTTCCAAAGTCACTCTTATCACTTTCTCCTTCAGGATTTCAATATATACTGTGATGTCCCTTCAAACACACTGATCTCTCACTTTGTCACAGAATCTCAGAATCATTGTAACTTTAACTTTGGCATCATCTTTGGCTCTTCCCTTTTAAAATTGACGGGTCATTGACACCACTTGCGGTCCTTTCACAATAGAAATAATTGAATTTGGCAACTAGTTAGCAAGGATTAATTTAAAAATGAAAGTAACAGGCAGGGAGCTAGGTGGCATAGGAAGATCCAAATACAAACCCTACTCCCAGATACTTACTATTTACTATATTTAGCCAAGCTGTTATCATTGTGGCCTCCTTAACTGCCCTATTGTACTCACATCCCATGTGAGCTCATCCATAGCCTAACCTACCTTAAATTGAATAGTATATATGATGGCTCAGAAAGAGAATTTTCAGAAAGGCAATACAATTATCCCTTCTACATCATAGGGGTTAGGGGCGTGGTACCCCTGTGATCTGGAAAATACACAGAAAAAATTTTGGCCCTCCTTTCAATCCAGAGAAGTCTGATTTCTTTTTTTTTTTTTTTTGGTCTTTTATGAAGTGTTTAGAGTACCTTATGGCAAAATTTGGGTGTATTTGTGATATTAAAATATAAAATATGTCAATTTATACAGTACAATAGATATATTTTATGCATTTCTGGGTTTCTAAACTTTTCTTTCACCTGCTGGCCTTCACATGTCATCTGTGGCTTCCACAGAACTCCCCCAAAATTCCCATTTAATTTCTTATGCTGGCCAACAATATATCAAAGCCACAGTAGGGAAAGTCATGATGTGGAAAGGGATAGCTGTATTTGCTCACCGTGAACCCTTCTTCACAACATCCCTTGTTTCTATGTTCAGGCATTCAAATGAGTGGCCCATGTGTAGGAAGAGAGATGCACAACTCAATGATATAGGCACTTACTACTTAATTGACCATTCCTCAAAAAAAAAAAACAGATAGAAATATTTACTCAAGAGACATGCTATGGGCCTTATTCCCAGGTCCTTGTTGCCCAAATTTCATGAGGTTCCTGTGTTGCTGTATTGTCACTCTCAATACTTGCTATTGAGAAATTATGAATTGAGAAAATTATGACTATTTCTTCAAGAATATGCCAGATTTGTTCTTATTGTAGGCGTGCCTTAAACACCTTGGCTATGGTTGCCCTAGGGAGATCTGCTGATGATCAAAAAGCCTTTTATCAGCTGCATTCAATCACTGCTGGCCAGTAGAAACCTCTTGTGGCAGTCTCATCCCTGGCATCTTACCTATGCTTCTTTTTATCTCCACATCCTCCAACCCTGATAACTGTCACTATGCTAACACTTCAGAGATAAAATATAAATTCCTTTTTCAAGGGGAAGCTTACATTTCAATATAGCTTAGTACAGTGGGCACTCAAAAATTCTTAAGTTTTCCAAACTTGAGGGACATGATTAATTGTTTTGTTATAAAGCTCAAAAGTGTGTGTGATTTTAGTGGTTCAAGAAATACCACAAAAAGCACACTGGAGCTTAGGCGAAAATGTGTCTGTGTGGGCTCACAGCATATAGTTATTTATATGTGTTATCAAACAGAAAGGATTTAAAGCTATTTCCCATTCTAGTCTATGAACATTTGGTGATACAGACCTACCTCATGTGCCATATCACGTTTTATTATCAACCATACACATCTAAGCAGTTTTCTTTCAAATCACAAAATAAATCAAATAGGAATGGGTACATTTTATTCTCCTTGGAAAACAATTTGAGCTACCTGGGGAGGTTACAAACTAAAGTTATACCTTGTGCTTTGGACTTACTGGAAATATATAAATGGTCAGTGCATTTTTCACTTTATTTTCTGGTTTTGAAGCAGAAAATAGTACTGATTACAAGTGTTAATTAGAAGTGGTGCAGAAATGCACACACATACACACACACACACACACACACACACACACACACACACACACAAAACTTCCTCATAAGCCTTTTTCCAAGATGTCTAGCAGCCATCAGGAAAATGTTGAACCATGATGATATATTAAATATTAAAATCAGTTTAAGGTTTAATCCAAATTTATAGCACAGCTTTGCTTAATTTACTGCATATTGCACAATTTCCCTTACTGATAACTTCCAGTGTGCTACATAAATAATAAGTCAGCTTTCACATTCTTCTATTGTTTTCATATGGCTTTGTATTAAACCTACACTTTCTGGCATTTAATTTTGCTACAATTTTTTTTCCCTTCTCCTTTCTAGTTCAATCCAGTGAAGCTCACCTTTTAATTCTGTTATGACTTGATAGGTTTAAGCTACAAGGCTGCAGGCAGCTCCAAATATTACGGAGCAAGTCAGGGACACCTTATTGGTGGCAAGGGCTAAGTACTAAGTGGCAGGATGTTCAGAGGAGCCTAGAAACTAAAGACATTATAAAAGCCCCAAATCTTCCAAGTCCTCCTAGTCAATGCAGGATTTTTGCCTCTGAAGACTAGCGTCTCATTATACTGTTTTGTTTCATAATTTCTACATGGCAGCTATAGCTAACATTTGGTTTAAAATATTTTATTGATCCTTGTTATTACTTGCACCACACTGTCTTCTCAATAACTCCCAATCCCACCAATAGAATCAGATAACCACAGGATTTCAAAGTTGAAGGGGATTTGGCCATTGTTTAGACCAATCCATACCACTAAAAGAACACCCTCTACACACAAGTGTTCATCCCAGCTTTGCTTGAAGACATCCAATGAGCAGGAACTCACATGATACCAAAGCAACCTCTTTCACATTCGTATTGTTAGCATGGTAAAGAAATCTACATTCTCCTCTTTGCAACAGCCACTCATGTGCCCAGTTCTGCCCTCTCTGACCAAAATAGAAGATATGCAACTTTTTTTTCCAGTTTACAAGCCCTCAAGTAGATAAAGGTAGCAGTCATGTTCTCCATAAATCTTCTCCTTTTCAGACTAAACATCTCTGTTTCCTTTAATGTTCATATGTTTCCATGTTCTCACTTTTCCACCCCTTGCCCTGATCCACTTTACTTCACATCAACATTCCCAGTTGCCGAAGTCTGTTTCCCAAGGGGCATTTTGTACCTAATTTGTATGTGTCTTATATGTAACTACAACTATAAATATAAATCTCTCTCTCTCTCTCTGTCTCTCTCTCTCTCTGTCTGTCTGTCTGTCTGTCTCTCTCTCTCTCTCTCTCTCTCTATATATATATATATAAATATATATATACATATATAAATATATATATACTTTATATATGTATATACACATATATATGTATGTAACTATATGTGAACATAGAAATGTATAATGAAATATAACCATATTATACAGGTATATATTATCACATGTATATATTATATATTCATATATGTAGAAATAGGCCCAATGATTGGATTTGTGTTGTTAATACAAGTGTGGATCATTGGTGAGTCCTCCTTCATGGGATGTCTTTGAGCAAACCCTGGATGACCACTTGCTTATAGAGGGTATTCTTTTAGGAGTATGAACTATTCTAAACAACTGCTAAAGTACCCTCCAATTTTGAAATCCTATGGCTATGTGATTCTATATTATTACGCATTTATGTATATGTGGCAAAATGGATAGAACACTGGACTTGGAGTCAGAAAACTTGAGTTGAAATACAGTCTTAGATACTACCTATATGGCCCTGGGCAAGTTACTTAGCCTCTTTTTACCTGATCTATAAAATTAGAATAATAAAAAACATACACCTCCCAGGGTTGTTGTAGGATTAGGATGAAACAGTATTTATTAACCTTAAATATTTATAAACTTTATTTATCATTATCATCTCCCCCATTGGATGGTAAGTTCCTGGAGGGCAGGGACTGTTTTACTTCTGTCTTTGTATTCCCATCACAGTGAAAAGGATTATTCATTGATGAATTGCTTGACCATGATCTCAAGGTGCTTCATGACCTGGCTTACCAATCTTTGGATATTCTCCAAATTATCAAAATAGACTAGAATAACTGAAAGGGACTTTAAAAGCATTGAGTTCAATATGTAGTGACTATGTGAGCTGGTTGTGACCCTCAAGGAGGGTCCAATAGGTGAATATATATTCATCATCATTTCTATCTCACTCAGCTCCTGGCACAGTACTGGCCACAAGTAGGCACTTAATTGATAATTGACTTGCATTGTGCCATATAGACTTTGGGAGGCAAGCTGCCTGTCAATACTCCTTGGTTCTTCCATTTGAAAAACTCTATTTTACTGGATTAGTACAGGCAAAGAAGAAAAGATATTCATAGACTAATATATCTAGAGCTTGGGACCATCTGCTCCAACCCCCTCATTCTACAAGATTAGGAATTTGATGTCCAATGAGATTAAATGAATTTCTCCAGGTCATTCAAATTTAAGGTACAGAGCCAAGAATCTAAGTCCTTTAACTCTAAACTCAGGACTTTTTCCAAAGGACCATCAGTTCTACCTATTGGTGACTCAAATTTTCTACCACCTCTTTATTTCTCAACTAAGGCAATTATCAGTATGACTACAATTACTGCTGACAGGGAGAACTAATGACATTGTTCATCTCTGTGATACTCTTTTACAATAAAAAATTTACATTGCTATAGTTTTGTAAGGTTTACAAATCACTTTTCACACCACAACCTTTTAAGTAGGTACAAAAACATAATTTTCCATAAAGAGCACTGTGTCTGGAGTTAGGAATACCTGAGTTCAAATCTAACTTTAAATACTCACTAACTGTGTGACCCTGAACAAATTATTTAACTTCTGTCTCCCTCAGTTTCTTCAACTGTAAAATGGCAACAATAATAACACCTAAATCACAAAGTTGTTCTGAGAATCAAGTAAGATATAATTTGCAAAGAACTTGGCAAATAATCTGGCTGATAGCAGGCACTTAATAAGTACTTGTTTCTTTCCTTACATATGGGGAAACGATGGTTCATAAAGTCTAATTTACTCACCCATGTTCACGTAACTAGGAAATGTGGGAGTTGAGATAAAAAAATAAAATATTATTATTCTGAGTCCACTTCAGTATGGTCTCTTTTGAATTATATCATTTTCCCATCTACATCAGGCATCAGATCATAGAATTTAGATCTGGGAGGTATCTTAGAGATTGTCTAGTTCAAATCCCTCATTTTACAGATAAAAATTCAGGGAAGTGGATCTGTTCACACAACAAAGCAAGCGACAGAATCATGATGAAAGCTCATGAGTTCCATTACTCCAAATTCAGGGCCCCTCCACTATACTGACCTTGAATTGCTTTATCCAAGGAAACAATAAACAAAAGAAAGCTGAAATTTATTTTCTCTTCCCCTTGGTTATTATATTGATGCCTAGTGAAAAGGACACAGGATTAAGAGTCATTTTAAGGCTTTCAGTGTCAGTTTGGCCATTCTTTCTTTGTGTGATCTTCACCTTGAAAAAGTCATGGAACTTCTGGGCTATAATTAAAACATTTATAAATTGAAGGAGATGGACTAGATGGTCTCTAGGGTCTGTAAAATCCTATGATCTAATGGGTCTGTACAGAAGAGAGCTAATAAAAGAGTTAACTATAATCCTAAAAAATCATCATCTTTTTAATGGAAAAAAATATCTTTGGCAACTTGCTTTTCTCTAGGGGTCACTAGGAAAAAAATACCTTAAAGCAAACAGATCCAAATTTGAGTAATTATCCAAGCAGCTATGGGGGATCCTCTGGCACATACATCTCATGCTTTGAAAGGAGGCCGAGAAGGAATCAATAATATTTTTTCCCTTGAAACCTGCTTATCTCTTCACACTTTAATAATCTTTTCTTATTGTTTCCAGTTTTGTCTAATTTTTTAACTCAGTTGGTTAGAATATGGTGCTAATGAGATAGAGTTTTGAGGTTCAATCCTTGGACAGACCAGTTAGTTTCCAACAGAGAGAAATTTATTCCCAGCCCCATATGTGGGTCTGTATCACTAACTTATGCCAGCCATTTTGGAAAATCTATGTCACTGGCAACTAGGAAAGCAGACCATTGCATTGTTCTTTCCTCTAAATAGGTTGTAAGCCTTATTAATTCAAATCAACAAGCATTCCTACTCCATGCAAAACACTGTGCTAAATGATAAGAACATCACTTCCCCCTACATACACGCATACACACACACATGCACACACACACACACACACACACACACACACACATACACACACACACAGAGGAAGAAACAGTCATGCTCTTAAAGGATTGACATTTTATTAGGGGGAATCCAACAGGTGCACAGAAAAAATAAATGCAAAATATATACAAATAAAACACAAAGTAATTTCTGAGGAAGAGTAACTGAGGAGATCCAGAAAGGCTTCCTGTAAGAGATCGCATTTGAGCTAAGCCTTGAAAAGCACTTAGGATTGCAAATAGTAGAGATGAGGAGAGAGTATGACGGACTTCCTGGAATGAGGGATAACCTGGGCAAAGGATAGAGATGGAGGTGGTGTTATGTGCAGACATATAATGTCTGTCAATGTAGGTCAATTTGTTCAGAGCACAGTCTATATGAAGGAGAATAATTGAAAATCCATATAGAAAGAAAGCTTGAAGATGATCACTGGGGCTTTAAATACCAAATGGAGAATATTTTCTTTCACCTTAGAGGCAATAAGTAGGTGAGGCTTCTTGCCATGGGGAGTAATATGGCCACATTTATACTTTGGAAACAGCAATTACAGGAACAATATTTCATTTAATCTTCTTACATCCCCTGGGCCCAGTTCAATCATATTTATGTAGCAGGTGGTTAACACATTTGTTAAAGTTGAAGGTGAATTCTCGTGACTTCAGTACTGAGATTACTTTCTACTGTTTGTATATCCTGTTTATACATTGTTGTTTCCATGTTTGCTCCTATATTATAGCACATGATCTTCAAAGGCAAGGACTATTTTTGCTTTTCTCTATTTCCAGTGCTTACAATGCCTGATACATAGTAAATATTAAAAAGTAGCTGACTGATTACCATTTTAATCCACCCTTAGGGTAAGTGGAAAAGATTCTAACCATCCCAAATACAAGTTCTCCTCAAAGGAGTTAGTAGCCTCATCTCTACAGATGAAGGATAGTGCATTATTTTCTATTTCCTTACTTTGGAAGACCTTCCCAAGGACCCTATCTCCACATGAACAGAAGCACAGATTACTTAATTCAGGTATGAAAGATGATGATATGGCCCTTTTCCAAACATGGCAACCATCTTTGACGTGTCAGAAAAAAAAAGTTTTCATTAAAAATATGTTAAATACCTATAGTATCTAAGGTGATAGTCTCTAGTGATGGTGAAAATGAAAAAAAAAATTCTGTCCTCAATAGTCCTAAATTCCTCTAAGATATACAAGATGTGAATACATACATGTATTTATGAAAATTGGAAGAGGAGGAAAAATCACTAACTACTAAAAGTATCAGAAGAAATTTCCTATGAGACATGAAATATAAGCTGAGCTTAAAGTAAACTAGGGGTTCTAAGAACTAAGGTGAGGACTGTATAATAGGCATGAAGACAGCCAGGGTAAAGGAACAGGAGTGGTAAATGGAAGGCTGAGCTCAGATACAACAAGGTGGTACCAGGGGAATCGAGTTCTGGGCCTGAAGTCAGGAAGACCTGAGTTCAAATCGGGCCTCAAACATTTAATAGCTGTGAGACCTTGGACAAGTCATTTAACTTCTGCCTGCCTCAAGTTCCTCAATGTGAAATGAGGATAATAAGAGCACACACCTCTCAAGATTAACAATAATTTAAGTTTCTGATATCTCAAGTATTCCAATGTTAGCCACTTCCAGAAATGTATATCTTATTCTTCATCTTAAGTTTATCACCTGTCTGGCAGGAATTTGGTAGTGTTTCACCTTTACTCTTCTGGAATTGTTGATTATCATTATATTAGTTAGAATTCTAACGTATGTCAAAGTTGTTTGCCATTTTAGAACATTGTTGCCAGTGTAGAAGTTGTTTTTTCAACTGGCGCAGTAGATATAGTGCTCAGCCTATAGTCAGGAAAACCTTAGTTCAAATCGAATCTCAGATACTTCCTAGATGTGTGACCCCAGATAAGTCAATTAACCTCTGTGTGCCTTAGTTTCTTCAAGTGTAAAATGAAGATAATAATAACACCTACCTCACAGAGCTGTCATGATAATAAATAATATCTGTGAAGCCTTTGGTATAGTGCCTGGCACATAATAGGCACTATTTAAATGTTTGTTCCCTTCTCGTCCCCCACTCCCAGTTTTGCTGAGTTCACTTTGTACCCAGTTCATAGAGTTCTTAGCAGTTCTATCTGAATTATCTATTTTGTCACTTCTTATGGCACAATAATATATATTACAATCACAAATCGTAGTTTGTTAAGCCATTCCTCCAATAAGTGGGCATCCCCTTAATTTCTAGTTTGGATATATTACAAAATATTTGGTACACATGAGTCCTTTTGGGGGGAGCATTGGGTATTAAAAGACCAAAAACCACATCAACACATAATTGTGGGCATTGGGAAGGTAATTTCAAGGTGTCATAATACTGTAAATTTAGAGCTGGAAGAAAATTTACACATCATCTAATTCAGTGTCTTCTTTATAGAGCCAAAGAAACTTGGACCCAGAGAGGTTTTGTAATTTGGTGAAAGTTATAATACTTCTGGGGAAGACAGTAGTATTTTCAATTTTTTGTATTTTCTACATTGGGTGAGATAGTCCATGCCATAGAGTACTTGTGGAATAGCCTTCTCAGGCAAACCAGATTAACCCAAATGTAGTAAGTACTTTAGTAGGATAATATACTCTATAATTATTGGCAGCTTATTTACCCAAAGCATTCTTCCCTCTCATTACTGATATCATTCAAGAAACAAGCCTTTATTAAATACCTAAATGGTTCAAACTAAGTTTATTAAAAAATATTTTCTATAGTAATCTGGAGATGGGAAATGTACTATTTTCTTTCAAGACCATGTCCAGATTGGAGTGGTGGTTTGGCAGCTCCCAAGATGGCTTCCCAACTTTCTCATCTACTGTGAATAGCATTTATAAGCTCTGGGGTATGATACTTGCACTAACTCTCATATGAACTGAAGTATTTAGTTGCATGAAGCAAGGGTCATTAAGAGATTGAGGGTATATTTTTAATCATATCAGTTTGAGAGTCCCTCTCATGTGTTTCCCCAATATCAATCTACAAGCATCATTTAATATCTCTTTAATGTCATCAATAGAATTGCTTAGTGCTGCAACATCAATTTTTAAAAAAAATTCACTTAGAAGATATAACAAAATATCCTCCCAAATTGGGGCATACTATGCTCTATACTACCTTGGTCACTGGGGAGAGTAGTCTGAAACTTAAAGTGATTGCTACAAAATAATCCCCTCACAAAATTCACTTCTAAATATAGCATAGCATGGGAAGAAAATATGATCTTGTTTTCCATTTCCAACTCACTTCCTGGGATAGATCCCAAGGGCTATTTCTTGTAGTGCTTGGCTGCCAGAAAAAAAAAATGGCACGGAATCTAGCTTTTAGACCTTTGGTGCTTTTTGAAGCTCAAAAGTCACAGCCTAATACTTTTCATTTCTAATACTCTTTCACGTGAGGCAGAAAATAATAGACACATAGCACAGAAGAAAACCCAGCAGGGCAATGTGATCATAGCTCCAAGTTGTGCTGAATGGAAAGATTAAACTGCTGGGGTCATCCCCATGCAGAGACTCATAATAGATACTACCTACTCACTCAAATGGAACCAGGAAGAAAAAAGAAGTACCTATTATGTTTTAGGTACTATGCAAAGCACTGGTATGACAAAGACAAGTATTAAAACAGTCCCTGTCCTCAAGATGCTTACATATGCATCAAATGTCATATACAGAATCACAGCATCTCAAGGTTGGATGCAACTTCAGAAACCACCATGTCCATTTCTCTATATCTACAATAAGTGGTCATGTAGCCTAATGGTGATGGAAAATGCTTTAGCTCCCAAGGCAGCCTATAGCACTTTAATTGTTAGGGTTATCTTTATATACAATCAGAATCTGCTTCTCTTCAACTTTCATTCATTAATGTTTCTGGTAGTGCCCTCTGTTGTTGTTGTTCAGTCATTTTCAGTCATGTCCAACTCTTCATGACCCCTTTATAGAGGTTTTCTTGGCAAAGATATTGGAGTGGTTTGCTATTTCCTTTTCCAGCTCATTTTACAGATAAGGAGACTGAGGCAAACACAGTTAAGTGACTTGCCCAGGGTCACATAGCTAGTAAGTGTCAACTGTCTGAGGCTGGATTTAAACTCAGGAAGTTGAATCTTTCTAATGTTAGGCCCTGGCTCTATACATCTAGTATCCCCATTCCCCTTCCCCCCAAAAAGCATAGCTCACTCATGTTATTTTAACATTATAGACACAGCTATCTTTATATAGTCCTTTTTCTTCCCCATTCTTTTACAAATACACCATAGCTATCTTTATTAGGGGCCTTCCTCATTCCTCAGTTGTCCAGCAATGTACACAATACTTTATAATGATTAATATAGCCCTATACCATGTCAACTTCTCCCCAAAATCTTTACCAAATATATAGAGTATACTCAAGGCCACCCCATAAATATAATTATTTCCAGAAACATCAATATTCCCACAAATATCATTATAATCTTTTTAAAAAGCTGATACAATTCACTTATCCTTTTTATTTTGCATAACTAACAGTCCCAGTCCTGGACTGTTATATTAAAAGTGATATGCAACTTCATCTTCACTGTCTCCAAGCTTGTGTCAGGCCATTGTACCTAGAAAGATAACTCATGATGAGAGTTCAGGTGTAGTTCATGATACCTCATGGGAGTTAACCTCAGGGGTTCCAAGTTATTAGTCAGTGCACCAGATTCCACATGGATTTAAAATAAACCAGAGTGAGGAGTCTCTGTTGATGGCCCAGGGAGAAACATTTTTCTCTTGCCCTCCGTATAATGACTGGTTTGGTGATGTGACATAAAGAGGAAAGTAAATCATCCCAAGAGACTAAGCGTGAAGTGATTCACACTTCAGAAACACATGTCAGGGATGAGACTTGGGAGGTAGCACATGTTGACACTGATTCATGCACATGCCATTGCCAAAAGCATAACTGAAAGGTCTGGGTTATATAGAATGTGGGGATAGAATGTCAGAGATAAAAAATATGTATGGCACAGAACTATTCCCAATAATAAACACAATATAGAGTGAGCACCACCTGGGATCAGTCCCACACCCAATATACTAGCTCCAACCTACTTTCCCTTTGTTAGATGATTGGAGAGAATGAGCTCTATAGCACCAGGAAGCTACACAACTATCCATGGTACATGGTGTGGGAGAGCTCTACAGCTAAGGAGTTAATAGAAGGTACATGAATAAGTAGAGTGGGAGTCTTAGAGGTGATATGATCATGATTTTTTTTTTTAGTTTGTGATTCATTAACATCTGATAGCTAACATGATCTTTGTTTTATTCTTTACCCCCTTTATTCCCCAAACCATATATCCTATCCAAAGAAGAGACTAACCCATTCAATGCTCACTATTCAATGTTACAAAGCACTTTCTTTTTTCTTTTCTTTCTTTCTTTCTTTCTTTCTTTCTTTCTTTCTTTCTTTCTTTCTTTCTTTCTTTCTTTCTTTCTTTCTTTCTTTCTTCCTTCCTTCCTTCCTTCCTTTCTTTCTTTCTTTCTTTCTTTCTTTCTTTCTTTCTTCCTTCCTTCCTTCCTTCCTTCCTTCCTTCCTTCCTTCCTTCCTTCCTTCCTTCCTTCCTTCCTTCCTTCCTTCCTTCTTCCTTTTTCTTTCTTTCTTTCTTTCTTTCTTTCTTTCTTCTTTCTTTCTTTCTTCCTTTCTTCCTTTCTTTCTTTTTTAAGCAATTGGGGTTAAGTGACTTGCCCCAGGTCACACAGCTGGTAAGTGTCAACTGTTTGGTCTGAGGCCTGACTTGAGCTCAAGTCCTCCTGACTTCAGGGCCGGTGCTCTATCTACTGTGCCACCTAGCTGCCCCTACAATGCACTTTCTGACAACAAAACAAAACAAATAAAACCTACCTTGCCAATTTTATAATTCTTGGTCCACTGAAGACTCAAATAGAACTCATTCCACAATTTTGTAATGCTAAAATAATATGATATGTACGGAGCTCATTTTATCCCTCATTAAGGAATCTATTCTTGGAAATTGTTCTCATTATTGTTTGTCCTTCATTCTTGAAGAGGAACAATGACATCATGAGGCTGTTGTGTTGAATTGTGTGTGAACTGGATTCAAGCAAAACAGAGCTGTGCATTATCATAATCATCATCATCATTATCATCATAACTAGAATCTATATGGTGTTTTAAAGTTTGTAAAAAGCTTTTACAAATATGACCTCATTTCATCTTCCCAACAATCCTAAGAGGTGTGTATTATTATTATTATGCCCATAAGAGATATCTTGAGGGAGACATTTGATCAGTAACTAGAATGTATTCAATTCCTTAATGAAATACTGTACATTCTGTTACTCAATGCTTATTTCTTTATGAGCTTGTTTTCTTCAGAATGCAAGGAAAAAAAATTGAGATGTCACTCTTTGTTGAACCAAAGGGTAGGAAGAGTTAAGGGGGAAGAGGGGAGCAATGATGGTGATGCTAGAAAAATTGAAACTAACATCAATAAAACATTTAAAATACACAGAAGAGAGAAGAAGGAATTTCAGAAATAAATATGCTAGAGGGACAGTCTTGGAAGTAAATTGTTCTACTTAACAAAAATAAACTAAACATAACAGAGATTTGTGGTTTCATATACAATATCCTTTTGCTATTCTTTGTATATGGAAATAAGGCTTGCTGATATCTTTCAGGTTCTTAATTTAAAAACAAAAAATAAAAATAAATTAATAAATGAAAAATAAGGGAAAATTTTGACAACACTTGGAGGAGAGTAGGAAGATTTTTTTTTTTAATATAGCAGACTTAATGTATATTCTCTGTACTAGAAGCAGTGAACATGCACCAAGTGGCAAGTGGCCTACCTCAGGGGAATTTGCCTTCCCTGGGGTTTGATGAAGGTAATATATGCTGCCATCTGAGGCAGTTACCTGAAGAGGTGGCCGGGTCAGATTTATTTAATAACCTGCTGTGGTCTCTAGTATACCTTGATCATTCATCCCATTATGATCATAGAATCATAGAGAGAGAAAGTAACTGAGCTCATCTAGTCCAATCCCATCATATTGTGGATGAGGAAATTGACCCCAAGGGAAATTGCCTTACCTAATGTCACATTGGTAGTAAAGGGCAAAGCCACGTGTCAAACTTAGGTCATCTGACTTCAAATCCAGCACTCCGTCAGCTGTACCTTGCTTTTCATTTTCTATGTTGTGCTCATAAATGCATCACACAAGAGTCAAAACCTCTAGGTAGACTCCTGTATGAGTTTCCATTTAGGCAATTTGAATCTATGGACTTTATTATTGTGGTTCTGTTAAATGTCAGAGAATTTTTTAGGACCATTAACATTGGACACCTAAATTATTAAATGAAAACTTCATTCAAAAAAGATATTCCCAAAGAATCCGCCCCATATGTCTTTATCTCTGATCTTCTTTCAGTATGCTCTCATTATCCAATACAATGTAGCTATGTCATAGCAATGGCCTTTTAAAATGCTGAAATGCACCACTTACCAGGTTTCATACTTAACATATTTTGCCAAAGTGTGAAAAACATGAAGTTTAGGCTCTTGGAATGGTTTGCTTTCATTTTTGTAAATAAACTCTAAAACACACATCTGCTTCAGTACTCCCTGCCTCTGGGGCCCTTCCTTCTTTCTGGTTGAAGAGGGTAGGAGTAGATATTTAGGAGATCCCAAGTACTCCTTTTGAGGTACTTACTATATTCACCTCATCATTTTTAACCAGCTGCTCTTCTGGATTTAATGTTCTTCAAAAATACATCATTCTACAAGATGACATCAACTGTAACTCACACCTCCTCATATAATTTCCTTCCCAGGCTATTGGACTTCATCATGACTCCCTCCCATGTTCTTTTTAGCTCATTTTTATGTGTTGTCTTCCTCCCATTTGATTGTAGGCTCCTTTAGAGCTGGAACTATCACACAAAGACTGTATATGTATGTATATATATATATATATATATATGTATATACATATATATATACATATATATATGTATACACACACATACCCACGTGCGCACACACACACACACACATACACACACACACACACATATATATATATACACACACACACACACACATAAATACATACACACATACACAGGGACTATCATATATATGTATTTATACATATATATTTCCCATATGTGAATACATATATTTATGTGTATATGTAGAGTGTCCCCAGTATTTATCATGGTGCCTGGAACACTGTAGGTCCTTAATAAATGTTTATTGATTTTTATTCTGACTGTCTTATTGTATCATATAACAAAAAAAAACAATGAATAGAAGACAGTGACCAATCATTTCTTAATGATTACTTCATTTTACTTCCTGGGAGGTGATATTGCTTCTGGCTTACAAATTAAGAGGACTCTTCATCTGGATGTCCATAACACTCTAGGGGAGAAAAACAATATAAAGGATCTCAGTAGAATATAAACTGCTCAGGAACAGGGGTTATTTTGTGTTTGTTTGGGGGTTTTGTGTATCCCTAATTGGGCTTGCACACAATAAGTAGTTAATAAATATTAATTGAATTTAACTTAATTTAATTGATGCCTTCTCAATCATTCAAGAGGCTAACAATTGCTCAGCAGGCTAGCAACTGTGAGTCAGTACATGTAGCAAGAGAGATATCCCAAGAAAACAGTCACCCATAACTTGACTAATTCTTCAGATTGCTCCCATGTGTGCTTTGTCCATGTTGAGAATCAACATGCTTTTGCAGTATGCAATAAACTGTGCACATAGACACCTGACATGGCTGGAAGTTAACTTTTTTGTACAGCACAGCTCCTCTTATAAGAATGATATGCTTGTGGTTTTCTGCATGCAAAGTCAGTTTTTATTTCAAGAATCCCATTCCTGACACCAATTTGTCTTGATTTTTTGGCTTTTTGATGAGGCAGTTGGTGTTACATGACTTGCCCAGGGCCACACAGCTAGTAAGCGTCAAGTGTCTGAGGCTGGATTTGAACTCAGGTCCTCCTGACTCCAAGGCCAGAGCTCTATCCACTGCACTACTAGCTGCCCTGATTTTTTTAAACTATTGTTTAGGCTTATAATGTGAAAAGAGCTCAGTGAACTCATCTTTGTATTCGAAAAGTGTTTACTAGCAACTTGAAAAGATTATATCTCTATCACTCTTCCCATAGCAGCTATTCCAAACTAACCTTTTTCTTCTCAAGCCACCTATACTACCACTTTCCCCTTCCCTCTTAGCAGAAAACTTTGCCTCATAATTCACCAAAAAAAGATGAAGCCATCCATTGTGAATGCCCTCTCCTCCTCAATTACTCATTTCAAATTACATTAGCATCATCATGGATCTTCTTCATTGCTACATTCTCAAGAGGAGACTAGAGATTATCTAGTTCAACATTTTCATTTTAGAATGAGGAAATCAAGGCTTAGGTTAAGTTACTTGTTCAGGTCACTGAGCTACTGAGTATGAGATATTCAAATTCAGATATTCTGACACCAAGTCACATGTTTTTTTTTTTTTTATGATACTTTGCTATTTCCTCTTCCTATTCTTCTCTTTCCAAACACACATGCTTTTTTGATTTGTGGAGGTCTTTGGTTTCATGTAGAATATGTATTTAAAGGTCTAGACTTGTGAAAATCTGCTGAAATAATAAAACAGCTAAATTTTATGGGTGCTTTTGGGACCCAGTGTGGGGGAAATAAGGTTAATGATCAGTAAAAATAAAACAAAATATGTGCTATACCTCTGGTGATAGAAACGCATTGCATTAATGATGTTCTTTCCTACTTTTTTACCTGCTATCCCACTCACACCTGGAATAGTCTTTCCCTTTATTTCTACTGGTGGAAATCTTGTCTTCTTTCAAGGCTAAGATAGTACCTCCCACAAGAAGTCATTTATGGTCCTCCTAGCTATAATTTTTCCCTACCACTGTTTGAAACTCTCTCTATCACATCTAGCCATTTAGAGTCTCTTAGTTTCTGGATTTGCCTTATGTTCCCTAACAGATTGGAAGCTCATCCAAAATTCCACTTCTTCATCGTCTCCAGAGAACTAAGCTCCGTGTATTGTACATATTAAGTGCTTAAGAAATGCTTATTGAATTAAATCCTTGTTGATTTATGGTAGAATTTTTTCTTGATATTTTCTTGCAGACAGCTTAGTCATATATAACAATCTTCACAGATTAGAAATTTCCCCCTTAATGTCCTAATTTGAGAAATATTAGGACATATAATTGACCCCTAATGAACTTGTAGTAGACTAAATTTAGCATTGTTGATGGTCACATACATACATTCACACAAGCTTAGCCCAACCATGGATCAATTAAATTTGGCATGCATTTATTAAGTAGCTACCCTAAGCACGACCTCTCCATGAGGGCTATTTGGATGTCTTATTTTGGCAGGTATGATCCTGGGTGCATACCAATATCTGCTGCAGAATATTAAAAAATAGAGAAATTTGGGGAAAAATAATAAAATCCTTCAAAGCATGATGATACTTGTTAACTTAAATGAAAGTGTACAGTACAATTTTTTTTTTATTTTGAAAATCTAGTTTAGGATTAAAAACTGAAAGAAGCCTCTTCTAGTTCATGTAAACTCTAATATTTGTATAACATGGATACTTTCTTCTAAAAGAATTAAAATCTGATAGATATTGCAAGAAATGAATGTCTCTCACACACACACAAATTAAATTGGTGATGTCTTAGGACAGGAATTATTTGGTTACTCATTTTGGAGCCAGCCATTTCTAAATCAATAGTCTGGTTTGAATCAATTAAGTAACTCTCATAGTATCATAAATTTCGAGAAGAAACAGAATCAGGTAATTTAGTTTAATCTATTCATTTTATAATTAAAGAAACTAAAACTCAGAAGGGTTGTGACTTCTTTTGGGGGTCAAAGACACTGGAGTGGTTTGCCATTTCTTTTCTAGCTCATCTTACAGATGGGGAAATTGAGGCAAACAGGGTTAAGAGACTTTTCCAGGGTCATACAGCTAGTAAGTATTGAAGGCAGAATTTAAACTCAGGTCTTCCTGGCTCCAGGCCTGATTCTCTATCTGTTTCACCACCTAGTGGCCCAAGTAGCTAGCACAGAATAACAAAAGCAATGTTAATAAAAAATAAAATAAAATAAATCAATCCAGAAATGAACTCAGGTCTGCTTTTGCTAAATCGACTATATGTATTCCATTGTATCATCTTGACTCCTTAAAGCAATAGATAAAATTAATACTAATTTAGAAGAAAGGATAATGATGGAAAGAAAACCTTTAATACAAATGACAGAAGTTCCCAACAAATCTATTTTAAAAGCCTACTGATTCTGAAAAAAAAATATAAATGGAGAAAAGTAATGGCATTAACATATGTTATTGCCACTTCCTAAAAAAGGTTTAAACAATGTAAATCAGTAGATAACTACAAAGAAGCCAAGAAACCAGAAGCTGCATCATCCAGTAATTCCTGGAATTACTGAGATATAGTAGTGAAAGTCAATCTTAACATAGAATATTGATTAATTTTAATCATTATGGAAGAGGAGGACTAGGATATGGATAGGAATGTGGGCTAGATCTCTGATTTTAGTAACAAAGAGAGGTTCTGCATGAAAAAACTTTCTACAAAGGCCAGTTGACACTTTCTCTGAAACTTATTGATTAAAAGAATTTCCTGGAATCCTGAAAGCTTTAGTAACTAGGTCAAAGTCACCTATTCATTGTTAGGGGAAAACAAACGTGTGGAACATTGTACAGGAGTCTCATTGAAAGTATATTATTCCTACAGCACATACAGTTGAAACTGGAATGAGGGAAACACACAGATGGGAAATAGACAAAATTTTCTGGAATGTCTACAATGCTACATAAATTCTTTTCCCCTTACCTTCCCCTCTTATATATAACTGTTAACTGTTTATACATCTTGAATACGAAACCACTATAAGAAGAATTCAATAGAGCTTTTTTTTATTATATTTCTTTAAGCAATATTGTGGGGTTTTATTTTCTCACCTATAACTCATTTTTATTTGATTTGATTGTTTAATACACTACTTTTTGAGGTATGAGAATTAGGTGTTTTCATCTTCTCAATTTGCTTCTATTTTTTTTCCAAATTAGGATTTTTTTCCTCTCTCTTCCTCGGTAACACATAGTACTTTGCTTGAGTTATTTTAGGCAACCTCAGGTACTTTAAAACAAAGTACTCATTCCCTCAGGATCTCTTCCCCTCACCCTCAAGCTATGCACCCACCCCTCCTATTTGTTACCCCTTTCCTTAGTTTTAGAGGTCTGCTTAATTTGTCAGCTCCTTTTTCTTTCTTCCATTTATCTATTTATTTAATACTTACCCTCTTTTTTTTCTCTCAGTTAAAAAATCAAGTGAGACCCCTTGCCTTTCCTCTTCAACTTGTTTTATTAGGTTTTTTTGTGAATGGTATTTTATTTTTTCCAATTACAGATGGTTTTAAAAATTCATTTTTGTAAGATTTTGAGTACAAATTTTTTACCTTCTCTTTATTCCTCCTTCTGCAAGACAGCAAGCAGTCTGATATATATTACACATTTGCAATCATGGAAACAATTCCACATTAGTTATGCTGTAAAAGAAGAAAAAGAACAAAAGGGAAAAGCCAGAAAACAAAACAAAACCAAAAAAAGTGAAAATACGATGCTTCAATATGCACTCAAACTCCATAGTGCTTTCTCTGGATGTCGATAGCATCTTCTCATCGTTAGTCTTTTGGAATTTTCTTGGATCATTGTATCACAGAGAACTCATAGTTGATCATCATACAGTGTTACCATTACCGTGTACAATGTTCTAGTTCTGCTTATTTCACTCAGCATTAGTTCATGTAAGCTTGTCCAGGTTTTTTTAAATCAGCTTGCTCATCATTTCTTATAGCACAGTAGAATGTCATTACATTCATATACCACAACTTGTTCAGCCATTCCCCAATTGATGAGTTTTCCCTCAATTTCCTATTCTTTGAATGTTGTGGATACATCCACTTAACTTGGTAGTGTACTTTCCAGGGATGTACACATTGATAAGGAGGTACACACTGCCAGAGCTAACTCAGTGTTTGGCAGGCTCAAAAGGAAAAGGTGGGAAGGAAGTATTAGTCTGACTACCAAACTGAAGGGCTAAGAGCCATTGTGCTGACCTCATTTATGTGTGTTGGTGAAATCTGGACAGTATACAGTGCCATGCCAGGAAACTAAATCGCTTCCCTTTGAATTATCCTAAGAAGATTCTGAAGATCACCTGGCAGCATAAGATACCAGACACAGGTCCTTTCTCCAATTAAACTGCTAAGCATTCAAACTCTACTTTTGAGCGCACAATTACAATGCTCTGGTCATGTTGTTCTAATGCAAAACGTATGCTTGCCAAAAAGACTATTTTATGGAGAACTGACACAGGGCAAGCATTCACGTGGTAGTCAGAAGAAGTGATACAAGGACACTATCAAGATCTCTCTTAAGAACTTTGGAACTGATTGTGACATGGGAGACATTAGCACAGAACTACTCAGCATGGCCTGACCACATCAGAAGAGGTGCTGTGCTGTATGCTTAAAGCACAATTGAAGTAGCTCAAAAGAAACACAAGATGCATAAATTTAGAGAATCCACCCCAAATGTTCACATGGACTATTTGTGCCTGACCTTTAGTAGAACATTCCAAGCTCATCTTGGTCTGATCAGCCACAGTTGGACACACTGTTACTTGACTGTAGCATAGTGCTGTTATTTTGATCCTCTTCGAGAATGAAGGAAAACAACCAACTGATCCTTTGCCACCACAAAAAGAGCTACTATAAATACTTTTGTGCATATAAGTCCTTTTCCCTTTTTTACGATCTCTTTGGGGTACAGATCTAGTAATGTTATTGCTGGATCAAAGGATATACATAGTTTGATTGGCCTTTGGGCATAGCTCTGAATTATTCTCCAGAATGGTTGGATCAGTTTGTACTCCACTAACAATGCATTACTGTCCTAATTTTCCCACACCTCCAAAATTTAGCATTTTCCTCTTCCATCATACTAACCTATTTGATGGATGTCTGGTGGTACCTCAGAGGTTTTTTTAATTTGCATTTCTCTAATCAACAGTGATTTAGAGCACATTTCATGACTATAGATAGATTTAATTTCTTCATCTGAAAACTGCCTGTTCATACCCTTTGACCATTTATTAATTGGGGAATAGCTTATATTCTTATACATTTCACTCAGTTCCTTATAAATTTGAGAGAATGAGGCCTTTATCAGAGACATTGTCTATAAACATTGTTTCCCAGCTTTCTGCTTTCCATCCAATATTGGTTGTGCTAAATTTCTTTGTGCAAAAACTATTTAATTTAATGTAATCAAAGTTTACCCATTTTGCATTTCATAACTTCTCTACCTCTTGTTTGGTCACAAATTCTTCCCTTCTTCACAGATCTGATAGGTAGAATATTCCTTGCTTTTCTAATTTTCTTAAGGCATCACACTTTATGCCTAAATCATGTACCCACTATAATCTTATCTTGGTATATGGTATGAGTGTTGGTCTATCCCTAATTTCTGCCATAGTATTTTCAAGTTTTCTCAGAAGTTTTTCTCAAATGTGAGTTCCTGTCCTAAAAGTTGGAGTCTTTAGATTTATCAAACAGTAGATTACTGTAGTAATTTACTACTGTGTCTTTTGTACCTAACCTATTCCACTGTTCCACCACCCTATTTCTTAGTTGGTACCAAATAGTTTTGATGATTGATACTTTATAATATAGTTTTAGATCTGATACAGCTAAGACCACTTTTCCTTTGCATTTTTTCATTAATTCCCTTGATATTCTTGACCTTTTGTTTTTTCAGATTAATTTATCATTTTTCTAGCTCTATAAATATTTTTTGGTAGTTTGATTGGTATGACACTAAATAAGTAAATTAATTTAGGTAGACTCACCATTTTATTATATTAGTTTGGTCTACCCATGGGTAAATGATATTTTTCCAATTGTTTAGATCTTGACTTTGTGTGAAAAGCGTCATGTAATTGCGTTTATACAGTTCTTATGTTTGTCTTGGCAGGTAGACTTTCAAATATATTATATTGTCTACAGTTATTTTAAAGGGAATTTATCTTTCTATCTCTTGATGTCAAGATTTGTTGTAATATACAGAAATACTGATGGTTAATATGGGTTTATTTTATGTCCTACAAATTTGCTAAACTTGTTAAGTAATTCAAGAAGTTTTTTAGTTGATTTTCTAGTATTCTCTAAATACAACTTCATATTATCTGCAAAGAGTGATGGTTTTGCCTCCTCATTGTCTATTCTAATTCCTTCATTTTTTTCTTCTCTTATTGCTAAGTCTAACATTTCTAGTACAATATTGAATAGTAGTGATGACAATGGACATCTCTGTTTCACCCCTGGTTTTATTGAGAAGGGTTATGACTTTTTCACATTACAGATAATGTTTGTTGATGGTTTTAAATAGATAGTGCTTATCATTTTAAGGGACAC
This sequence comes from Phascolarctos cinereus, assembly GCF_003287225.1. Classification (NCBI taxonomy): domain Eukaryota; kingdom Metazoa; phylum Chordata; class Mammalia; order Diprotodontia; family Phascolarctidae; genus Phascolarctos; species Phascolarctos cinereus. Next base: position 245,259,293 of record NW_027555625.1, read on the forward strand.
TCCCTTTATGCAATACGCTCTAGTATTTTTAATATGGATAGGCTCTGTATTTTGTCAAAAATATTTTTGTAAAATTTTGTGGTCAATTTTTTGTCAAAAAATCTTCAGCATCTATTCAGATAATTGTATGATTTTTCTTCGTTTTGTTATTGATATGGTCAATTATGCTAATAGCTTTCCTACTATTGAACCAGTCCTTCATTCCTGTTATAAATCCCACCTGGGCATAGCATATTATCCTCATGATAAATAAATGTAATCTTTTTGCTAATATTTCATTAAAATGTTTGCATTAATATTCATTAATTAAATTGGTCTATGATTGGTTTTCTCTGATTTTCCTCTTCCTGGTTTAGATATCAGCACCATATTTGAGTCATAAAAGGAATTTTTAGAACTCCTTCTTTGTCTATCTTTCCAAATAGTTTATATGGTATTGGAATTAATTGTTCTTTAAATGATTGGTACAATTTACTTATAAATCTATCTAGCCCTCGAGATTGTTTCCTTAGGGAGTTTACTGATGGCTTATTCAATTACTTTTTTTAAATGGGGTTATTTAAGCATTTTATTTCTTTTTGTTGTTGTTGTTGTTGATCTGAGCAATTTATATTTTGGCAAATATTCATCCATTTCACTTAGATTGTCAGATTTATTGGCATACAGCTGGGCAAAATAGTTCTTAATTATTGCTTGAATTCCCTTTTCATTGGTGGTGAATTCACTGGTATTTTGGTTTTCTTCTTCATTATTTTAAATCAAATTAATTAAAGGTTTATTTTTTTTTCATAAAATCAGGTCTTAGTTTTTTCATTAGTACAATAGTTTTCTTGCTTTCAGTTTTATTAATCTCTTCTTTAAGTTTCAGAACTTCAAATTTTGTATTTAGTTGGGTATTTTGATTTGTTCTTTTTTCTAGCTTTTTTAGTTGTGTGCACATTTCATTGATCTCTTCCTTCTCTATTTTATCCATGTAAGCATTTACAGATATTAAATTTCCCCTAAAAACTGCTTTGGCTACATCCCTTAAGCTTTGGTATGTTGTGTCATTATTGTCATTCTCTTCGATGAAGTTTTTGATTGTTTCTATGATTGGTTGTTTGACCCACTTATTTTTTAGGATTACATTATTTTGCCTCCAATTAATTTTAAGTCATTTTCCCATGGCTCTTTATATCATGTAATTTTGATTGCATCATAATCTGAAAAAAAATGCAGTTGATGTTTCTGCCTTTCTGCATCACATTATGAGGTTTTTAATGCTCTAACACATGGTAAATTTTTGACACGTGCCACTGAGAAAAAGGTACATTACTTTCTATCCCCATTCACTTTTCTCCAGAAGTCTATCATGTTTAACTTTTCTAAAATTCTATTCACTTCTTTAACTTCTTTCTCTTTAATTTTATGGTGAGATTTATCCAGTTCTGAGAGGGGGAGGTTGAGGTCCCCCATGACTATATTTTTCCTCTCTATTTCTTCCTGTACCTCACTTAACTTCTCCTCTAAGAATATGTATGCTGTTCCACTTGGTACATGTGTATTTAGTATTGATATTACTTCCTTGTCTATGATAAATTTGAGCAAAATGTAGTTACCTTCCTTCTCTCTTTTATTTAGATCTATTTTTGGTTTGTGTTTTGTCTAGATCAGTTTTGCTACCCCTGCTTGCTTTTTTTTTAAACTTCAGCTGAAGCATAAGATATTCTGTTTCAGCCTTTTGTCTTTACACTATGTGTATCACTCTGCTTCAAATGTGTTTCTTGTAAACAACATTTTGTAGGATTCTGGTTTTGAATCCACTGTGCTATATACTTATTTTTATGGTAGAGTTCATCCCATTCACATTGGCAGTTATGATTACTGTGTATTTCCTACCACTGTTTTTTCCCCCTGTTTGTACTTTCTCTCTCTCCTTTAATCTTGTATCTCCTCACCAGTGCTTTACTTTTGATCACTGCATTCCTCAATATTCCCTTCTTTCTATCAGCCCCCCACTCTTCTTTTCCCCTTCCCATCATACTTCCCTATAGAGTAAGATATATTTCTGTACCCAACTGAGTGTGTATGTTATTCTCTCTTCAAGCCAAATCCAATGAGAGTAAGGTTCAAACAATGTTCACTCTCTCCATTCTTTCCCTCTACTGTAATAGGCATTTCATGCCTCTTCATATGATATAATTTACCTCATTCTGCCTCCCTCATTCCTCTTCTCCCAGTGTAATATTTTTTTCATGCCTTAATTTTTTATCATCACATCAAAGTCAACTTAAACCCATACACTTTGTCTAAGTATACACCTTCTAACTGCCCTCATAGAGATACAGTTCTTAAGAGTTACAAATATCAGCTTCCTATGTAAGGATGTAAACAGTTTAACTTTATTGAATATCATGGTTTCTTTTTCTTCCCTCTTTACATTTTATGCTTCTCTTGAATTTTATATTTAAAGATCAAATTTTCTGTGCAGCTCTGTTCTTTTCATCAGAAAATTTTGAAAGTCCTCTTTTTCATTGAATGTCTATCTTTTCCCCTGAAACATTATGCTCAGTTTTGCTGGGTGGTTGATTCTTGGTTGTAATCCAATCTCCTTTGCCTTCTAGACTATCATATTGAAAGCCCACAGGTCCTTTAATGTAGAAGCTGCTAAGTCTTGTGTAATCCTGAGTGTGGATCCTTGATATTTGAATTGCTTTTTTCTTCCTGCTTGCAGTATATTCTCCTTGACCTCATACTTCTGGAATTTGGCTATAATATTCTTTCCAGTTTTCATTTGGAATTTCATTCAGAAGGTGATCAGTGGATTTTTTCAGTGACTAGTTTACCTTCCAGCTCTAGGATATTAGGGCAGTTTTCCTTGATAATTTCTTGAAAGATGCTATCCAGGATCTTTTTTTTTTTAATTTTTGATGACTTTTAGGTAGTCCAATAATTCTTAAATTATCTCTCTTGGATCTATTTTCCATGTCAGTTGTTTTTCAAATGAGGTATTTTACATTTTCTCCTTTTTTTTATCCTTTCCATTTTGTTTGACTGAATCTTTTTGTCTCATAGAGTCATTAGTTTCCACTTACTTAATCCTGATTTTTATGAAATTACTTTCTTTAGTTAGCTTTTGTACCTCTTTTTTCCATTTGGCCAATTCTATTTTTAAGTAGGTGTTTTCTTCATTCAATTTTTGTGCTTCCTTTTCCAAGTTCTTAATTCTTTTTCTCATGATTCTCTTGCATAACTCTCATTTATTTCCCCAATTTTTCTTCTGCCCCTCTTGCTTGATTTTTACAATCCTTTTGGAGCTATTCCAAGATGACTTTTGGGGCCTGAGACTTTGAGGCTTTGTAGACTTTTTAGCATTGTCCTCTTCTGAGTTTGTGTTTTGATCTTCCCTGCCAGCACAGCTTTTTATGGTCAGGGATATTTTTTGTTTGTTTTGTTATGTTTGCTCATTTTTAAAAGTTGAGCTCTAATCCTTGGGTTTGGGGACCAATGTCCCAAACTTCTTGCACTGGGCTTTTCTTGCTATTGGCTCTTTTTGCTGGAGACTTTGAGGCTGGCAGCTTGCCCTCTATGCTAGGATGGCCCAGCCTTGTTGCACCTATTGTGACTTGGGTTCCAGGGCTGGCAATTTGCCTGATACACTAGGACTGAGGGCCTCACAGTTGGTCTGCTTTGCCACTGGCCTGCTGAGCCCAGACCATGAGGTCTCAGTTGCTGATTTGTGCTGTGGCTAACAACCTCTTGCTGGCTTGCCTGGAAAACACCTGTGCTGGGCTCCATTCCCCTTTTACCCAAGTTAAACAGACCTTTACTGAAGTCCTTCTAAGTAATCTTGGGCTAAAAATTGTTTCACTCCATCTAAAAAGATGGATTCTGTTGTTCCAGAATTCTTTTAGATGCCTTTAGTTAATGATGTTTATGAGGGAAACTGGGGCGAGCTCAAGCAACTTTCTGGTTTCTCTCCACTATCTTGGCTCACCCACCCCCTGCCAGTTTTTTTTTTAATATCTGTAATCTTTTCTGAAAAAAATTCATTCCCTCATTCTCTTCATTATTTATCAGCCCCTTCTCTCTATTCTAATTTTTTTATTATTTATTTTATGACCCTTATACAATTTTGTTCTTTAATCTTTGTATTCATTTTTTGCTTATTAGTTTTTTAAATTTATTTTCTGCACTGCTTTCCTTAAAAAAGAATTTTCTTCATTCTCTTCCTTATGTATGATTCCTTTCCTTCCATTCCAAACTTTTGTTCTTTGATTTATGACTCATACAAATTTTGTCCTTCTTTAGTCTCTGCATTACTTACAGAATTTAAGCCTCTAAAGTATGGCATTGCCTTTTAGATGTTGCCCTCTGGCCCCCTTTTCCTTTTGTGGCTCACTCTTAAAAATAAGAATTTCTCCAGGTGATAGGTGATATTATCTCATCAGAATTATTTTCTTATGCCACTGATTGTGCATTTCATCACTACTAGCAATTACCCTCTCCATTGTTATTTTTTCCCTTTTCCAATGAAATCCCCTCTGTCAGTCCAAGCTCTTCCATTCTTCTGGGTGACAGTTACCCTCAGGGACTCTGGTTCCCCTTTTCTTGAGCCTGGATAAGTGGTCTTTATAAGCAAGAAATCTCTGCAGATTTTGCTCATTAAAAGGTTTCCAACTGCCTTTAGAGAATAAATCTTCCTCCATGGGAGTATTCATCAATTGCACCCTATCCTACCACTGAAACAAGATTTCTGCCTTTCTTTCTCCATGTTTCAATCTATCCCTTTGCTCATACTCCTGTAAGGTTCTCTTCTTCCTGAGAAACAACAGGGGTTATTTTTCTTTCATTGTTAAACTTTGACTTCAATAGGGCATGTCTCACGTTCCCCTCTATTTTATCCTCCCCCCTCCTCTCTTTTATGTGCCCTCCAATTTTGTAATATGTATCCACAAAAACATTTATTCACTTGTAGATGGGGTTTTTTAGATTTAATACATGATGTTTCAGGCTTTTTTCTTCACAGTGACTTCTATTTGCTTTATGCTTTCACCCTTGTCTCTTTATGTACTTTTAGAAAGAAATCTCTTAATGATCTCTTAGTGGTTATTTTGTTGTTGTTGTCCTTGGTTGATGTATTTGTTTACCTTCCTCGTATTTCTGCTGTCTGGAGTGTTTGAAAAGACAATAATTTGTTCAAGTCTGGTTCTCTTTCTGGGAATACTTCATGTGCTTCTTTGTCATTGAAAATCCATCTTTTTTCATTGTTGGTTAGGCTGAGGTGTGTGCAGGATATATCACCTTGAGTAGAACATATTCTTCCATTCCCTCTGGCAGTTTCTAGTGAGTGCTAATAATTGTCTTATTTAAATTTCCTTTCCTTTCTAGTTGAAGGTCATTTTCTTGGTCTTTTGCTGAATTTGCTGTTTGTCAATGGAATTGCTAGCTTTGACCAAGGTCTGCACCACCTGCCGCCCATGGGCTGCTTACAGCCCACTGGCCTCTTGTGGCATGTCAAAGGATTTCCTTTACATACGAATGTTGTTTTTCTGTACATTTTTCATGGACTGTCCTACATCTTTGGTGGGCAGCCCAAGAGCCATAAATGGCTTGCTTTAATTACTATACGTCTTAAAGTTTTCCATCTACTTTTATTTTTCCTGGAAGCAATCTGGATTCTTTTAATTGACATTTTGTTTTCTGTATTCAGATATTGTGGGTATTTTTATATTATTTCCTATGTTATTATATTTAAGTGTGTTTTTTTTTCTTGTCATATTCTTCTCTTGTTGTTGTTTAGTCATTTTAGTCATGTCCAATTCTTTGTGATTCCATTTGGGATTTTCTTGGCAAAGATGGTGGAATGGCTCGCTATTTCCTTCTCTAGCTCATTTTCAGAATGAAGAAACTGAGACAAACAGGGTTAAGTGCCCTACCAAGGGTCACACATCAAGTAAGTGCTTGAAGCCACATTTGAACTCAGGTCTTCCTGACTCCGGACTTGGTGCTCTATCCATGGTACAACTTAGCCGCCCTAGGTTATTCTAGGAGACCTACTATCCTTCAGTTGTTTTCTGTATCCTGTCTTCAAAAATTATATTCTTTGCTTCCACGTAGAGAATGTTTTCTTTTAACATTATTGCTTTTTGTACCTGTTCTTTGTAGTTGGCCTTCAATTTTGTGCATTTACACAAAAAATCAATTTTTTTTTCTTTTTTGCTTATTTAGTGAGCCTTGTCACCATTCATTTAAGTTTTTCTATTCTGCCAATTATTTTATTAAATAGGCTATAAATTCTGCTTTCACAATTCTTATTTCTCTTTTGAATAATTCCAAATTATTGTGATAGTTCCATTTTCTCTTGGGAATCCACAAATCCCTATGTCTCATCAGCTGTTTATTTTCTTTCATCTTGCAATATTTTTTCACAGATACCTGGACTATTTTAGCTGATCTGGAGACCATATTTCTTTCTGTTATTGCTGCCCTTTTGTTGTTTTATCTGCTTATGGTAGAGGTCTTTTTTGACCATCACCTCCCTCAGTATGCTCTCCTATCTATTAGCCCCTTCCCATTTCTTCTCCTTTACCTTTACTACTTCTTCCCTCCCTTTATCCACACTCACTTTTCTTTCCCCTTTTCCCTCCCACTGCCTATAGGGCAAGTTAGATTTCTATGCCTAACTGATTATGTTCTTTCCTTCTAGAGCCAAATCTGAGGAGAGTAAGGTTCAAACAATGCTATTCTCCCTCCCTTCTTTCCCTCTACTGTAATAGATTTTTGTTCCTTTGCCTGTAACATAATTTACCCTTGTCTGCCTCGTCCTTTCCTTTTCTTCCAGTACAATTACTTAATTAGATCCAATTAATCCACTTACTTAGATCCATTTACCCCACTTAATTAGATTTTTTTTATCATCACAGCAAAGTAAACTTATACCCACCCCCTCTGTCTATGTATATCCTTTTAAAATGGTGTAATAACAACACAGTTCTCAAGAGTTACAAGTGCCATCTTTCATTGTAGGGAATGTAAACAATTTGCCCTTATTAATGACATGTTGTTCTTGTTTTTTCTGTCCTGTTTACCTTTTTATGTCACTCTTGAGTCTTGTATTCAAAAAACAAATTTTTTGTTGAGCTCTGGTCTTTTTATCAGGAAGGTTTGGAAGTCCCCTATGTTGTTAAATTTCCATCTTCTCCCCTGAAAGAGTGTGTTCATTTTCATTGGGTAGTTGATCCTTGGTTGTAATCCAAGCTCCTTCTCCTTACAGAATATCATGTTCCTTGCCCTACAGTATTTTAATGTAGAAGCTGCAATATCCTGTGTAATTCTGACTGTGGTTCCTTGATATTTAAGTTTATTTCCTTCTGGTTGCTTGCATTGTTTTCTCTATAACCTGGTAATTTGGGAATTTTGCTACTATATTCCTCTGTGTTTTCAATTCGGGATCTCTTTCAGGAGATGATTGGTGGATTCTTTATATGGCTATTTTACCCTCTAGTTCTAGGACCTCAGAGCAGTTTTCCTTAATGATTTCCTGAAAGGTGCTGTGCAGGCTCTTTTTTTCATCATGGTTTTCAGGTAGGCCAAAACTTTTTAAATTGTCTCTCATAGATCTATTTTCCAAATCAGTTGTTTTACCAATGAGGTATTTTAAATTTTCCACTTTTTTTTCATTCTTTTGTTTCTGTTTGACTGATTCTTGCTCTCTCATAGAGACATTAGCTTCTACTTGCCCAATTCTAATTTTTTTTTAATTTTTAGGCAATTGGGATTAAGTGACTTGCCCAGGGTCACACAGCTAGTAAGTGTCAAGTGTTTGATCTAAGGCCAGATTTGAACTCAGGTACTCCTGACTTCAGGGCTAGTGCTCTATCCACTGCACCACCTAGCTGCCCCCCATTTCTAATTTTTTAACAAATTGTTTTCTTCTATTAGATTTTGCATCTCATTTTCCATTTGGCCCATTTTACTTTTTAAGGAGTTCTCCTCAGTGAGCTTTTGTGCCTACTTTTCCATTTGACCAGTTGTATTTTTTAAGGACTTGTTTTCCACAGTTAATTTTTTTCCTTCCGTTTCCAAGCTATTGACTCTCTCTTGTCTACCTCTCATTTATTTTCCCAGTTTTTCTTCTACTTCTCTTATTTGACTTTTAAAATCCTTCTTTTTTTAATTTTTTTAATTTTTTTTATTTCTTAATATGAATTTATTTATTTTTAGTTTTCAATATTCACTTCCACAAGTTTTTGAGCTCCAAATTTCTCACCCCTCCCCCCACCCCAAGATGGCATGCATTCTGAATACCCCTTCCCCTGGTCTCCCTTCTCTTCTATCTCTCCCCCTCCCTTCTCTTATCCCCTTCCCCTTCTATTTTCCTGTAGAGCAGGATAGACTTCTGAACCTCATTTCCTGTATTTCTTATTTCCCAATTGCATGTGAAAACATTTTTTAAAAACATGTGTTTTTAAAATTTTGAGTTCCAAATTTTCTCCCTTCCTCCTTCCCCACCCATCCTCATTGAAAAGGCAAGCAACTCAATGTAGGTTGTACATGTGCAGTTATGCAAAACACTTCTTTAGTAGACATGTTGTAAAAAACTAACTCTATTTCCCTTAATCCTGTCCTGCCCTCCCATTTATTCTATTCTTTCTTTTGATCCTGTCCCTCCTCAGAAGTATTTGCTTCTGATTACCCTCTTTCCCAATCTGCCCTCCTCTCTGTCAGGCCCCTGCTCTCTTGTCCCCTTCTCCCCTATTTTCCTGCAGGGTAAGATAGATTTCCATATCCAATTGAATGTGTATGTTATTCTCTCCTTAAGCCAAATCCTATGAGAATAAGATTCCCTCATTCCCTCTCACCTTCCCCTGTTTCCCCTCCACTGTGAGAGACTTTTCTTTTCTGTTTTTTTTTGTGTGTGAGATAATTTACCCCTTCTACCTCTCCCTTTCTTCTCCCAGTATCATCCTCTCTCATCCCTTAATTTTATTCTCCAGATATGACCCCTTAATCTTCAACTCACCCTGTGCCCTCTATCTATCTATATATACATACATAGAATTTTTTTCCTTCAACTACCCTAATACTGACAAAGTTCTCATGAGTTACAAATATCATCTTTCTATGCAGGAATGTAAACAGTTCAATCTTAATAAGTCTCTTATGATTTCTCTTTCCTGTTTACCTCTTCATGTTCCACTGGAGTCCTGTATTTGAAAGTCAAATTTTCTGTTTAGCTCTGGTCTTTTCATTAAGAATGCTTGAAAGTCCCCTATTTCACTGAATGACCATTTTTCCCCTGAAGGATTATACTCAGTTTTGCTGGGTAGGTGATTCTTGGTTGTAATCCTAGCTCCTTTGCCCTCTGGAATATTATATTCCATGCCCTGTGGTCCTTTAATGTAGAAGCTGCTAAATCTTGTGTTATCCTGATTGTGTTTCCACAGTACTTGAATTGTTTCCTTCTGGCAGCTTGTAATATTTTCTCCTTGACCTGGGAACTCTGGAATTTGGCTACAATATTCCTAGGAGTTTTCCTTTGAGGATCTTTTTCAGGGGGAGATCGGTGGATTCTTTCAATTTCTATTTTGCCCTCTGGTTCTAAAATATCAGGGCAGTTTTCCTTGATAATTTCTTGAAAGATGATGTCTAGGCTTTTTTTTTGATCATGGCTTTCAGATAGTCCAATCATTTTTAAATTCTCTCTCCTGGATCTATTTTCCAGGTCAGTTGTTTTTCCCATGAGATATTTCACATTGTTTTCTAATTTTTCATTCTTTTGGATTTGTTTTACTGTGTCTTGATTTCTCATAAAGTCACTGTCTTCCAATTGCTCTATTCTAATTTTTAAGGAAGTATTTTCTTCAGTAATCTTTTGGACTTCCTTTTCCATTTGGCCAATTTTTCTTTTTAGGTCATTTTTCTCCTCATTGGCTTTTTGGACCTCTTTTGCCATTTGGGTTAGGCTGCCTTTTAAAGTGTTATTTTCTTCAGTATTTTTGGGGGTCTCCTTTTTAAAATCCTTCTTGAGCTCTTCCAAGAAGGCTTTTTGGGCTTCAGACCAGTTCATATTCACTTTTGAAATTTTGGATATGGGTTTATTAACAATGTTGTCCTCTTTTGAATTTCTGCCTTGATCTTTCCTCTCCCCATAATAAGAATCTATGGTCATTGTATGTTTCGTTTTGCTCATGGTGTTTGTTTATTTCCTGAACTTTTTTAAAAAATGAGCTGTTTTGCTGGGGAGCAGGTGCCACTGACCCAAGCTTCTTATGCTGGGAGCCTGAGGCCTGATCACTGGCTTTGTGTGCTGTGGTCTCAGTGCTGGCATATGGAGGCTGTAGGGTTCTGGCAGCTTACCTGAGGTTGGGCTGGAATCAGCAACACTGGAGCTCTAGGGGGATGGGTGGGGAGTCTGGCCCCTGGAGGATGCCTGCTCCCGAGGGTCTTTTGCTCCTTTCTTTGGATCCTGCTCACCCAGGCCTTGCACTCCTTTCTTTGGCTCCTCTTCACCTGGGGCTTGCAGGTGGATATTTCACTGCTGCAGGGTGTTTCTATGCCTGGAGATTTCCCTCTCGGAGATGTGTTTCCCTGAGTTTTGCAGAAGCACTGTGAGACCTAGGTGCTAGAGAATGCCATGGAACATGGTGGTTTTCTGAGCCAGTTTCCACGGATTCTCCTCCCTGTACTGAGGTCCCATTTTTCTGCTGCTTCAGCTGTTCCATGGATTTTCCTGGGGTGATACTTTCTAGACTTTCAGAGTTAAATAAGGGAGAGTGAGAGCAACTTAGTTCTTGCTCTGCTATCTTGGCTTCTGGAAGCGGCAGATGAATTGATAAGTATTTAACTCAATTTTCTTCCTTCTGAGATCTTTTGGTTCAAGCATTTCCCCCCTTATAATACCTTATTCTACTTACTGACTCCTTAACCTTTATTGGTGGTTTCCTTGGGGGCTTGACTTCAAAGTCATCTTGTCTTCCTACCACATTGGACAATTCATGTTTCACTGGACTCAGTCTCTGCCCCAAGTATCTTTAGGGTAGACTGAACTGGCCCCAGATAGATTTTGGGCTGTTTTCCTCCAGCATAGCGGAGTGGCCCCCTCCACACACACAACCAATACTGGCTCCATTTCCTTCTCTTCCTCAGACCTCTGCTGAGCACACAGCATTGATACACAACTGTTTCAGCCAGGGTAAGATTTGCCTTTAAATTTTCCACAGAGCTTGAGGCATACAGGGCAAGAGTTGAATTCTATTGTCTTGGGGGCATCTTTACTGAAGAGTGGTGTATAGCAGGGGAAAGTGTATGAATAAGCAAGTTAGGGATTTGATATTTGGTTCTCTATTGTTATTGGTATAGTACAGGGGATAAGAAAACTTCAGAGTCTTTGCCAGGGTCCTAGGTGTCATGGATGATCTCAAATCAGATGTTTCCCTAGCTGTCTATTGGGGTATTGCCAGTTTTCTCTTCTTGGGACCAGGACCATAAGACTGGACTGGTTTTGACCCTAGATGAAGTTAGTAGTGATGCCCACTGTCTGGTCATGTATAGGGAGAAATGGAGAGTCTTCTCTATAGGCTTCATTGTCCTTTTAGTGTGTTTTCTTATCGATTTCATTTTCTTTTTCCAAGTGGCATTTCAGTGCATTTTATCTACCTGGGCCAGGAGTATGGGACACTTGGTTTATATACTGTCAACAATGGGAAAGCTCTTTTGGGGAATACTGGAGTACTAGGCAGGAGTTTTATAAAGCGGAGAAAATAATTCAGCCTTTTATTCTACAGAAGGTAGAAGACCTATTCTTTTGTTTCATTGAATAGTTTTTGGTTTCCTCATGGAAAATCTTAAGAAAATTATTACTTTCAGTATTTTTTTCTCCCATTGGGCCTTTATTATGTTCTGACTTGATTTCACCCCTCCTGTACTGTTCTTTCTAGCTAGGGTGCACTTCCCTTCTCTGGGCCTCAGTTTCTTCATCTATTAAGCAAAATGGTTGGACTCTAAGGGCTTGGATTGGGGACATACATGCTCTTGTAGCTAAAACAAGAATTCACCAAAGGGGAGCCAGGGAAAACATTACTAACTTTTAGACATTTGTACTTTCAAATTCCCTTTGACCTTTATCACATCTAATTCTCTTTATTTCTCCTATATGTGTAGTGCGTCATATTTTCATATCTTTATAACTTTCTGTATATTTTTTTTTCATTTTTCTTCTTCATGTTTCTCTTTTTTATATACATTTCTGTTGTCTCATTTCCTCCTTCCTCTGAAGTTTAGTAATCTTCAGTTCTAGGAAGAATAGTTGAATGAGGAAAAGTAAAATCTCTCCAGTTCTCTATTCCTAGAATTAGGGGGCAGATTGTGGAGTGAATTTAGGGTAGGGAGGGTCTTCAGTTGATGTTGAGAAAATTCTTCAAGAAGTCTCCATAACTACTCCCTGAACCCAATTGTTCCAACTTTCTTTAGGAGGATATAGTTACAAATACATGATGGAAGTGTGTAAAAGTCTAGTCCTCTATGTCCCTTCAATTTTCACCTGGATCAAACTCCCTTTTTTATTCTATGGGTTGCTTCCTCTCTGATTGACTCTTCTGTTCCCCTCTTCCCCAGTGGTGGAATCCTGAGGAGCAGGTATGGTTAGTGATATTAGCAGCCCCTCTTCCCCATTTGTGTGACCTGCATTCCCAACACAGATAGGGTAGGATGTGCTTCCCCACATCTAGACTCTTGGCAGATGATGATAATGATAGTGGTTGGGGAGGAATTTGGTCATTTATACTTTTCTTTCCTGCCTGACCTCAACTTTATGAAAGAAAGTTGAAGTTGCCTAATTATTTTCCAGAATAAAATAAAGATTATCATTGAACAAAAAAGGACAACTATGTATCACAGTGGATACAGCACCAGGCCTGGAGAAGGAAATAGGAAACTACTCCAATATCTTTGCCAAGAAAACCCCAAATAGAGTCACAAAGTATTAGAAATGACTGCACAACAACAATTTGAAGTGATGTGGATTATCTATAGTTAATTCTTTACATTGTTATTCATTAGAGTTCTTCATTTCCTAATCTGTGAAGGCAGCTGAAAATTGCTTTAATTCTTACATATAGCTCCTGTTTTGGAGTGGTTTGAAAGATCATGAGGATCTAATAAAATGTCTAGTCTTCCATTTAGCCATGTTCACAAGTAGTTTTCTATAGCAGACATTTTAGGTCATCCAATTGAATAGGAAGTATATTGCAGAAAATGGAAGACCTTGTTCTGTTAGTTTGTTGATTGTAGAATAACATTTTACTTAGTAAAATAAATGGAGTCTTAAAGGTTCTCCTCTAACAAAGTGCCTCCAATGCATACAATGAGAGCTTACAATAGGTCTTGAAGCAACCACATTGAAATTTGTTCAAAGCCACTCTGACTGTCAAGATCAATTAAGAAATAAAACAGGTAAACATAGTCCTGACAAAAGCACTCTGAAGAGTCATGGAAGATGTTGTGAGAAAGGCATTGTATATATTTTTAAGTGGTATAAAATGTGAGATATAGCTGTTGTTAATGGTATATCCTGTGAAAAGTTCAGATGTAAGAGTGATTCCTTCTAGATGCTGAGGTCCTCTATAGGCTCCTGTTTTCTGATGACTCAGTACATCCAGCCCTAGAAAAATGAACTGTTTCTTTCATGATATCCATAGCAACTCAAATGAGATTGGCTAAGCAATCCACACAGGGGAAGCCAAGTGAATGAAAAATGTGTGTTGTCTGGATTATGGTATAAGCACCTGGGTCAGTACATGGCACACAGAAGGTATCTAATAAAAAGTGTGTTGAATTAATTTGTTGGAGTGAATTGAAATTGATCCCATTCTGCAAACTAAAAAAGACTCATATATTTCTTCCAAACATTTTAACCTTTGAATGATGTTAGAGAACATGTTTAGATGACTAGCCCATTGAACAGGTTCATCAGTTCATACATTTTGTACAGCCATTGCAAATGAACAATAAGTGGGATCTAGTTGAATAGAAAGAAGAGAGTAAACTGGATTATATTTAGGAAATTGCACAGAAAACAGGCCATTTCTAAGTTGCTTCTTAACAACAACATCAAAATTTTTCTTTTAAATATGAATATTCTTTCAATGATGTTATGTGTCTATGAATCATGGAACACAAGATTATTATAAGAGTAAAAATCAATGGAGAAAAGCTAAAGGGGAAACATATTATGGAGCTTACCACATAATAATGGTAACATGACATATTCATAAAAAATACAAAATAATGCCTGATGCATATATAAAAAGACTTGAAAACAAAGTTTAATGTGAGGTCTGTTTGGCGTAGGGAAAGCTCATTGCAAATATTATTAAAACAAAGAGAATTTATTTTATATATTCAGGAGTCCCAAGCTTCAAACTATCTATACTTTTAGAATCCCTTCAAATCTATCCAAAGGCTTAGCATCATTATGCTATTTCTATTCTTTTCTCATGTCAAAAATGAATGTTCTGTAAAAGAAGCTAATGCAAAAAATAGGAAAAAAAAATCAGCCACACTAAAGTAAAGGAAATGATCCACTGAAGGCATATTGCACCAGGAGGGAAAAAATCTAACTAATACTCTATTTATCTGTGACATTTTTTTCTCTATTGAGTCTCTATATACTAGAGTTCTCAGAAGATTTCATGTAATATCCAATATAATTACAGTCACTTTATGTAAGTGCTATGGAAATTCAGTAGGGATTCACCAAGGAATCAGAGTATTCCTCATGTAATAGATCAGTATGTGTTATCATAGAAGCCATTTTTCACAGTTTAATTTACAGATTGAAATATAGACTTTAAATTAAATGTGTTACAGACTAAAATGTTGATTAGAAGCCTTATCCATAATTAAAAATTGACTTCGTGAGATAACACTGAATACAGTTTTATGTATGGTTCCTGGGTAGTAAATACAACTTAAGAGAACCTCCCCTACCACAAGACACACACACACACACACACACACACACACACACACACACACACACACCCAGGAGAAGTACATTATGTAACAGATAATGAACCTGCTTACTAAAGAGGAAGGGCCTTGTTTTCAATTAAAATAAGACAATTATATGAACTAGTGAAATGTATACAGAGTAGAGGAATTTTTAAGCTATAATCAAAAAAAATCCATATGGAAGCGCAGGTAAAATTTAAGTTACTTGAGAATAGTTACTATTTTTTTCCTTTGTATCCCAGCACCTGGTTCAGTTCCTGGCAAATAATAGGTGTCTAATAAAAATGTGTTGAATGAATTTGTTGGATTGAGTTAAGGAAATTGGTCCCATTTTGCAAATTAGAAGGCTTGTATATTTCTTACATAAACATTTTAACTTTTGGGTGCTACAACTAACTGAATCTAAACAGACAACATGTTTAGAATGCAACCATTTTTCCTTTCTCAATCATATCCTTCTGTCCTTTAAAGTGTACTTACTGTGTAGCTCTTCATAGATTAAAAAACAAATCCCTTGATGGGTAGATTCTTGACTGATTCTTTGGTCCAGAGATCTTATTCCAAGTCATATAGACCAAGGATGCCAAAGACAGAAAAAAAGACCCTATATTTACTGCAGTACTTTTTGTAGTAGCAAAGAACTAGAAATAAAGTAGATACACATCGATTATGCAATGACTAGTTAAATTGTGGAAGATCAATGTGATTGATTGTACTGTGCTGTTAGAAATGATGGATATAAAAAATCAGGTAAACAGGAAGAATTCTATGAACCTCTACAAACTGAAATAAGCAAAGCTAGGAAAACAATATAGATAGTGACTACAACACGAAAATGGAAAAAAGAAAAACTCAACTGAACAATGTATAAAACTTATCGTCAAAGAAGAGATAAGAAAAGGGCCCTCCATCTCTTGATTATATGGGGTAAGACACTATGGGTTTGTAAATTTTCATATGTTGTCAGACTCTGTGTGTTTTTTCTTCTTTCTTTTTTCTTCTTTTTTTTTAAAAAAAAGATGATAGGTCTCTGGAGAGGGCACATGGAAATGAAGGAAATATAAACAAAATATCAACAAAATTTAAATATATTTTGCTATGCATTTATAAATAATCTCTCTAGCTCTGTGACAAAGTCACTTCTCTCTTCATTGTTATTTTGTTATCTCTAAAATGGGGACAATAATACATAACTCACATAAGAGCAGTATTATGAGAGTAGCTCTTTGAAAACCATAAAGCACTACATAATTGTGAGTTATTGCTATGAATAGAATTTAATTGTTCAAAAGGCTTTTTCCCCCAATTAAACATCACTAAGTGTAGGCTGCCAGAGCACCAAGAAGTAGGGAGAAGTAGAGTGAAAGTAGGTTGCTTGGTAAATTGCTGTCTTCACCTTAGTGATCATATATCCCCTCTAGCCCAAGCCAGCTTAACTGCAGAAATCATTAAATTAAAATAGCTATATATACTGTACCTATCAATAGCCGCAGGCCCAGCTAATCAAATGCACTGCACATTTCATGCAATTCCACACAATTATCAAACTCAGAGGGATGTAAATAACAGAGTGAGCCAGAGGGACAAGGTAAGAGGAGGTATAGCAGGAGGAGGGCTTCTAAGGTCAAAGAAGAGTCCTCTGTTTTTCTTTGCTTCTCTGAATCACATAGAAATCTGCCAACTGCATTGAGCTGCTACCCTTTATCATGTTGATTTATATAATGGTACAAATCAATGAGAAGCATTTAATGGCTCAGGACAATTCTGAATAGCATTTTTACATATTCAAGATAAAATGACCTTTTTAGGAAAACAGAACTAAAAATATTCAGGATATCTAATGATTTAATCTAGTGCAAGGGGCTTGCCATCATCCATAAGGAAGAGAAGGAGAAGTACACCAACCAGGATGTATGCCAAAAAGAAGTTATCCCATACAGAAGGGATCAAGCAGACTATGCAGGAGAGAAACAGGAAAGAGAAATATCTTCCTGATGTAGAGTCAATGAACGACATGAGAGGAAACAGATGCCAGATGGAGACATGAAATTGCACATAGAATTGAAGAGAGGTCTGTGCTACATCTTTATAATCCCTGGAGAGGAAGCAGGTGGTAGATCAGTTGTCAAAGCTCACGAAGAACTGGGGAGAGGCTTGTGATTCATCTCTTCGGCCTCTGGAGCAAAGGAACTGGTGCTAGATAAAAAGCTGAGTTTCTTGTGGACCTGGAAAGCTATCTTTGCTAAAGATTATCATACCCAATTGTTCCCTAGAGGGCAGGAGGTTCCTCCAGGTGTATACATTTAACTCAATGAAAGAGGGATAACACACTGAAGCGGAGGAAGATAGTATATTGAAGAACCATAGAACCAAGAACTAGAGGTGGGGCTAGAATCAAGAAGCAAGGAGGCTTCAAGAATGAGTAAAACAGTATTTTCTCATCTACTGCTAGACTGAGCTTCATATCCTCTGTAGATCAGAGAGACTGTTATTGATTTATTTTTTTTAAGTAATTTTAGTGGTGGGGGAACATTAACCAGCAGAGGAATCAGGAATGATCTCTTTTAATGAGGTTATTTTTTTTTCTTTTTGGTGAGGCAATCAGGTTTAAGTGACTTGCCCAGGGTCACACAGCCAGCGAGTGTCAAGTGTCTGAGGCTGGATTTGAACTCGGGTCCTCCCGACTCCCAGGCTGGAGTTAAATCTCTAGTTCTCCCAAGCCACATAGGGTAGTATTATAATTTGGAAGGATGGTATAGGTCTCTATAAAAAGTTTTATTTATTATTAAGAAACTGGAAAAATATATAAACTGATGATACTGAGTGAAATGAGCAGAACTAGGAGAACATTGTACACAGTAACAGCCACATTGTGTGATGACTGACTTTGAAGACTTGGCTCTTCTCAGCAATACAAGGATCTAAAAGAACTCCAAAAATTCATGAATGAAAATGCTATCCACATCCAGAGAAAGAACTATGGAGTCTGAATGAATATGGAAGCACACAATTTTCTCTCCTTCCCTTCTGTTGTTTCGTTTTGTTGCTTCATTCTCATGGCTTCTCCCAACAATCTAAGAGATTTCAACTGGAAATCAGATAAAAGGGGGTCATGGCCTTTAAGGGCAGTGGTAAATGTATAGTAATATGTAGTTCATGTAATTTGCACTGATAAAACCATATCTTTTTCTGATGTTAAAGTGTTAGGGTTAAGGGTATAGAGGTTGCTTCTGTTCCTAGATCTCTTGTACTTACTTGCCCATTTGGGCTATTCAGCAGTTAGTTTCAGAGGGGGTAAGGATGGTGGGACCTTTTTCCACAGGGGTTGCTCCCCTTAATCATGGTTGCAGGGGCAGAGTTTAAAGAGGAGTCAGTGATTTCAGGGGCAATCTTATTCATTCTCAGAGATCATCAAGGTGCTGGGCCTTTATCATCAGGGTCTTAGAAGAAGTGATTATAGTAGGGGTAGCTTGATTTGCTTGACATCCTGTCTCTGTTAAAGTGTCTTACCACTATATGTCGTCTATTCATGAAGCTCTATTCCCCACAAGTACAGTCACTTGAATATAGTACAATGAATAAATAATTTGTGAATTGAAATGATCAGAATTGAAGAGTGAAACTCAGATTTCATTTTGACCCCACAGCAGAACACTAACCATCTACTTCCATCAGCTCAGCTGGAAAGAATATAGATTTTGCATCTGAGTCCATAGCACCCGCTAAGGGAAAGAAAGTCTGTTTCCATTACAATCTGATCAATGCACATATTGATTGCTTGATCAATAAAAGTAACTAAGTTGGAAAAATTTAAGAAGCTTGTGATGTGGCCAAAAGTCTAAAGTGAAATGATTTAACTGAAGATGGATTGTTCTGTGGTTTCTGCCACACAATAGCACCATGATTGAGAAGAGTGAGATGTGGATTTATGATGATGTATGTAGGTTCGTACCTTTCTTTTTCACTGGATACAATAGAATGCTTCTCTGAATTCAGATTGGTCTCCATTTTTGGTTTGATTTATTATCATTATGTGATAACTAAGAAAACTTCTGCTCCTTTGTAGAATCAGATCCAGACTGGATTTCAGGAGTCACCTGTGAAGTGCCTCTTTCTAGACCAGGGCATGTTAAACTTTTTCCACTCACCTTTCAACAACATTCATTGGCATTGCATGGCCTGAGGGCATGCAAAGTGCAAAGGTATGCTTTGTGTTCAAAACCAAGGCTGCAGTGAAGTTACCTGATGTAACACGGGCAAGCACTGACAGAAATATCTAGGATTCATTACACGTTTGATTTTGAATCATGGTCCTTGTGCATTCAGAAACCTTTTACTGTTGCTGAATTTTTCGTGACCTCATATGGGGTCACCACCCACAGTTTAAGAAGGGCTGTCTAGACCATAGTATCCAATGCCTTAAGGCTAGCAAAGGGAAAGTTAGCAAAAGTTTCTAAGACTACAGGAACCCAATCAATTCTAATGATCTCTGACTGTGATGTGGACTGATCTCCTACCTCCTGCTGATTTAGTTGTGGAACTGGCCCCAGACTCTAATGAACTCTCTTTTAAATATCCCCCCCACCTTTTTTTTTTCAAAACTGACACCTTGCTTGCCTATTTTGCTGGGACTCCTATTTCTAGTTCTAGAGCTCAAAGAGAATAGGCCCTATAACGTATATTGTTGGGCATCAACAAATATCTCCTAGTTGTTCCTAGTGGTTTTTACATTTATCATGAGCCACTGACCCATAGAAAATAAATAAAATAAAATCAATTATGGTCAAACACAAGTAAATATCAATGATTTAAATTCCATACATGATACAAGAGTAAGTTTCTGGTTATTGTGTGAATGTCAAAATTACTCCAAGCATGCTACCATCAGCGCATATGAATGAAAAATGTTAATAGACTAAATTAACTAAAAATGGCATAGGTCTATGAGACCAGAAAAACCAGACATATAAGATGAAGTTAATAATATGATGGATCAAGTTTTTAAGGGTTTTCTCCATTCTCAGATTAGACATTTAGGGTAGATATTTAAATTACAGGACCTGTTGGGATGCCTTTCAGTTGTCTCATTGGCAACAACAAAGACAATTGATGATGGGCTATCAAGTACTTCAGCTATTACCCAGGCTGCCCCTAACATAGCTGGACACTCTTCTATAGTTAGATACCATGCTTCACCAGAGTTGGGAGATTACTTTTTGCTTTTATCACAAAAGGGAAGTGCCATAAGTGTTTTTTCAATGTTCTTTCACTGGTCCATTTATGAGATGTCTGATTAATCCATAAGCATAATACTAGAAGCTGTGCAGAATGAATGAATGAATGAATAAGCATTTTTAAATGTTTACCATGCACAAAGCACCATGACAAGGACTGGGGATCTCGATAGGAAAAAAGAAAAAAAATTTGCTTTCAAGAAATTCACTTCTAATGAGGAAGAAAACACTTGGGTTTCATTGGCAAGTCAGTTGAAGAAGTCCTTTGGCCCTTAGTTTGCAGTGGCAAAGCAAATAGGAATGCATCTTCTTTAATGTCATTTCCACTGATCAAATCACATCCATTCCTGAAGATGAACCACTTGATAGAAGACTATCCAGCAAATGTGGCATTGTAATGTTTTGGAGTTTTGAGCCCTCAAATTAACTTCAACGTTGTGGGGCAGCTAGGTGGCGCAGTGGATAGAGCACCAACCCTGAAGTCAGGAGGACCTGGGGTCCAATTTGGTCTCAGATACATAACACTCACTAGCTGTGTGATCCTAGGCAGGTCACTTAACCCTATCACCTAGTGAAGAAAAAAAAAAAAAGAACAATGTTTTGCACTTTCTTCCCAAACCATTTTCTCACCAGACTTCCTGCTTCCAAAACCCTAACCATGCCATGGACAAATTGACTCTTCCAGCATCATAATTCTCATCCTTGTATCACAATAGTCTGATTTGTAAATACCTTTCATGTGGCTCATAATGTCACTTTGGATATTCTAGCCATGTTTCACTTTACTCCCCCATCATTTTCTCTCCTTTGCCATAAAGCTTAAACTTCCTCGAGTCTTCTCTAGTGCTACCAGTGCCACCAGAAAAGATGGAACATTCTCCTCTCCATAGCTACATTTACCATCTTTGACTCTCTAAGACAAAAACCTCTCCCTAGACACTACTCGCTTAGAAGTGTTTTCTCTTTCTATTAGACTATAAGTTCCTTTATTTAGGAGACTTTCATCTTTGTTTTTGTATACCCAGTGATTAGCATATACTTGGCATATACTAAATGCTTAATAAATGACCTTTCACATATTTACTTATAAAATATGCACTCACATACTTAGCATTTGATTGTTGGAACTGGGCGTCAACAGTTTTGAAATCAGAGGAGAAAAAGTAAAGCAGAGAGAGACACCATGGACTGTGGAAAGAATACTAGAAGTAGAGCCAAAGGACCATGATTCAGACTCTTCCTATTACTCCATCTGTGACCTTAGAGAAGTCATTGTACCTATCTGTCTATCTATCAGTTATCTCCTCTGTAAGTAAGAGAATTGGACCTAATGACCTCTGAGTTATCCCCTCTGTAGGTAAGGGAGTTGTACCTAATGACCTCCTGAGTTTCCATTCAGTGCTAAATCTGGAATCCTGTAGTTAAGTTGTCTCAAAAGTTCCTTGCATCTCTAAATCTAGGATGCTATGCCTCATTAGAATAAAATGTTTCAATACCTTATGCAGACAAGGATTCCTCTTCCCTACCTGCAATAATGGAGAAACACCTGATAATGCAGTGAACAAATGTATAGTAAAAGCCTTTATGTTTAGAATTTTTTTTAACAAAATGGCTATGGCAATGTGGTCTTTGAGTATATAGCAACTTATATATTGATAAATCCTGAATTAAAAAAAAAAAGATAATTCCTTTGTATGTTAGTTAGAAGTGGCCTGACTTTAGCATGGTTTCTCTTTGGAATTCTGGTCACTTCTATTTATTTTAAATACCTCAAAAATAAGGGTCCTTATCATGAAAGGATATATGCTATTCTCCTCAATCTCCTTTATATTTTATAATAGTTGACCCTTAAATAAAAATACAGTCTGAAATAGGGGATGGAGTTAGTCTCTGAGTAAGGAATATATGGGTCAGGTTCTACCCTTGATACATATGAAGATTATTGATTTATAATTCTTTTAAAAACTATTCATATACTTTTGAAAAATTTTTTTTGGAGAATGGTTTTTTTGGTCACTTTATTTCATATGTACAAATGATAATCATCTTCATCAAAGATATTTGATAAATTATTATTTCCTAATGTATAACTATTTTTTATTTTTCCACCTTCCTGGACTAGTGTGATAGCCTATTGGCTGGTTGCCCTTCCTCAAATCTATCCCATTCTCTATCTTTCATTTAGCTGACAAGTTGATCTTTCTAAAATATAGGTCTGGGAGAGTGGAGCCAAGATGGCAGAGTGAAAGCAGTGACTTGCTTGAGCTCTTCCCCAAACCCCTACAAATACCTATAAAAAATAGATCTAAACAAATTCTAAAGCAGCAGAACCCACCAAAAGACATAGTGAAGCAACTTTCCAGCCCAAGACAACCTGGATGGTTGATCAGAAAGATATATCATGCTGGGCTGGGAGAAGAGCACAGTGCAGTGTGGGGGTGCAGGCCACAGCAAACCTGGAGCAGGCCTTAGAGGACTGAATCACAGGCAGCTGTGGTGGTTTCCAGACATCTCAACCCACGAATGCCAAAGACAACTGAGAAGGTCAGTGGGAAAAGTCTGTTTCTGCGGTGCTGAGAGAGGAGCGTGGGATCTCAGTTCCAGTTCCAGAGCATAGAGTGCAGAGCACAGGCCCTGGGGCAGTGGCTGTGTCCTGAGTTTCTGGCCCACAGACTGAGGGGGAATCCAGTGGCTGATCAGAGGGGGACTGCAGGGATCTCTTTTCCAGTGCTGAGGCAGGAATCTCTTGCTTTGCCCATGCTTGGATCTGGGTCACGGTTCTGGGTGGCATTCCTGGGGCGAGGAGGATGGTGGCGTGGTGGACCTTGTAGTGGCTGTGGAGAGAAAACCTTTCTCACAGTTCCAGGACAGAAAGGAGTGCTTGTGGTCAGTAATAGAACAAAGCACAGGCCAGGAAAGGAGTAAACACCTCATCCCTTATCATACCACCTTGCAAGAACTGAAAAGTTACAGGTCCCTGCAAGTATCTCTGAAAACAGCTGTAGCTTGGGACAGTACATTCGTCACATTAGAAGCAAACTCTTACCTTAACAAAGAGTTTAAAACTCCAGTAATTGTCTGGGATCATGAGTAAACTTCACAAAAAAAAGTCAGACCATACAATCTTTCCTTGGTGACAAAGAAAATTGAAACATACAACCAGAAGACAACAAAATCAAAGCTCCTATATCCAAAGCCTCCAAGAAAAATATGAATGAGTCCCAGGCCTTGGAAGAGCTCAAAAGGGATTTTGAGAAGCAAGTAAGGGAAGTAGAGGAAAAACTGGGAAGAGAAATGAGAGATGCAAGAAAATCATGAAAAACAAGCCAACAGCTTGCTAAAGGAGACCCAAAAAAATACTGAAGAAAATAACACCTTAAAAAATAGCCTAACGCAAATGGCAAAAGAGGTCCAAAAAGCCAATGAGGAGAAGAATGTCCTAAAAAGCAAAATTGGCCAAATGGAAAAGGAAGTCCAAAAGATTACTGAAGAAAATACTTCCTTAAAACTTAGAATAGAGCAATTGGAAGCTAGTGACTTTATGAGAAATCAAGACACTGTAAAACAAATCCAAAAGAATGAAAAAAATAGAAGACAATGTGAAATATCTCATTGGAAAAACAACTGACCTGGAAAATAGATCCAGGAGAGAGAATTTAAAAATTATTGGACTATCTGAAAAAGATCAAAAAAAGAGCCTAGACATCATCTTTCAAGAAATTATCAAGGAAAACTGCCCTGATATTTTAGAACCAGAAGGCAAAATAGAAATTGAAAGAATTCACAGATCTCTTCCTGAAAGAGATCCCCAAAGGAAAACTCCTAGGAATATTGTAGCCAAATTCCAGAGTTCCCAGGTCAAGGAGAAAATATTACAACTGCCAGAAAGAAACAATTCAAGTACTGTGGAAACACAATCAGGATAACACAAGATTTAGCAGCTTCTACATTAAAGGACCACAGGGCATGGAATATATATTCCAGAGGGCAAAGGAGATAGGATTACAACCAAGAATCACCTACCCAGCAAAACTGAGCATAATCCTTCAGGGTAAAAAATTGTCATTCAGTAAAATAGAGGACTTTCGAGCATTCTTGATGAAAAGAGTAGAGCTGAATAGAAAATTTGACTTTCAAATGCAAGACTCAAGTGGAACATGAAGAAGTAAACAGGAAAGATAAATCATAAGAGACTTATTAAGGTTGAATTGTTTACATTCCTGCATGGAAAGATGATATTTATAACTCATGAGACCTTTGTCAGTATTAGGGTAGTTGGAGAAAAAATTATATGTGTGTATATGTATGATAGATGTATGATGTATGATAGATAGATAGATAGATAGATAGATAGATACAGGGCACATTATGAGTTGAAGATGAAGGGGTCATATCTGGAGAATAAAATTAAGGAATGAGAAAGGATTATACTAAGAGAAGGAGAAAGGGAGAGGTAGAATGGGGTAAATTATCTCACAAAAAACAGAAAAGAAAAGGCTCTTACAGTGGAGGGGAAACGGGGGAAGGTGAGAGGGAATGAGTGAATCTTATTCTCATAAGACTCGGCTTATGGAGGGAATAGCATACACATTCAATTGGGTATGGAAATCTGTCTTGCCCTACAGGAAAATAGGGGGAGAAGGGGACAAGAGAGCAGGGGATGATAGAGAAGAGGTCAGATTGGGAAAGGGGGTAATCAGAAGCAAATACTTCTGAGGAGGGACAGGGCAAAAGAAAGAATAGAATAAATGGGGGGGTCAGGATAGGATTAAGGGAAATAGAGTTAGTTTTTCACAACATGTCTACTATGGAAGTGTTTTGCATAACTGCACATGTTAAACCTATATTGAGTTGCTTGCCTTTTCAATGAGGGTGGGTGGGGAGGGAGGAAGAGAGAAAATTTGGAACCCAAAGTTTTAAAAACACATGTTTAAAAAAAGTGTTTTCACATGCAACTGGGAAATAAGAAATATAGGAAATGGGGTACAGAAGTCTATCCTGCCCTACAGGAAAATAGAAGGGAAAGGGGATAAGAGAAGAGGAGGGAGAGATAGAAGAAAAGGCAGACTAGGGGAAGAGGTATTTAGAGTGCATGCCATCTTGGGGTGGGGGTAGGGGTGAGATGGGGTGAAAATTTGAAACTCAAAATCTTGTGGAAGTAAATGTTGAAAACTAAAAATAAATAAATTTATATAAAGAAATAAAATGTAGGTCTGGCCATGTAAGCTCCAAGTCCCATTCAATAAACTCCAGTGAGTTCCTATAACCTATAACAAATTTCCCTGTTGTCTTGTAAAGCCCTTCATAACCTTTCACTTTCCTACTTTTCAAGTCTTCTCATACCTTTCTCCCCTAGCATACTATACAAAATAGTGACACTGAGCTCCTTGTGTTTCCTCATGCATGACTCTATCTCACAGCTCTGAAGACTTTCACTGCCTATCCTCAATTGCTGGAACATTCTCCCTTATCTCTATTTCCTTATTTCTCTGGCTTCTTTCAAGTCTCAGTTAAAGACCTACCTTATGCACAAAGCCTTTCCCAGCTCCTCTTCATCATTGTGCTTTCCTCTGAAACTACCCCCAATTCATACTGTGACATATGAAAAGTTTGAAAGACAAAGTTTTGAGGCAATTAATCATTTAATTAATCATGCTAGCAGATTATTAATGAAAGGGGCCAGTGGCACTCTCAAATGACAAAAGTCCCTCATGGAATCCGTTCAACACTTACATGCCCTTGGAAGAGAAAGTGTTTCTGAGGGTGGTAATCAACTCTGGTTCGGTAAAAATTAATAAGAAGAATGAATATTATAATGAGAAGTGGACCTATTCTAATGAGGATTTGGGGAATGTGACTTTGATTATGTCATTTGCTTTCAGATCACCCCCAGACTTGGGCAACCTAGACAAAATATCTCTCCCTACCCAAGCCTGAGTAGAACATTAGATTAAATTCCTTGTAAAGTTCTCTAGTTGGATATGGCAACAACCCCACCTAGATAAGATGATCTAGGTGGGATCATTTTTTGCTCAAGGATGGAGACTTCCTTAAAAAGGAAATAACCCTGGGTCTCCCCAATAATTGGTTATTTAATAATTGTTTCTCTCATTACTGTATATATCATGTTTGTACATTGTTGATTGCATGCTCTCTCCCCATTTAGACAATGAATTCTTTAAGAATAGGAACTGTTCCTCGACTTTATTTATATCTCTACTACTTAGCGTAGTACCTGGTACATAGTGGTTGCTTAATTAACGGTGACTTACTGACAACATTGATTTTATTTGTACAAAATACTTTCAATTTCATGTGATCAAAAATGTCTGTTTTATATTTTATGATTTTAGCTAATAATTCTCCTTATAAGAAAGAGGCAATTTAAAAATAGATCATTTTGATTATATGAAACTGAACAGCTTTTGCACAAACAAAATTAGTGCATCTAGTATAATAACACAAATAGTTTTCTGTAGGAAAAATATTTGTTTCTAATAATTCTGGTAAGTGTTTGATGTTCAAGATATAAAAACAACTGACAGATTATATACATATGTATACAAAGATAAAAAAGAAGATAGATAAGATAAGAAGAGAGTCTCCATAGATATCAAAATATCTCTAGCAACAGTTTTTGTGGTAGCAAAGAAATGAAAACAAAATAGATGTCCATCAATTGGGAAGTGGATAAATAAATTGTGTTATATGGAATAATAAGATGTTATCGCAGTGTGAGAGACAACAAGCACGATGAATAAAAAGGAACAAGAGAAGACATGAAATAATGCAAAGTGAAATAAGTGGACCCAAAAAAATAATATACACAATTATTACAATAATGGAAAGAGCAAACACAAAGCAATCAAAACTTCATATTGGGAAATTATAAAGAACAACCTTATCTGCAGAGAAAGGATATGGAAAGGAACCTCACCATGCAGCTTTGTAGAGACTGGAAGTCTACTGATGTGGAAGATTGCATATAATGTCATTTTTTTACTTTGTGTTGATTTGGTTTTAATTTTTTCTAATCCTCTTTTTATTTATCTCTTTAAATTCTTTGCTAAGAGTTAATTGTCTGGGAGGAGGTAAGGGAGATAGATGGGAGAAAGATAAACAAATTAGAAACAAAAGATATAAATAAAAATACATTATTTAAAAGTATTTTTATAATCTTGAAAGATCTCATTTTTTGAAATGAAGTGATATTTATACATATACACATATGCACATATATGCATTGAATATTCTAAATGCACATGCCATATAGATGTGTAATTATAGACTATTAACAACTATATAAAATAAGGTTTTAAATCATTAATAAGAGAACTGCAGATCAAAACAACCCTGAAGTTTTACCCTATATCCAGAAAATTTGCTTAGATAACAAAAAGAAGGAATAATCAATATTGGAGGGGTTGCAGGAAAGTAGGAACACTAGTCCATTGTTGGTGGAGTTGTGTGATTCACAGCCATTTTGGAAGGCAATTTGGAATTATATAATTAATGTGTATAAAATGTCATTATCCTTTACCCAGAGATCCTACTTTTGGATTCATATTCCAATGGGGGCTTTGATAAGAAGAAAATCCCCATATACTTCAAAGTATTTATAACAATCATGTTGCAGCAGCAATAAATTGGAAACAAAGTATCAATTGAGGAATGACTAAACAAATTGTGGCACATGAATGTAACGGAATACTATTGTGGTTTAAGAAACAATGAATATGATGAATAGAGAGAAGCATTGAAAGACTTACAAGATCTGATGCACAATGAAGTAAGCAGAGTCAAGAAAACATTACACACAATGAAAATAATATGTAAATGCAGGAAAGTGCAAAGTAATCAAAAATGAAAGTAGCAAAATTGTAAATAACAAGTATGTCACCTAAGAAGGGAAATGAGAAGACAGTCTCTCTCCATTCTTTTGCAGAGGTGGGAGGTCCACAGGCATGGTGAATTGTATATTTTCTGACTATTGCAATATATTGGTCAGTTTGCTGATTTTTTTCCTCTTCATTTTTTCTATTTTTATTCTTTAAAGATGTAATTTATTTATGGGATGGATTTTCTGGAAGGGAGCAGGAAAGAAATATTGGAATTCTGGTGATATAAAAATAAAACATAAGAAAAAAATTTTAAAGCAAATGTGATATATACATATATATATATATATATATATATATATATGTATGTATGTATGTATACATCCTAAATATATTACTTAAATTAATGTACGTATTTAATACTATACTCATCACATTACCAAATAGTTACTTTATGGAACTAGAAATAATAATTATAAAAACTTTCAGTTATAGGAATGGAATATTTATAAACTCAAGGGAACTAATAATAAAAGTAGAAATGAAATGGGAGAATTACTTTTGAATTTGAAACTATTATAGAGCATCAATAATAAGAAATGTTTGATAGTGGCTAAAAATTAAAAAGTAGATCAGTGAAACAGACTAGAGAAGCAAGAAAAATCATTCTCCTACCCAGTGTTTGATAAGCCCAAGTACTACCAACCTAACAAACTACTTATTGAAGAACTTCCTTTTTGAGAAGAACTTTTAGGAAAACTGGAAAGTAGTTGGAAGTAGTATGATGGTGGTAGGGAGATTTAGACCAACACCTTACATTGCATGCCACAATCAAGTTTAAATATATATATAACATATATGCATAGTGTACATATACATACATGTACTTGCCATGTATACATTCAGAATTATATACCTATATAGAATATATACACATTTATAGTTATCTATTTATATATGACTTTTTTACCTCAGACTTATGAAGGATGGATAGATAAAACCCCCTCACTCAGAGCAGAAAGAAGATGCAGATAGAGACAGCTAATTGCCAAAATAAATAGCAACCTCTGCCTCCAAAGGAAGTCTATTAACTTCTCTGTTTAGCCTTATCTGACCTATTTATTATTGGTACACTGTCTTTAACTACTCTGGATTGAAGAATCCATGTCCCTTTGCCTACATTAGTATAAACTGCAGAAAATCTAAAATGTGTGGGTTATAGAGGGAACAAGTAACTATTGCCTATATAGAGTCAAACTTCTGGGGACACTTGTGTGTGCACTTTAATTTGCCTCCCTGTGGCTTTTATGACAAAATGCAAACTCCTCTGCCTAGCATTTAGAGTCCTCCAGAATATCTTTTTAGGTTTATTGCACATTTCTACCCTCCTCACTCTATGCTCAAAGTAAACTCACTTTTTTACTTTTCCTGTACACAACAAAAGTGATAATGGCAAGTCCAATTTCAGATCTACTTCACAGGAAAATGAAAACTCTAATCAGAAGCCAAAATATAGGAGGTAGGGAGTAGTATAAGGAAGAAGGCTTTGCTCTCTAAGAAATTTGATGGCATCTGTCATAGTGGTATATTTAACTGGCACTGTAATACCATATCCTATGTATCAGCTGCAGTAACAACAAACCTCTTGCTCTGAGATAGAGGAAAATAGCCAACATATTCAATTTACTAGAGACATGTCAAGAATCATATACCATCATGTCATAGTGATCTTTCAAACGTAGACACGAGAGGAATTTTTCAGCAGAAGTAGTGACATCATCCTTAGGTGTTCATATGGCCCCACATCCATGCAACATAGGATCACAGCTCCCATATCGATATTGAAGATAGACCCAATCTCTAGTTTTCCCCATTTTAGCATAGGCATCAACCTGATTATTCATTATCTCAGAGGATGTATAATGTCTCTGCTGGGCTTTAGACTATGTCAACTATATCACTATATAAACTACATGAATTATGATATGGAAGCAAAATTCCTCTACTTTTTGACCCCAAAGCAGAAACCTTTTAATAATCCAATTCTATTCTCTCCATGTCCCAAACCACTCAGCCATTCCTATGACCACCAACAAGTAATTATTATAAACAAAATAAATACCTGGTCCATTCTTCAAGGTTTTATTACATCTAAGGCATGTAGCTCACAGTGCATTCCAGCAGAAGAATTTGTCAAGGCCCTTATTCCTCAGGATACCCTCTCATACTAGATTAATGGCTGCCAAAGTCAAACTGTGTATGCTTTTCTCATAGGAGGAGGACCCATGAGTAAATCAGGCAAAACAGTATGCTTCAAGAGGTAAGTCCTCCTGGAGGAGCTACACCATACTAATAGAGGAGGGAGGGTACTGATGTTGTTACTAAAGTTGTCTGCCTTCAGAAATCATAAACTATTTGTGAAGTACATTAAAATGCAAAGTACCTAAGGAACGATGATCTTGTTATACCATTTCTACTTAATAATAGATGGCATCTGTGCCCTGCCTATCCTGTTAGAAATACTGCCTCGTATTATTCAACTCATAATGGGCGACACTAGGGGATGACTGCTACTATGTTACTTGATCACATCTTCAGTAGCCAATAGGGACAAAAAACAGAGCAGTAACTGCTTTTCAAAGTTAACTATTTTGGGAAGTTTATGGCTCCAGAACCATAATAATCATTAAATCTGTTCACTCCTTGATCTTTATCAAACAATTCACTCTGTTTTATTGTTATGGATATAGACCTCCAAAAACATAGATCCCACAGAATAATAAGGACAGAAGGCCATCCTGCTGAATGGCCTACTTTAGGTTTTTTAGAACTATAACCAGTTCTGAAGCATACTTGAAAAAGGCAGGCAAGCAAGAGTGACATGGTAAATCAGGGCCATGTAAATTCCCCAGATAGACAATGTGGACTTTCCAGAGCACAAAGAATGCAAAAGCCTTGGAACTTCATTTTATTCACAGGAGTAGATTATTCTCTATCCAGAATTACCTGCATACAGTCCAGATCCCCATGCAATATATTGTCCAAAAATATAACTAAGCTGAATCAATCTTGCATTTTCTTACAGTTATTCTTTTGTACTTTTATCCTTATATGAGCTACCTTCTGATCATGGGCCTCTGCCACTATAGACTCCGGGGCTTAATCAATGTAATATCAATATAGTGGTAGATATCAGTGTCCTCAGGAAATTAGACCTCTTTGGGATCTTTACCCACAAGAGTGTGGCAATAGGAAGAAATTAAGTAACCCTAAGTATGGTCTTTTTCATATTTTAAAATCATTTATTTATTTATTGTTAGTTTTCAACATTCACTTGCATAAGATTTTGAGTTTTAAATTTTCTCCCCTTCCCTCTCCTCCCTACCAAGACAGCATGCAATCTGATATAAGCTCTACTTATACATTCATATCAAGAATGTTTTCACATTAGTTATGATGTAAAGAAGAATCAGAACCAACAGGAAGAACCAAGAGAAAGAAGAGACAAAACGAAACAAAAAAAGAAAAGGAGAGCAAATAGTATACTTCCATCTGCATTCAGATTCCATAGTTCTTTCTCTGGGTGTGGATAGCTTTTTCTATCCTGAGTCTTTGGCAACTGTTTAAGATCCTTGCACTGCTGAGAAGAACTAAGTCTATCCAAGTCAGTCATCGCACAGTGTGGCTATTACTGTATACAATATTCTCCTTGTTCTGCTCATTTCACTCAGCATCAGTTCATATAAGTCTTTCCAGGTTTTTCTGAGGTCTACCTGCTTATCATTTCTTATAGCACAATAGTATTCCATTGCATTGATATACCAAAACTTGTTCATGCATTCCCCAGTTGAGGGGCATCCCCTCAATTTCCAATTCTTTGCCACCACAAAAAGAGCTGCTATAAATATTTTTGTACATGTGGGTCAGTAAGGTATTGTAAGATATAATAAATTCTTCCTTAATAAAAAGCAAACTTCTCAACTAGTTTAGGTTACTGGAATAGAGATGGCAATTGTGATATCAACAAATCCATATCTGTCACTTGGAGCCTGGGCCACCTTATCTACCATATTAACAAAGTCAGGAACAATTACAAAAAAATGGAGTAATAAGTACATTAAGTTCCCAATAGTCTACTGTAAGCCACCATATATCATCTGTCTTCTTCATTAGCCACATAGAGTTACCATGAGGGGAATTTGTATTTTGAGATACTTC
Source organism: Phascolarctos cinereus (assembly GCF_003287225.1). NCBI lineage: Eukaryota > Metazoa > Chordata > Mammalia > Diprotodontia > Phascolarctidae > Phascolarctos > Phascolarctos cinereus. Next base: position 245,291,577 of record NW_027555625.1, read on the forward strand.
AAGCTTTTTAAGTACTTCTACATTACTAGGGAAGAAATATCATTTACCTTATCTAGTTATCTATGTGACACAACTGATAAAACACTGGATCTGGAGGTGAAGGGGATTAGGTTCACAACTAAACTCCCTAAGTTCTTATAGAGCTCAGAACCAAGTTGCAAATTTATATCCCACCTTGAGCTCAAGTCCTAGATACCCTAGCTTCTCAGGTCTTCCCTGCCAGGTTAGCTGACCGCAACAATCAGCTTAGATTCTTGTCTCCAAGGTTTCCAGGTGATTCTGGGTCCCTCTAAGACTCTATGTACTACAACCAAAACTGAGGACAAATGAAAGGGAACAGAAACCTTGGACCCATTTCTTAGGGCCACAGAGCTTTTCAAGGGAAAGAGAGAAGAGGTAGCCCTTTCACCCTCACCAATTCAGATCATGGTGACTACTGCGGTTGAACCTTCATCTTTTCTGAACTCCATGCAGGAAAGAGTTCACAGTAGTTTCAAAGATGCAGCCTCTTCTGCTTTGCAGACAACTGCAGGAGGATATTCCCACCCATATGTTTGGGAGACACAGGATATCTTCTTGCAGAAGCAGAGAGCCCTCTAATTTAGGTGATCTAGGGATGTATTAAAGTCCTGGTTTCAAACATAAGTGAATAAAATTGTGTTCTAGGAAATGGCAAAAGGCGCACAGGTATCATCTCACCATATTTGAATGTAAGCAGTTTGTCTTTGTTTAGTTCTTTGTCATTGTTCATTCATACTTATCTTTTTATATTGCTCTTCACTCCTGTTCTAAGCAGCTCTGGTCTTTTATCAGTAATGTTTGAAAGTCAACTGTTACATTAAAAATCCATTTCTTCCCTGTAGCATTATACTCAGTTTTGCTGTGTAAGTTATTCTTGATTGTAAGCCTATATTATTTGCCTTCTGAAATATCATATTCCATGTTCTCTACTCCTTTATAGTGGCAGCTGCTAAATCATGTGTGACTCCTTGATATTCAACTTTTTTTTTTTCTTTCTGTCTGCTGGAATTTTTTTTAACTAGTAAGCTCTGGATTTTGGCTATGATGTTACTGGGAGTTTTCATCCTGGAATTTCTTTCAGGAGATGGCCAGTGGATTTTTTTTTATTCCCACTTTGCCATTTGATTCTAAGAGATATTTGAAGTTTGATTTTAAGGTGTGTGTGTGTGTGTGTGTGTGTGTGTGTGTGTGCGCGCGCGTGTGTGTATGTTTTAATTATGATGTCTAGGCTCTTTTTTTGTCATGGCATTCAGTTAGCCCAGTGATTTTTGCTTTTTTCCCCCTTCAATGTATTTTCTAGATCAGTTGTTTCACTACAAGATACCTTATATTTCTCCCACTTTTCCAGTTTTTTGAATTTGTTTTAATATTTCTTATTGCCACATGAAGGCATTAGCTTCTATTTTATACATTCTAATTTTCAGAGAATTTGTTGCTTGGACAAGATTTCATAGTTTGTGTGCCTACCCATTAATTTCTTTTCTAATCCTTTCTTCCATAGCTCTCATTTCTTTTCCATTTTTTTCTCTCAAGAGCTCCCATTCCATTTCTAAATACATTTTAACTTTTAAAGAAAAAAAAATTCTTGCTTCATCTTTGCCAAGAATTCTTACTGAGTTTTTGCCTAAGTTGTATTTTTCTCTGAGGCAGTACTTAAAGCTGTTTTGGAATGATTCTCATCTTCTAGGTTGTTGTCTTGAGCATTCCTGTACCCATATTGGCTTAATATGTTGGGGTTCTTTCTTTTTTGTTTGCCCACTCTTCCAGACTTCAGACTTTATGCTAGGTCTGGGTTCTACCACACGTTTGGAGGAAAAGTTCGGGCTTGTCCTGTTTCTGTTTTATCAGGATATTAAACCTTGTGTTATTCCAGGATCTTAGGTATAGGCTGAGGACCTACAAGCTTTCAATGCTCCTAAAATGGTCTGAAACAGGGCAAAGTCTGTTTGCTACCCTCTTGTTCCCAAGTTTCTGACCTGGGTTTGGGTATATTATTAAGCCCGTTATCCAGCTAGAAATCTCTATAGGTCCAGAATGGCAAAATTATAGGCTGCCATTTGGTCTATCATTCTTGTCTTGGTTATTCCATTGCAGGCTGGTGTAGATGCTGGAACCCCTCTCCAGACCTATGGTCTGATCCACAGCTGTACTGCTGGCTTCTGAACTTCCTTTTTTCCAGGTATGTCATCAGGACCTCCCTTCCTCAGAACACCACCCCTGAGTGAGTACAGATCTTCTCACTTTGTCTCGGATCTGTGAACTAGGACCAAGTTATGGGCAATAAAGTGGTAATGCTGAAATATAGGTCTAGGGGTGCCCTAGTCTGGGTCTAGGACCTTCTCTTGCCCTAGTGTACAATCTCAACATGCCTGACCTTAACTGAACTGTCTCCAAAGACCTCTTTGTCCATATCCCTATATCAAGATGAACTGGATGAGGGAATCACAGTGATGTTTTATGGATTTCATCATTAAGATTTGGTCTGGTGCATTGTCTAAGTTGGTTTGGAAAAGTTTGTACATGGGAGCTCACCACATTGCTTCCTACCACTCTACCATCTTGACACTACCTGCTTAATGTGTTCTTCCTTCATCCTCTCTCATTTTATTTTGTTAAAATATGCTTTCAGACATATCAATTATTCTCTGAACAGTTCATTAGCCTCATGTATTAAAATTTTTATGTTATATTATCATCCTGTTCATAATAGTTGATAATCCTTTCTATGATTTATTCTTTGATATATTCAATGTCCTTTTATGCTTCACTTAGTTTACACTTGAACTACTTTGATGCTTTGTCAATCTGTGTTTACACAGAAAAAAAGAACTATACCTATAAATACAAATACCCTCCACAAAGTTTATTTCAGAAGACTTCTTGCCATTGCATGCCCCTTGTTTTGTCTTTCCCTGTAACCATCTACTGAGGTAACTATCTTGGGTCATATTCTTTTAGGTCTAATCCACATATAAACATATCTATGTGTGTATTATCTAAGGGTAAAAAGGGCAAAGTGTATATACACGTACACACATATACACATATATACATATACACATGTATATAGATACATACACATATATGTACATACACACTCAGTACACAAATGTATGTGTATGCAAGTGTAAGCAGTATATGTACATATACATGAATTTATATATCTTTACATGATTCATATTCCAAATACATATACATGCATGTAAATATATGTGCATATATGCATATATATGTCTTGCTTATAGATATGTAATACACATAGAAAATACATATAGTAATACTCTCCCCTAAAATTTATTTAGACAATCAAGTATTTATAATCTCAATAGAAATAATAAGTATGAATGAAAAGTGAATAGTACTTCTAAAACTGAAATTATATTATAAAGCAATAATCATTAAAATTATTCATTATTGGATAAAATAATGGAAGAGTATACCAATAGTGGAGACTTTATAAGAAAGAATAAAAAACAATTGAACTTAAATGTTCAACATACAATAACCTAGGGACATAAATTATTTGTGACACAGCACCCGATGGTATAAAAATTATAGGCAAAACTGTAAAGATTTTGGCAGAAATTAGGTTTAGAACAATATTTACACCAAATACCACAAGAAAATTAAAATGGATATGAGACCTCCATATCAAAAGTCACACACAGAAGAAAGACATTTAAAAAGAATTAGATCAGATATCTTTCATAGAGAGGAGAGTTCATAACAAAGGACAGAAAGAACTACAAAAGATAGAAGAAATAATTTTAATTACATGAAAATAAAGATTTTTTAATGAACAAAATTAACTTAACTATCAAAATAGCTGGCATTTATGTAGTATTTTAAGTTTTGAAGAGCACTTAAAATATGTCCATCCTCATAACAACTTTGGCAGTTATGTTTAGTTATTATTTCTATTTTACAGGTGAGGAAACTAAAGCAGAGATTAAGTGACTTGGGTCATACAGTTCACAAACATTAGAAGGGAAATGGTGGTTTAGGTCAAATATTTGCGTGAGATAACTCTGGTAAGGCTGCAACACCTGAGATATATAGGTAAATAACACAACTATGTAAGACTGAAAACTATTCCCCAAAAACTAAAATGTCAAAAAGCTGTGAATAATTTGCAGAAAAAAAGTTGCATAGTATTGACATCCCCATGGAAGATTGCTCCAAATCACCAATAATTAGAGAAATGCTAATTAAAACAATGAGGTTTTACCTTATACACAGAAAATTTATAAACATGACAAAACATAGGAATGGCCAAAGCTGGAGAGGTTGTGTATAAACCAATATACTAATCCACAGCTAAAAGACTTGTAAATTGGTTTAGATGTTCTAGAAAGTAATTTGACATTAGCCTGATAAAATGACTAAAATTTATCTACCCTTTGACCCAGATATTCCTCTACTAGATTCATCCAGAGGTATGCTGGTAAATCTTTAACAAACAGTTTTTCAGGAAAAAATATTCATGACACACTTTTAATCCTAACTTACATTAACATTTTTTTTCATTACTTTAAGTTAGACAATCAACAAAACAGTAAATCAAGCCATGATTTAGAGGTTTCTATCAATTTCTGAAACTTACACTGAAAATTTAACAATCATCTCCAGCCTATAAGAACTGGCTCCAGCACATCACTGCTGTACTCCGGGAGGTAAAATATGCAAAGAAAAGTCCCATAAGCACCATAATAGTGAACACCATTTATGCCGTAGTAAATAATTGAAAATTTTGAAATACTTAAAATTTGAAAATACTTGAAAATGGAAAAAACTTGAAATGCTTAAGCAACGTGTTGCACATGAATATAATGGAAGAGAACTATGTTATAAGAAATGACATATATGATAAATATGGAGAAAAGGAAGACAAGCAGAAAATAATAGTAGCATTTACATAGTGCTTTGAAGTTTGCAAAGTGCATTTCATCTGTTAACTCATTTGATTCCCACAACCACCCTTTATGAGGTAGGTGTTAAAATGACAACAGCATGAATGACAAAACAAAACTGAAACTAAATGCTGCAGAATTATAACAACCAAGCCTGACCCGAAAGAAGAGATATGAGGTTGCATTTTCTCCTCCTCTTTTACAGAGGTGGGGAATTATGGGTACTGACATATTGTGGAACTTTTTTGATTTTTTGGTTGGTTTTAGTCGACTGCTGTCTTTTATTTTTTCTCTTTCTTATTTATTCTTTGTTAAAAGGATTTGGTCGCTTCCGTGGAGGAGAATCAATATGGATGGAGTCAAGATTCTGTCAAAGAATGACATACGGAGCATTTTTTTTCCTGTTAAAAGAATGAAAATTATTAAAGGAGTTACCTGTGATTCTAAGGCATGCTGGTGATGATAGTGATAGCTCATGTTTGTCTTGTACCTTACAATTGGCAAAGCACTTTGCACACATTATCTCACTGATACTTACAACAGGCTTCAAAGAAAGGCCAGTCAAGTATCATTTTTCCCATTCTGCACATAATCAAACAGATCCAGAAGTATTAAATACTTTGCTTGTGGTCATGTAGCTAGTGAATAGCTGATCTAAAACTTTAATTCAGGCCTTCTGACTCTAAATTTGGTGCTCTTTCCCCTTAACCATTGCTGCCTTGTCTATCAATGTCTTTTCTATATTTAATCCAAATTTATTTAAAATTCTTAAAAAAATGTTCACAAGGGTTTACTTAGCCAAATCAATATAGAGTTTTCCCAAGTTGATTCATTGTCGAGGTTTGGGTGATTTTTAATCTCGTTAAATGCGGTTCAAAAGAATGAATATAATAACTATAAAATGTAGTGTAAATGTGATTCCATATATGTTAATGTAACATAGCATATAGCTTTGTTTAGTAAAGTGAAGTTGGAAAAAAAAAACAGTTTCTGAACATCAAGGTCCTTCAAAATTGTGTAATGATTTTAAAACCTTAGGGTTTGCTATGAAAATACTGTCCCCTATCAAAGCTTTTCTTAATGTACAACTCACATTTAAAAAGAAACGCAGAACCCCTCTCCTCTCTTTTTCAAATAAATCATTCTATCCAGGACAGCCAGAACATAACAGGACAATGAGTCAGCAGCTTTTATTCCATGTTACTTTGAACCATTCTGGAGATTGGAAATTTTTCTAGCTTTTTTATACGATTAATAACTTCTGGGGTCTTGTTTCTGTCGGAACAGGAGGATAAAAAGAGAAACATTGCTTTATATTAATCTTTTTTTCCACCTCATGCATTCTCTTATCAAGTATTCACACTTTGCCTCAAGTGAAGAATTATATGATAAATTCATTTTTGTTTTATTTTCCTTATTACACAGTGCTTGCCCTCCAGTGCAACTGCATCCCGGGATCACTGTTTACTCCAGGCTTCTTCATTTGAATTTTATCATTAATCTAGTCAACTCTGATGCCCTCCTTTCCTTTAATTTCTTGCATGCTCCTTGATATCAACAAGTTTCCTGGAGCAACTACCCACATTTATATCCCTCATTACAGCCACAAAGGGGCAATGCTACAGTAAGGTATTGCTTTAAAAAAATAATTTATGCTTGTGTGTTTGAGCTTAGAATATGGAGGCATTAAGAGCCCCATCTATTTACTTGAGGTTTATAAAAGTGCCCTGGATATATTTATATATAGAAAGAGGTGACCTAGGTTTGGGTTTCTACCTCTGTATTTATTACCTCTATCATTGTAGTTAAATCAATAATTTATTCCAGGCAAAAATTCCCTCATCTGTAAAATGAGAGAGGGAGATTTGATCCTCCTATGATTCCTTCCGTCTCCAAATCCTATTATCTACTATCATACTCCAGGCATATTCCGAGTGTCTGGGTCTCTAACCTTTAGTATGGCACAGTAAAAGTGATGCTATAGCTCACAAGTGAAAGGCCCTATGATTTACTACCTCTGTGATTTTGTACAAGTCCCTTAACCTCTCTACATCTTGGTTATTTCACATTTAAATTGTGTGGGTTGGAAAAGACAACTTCCAAAGTCTCTTCTAGTTCAAAACCCATGATAAGTGATTGAAATCATTTATCTGGCACTTGACTAAGCTACAAAATTGAAGGACATTTTGGTATTTCATCACATGAGTTGGTGAACCTATCATAGTTACCTTTTTATCTCTATGGGACTCCCTCATTGTTAAACACCGTTATTTCCTTTCAAAAAAAAATGTCAAGGGGGCAGCTAGGTGGTGCAGTGGATAGAGAACCGACCCTGGATTCAGGAGGACCTGAGTTCAAATCCAGCCTCAGACACATAATACTTACTAGCTGTGTGACCCTGGTCAAGTCACTTAACCCAGCCAAAAAAACAAACAAATAAATAAATAAGTAAAATAAAATATCAACTTCTTTTATTGCATCACTTTCATTTCAAATTACATCCCTCTTATACCCAGAGAGCCCTCTTTTTCTACAAAGAATGAGAGGGAAAATCATTTCAGCAAACTAACTAGGGTATCAATTAAGTTTGACAGTATATGTGTCCATAGTCTCCACTACTTCAAAGAAAGGAGACAAATATATTTTCCAATTTCTTCTTAACAATATTATAGTGGTCAGTTTTGTAGGGTTTTTCCTCTTCTTTTCCTTTACATTGGTTTAGTCATGGCAAAGATTTTTTCCTGCTCCTTACTTTACTTTGCATCGGTTCATATGTCTTCTTAAGCTCTTCCAAATTCCTTATGTTGTTATTTCTTATGGCTGAGTAATGTTTCATTAAGTTCATGAATCACAATTGTTTTTTCTCAATTTTTCTAGAGGTGAGCATTTACATAATTCCAGTTCTTTGCTGTTTAAAAATGTGCTGCTATAAATATTAGTGTGTGTGAGGCCTTTCTTTTTGCCTATGGGGGTATATTCCTAGTAATGTGATTTCTAGATCAAAATACTTAGTCACTTTTTAGCCTAGTTCCAAATTGCTTTCCAGAATAGTTGGACTTATTCTGAGCTCCACAAATAGTACATTAGGGGAGAACTGTTACTTTCCAAGGTCATTTCCCACCTTAATGTATGACTTTTTCCCTTTGTCAGTTCAACCCTTTTTCAGCATCCTGAAAAGAGTATACTTCTATGGCAGAAGTCAGAAGAAACATCTTTTTTTCCAAAAACCTCTTTCAAGTTGATTACCTTTTTCATTAAGCATAAGAAAAAAGGAGGCCCAGAAATGAGCATCTTTTATTATTTTTATATATGTATTTAATATTTTATTTTCCCCAATTACATGTGAAAACAATTTTAAATGTGTTTTTTTTTAATTTTGAGTTCCAAAATTCTCTCCCTCCTTGCCATCACTGAAAAGTAATTTGATGTAAGTTATATATATACACACATTTATGTAAAATGCATTTCCATATTAGTCATGTTATGAAAGAAAACACAAAGCAAAACAAGAAAAAATTTTAAAAGTAAAAAAAAAAAGTATGCTTTATCTGCATTAAGTCTCCATCAGTTTTTTTCTCTGGAGATGGATAGCATATTTCATCACAGAACCTTTGGAATTGTCTTGGATTACTGTCTTGCTGAAAATAGCTAAATCATTCACAGATGATCAGTGTACAATATTAGTTTTACTGTGTACAATGTTCTTCTGGTTTTGTTCATTTCACTTTGTAACAATTCATGTAAATCTTTTCAAATTTTTCTGAGAGCATCCTACTCATCATTTCTCATAGTACAATACTATTCCATCATAATCACATACCATAACTTGTTCAGCCATTCCCTAATTGATGGTTATCCTTTCAATTTCCAATTCTTTGCCACCACTAAAAGAGTTGCTATGAATATTTTTGTACATATCTGTGTATGTATGTGTATCCATGTGTGTGTATCCGTGTGTGTGTATCCATGTGTGTGTGTGTATCCATGTGTGTGTGTGTGTGTGTGTGTGTGTGTGTGTATCCTTTTCCTCTTTTTTTGAAGTCTCTTTGGGATACAGATGCAATAGTGGTATTGCTGAGTCAAAGGGTATGCGGTTTTATAGTCTCTTGGGCTGAGTTCTAAATTGTTCTCCAGAATGATTGAATCAGTTCAGAACTCCACTGACAATGCGTTAGTGCCTCAATTTTTCTATATCCCTTCCTACATTTATAATTTTTATTTTCTGTCATGTTAGCCCATTTGACAGGTGTGGGGTGGTAGCTCAGATTTGTTTTAGTTTGCATTTCAATAGTGATTTAGAACATTTTTTAATATAATTATAGATGGTTTTGATTACTTCATTTGAAAACTGCTTGTTCATGTCCTTTCATCATTTATCCATGGAGGAATAGTTCTTGTTTTTTACAAAATTGACTCATTTCTCTATATATTTGAGAAATTAGGCCTTTATCAGATAAATTTGCTATAAAAGTTTTTCACAGTTATGATTGCTAAGTGCATTTCCCTCTGTTCTATTTCTCCCCTGTTTATCCTACTTTTCTTTCACCCTGTCCATCCTCAAAAATGTTATGCTTCTGATTACCACCTCCCCCAACCTGCCCTCCCTTCTATTATCATAACCTTTCCCTTATCCCCTTCCCTTCTTACATTTCTGTAGAGTAAAATAGATTTCTTTTTGAATTTCCTTATGGAGAAGGGAAGAATTTTTCTTATTGTTTTTGTTTAATACTCATTTATTTTTAATTATACAAATCAGCTTTGTGCAACAATAACCAAAAGAAAAGCAAAGCAGAGATTTCTGCTTCCAGGAGGCGAGATGGTGGAGAAAGAAGTGAGTTGCTCTTACCCTCCTTTATTAGCTCCTGAAAGCCTAGAAAATATCACCCCAGGGAAAACCATGGAATAGCTGAACCAGAAGAAAGATGGGGTGAAGCAGTCCAGTAGCCCAGGTAACTTGAGGGATTAATGGGAAAGGCTCCTCTTACCCTGGGGGAAGGAAAGCAGCACAGAATGGGAGGTGTCCCAGCAAGCTAGTGGAAAGGCCCACCTCAGTGTACCAGGAGGAGATGTTTTCAGTGTATTTCTTTATATTGATCCATACAGGTGGGAAGAGAATAACATTATACTTCTTTTTTTTAATCATTTTGTTTGATGGGATGTGCCAGAGTTTATATTTCGTTAGTATAGCCTTAAGAAAGAATTATCTCCATAAGATAATGAGACATCAGATGAAGACTTTTTAGTGGAAGTTTAGTTAGTAATATCTGTAATAGTTGTTAAATATGTTTATCATATCAAATTTGTTTTTGTTTTAGATTAATTATTTTTAGTTTTCAACATTCACTTCCACAAAATTTTGAGTTCCATATTTTCTCCTCATCTCTCCCCTCCCCCACCCCAAGATGGCGGGCATTATGAATACCCCTTCCTCTGATCTGCCCTCCATTCTATCATACCCACCCCTTCTCTTATCCCCTTCCATCCCTTTTTAATGTTAGCTTTTTTTTTAATTTTGTGAGGCAATCAGGGTTAAGTGACTTGTGAAGGGTCATGCAGCTAGCGAGTATCATATGTCTGAGGTCAGTTTGAACTTAAGTCATCCTGACTCCAGGGCTGGTGCTCTACTCACTGCACCACTTAGCTGACTCATAAAACAGATTTTTATACCCAAATGAGTGTGTATTTTATTCACTCTTTGAGCCAATTACAATGCAAATAAAGTTCACACACTCCCCCTACCTCCTTATTTTCCACTCCACTGTATAAGCTCTTACATCTCTTTTACATAAGATAATTTACTTCCTTCTGCTTTTCCCATTCCCCTTCTCCCAGTGCATTCCTCTTTCTCATCTCTTAATTTCACTTTTTAAATAGCATCCCATCATATTCAACTCAGAACTATGTCCTCTATTTATACTCCTACCTGACACAATAATGAGAAAGTTGTTAGGAGATACAAATATCATTTTACCATGTAGGAATATAAAAAGTTTGACCTGTTGAATGCCTTATTATTTCTCTTTCCTGTTTAACTTTTTATGCTTTTCTTGATTCTTATATTTTAAAGTCAAATTTTCTATTAATCTCTTGTCTTTTCATCAGAAATCCTTGAAAATCCTCTACGTCATTAAGTATCCATTTTTCTCCTGAAGGATTATACTCATTTTTGTTTGGTAGGTGAGTCTTCGTTGTAGTCCTAGCTCTTTTGCCATCTGTAATATCATATTCCAAGCCCTCTGATCCTATAATGTAGAAGATACTATATCTTGTGCTGTCATTACTATGGCTTACATGACATTTGAATTGTTTCTTTCTGGTTGCTTGAACTATTTTGTCCTTGACCTGTGAGCTCTGGAAATTGGCTATAATGTTCTGGGGGTTTTCATTTTGGGATCTTTTTTTTTTTAAGGAGGTGATCAGTGGATTCTTTCTATTTTTATTTTGCCCTCTGGTTTTAGAATATCATGGCAAGTTTCCTCAATAATTTCTTGAAAGATGATGTCTAAGTTCTTTTTTTAATCATGGCTTTCAGGTAATCCAATAATATTCCTCTTAAATATATTTTCCAGGTCAGTTGTTTTTCAAATGAGATATTTCACATTTTCTTATACTTTTTTCATCTTTTGATTTTGTCTGATCTTTCCTGACATCTCATGGGGTCATTAGCTTCCACTTGCCAATTCTATTTTTTTAAGGAATTGTTTTCCTTAAAAATTAGTTTTTTGTAAAAAAAAAAGGTTAATTTTTTTACCTTCTGTATTTGGCCAATTTTACTTTTGAAGGAGTTCACTTCTTTGATGAATTTTTATATATCGTATTTCACTTGGCCAATTCTGCTTTTTAAGGAGTTCTCTTCAGTGAATGTTGTGCCTTACAATTTGGCCTGTTCTGTTTCTTAATTTGTTAATTTCTTCAGTATTTTTGTGCACCCTTTTCCAAGCTATTAACTTTTAAAAATGATTTTCTTACATCACTCATTTTTCTTCATATTTTTAATTTGGCTCTCTTATTTTATTTTTAAAATCCTTTTTAAGGTCTTCCAGGAATTCTTTTGGGGCCTGAGACCAATTCACATTTTTTTTCTTTGAGGCCTTCGATGGAGCAGTTTTGACTTTGTTGCCTTCTTCTGAGTTTGTGTTTTGGTCTTCCCTGTCACTATAGTAATTTTCTATACTTAGGTTCTTTTTTCTGTTTACTCATTTTCCAACCAATTTCTCAACTTTTAACTCGATGCTTTAGTGGAGCTCTGCTCCAGTGATAGAGTGGGCACTCTCCCAAGCTTCAAGCCTTTTTTGCTGCTGTTCTCAGAGCTAGTTCTGGGAATCTGCAAGTTTTCAACTCTTCCAAGGTGGTATGCTCTAAGGAAAGATGTGTTTACTAGTCTCTTGACCTGTGATCTGGTCTATAAACCACTATAAGTGCTCTTTTCTACCCTGGAAGGAGATCCTGATTGCTACCCTTGCTTTTTTTTTTTACTTCAGATAAGTGAAAGTAGATTCTACTTCAGCCCTTTAGTTTAACTCTGTTTGTGTCTTTCTGTTTCATGTGTCTCTTATATACAACAATATGTCTTCTTCTAAGTTTATATCTTGCTCTTCCCTGTCATCTTAGTCACTTTTTAATGATCAACTGACCTCTTCCCCTTGTTGAACTCTTGGCCCAAATCATTATTGATTTCTAATATCTGTCTAAGAAGTATATGCTAATGTATGAGCTTTTAAAATGTATTATGGTTTGGAAAATTGGCATTTTTCATCCACTTGGTTTTTCCTGTGGGAATACTCAGTTCAATTTCTCTCTGTGTTTCTGTTTCTCTGTTTCTCTCTCTCTCTCCTCTCTCTCTCTGTCAGCCTGTCTGTCTGTGTTTCTCTCTCTGTCTGTGTGTGTGTTTCTCTCTCTCTCTCTCTCCCTCTCTCTCTCTCTTTCCCTCTGTGTGTGTGTGTGTGTGTGTGTGTGTGTGTGTGTGTCGTTCTCTCTCTGTCCCTCTTTTACAGATTGAAAAAAATGAGATCTAAAGACAGGAAATGATTTGGCCAAAGTCACATAAGCTACAAGTAACAGAGCTAAAAGTCTAACTTAGGTCCTTTGACTCCAAATTTAGATCTCTTTTCATCCTTTCAAGAAGAAAAGGGGAAAAAAAAGGAGTTAATATTATGAAATATTTGCCTGTCATGGAGGCATTTATCATAGAATTACATAAAATCAAACAAATTTGCATTGTAAATTACAGCTAGTGAACATTTAAGTCAGATAAATAGTATAATCATTAAAGAAATAGACTTGGAATCAAGAAATGTTGAGTTCAAATCCTGCCTCAGGAAGCTTACAAGCTATCTGACCTCAGGCAAATCATTTAATCTCTTTGAGCCTCAATTTCCTCATCTATGAAATGGGGATAATATCATCTCCTTTATAAGGTTGATTGGAAGATCAAATAAGATAACATTTGAAGCATATTACAACCTTAAGGCACTATGCTAGCCATTGGGTACTTCCACTTCCAGGAGCCAAGATGGTAGTCATTCTCACTCTCCCCTATCAACCTCTGAAAACCCAGAAAATATCACCCCAGAAAAAATTCTGCAACAGCTGAACCAGAAGAAAGATGGAGAGCAGCAGAGCCATAGCCCACCCTCACTTTAGCACACCAGGAGGAGATCCTGGTGACTTGGCATTCTATAGCAAACTGTTCTCCCAGTGCTTAAGCAAAAATAAGGAAAGCAGCACTACAAAGGGCCCCAGATGGATAAGCACCCTGCAGCATTCATCTGAGTGGAGCTGAAGAAAGCAACCTAGAGTAGTCCTAAAGTTCCAGCCTTGCTGATTCCAGCCCAACACCAGGCAAGCTTTCAGAACCCTACAGCCTACAAATGCCAACCAGGAGGAGATCCTGAAGCCCAGGTGGTAGAGCAGGAAAAGACCAACACCTGGACCACCAAGTGTCTCAGTGAGGGTGGGGGGAACTCAGTAGAAATCAGCTCAGAAAACTACCAAGTGCCTTGGCATTCTACAGGCAAAGGAACCTCCCAGTGCCTCAGCAGATCTAAGGGAGGCAGCACTGCAAGGGGCCCCAGGCAGATAAACACCCTGCAGCACCCATCTAAAAGGAGCTGAAGAAAGCTAAAGGAAAGGAAAATCAGGAAACCTAGAACTGCCTGAAAGTTCCAGCCTTGCTTATTCCAGCCCAACACCAGGTAAGCTGCCAGAACCCTACAGCCTCTATATGCCAACATAAGAGGCCTCAGCACACAAAGCCAGTGACCAAGACCTAGGCCCCCAACACAAGAAGCTTGGCTCAGTGCCCTGTGTTCCCCAGCAGAAGAGCTCAATCTCTTTAAAGGCCAGGAATAAACAGACATCACGAGCAAAAAGAAATGTACGATAGATTCTTATCGTGGGAAGAGTGAAGTTCAAGGCAGAAATTCTGAAGAGGACAACATTGTCAATAAACCCACATCTGCAACATCAAAAGGAACTATGAACTGGTCTGAAGTCCAAAAAGCCTTCTTAGAAGAGCACAAGAAGGATTTTAAAAGTCAAATGAGAGAGGTAGAAGAGTCCTTAAAAAATACAATTGGCCAATTGGAAAAAAAGAAGTATACTGAAGAAAACAAGTCCCTAAAAAACACAATTGGCATACTGGGAAAAAAAAGTACACTGAAGAAAACGAATCCCTCAAAAATACAATTGGCCAGTTGGAGAAGGAAATAAAAAAACTAACAAAAGAAAACAATCTGTTAAAAACTAGAACTGGACAAATGAAAACTAATGACTCTATGAGAGAGCAAGAACCGGTCAAACAGAAACAAAAAAATGAAAAAACAGATGAAAACATAAAATACCTCATTGGTAAAACAACTGACCTGGAAAATTGATCCAGGAGAGACAACTTAAAAATTATTGGACTACCTGAAAATCATGATGGAAAAAAAGAATCTGGACAGTATCTTTCAGGAAATCCTAAAGGAAAACTGCCCTGAAGTCCTGGAACAAGAAGGTAAAATCACCATAGAAAGAATCCACCATTCACCACCTGAAAGAGATCCCAAATTGAAATCCAAGGAATATAATAGCAAAATTCCAAAATTACCAGATGAAAGAGAATGCTGCAAGCAGCCAGAAAAAACAATTTAAATATCATGGAACCACAGTCAGGATTACACAGGACCTTGCAGCTTCTACATTAAAAGACCACAGGGGTGGAACATGATATTCCTAAGGCAAAGGAGCTTGGATGCAGCCAAGGATCAACTACCCAGCAAAAATGAGCATGATTTTCAAGGGAGGAGATGGATATTCAATGAAATAGGGACTTCCAAACTTTCCTGATAAAAAGACCAGAGCTCAACAAAAAATTTGATCTTCAAGTACAGACTCAAGAAGGACATAAAAAGGTAAATGGGACAAAAGATACAATATGTTGTTAATAAGGGACTGTTAAACCCTACAAGGGAAATGACACTTGCAACTCTTGAGAACTGTATTGTTATTACACCATGTTAAAGGAGTATACATAAAGGGGTGGATATTAGTTGACTTTGATGTAATGATAAAAAAAAATCTAATCAATTAAATGGATCCAAATAAGTGGATATCTGATCTTAGAAAATGTACTGAGAAAGGAGGAGGCAGACAAGGGTAAATTACATTACAGGAAAAGACACAAAATCCTATTACAGCAGAGGGAAAGAAGGAGGGGGAGCATTGTTTGAACCTTACTCTCATCAGATTTGGCTCAAGAAGGGAATAACATAATCAGTTAGGTATAGAAATCTAACTTGCCCTATAGGCAGTAGGAGGGAAAAGGGAAAGAAAAGGGAGGGGGAAAAAGGGAGGGAAGAAGCAGTAAGTAAAGGGGAGAAAAGGGAAAGGGATAATAAAGGGAGGAGGGACTGAAGGACAGTGGTCAAAAGCAAAACACTAGTGAAGGGGGAAAGGAAAAGGAGAAAGAAAAGCATAAAGGGGGAAAAGGATGGAGAAAAAGACACAGATAGTAATCATAACTGTGAATGTGAATGGGATGAACTCTCCCATAAAATGGAAAAGATGCAGAATGGATTAAAAACCATAATCCTACAATATGTTGTTTACAGGAAACACATTTGAAAAAGAGTGACACATACAGGGTAAAGGTAAAAGGCTGGAGCAGAATATATTATGCTTCAGCTGAAGTAAAAAAAAAGCAGGGGTAGCAATCCTGATCTCAGACAAAGCAAAAGCAAAAATAGATCTAATCAAAAGAGATAAGGAAGGAAACTACATCCTGCTAAAAGGCACCATAGACAATGAAGTAATATCATTACTAAACATATATGCACCAAATGGTATAGCATCCAAATTCTTAGAGGAGAAGTTCAGGGAGTTACAGGAAGAAATAGCAAAACTATACTAGTGGGGGACCTCAACCTCTCCCTCTCTGAACTAGATAAGTCTAACCACAAAATAAACAAGAAAGAAGTTAAGGAGGTGAATAGAACATTAGAAAAGTTAGGTATGATAGACCTCTGGAGAAAACTGAATGGGGATAGAAAGGAATATGTTTTTCTTGGCAGTACGTGGCACATACACAAAAATTGACCATGTACTAGGGCATAAAAACCTCACAATCCAATGCAGAAAGGCAGAAATATTAAATGCATCCTTTTCAGATCATGATGCAATAAAAATTATATGTAATAAAGGGCCATGGAAAGATAGACTAAAAAATAATTGGAAACTAAATAATCTAATCCTAAAAAATGATTGGGTCAAACAACAAATCATAGAAACAATCAATAATTTCATTCAAGAGAATGACAATAATGAGACAACATACCAAAACTTATGGGATGCAGCAAAAGCAGTTCTTAGGGGAAGTTTTATATCTCTAAATGCTTACATAAATAAAATAGAAAAAGAGGAGATTAATGAATTGGGCATACAACTAAAAAAACTAGAAAAAGAACAAATTAAAAATCCTCAACTAAACACCAAATTAGAAATATTGAAAACCAAAGGAAAAATTAATAAAATTGAAATTAAGAAAACTATTGAACTAATAAATAAAACTAAGAGCTGGTTTTATGAAAAAACAATAAAATAGATAAACCTTTGGTTAATTTAATTAAAAAAAGAAAGAAGAAAACCAAATTACTAGTATCAAGAATGAAAAGGGTGAAGCTACCACCAAGGAAGAGGAAATTAAAACAATAATTAGGAATTATTTTGCCCAACTATATGCCAACAAATTTGACAATCTTAGTGAAATGGATACATATTTACAAAAATATAAATTGCCCAGATTAACAGAAGAGGAAGTAAAATACTTAAATAACCCCATCTCAGAAAAAGAAATTGAACAAGCCATTGATGAACTCCCTAGGAAAAAATCTCCAGGGCCAGATGGATTTACATGAGAATTCTATCAAACATTTAAAGAACAATTAATTCCAATACTATATAGACTATTTGGGAAAATAGGTGAAGAAGGAGTCTTACCAAATTCTTTTTATGATACAAATATGGTGCTGATACCTAAACCAGGAAGAGTCAAAACAGAGAAAGAAAATTATAGACCAATTTCTCTAATGAATATAGATGCAAAAATTTTAAACAAAATATTAGCAAATAGATTACAGCAACTTATCACAAGAATAATACACTATGACCAGGTAGGATTTATGCCAGGAATGCAGGGCTGATTCAATATTAGGAAAACTATCAGCATAGTTAAGCATATCAGATATACTAGCCATTGTTATTCTCAACACATTTCATTTCCTGCACTACAATTATTAAGTGCTTATTGTGATTTTAAGTGCAATGTCCTAATTTAGAAGAAATAAATCTTGAGTTAATCAAATTTCAAGAAAACTGGAAACCAGTAGTATTTGCAATATTCCTGTGAAATGGTTTCTATTGCATGTAATGTAAGATACAGACGCTGATATCTCAAATTTTAGTTAAGTACCTTTAAAAGGTATCATTCTCATAGAACAACAAAATTTTCACAAGTTCCAGTTTTCTACATTGTGGTTAATTATCAGCAGGTGAAACCAGGAGAAAATCTTTATAATCTTTTTTCCTGGCTTTTGCAATAGGATTAGAAAATGTTATGTTCTCTCATGTTAGTTTGCAGGAAAATATTTGGCATGACCTGTTATTATTGTATTATCATAAAGAACACAATGTTCATTTGGGAAGCATGGAGGTACAACCTCCACACATGTCAGGTAAAATGTCAAACTGATAAAGCCAATTTTTGTTAAGATGAACTTACCTTGACTGATTCAGGAATACAGCTGAATGTTAGGCCTTAAGATAATCTCTCTGAGAAACAAAGACCCACATTACACAAACAGGAATGTGTGGCATGAAAGCTCAAAGGACTCTCCACATAGCCACTTCGTTTGGTCTGATTCCTTTTTATCCTTTGTGTAGCTGTCACCTCAGTTTCAGTCTATTTTAATACAGCAATGATGCTTTTACTCTAGGCAGTGACAACAATTATTTTGTCTTCTTGTCACTCTCCCAGCATTAAAATATTAATAAAACTGAACAGAAGGAATTGTTGATGAAGTATAGATTCTGGGATGAAGTGGGTATTTTCAATTTTTTTAAGCCTTTAAGATGATGGTGTAGGTACATATTCAAAGACAGCTGACCTAAACTTGGTTGGTTTGTAAGGATCTGTGAAAATGAATGGTAAGATGAATTTCAAAAGGGAATAAAATTATCACCCCAAGAGATATGAATACTAATCCGTTGATGCAATTCAAATGTTAGTTTTTACTATTACTGGTGAGGATGTATGTTAAAAGAGTTCACTATTGTTCACTATTTTGAATCCAATATGGTCTAACACTACTTCAATTTTTTAGCAGAAAGTTTACTACTAGATTGCTGAGATTCTCCTCAGAGTAGAAAGGATTGGATTTGGAGTTAGAGAATTTGGGTTCAAATCACAGCTCTTCCACTTCATCTCTGTTACCTTTGACAAGTAACTTAACTACTTTGGGCCACAGTTTCCTCACCTGGAAAAGCAGGGGTTTGAACTGAATGGTTTCTAAGCTTCTTTCCATCTCTTAACTATGATCCTATGAAGAAAAACTGAAATAATTCCTAGTGTGTCTTACATATATATAAATATTAATACTATATGAATACATACACATATTAATATATTAATTATAATGTGTATTATATTACTACATATATAACATTAATTATATTTTAATGCATACATATATATTTATATTTATACTATAGTAATTAAGGAGTGATCCTTTATATTGTTAAAAGACTTCACTTTATAAAAATGTTGCCCTGGGGTTCCTCTAGAACATAAAAGACATTCTATTTCAAGCATATTTTCTGGAGATACCTACTCTGAGGTATAAAGAATCAACCTGAGAGTAGGGCTACATTTTGCTTCCTGATGGTATAGCAGCATATGTTAGCCTTCTTAAGCCCACCATGAATCTTTCCTTTGTATTTAGGGTAGTCATTTTAATTCTTCTCAGTTGGCAAAGTTCTAGAATTCATAGCCATATAGGACTAGTTTTTATTTCCCCACATTCATTTTCATATTTCTGAGCCAATATTTACATCTAAAGTGAACACCAGCCTAGTATTAAAAATATCATTCAAGGAAAATAACTGAGAAAATTGGTTCTACCTTCAGCAACACATATTTCTTAAAAATCTGCCTATTTTTCACTTTCTATCTCTTTTTCTTTGAGTTTTCTTGTACAAAATAACTAATATGGAAATGTTTTACATGATTACACATGTGTAACCTATATCTGAATGCTTATCTCAGGGAGTGGAGAGGTAGGGAGAGACAGAATTTCAAACTCAAAACTTAAAAACAGCAAATGTTAAAAATTGTTTTTACATGCAACTGTAGAAAATTAAATATTTTTTCATCTACCTTAACATATACAGGAGACCAGTGCAATTTATTTATTTATTTATTTATATTTTTAGGCAGTTGGGGTTAAGTGACTTCCCCAGGGTCCCACAGCTAGTAAGTGTCAAGTGTTTGGTCTGAGGCCGGATTTGAACTCAGGTCCTCCTGACTCAAGGGAAGATCAGCACAATTTAAAATCCTCCTCTCTCCCACCCCCAACTCCATCACACACATAGTTAAATGAAATAGAAGATTTCCATTCTTTGTTAGGAAGAATTAAAATTGAATCTAAATGAAAAAGTCCTTTCAAAGTAATTTTAGAATTTAACATCAAAATAACTAAATGGAGATAAAAGGATTTTTGCTTAGTAAAAAAGTAATAAGTTCTATGCTTTATCACCTCAGCCCAAGCTCATTCATGTTCAGTTGAGGTTACAGGCATGGAAGCCACTAAAATCTTCCTCCATCCAAGTTCTGAACCTGCTGTAGTTTTCTATGGCAGTTCCTCCAGGGCCTCCTTAATTTTCAACACTTCTTCAGTGATGGACACTCAACAGTCCAAATTCATTTTTTATTCCCAAATGAATTTTAGGCTTGGTGCTAAAGCAGCTTCCAAAGTAGCAATGATTTCAGGCCCTGACTCAGCTATAATAGCAGCAGAGTGGTCTGTGTCTTATTCTCAGAAGGCCATTGCTAAGAAATATCTACTACAATAGCAAGGATAATTCTAGGATGTGATTGACAGGCATACTCCATGAGTGGGAATAACTCCAGATATAGGTGAGAAAGTGGCAATACATTACAAAAGAGAGCATTCCAGATGCCCATGATTCCTTCAATAGGATCTGACCCTTCTGTCTGAGTTTTGAAGTAAATAACCTAGCCCTTTTGCCTATAATGATGGTTCATTTTGAACTTAGATACTGAAACAGAATTAGACCTATTAAAACTTTTTTCTTGAAATGTTCAGGGATCTGTCTTCCCAAGTAAGAAGTCATTGTTCCTTTTCATACATGATCATTATTGACTTATTCAACTTATATCCCCTAGATTACAAGCTCCTTGTGAGGAGGAACCTTATTTAATTAAGCATCTCTTATGCATACATACTGTTTGGGGCACTGTGAGAATTACAAAGGGTATGGAACAATTCAGTTTTAAAATGGAAAGGATTATAGAGATCATAATTTTTCATTTGCTATCCCTATCACTTGGCGCATAGTAAGGTCATAGTAAATATATATATACATATATATATACATATATATATATATATGTTTATTCGTTTGCTCATTCACTTATTATCTAGCCCAATGTTTTAAAAAAATTTTTTTAAATGAGAAAAATGAGATTCATTGAGGTTAATTGACAGGTCCAAGGTAATAAATAACAGCAGAGCTTTGAAACTAATCTTCCTAACTTCCAATTCAAGTATTCTTTTCATTTTTGCTAAGCATTGGTCAAAACATTAGGAGTAAATATTTAGAGCTGGAAGCAAACAAGGTTATCAAATTCAACTCCTTGGTGTTACAGATGTGAAAACTGAGATTCAGGGAGCCCAACTGACTTAATCAAATAAGCATTGAATTGAACTCAGATCCTGTAATGCAAGAATCAGTGCTCTTTCTTTTATGTTGAGATGCTCCAGAGGAAACCTGGTGACTAGGAGTTGCATCTACAACCTGGTCCTGAGGACAGTCTGAGAAAGCTGTTCCAATGTATGCTGATTTGGAATCTATATGGTATTTGTGCCATAATTAAAATTACTGGGATGTTCTCCAGAGGAGGAAATATGAGCAATTCAGTCTCAATGTCTTTTGCTGACTCTCCAGT
The DNA here is from genome assembly GCF_003287225.1 of Phascolarctos cinereus. NCBI lineage: Eukaryota > Metazoa > Chordata > Mammalia > Diprotodontia > Phascolarctidae > Phascolarctos > Phascolarctos cinereus. The sequence goes on from NW_027555625.1 coordinate 245,313,231, forward strand.
GTTTTTCTTTCCAATTCATTTGTTTGGCTTCAGTCAGGAGCTCATAGAAAGGGGATATTTGGAGGGGAAGGAGTTTGACTCCTCCTTTTTATGGATCCAATTATTTGAAGAGATGAAATGAAAGGGGTGGGAAATGATCCCAATGTGAAGAGAAGGGAGCCATTAAAGAGAGGCACAATAGTCTTCATGCCAAAACCAAACCTGGCTCTTTGCCTACACTACAACTAGGCAGTCACATGGCATCTGGTTATAACCAGCCCCATGACTTTTTGTTTCTTTTCAGTGAGACTGTTGTTATTTTCCTACAAAATTCACCAAATTGACTGATTGTTTTAATGTCTCCCCTCACAGCCTATACTATATGAATGGGAGTCACAGGTAGAATTTAGGGGACACCTAAGGAACCCATCTGCTGACAGTGACACAAAGCTTTCATTGATGCTCTGTTTTGCATAAATGAAACTCATGTCACCAAAAAACCTGATCTTCTATATGAAAATCCATTATAGCCACAATTATTCGGGAAGTTGTTTGATATAGAAAGGAAGTGGGTTGGCTTCTTCTGTACTACTTGACTACTTGTACTCTTCTCCTAAAAAGATCAGTTAAGTGAGCAAGAATTAATGTTCTTTTTTTTGGCCTACTGTGTCAGGGTGACGCTCCTCTCCCTCATTTTCTTGAAGTTACATAATGTCAAAAAGGAAAGAGTTCACTCCTTTATTCATAGGCATTTAACTGATTCCTCATTGAAAGACCTCCTTACCCTATTCACTATCACTGAACATCAATAAGCCCAACTAATTCTGCGCCTAGGTGAAATCAGCTAGATAGTAAAGTGGATAGAATATTAATCATGAATTCAGGAAGACTTGAGTTCAAATCCAGCCTCAGACAATTACTACTAATTGTGTAACCATGGGCAAGTCACTTAACCTTGTTTGCCTCAGTTTCCTCATCTGCAAAATGGGGATAATAATGTCACTTATCTTCCAAGTTTGTTGTGAGGCTCTAATAAGATAAGATTTATAAAGGATTTAGCACACTGTCTGACATATAGTAAGTGTTACACAAATATTAGTTTTTGTTTTTATTAGCCATATTATTGGGAACAGGACTAACTTCAGAAAAAATGAATGAGATAGCATTTACTCAACCCGTTCCTCCATCTTGCCAAAATCTAAAGTAATTCAACAATCAACAAGCATTTATCAAGTGCCTTTTAAAGACAACTTAAAAATAAAAGAATATGACTATAACATAATACATCAATAAGAGCAGTAAGAGTAATCCTGTCTTCTGGATGCAAGAAGTTGTCAGTCTAGTCAAATATTAGCTATTTAATAATGGAAGCCTTCTCACGTCCTCTTCACTTATTTAAATCTTACCCATTCAGTTCAATTCTAACTTCCTCTCTAAAGCCACCTATTACCTTGATTTTTTTTTCTACTTTCAGTGTAACTAACTTAGAACTTTGGAGCTAAGACAAGATTCAAGTGCCTAAGGATAAAGAAAGAAAGAAAAAGAATAAAGTGTGCCAGAAAAGGCAATCTGTGGCTGATATGCAAAAGAAACCACTCCTAGTATACTCTGGAGGTAGAGTAGAATGTAAATTCCTTTAGAGCAATGGATGTACCTTGTCTTAGTCTCTCTGGCACCTACGTTTTATAAATATTCAACAAAATGAAAAACAAAACAAAAAAATGTGAATTTAGAAGCAGTGTGAAACTGATAATATTCTGCCTTATACAATAGTTGTTTGTTTACATGCATATATTTTCCTCTTTAAGATTTTTAAGTGCCTTGAGGGCAGGAAGTATGTCCAATCTTTTTTATCTCTTTTAAACCCTTTTAAAAATTATATACAAGAAAAGAGAAAATTCAAAGAAGAGATAGAACTGATTTTCTGGAAAAATGGGATGATGTTAACTGAATAGATAACTACTGAACGCATTAGACTTCTGTCTTTTCAGTCAACAAGAAAGGACAGAACAAAAATAGCCAATAGGTAGCTGTTATTTTTAGTTATATATAAAGTAAATCATGGTGGCTTGCACATGATATGCACTAATAACTGTCTATTGAATTAAAATAGAAGGGTAAACCAATATAAATCATCAGTATTTCTATATCTTACCAGCAAAGTTTAGTAGGAAGGAAAAAAAGAAGAAATTCTACTTAGAATACCTCTAGACAATATAAAATACTATGGAATCTACCTGACAAGACAAACCCAGGATCTATATGAACACCATTAAAAACACTTTTCACACAAATAAAGTCAGATATAAATAACAGGAGAAATATTAATTGCTCATGGGTAGGCCAAGCCAATATAATGAAAATGGCAACTCTACCTAAATTAATTTATTTATTCAGTGCCAAAACAAACTACCATGATTTATTTTATAGTGCTAGAAAAAGTGACAACATTCATATAGAAGAACAAAAGCTCAAAAAAAGTAATCAATGAAAAAAATGTGAAATAAGGTAGCCTAGAAGTACCAGATTTCAAAGTGTATTACAAAATGATAATCATCACAACAGTCTGGTACTAGTTAAGGAACAGAGTAGAGAATTAGCAGAATAGATTAGGTATACAATCTTCTTGTTATTTAGTAATTTTAAGTCATATCCAATTCCTCATTACCCCATTTGGAGTTTTCTTGGAAAAGATACTGGTTTGCCATGTCTTTCTCTAGCTCATTTTCCAAATAAGAAAACTGAGGTAAATGGGATTAAGTGACTTTTCCAAGGTCACACAGCTAGTAAATATCTGATGCCAGATTTGAAAATGGGAGCATAAGTCTTCCTGACTTCAGGCTGGGTACTCTATCTACTATACTACCAATGTATAGTAATAAATGACCCATAGTTATTATTTTTTTCTAATTCAGTAAAAAAAAAAATTGGTAATTTGATTGGGACAGTATTGAATATATAAATTAATTCAGGTAAAATTGTCATTTTTATATTATTGGCCCTGCCCATCCATGAACAATTAATATTTCTCCAATTATTTAATTCTGATTTTATATGTATTTTTAATATAATTTTCTTTATGTAGGTTCTGGGTTAGCTTTGGCAAATGTACTCCCAGGTATTTTATAATATCTAGAGTTATTTTAAATGGGGTATTTTTTTTACAACCTCTTCTTGCAGAGTTTTGTGACATATAGGAATGCTGATGTGAATTTATGTGGATTTACTTTATATCCTACTACATCAAAGTATTATTATTTCAATTATTATTTCAATAATAAAATTATTGTTACAACTAACTTTTTAGTTGAGTCTTTGGTATTTTCTAAATATATCATCATATTGTCTGCAAAAAGAGATAGTTTTATTGCCTCACTTCCTATTCTGATTCCTTCTATTTCTTTTTTCTTCTCTTATTGATATTTCTAGGATTTCAAATAAGATATGGAATAATATTGGTGATAGTGAGCATCCTTGTTTCACATCTGATTTTACTAGGAAGACTTCTAGTTTATTCCTGTTACAAATAAATCTTGCTGATGGTTTTAGATAAATATGCTTTTAATCAATTTTTAAAATATTCATTTAAACCAATACTTTCAAGTATTTTTAAGTGATTGTTGAACTATATCAAAAACTTTTTCTGCCTCTATTGATATAATTGTATGATTTTAAAAAAAACTTTTCATTGATGTAATCAATTATGTCAATAGTTTTCCTTACATTAAACCATCCCTGCATTCCTGGCATAAATCCCACTTGATCATAATGTATATAATCTTTGTAATATATTGTTTATGAGTGACCAGAGTAATCTAGTATTTAATAAACTCAATGACCAAAACTTTTAGGACAAGAACTCAGTATTTGAAAAAAAATATTGCTGGGAAAACTTAAAAGCATTTTGGCAGAAACTATGTATGGACCAACATCCCAAATTGTAAACAGTGATAAGCTCAAAATGGGTACATGATTTAGACATAAAGGTTGATATTACAAGTAAATTAGGGGAGTATAAAATATTTTATCTGTCAGATCTATGCATAAGGGAAGACTTTATGACCAAACAAGTGATAGAGACCATTATGAGATACAAAATGGATAATTTTGATTACATTAAATTAAAAAAAGTTTTGTATAAACAAAACCAATTAAGACAAAATTTGAAGGAAAGTAGAAAACTAGAGAATTGTTTTACAGTCATTGTCTCTAATACTTTATTTCTCAACTATATAGAGAACTGAATCAAATTTATAAGAATACAAGTCATTCCCAATTGTTAAATTGTCAAAGGAGATATACATCTAAATATCTATATCTATATGTGTATATACATATATATATATATATATATATATATATATGTATATACACACACACACACATAGGCAGTTTTCAGATGAAGAAATCAGTCACATAAAAATGCTCTAAATCACTATTGATTAGAGAAATGCAAATTTAAACAAGTCTGAGGTATGACAGTTGGCTAATATGACAGAAAAGGAAAATGGCAAAGGTGGAGGGGATGTGTATACACTCCTAACGGCATTGTGAATTAATCCAAACATTCTAGAGAGAAATTTGAATTATTCCAGAAGGGCTACAAAATTATGTATACCTTTTGACCAAGGAATACTACTAAAAGGTCTGTATCACAAAGAGATTTTTTTAAAAAGGAAAAGGACCTATAATACAAAAACATTTATAGCAGATCTTTTACTGATGGCAGAGAATTGGAAATTGGGGGGATGCCCATCAATTGGTGAATGGTTGAACAAGTTGTGGTATGTGATTTTCATGGAGTACTATTATGCTATAAGAAATGATCAACACGATTGTTTCAGAAAAACCTGGGAAAACTTATATGATCTGATGCAAAATAAAGTGAATAGAACCAAAGGAACACTATGTATAGTGTCAGCAATATTATATGATTATCAACTGTGAATGACTTAGTTATTATCAAAAATACAATGATCCAAGACTATTCCAAAGGACTTATAATGAGAAATGCTTTCCTCCAGAAAGCACCGAAGGAATCTGATTGCAAATAGAAGTATGTATGTGGTGGGTTTTTTTTTGTTTGGTTGGTTTTTACTTTCTCTTTTTCCTTTCTTTTTTCTTTTGTCTGTTTTCTTTTGCAACATGAATACTATGGAATTATGTTTTACATGATTGCACATGTATAATCTATGTCACGTTGCTTGTCTTCTCAAGGAGAAGAGAAGAGAGGGAGGAAAGAATTTGGAACTCGATTTTTTTTAAAAGCAAATGTTAAGATTGTTCTTACACATACTAGTAAAAATAAGATAAACAAACAAAAAAAGAAACAGAAGGGTAATAAGCACATATTGACTGTATATAATTGTTTAAATGTTGTCTACCCATTCAGATGTTTGTTCATTGTGGGTAGGGACCCTTCATTTCCTTTTCTTTAAATCCCCAGTTCTTACCACAGTGCCAGGTACATAATACATTCTTACTAAATGCTTATTGACTTAACATGACTTGAAACAAGTGTAGGGATTATCAGTGTTTTCTACTGTGTGTAATAAGAATCTGGCACATGAGTGGAGTATTCACTCAGCTGATTTAAATTCCCCAGGAAGACACTTCTTAGGGTAGCATAATGACATGTAACAGAAGTGTCATGTAGAAACTACTGAGCATACATAGACACCCTGCAACTGGCTGCAGTCAACTAAACAAGTGGTAAATTAGACACTCTTTAATTAGTTGTGAAGATAGTAAAAATATGTCTGTTAGCCTTATCCTTTTCCTCTTTGACTATGTGCTTAGTATATCCATCTTTCACTTATAGCATCAGTTGAAACACAATGCCATGAAAGTAGAGACTTCAGGTCTATGGTGACATGTGGCCCCAATAAATACATCTGGGACCTTGACCTCTACATTTGTTCTTTTCTATTTTAGGAAGAGGTAGGTAAACCTCCAACCCTGTGAGTGCAAAAGGTCTGAAATGCCTCAGAATTCTGGCATTCCAAAGTCTGGGTTTGCAACCAATAGGATCAAGTAGCCACCTTTAGAAGTAATGTTCCTGATATAGATAGCAGAAGCTGACAAGAGCATTTATCCCTCATTCTTGCCATATGGGATATGAACTTGATGGAACCAATACTATGAAAAAACTGAGTGAAGTTTTGAGTTGTACTTCCCTTAAAGACCAGGGAGAATAGAGAAGAGAGTATGTCTCTAGGGTTTGAGAAGGAAATGTTTGTTCTTTATTCATATAAAATCTAATTGATGTTAAGTTTTTAAAATGGAACTGGGATGTTACACACTGTTGCCTGTCAGTAGGGGAAACAATTGATAGGACCTTGAGCCTATGGCAAAAAAAAAAAAAAGAAAAAGAAAATGCCCCAGTAAGGCAGATATAGCCAACCTTGCTCTGGGAGAGTGAACACAGAGCACATTCACTGCGTTTATACCCCTAGCATCTAGATCATGTTTCCATGTAGTAGGCACTTACTAAATGTATGTTATTATTGCCAATGTTGGGGTTTTCCACTGGGAAGAGGATGGAGAAGATACAATGAGAAAAAATTGAATTTTGCATCTAGCATAGCTCTTCATTGCACTTAGGAGTAAACATTTAAACAAAGGCTAAAGATAAGACCACAATTTGCAAAGGATCTAGATTCTAAAATAAAACATGAAAAAATACAGAAACATTTAAACCTAACACCAAGTAGAATTCAGATGGTCATTTCTCAAGAATGTTGTATTCTGCCTCCTCCTTATCACCCCCCAAAAAAACCTTACAAAGAAAACCCAATAGAATCCTTTTATAGTCATCTTGAAAATTATTCCTGTGAAACTCCATGACACTTATTTAACTGAAAATGCATCAAAACAAAATAAACAAACAAAAAAGTTTCCTAGTGAATTTCAATTCAACCTAGAGACAAAAATCTCTCTTGCCTTTCTTTTGCCTTGCAGTGACCTTGCTTAGCTATATAGAAAGGAATAGCTTTCATATTTCTAGGGTGATCATAATATTCTCCATTCCTACTCCCTACAGAATTTATAAATCTTAAAGTCTATTAGGTAATGGTGCTCTATGGGGATAAAGGATTATTCAAACATATTTCTAAGAACATTTTAACATACCATGTGGCATATGTTTAAAACCAAAGGAATTTTTTTTTTAATTCAATGCTGGAAAGTAGTATATCCAAGCGTTTCTGTATATGCATTCCTCCATTAAAAATTGGGATTATAGATATCCTAGATTTTTTACACATATTTTAACGACCTCACTAAAGACCAGGCAGAGCTAGATTAATACTTTAGAGGTAGAGAACAAAGATGACTGAGAGATTTGGGAGTGACAGTGTCAGGGGCTGGGTCCCAATTAGGCATCTAAGGATTCTGTATTTCTAGGATTGACAGGGAGAGCTATATATTTGCCCAACATATGATGGCAATTTATTAACTTTTGACTGGTTTCCCACCTTCAGCAGTCCTCTGAGTGGCCAAGGTTGTATCACTTCTCTTTCAAGCATTAGGGAAGAAGGAAAGTTGGTCTTCCTGTCAGTGGGCCCTACTTGTAGCTGAGGTCCACCACTGAGTCTTTGGGCCTAGGTTAAGCCCTTGAAGCAAGGGTCAGGTGTTAGAGGTTCTTATATAGAAAGAAGGTAAGGGGATCAGTACATGGAACTCTAATCCTAGAGATGAGGAATCATATCTGAAGATTAGGTCCTAGGTTGGATTCTGGAAGTGAAGGCCAAAGTGAGATTGTGTAGTATAATAGGAAGAAAAAAATGAAATAGGAATTCATCTGAATTATAGTCATATCTGTGCTCGTAACTCATCTGTGTGACCTTGGGCAATTCTCCATTTTATTAGACTTCATTTTCCTCATATATAAAATGAGGAGATCAGATTTGATGATAAAATAAACATTTTTCCCTGGTCTAAAATCCCATTTTATCTAGCTCTAAGAGCCTATGATTCTATGGAATTGGGGAATCCACCCTTGCCAAATGAAAGCAGACCTTTGAGACTCCATGCTGCTCTCCTTTGTATGAACAAAGGACATTAAAAACAGCTTGTTCGAATCTTGATTTGCAGTCTTTCAAAAGATAAATGAAGTTTATGACAGCTGTATGTGTTGGAAATGAAGGCTAAACCTGAAAGACAGGTTTCAAAATATTTGTTGCATTCTCTGTCACCCTTTCATATAAAGCAGTGCATTACCAGATCATTTTTTAAAAAGAAAAACAATGAGAAGATAGCTGTCAAAAAGCACATCCATCTCACTGCCATTTACTCCTTGTTTGGGACAGATTTTCCTGGAGAATTTACAGTTCCCAGTCCTCTAGATTAGGGTAGAGCCTTAAATTGTTTTACAAAAGCCCAAAATACTCAACCTTTGTACCCCATCCTATCCTATACCACAAGCTTGATTTCCTCTATCCTCCAATTAAAAACAAGCATTTTTCTTTCTTTCTTCCTCCTTTGTCCCCACAGAGGGTAGGTGCAGTTCTGAACTTTGGGAGAATCTAGTGTGTTGTTACTAAAAGTCATGTTTCTCATCTGAGTTTTAACTGCATCAAGGGCCTCAGATATCACATGTTGGTTTGTTTTTAATCACCGGGCTTTCTATCAGCTACTCTACTGCACCCATAAACATTTCAAATATTTCTAGCAACCAGGGACGAAATTAGCACTGCCCACTTCCAGAATAAATTTCAATTTGATTCAATTAAATGAATATTTTCTGAGCACCTAGAGGGCACAGCTCACTGTGAGGAAGTCATCAAAAATATGCCTACCAACAGCTGAAATTATGTTGCCAAGAAGCATGAGTCCTTCAGCACCATGAACCCAAGTCACATCTATGGCCTGTCATGAATCCAACTAGACCAGCTGAGGTGGTATGCCAAGGCTGTTCTTCATAGGTATGGCTAGTGGTCGAGCACTCCTACCAGACCCAGCAGCTAACGCTGCTCCCAATTCAATGCCATCTATTCTGTGCTGTAGATCCTTGTTACTCTCTCCTGCTTTCTTCTGTAGTCAGTCCTTGATTTCCCTCACCTTATTATTCTTTAAATTTTTATCAACATTTTTCACTTTTAATTTTTTTATTATGAACTTAATAAACATTGCTAAACACAGTGAGCCACTCAATCATCCAATAAGTATTTTTTTTAAGTGCTAAGATATGTCAAGCACTGTACTAAGTACTGGGGATAAAAAGAAAAGCAAAAAAAAATCTCTGACATCAAGAAGTTTACATTTTGGTAGGGGAGACAATTTGTAAACAACCACATACACTAGATATATGCAGCACAAATAGTAAGTTATCTCAGAGGTAAGGTGTTAGCACTGGGGAAAGGGGAAAGGCAAGGAATCAGGGGGTCAGGAGGCAGAGATGAGAAGGGAGAGAATTCCGCTCATGAGGACCAGTTTAGTATAAATAGGGAGACTTGTATCAACCAATCTAGAATAAACTGAGCACAATCATGTGAATGACTTTCATAATAACTACAATAATGAAGTAAAAACGTCAAAGACTGCAGAACTCTGAACAACAAAATGACCAACCGTAACTTCAGAAGATTGATGAAGAAACATGTCTTTTGCCTATTGGAAAATAAATGATGGACTCACAGTGAATTTGCCTCCCCCACTCCAGTCCTTCTTTCTCAACCCTTTGATTCACAAGGAGACATCCTCAACTGGAAACAGATTTTGTCCATGCCTACCCATTAACCCTAGCCAACTGCAGCCAATTAAACTATTGGCTTCACACTGTTATAATTCTCATCAATTCTTCCCTTTCATGGTTCATTACCCATTGATATATGTACACATATAACAAATGATTCCAGGCAGGCATGAGAAAGAATGAAAGAAAACCAAAGACTGGGCAAGATGAAAATGATGGTTTAGGTTGCTATAGTCATTTGTTCCAGTGTGCTTGTTCAGCATCAGAGCCACAAGTTGCCCATCCCAGAAAAAGATTTTCACCCTGTGTTTTCTAGAATAAACTACAGAATGTTTGTTTGTTAAGCAAGAGACACTTGCTTTCTGGCACAATCTGGTTCAACAATGTCTAATTGTTTTACAATAATCTCACCTTTTCTTTGAGCCATCCATTGTAGACTGTCTTCAGAATATAAAATTCAAGTCCAGGCTCCCTTCATCTCCCTTTCATTAATGGGCAAAAGATACAAGTATCTATGTTTTCCAACTCCTTTAGTTGGAAAGGCAACATACTTCCTAACATGGTGTTTTTAGACCAGCCAATCTTTTCCAGTAAGCCCCGGTATCAATGCCAATGATGGAGCATTCAGATTTTCCAGATGACTGTCTTGGACCTGAGATAGTTATCATTTTTGTTTGGTTTTTTTTAATGTTTTGATCTCTGCCAACCCTTACAGAATGACCTTTCCCAAACTAGTTTAACCTCCATACCACTATACTGGAATACATTAATATGTGATGTTGCCAATGCTCATTTTGTGACTTTACAATTTGTCATTTTTACTTTACCACACTCACATCATTATTTGAGTTGTCCTACATCGTTGTCAATTGTCTTACCTTGAAGAAATAACCAAATTTATTGCATCATTGGTTCATATATCAAAAACATTCTTTCCACATTCAATGTAAGGCCAAATATATTTTGGTTTTGGTGGAATTGATTGACAAGAAAAGTCACAGAGGCGTGACAACCACTGGAACATCAGCCTAACTAGGACTTTCCAGCTCATTGAAAATCCATTTGCTAGTAGTGCTGGAGCAGCAGAAAGCTCAGCTTGCATGTGTAGGGAAGAAAAAGGCAGCTGTTGTACTGACTTCAACTAAATGAAACCTGATTGCTTGCTTATTTGCCCTTCTCCCGCTATTTAAGATGACCATCTGGGAAGAGATGAACAATTAGACATTGTTGAACCAGATTGTGCCAGAAAGCAAGTGTCTCTTGCTTAACAAACAAACATTCTGTAGTTTGTTCTGGAAAACACAGGGTGAAAATCTTTTTTTCTGGGATGGGCAACTTGTGGCTCTGATGCTGAACAAGCACACTGGAACAAATGACTATAGCAACCTAAACCATCATTTTCATCTTGCCCAGTCTTTGGTTTTCTTTCATTCTTTCTCATGCCTGCCTGGAATCATTTGTTATATGTGTGAACTTTATGAACTTCTAGGGGTGATTTAGGGAAGATAAATGCCATTCCTCCTTACCCTAAATGTAATTGTTTAAATAAAACAATGATATTTAGGTGACCTCATACCAAAATTAATTTTTCCTTCTTCTTCTGTCCTCCTTCTTTTATTCCCTTGTCTCTTTATTTTCTTTCCACTCTCCTTCCTTTTCTTTCTTTCTACCATCTTTCCTTCTTTCCTTTTCTTTCTCTCTTCCTTTCTCCTTATTTTTCTTCTTATGTTTTCCTTCTTCTTTCTTTTTTCCTTCCTTCTTTCATAGGGTGGGGATAACATACCAACCACAGAATGGAAACATTTTAAGGATGAAGGCATTTTTTTTCAATAAAAGTGATCGCTTTTTTTCTCTTTCACAGGATAGGGGATATTGTAGGAATACTGGGACTATTAAAAGGAATGAAGCCTAGAATGTTAGAGTTTAAAACATAGAAAATAGAACTTCACAATATCTCAGGAATACAAGGGGCTTTAGAAGTCATCTAGTCCAACCTATATCTGATGAAGGATTCACTTCACAGCATATTAAACTTCTAAAAATCTAAAAAGTACTTTTGCTGTCTTGATTTTGAGCTTGCCACTCCCATTTCTAAAGTTTTGAACAGTATTTTTCTTAAGGATAATAGCATGAGGAGATGTCCTCAAAAGGACAGAGTGAGGACAAACCAAAAAAGTCAGCTTCTGCAGAACAACCCAGCAAAGATTAAACAAACAAAAACATTAGATCGAGAAATGGCCAACAAATTCAAGGAGGAACTATATCAAGTGCATTTTGCCAGCCCAGTTCCCCACAAAGAGACAGCCAGACCATTTTAATACTTGAAAGGCTCCCCCTTGGGAGTACAGGGCAAAGAACTGGTCTAGTATAGAGACAGAAATAAGGGGTGAACCATAGAACCCTGAAATCTACAGCTGTGTAGAAGGGTAGAGAAAGGGGAGCTGAGATGCCTGTCTAGCCACAAATACCTGGAGCCCATAGCTGTGTCACTCTGAATCTAACCAAGGTCAGAAGCCTGCAGGACTTACACCTGGGAGGGAAACAATCAGGATGGATTTTGAATCAGACAACTCCATGAAGATCACCTCACTACCCATTTCATGTAGGCTCAATCTATGGACAGTGTCATGAGACTACCAGGGACATCAAGACGAAAGAGTAGAAGAAGCATTCAGCCAAGTTATCCTAATGTTCTCCTCCAAACAACTTTAAAATAATGCCTCAAATAGAATTCTGGAATGGCAGAGTCAACAAAAAGTTCAAGGTGAGACATTCTTCCAGCTCAAGACAACTTAGGTTAGAAGGAGAGATCTGTGAGATGGGGGTGGAGACTGGTCCAGAATCCCTCCTGGATGCAACAGCAGTGGTGACACTAGGTGGCAGCAACAGAAGAAACAGCATCTTTGGGAACTCAAGCCAGAGAGAGTGAAGGGACCTGGCAACTGATTAGAAAGATATTATAATCCTTTGAAGCACTGCTAGTGAAAAGACCCTGTGATAGCACTGGATAAAGGACTGGCCACTTTCGGCAACTTTATCGTCTATACCAATTTCTGGGTCATAGTTCAAGGGCAGACAAGAGTACTTTTGACCAAGAGGAAGCAGGGGCCATGAGGAGCAATATCATTTCTGGTCCCAAGGGAACAGAAACCCTGGGTTGATTACAGTCCCAGGGGATCAAAGGCCCTTCCTGGGTAGGGATCAGAGCACAGACCAGGACAGCAGTCTTCTCCCCAGATCACAACACCTTCAAAGCACCTAAAACTTCCAAAAGCCCAGAACTAGCTCTGTAAATAGCAGCACAAAAATAGCCTAAAACTTGGAACAGGGTTTCTCCACCCAACCACACGAGGAATAAAGCCCAACTTTAACATAAAGTTCAAAATTTTTAAAAAATAGGGTGGAAAAAATGAGCAAGAAACAAACAACAACAACAACAAAAGAATTGGAGCACAAAGAGCTACTATGATGACAGGGAAGCAATGCACAAACTCAGAAGAAGATAATGAAGTGAAAAAAGTTTAGTTTCTAATTTTATTTTTGAAGAACTCCACCGAGCTTTTTTTTTTGCCTCTTTTTCCAATTGACCAATTCTGTGTTTTTTTTTCAGGTATTTTCTTTAATGACATCAGGGAACAGTGAAACTGAATCAAAAGAATGAAAATTCCCAGGTATATTAGAGCCAAATTCCATAGTTGCTATGTCAAGGAAAAATACTTCAAGCAGCCAGAAGGAAACCATTCAAATCTCATGGAGCCACAGTAAGGATCATCAAATTTGTAGTGCTTCCACCTTAAAGAAGTGGGGGGTGGGGGTGAGCCAAAATGGTGGAGAAGAGGCAGGCACTTTCCTGAGCTTTCCTCCAAATACCTGTAAATAATACCTCAAAACAAATTCTAGAGCAGCAGAAAAAACAAAAGGATGGAGTGAAACAATTTTTGAGCCCAAGACAATTTAGTAGGTCAGCAGGAAATCTGTTGCACTAGATTGCGAGTAGAGTACAGTCTAGTAAAGCTAAGAAGTATTTGTCTAAAACCAAGAGCAATCATTATCTTTAATGTGGATAAATTTACAGTTTTCCCAAAGATCAGGGATGTGAAAGAAGAATGTTCATTATTACTACTATTATTCAATATTATGTAACCCATGTATTCTGAAATACTTATAGCAGCTCTCTTTGTGGTGGCAAAGAACTGGAAATTGCAGGGATGCCAATCAATTGTGGAATGGCTGAATACATTGTGGTATATAATTGTAATGAAATACTACTATGCTATAAGAAATGATGAACTCAATGATTTTAGAAAACATGGAAATACTTGCATGAAACAATGAAGAGTGTAATAAGGAGAACTAAGAGAGCATTGTATACAGTAACAGCAATATTGTTTTAAGAATTACTTTGAAGGAAAAAGTTATTGTATCTATTATAAACACCCAAATTAACTATAAAGGATGTATGAAGAAGGATTCTACCTGCATCCAGAGAAGAACTGATAAAGAGAAGTATGTATAGAAATATACACACACATATATACATATAAACACATATTTGTGTTAATGATAGCCATCTCTAGGATGGAGGAAGGTGGAAGGAAGAAAAAAATACAAAATTTTGTTGGATATTTGAAAGGAATAGTAAGTTGTGCATAGTAGATTTGCAGTTTCATATGCAATCATCTTTTTTATTGTACTATGTTATGGAAATGCTTGTTTTATTCCATAAATTAAAAATAAAATTAAAAATATTATGTTAGAAATGCTAGCTATTTGTAATAAGACAAGAAAAAAAATTGTAGACATAAGATTAGGCAATAAGGAAACAAAACTATCACTCTTTGAAGTTGATATGATGTTATACTTAGAGAGCCCTAGAGAATCAACTAAAAAACAAGTTGAAATAATTATCAAGTTTAGCAAAGTTGCAAGATATAAAATAAACTCATGTAAATCATCAGCATTTCCATATAGTACTAACAAACACAGCAAAAATAGATAGTAAGAGAAATTCTCTTTAAAATAACTACAGACAATATAAAATGCTTGAGTGTCTACCTAACAACAAAAACCCAGGGATTACATGAACACAATTGCAAAAATAAATTTCACACAAATAAAGACAGACCTAAGTAATTGGAGAAATATTAATTATTCTTTGGTTAGCCATACCAATATGATAAAAATGACAATTCTACAGATTATTTGTTTACTTAGTACAAAACTAAACTACCAATGAATTATTTTGTAAAGCCATAAAAAGTAACGAAATTAATCTGGAAGAACAGATTGTCAAGAATATCAAAGGAATCAATGAAAACAATGTGAATGAGGGCAGTCTAGAAGTTCCAAATTAAAAAGCGTATTACAAAGTGGTAATCATCAAAACACTTACACACTACCTAAGAAACAGAATGGTAACCTAAATCTACTTATTCAGTGCCATATCAATAACGCTACCAAAATTATTTTATAGAGCTACAAAAATAATAATAAAACTCATCTGGAAGAGCAAAAGTTCCAGAATATCAAGGGAATCAATAAAAAAAAATGTGAAGGAAAGTGGCATAGCTGTACCGGATTTTAAACTGTATTATAAAACAGTAATCATTAAAACTATATGCTGCTGGCTAAGAAATAGAGTGGTGGATCAGTGGAATAGAGCAGTAGTAAATAACCACAGTAATTTAATGTTTGATAAATCCAAAGAGCCAAGCTTTTGAGACAAAACGTTATTTGACAAAAACTATGGGGGAAACTGGAAAACAGCAGGATAGAAACTAAGTATAGACCATCATTTCACACTGTTTACCAAGATAAGGTCAAAATGAGTATATGATTTAGAAATAAAGGGTGGTACCATAAGCAAACTAGGCAAGCCTGGAATAGTTTACCTGTCAGATCTAGGGACAAGGGAAGAATTTAGGACCAAACAAACTATAGATAGCATAACAAAATGTGAAATCAATAATTTTGATTACAGAAAATTAAAAAGTTTTTTTCACAAACTAAACTGATGCAGCCAATATTAGAAGGAAAGCAAAAAACAAAAAACAACAACCTGGGAAAGACATTTTATAGCAAGTATCTCTGATAAAGGCCTTATTTCTCAAATATTTAGAGAAATGAATCAAAATTATAATACACGTCATACCCCAACTGACAAATAGTCAAAGAACATGAACAGGTACTTTTCAGATTGAGAAATCAAATCCATCAATAATTCTTCTTTCCTTCCTTCTCTCTTTCTTTTTTCTTTCTTCCTTTTTTTGAAAAAAAAATGTTCCACAAAATGATTAACATGGGAATGTTTTACATGATTGCACACATAAAATCTATATCAGATTGCTGACCATCTCAGCGAAGGGAGGGGGATAGAATTTGGAACTCAAAACTTAAAAAAAAAAATGAATGCTAAAATTGTTTTTACATGAAAGTAGGAAAAAAAAATTTTATTTAAAAAAATAAGAGTAGTACATCAGTGGAGTAGATTAGGTACACAATAAACAGTAGTAACTTACTATAGTAATCTCTCATTTGATCAATACAAATATACAAGCTTTTGGAGTAAGAACTCCCCATTTGACAAAAATTGCTGGTAAAACCAGAAAGCAGTTTGGCAGAAACAATGTGTAGAACTACATCTCACACCGTGTAGCAAGAAAAGGTCAAAATAAATAAATGACTCAGACGTAAGGGGTGATATCACAAGAAAACCAGGGGAACAAGAAAAGCATAACTGTCAGATCTCTAGATAAAGAAAGATTTTATGACAAAAGAGATAGACTTATGAAAGTGAAATGGATGATTTTGATTACTTGACATTTTAGACAATTGCACAAAATTAATGCAGTCAAAATTAAAAGGGAAACAGGAAAATTATAGCAAGTTTCTCTGATAAAGCCAACATTTCTCAAATATATGTAAAAGTGAGCCAAGTTTATATAATTCTGAGCTATGCCCCAATTGATAAATGGTCAAAGGATATAGTCTGGGAGTTTTCAGGAGAATAAATCAAAGCTATCACTAGTCACATGAAAAATACTTTAAATTAGTATTGATTAGGTTAATGCAAATTAAAATGACTCAGATATCACCTCACCTCTATCAGATTGGCTAACATGACAGAAAAGATAAATGACAAGATATGGAAAAACTGGATTCTAAAGTACTATTGGTGGAGTTGTGAACTGGTTCACAAAAAAACATTCTAGAGAACTTTTTTTATTTTATGTGAATATTAAATTTAATTTTGTAGTATCAAAATTACCTCTTTTGTATCCACTTCTTAGTGCTTTGGTTATCTTTGTATATGAGAACATTTTTTTTTTACCATGCCAAAAGAGCTATAAAACTGTGCACACTCAGCAATAGCACTGCTGTGTCTGTATCCCAAAGACATCAAAGAAAGGGTAAACAAACCTACTTGTGCAAAAAAAAAAAACCTTAAGGTAGCTATTTTTGTGATGGCAAAGAATTGGAAATTCAGGGGATTATCATGGTATGTGATTGTGATGGAATATGACTGTGCTGTAAGAAATGAACAGGATGGTTTCAGAAAACTCTGGGGATCATGATGCAATAAAAAGTATATGTAATAAACGGCCATGGAAAAATTTACTAAAATTAATTGGAAACTAAATAATCTAATCCTAAAGAATAAGTGGGCCAAACAACAAATCATAGAAACTCTCAATAACTTCATACAAAAGAATGATAATAATGAGACAACTTACCAAAACTTATGGGATGCAGTGAAAGCAGTTCTTAGGGGAAGTTGTATATCTCTAAATGCTTAGATGAACAAAATAAAGAGGAGATCAATGAATTGGGCAGGCAACTAAAAAAGCTAGAAAAAGAACAAATTAGAAAAACCTGGGAAGGCATTTGAATTGATGCAGAGTGAAGGTAGCAGAACCAGGAGAATACTGACCACAGTAATAGCAATGTTGTAAGTATGGCCAACTGTGAAAGGCTACTCCTCTGAGCAAGACAATAATCCAAGATCATTACAAAGGGCCCATACAGGAAAATTCCATCTGCTCCCAGAGAAAGAACTGAATTCTGAGTGCAGACTGAACCATACTTTTCTACTTTATTTTGCTTACTCATGTTTGTATGTGTGTGTATGTGTGTTTTCTTTTGCAACATGGCTAACCTGGAAATATGTTCTGCATGCCTCCACATGTATAACTAATACTATATTGCTTGTCTTTTCAATGCATGGTAGAGATACAGGAAAAAGAGAGAATTTAGAACTCAAAATTTAAAAAAAAAAAAAGAATTTAAAAAATTTTACATGTAATCGGAAATATTTAAGGAAACATAAAATATATTTAATAAATGCACAGTGGTTTTAGCCTTTACTGATATCCTTGAAGAACACAACACTCATTGCCCAGACCCCATGTAATATAAAATCAAAAATATTCCATCATTTTACTCCAAAGTATGAGAAGTCTGACCCCAAAACAAAGTCTGAATTTAGGAAATGAGTCTAGAAAAATGGGCAAACACAAGAAAACCCTGATTATTAAGAAACACTGCGAGGTTGAAGAGTTAAATGGCAGAGTAGCAGGAAGAAATAATAGTAATATCCCCCACTAAAACTCCTAAAAACAGATATAGAAAATATGCCAGACTGAATCCTGATGAGGAAATCAGGGGAAAAAAAATTGCAATTTTTCCAGCCCAGTTTGGTACAAATAGATGGATAGGTCTGATTACAAGGGGAATAGGGCCCAGACAAGAGTACACTCTTAGAATATTCTATTATATGGAGAAGCTGAGCTCCAGAGCACAAGGAGGTCTCAGAACAATATTTGCACATCATAACCTCGTATATACTGAGGGAACAGGTGCCAGTTGTCATCTTTGAAGCTCATTGACCAATTCCAGGTCACAGATGCAGGAAGGGTTGAGGAGGAGACCTGCAACTTTACCAGAGAGTGAGAAAAAGTGGGAAAGGAGTGTTCTATATGCAATTTAGGGATCAGAGATTACTCCCCTCTGCTGTTGATTCATCAGGTTATTACTTCATTAAGGCTCTTGGTATCTTAACCTGTGTTGACAGCTGCAATTACTTTTCCTCTTGCACATAATTCTTGTTTTGAAGAGTTTTGAAAGGTCATAAAGATTGAAGAAAAATGTCTCATCCATCTTAATGGTCCCATGACCCAGTCAAGATGATTTTTCCCCTAAATCATAGATCTGGCCAGGCTGCTGCATAAGCTCTAGTGGTATTCTATTATCTCCAGGGTCGAATATAAAGTCATCTGTCTGTCATTTAAAGTTCCTTATAACTTGTCCCCTTTCTACATTTCTAGAGATTTGACATTTTCCTCTTCCCTATACATTATGTGATCCAGTTATACTAGCCTTGCTATTCTTTAAACAGGATAGTCTGTCTCCATTTTTAGTGCCTTTATGTTGGCTGTCATCTATGCCTGGAATGTTCTTCCTGATCACTGCTACCACTCAGTAGGAGTTAGCAAAGGACCACTTCATCAAACATACCTGCTTGAGTAAATCACAAGACCTGAGCTCAAGTGCAGTGACACCTGATAAATAATTCATGTTAAGTGTATATTATTGAATTTGGTACCCATCAAAATTGACATGGCAACAATCTGTAGGTTCAAGGAAGGTAACACTCAAACCACATAATCAAAAGAACACATGTGGTATCAGTGTCACAGTAACAGAGTCTGAATGGCATCCATTCTGTTATAGGGACTTTCCCTGCTGATATTGACTAAAACTTTAACTTCAGAGTTTTTCTTAAGTTGGTCTTTTTATTTTTCTCTCCCCTTTCATTGTATTGGTATTTCTTCTTTTCTGTTTGTTTCTTTGTAAACTTTTTCCACATTTCTATTCTATGCAACCCTTCTTCTTCTTACTGCTATTCAATTGCTCCAGATTTTTTTTTATTTTTGTGTCATTTTGTCTTATTTCTCTTTACTGTCTTGTATTGAATGCAACACTTGTATTCTTTAAATGCCCCTTCAGTTTCCTTTCAATTTTTTCCAGTTGTCAGTTTGTTTATTGTCACTTCCCATTAATTTTCTTTCCTTTTCAAGTATCTATCTTGTGTTTTACACAATGTATTAAAGGAAAAAAAGAACAATCTTCTGTTTGCAGCTGCTTTTCCTATCGCTCCTCTGCCTTTTCACCAGAGAATAATTTTTTCACTTTCTTTTAATATTTTCTTTATTTTCCAGTATTGGAGAGTTCAACTGTCTTCCACTCTCAAAGACACAATATTTCAAAATTAATTTGAATACCAATATACATTTCATATCCTTTAAGGAGCCCCTGAGACCTTTTGGATACATCTAGTATACAATGGGAGATTATGGTCTGATTAATGGGGAAATGCAATTACAATTTTTCATTGACCCTGGAGACATAGTCTCAGTCATGTAAACAGCTTTCTGACCCCAAAAGGTCAGAAACCATGGGAATGCACCTGATCTGTAAGCAGAATGCATCATAAGAACCTTTTTCTTGGCTAAGGCCCTCCTAGGACTTGAGAACATAAATTCCTTTTCTTTTAATCTGCCAAATGGAAAATTAGCAATTATCAACAAGTCATTTGTTTTCCAATATATGTATATGTATGCATTGATGTATGTACACACACACACACACACACACACACACACACATATGCATATCTTGATTAAATACCCATATTTAGCAGAAAAAAGAAATATCCTTTGAAACAGGCTATACTTAACGTCATATGGTAGCTTCCATTTAGTTGAAAGTTAAGCTTTCTTAGATCAACTGATTTTACTTGCTCAAAGTACAGTAAGAAAAAACAAACAGCTATGTGCTAGATTCAAAATGTCTTCTGGTTCTTTTTAAAATTTTCCTCCCTTATAACAAAAAAAAAATTTAAAACTCTTTGATATTGAAATTCTTTTATCATGTTTCAAAGCTGTGAATATATATCATGGTTTAAGAGCACCTATTAACAGTCATGTTTCTATGGGTAAAAATTTCTTAGAATTATATACTTTGTCATTTCAATTAACCAAGATTTCATCTTATATGTAATAATACTTTTTAGAAATTGGATTTAGGCCTTCAAATACTTTGTTTAGAAATTTTCAATAAATATGATTGATATATTTGGTTTTGATAGATAATTTCCTAATAAAATTTGCCTTACTCCCTGCCCTTAACAAAACAGTTGAGCTAAATTATCTTATATAATAATTGTGACTGAGAGCACTGTAACTTTCTACTTTTATCAATTTCCATTTCTTCTTCAAATATTTCCTGTTATCTCATGGGATCATTAATTTTTGTCTACCCACTTCTAATATCAGGGTAAACTTTATCACTCTCTGTTCCAAGATATTAATTCTCCTTGCCATTCTTTCCTCCCTAGCTGTCATTTCATTTAATATTGACTTCTGTATCTCTTGCTTCATTTCTTCCAGGTACACTTGTAATCCTTGTGGGCGAGACATTCTTTTTTGTTTTTCCTAAAGTTCAACTTGCACTTGTAACAATACTCTCATCTGAGGTTGTTTCTTAGTCTTCTTTCAGTTCCTACTTTTTCTTCATTGTGTTCAGTACTTTCTCTTTATTTATGTGGTGATTGATTAAGGCTTTGTGCTTGGGTCAGATTCTGCTCTGCCCATACCCAAGAGTATAGAAATATATACTTGGATGATGTGAGTGGACCCTGCTTTTTCCTGAATGTGGTAACTAAGATCAGACTCTACAGGAATTCCTGGTATTCTTCTCAGTATCTTAGTTAACTCAACTTAGATTTTGGCCTTAGACATTTTTCTGTGTCCTTCTGCTTGAATAGATGCAAACACAGAGTTGGCTCTATACCTTTCTCTGAGCCTAATAGTCCTCTGCCAGATGTTGATCATTCTGGCAGCAGGTCTCCTGAAAAAAAAATACCAGTGCTCTGTTTTATGGGTGTTACTCTGGCCTTTTCTCATGCTTTGGCTCCTGCTATGGTCCTTCAGCATTTGTTTTAATTTTATTTTCATTTTTATTGTTAAATTTGTGTATTGATTTTTAATCTCTTTTAATATATCAATTGTTGACTCTACACAGGTAGCCGATTCAGAAATGACTCCCATATATGTAACAAATGGTTTCTCCTCAGTTAAAATATAATTGATTTAATTTTTGTATTATGTTATTTAGTGTTTGCTGTGTTTAGAGATTCCTACTCTTTTCTTTAAGAAATTATCAACGATGTATACTATGATGTTTCTGTGTAATCTATGTCTTTGTCCTTTTTCATTCCTTATTCCTGAACCATGTCTTACAACATGTACTTTACTTTGTTCCTAAGTGTCTGCTTTTTCACCAGTCACTGAATGTGAAAGTTTATGTCAATTAAATTTGGAAGCTGTTATTATAATCTTTGAGGAATTTCTCTATCTCCCCATCTTGTACAAGTAGCAGAGGTGCATAACCAGAGATGTATTTTTTTAATTCTTTACAATAGTTATGAGCTCTGCAATATTGGAAGCAAAATTGTCTTACAAAATAATGTTTCTTACTTTCTCTGGACACACAAAAATGACCTCTTCAACCCCTATATTTTCCTCTCCAAGATGAACTTATGGCCATTATTCCATTTAATTCAACTGCTTTTTAATAGCAAGAGTCAAAGTTTTGTAAATCACTTTCTCCAATAATACATCGATTCATCAGTAATTAGGCAGGGATCTCATATTCAAGTTGCAACATCTAAGTTAATGTTCATAAACTGCTTATAATTATTACGATTCTATCATCCACTATCCTCTTTTCTACCCCTCTACTACCATCACTACAGAATCTCAAAAGGACTACATTGTTGGGGCAGCTAGGTGGCACAGAGGATAGAGCACCGGCCCTGAAGTCACAAGTACCTGAGTTCAAATCCGGCCTCAGACCAAACAGTTGACACTGACTAGCTATGTGACCCTGGGCAAGTCACTTAACCCCAATTACCTAAAAAAAAAAAAAAGGACTTCACTGTTCTGAGAGATAGTTTGGATTTTTCTTTGAAGAGTAGGTTTCCATGGCCAAAGAATTCCTCATCACATAGCCAGCCTACTAGGGAATAACATTTCCCATTCTAGCTAGACTAGTATATCAAAAGCAAATATAATCTGTTGCAAAGATCACATTCAAATAATTTTCAGCATGTTAAAATCCATGAAAGTTTGTTCCCAACCAGTATAGTTTTAAAGAAATAAGATCATTCATTATCATGAGGACACATAAGAATGGGATTTTGTGCAAGTTAATACTTGGCAAAACTACAAACATAAATAGAAGATTAGCACAAAATTATTGAATAAAATATTAGCAAAAAAGCTATTCATAACATAATAAAAGATTATACATCATAGTCATGTTGGTATACCAGGAATGCTGGGTTAGTTTGATATAAGGAAAACTATAAATATGATAAAACATTATAATAGTAAAAACAATAAAAATAATTTTGTAATAAAAATGGTACTTAAAGCAATGGTTGTAGAAAAAGATTTTGAAAACATACAACATCCACTTATGGATATGCATTTATGTATATCGATTTAACTTATGTTAAAGACATTATAAGATATGGGAATAAATGGGACTCTCCTTAATCTGGTAAAGAGTACCTATCAAAATAAAAAGCTAGTAAATATTTTCAGTATAGAAATGTCAAAAGACCTTCCAGCAAGAGTAAGGCTAAAGTGAGGATGTCTATTATCACCACCATTGTTTCATATAGTTAAATAAATGCTATATATAACAGAAAGACAAGAAAAAAGAAATTTAGGATATAAAATTAGGCAAAGAAGAAGCAGTATATATTTTTTCAAGATGTCATAATGGTCCACTAGAAAACACTAGATATTCAGATAAATTAATTAAAATGATTATTAACTTCAGTAAAGTAACAGGATATGAAATAAATCTAACAAATAATCCTTCTTACATATTACCATCAAAATTTAGCAGAAATTCAAAAGGAACTATGATTCAAAATTCCAACAAAATGTATAATAAATATTTGGGAGTCCACATACAAAGATCTGCAAATGAATTATATGAATACAAAAGCAAAACTCTTTTTACAAAAGCAAAGAGAGAAAAAAATGAATAAATATTAATAGTGTATGTTTAGGCCATACTTATATAATAAAAATTATAATTCTACTAAATTAATCTACAGATTCAACACCATAGTAATCAAACCATGTAAGGATTACTTTGTAGACAAAATAATAAAATTTATTTGGAACAATGAAATATCACAAACAAAAAAGTGGGAAGGAAAGTGATCTATTACTACTATATTTTAAACTATATTACCAAAAAAAATCATCATTATAACACTTAGATACTGGTTAAAATATGTAGGCCAATCACTGGAGCAAATTAGCTCACAAACTAAGAAGCAATCATACATAGTACAGTGTTTAATAAGGCCAAGGAAATGATTTCCTGAGTAAAGATTTGCTCACTATACTACAAATACAATTCAGGAAAAAGGAAATCTCTCTTATAGAAAGTAGGTTTAGACCAAAATTTCTCAATGTACACTGTAATGTGTTCAAAATTAATATATAACATAGGTATAATAGATTGCATCATAAACAACTTAGATGAAAAGTGATGGAGATACCTTTCACAACTGCAGATTAAGAAAGAATTCTTTACCAAAGAATTGTTAGAGATGATTACGAAAGATAAAATGGACAGTGGTAGTTACATGACATTGAAAAATATTCAAACAAACAAAATTGGTGCTTTTAGAATTAGGAGAATATGATTAACTGGAAAAAAATCTTTACAGTTAATTTCCCAGGAAAATGGCTGATATTCAAAATATATAGGGAGTTGATACAAATCTATAAAAACTAGAATCAAATATTAATAGAGAAATGGTCAGAGGATATGAACAATAAATTCTGAAGTGATGCAAATTAACAACCATATAAAATGCTACAAATCACTAAGTGTATATGCAATTTTTCTTAAACTCTGAGTTTTTCTTCTTACTCATCATATTGAAAAAGATAAGAAAAAAAGGAAAATGGCAATTATTGGAGGATATGTGGGAGGAGAGGCATACGTGCATAGTTGGTGGAGTTTTGAATTATTCTACTCATTCTAGAAAGCAATCTGGAATTATGAACAATCAGTATACTGCACATATCACCTGATCCTTAATTACCACTATGTTGCATATACTGCAAAGAGGCAAATAGAGAAGGAAAGGAATTATATGTACAAAAATTTTAATGATAGCACTTGAGAAGTAATGTAATATAATGTATAAATATCTGGCTTAGAAGTTGGGAAGATTTATATTGAAGTCATCTGTTATAATTACTATTTTGCATGGGCAAGACACTTAAACTCTTAGTATACTAGGTAATTCTCTAAGACTATATGTTCCACAGAAGGTACCAACTGCATTAAGAAATGGAATTTCTTCACCAAAGAGCTCCTTATAACAATGGATTCATGGTCCATTCATATTTTTTTTTATTTTAGTGAAGGACTTTAAAAAATATTTGTCCCTCTACAGAGGATTGTGATATATGAGTGTAATTGGCATAATATTGTATTGTAAGAAATTATGTGATAGGAAGTTGAGTCAAGATGATTATATAGCAGAAAGTAGTATGGCTAAGCTCTACCTCTCACCTCAACAACCTTCCAGAAAGATCTAGAATATGCACCTAACTTTGTTTTAATGAGAAAGTCCAAGTAAAAGTCACAGTGAGTCATTTTTCCAGCCCAGGTTGTCATAAGGAGATAGCGAAATCTGCAGAAACTTGAATTGGGAGTGGATTTGTCATGTTTTCATGGTATAGAAAAAATGGAAAGGGAAGAAGAAAGGAAGATTCTGGGGGAAAGGTAGAGATGTCTGACGGATGTAATTTATAAATTCATAATGATAAGACTGAAACAAAATGCCATTTTATGGGGAATGCAGCTAAAGAAATCTTTAAGGGAAAATCTATATCTCTTAATGCTTGATTTAAAAAAAAAGCTGAGCAATTAATTGAACACGCAACAAAAATAATAGAAAACAAAAAAAAAACAACTAAAACCCATAATTAAACACCAAAATAAAAACCCTGAAAATTGAAGAAAAATCAAATAATATTGAAATGAAAATATTTATTAAATAAAACTAAGCACTGTTTTAAAATAATAAAATAGACCAACCATTAGCTAATTTGATTTTTAAAAAGGAAGAAAAGAAAATTATTAGTAACAAAATTTAAAAGGGTAAATTCATAACCAATGAAGAATAAATAAAAGACATTATTAGAAATCATTTCATCCAATTACGTAAATAAAATTGATAAATATTTACAAAAATGTAAAATTCTTCATGTTTATAGAAAATCAAACAGGGGAATTAAATAACCTAACCACAAAAATAGAAATTGAACGAGTCAGAAATAAACTCTCAAATGGGAAAAAAAACCCAGTTCATATGTGTTCACAAATGAATTCTAGCAAATATTTAAAAAAACAAGTGTTTCCAACACTACATAACGTATTTGTAATAAAGGAGGAAAAAGAATGGTAACTAAAAAGTTCCTTCTATGATTTAAACATAATCTTATTACCTAAATCATGGAGTTTCAAAAGAAAAAGCAAACTATAGATGAATATCTTTAGGGAGTATCAGTACAAAAAATTATAAATAAAATATTAGGAAAAGATGATAGCTACAAATCACAAAGATTATATAATATTATTAGACTGGCTTTATAATTGGAGTACAGGTTTAGTTCAATATTTTAAAAATCTATAAACCTAATTGACTTTCTTAAATATATAGGAAAATGGATCTTTTCTTAATCCGATAATTAGTATCTATCTAAAACAAAAAAAAAGTATTATGTGTAATATGATAGGGATAAACTAGAATTTTTCCAGTATTTTCCATTATTTTCAGCATTTTTTCCAATGAGATCAGGGATAAAACAAAAATGCCCATTTTCATAATTCTATTGAATATAGTCCCAGGAATGCTAGCTATATTGATTAGACAAGAAAAATGAATTAAAGGAATATGCATGGGCAAAGAAGAAAAGAATTGCAATTTTATTTAGATAACCCCAGATGGTCAAAAATAATAGAAACACCATCAAAGTTATAGAATATAAACTCACAAATAGTCAACATTTTTATATATTTCCAACAAAATTCATCAGTGTGAGAAAGAATAAGAAATTCAACTTAAAATAACTATCGAAAATATAAAATACATGGAAGTCTACTTGCCAAAAGATATATAGGAGTTATATGAATATAGGCAGAAAACACTTTTTACAGCAATACATATCTAAAATATTGGAGAAATATTCACTATACATAAGCCAAAACAAAATAATAAAAATGGCAATACTGCTTAATTTGCTTATTCAGTATCATACCAAACTTGAAGGATTATTTTATAGAGCTAGAAAAAATAACAACAAAATTCATCTAGAAGGATAAGTGGTCTCAAATTGCAAGGGAAAAAGTGAGAATAAAAGAGACCTAGTAGTACCAGATCTCAAACTGTGTCACAAAGCATTAATCTACAAGATGTTGTGGTATTAAATATAAAGATTGATGAGTGGTAGTTTCTAGTATATAATATATACAAGCAAACAAACATAAATGCTAGTATTGGTGGTGGTGTTTTTTTTTTTTTTTCCGTAACCCAAACATCCCAGGTATTTGGGTCAGGATTCAATATTCAACAAAAATGTTAAGAAAACCAGAAAGTAGTCCAGCAGAAACTAAGTACAGATGAACATCACAGATCATATACCAAGATAAGTTCCAAATGGAAAAATGACTCAGATATAAAGTAGAATATCAAAATAAAATTTGACAGGGAAGGAAGAAATTATTTGTCAGATTTATGATAAGGGAGGAGTTCATGACTAAACAAGAAAGACATAATTACATAAAAAATGGAAAATTGTGATTACACAAAATTAAAAATGTTTTGTACAAAAAAATCAGTGCTGCTAAAATTAAAAGTGAAGCCATTAAGTTGGAGAAATCTTTGGAGATATAATTCATAAATTCTGAATGCAGATTGAAGAATACTTTTTCACTTTATTTTTCTTGGGTGATTTTGCCTGTTTTCTTTTGCAATATGGCTAATATGGGAATATGTTTTCATTGACTTCACATGCAAAATTAATATTAAAGTGTTTCCTTTGTCAAGAAGGGGGTAAGGGTGGGATGCAGGGAAGAAAATATAAAATCACTTTTTAATGAATGTTAAATATTTTGTATATAATTGGGAAATATTTAATAAAATAAATTAAACTATATTTCAAAAAAAATTTTTTTTTGCAGTAAGCTTCTCTAGAAAAAAGTCTCATTTCAAAAATATTTGGGGAGTCAATTCAAATTTACAAAAACCAAAGCCATTCTTTAATTGACATACGGCCAAAGGATATGAATGGACACTTTTGACAGAAAGAAATCCAAACTATAAATAGCCATATAAAAATACACTGTCACTAATAAAGTGAGAAGTGCAAACTTAAAGAACTCTGAGGTTTTACTTACATCCCTTTGGATATATTTGGAAAAGTTAACAGAAAAAGAAAATGGTAAATGCTAGAGGATCTGTTGGAAAACAGGAACATGAATGCACTGTTGGTGTAATTCTGAAATGGTCCAAACATTCTGGAAAGCAATTTGGAACTATACCACCAAAGCTATGAATCTGCATACCTTTTGTCCCAGCAATACCTGAAGCAGATCAATGAAAGAGGAAAATGACTCATATATAGAAAAAAAATATTAAATAAGCTCTTTTTCATAATGATAAAGAATTGAAAAATAATAGGGTGCCAATAAATTGAGGAATCTCTGGACAAACATAAATGCAATGGAATACTGTTATGCTATAAAAATGATGGTGGGGATGGTTTCAGAGAAACCTGGGAAGAATAATATAAATTAATAGGATGATGTAATCAGAACCAGGGGAACAATTTATAGAATGAGTAAAATAATGTAAAGAAAACAACTTTCAAAAACTTAAAAACTGTGATCATAATATCACCTATTCACCCCACTCAACAGTCCTGTTTCTAACCATGGTCATTAACCAAGAGGACTGAATTTTGTCAAGGAGTCTCACAATTCCTGGTTCCATCAGTTTATCAACCGCCATAGAAGGGCAGGCAAGACAGTCTGGGACTGTCAAGAGGTAGCATGTGCCAAGCAGACCAAACCATTACCACCACCTCTCCAAAGACTCCACTGAAGGAAGCCCAGATGCTGCACCCAACAGCCCTCATAATAACAATAATAGCAGGATGATCAGCCCTCCTTCCAACCTACTAGTATAAATATAACCAAGGGGAAAAACCCTTGTGGAAACTTGACCTGGCAACACCCTGTGCAGTGGCTATGATCCATATTTCCTCAGCAGCTACATGTATTAAAGAACCCCAAAAGAACTTTCTTGTCACCAAAGTCCTTGTTGCTTTCAAATTGCTTAATATCAGAAATAAATATGGTTGATAAATGGAAATGACATAAAATCTTTCATTACTTTCTGGCCTGTCACCGCACCTTAAGGGCTACTGTGCCTTTCCATCTGCCCTAAATTAGGGCTTTCTTATGTGTACTATCTCCTGCATTAAAATATGAGCTCCCTGAGAACAAGGACTGTCAAACTTTTCTAGTCAGTATCTATAGATCATAACACAATGCTTTTTCCATAGTAAGAGCTTACTACTTTTTCATCCATTGACTTAAGGCAATGACCAATTATGATTCCAAAATACTTATGACAAAGGATACTTCTCACCCCTTTGCAGAGACATGATTGACTAAAGGTATAAAATGATACATACTTTAGAGTTGTCTGTATTTGAATTTGTTTTGATTGACTCCATTTATTTGTTTACAAAAAGAGCTTTTGATTTTGGCTTAATGGAAGAAACGCTGGGGGAAATTAGTACATAATGATAATGAACCAGAAAAAAAGAAGAAAATAAAACATTAAGCAATAAAAAGAAAAGAGCAGATGGTCTAAAATGGACACTCAAACAAGTTGGTACTATCCTGTTACATTTAATATAGAGGGAAGAAGTAGATCTGGGATTTCATTGTTTTAAGGAACTCCAAGACGAGATAGCTTCCTCTGCAAATACAAGTCCATACATTCTCTGCAACTTACAGGTCTTGGAGTGTTGCCTAAACACTGAGAGGTTAAATAATTTTGCTATAGACACATAACCAACAAACCTTAGAAGCAAGACATTCAGACCGCCTTTGACAGTTAATATATTCTTTTAAAAAATAAACTGTATGTAACAGAAACTCAAAGTTTCAGCATGGGAATGTTTGTGTCTGCTACATTTCTAATTTGAAAATTAAAAAAAAATTTAAAAGTCAGGTTTATAGAACATTTATATGTGTATGTGTGTACACATTTTCCTTCCCATCCTCTTCCTCCATTTTCCCCTTTCAGACTGTGTGATCTTGGACAAGTCACTTCATTTTAATAAAGTTCTACTCTTTAGTTAGTCTAACAAATTAGTTTATCACCTAACTGTATATATTTCTTTAATTATGACTACTAGATTGTTATTCTTTATCTCAATGTATTTAATCACTGAGGTTCTGATTAATAATACCTGAAAATGTCATAATAACACTAGTTTTCTACTTCCCAAGATTGATAGTCTCTATAAACTCTTTTAAATTCCCTTCCAGAACATTCATCACACATGTGTTATTCAACTGTGTCCAATTTTCTTAGCAGCTTTTCGTAGGTCCTGGAATATGAAAGTAGCAGCACAGTATAGTACCAAGAAAGCACAGTGTGAGTCACAGATCTACCATTCATTACCTGGTGGATTTTAGTTTTATTTTTCTGGGCCTCAGTTTCTCTGAATAGAAAATTTGAGAAACAATTCTTGCTCTACCTTTCTAAAATTTTTGTTGCAAGGGAAGTATTTCATTAGGCATAAGATATTGTGTATTGTAAATGTAAATTACTATTATTATT
The DNA here is from genome assembly GCF_003287225.1 of Phascolarctos cinereus. Lineage (NCBI taxonomy): Eukaryota > Metazoa > Chordata > Mammalia > Diprotodontia > Phascolarctidae > Phascolarctos > Phascolarctos cinereus. The sequence goes on from NW_027555625.1 coordinate 245,343,926, forward strand.
CTATCAGTCAGATAACAAAGATTTATTAAGTTTTTGCTATATGCAACTGTACTAAGGACTGAGAAAACAGGTAAAGGCAAAAACAATCACTGTCCTCAAGGAAGATATTTTAATGTTAGAAAAAATATGGGGCAGCTAGGTGGCCCAGTGGATAGAGCACCAGTCCTGGATTCAGGAGGACCTGAGTTCAAATCCGGCCTTAGACACATAATACTTACATAACTAGGTGCATACAAGTTATATACAGTTACAGACAGAATAAATAGAATGCAACTTGTGAAGGTAAGCCACTGGCAGCTGGGAGGTTGGGAGGAAGGGTGCAGAGGAATTCTTTTTATCAGCCTTGGAGAAAGTTATGGAAACTAAAAGGTGAAGCTGATGGGAGAGAACATTCCAGGTATGAGGAATGGGCAGCATAAATGTATGGAATGAGCAACAAATAGGCCAATGTTGCTAGACTAAAGCTTGTGTTGTGGGGAATAGATGTAAGTCAATCAATACACATTTGTTAAGTGCCTAGTATGTGCCAGGAACTATTCTAAGCATTGAAGTAAGAAGAATGGAAAGGTAATAAAAAGAGTTTTGAATGTCAAACAGAGGAGTTTACATTTGATTCTGGTGTTAATCAAATGCGACTAGGGTTCATTAAATAGGATAAAGAAGTGTGGAGGGGGGATGATATAGTCAAAGTTATTACTTTGGAAAAAAGACAAATTGGTGGATGAGTAGAGGATGGACTGGACTGAGATGAAATGAGGCAAGCAAAGTGGTTAGATAACTTGAAATAGTTCAGGTAAGAGGAGATGAGAACTGAACTAGGGTAAGTGGAGAAAAGAAGAAATATGTAACAGATGTGAAGACAGAAATGACATGATTTGGCAGTGGATTTGTATATATTCACACACATATATACACATGTACATGTATGTATATTTGTATCTACATATATGTGTATATATACACATATATCTGTGTATATCTATACAGAGAGAGAGAGGGAGAGAGAGAGAGAGAGAGAGAAGAGAGAGAGAGAGAGAGAGAGAGAGAGAGAGAGAGAGAGAGAGAGGGAGGGAGGGAGGGAGGGAGGGAGAGAGAGAGAGAGAGAGAGAGAGGAGAGAGAGAGAGAGAGAGGTGTTCTGTTTTGGAGATTTTAAATTTGAGATATCTAAGGAGCATCTGATTCAAGATGCCCAAAACACAGTAATATGCAACTTTGGCCCAGGAGAGAGACTAGAATTGGATATAGATCTAGGAAGCATCTGCAGAGAGTTGATAATTGAACTCATGTGAATTGATGAGACCAGAGCATGAAAAGATAGGAGGGCCCAGGAGTAAACCTTGAGAGATATTCATTGTTGCTGAGCATGATAGGAATAAAGAACCAGAAAAGGAGCTTAGAGGAGTCATGACAGTTAGGAGGAGAATCAGAAGAGAGTAATGTTGGTAATATCATGTTACATTTTATATAGAAGGAGGAAGCAGATCTGGGATTTCATTGTTTTAGGGAACACCAAAATGAAATAACTTCGTCTACGAATACAGATCTGTACCTTCTCTGCAACTTACAGGTCTTATATATTCTAATGCTAAAATGATGTATAATTTCATCACTGTGAGTATTCTCTCCAACCCGCATTACAACCTGTCCAATCTTTGAGAGTTTTGTAGCCAAAAAGAAAATTGCTGAATCAAATCTGGAAAACAAGCTGGCGATCTTGACAGATATTAATTTAGTCCTTCCCCTTAAAAGGGCACATTAAGTAACACAGCAGTTATGACTTAATTAACAACAACAAAATCCAATTCAACTAGCTCCTATTATGTACCAGGAATTTTTCTAGGCTCCTGGGGATAAAGAGATTAATGTGAAACAGAAAATGTCCTTGCCCTTAAGGAGATATCCAGCTGGGGAAACACAACAGACACACACACACACACACACACACACACACACACACACACATACACACACACACCATGCTTACTGCATAGACTCACAGATACATACACTCAGATACATAATAGCATGTGCATCTACATATGTGACCATGGTTAAGTCACTTCATTTCTATGATCTTTTCTCATTTTTCAAATGAAAGGATGTCATGTCTTTGTTCATGATGTCACCTCTCCCTTTCCCCTTTCACATATTCAAATGTTATCTCTCCTTTCAAGTTCAGCTCCAATGCCTCCACCATGTCAAGGAAGCTTTCCTTCTTTGCTGCCCTCTGAGACTTGATGCATGTCTTTGCTTTGTAATTCTCAAATGGACTTGCTACCTGAAGTAGTATATAATAGTTATCTGTATGTGTCACCCATCTATTACCCATCATGAGAAGAGGGAACATGCCTTATCTGGACTTTGTATCTACCACACACTCTACAATTACATTCTGCTGCTAGTATCTGCTTAATAATAGTCTGCTGAAAATGAAAAAAAAAATTAAATTAAAATTGTTGGGCTAGATGTTCTCCATGGTCCCTTGTGGCTTCAAGTCTTACAATCATATGTTATCCAACTCAATTTGAAGATCCACCATTCCTCAATTATATTTTCTTTTTCTTCTGCTGGAAGGCCTCCTTTATTTTCTTATGATCTGAAAGTACTCTGAAGTTATAGAGTCATATTATTACTATCCAATGAGATTATGGATAAAAATATTTTTCATTATTAAACCATTCTGTAAATAGAAGTTATTATGTTCTGAAGGATAGGTACGAGACTTGTGATTTCACTGGTATAGGGAACTGTGAAGAGAGGACAGTTTCTCCACCAATGTAGGTTATCACTTTCTGTCCAATTGATAATCTGAGACAGCTATTTCAAGCACCAAGGGTTTGAGTTGCTTGTCCAAGGTCACACAGGCAAAATATGAGTCAGACTCGAAATAAAGTCCTCCCTGCTCTGAGGCTCCCTCTCTATCAACTAGGCCATATTACCTCATATTGTCTTTTATTAAATATATATGCTATGTAATTGAAAATGACTTTGAAAATTAACTAATCCACTTCCCTGACCTTATTTTTTTTTTACAGATGAAGAAACTTAGAACCACATGAGGAAAATTATTTGCTCAGACCATAAGCTTCCAGTGTTAAATGGGAGCTAGGTGGCTCAATGTCAGAAAGAACTGAGTTCAAATCCTGCCTCACATAATAGGTATATTACCCTGGGTAAGTCACTTATCATCTCATAGCCACAACTTCTTCCTCTGTAAAATGGGGATAATAACAGTAGTTACTTCACAAGATTACTGTGAGGATCAAATAAGATACGTAAAAAGCTTTGAAAATCTGAAAGCACTATATGTTAACTAATATTTTATTTTATTCTTATACCTCCAACTCCAGGGATCTTCCCACTATGCTCTACTACCTCCTGTTCTAACTAGGGTCATATTTATATTAATACTGCCTTGATTAATTCAATCCGAGCATTTTAAATTTAGAGCCACAGAAATTGTCTCTACATGCATAACAAGAGAAATAAAATCTAAAGGGAATCTTTAAGTGGCCTAAGTTACTCATTTCCTCTATCACTTGCCTTCATAAAATGTATTTCACAATTTTCAATGCTCCTTTTATGATTGGGACCGTACTGCTGCTTTTTATGACCTGGGACTATAAAGCAGAAGTGTATGATCGAGGTTAGAACTCCTAGTTGAGCATAAATGAATTCAGAAGACCTAGGATTGTCCCAGCAGAGAGGCTGTATGAGGCCATCTGCTGTCCTCTGGACTCACAGGTCACTTGGTTACATTTGTATAGCCCTGGAATGTGCTTTGTTTTAGGGTTTCATAATTTAGCCCCTATGCAAAGGGCATAAAATAATGAGGAGGAAGAGGAAAAGAAAGAAGTAAAGTAGGAAGATAATATTTATGTAGCACTTTAAGATTCACAAAGTACTTTACATACATTATTTTGTTTGGTTCTCATAGCCAATATGAGAGGCAGGTGCTATGCTTATCCCTGTTCTATAGAAGAGAAGATATAGGTTGAGAGGGAAAGCGACTTCCTCAGGGTCACGTACTTAGAAAATGTCTGAGGCAGAATTCAAACTTAGGTTTTCCTAACTTCAATATTTTCACTGGAGTCTACAATTGACAAAATCCATGATTAACTTGCTTTAAAAGCTTAATCAGGGCCAAAATTATTCATTTTTGAGACCACTAAGTAATGCATAGATTGGCCAGCCACTGACACCAATTCATAATGAATTTCTATTTCTGACCCTGAGCTTCCATATCAGCAAAATGGAAATCACAGCATATATAAAAGGAATAAAGGTGTTAACTAAGTGTTTATTATAATATTTGACATGAAGTCGCTAGGAAGTATGGTCCAGAAGATGTCTTTATTAAAATGTTTTTATTTCAAATCATTTCTCACAGTTATTGCCTTCATTAAGACATTTGGTTTTAGCCATTCTTGGTACTGATGGAATTATTACCTCTTCAAAGTGATTTGAAATTCCTGAATTCCAGCTGTTACTGAGGAAATTCCCTTCACAACCAGGAAACATTCTAGAATGAAGCAAGGTTACTGAGTTTCAGAAGCTGCCAAAAGAGGTTTTGTTTTGTTTTTCTTGAAGTTTGATTTCAAGCAATTGTGAGAAGCACATGTGTTGATTGATTTTCTGTGACATGGTTTTATTATACTTTTTCCCAGACAGTCTCTTACTTCTCAATGAAAAATTAAGCACTTTTAATTTATGGAGGGAGAGAGATTCAATTTTAATTATGTTTTCTTGTTTTCAATCTGTGTAATAAAGCTTTGGCTAACGACAGCTCCAACTCTACAAAAAGCATGCATGTGATCTATTTCTCTGATCTTGATCTTAGTCGTCATTATCCTTTAAACTCTACCAGAAAGCCAGAAAAGCGACGATTATGGCATCTATTCACACAGCACTTGAAAAAAAACTTTCCTCACCCCCCAAAAAAAGCCTGCAAGGTATGTTATCTCCATTTCACAAGATGAATAAACTAAGACTGGCAAGAGGCAGAAAGAGAACTGGAAGTCTGATTTTGTGTACAGTCTTCCCTCTGTTGCACTACAGAGTAATGTCAATGCCTGCTTATTGGTTGCATGTTTGGAAAAGTGTGAAAATAATAGTGAACTGTAATAGAACATTTTACAAACCTAATCTCATTTCATCCTGACAACAATTCTATAAGAAATATAGATATGTCCATTTTACTTGTGAAAGAACTGAGGATCTGAGAGGATAATCGACTTGCATATTATCATATAACTAACATCAGAAGCAGGATTTGAAGCCAGAGCTCTCTCCATTACAAGGGTAGCACTCTTTCCACTGCACATGCTATGACTCAAAAAGCACTGCATTTCGATGCAGAGTAACTGAATTCAGATATTTGCTCTACTCCTTATTCCCTATATGAAACTTGGCAAATCACTTAATCTGCCTGGCTCCTTCTCTTCATGTTTATGTAACTGAGGATAGGAGAGAAGTGTTCATCTGAAGAGAACTAATCAATCTCTTTCTGACTGCCATCCTCATACTTCAGGCATCTCAATAAATATGATTTTTGTTTGAGTCACTACTGTCACTGTGTGTATGAAGGATGGAGACTGGCAAGGGTGATGGGGTGGTAGTATGTGGTTCATTAACTTGCTATGGGGCAAGGCCAGAGTGGTAAATTTGCCTGAAACCACTGGCTCAGAGGGCTTTTCTCCTGCTTCTACTCACCAAGCCACCTCCTCCCCTCAAAACACTGATAGCTGACTGTGTTGACATGTGCTCTAAATTCATTTAAACTTTTCTCTCCTTTGGAGAAGCTATAACACATTAACCATTTTCTTTTTATTCTAGTCGAGTTCCCAGCTAGAGAAAGAAATCTCAACTATTACAGAACTCGTCTTTCTCTGTTTCTCTCTGTCTCTGTTTCTGTTGCTCTGCCCCTTGCTCTGTGTGTGTCTCTGTCTCTCTCTGTGTCTCTCTGTCTCTCTGTTTCTATCTCTCTCTGTCTCTCTCTCTGTCTCTCTCTCTCTCTCCCTCTCCCTCTCCCTCTCCCTTTTCCTTTCCCTCTCCCTCTCCCTCTCTCTCTCTTTCTCTCTCTCTCTTTCATTTGATGAGCACAGTCTCAGTCACTTACTATTAATTCCCCTCAGGTACATGTATTCAAAGAACAATGTCTTAGAGAAGTCAGTTTCTTTGAGGATATATGGCAAATACAGAAAGTGAACAGAATCCTAAAGAAATGAGGAGTAGGAAATAGACTCAGCAAGGGGCAGCTGAAGAGAGGTAAGGGATGGGGAGGCAAGAGTTTCATCAGTTTCATTCTCAGTATAAGAGATAACCACAGCCATGCTACATTGGCTTCTAGTTGGTATTAGTGGTCCTGCATTATCTAGCTACAATCTTTTTCCAGCATTTCATGCCTTGATTATGACATGACTGAAATTCAGCACTCTCTCATCAGCCCTGAGACTTCTTTCATCTTTTCCCTACCATCACATTTGTTTACCTCTTTTTTCTCAACAGATTTCAGTTCTCCCTTCTCCCACAGGACTGGAAAGGAGCCATTTCATTGGTTGCAGTCTCACAGCCCAAAGACTTTAGGAAGGAGGAACCAAAAGGCTGTATCTGCCAGCAATCTCTAGTACCCTATAACAAAAAAAAATCATAAGGAAAGGCAAAACTATCTCTAAGGTTTTTTTTTTCCCTAGCTATAAACCTGGAAGCATATGACTTCCTTCAAATTTCAATGAATTCACTTTGCCCCAAACTTCCAGACTTTGGCCAAAGAGCCTTAGGATATGCTAAAGTGAGAGCCAATAGAAAAGCCAAAAACAAACTCAAAATTTTCTATGCATAGAACATTACCCACTTGGAATTTAATAACTCATTTACTTCCTGCCAAGCTCCTCTAAGTATGAACACAATTTCCCAGGGAAAACTTTCCTTCTTGGGTTTTTTAAGTTGCTGGGAGTAGGATCCAGTGACCTCTACCCTGAATTCTCTGCTCAGTGCTCTGGCATTAGATGAATATGCTGAGCTGGGTACTTCCTAAAGACTTTGTTAGATAGCCACTAACAGACTTAAAAAAAAAAAAAGACATGGCACTTTGCTCTCAAACTGAAACTCAACATACTTGAAACAGTTAGAGTACCATACAGGAGCATTAGTATGAAGCCAAATATAGTATGAGACAGATCACCCAGGGCTTGGCCATTATTTCCCTTTCTTACTTAAATAGTTCTCATGGATTTCTCTCCATATGTCTGTACCCTAGAAGGAAGAAGGCTATAATAAACCCCACCCACCCCTTCTGCTCCCTCTTCCAATAATCTTTTTCTTACTTGATTTTATAAATATGTTTCTCTAGTGTGGGGTTCTTTACCTGAGGTCTGTGACTTAAAATCTCTCTCCCTCTCCCTCTCCCTCTCCCCCCTCCTCTCCCCCCCCCTCTCTCTCTCTCTCTCCCTCTCCCTCTCCCTCCCTCCCTCTCCCCCCCCTCTCTCTCTCTCTCTCTCTCCCTCCTCTCCCTCTCTCTCTCTCTCTCTCTCTCTCTCTCTCTCTCTCTCTCTCTCTCTCTCTCTCTCTCTCTCTCTCCCTCTCCCTCTCCTTCTCCCTCTCCCTCCCTCCCTCCCTCCCTCCCTCACTCTCTCTCTCTCCTCTCTCTCTCTCTCTCTCTCTCTCTCTCTCTCTCTCTCTCTCCATATATGTATATACATAGATATACATAGATATGGATGTAATTATGTATGTATGATAACTGCATTTCCCATATGTGTGTATATTTATAATGTATACATATATGTAATAAATATATTTCCCTCTTATATGTATAATTTTTTCTCCCCCACTCACTGAGAAGACAAGAAAAACAAAACCCATTACAAATAAGTATAATGAGGAAAAACAAATTTTTCACATTAGCCACATCCAAAATAAAAAAGAAAGGAAAATAAAGACAGCTATATTTCAATGAAATTCATTTACTTTGTAATGTTATATGTTTTCATTTGTGAAATTTAAAAATGTTATTCTGAGAAGGGGTCTGTAGGTTTCACCAGACTGCCAAAGGAGTCCATGACACAAAAACATTTAAGGACCCCTGCTCTAATGGAATGTCAGCTTCTAAAGGCTAAGTTTTTTTCCCTGTTTGTCTTTGTATCCCTGCACCTGACCCAGTACATCATATATGATAGATGTTTAATAAATGCTAGTTGCATAAATCAATGAATTTCATGTTTGTTCAGTGTACTTGTATCTGGACCACTGATGAATTTTGCTCTGCACACTTTTCTGCCTCAGGAAGAACCAGATACCTCAAGGAGATGTTTTCCATAAACCTTAACATAAAGCCTGCTTCCAGTTCCATTATGCCCCAGGTAATGCGTTTTAAGTGGCACACTGACCTGCCACTGGAATTTGGTATGAAAAGAGATGACAGATGAGGAAGAGACTGCCATCAAGATTCTAGTTTATTAGCCCACTGCTGGCTGAGGGATTGTTATCTCTAAAATATAGCATTCCTGTTACAAGGTACAATTTTTCACATCCATTAAATTGCTTTGCATGAAAGTGTACTTCTCTGCTACCATAGCAACCATGTTTTCTAATCTGGTTTCAAATTTTTACCGTGTGCTGCATAAGATAATGCTACTTTTTCCTATTTGGGAAGCAAGTTAGTGGTAGCTTGAAGTTGGGAGTTTAAGTCCCCAAGGAAAAAACAAATAACCTATATACTAAACACTGACTTTTCTCCTTAGGCACAAATGACCTAATATTAGCCCACTCTTTTCCTTAATAATATTGGTGTTGAACTTGGAGTCATCTTTAACCAGATGGATCTATAGCCACTATGTGATGCCATATCTATAGATATTCCAGAGCATTCCTTCATCTGTTCCCATTCAGAAAATCCAAGTTCCCTTGACCACCCTCACACTCCCTCCCCACCACTCTATGGCTGCTTCTTTTTGTCAAACAGAAAAAAAAATATTTTTCTCTCCTCCCTGTGATCATTCTGTATTGTTCAGGATCTCCTACGCAGATTTTGATTGAATTCTAACTCAGTACAGTGATAGGTAGTTTAGATGATGCAGAAAATGGACATTCTTCATGAGGGGGGGAGACTGGCAGGGGAGAAGGGTGAGTTGAAAAATAATGTTATCAATACCACTAATTCCTGTACAAGTAGAGCATTACGGTCATTGGACAGCTCTTTTATCTCCATCCTTTAGCTTTAGCCAAAGGAAGTAATGTTTTTTTTAAATATATTTTTATTCAATTCATTAAATATTTCTCAATTATATGTTAAAAAAACACAATCTTTTTTTAAATTCTGAGTTCCAAATTATCTTCTTCCCTCTTGCCCCCCTCCTCTCCTTGAGGAGGTAAATAATTTGATATTAAATAATCAAATGAAGTCATGCAAAACATATTTCCATATTAGCCATGTTGCAAAAGAAAATGAAATAATGTTTTAAAAATATTGACGTCCTACATTCACTTTAGTACATAGGAAATCAGGTTTCTGAAAACTTTTGCTCTTCTCCAGTTGAGCATTTTTGAAGTCAATTGTTTTCCACTTTTTCAGATGACACAGTGCATTGGTGTTAAGTCATTTCATGTTGTGTCAGAGGTAGGGAATCGTCTCTCGTAATGAAACATGACTGATGCAACCTGACATCACATGTTGCAATGTGATCCTGCAGCTGGAATTCTAAAATATATATATATTTTTATCCCCCTCAAATCTGTTGTTTCCATCACCTCAGAGACAGTTGAAAGAAGGGAAGCAGATTTTTCCATGATGGACATAGATGATGAAATTGCCAAATCAGGAAGTAAATATTCTATTTTCTATACAAATAGAAAACAAAGTATGAGCTTTCTAAAATGTTTTTGTAGACATTGGGGACAAAGATGATAAAATCACAGGATGCAACAAATTTATACTGCTAAAAGGCAAAAACTTTTACATCAGTAATCATTTATCCTCTCACTTAATGAGGGAGCAAGATTTTTTTTATACTGTGTGAGGGAAAAAATGTGACTTGGTCATTTGTGTGTACATCCTCTTGGGAGTCCTTGCACACATGTGGAAAATAAATTTATTCTTGAGGCCCAGCACTTCTAACATCAATTTTCACTACATGGTAGTTTTCAAAACCAAAAGAATACTGACAATAGAAATCGAACCATTTTACCTCAGGGGACAAGTAGTGAACTTTCATATCTACCTAACAACAAAGAGAAACTTTTCAATCAGTAGAAAACATCCAGTTTGGGGGCATAAAACTTATAAAAGTCTTTCAAGAATGTGAAAAAACTTCAATCTATATTCAGACCTACCTTCTTTACCTTTTTGCTAATTAAACAATGAACTATTTCATGTATACTCTATGTGTTTACATGGTATACATGTGTTTGTGTATGTACACACATGCGTATGTATACATATGTGTCAGACTTGAGCAATAGGAGGGGAGGGCAGAAAGGATGGAAAAACAGGGACATTAAAATGTAAAGGAGAAGTTCTTTCAGGCTAAAAAGAAGCATTCCATACTGCAGAAAGAATAAGAGACTTGAATAGCTCAATTGTATCTTAAGGTATCAAGAAAAACAAAGAAATTACCTCTAAGATACAAGTTAAATTCATACTTTTGTACCTAGGCACTTAACTGTATGAGACTCCAAAAAGTAGACTGAGAACTTCAATTGAATCAATCTGAATCAGGATGGATCTCCATAAACTAAGGAGTAATCAATCTTTGACTAACAGAACTTCTGAACAAGGTAGGTCACCCACTGCATCCTGGGCTATCACCAGTCTTCTTAATGCAGACAATGTTGTGCAGCTCTACCTCATTCAAATCTAATTCACACACAAGTCACAATATCATACTAATAATGTCATTGGTCCTCTTCGAGGAACAAAGGATCAACAATAGCAACAACAATGGAGATTGTAAAACAGGCAATGATAGACTTCTCCTGTTTTAAGTGACAGACCCTAGAGATAAGACTATGGGACATGCAAAGGACAGGCTTCTGTCAAGCATAGGCTAAGGACAGTTACCTTCAATGAAAATAAGTTGCATTACTTTTTAGTTGAATATAAGACAGAACAACTCAACTAATCCAATGGCTAAAAGTTTAAAAAAAAAACTATACTCATCACAGAGTATACTCACGCTCATTGGTCCAGTGGATCAATTTTCCACTCAAAAATGTCATGTTTTGGAAGACCCCAATAGACAAGCATCCATCTCAGCTCAGTAAAGTATCAGCTATCCAGTGGCCAAATGATCTTTCCCACCCAGCCCAGCATTAATAGACTCCATTGAATAGTCAAGTCGGCAGCTGAGCAAAGTGCTTGATCCAACCCAGCTGCTGATTGACCCATCTAGTCAAGATACCATGCCCTATGAGGATTAAGTCCATCTGAGCTGCCTCATGAAGGAGCAAGCCCAGATGGGAAGCCAAGGTAGTCATTCATCCCCAGTACCACACCCCACAGCAAACATAATAATTACCCTTCCAAGTAATAAAGATCTACAAGGTCCTGCATCCCCAGAATTCTGAGTTATGTTGCCTCTTAGTGTTACAAACACATATGCCTCATTTCCACTGTATTGTAAGTTCCTTCTGGCTGCTATCTCCAACTGACTTCAACTATGGACTTTGCATGTATTTGTGGGAGAGTACTCTCATGTTTTGAAGGGGAAGAGTTAATGGTAATTATTGTTCTAGCTATGCTAATTTGACTAAATAATATTGCTTTTTAAAAGTAACGGTCTCCTGGCTGATTGTTAAGTGGAACAAAGCACACCAGAGGGGACTTTTGAGTTTGTGGGAGATACACATTTGTAAGTTTACCATTAAAGTCCTGAATAGTGAAAGTAATCTTTCTAGGGATAAAACCTGTCAGTGTAAATTGAGTGAGAGCAATAGGGAGGGTGCTAAATACATACTTTTGTGTATGTATGAGTGTGTGTGTGTGTGTGTGGATGTGTGTGTGTGCATTATGTGAATATATACAAATATATGTATACATGCAAATGTGTGTATTCCTTTTTATGCTTCTTCAGCATGAAAACATAGGAATTCCTTCCCACATGAGTTGTATATCACAATCTATTTATTCCCTCTCTTCTTATGTTATTGGTCCGTGTTTTTTCATAGATAATCCAATGAGAATCTGCTCAAAATACTAGTGGCATTTCTCTATGTCTTTTAATTTTGGTGATTCCTAAGGAGCATCGGATCATCTATTTGTTATTTCTCAATTTCACTACATGCGTACCTTAACTCTTTTTTTTTTTCACATTCTATGTTTCCTCAAAGATATCCTTTATGCCACTTCTGGCATGTAGGATATAATCATAGTCAAATAAAGCCTAAAACATACCTAACATGTTTATTAATATGCATAGGTACATGTATGCATATGTGTTGTATTGCAAATGTGTATTTATGTGTATATAATCTCATTCTTGAGCCTTAAATCAGACATGAGAAGCAGATACTAGATAATATCTCATTTTTTTCAATTTTATTAATTCATTTTGATTTATCAACAATCACTTCCATATGCTTATGAGTTGAAAATTTTTCTCCCCCTTCCTCCCCCCCAACCCTCCCATTACATACCCATTAAACATATTTTCACATTACCAAAGTTGTAAGTAAAAATTAAAACCGATAGGAGGAACCCTCAGAAAGATGAAACAAAACTCAACAGAAGATAAAAATAAGTGATAGCTATTCGACTTCCATAGATCTTTCTTTGGATGTGGACAGCATTTTCCATCCCGAGGCCTCTGGAGATGACTTAGATCCTCATAATGCTGAGAAAGATTCAGTTTAACAATCATAGTCATTGTATAATGTAGCTGTTATTCTGTACAAAGCCCTCTTGGTTCTGCTCACTTCACTCAGCATCAGACCATATAAGTCTTTCCAGGTTTTTCTGAAGTCAGCCTGTTCTTCATTTCTTATAGCACAATAGTATTCCATTACTTTCTCAGCCATTCCCCAATGGACGGGCATCCTCTCACAATTTCCAATTCTTTGCCACCACAAAAAGAGTTACTATGAATATTTTTGTACATGTGGGTCCTTTTCCCATTTGTTTGAGCCCTTTAGGATATAGCCCTAGAAGTGCTATTGCTGGGTGAAAGGGTATGTATATTTTTGTAGCCCTTTGGGCACAGTTCCAAATTGTTCTCCAAAATGGTTGGATCATTTCACAACTCCACCAACAATGTATTAGTGTTCCAATTTTCCCACATCTTCTCCAACATTTATCATTTTCCTGTTTTGTCATGTTGGCCAATCTGATAGGTGTGATGTGGTACCTCAGAGTTGTTTTGATTTGCATTTCTCTAATCAATAACGATTTAGAGCATTTTTTCATATGACTATAGATGGCTTTAATTTCTTCATCTGAGAACTGTCTGTTCATATCCTTTGACCATTTATCAATTGGGGAATGGCTTGTGTTCTTATAAATTTGTCTTAATTCTCTACATATTTTAGAAATGAGGCCTTTATCAGAGAGACTGGTTGTAAAAATTCTTTCCCAATTTTCTACCTTCCTTCTAATCTTAGTTGCATTGGCTTTGTTTGTGCAAAAACTTTTCAATTTAATGTAATCAAAATTACCATTTTGCTTTTCATAATGTTCTCTATCTCCTGTTTGGTCATGAATTCTTCTGTTCTCCATAGATCTGATAGGTAAAGTATTCCTTGTTCTCCCAGTTTACTTATGGTATCAGCCTTTATATCTAAGTCATGAACCCATTTTGACTTTATTTTGGTATATGGTGTGAGATTTGGGTCTATGCCTAGTTTCTGCCATACTCTTTTCCAGTTTTCCAGCAGTTTTTTTCAAAGAGTGGGTTCTTATCCCAGAAGCTGGGGTCTTTGGGTTTATCAAATAATAGATTACTATAGTCATTGACTACTGTGTCTTGCATATTTAACCTATTCCACTGATCCATCTCCCTATTTCTTAGCCAGTACCAAGCAGTTTTGATGATTTCTGTTTTGTAATACAATTTAAGATTTGGAATTGCTAGGCCACCTTCCCCTGCATTTCTTTTCATTAGTTTCTTTGATATTCTGGACCTTTTGTTTTTCCAAATGAATCTTGTTATTATTTTTTCTAACTCTATAAAATAATTTTTTGGTAGTTTGATTGGTATGGCACTGAATAAGTAAATTAGCTTAGGTAGGATTGTCATTTTTATTATATTAGCTCGGCCTACCCATGAGCAACTGATGTTTTTCCAATTATTTACATCTGATTTTATTTGTGTGAAAAGTGTTTTGTAATTGCTTTCATAGAGTTCCTGGGTTTGTTTTGGGAGGTAGACTCCTAAATAGATAATATCTCATTTTAAAGATGAAGGAGTTGAGGCTGAGAGAAGTTAAGTGACTTGTCCAGGATCATGTAGCTAGTAAGTGTTTAAGGTAGGATTTGAACTCAGGTCTTCCTGATTCTTTGTCTGGTACTCTATAGAGTTTGTCACCTAGGTACTTCAAGGTAACGTAATGGACAGAGATCATTAGAAACATGCTGTACCTTCCTGGTGCTTAATACTGATCTCATCATTGATCTTCGATTCTTTGGAAATTGTATTGTTCCAGTATTTTCTAATGTACAACATCACCAGGACCACATCTATGCTAAAATAATATTTTTAAAATGCATCTTTGCACCTGGGAGTGGATTAGGGCCATTAAAATGCAATGTATTATTTTCCATTTGCAGTGCAATCTGCCCTCTTTATTCAGTTCTAGACTCAATTCATTTTTCAGATGCAATTACTATCCCAGAAACACATAATTATAGACATATGTGTACTGCTATGGTATATTTGTTATCTTCTTGCCATTTTCATTCATGAATTCTCTTCATATGGTGTAGCTTAGCTAGTCCACAAAAACTTCATCTCCTTTCCAAGTGGAAAAACATGACAGCCAAGGGAAACACCAATTTAGAGTACCAATTCAACAGCAAAACACAGTAAAGGAGGACAGACAATTATGAACAACACTGGCCCATAAAACAGTGAAAAGTAGTGGAAGCAAAAATCTTTAGGGAGCTTAGTGCTTGCCCCAAGTAAATCCTCTTGTTCAGGCATATTGTTAAACTGGATATGTGCTTAAAAATTCCTTCGAAGGAATATCTTGAAAAATCTGAACGTGGGTAATTAAGATCCTAGGATCATATAATTTTTAGCTGCAAAGGACTCTAGAGGTCACTTATGCCAACCATTTCATTTTAGAGATGGAGAAACTGAGTCCCAAAGAGATGACATAATTTCCCATATAGCTTGTAAATAACAAAGCCTAGACTCAAACTCACTTCTTCTGAATCATTGCCAAGTATTTTTTAGTGTTTTGCAAGACTCTTTCATTGGTATTCTTTTGGGAAAGTTTTCTTTATAGGTAGGGATTTGCTGAATAGTTTTTTTTTTTTTAAGAACTTGAAGCTGATAAAAGCTCAATAGCTATGTGAATTAGGTTATACTTTCTGTTAGTCTGAGGATGGAGAACACTATTGGGTTGCAAATCCCATTTCTTTCATGTTGCAGTGACTTGGAAATTCGCTTTGAAAACCTTGCTGTCTGGTGGATGAATTTTTAAAAGATGCATTTCCAAAATATCCCATGGGTCTTTCATGATAGATATGAAAAGTGAAAATGGTTTCACTTAGCTCTCATGGCATCTTACCAGTCCAGCAAAATCCTCAGTTAGATCTTGTTAAAGGCATTATATAGACATTGCTTTGCTAAAATTAGAATAGAAAATGTACATTACCAGTGAAGAGGAAGAATAATTTTAGAACCCACAGAAGACTGGGGCTAGATTGTACTATTTTCCATCTATCATCATGAAACACCAAATAAAGCACAGATCAGAGTACAAAACTCCAGTCCCTTATTTCTCTATTTATTTTTTTTCTGAGTCTTTACATCATTTCTCTAATCATTTTAGCTAGATACATTTTTTTATGTTAGTTGGAAAATATAATGTGAAGATGGCAAATAGGAAGAATCTAATAAGGTCCTTCTATAACTCCAGAAGAGCTGTTCCTTGTCTATTAAGGTAATAGAATAGTTTGACTTGTAGAGAAACTCTAATCTTACCAAGTCAAGCTTGTTTTTAAGAAAAATAAAAAAGAAAACAAAGCCAAAAGAAAAAGAAACAAAAAATTGGGAACACAGGGAAGGAAAAAGTAAGGGAAAGAGGAAGGAAAGAAGGGGAAGGAAAGGAGAAGAAGGGGAAGGAAATGGAAGGAAGGAAGGAAGGAAGGAAGGAAGGAGAGAAGAGTTTGATCTTCTAGGAGAGTAACTATGGGTCTGTCTTATAACTAATAAATAGCAATGATTTCAAATTCTTTAGCCTTAGATGCAAGTGGTGATTATACTCCTTAGATTTTATAATACAATCCCTAGGTCTAATTATACTTTAAAGAATGGGGATAAATAATTAGTTTTTGACATTAAAGGATCCTACAAAGTAATTGATTCTAAGAATTCTCCTCCTCTCTCGGACACATACCAGCAACATCAGTACCATTGTATGAAATGTCTAAATGTGAGAATTTAATTATTAGTACAAATGTGGTTTATAATATGCTTATCATGATCACTAACAAGAAGTATGCTCAAGATTATTAGTAATATACATATATATATACACACACACACACATATATACACATATATATGTGTGTGTGTTTGTGTGTATATCTATCTATATCTATAACTACATCTATATCTATATTTATATCTACATCTATCTATATCTATCTATATGTGTGTTTGTGTATCTTGGTAGTATTGTCCATAGACAATAAAGATCACATAAAGATGGAGGATTCTCAATCTTCAATAATTCATAATCCATTTAATTTTCCAAGACCATGAGGAGCCGTGGATGTTTTGGAAAAATAATTCTATATTTACTTAACAGGTGAGACATGACTTTCCCTTCCTACCACTCCTCACTCCTTTGGGGTGTATGTGTATATGTGCCTGTTTTTATGTGCATATGTGTACATGTATGCACATGTTCATATATGTGCATGCGTGTGCCAGGCATTGGCACAGCTCAAATTTAGCTGGAATTGGTTGAGGACTCTTAAATAATTATAAGGTGACCACATTAGACTCTCAATATTGGCAAAGCTTTTTTTTTTCCTTCTACCTGCAGTTCCAGACTGAAGACCTATCACTAAAATTGCTGCCTCAAATATATCCTCAGGGAAATCAATAACAAATCAAGCAGCTATTCACTCAGATTTATTGGCATAACCAGGTGAGGCTGCCAAAAATCTCCAAGAGTGGGTTGTTGATTATAAGGCAGCCAGTAGAGATCAAGCTCTAGCTGGATTTCATGCTGATTTGATAAATTCCCTTGCAGCAACTGATAGTAGAAGTGGTAACTCAAATGAATACTTCCTCAAGATGTAATAATATATTTCATCCCACTTACAGCATAGATGTAGCTAATCAGTCTTAATCTAAAATAGCTCAAAAGTCTTGGGCATCATTGGGGCTAAAAGAAGGCAGCACTCTTACTCCTTGTAATTTCAAGTTTACCTAAATTATTTTGAGAAGCTGCTGCAATCTATGGGTATGTGAAACAACTTATTTGGGTTGGGGGGGGGGACTTTTTACTAATTACACAATGATGCAAAAGCAATCCTTACCCAGACTGGTAGCATCGGGTTTTTGAGGGTTACCTAAATGAGCGGGAGGACAACCTAAATTTCTGCTTTCTAGTAGTGTTTCTCCTCCTTCCTGCAACCACACGTGACTGTACCCCTGCCTCCTGCAGTGGGATTGGCCTAGAAACGGACGGGCAGACATGTACTAAGTCATCAATTCTCTGCCTTTCTCACATACTAAAATGCATTTTCGAAATGCAAGGAACACAGCTTTCTGGCAAAGCATGTAAATAAAGATCATCGGGTAATAATTTCCCTCCATGTTCCGTGTGGCTACAGTTCGTCAGCAGCAATTTGTGCTTTATTACCTAGTTCAGAACAAACACCGTTCTGCCATATTTACATTAACTTTAAATTACCATTGCATAGCAGAAAAAGAGCCATCTCACTGCTCACAGGTTATGAATTTCCCTTTCCATTATTGCAGCTGCATTGATTTACAAGAATAATCGAAAAGGAGTGATGCAAGTCAGATTTACCACTAATATGACTCCATGGACCTGATTGTCAAACACAGTGAAACAGAATGTACAGGTGCACATTTCTGGTTAATGTCCAAATTCTGTCAGTGCAAAGCACTTTGGAAAAAGCAATTGGAGAAATGTGAATTGTTCATGATTCAGAGAAAAATAGGTTATAATTCCAAACATCTGCTTCCTACAAAATGTTACATAAATTAGAAGCTTCAAGTTCACATTCAGAAGCATAAATATGATGTTTATAGATAACAATTGCCACGCAAAGGGAATTTAGAGAATGATTTCTTCTAACAACCTGTACAGGCTACTAAGGAAGTCAAGAGGTGATTCTTCCTATGGTCTAGACATGCGGTGAGGATTGGAAGAAATATAGGGTGGAGGACAGTAGTATGAAGGAAGCACCAGAGTTGGGCAGAGAACAAGAATGGTGACTTACTTCTTTCCCTCTTTGTTCATATTCCCAACCAAAGGGTCTTCCTCCCTTTCAGGCTTCCTCAAAAGAGAACAGATTCACATACTGGGAAGAGCATGGGATGTTAAGAAGGAAGACCCAGGTTCAAGTCCTGAAGTTACTATTAACCTGTCTACATTTTCTTCTGAGAACCGGGAGTAATAGCATTTCCTATATTATGATGCAGTTGTGAGAAAAGTATCTTTAAAAACTGTAAAATGTTAAATAAATATATGTGGGCTAAGGTTCAGCATGAGGAAAATCTGAGGTGATTGTGAAATGAGCTATCAAAGAAATATCAGATGTCTCTTTTTTAAGATTTTTCATTTTTATTGATTTTGTTTATGTAACTTGGACTTCTTTAGTTGCATGTCATCTAATCAGTATCATTGTATTTTAAATAATGTTTCTATAATTTCTTCTTTGAGTCACCTTATTTCTTAATCTATTCCATCTCCTTTCTCTATGGAGTGAATAGCCTTTATAATGAGGAATTAAAAAGAAAAAAAATATTTTTTGTTGAAATGAACCAATGTATTAGCCAAGTCTGATCCAACATGCCGTGTTTCACACCCATGTGAAGCTTTGCAAAGAAAAAAGGGAAGTGGATTTTTAAAAATCTTCTTTGGAGTCATAATTGTTCATTAAATTTACATGACATTTAGTCTAATTTTGTTATTGTACTTTTCATTTATACTGTTGCAGTCATTTAAATTATTGTCTTTGTTCTGCTACAAATATTTTCATTTATATGGGTTCTTTCTGTCTTTTACCATATTGGAGGTATATTCCTTGCAGTGAGATCTCTGGGTCAAAGGGTATGAACATTTTAAGTCACCTTCTTACAATACTTCCAAATTGCTTTGCAGAATGGTTGTACCAATTTAAAGCTCCACCAACAATGCTGTCTTGTTCCCCCAATATTAATCATGACAAAATGATTGTCATCACACATGGCAATTGTTTGACACAATGACACTAGTGGTTCCATGAGGAAAATCTAAATTCTAGTACTATTTTTTCCTCTCAAATATGATATGTTGAACTAAAATGTTAAATATGTGCCTGAAATATAAAATTACATATTATATTTAAAAAGGAGTTTTGCTGAAACTTGTTGGTCCAAAGGACAAAACAGATAATTTTAATTACATGAAATTGAAAATTTTTTCATTCCTCTTTTTAGAAAGTACACATGTGTTTCCAGATTCTCTCCGAGACTTACTAAAGGTAGAGGGGGAAAAAAGATTTTGGCAGCGACAAACACATAGGGGAATCTAACACCTCAACATATTCCTGATTTCCACCTTGGCCCCTAAAATCTTTAGAAAATGTTCCCTTGGGTGAGATTATGGCCTCTTTCTTATTTGAGCAAGTTCTCATCTCCCTCCCATCTAAAAAATTCACTCAGTCTTCTCTGAATTATGAATGTGTATGCATACATGTATACATAAATCACTATACAGATATATAGATATGGTACAAAATTTTAGTCTTGTACTCCTCTCAGAGAACAGACTAACCTGTCTTATATCCCCTTCTGCTCCTTCCAGACAGAAATCAAAGTCTCTTTGGAGAGGGATGGGCAAGATTCCACAGATATCTACCTATGCCTTGTTCAAGCTGCATTTAGAGGATCCCTATAGATATAAACACCTTTCATATTACACAGTTGTTAAGTCTTTGATTATTTTTATAATGCTGTTGTATAAAATGTTCTCCTCGTTCTGTTCACTTTGCTAAGCACTGGTTCATGTAAGTCTTCAGTTTCCCTAAAACTGTCCTATTCGTCATTTATTTAGGCACAATAATATAATAATTTGTTCATTCTCCAATTGATGGGTATGTTCTTAGCTTCCATTTTTTTTGTCACTCCAAAAAGAACTGATAAAAATATTTTTGTACATATGTGTCCTTTTTCCACTGTTTTAGGTCTCTGTGGGGTATTTACTTGTAGTGGTATTTGTGGATCAAAAAGTATGGATAATTTAGTAACTTTGGGCACTTCGTTAAAATTGTTTTCCAGAATGGCTGTATGATTCAAAGCTCTCCTAACAGTGCATTAATGTTTCTGATTTTCCCGGTCTGCCCAACATTTGTTCTTTTCCATTTTTTTCCAACTATGATGGGTGTGAAGTACAGCCTCAAAGTTGCTTTAATTTGCAATTCTCTAATTATTAACAATATGGAGCATTTTTTCATAAGGCTATTTATAGCTTAATTTTCTTCCCCGGAAAACTGCCTAGCCATTGTCTTTATCCATTCATCAAGCAGGGAAAGGACTTTTTTTAAAAAATATGAATCTGTTGCTTATATATCTCTTATTAGAGAAAGTTGATTCTCTTCTAATCTTGTTTGCAATGGTTTTGTTCATGTAAAAACTTTTAAATTTCATGTAATCAAAACTTCCTATTTTATCTTTTGTAATCTGCTCTATCAAAGGAGATGACATTTGTTAAGCAGTTAGCATACTACCTGGAACATAATAGCCACTATGTAAATGTTGATTCCCCTTCTCTTTCCCTTTTCCCTGTTTATCACTTTGGTCATTAGCTCTTTCATTGATCAAAATGTCCTTAATTTGTTTATGATGACTTTTTATATCTACATCATGTATCCACTTGGAGCTTATTCTGGTATTTGGTATGAGGTATTAGTCTAAACCTAATTTTTGTCAGACCGCTTTTCAGGTGTCCCCACATTTAAAAAGAATCAAATTATGAGTTCTTAGTTCACTAACTGATATCTTGGAATTTATCAAACCCTATAGGTTTTTTAGCTTCTGTATATTGAGTACCTAATCTCTCTGTCTCTCTCTCTCTCTGTCTCTCTTAATGCTTTGATGATTACTACTCTGTTGTATAGTTTGAGTTTCTAGACCTTTTGTTCCTACAACTAAATTTTATTTTGTATAATCCTTTAAAGTAAGCCCTTTGGTAGTTTGATTGTATGACAATAAATAAGTAAATTAATTTGGATAGCATTGTGATTTTTATTGTATTGGCTTAGCCTACCTATGACTCTCAAATATTTTGTGCATTTTGCATTGAATAGAATTTCCTTTCTACCAATTACTACTGGATTTTGGCAACAGAAAGGGTGTTGATTTTATAATTTTTTTTTCTTTATTCAGCTGCTTTGCTCAGACCATTTCTCATTTAATTTCTTTGTTGATCTTGAGGTCTCTAATTTAATTTTTCATTGGAAAATATTCATAATTTTATCTTTGTCTTTTTTATACTTTTCATTTCTTTCTTTGTTGCTCTTGCTAGTATTTCTAGAATTACTTTAAATGATATTGGGGAAAACTAGAATCCTTGCTTCACTCATATATAATACAACACATTTATAATTAAAAATTATATATAATTAAATCAATGTAATTAAAATTATCTCTTTACTTCCAGGCATTATAGGATTTTGCCATAAGTGAGATGTATACTTTTTAAAATGCCTTTTTTAAATCTATGGAGATTATCCATGTGATTTGAAATGCTTTACTTTCAACATGATTGTTTAATTTCCTTAATTTAAAGCTATATTTATATCACTACAAATCTAACTAGATCATAGTGAGTATTGTTTTAGACTTAATACTATATTTGCTATGATTTTGCATTATAATTTTAATTACTTTTCATTGATTGGTTTTTATAATTAGATTTTTCTTCACATTGATCAGGTTAGTGAATGCTTTATTAATATTATCAATTTAATCATAAATAGATTTATGTCTGTAAACTTCTTAGTCTTCTTGTTTTCTATTTTATCTATTTCTCTTCTCATTTACAAAGTTTCCTTTTTTGTGCTTATATTTTATTTGTGAATTTCCTATATTTTTAAATTGTGTATTTAATTTATTAATCTGCTTTTTATTAATGTGTGATTTTAGAATTATTTTTCCTCTAAAGACTACTTTAACTATATCATAGAAATTTTGGCAATATCTTCATCACATCATTAGGATTGTATATGATAGATATAATTTTGATTATAATTTGTTCTTTGACTCTTTCAGTACCCAGAATGTCACTATTAAATCTCCATTGGGATCTGTATCTTTCATATGATTCTTGTATTCATTACTATTGTTTGTGTGACTAATTATAAAGGATATGTCATTCAAATTTAGAGAAAGTTTCTAATGAATAACACACAGATACCCTGGGAAGAGTTAAAATGGTTTATTGATATCCACAGTCAAGTTTAGCATAGACTAGAACATAACTGAATCAGGAATAGAATCCCATGTGACTTCCTTTCTTTCCTTCACCCCATGGGACAACAGGCTAGGTGACAGTATGGATGAGCAGTGTGATGCGCTCTCTGTTCAAAGACCCAAAGCCCCTGAAGGCCTTAGTCTACAAATGGTTGTCAGATAGAGGGTCTTCTGGGATAGTTGTCATACAACTGATAGGGCAATGGGCTTAGGGAACGTGGACTAGTATGAAAGGAAGGTTTCTAATGGAACAGAAGTTACTTCCATTGCCTGGGAGCCAGTTATATTTCACACCACCCCATCCTTGGGGGATTTTGAGGTTTCTCGTCTATCATTGACTCAAGCACCCACCAAGGATGTTCCATTAGTCAATCAATAAGCACTTATTAAACACTTACTGAGTGCCACTGTATCTGAGGGCCAACCAGAGAAAATACATGGAGGTAAGAAATTGAGTGTCTTCTTTACAGAACAGCAAAGAGGTCACAGTCATTTTTATCTATCCATCTTTTAATTCAGTATTTAATATCTACAATTAGTACTGCTTATGTGACTTCTCTATTGGTCTGTTCCCATGGTTCTCCTCTCATCCCCACTCTGGTTTCCCTGCCCTTTGAATTTACTTAAATTGTTAATTCCTCTTTCTTTAATTTATCTATTTCAACTCCTCTTTTGCCCTTTTACTTTCCCTAAGCATTTTAGAGAGTGAATCTTTCCTCATTATCTCCCTTTCAATCTCTTATTTTA
Organism: Phascolarctos cinereus; assembly: GCF_003287225.1. Lineage (NCBI taxonomy): Eukaryota > Metazoa > Chordata > Mammalia > Diprotodontia > Phascolarctidae > Phascolarctos > Phascolarctos cinereus. The sequence continues at coordinate 245,367,545 of NW_027555625.1, forward strand.
GTAAATTTTGTTTTGTTTTGTTTTGTCTGGTTTGGTTTGGTTTTCCCCCTGTAACACATCTTTTCCCCAAAAATAGGTTTTTTTCCCTTTTCCTCTTAATTATTTCTTTTCCCTTCCAGAATACTTTGAATTTTACTTGATTCATAGGTTATACCCTAAATTGTCTCTCCTTAATTATCTTTGTCTTTAATAGTTGTTTCTGAAGTCTGACAATTCCTCTTCAATTCAATTATTATTATTGTTTTTGTAGATCTTATCTAGTTCTTCTATTTACCCACCCATACCCCCATTGTTCATCCCTCATAATATACAATGGAAGTGGTATTTTGTGGTAGAAGTAACTCTATGTCCCTAGTGTTGAGTCCCAGTCCTAAATTTTGTCCACGATCAGTCTGGTGCTCTGCCTCCCAACTTTGGCTCCCCACCACCACTCTAGGTGCCAGCTGTCTTTCACATTTCCCCTCTCCTTCAGCAGGATGCAGTCCAGGGAGCTCTACCTTTTCCTCACAGGGGGTCTCTTACTATCAAATTCTTTCCTTAACACAATCTGTTTCTTACTCCATATACCTCCTTTCTCAAATGTTCTTTAATAGTAAACTTTTCTTTGTCCTTTTGGGTTGAGACTAACCTTTTCTAGTTCCAATTCCATTCCCTCAGTTCCACCACTTTTCTCCCATTCTGCACAGTAATCTTCTCATGTTGTTGAGAGGTTAAAGGAATTAGTACCCCTTCACTGTTCACCTATGGACTTGGTAGGGGTGTTTAACCTATTCGCTTTTGTCCTTTATCTCCTATATCCCCATTTGCAAAATCCCTGCTCTATAATGTCCTCTCAGGATACAAATTGCTTTACATATAGGCAGTCAGAGAATTTAGTTCAATGAATATTAACTCAACTATTCTAACTTTGTTCTTCTTAACTCTTTAAATTAACCTTAAATTTGTAGGCAATTAGGTCATTTTAATCTCTTAATTGCTCCTCTTTGTTCTTTCTCTTATCTTAAAGGATTATCTTTCTCTTTTAAAAAAAAACCTATAAACAAGAGAGAATTAGGTTAACAACTTCATCTTTTCCTGATAATTGCATTTTTGTGCTTCTGATTTTTAGGATATCAGCAAATTGAATAATCTGCTCAACTCTGGCTTATATGTGTACATACACACATATGAACACACACATAAATACACACATACATATTTATATATGTGTATGTGTATATGTATATATGTGCACACATGTATGTATATATGGGAGGCCTCAAATTACTCTTTTTTGTTACATATCCATCTTTTTCAATGATATTTAAGTTCAGGTTTACAGGATATATAATTTTGGGCTCCTTGGCTTTTTGGAATATACAATTACATTCTCTCTTGTAATTGCTTACAAATGTAGAATAATTTTTTGTTATTTGAACTGTGTTTCCTTCATATATGAAGAGTTTTCTGCTGAATCATTAAATGCCTGTCATTAAATAATTAAATTTAGTCACTTTGAACTTTGTAGCTTAAAGCACCATATGCCCTACAGAGACAGTCTATGGATTCTTTTGATCAGTGTTTTGCTGCATGTATATTGCTACTGTTTGTCCTTTGTTTTAGGAAGGGACCAGTGATATCATGGGGTGATATTTTGACTTGGGCATGAATTGGATTTAATTGAGGCAGAGCTGCACAAAGTTGTCAGCCTCTGTCTCTCTTCCAGAATCACCAAAATCGAATGGCAAAACAGACAGGAAGACTGAAGATGGCCTTGGTGTCTTTGATTTCTGACCAAGCTCTTAGCACTACACAGCACCTGCTTCAATTGCCTTCATAGCTACTGGAACAAATTGTTCTCCTTTGCCCATTCAGCCTGGAGGAAGTTTTCGTGTGCTTTGGGTAGACATTCCCCTAACTCACCAACAGGAATGTGTGTAATACAGAAGTGATGAACAGTTTAATAGCATTTTTCCTTAATTACTGTATTCACAGTACTTTAAAAAAAAATTTATATTCCATGAAACCTCTGATCCTTAAGTTGTGTTCATACTTTTTTTAAGGTCAAATCACTTTGGCTTGTATGGAATTAAACATTGTTGCCTTTTTGCTTGTTTTCTGACAAAGTTTCCTCCATTTCATTATTTTTGCGTACCAGATTTGTTATTCTCTCTATTCTAGCTTCTGCTACTTCAGAGATAGTCTCCATTATGTAATAACTTTTTTTCCTACTTTGCTCTTTGTGTTTTTAAATTATGGGCTGAGAGATCAAATTTCTGTCCTAAATCCACTCCTACTTATTCCTCTGAATTTTATTTCTCTTTTCAATCATTAAGGAATTTTTTTTTTAGCATTTTTTCATGACTTCTGGGGACTTCACAAGATGTTATCTTTCATCAGAAATAATATTTTATTTTTTCCCAATTATATTTGTTCAAAATGTTTTACTTTCCTTTTGAACTTTTACTATTTTTTTCTTCTGCTTCTATGATCTTCTCTTTTGGCTTATCAACTTGAAGGCTTGGTTTTATTCAGGCTTTTTCTGTACAATTTTTCACGTTCTGGCTTTTCCTTCCTGTTCCTCATCATTTAAGTGAATGCTTACTCTCCAGCCTCACCCTCCTCCCTTGCTGCACAGACCTCTCTCATTTCACATTGCTTCACGACTTTAGACTCCCTAAGTTTTAGAATATGAGTATCTGACAGCCATTCTCTTGTTTTGCTGGATATTCAGTCCCATTTCCTTTAAGTCTAGCCACCCCATTCATCTTTTGCCCTGTCCAAGTCCTTCTTGCTCTGTCTTCTCCTCATTGTACATTACTTAGCATTATTTGGCAAAATCAGTGTTTTGTAGCATTTCTGGTTTTGGGTGGGAGTATAACACTCATGCAGAATCATTGCAGTAGGAGATCTCTATAGCTAGAAGCTGAGTCATAAGTCTATGAGTTGGTTTGCACTCATTGCAGCAGGGATGCTGGAGTCAGTTGGGAGGGAGAGGAACATTAAATGATCAATCCATTTATGAAGTTCTCCAGTATTAATTGATGAGGTTTTTGCTTTGAATTTGTTACATTATTCTATCTTCTTATCTTATGGATTCCACTGTAATTCTTCTACATCTGATACATAAATCCTTTTTTCATAAGTTCTGAAGAAATTTGTTGAAAGCAACTATTTAGCCATTTTGCTTGTGATTCCACCTATTCTTATCCTAGAGTTCTATTATACCAATTATTTCAAAATCATGTCCGGAAGCTTTTGGAAATGGGCAGAAGATGAACATTTTAGCAGCATGCTTATTAAGAGCTTGAGCAATTTGCTTCATGAGCAAGTTCTTACTTGAGTAAATATAGCTAATAAACATACAAACAAGGCACAGACTATAAAAATGCTTATAATCATAATACCATACTAATATTACTTTTTCTTTACTAAAATTCACTTTGAGAGAATTTTATTGATACATAATCATCATCTCAGAGGAATAAATTCAAATTCAAAAGAGAATATCTAATATTCTTTTTGTTTATTACTATATTTTTCATTGCTCAGGCCCAGGGAAACCAAACAACACAAGCTGAACGATGCAGAGTAGCAGAAAGGTGAGCCCCATGTGCAGAGGAATGCTTTTCTTGTGTATGGCTTGAAAGGAGGCTGAATAGATATCTCTAACTTCTTCTCCCCCAAAGTCTGATAATTCCCCAAAGGTGACTGGACTTGGAAAGCCCCAAAGTGGGACTGGCAAAAGCTGAAACTCCCTATCCTTTTGCCAACTCTACCATGTCCCTAATGCAGGGCCGGGCCTTCACATCCATTAACGAGGAGAGTCCCATCCCAGTGAGATTTGGGATAGTGGTTACAGTAATAACCAGCTACACCTTGTTCCCCTTAATTAGCAAGGACCTAGAAATATAGACCTCTATATAGGATGTACAATCAAAGAAAGTTTAATTTTAAAGATCATTGTATCCATTTTTAGTCTGACTCCATATCTAGTACTAAATGATCACAACTCAACACTTCATTCCATTGCAGCTTTAAACAATCAGAATGGCAAGGGAGGGAGAAAATGGTTATAATAATGCATAGGACTTTTTGTTGTTTGCTGTGTTTTATTCTTTAATTTAAAAAAATACTGCAGTAAAATGAATGGTTATTTGATCATAAATATAATATTTAAGGTTAAATGCATGTGCCTTTGCTTAATTTCTAAAATTAATTTTAATGGAGATTCTGATTTTATCTCACCAACCTTCCTCCTGCCTCTCAAAGTTTATAAAAAGAACAAAAAAATTAAATATGGAAAGTTCAGAAAGACTAATCAATCATATATATATATGTATAATATATATATATAGTGTATGTGTGTACACACACACATACATATATATACACATACACACATATGTATATACGTGTATATGTATATGTATATGTATATGTATACGTATATGTATATGTATATGTATATGTATATGTATATGTATATGTACACACATAAAGGCTCTTCCATGCCCGTAGTCATCTACCTCTGCAAAGAAGCAAGAATGTGTTGGCCAGTTTCTTTTTTTTAATGTGTAAAATAATTGTTAAAATATTAATCTGATTTGACTATCACATAGAAACATTTTGTGATATTTTAAGAATAGAGGATTAATTGTACATTTTAGAAAATCCTCAATTCCTATAATCTTATCCAAATTATTCATAGTTGCAATGAGGATAACCACAGACTTTTATAAAATTAGATTTATTTTGATAAAGACTAAGAAAGTTGACTATTTGATTATTTATTTCTCTAATGAATATTTCTCACCTTCTACTTAACTTCTACATTGTGAATGTTTACCTAAGGTAATTTATTTTTTTTTCATATTCTCTAAATAGCCCCAAAGGGCAAAAGAAAGAAAGGGAAGATGATAGGTGGGCTGCAGTATATTACCAACAGTTAGCTATTCATAAGAAGAAACAAAAGCCACGCTAATGATTTATATGACTAAAATAGCACAGAATTCATTCATGAAGCAAAATAGGCAATGTCATATGGGCAGTCTTAGTATTACATTAGCATCCACATAGTAGTAGAAGAATTAAAAGAAAGCCTCCAGAGTGGAGTAGATACTTTATTGAAGATTTATGTGGGGAAGGAGGGAGAAATATGTATATACTAATGAGATAGGATCACATAGTATAGCTGGATTGAAATCAAAACAAGTGAAAGTAGGTGGGTTGTACAGTGGTTACAGCAATGGACTTGGAGCCAAGAAAAACTGAGCTCAGGTCCTCCATCAGACACTAGTGATGTGACCCTGGGGAATTCACTTGACCTCTTTCAGACACAATTTCCTGTTCAGTAAGATAATAGCAACCACTTGACAAAACTATTGTGAAGATCAAATGAGATAACAAGTTTAAGGAATTTCAAAAACCTCAGAGCTTTTATAAATGATAGCTACTATTACTCACTTTAAAGAGACCGTGGGATTATAGACTGAGATTTAAAATGGACTTTAAACATCATTTTGTCTAATATTTCATTGTATAAATGAGGAAGTTGACCCTCAGAGATGTGAAGAGGTCTGCCTAAAGTTACACAGATGGTAAAGGGAAGAATAGGCATTTAAACCCAGGTCCTTTGAATTCAAATCCAAGGTTCATTCCAGTATATCACATAGTTTTGTAGTTGTAGTGGTGGTTGAGTCATTTTCAGCTATGTCCAACTTTTTGTGACCTTATTTGGGGTTTTCTTGGCAAAGATATTAGAGTGGTTTGCCATTTCCTTCTCCAGCTCATTTTGCAGATGAAGAAACTGAGGCAAAGTGTTACATAACTTGCCAGGGTCACATAGCCAGTAAGTATCTGAGGCCAGATTTGAACTCAGGAAAATTATTCTTCCTGACTCCAGGCTCAGTACTCTATCCATTATGCCACCAAGCTGCCAGTATATCATAGTATCTCTTAACAATTTGTGAATTTTCTATTCAAATTAATTCCTTTTCTTCTGGAAGCTGTTTGATTCACAAAATGAAGCCCCATTAAGCTATTTCAATGATCCAATTTCAATATTTCAAAATATCTATAATAATAGCTAATATTTATGTACCATTTAATATGTACCAGGCACTGTGCTAAGCACTTTATAATTATTATCTCATTTGATCCTCATAGCAACCCCGGAAAGTAGGTGTTATTATTATCCCCCTTTACAGATAAGGAAACAGAGGCAAACAGAGGTTAAATGACTTGCCCAAGTTTGCACAGCCAGTAAATATCTGAAGGCCATAATTTCATTCCCATGGTTAGATGGACACACACACACGCACACACACACACACACACACACACACACACACACACACACACACACACACACAGAGTGATATAGATTCCAAAAAAAAAACCCCTCTGCTTTATCTTATTAGATGGTTTAATGAGCTGTTATCACCAAAACAAATGGAACAACTTATAACAGGGGTGGGGAACCTGTGGTCTCAAAGCTACATGTGGCCGTTTAGGTCCTCAAGTGAGACCCTTTAACTGAATCCAAATTTCACAGAACAAATTTTCTTAATTAAAAGATTTGTTTGTAAAACTTGATCTCAGTCAAAAGGTCACACCTAAGGACCTAGAAAGCCATAGGTGGCCTTCAGGCCACAAGTTCCCCACATCTGACCTATAACCTAGTGGCCTGCTTTCTGTAACAACTTTCTTCTCATTTAACTAGGTCGGTCCTCAGACAGCAAGTAGTCTGTTTCTAGGCTCATATTCAAAGTCTTTCCAGGCTGGTAGGACATGACAAAACTTATATTTCAATTGTCTAGTCCTGGAGAATCAAGGTTCACTTTGACCTCTTGATGACGCCTCTGAGTAGGACTTTCATGGTCTTCCATGAGCAGTAACGTGAGAAAATAAAATACATACACAACTACAGTGGATGTTGTTCACATCCTCTCAGAAACTGACAGCAATGAAGAACATCCATTCTCTTACCTAGCCACAAGGAGCCAAGACTCAACATCTTATTCCTGCTATTGTTAAATACCAGCCCTGCAGCAATTCCTGCTACTTTGAAGATGAATCTCTTTACAGCTGCCAACATATTGGAGACAGATGCTGTTCTCAGTGGTTCAGCACTACAGGAAATGAGACATTTTCCCTCAGTCAGTTTGAAGCATAGCTCTCAAACCATTTAGCTTGAGCCAAGTGGCCAGTCCTGAAGAGGTTTGCAGTAGGATAAAGTACAGTGACCTTTCAGGCCACAGTGACCTTTCAGGCCACATTTCTTTCAATCACCTGAAAGGTAGAAGATTTGAAAATCCCAAGTTAGACATCAGTGTTTGGTATTCCCATGCTAACAGAAATCGCACTCTTTACCAACAACTGTGGGTCTCTTGCCCTCTCTTCTGTCGTTATATGGGAATAATGATGAACAGCAGAGTTCAAGTAGTTCAAGAAATCTCTTGCTGAGCACAATTTTTAGTCTTCTTGAATGTTTCTTCTCTTTGATTAAGAGGCAATGGTGAACTTTACAGAATCTTTGCCCTCAGTCCCCATGATCTCTCCTTTGAAATATATGTGATTAATAATAGCAATAATGCCCCTTTACATTTGTATAGTGCTTTCAACATTTCAAAGTGCTTTCCATTGCATTATCTTATATAGCCCTCACAGTAACTCTGAAAGAGACAGGGCAGGGGTGATTTTCCCCATTTCACAGATGGGGCAATGGGGGCTTATTGAAATTAAAGAGTACTTGTCCCAGTTCACAAAACTAAATTATTACTAGAGCTGAGGAAAAAACCTAAATCTCCTGACTCTCAGTTTTTCCACTAAAGTCTAAATGCTGACAAGTATCCATATTAAAAGGGAATATGTAGCAATTTTTTCATGTTATACTTGTATTTCTCAGAGTTTCAATAATTTAATTAAAGCTTTCTGTCTTGACTAGAAGTGTGAGTACATCACAGCATTTGTGGAGTCTGCTTCCCTTTGGGAAATGTAAATTCTGTGAAACTCAAAAACACTTTTGACATTCAAACTCACATTCACTTTTTAATGGCCAATCCCACCACAGAAGCTCCTTGAACAACTATCTTTGCTATTATAAAAATATAGAGGGATACATAGGATAACTATAGTGATCTAAGAACCAGAAAGCATCAACAAAACATTTTTTAAAAATGGAATAAAAAGAAACCATTTGAAATTTTTTTTTCAAAAAGAACGAAAAGTCTCATTTTGAGATCAAATTAAACATGGATGTACAGCAGATGTCTTGGAAAACAATGACTCTCACCTATGAGCCACCCTGTCCCAAGGCCCTGTGTAATCATCATCACTTACAGTCATGTCTTATGAAGGACTACCATCAGCTGATGCCTCTAATGTGACTCCTAAGTACACTTCTTCCTTTTACTTTTCTTTTTTATTAGAAATTTGATAATCATAGGAAACATAAACATTTCAATACCCAAAAAGGCTTGTGTAATAAATTGTGAATTAAATATATGTGTATTTGTACCAACATGCATCTATATGTGTATGTGTACATATATGAGTATAGATGCATAGATATGTTTACATACACACATACATACATATATAATTTAACATCATAGTAAGTTTAAAAAAACAATCTTTTTGTATCCCATTTGGCATAATTCTTCCAGGCTACATACTTTCTCTATGTCAATCCATTACATAATTACATACATTATCCACGTTTTTTAGTTATTTCCACAACTCTATTGTTTCCACCTAATTCTTTCTTCTGATTGAATAGGACAGTCATTTTTACCCTGAAAATTTAATAAAGTTTCTGATCATATGGTGAGCCAGTCTTCCAACATATAAAGTGTTCTCCAGTAACTAGTTATGCTCTTGGGGAAGTACATTTACTAATGCAGACCTCCACGGTGCCAGGCAGTAAATTACCAATTCAGTGCCCTCAATTGTGCCCAAGAAGCTGAAGGGGTAACTTCCTCACTGGGAAAATTTTCTCTAATGTAGGCAAGTTTGTAAAAGAGAACTGCACTGAAAATCTTTCCATCAACGGAAAAAAAAAAGATTGTGATACTTTTCCATCATGTGTTCTAAATTCTTACTAAAAGCCTTCAGGTTTGGACTTTGGCCCACCTACTGGTATAACCCTTAAAGCTTGACTCTTCTGAGAGACATTCTAAGGAGAAACTTACCTATTTGTGAACCTATTAATAAATGAATGTGGAGGCAATGTTCAGGACTTTCAGGATTTCCTCAGAAGGTCCTGCCTTAATTTGCCTAAAAAACAAGCCTGGCATCAGCAAAGCAGATGTTTTCCTGCTTGGTAAATGGGTTCCAAGATTTTTTTTTCTACAAACCTAATTATCACCTTTCTCAACTCTCTGAAGATTGGGGTTGACACCTGTTGTTTACTTCTGAGTCTCGATTACCCAATGTCTCCTCTGTTAGGGGAAAAAAAAGGATGCTGAGGGTTCCCCATTGAGTGTATTTTTTTTAATGGGAACTTAGTGATTTGTGTCTTCAATGAGATATGTACCTTATTGGATATATAACCTTGAATCATATCTGCCTTTTAAATATTTTATAATCCTGACAGCTGCCTAGACAGATCCCTACTGAGATATTTGCCTGCCTCCCAAACTATAGTTCCCACCAGGAGCAGCTCTTGTAGAGCTTTATCCTAAGATATATCACAGCCATCAGGGATTGCTTAAGAGCCTCTAGGTGAAACTCCAACTGGTTGCACATCAACCCAATTTTATTTTATGTTACAGCATGTTTATGTAGATTTGTTATCTCATAGACAGGCTCCTGTTCTTTATTGGGATGGTGACCTTTGGGATCATTTCCTAGAAACTGATGGACTCCCTTCATGTCTCAGACAATCTTGAGTCACTACATCCCTATTACTTAAATGATGGAGACTGTCAGCATCTACAACCTGTTTCTCTCTGTTAATCCCTTTTCCACATATTACAAAGGATACAGCAGTCACTATTCTGACTTCTCTCTTCTTAGAATGACAGACAGAGGGATTTTTCTTTGACATATTTTTTTTTCTCCTCAATGAAAAAGGTTGTACAGATATAGGGGTAAAAAACAGAATGAACCATTGTCAACAAGTTATAACGGATATGGGCTGTTTTGAGGATTGTTCTGGGCCATTTCGTTTTATGTAGAAGAAAAGAATTTCAAAATATAAAATTTACAAGGGGCTTCTGACCAATTTAGCAAACATTTATTAAGAGTTTATTCAAGGCACTGTGCTGGAACTAATGACACAAAGACAAAAATAATATAAATTCACCTTTACATAGTGTTTTTAAGGTTTGCAATATGTGTTTCTTACAACAGCCCTTTCAGGCAGATAGTTTAAGTGTTATCATCACCACACTACATATGAGGAAACTGAGTCTCAGAGAGGCCATGACTTGTGATTAGTCACAGAGCCTTTGAGTGTGAAAGACAAGATTTTTGATTCAAAAATACTTATTAGCCCCTCTAGGTGAAAGGTACTGGGCTAAGGCCCTGACGCATGGTAAAATTTGAATCTAGTCTTTTAAATTCAAGTCCAATGTTCACAGCCCTTTTCATGTCTTATCTCTTTGTGTGTCTTCTGAATCCTATGAACCCCTTCTTAGAATATTGTTTTTAAATAATTGAAAGTCCAGTTAAATTTCAATTTAGATGTTAATGAAATGTTACCTTTTTTCAATCTAGGTTAGCAGATTCCTAGAATTTAAGAAGCCCCGGAGCAGATACTCCAGGAAGCTTGATCTCTGGTAAGCTAGTACAGGTATATAATGGCTATAACTCATGTTAGAAAATAATGAAGTGTCCTGAAAGATCACAGGAGGGAGGGATGGCCTCTAAGCAAGAACTACTGAAAAGGAGTACTGGTGGTTTAGCAAAGCCTAGTTTTGTCACTGTGTAGTCTTTCCACAGCTCTTTCTCATTAGAGTACATGTTAAATCCCTGCACAACACTGGGCTCATCTCCTCTTGTTTCCTATTTGTTAGTGTGGGGATATACTCATCCTGAAAAAAGAGAAGTAAGTGGCATCAGGATGCAAATTATGAACCATTGAAGAGGAACAAAATTAAATTTCCATTTCAGCTCTTCACTCATTGAATTAGTTCCTGTTCCTGACAAGTTAATGCCCAAGCACTAGCATCCCTTTGTCACTGAAATTCCTTAGAAATTGGCAGGCTTCCTTTGTTTCCTTCAAAGGCAGTTACTCAAAAGTAGGTAATGGCATAGAAGGGGACTGTAGATCTCAATCTAGGTATAGTCCTGATTGACTCCAGATGCATCACTTTCCTACATAAAGGTTGATTTTTTTTTTGTTATTATATATTTGTTTGCATGGCTTGGTTTCTAAATGCAGGGGGAAAATACCTTGTAATTCTGCCCTACTTATTCTCAGCAGTCGAAGCATTGTTTGCTGGTGAACTCTCAATCCTTCTATTTCATTTTTTAGTTTGTTTAACCTTGCACTCTTAGTTTTGCTATGCCTCCTGACCAAATCCCGTAACAAAGAATTGCATCAGTATTTCATCTTTTCATCTACACTTAAGTACTTTTGATCTGTTGCCTTATAAGGGTTATTTATCTGCTACTCCTGTAGATTGAGGGGAATCAACCAGGAATAGAGCCAGGGAGTTTTCATTCTTTCTTCAAAAGTCTGAAAAACAATTTACGTTCTTTTTGTGTATAGCCTTAAAGCCTACAACTAGGACTTACATCTGGGAAATGTTTATTGATTTTTACATTTTATCCCAATGGGAATGTTAATTTTCCTTGAGTTCAGTTATCTATTGTCCCTTGAATTCATTATGCAAATATGCAAATTATGTCTAATCATACATTATGACTGTAGAACTTGAGGTGACTTAAAGAGATCATGCCTTCTCTTCTTCCACCTCCAGAAAGACGAACATATAAATCATTGATGAAATTTGTCTCTTTTCCTCTCAAATCCTCTTCTCCTCATTTCAAAATAGAAAAAAATAACTTTATCTTGTTCTTGTTTATGGAATTATAAGCGAGTTTGACATAGTGGAAAGTTGATATAATTGGACTCTGCTACCATGGCTTAATTCTCATTCCAAAACTTACTAACTCAATTTTCTCTTCTGTAAAATGGGGATAGTGATATTTGATTATCTTCCTCCTGAGTTGCCTTGTTATGAATAAGGCTTTTTTGCAAATTTTTAAGCATTATATAAATGAGATCCATCATTACAATCACTAACAAACTGAACACTTAACACGTACAAGGCATTTGCTAACAATATGGCATAGGACACAATTGTTGCTCAGTCATGTCTTACTTTTCATGAACCCATTTAGGGTTTCTGGAGTTTTTTGACATTTCTTTCTCTAGCTTATTTTACAGACAAGGAAACTGAGACAAAGTTAAATGACTTTGCCCAGCTGAGTAACTGTCCAGAACCAGATTTGAACTCAGGAAGATATCTTCCTGAATTCAGGTCTGGCACCCTTTCCTCTGAGCGACCTAGCCACCCTAGGATACACTTACTGTATTTGAAAAACTTATACCCTATTTAAAAAAAATAAACAGATTATATGAGTACAAAGCTAATAATAATAAAAAGGGAAAACTTGTTTTGCATTACAAAATCTGCATGATCGTGGGGTTCAGAATGGCATCCAAGACATTTAAATTTTGCTTTGCAAACCTCAAAGCATTTTATAAATTCTGGTCATCATCATCATCATCATCATCATCATCATCATCATCATCAACACTATCATTAGCATTAGCATTGTCATCATTGAGAATTAAAGAGAAACAAATATTTCATCTACTTGTTGAATCAACTGACTGGCCCTTTAAAGTAGAAAGGTGCTATAAGCTGAGAGAGGCAGTGCTACAGTGGATCAGGTAATGAACCTGGGCTCAATTCTGGCCTCAGACACTTACTAGCTATGTGGCCTTGGGCGAGTCACTTAACCTCTGCCTTCCTCATTTCCTTGCCTATTAAAAGAGGATAATAATAGCATCTACCTCGCAGAGGTCTTGTGAGGATACAGTGAAATAGTATCTGCAAAGTATTTTGCAAGCCATAAAGTATTCTTTCAATGGTAGGTATTTTTTTGTTGTATTCTAAAATTGGAGTGATTACCTTGGTTACTCCTTGGCTCTAGTGAGTGATATCACTTTCCAGTGCCAAAGGAAGGGCTCCTTGTAATGGCAACATCATATTGATATTAGATCTTCATTTAGTGAATATGTATTAAATATCTAATCATATTAAATTAATTTAATTAAATCTAAATGCATTAAATATCTAATCAAATATTAAATAGCTAAAGATATCTAATCAAAACAGAATGCTTTGTTAAGTGATAGGGAAGACACCAAATGTAGATAAACACCACCTGTGCCTTAATGGCATTTACACTGTAGTAAAAAAAAATGACAGTATAATAATATAACAATATAATGTATTATAGGTAAGTTAGAGAAATACAAGCCAAAGTGGTATGTGAAATTCAAGAGGAAAGTTCATTACTAAATCAAAATATCAGAGAAGACATTTGTAATTTCAAAAATACAGAAGTAATCAGAAAGACAGGGAGGTTATCACCTTGCCATAGCTAATAACAATAACAACGACAATTAACAACAACAACAACAACAACAACAACAACAACAACAATATCCATATTGCAACAAGTTTTAGATGACAAAATTTATAGGTTTGTCTTCTTCTCTAATTCAAAAAAGACAAATACTGGGAATTTTCCTTTGTGCTTTGCTGTATCCCAGACTATGCCTAATTCTAGAGTTAAACCCAAGAAATATATGTGTATGTATGTGCACATATACAGATATATGCAGAAATATCTGTGTATGCATGTACATAGATTATCCATCTGTGTATGTATAATCTATGTGTATATGCATATAAATACACACACACATACACACACACACATATATGTGTATACATATATATATGTGTATATATATATATATATATATATATATAGGATGTCCCAAAAATCTTAGCGTAGGTTTTAGCCATCTATGTATAGATCTAGATACATAGACACATACATTCAGGACATATGTATGTATATATACACACATACACATACAACAAAAACACACACACATATATATTTATATACCTATGTTGCATATATATGCATATGTACAGGGTATACATATTCCTAGACATATGCATGCATATATACATGTGTGTTTAACTGTATAAGGTATCCCAAAAGTCTTAGCCCAATTTTAAAATTTTAAACCTTAAGTCTACACTAAGACTTTTGGTACATTCCATGTGTATGTGTGTATACACATCTGTACATAAATGATAGACAGACACATATATGCATAAATATATTATATTTCTGCATACACATATACATGCATATACAAGGTATATGTGCATGCACATTCACACAAACATGTATATATACATGTGCATATATATACACATGTGCATATATATACATGTGCATGTGTATATATATATATATGTATACACATACATATAGACATACATATATTATAGAGGAAGATATCTACTATCAGAATTGTGAAAAATAAATATTCCTCCTACCCTTCAAAAGATTATATTTTCTTTTTTTAAAATTAATTTATTTTGACTTATTAACAATCACTTCCATATGCTTTTCAATTTAAATTTTTTTTCCCTCTTCCTCCTCCCCATCTTCCCCAAGACGGCACACAGGCTATACATATACAATCCTATTAAACATATTTTCACATTAGTGATGCTGTAAGTAAGAATTAGAACCAATAGAAGGAACCACCAGAAAGAGGAAACAAAACTCAACAAAAGGGGAAAAAATAGTAAATACTATGCTTCAATCTATTTTCAAACTCCATAGTTCTTTCTTTGGATATGGATAGCATTTCCCGCCATGAGGTCTTTGGAGATGTCTTAGATCCTTGTATTGCTGGGAAGGGTTAAGTTTATAAATATTAGTCATCACACAACATGGCTGTTATTATGTACAGCATTCTCTTGGTTCTGCTCATTTCACTCAGCATCAGACCATACAAGTCTTTCCAGGTTTTTCTGAAGTCAGCCTGTTCATCATTTCTTATAGCACAATAGTATTCCATTACATTCATATACCACAAGTTGTTCAGCCATTCCCCAATTGATGGGCATCCTCTCAATTTCCAATTATTTTCCACCACAAAAAGAGCTGCTATAAATATTTTTGTACATGTGGGTCCTTTTCCCATTGGTATAATCTCTTTGGGATATAGCCCTAGAAGTGCTATTGCAGGGTCAAAGAGTATGCAAATCAAAAGCTTGTATTTTTTACAATATAGTTTATTTTGATAGTCTTCTAATGTGTTTCCCTGCCTCCAGACTTTTCTCTCTCTGATACATCCTCCATGTAGTACCAAATAGATACTCCCAAAGGACTGGTCTTAAGATATCACCCTCCTGCCCCCCAAAATTTAATGATTGATTTTGCTATTTGGAAAAAAATATTAATTCTTCTGTTTGATATTTAAAACCCTGCTCAATAACTTCTTTTCAATCTGTCTTTCCACTCAGAGTTTTATTCATCTCGACCATTAAGTAGAGATTCCCATGCCAGTGGACTTTGGGGAAGCAGTTATACATTTATTTCTATTTTCTCATTTTGTTCATTCTTAACCTCCCATATCCCTACTCCAACAACCCAATCAGCTAAGATCCTTGCCTTGTATTTTACCAAAAAAAGAGACAATTTGCCATGAGCTCCCTCTTCTCCTCTCTTCCTCATCTCCTGTCACTCAGAGGTTTTATACCACTATCTCTTCCTTCACACCATCTCACATGTTAAAATGGCTTCACTTTTTGCCAAGGCTAACCTATCTACATGTCCAAAGTATCATCCCATTCTAACTTGTCTCCTCCAACAGACTGCTTTCTCTGTTATCCTCACTCTGTTTACCGTGTTATCCCCATGCCTAAAATCTTGCTCCCTCATCCTCTAAAAACCCTCACTTCACTCTTCATGAAGATCATCTACAATATCTGCTTCCACTTTCTCTCTTCTCATTCTCTTCTTAAGTCCTTATAATTCAGGTGCTAACATTATCATTCCATCACAAATTGCTCTCTCCAAAGTTTCAAATGATCTCTTACTTGCCAAATCCAAAGGTCTTTTCACAAATATCATTCTCTTTGACCTCTCTGCAACCTTTGACACCATTGATCACTCTTTCCTCCTTGATACTAATTTCTCTCTAGGTTTTTAGGACACCACTCTCTTCTGCTTCTCCTCCTGCCCTAACTGACCACTTCTTCTCAGTCTTCTTTGCTGAATCCTCTTCTAGATCATGAACTCTAATTGTAAACGTCCTTCAGGGTTCTGACCTGGGCCCTCTTCTTTTCTTCTAAACTAATTAACTTGGTGATCTCATCAGCTCCCATGGATTTCATAGCCATCTTTCTGCTGATGATTCTCAATTCTACCTGTACTGCTCCAACCTCTCTACTGACTTCAAATTTCCAAGCCCCTTTCAGACATCTGAAACTGGAAGTCCAGTAGACATCTTGTCCTAAACATGGACAGAAAGGAATTCATTATCTTCCCCCTCTTATAAACCCTCCCCCTCACCTTCCCTGTTACTGTAGATGGTAACATCATCCTCTCAGTCTCTCAGGCTCACGGCGTAGGAGCTATCCACATCCTCACTATCTCCCATTCTCCCATCCCGTATCTTATATGTGGCCAGGGTCTGTTGATCTCAATTTTACAACTCTTGAATAGTCTCTTCTCTCCTTTGACATTTCCACCATTCTAGGGGAGGCCCTCATCAGGTAACATCTATGCACTGTTGTAATAGCCTATTGGTGGTTTTGCCTACTTAAAGTCTTCCCCCATTGCAATCCATTCTCCATTCAACCACCAAAAGTATATTCCTGATGCACAGTTTCAATCATGTCACTCCCTTACTCATTAAACTCCAGTAGTTGTCAATTGCCTCCAGGATCAAATACAAAATGCTATCTTTGACATTCAGTAAACTAGGTCCTTCCTAACTTTCCAATCTTCTTATACCTTACTCTCCAACATAAACTATTAGATCTAGTGACACTAGCTTCTTGGATATTCTACAAACAAGGCACTCCATCTCTCTGCTCTGGGAATTTTCTCTGGCTGCCTCCCATGTTTGGAATGTGTTCTCCCTTCTTAACTCTGTCTACTGACTTCCCTGGCTTCCTTAGTCTCAATTAAAATATTATCTTTTTTACAGGAAATCTTTCCTAATCCCTTTTAATTCTAACACTTTCAACAGAAACCCTTTCCTAATCCCTCTTAATTCCAGTGTTTTCACTCTATTATTTCGTTTTTCACACACACACACACACACACACACACACATGCACACATGCACATACATACATACACACACATGCTTTATTTATTGCTTTGTATATATTAGTTTGCACATTGTCTCCCTCATTAGATTGTGATTTCCTGGTAAATGGTCTGAGATATTGGTCCATGCCCAGTTTCTGCCATACTGCTTTCTAGTGTTCACAACAATTTTTTACCAAATAATGAGTCTTTACCCAAAATCTTAAGTCTTTACAGTTGTCAAATACAAGATTATTTTTATTTGCTGCTGTAAATTGTATGTCTACTCTATTCCATTGTTCTACCTTTCTATTTCTCAGCCAATACCAGATAGTTTTGATAATTACTGCTTTATAATACAGTTTAAGTTCTGGGCTGCTAAATCTCCTTCCTTTATACTTTTTCCCATTATTTCCTTTGATATTCTTAATTTTTTTTGTTTTTTCAAATTATTTTGTTATTATATTTTCTAATTCAATAAAAGATTTTTTGGTAATTTAATTGCGATAGCTTTGAATATGTAAATTACTTTGGGAAAAATGGTCATTTTTATTATATTGGCCCTGTCTACCCACGGGGGCAGGGAAGAAAAAAAGTGGTTGAAGGAAATTTACATTATTTTGTCGTATATTTGAAAGGAACATCAAGTTGTACATAGTAGATTTGCAGTTTCACATACAATCATCTTTATATAGTGTTTTGTTATGAAAATGCTTATTTTATTCCATAAATTTAAAATAAAATAAAATGGAGATTGGAAGTCCTTAAGATTGGGAATGTCCTTTTGCCTGTTTTTCTATCTCCAGCACTTAGCATAATTCCTGACATACAGTAGGTATTTAATACATGTTGATTGATTGATTGCTTGATTGATTGATTGATTATTCTGCATGTATTCAAACGGAATACACACTGCTTTCCCCATTGGAATGTAATGTCCTTCAAAATTGGGATTGTTCATTTTTAAAATTTATATTGTAAGACCTTATCACAGCTGTCACAGAATAAAAACTTAATAAATGCTGGTTGGTTTTTAAAAATCATATTTGGTATTGGGAATTCAAAGTAAAAAAAAAAAAACCCTAAATGTTTCCTGTCCTCAAAGAGCTCTCTTCTATTGCCTTGCTCACAGTAAGTTGAATGTTGAACTTAATTGAATCTCACAATCTCACTAATCAGTATAAGAACTTAGTGCAGTGATTTTTTTTCCTCAAGGGCTAGATGTCTGGATGACAACGAAAGAAAAAATAAAGAACTGGAAACATAATGGCTCTAAACTGAGGGAGGAAATACACCTTAAGATACTTTCTTGCACTTTGCTAAAGCACTCATGGTGGCTTTTGACTTATGGGATAATGCTAGTTTTTTTGGGGGGAGGTTTTGACACATTATGTTACACTTATTTCCAGAACTACATAATTTTTCTCTATGTCTATATTATTTTCCTATGCACTTTCTGTAATAGATTCTTTCAAACATATGGCATCCTTTTGCTCTAAACATTTTATCTATATTCATAATTAATTCAATAACATAAATTAAAATCTTGCTCTGTAATTACACTCTGGTTACAAGTGACCCTTTCATCAGGGTCTACACTAGCAGAAGCTAGTGTAGGTATAGGGTGTGTTCAGGGAAGACTAGTACCTCTGGGGTGAGGGATGCCAAGCCCTTTTCAGGGCTGCTTTCCACCTTTGGTGTCCACCTGGTCCACCTAACTCTCACCTCTGGCTCCAACAAGCTAGCATGCACAGCACCCACATTCCAGGAAATCATTTTGTCACACAGGATAAACCAAGTTGATAGTAACTGAGGGGTCTGAAATCCATCAGTTTGTTATGGGAATGTCTACCCCAAGCATGTGAAGACTTTCCCAGGTGGAATGGGTGGGATGAGAACAAATTTGTTCCAATACCTATGAAAGCAGCTGAAATAGACAGTGATTAGAACTTGGTTAGACAGCGAAGATGCCAAGGTCATCTACTGCATCTGGGGACATAGCTAGTCTTCATAACTCTACTCTACCAGTGGACTGTGGTGACTCTTGAAGACAGATCAGGCCAATGATTTTGTACAACTTTGCCTCACTTAAATCCAGTTTATGCACAAATCAAAAGAAATCACCCATACCACTTTACCATTTTCACCTATCTCAAAGTCTTATGGTGACAGGCAAATGATGAAGCAGCAGGTGTGGATACACCGGGAGCTGTAGTCACAAACCTGCACAAAAGAAGACTAGGGCAAGGGTCATTTTCTCACTGTAAGTAGCAGTTGGATTCAGCAGCCACCCCCAGGTATCCGCACTGTTCACTTCCTGGTGTGAGGAAGGGGTTAGAAAAGGTGTCCTAAAAGTTGTCTGCTTGCCTAAACCTAGCCTGATGACCAGAGCAGGCAGGGATCCCACCCCGTGGTAGAAACACACTCAAAAAATGTGCAAAAACTTCTGCAAACATGATTCCACTCACCATTGGTACATGGAATGTCCCAGAAGACCTGAAAGAAGAAGAGCTGTTGTTGCAAAAATACTCAGCAGATATTGCATCCAAATAGCAGCCCAGAGTGAAACAAGGCTGGCAAATGAAGGCCAGCTTACTGAAGTTTGAGCCGGACACACATTTTTTCTGGAGGGGCCACAGTGAATAGGAATGCTATTGCACTGATGATAAATTATTTAACTTTTAAAGGGCCACAAGCTAGGACTGAAGTGGAGGAAGTGTGGGTGCTTGATTTTTTTGTTTGCAGATGATTGTGCATTCAATGTATGTAGCCTCTGAAGCTGAGATACAATGAAAGTATGGATCGATTCTCTGATGTTTGTGCTAATTTTTACCTAACAATTAACACCAAGAAAACACAGCTGCTCCGTTAGCTAACACCACACCATCCATATGTGCAACCATTGGTTACAGCAAATGGGAAGTTTTGAATGCTGTGGATAAGTTCACTTACCTTGGCAGTATACTTCCAGGGATGCACACATTGATAATGAGGTTGACACACACATTGCCAGAGCTAGCTGAGTTTGGGAGGCTCCAAATCAAAGTGTGGGAGATAAGAAGTTAGACTATCTAACTGAAGGTCTACAGAACCTTTGTACTGATCTCATTGTTGTATGTCTGTGAAACCTGGACAGTATACCAGCGTCATGCCGAAACACTGAATTGCTTCCATTTGAATTGTCTTAGGAAGATTCTGAAGATTACCTGGAAGAATAATATAACAGACACTGGGATCCTTTCTAAAACTTAACTTTCAAATATTCAAAGTTCACTGCAGAGAGCACTCCTCCAATAGGCTGGCAGCATTGTTCGAATGCCAGAAGTATGGACAACTCACACAGGGCAAGCTCTCACACAGTGTTCAAAAAAAGAAACACAAGGACACCCTCAAGGGTAAAGAGGCAAGAAAGAGTTTTTGCAGTGAAGGAAATGCTGGGGAAGGTGATTGGGAGTGCTTGTACCTTGCTCTCATCTGAATTGTCTCAAAGAGGGAATAAGAGAAGGGTGGGGCCAAGATGGTGAATAAAAAGCAGTGATTCCTCTGAGCTTTCACCAAAACCTTTCAGAACACCTTTAAATAATGTCCTAAAACAAATTCTGGAGCAGCAGAACCCAAAAAGGACTGGGCGAAATATTTTATAGCCAAAGAAAACTTAGAAGGTCAATAGAAAAGGTCTGTCACAGCAATGTGAGAGTGGAACACAATCCAAGTGCAGGCTAGGCCAGCACAGATTGGGCCCCAGCAAACTAGGAAAAGGCCTTGGGAGCAACTGAATCAGTAGGGGCAATGGCTTCTTACAGAGCTTTTAGCCCATAGATGGTAAGGGGGTCAAACAACTGGTCAGAAGGAGATTATAACTGTCATTTGCTGGCACTGGTGGCAAGACTCTGTTGCTTTGCACATACTCAGATCAGGGTTGCGGTCCTGGGTTGCAGTCCCAGGGTGAAGAAGAGCACTAGCACACAGAGCTAGCAGCCTCAGGGGAGTAAGAATCCTCCTCACAGTTCCAGGACAGGAAAAGAGTGCTTGTGGTTGCTCACAGACCAGAGCACAAGCCAGGAGACTAGTAAACAAACCTCTCCTTCAATCACACCACCTTGAAAGAACTGAAAGCTTACAGACCCCAGAACTAGCTCTGAAAATAACTGCACAAAACTCTGAAGTTTGAGACAGTATCCCCTCCACTCTGGAAGTGGAGCCCCACTTTAACCAACAGTCGAAAGTCAAGAAAAAGGCTAGGGAAAATGAGCAAAAAAAAAATTCTGACTATAGGAAGTTACTATGATGACAAGGAAGATCAAAACATACACTCATAAGAAGAGAACAAAGTCAAACTCAGTGATCTAAGACTATTTCCAGGGACTCATGATGAAAAAATGCTATCCATATCCAGAGAGAGAACTGATGAACTCTGAATTCAAGTTTAAGTATAATTTTCTCACTTTTTTTTTTGCAACATAGCTAATATGGAAATATGTTTTACATGATTTCACATGTATAATTGATCATATTGTTTGCCTTCTCAGTGGGTATAGTAGGTGTGGGAGGCACAGAGACCATCTGGAACCCAAAATTTAAAAAGAAAAGAATGCTAAAAAAAAAAAGCAATTATCTAAGAAGGTGTCTGAACAATCTAGACACACAGAGAATATTTGCTTCAAGGTAGCAGAGCATATCACAGTTGGGTGAGATCTTAGTGCATAGAAATATCTCCTATGTTAGCAAGAATTTTCTCTGCAATATTCCCAAGGGCTGTCTTATCACTACTGAAAAAATTAAGAATTACTAATTTTTATTTCAGTAACAATAATAACTACGCATTAACAAAACACAGATAGTTCTGAAAATGTTAATATTTCCTCATCAAAAAGTAGAAAAAGACTTGATAAATGTCCTCAGAATGCATTATAAAGAACTTTAAAACACAAAAATACTTTGATTGAGCAATAGTAAAGGCTGAAACAGGATTGGATTTGTCCACTGTAATCAAAGATGACTTAAGGTTATGACAGCTTTCCCAAGACAGTCTTCAAACTTTGTCATTTAAGCTATGTTGAAATGTCACAGCAATTTTTTTCAATTACTTATATGAAGACGTAGATGGAATGCTAATCAAATTTGTAGATTGTAGAGCAAGGAGGGATAGATAATGTAGTGGATAAGAATGAGAATCTAAAAGCTAGAATGATAGGCTGAATTAAATATGACTGCATTCTGTAAAAATAAACATGTAGAGTCCTACATTTGGTTTCAACAAATCAACTTCATAAGTACAAGATAGTGGAAGTATTAATTCATTTTGAAAAAGATCTGTAAATTTTTGTAAGCTATAACCTCAATATGTGTGACATGGCAAACCAAAATTGAACATGGTTTTAGCTTATACTGAGAAGTATAGTTTCTAAGCCACTGAAGGTGATAGTCCCATTGGATTCCACATTGGTCAGGCCACAAGCGAAGAATTGTGTTCCACTGCTATATTTTAGGAAGAACACTGAAAAACTGGATCATGTGGAGGAAGGTAACCAGAATGGTTAGAGCCAGAGGACAATGAAAAGTCAACCAAAGGAGTTGAGGATGAAGAAATGATTTCAAGTTCACAAGTTAACTGCCTTTAAATAGGAGCAGTTACCTGGAAAATTATTAAGCATGTGCTGCTTGGTCTAAGGGACAGAAGTAGGGACAATGGCAGAAAGTTGCAAAGGGGCAATTTCAGCTAAGTGCAAAGTAAAAGTCCATTACGACTTAAGTCATCCAAAGCGGAATAAGATGCCCTCAAATTTAACAGGTTTCCTCTTTCTAGGGGTCTTCAAGTAAAGTCCACATAATTACCTCTCAGGAAAGTCATAGAGAGAAATATTCATCATGCGTAAAGTTGTGTTATCCTCTGAGGTCCTTTATTACTGTGAAGAAAATTTTTTTTCTGTGTTTCTACTCTATTCAAAGAAATTGCTAAGTAATTTCAAAGACAGTCCTCAGTTAAAAAGTTTCAAAACACTTAATAGTGCAACATCCAGACATAAAACAAATAAATCAGGGGATGATTATTCAAATTGCAAAGGAAACTGTTGTTTTCCGTGGAGATTTTTCATTTGCTGCAGGGTTACTTTAAACAGTGAGCTTCTATAATACATTTAAATGCAATTCAAATCACATCCCAGTTTTCAGGATAATGTCTTTTGTATAAGTTGTAACTATTCTACCCATTCCCCTAACCCTGTATTGGGAAATGTGTTTGAATACACACAGCTCTGCTGTCTTGCACTCTGCTCATGGTCTTGTTTGGAGGAGACCATCTGATTAAAATTCCCATATATCAGAGAAGTATCTTACCTCCTTACCTAGCACAGAGTAAAATGTAATTATTTTCTCATTTAAACTGAATGATGAAATAAACAATTCGAACTTCTGTCTAACCTCCAGCATGCCAGTGGCTAAATAACCTCCCTTTTAAATGAACAATTTGTCATGTTACAGAGCCCCCAAATTGCTTCCACCAATAAGTATATAATGGCTGAACTCTATATTACTTAAACAGTTTGGTTACTGTTCAAATGATTTATATATTCAATAAAAAAAGCTGAGAATTGTCACTGGCTACATTATTTGTCTCTTGATATAAATTCTCTGCCTTTCCTTCCTTCTCAAAGAACTTAATTTAAATATGAATAATGAAAAATTTCCAGAAATGTAAACCCAATAATGCTTTTTAAGGTGCAGAATGCTTAATATGAAATTTGGATAAAGCACAAAAGAATAGAATGTCAGTAAATCATGCTTTCTAACTTGACTTAGGATAAAATGCTATATGGATTTGGCACCATATTGACATTAGGAATGTTTAGAGATGGGTCTGAGCTAATGCATATATAGAGAGAGAAATCTGTGACTATAATTAAAGAAGTGATATAAAAATTGCTATTTTAATTTCAGAGTTATCAGTAAATCTTCCAATCACATATTTTTAATTTTGCAAACATTCCAATACTAAGATGGAGATGGCTTTCAAGACTAAGGTGGAGAAATAATGTGTTTTTTGAAAAGCTGAATCACAAAAACAACAACTACAACCATTACACAATTTGGATATGGATTATCTATAGAGAAAAATGATTTTTCTTTGTAATTTATACATATACATGCATATATAAACATGTGTGTTTATTTTCTATGTGTATACATACAAGATACACACATGCATATATGTATATGCATGTGCACACACGTACATATCCACAAACAAATGTGTACATATATATATAATTACATAATATATATATAGATATAATTGTATATAATAATATGTGCCATATGCATCACCTGTCTTTAGATCTTGAATAATTTCCCCTTTTCCCCTTTCCTCCCCTATTCCCTATATACACACATATGTACATATGGGGGGAGGGGAGAGAGAGAGAGAGACAGACAGAGAGAGAGAGAGAGAGAGAGAGAGAGAGAGAGAGAGAGAGAGAGAGAGAGAGAGAGAGAGAGAGAGAGAGAGAGAGAGAGAGAGAGAGAGAGAGAGAGAGAGAGAGAATAAATGTAGGGATTGGATTTAACCTGTAATGTAACTGGATCTTAGTTTACTATGATAATTTAAATGCAATTTTCTGTAGGAGGACAGAGTTATTCATATGAAGATGGCAAGGATGCTTTCTATATAACAAAGTACTATCATCTACAATTTGCAGTGAGAGAAAAGATACAGAAACTAGCCTGTTGCGCCCTGTTCTTCTTTTCATTGCATATTTTAACTTTAAAGATCCTAGTTTTATTTTGGATATTAAAGGTATTCACATCTTCATTTTTAAAGGATAATTGACAACATTCGTTTACCTCAGTCATTTCTGTTCACCTATAGAAGCCACTCATGTATCAAAGAAAAAGTAAAGTGACCACATCTGACCTAGTGACTATGTCTGAGTGTTTGCAATATTCCCCACTTGTAGTCCACCCGCCTTTCTACAAAGAAAAGTTCACAGAAAGGACAGTAGTTTTAAAGCTAGAGGGGACCTTACAAATCATGGAATCCAGCCCCTTCATTTTACACACAATGAAACTAAGGCCCAGAGCAGTTCAGTGACCAGCTTTGGGTCACAGAAGTAATAAGTATCTGAGCTGGGATTTGAACATAGGGTCTCTCACTCCAGATCCAGTACTGTTTTCAGAAGGATGAGAAGCATGTTTTGGTCACGAATTTGCAGCTTCTATGATGGCTGCTGAATATAGTCTAAGTTCAGGTGCCTTTTTCAGTATTTTCTTATTTGCATGATTGTAGATCTCATACACATCGCTCTCCTGATTCCATTCTGTTTTTCCTATATTACTTCATGTATGTCTTCTCAATTTTCTCTTCGATTCCTTATATGTTTCTTTCCTTTCCTTTTATGTTTGTTTCATTTTTGGTCTATGTCCATGATTTCAGCAAGGGGAATGTCTCCTGGTGAAGAAACTCACTCCACCAATGCAGATAAATCAGCACCTCATTTGTCTTAGAGTGTTGCCTGCAGTATAAAATGCATAAGATGAATGCCAATGCTCACTTATCTAGGATATGTCTGAAGCAGAACTTGAACACAGGTCTTTCTGACTCTAAGGCTAGTTCTGTGCTTATGACTCCACACTACCACATTATTTCTTATAGTGCAATATTATTTCACTAGCTTCATACTCCAAAATTTGTTCTGCCATCCCACAACTAATCATAAACACTCTCTCTCTCTCTCTTTATATATGTGGGGGGAATGGGTATGGATGTGAGTGTGTTGGTGGATGGGTGTGTATGCATACATATATAAAGTATTTATTGCTATTACAAAGATGTTCCTATGAATATTTAGACACATGGTATGGTAATTTAGGTCTTTAGATCTTCCTGAAGTATGTGCCCAGTAGGTATATCACTGGGCCAAAGGCTTTGATCAGTTTATAGAACTTTCTCACATGATTTTAAGCGTTTTGGAAATGTTTTTTGGTCTAGCATGTTTGGTCCTATTCATAGCTTCACCAAGAGTTTAAGATAGTTCCTAGCTTCCCATAGTCTTTCCAACATCAATTAATCCCATTTTTAATTTATTTGTCACTTTCTGGGTATAAGATTGAAACTTCAGACTTGTTCAGATTTGCATTTCTCTTATCACTGGTAAATTTAAACATTTTTATATGATTATTAATAGCTTTCATTTCTCTTCTTGAAAACATAAGGTTCATGTGATGACCAATTATGTGTAGGGGAATGGTTCTTAGTCTTCATGCATTGGTGACGGTTCCTTCTAAATGTTGGAAAGAGTTCAAGACCAGACCTATATTATCATTAGCATAGGAATTCATGGGTAACAAAATTTCTTCTGTCAATGCAGATTAATACTTTCATTGAATCTTATAGTCTTAGAGATGTGTTTAGTGCATTGAGAATTTAAGTAATTTTCTCAAGGTTGCAAAGCAGATGTATGAGAGACAGGACAGGAACCCATGTCTTTCAGGCTTCAAGCCTGCCTTTCTACCCACTATACCAGAAGTGCAAACACACAGGCCTACAGCTACTGAATGTGGAAACCAGATTAAAATGTAACTGGGAAATATTTAACAAAATAAATAAAGAGATAATCAAAGAGGTAAATAGACAAATAATCAAATAACTGGAATGCAATAGGTTGTAGATGATATTAACATATGGCTTTCTAAGTCAATATGCAACCTGCAGGGATCCTTATTTAAAGTTAAGTGTCCCTGCTTCTATTTGAGCTTGACAGCATAGTACTACACTTTCCTCTATACTCTGACTTCTGCCTTAAAATCCTTGACTTCCTTTAAAACACCTAAAAAGCTACTTATGCAAAGGTCCTTCTTGGTCTCCCCAGCTGCTAATATCTTTTCCTCTAGGAGTACCTTCCCTATACTTATCTTATTTCTCTGTATCTTTAATGTGGAAATTCATGTTTTCTCCCCCATTATAAGTACCTTGAGAAGAAGGATTATTTTTTCCTTTTTATTTTTTTAAATTTCAGGACACAGCATAGTTCCAACAATGTTTTAAGCTGGTTATTAATGCTGGTTGTTATTTAAATGCTGGTTGGTTGCTGCCTGCAAAAGCTTTTAAATTTTACATAATTAAGGTGGTTAATTTTGTTTTTTGCTATGCTCTCTATCCATTGTTTGCTTATGAATCCTAAATAACCTTCATCATAGATCAACAGGTACTTTGAGTCCATAGATTTACAGACAAAGGCAGAGACATTAATACTTACCTATCGCAATCCTCTCATTTTATAGATTAAAAAACTAAGACCCAGATAGGTATAAACTCTCTCCAAAATCACATAGACAATACTCACGAGTCAGGATTTGAATTAAGGTCCCCTGGTTCCAAAATTTAACACTCTTCCCACAATACCATGCTTCCATCTTCCTCTATTTTTTAAATTCAGTAACCATTTAAACTCCAGTCATTTGTCTATTTGGAGCTTATTGGAATATGTGATATGAGAAGCAAGTCAAAATCTGTTTTCTGTTACACAGCTTTTTGGTTTTCCCAGCAGGATTTGTTAAATAAGGAGTCCTCTTTCAAACAATTTATAATCCCAGATTTATTAAAACATGAGATACTTTTTTCATTTTCTTCTGGATTTTATTTATCTCATCTGTTCTATTGATCAAATTTTGTTGTAAATAGTGTAGATAATGACTGCTTTGTAACAATTTGATTTCTGAAGATGTTAGCTCCATTTTCATTCCTACTTATAGCTTCGTTTTTTAAAATGTTCCCTAAAGAGGTAAAGCACTAGACATAGAAGTATATTTAAAGATCTACTAGAGGAGCACTTCTTAAATGTTTTGGTCTCAGGACCCTTTATGCTCCCTTCTTCTGATTTGTTAGTTCCTTTCCAAAAGTCCATTTAAGCAAGGTGCTCAGGCCAGTCATCCCTTCATTTCTTACTAGAATGCAATCGGGGTCTTCTCCATCACCCTCCCTCTTAATGAGTAGCCCCTCCATTTTCAGTTTCCTTGCATATGTTGTCCTCTATCATTTGTGAGTAAGCTTCCTTAGGGAAGGGACTGGGTTTTGTTTTTGTTTTTGTTTTTTTGTTTTTGTTTTTTTGTTTGTATTTATAGCCTGAGCACTTAGCACAATGCCTGACTTGCAGTAGGTGCTTAATAAATACCTATTGACGGATTGACTGACTTCTACCACCTTGTGTCTCTCCTTTGACTGTGGTTATTTATGTGGTAAGTATAGGACTTACTTTATAAGTCGGCTCATGTGCTTTAAAAAGGCCAAGCCATTAAGGTTAGAGTATAACACCTTAGACTTCTATTGTTCATTGCTGCTACAGAAAAAGTAGAAAGAAGGTAAGATCACCACTGCTTCAAGACAAAGCTCTAATGTTTTCAAAGGAAGTTCCATTGTAAATGTGATACAGTTTAATGTAATACCTTGGTGTGTGGCAAAGTACTTCCATAAAGTTGTAGCTTGTTTGAAAGTCAATAGAAAGGGCTTTTCACAGGGAATGTGGAAATGTGAGTCCAAGCCTCGATAATTTACTGCATGACTTTATTAACAACAACAGCACCAGAAGCCAGCATTGATTATAACACTTTTAGGTTTGTAAAGGGCATATATACACACCTAAAAGGGTATATATACATATATAAAATTTGGTGATTACAACAGCCCTATGAGGTTCATGCTGTTATTATACCTGTTTAACAAATGGAAAAATTGAGACTGAAAGATAATACATACTTAGCCAGAAAGTAACTGAGGCAGGATTTGTAATCAATTCTTCCTGACTCTACCCACTATGACATTTTAAACTACATTTGTCTAACACAAAGCCAGGGGCTTTGGTTCACGCTCATCCCCATACATCATACACACATATACACACATTATGGTACATAGAACCAGTAAGTGTTAAGTGTAGTTAAATTGTAATTGGGAAATACTTAACAAAATTAATTAAAATTAAAGGTAATTGGGAAATATTTAATAAAATAAATAAAAATGCAATAAAACATGACTAATTTTGATATATTTTCTAAGTCAATATGCAGCTGGCAGGGATCCTTGTGTATGTGTTAGTGGTCACATTTCTTCTTGAGTTTGATACCAGTGCTTTAAATGCCTTGCACCCCCAATAAAATTGACATTCCTAAAGCACTGGTCTTTCTGTGTTATTCTTTTGCACAAGAAGTTGCAATGGATCCCTATTACTTCTAGGATAAAATATAAATTCCTTTCTTTGACATTTAAAGTTCCCCATCCTTTGGTTCCATCCCATCTTTCCCAACTGAGGTCATGTTATTCTTCCTCATACACTCTACCTTCCCACCAAACTGGCTTATTTGATTTCCCCATATGTAATATCTTTAGAATGTCCCCCATGCCTAAAATATTATCCTTACTTACCTCTTCCTTGAAGAATACTATCTTTCTTCAAAATACAACTCAGGTAATACCCCTATAGGAGACCTTTTGTGATTTGCTAATTTTCAAATCTGCCTCTCTCCAGAAAAGTTTCTTTCTATTTACTCTATTGGTTTTGCTTTTATTTACCTGTGTGAAGGTACTTCCCTTTTCTACCCATCAAAACAAAAGCTTCCTGAGGACAAAAGCCATTTTAAATTTGGTTTTGTATCCTCAGAATCTAACACAGCGCATGGCATATAGTAGGTCCTGAATAAATATGTACAGTATTTAAATGAATTGGAGTTCTAATATCAACTTGCTGCTGCTGCTCATTATGATGATGATGATGATGCTACCATCACCACCATGTGGGAACAGGATAAGTTCGATATCATCTCCCTTGTCCTGCCTGATATTGGAAGTCTTGAAGACTGTTTTCAGTGAGCCTGTGGGAGATGAAATTCCATCCCACAACTTTTATCTGATCACAAAAGGACATTATATCCATCTGTGAAATTATCCATAGAACACTAAAATATATGTATGTGTATGTATGTATGTGCATATGTGTATATATATACATACACATATATACATATATGTGTGTGTGTGTGTGTGTGTGTGTGTGTGTGTGTGTGTGTGTGTGTGTGTGTATAAACTTCAGGATAGTGACTTGTCCCAAGACAGTTTCTATCTGTATTCTGCTGAAAGTATGAGACAAAGAAGATAACAGTATTACTACATATTATAGCAGCAGCAGTTCACTCTGTAAAGCATTATAAGGTATACAAAGTACTTGGTGAACGTTATTGCAGTTGAGCCTTTGAAAACTCTATGAGACAAGTATTGGTATTGTCCTAATTTTACATTAGAGGAGCTTGAGGACCAAAGAGGTTATATGACTTGCCAGGTCACACAGATAGTAAATGGCCAATATGGGATATGAATCTCACTCAAATCCTGCACTCTTATCTACTTACTAATTGTATAACCTTGGGTAAATAACTACCTCTTTCCTTTCTTTTCTTTTTTTAAATTTATGTAGTTTTAGTTTTTAACATTCACTTTATAAGATTTTGAGTTCTAAATGTTTCCCTTCTGTCCCCTCCTCCACACCCAAGAAGGTAAGCAATCTGATGTAGGCTATATATATAACAATCATATTAAACAATTTCCACTTTAGCCATGTTGAGAAAGAATAATCAAAACAAAAGTGAAAAACCATGAGAAAGAAAAACACATATAAAAGAAAAAATAGTATGCTTTGATCTGCATTCAGACTCCATACTCCTTTCTCTAGATGTGGATAGCATTTTTCCCTCACGAGTCTTTTGGAATTGTCTTAGATCATTGCATTGCTCTGAAGAGCTAACTCTAACAAGTCAGTCAACACACAATGCTGCTCTTGCTGTGTACAGTGTTCTCCTGATTTTGCTTCCTTCACTCAGCATCAGTTCATACAAGTCCTTCCAGATTTTTCTGAAATCTGCTGCTCATCATTTCTTTTTTTTATTAATTGATTTATTTTTAGTTTTCAACATTCACTTCCACAAGATTTTGAATTCCAAATTTTCTCCCCATCTAGTCCCTCTCCCACCCCAAGATGACATGCATTCTGAATACTTTTTCCCCTAATCTGCCCTCCCTTCTATCTCCCCTCCTTCTCTTATTCCCCTTCCCTTCAATTTTCCTGTAGGGCAGGATAAAATTCTATAACTCAATTCCTGCATATCTTATTTCCCAGTTGCATGTGAAAACAATCTTTTTAACACTTGTTTTTAAAACTTTGGGATTCAAATTTTCTCCCTTCCTCCCTCCCAACCCACCCTCATTGAGAAGGCAAGTAACTCAATACAGGTTATGCATGTGTAGTCATGCAAAACACTTCCATAGTACTCATGTTGTGAAAAACTAAGCATATTTCCCATAATCCCATCCTGCCCCCATTTATTCTTCTTTCTCTTTTGACCCTGTCCTTTCTTAGGAGTGTCTGCTTCTGATTACCCCTCCCCCAATCTGCCCTCCCCTCTATCATCCTCCTGCCCTCTTGTTCCCTTCCTTCCCTATTTCCCTGTAGGTGAAGATAGATTTCCATAATCAATTGAGTGTGTATGTTATTCCCTCCTTTAGCCAAATCCAATGAGAATAAGATTCATTCATTCCCTCTCACCTTACCCCTTTTCCCCTCCACTGTAAGAGCCTTTTCTTGTCTGTTTTTTTGTGAGATAATTTACCCCATTCTACCTCTCCCTTTCTCCTCCTCCCAGTATAATCCTCTCTCACCCCTTAATTTTATTCTCCAGATATAACACCTTCATTTTCAACTCACTCTGTGCCCTCTATCTATCTATCAATTTACCTAACTTTCTGTATACATATATGTGTGTATGTGTGTGTGTGTGTAAAATTTTTTCCTCCAACTCATGAGTTACAAATATCATCTTTCCATGCAGGAAAGTAAACAGTTCAAACTTAGTAAGTCCCTTATGATTTCTCTTTCCTGTTTACCTCTTCAAATTTGTCTTCAATCTTGTATTTGAAAGTCAAATTTTCTATTCAGCTCTGGTATTTTCAGCAAGAAGGTTTGAAAGTTCTCTATTTCACTGAATGTCCATTTCCATCCTAAAGGATTATGCTAAGTTTTACTGGATAGGTGATTCTTGGTTGTAATCCTATCTCCTTTGCCCTCCGGAAAATCATATTCCAAGCCCTGCAATCCCTAAATGTAGAAAGCCGCTAAGTCTTGGGTTATCCTGATTGTGCTTGCACAATATTTGATTTTTTTTTCTTTCTGGCTGCTTGCAATATGTTCTCCTTGACCTGGGAACTCTGGAATTTAAGCTAAAATATTCCTAGGAGTTTTCTTTTGGTGATCTCTTTCAAGAGGGGTTTGCTGGATTCTTTCAATTTTTATTTTACCTTCTGGTTCTAAAATATGAGGGCAGTTTCCCTTGATAATTTCTTGAAAGATGATGTCTAGGCTCTTTTTTTGATCATGGCTTTCAGGTAGTTCCATAATTTTAAAATTATCTCTCCTGTTCCTATATTCCAAGTCAGTTGTTTTTCCGATGAAATAGTTCACATTTTTTTCTATTTTTCATCCTTTTGGTTTTGTTTTACAGTGTCTTGATTTCTCATAAAATCACTAGCTTCCAATTGCTCCATTCTAATTTTTAAGGAAGTATTTTTTTCAGCAAGCTTTTGGACTTCCTTTTCCATCTGGCCAATTTTGCTTTTTAAGGCATTCTTCTCCTCATTGGCTTTTTGGACCTCTTTTTCCATTAGGGTTAGGCTATTTTTCCATATTTTGGGGGGTCTCCTTTAGCAAGCTGTTGACTTGTTTTTCATGATTTTCTTGCATCACTCTCAGTTTTTCCTCTGCTTCTCTTACTTGCTTCTCAAAATCCTTTTTTGAGCTCTTCTATGGCCTGGGACCAATTCATGTTTTTCTTGGACGCTTTGTATGTAGGAGTTTTGACTTTGCTGTCTTGTTCTGGTTGTATATATCAATCTTCTTTGTCACCAAGGAAAGATTCTATGTTCTGACTTTTTTTTTGCAAAGTTTGCTCATGATCCCAGCCCATTGCTTAAGTTATAAACTCTTTGTTAAGGTAGGGGTCTTCTTCCAGTGTAGAGAATGTACTATCCCAAGCTTCGGGGGGTTTTGCACAGTTTTTTTCAGAGATACTTCTAGGGACCTGTAAATTTTCATTTCTTGCAAGGTATTATGATTAGAGGCAAGGTCTTTACTCCTTTCCTGGCCTGTGCTCTGTTCTATGAGTGACCACAAGCACTCTTTTCTGCCTTGGAACTGTGAGGAGGAGACTTTCTACACCACCACTACAAACTGCACCACACCAGCACTCCTCCTTGCCCCAGGACCACCACCAAAAACTGTGACCCAGATACAGGCACAGGTAAAGCAAGAGAATCCTGGACCAGCTGAGATCTCTGAAATACCTCTCTGATCTGCCACTCAATGACCCCTCAGTCTGTAAGTCAGAAGCTCCAGAAGCAGCCACTGCCCCAGGGCCATGTGCAAGAACTGGAGCTGGGCCTAAGCTTCTCTCTCACCGCAGTCACAGACTTTTCCTACTTACCTTCTAAGTTTTCTTTGGCATTTGTTGGTTGAGAAGTCTGGAAACCACCACAGCTGCCTGTGGTTCAGTCCTCTGAGGTCTACTCCAGGTTTGTTGAGGCCTGTTTTGCCTGTGCACCCATGCTGAACTCTGTTCCTCTCCCAGCCCAGAACAAAATACCTTTCTGATCAACTGTCCAGGTTGTCTTGGGCTGGAAATTTGTTTCACTCCATATTTTTGTGGTTTCTGCAGCTTTAGAATTTGTTTAGAGCCATTTTTAACAGGTATTTGGAGGGGTTTGGGGGAGAGCTCATACAAGTCATTGCTTTTACTCTGCCATCTTGACTTCACACCCTGCTCATCATTTCTTAAGGAACAAGAGTATCCCATTACATTCATACATCACAGCTTGTTCAGCCATTCCCCAATTGATGGGCATCCCCTCAATTTCCAAGTCTTTGCCATCAAGAAAAGAAATGCTATAAATGTTTTTGTACATGTGGGTCCTTTTTCCTTTTTTTGTGATTTCTTTGGAATAAAAAGGTAGTAGTGTTATTGCTGAATCAAAGGGTATACACAGTTTTATAGCCATTTGGGTATTGTTCAAATTGCTCTTCAGAATAGCTTGATTGGTTCACAACTCCACCAACAATGCATTAGTGTTCCAATTTTCCTACATCTTCTCCAACCTTTATAATTTTCCTTTTTTTTCATGTTAGCCAATCTGATGGATGTGATGTAGTACCTCAGAGTTTTTTAATATGCACTTCTCTTACTAATAGTCACTGTTTCTAAGCCTTGGTTTCCTCTTCTATAAGATAATGTGTTTGGATTAAATAGTCTCCAAGTTTCTTTTGTCACCATGCCTCAGCTTCCCTACCATCCTAGAATTTCTGGGATCTTCCTGCACTGGAGTTTCATTCTTCTTCTCTGTTCTTCTTCTGTCATTTGTGAGTTTCTTCTAGCTCCATTTTTTTTTTTAGGCAATTGGGATTAAGTGACTTGCCCAGGGTCACACAGCTAGTAAGTGTCAAGTGTTTGGTCTGAGGCAGGATTTGAACTCAGGTCCTCCTGACTTCAGGGCCGGTGCTCCATCCACTGCACCACCTAGCTGCCCCTCTTCTAGCTCCATTTTGAGGAAAAGACCATGGTATCCATCTTTCTTTCCATTATGCGTCAATTGCCTTCTCACACTAAAACTTCTGTCAGCACATGGGGCCTTCTCCATGGAATCTTCCTCTGCCCCTCAGACCCCTTCTCCAATTAGTGAATTTCTTCTGGAACCTCCATTTTGGGAGGTGACTCAAGATGGCAATCCTTCATTCCCTTCACAGTTATGCTTTTGACTCTCCAACCCCTGCCACCGCACTCCTGCACATGTACTTCTCCTCCAGTACTCCAACATTTCAGATCCCTTTTATATGTTATTTTCCCCCATTAGATTGGAAACTCCTTGAGGGCAGTGACTGTCTTTCCTTTTACTTGTGTGTGCATCCCTAGTACTTGACAGAGTACCTAACATATGCTAAGCACTTAATAAATGCTTGTTGCCTGCCTGCTTTCTAATTCTAATACTTTATGACAACAATATAATTCTATGGTAACCCTGTAGTCATGTTATGGCTAACTGAGTTGCTTATTCTAGTCCCAGAAGAAAAGTCATGTTCTCTTTCATTCTGTTTCTTTGCCCATTTCTCTTTTATTTTATGAAACAAAACATGGGGCTATGTAAAAACAGGGAGACAGATAAATAAAAAATAAAAATGACTTTTAATAAACCCACTGCATGCAAACTGCAGAATGGAGAAAAGCCACACCTTCTAAGTAATGAAATAGAGCTCTTTGTTCTGCTATAGGTAAGGGTGCATTAGCGTTTTTAGCGCAGAGGATTTCTTGTGTTGATGCGGGGTTTTTTCCCCAAAACTTCTTTTCTCAGAAAAAAAAATAACTTGTGAGAAAGTCATGCATAATAAAAACAGAATGGGGAGAAAAAACTTATTGACTTAGAAATTTGGCCTGAAAAAAAAGAAAAAAACACTAGAAAATGGGGAGGGTTGGGAAGAGAGAAGGAAGCATTCTTCATTTCTTGTGATCTGAAATCATTTTTTTTTCCTTTAGCCAATGTTCTATCACTATTATATCATCATGTGATCTGTCCCCCTCTCAAAAAAGGAAAGGTCTTAAGTTGTCAATTTCAGCCACCTGGCTATTACTATGTACATTCCATAAGTTCTCTGCAACTTTTACATTAACCACATATTGGTATAATAAGTGATCTACATTTTGTATTGATACAGTAGCTCTTTCAGAGCCAATGATGTACTTACTGACTATGATTAATAGATCTAGCCTCAGCATTGATTATTTAGTCCACCTTGTATCACTGAAGTTCCATAATCACAGGAATGGAGCTAAAGTGGCCATTTAAATTCAGTAGTAAATGTTTTCCTTTGTCTCAAATACAATGAAACACCCACAGTGCCCTGTTAACTCCAAACTGTCAGAGTGGGTTAATTCTAAGTCAAAGTGCCAGCTGCATATTAAAATTGGTCCTTTTACTTAATTTTTTTCAAAGAAAGAGGAAGGAAACTAGCATCCCCATGTCATAGAAGTAAGAGGTGTTTGTTCTGCAAATCAAGTCTCCATGGGGCCATAACATCCTTATGAGGAACAAGGGCAAGGATCTTGGGAATTACTGACTTTAGAATGTAATTTATTTCCCAAATTATATCATTAATGTATCATAGGTTTAAAATGCATGTTCCTGGAGAAATTTACATCATCAAATTAACATCATCTGTTCAGTTTAATCCCAGAATTCTCCAAACACACACACACACACACACACACACACACACACACACACACACAATTAAGCCTGGGTATCTCTGAATTCTAACCTTCCTATGAAGCGTATCAGAGTTTTCCTTAGGAATATAGCCTTTTCATATTCTGAAAAGGATAATATCAGTCTTTACTGGAGCATACCAAATCTGTTACCTCCCAGAGAGCCAGCAGTCACTTAGGAATATCCCAGAAGGAGAGACACAAACTCTTCAAGAAACTTGGCAACCAAGCTGGCAAACAGGGATGGCAAAGCTTCCTTTCTCCTGAGTTAAATGAATAACCATTTACTGGGTCTGCTACCTCATCATTACTATGATTGTTTAAAATTTGAATCTTCAAGGTATGGTGATAAGGAAAGAGGAAGAAAGGATGGATATGGTCCACTCCCTTGACAAAATGTTTTTGCTGTTGTGAGACTGTGAGAAATTTTGCAACTTTTTCATTCATGTCTGTTTTGCTTTTGACCTGTTTGTAAGATGGAACCCTACAAAGGTCTTAAAGAATTTGCCCTGTACGTGAGCCTATCTATCTTGTTTTGTTGTTGTTCAGTCATTTCACTTGTGTCCAACTCTTCATGACTCTATTTTCTTAGCAGAGATACTGGAGTGGTACATCATTTCCTTCTCTTGCTCATTTTGCAGATGAGGAAACTAAGGCAAACAGGGTTAAGTGACTTGCCCAGGGTCTTGTAGCTAATAAGTGTCTGAAGCCAGAAAGATGAATCTTTCTGACTTAAGACCTGGCACTCTATCCACTGGGCCACCTTGTTTGTCTTTACTGAAACTGTAGTAAGTACCAGTGGTAGGAATCCTTATGAAAAAACTAGCTTGTACAGATTTGGCAGAAACATTGAGGTCATCTAGTCTAACCTACACCTCAACAAAAATCCACTCTACAACACTTTTGACAAAAGGTCATCTAGGGGGTAGCTAGGTGGCACATTGGATAGAGCACCAGCCCTAAAGTCAGGAGGACCTAAGTTCAAATCTGGACTCCAACCAAACACTTTACACTTACTAGATGTGTGACCCTGGGCAAGTCACTGAACCCAATTGCCAAAAAAAAAGGCCATCTAGCCCCTGTTTGAAGACTTGCAGCTTGAGGAACTTGCCTCCTCCCTAGAAAGTCTGTTTCACTTCTAGGAAGCTTCCTGAGAAAGTGTTCCATGTATTAAGGCAAAGTCTACCTCTCTGGAACTTCTGTTCATGGCTGATTGTTCTACACCTCTCCCCCTTGAAAAGGCAATGGATAAGTCTATGGCATTATGATATCCCCTCCATCTCTGAAAAGCAGTGAGGATTTCCTCTCCTCCTTAAGTCCAATCCTCTCCAGGCCAAAATATTAAGGGGAATTGTGAATCACCCCACCCCCTAGATATATTCCACACCCACCTGTTGCAAATGACAAAAAAAAAAAATCCATCATTAATGATCCATGCCCTTAAATTAAATATTGATATGCCAATAAGATGGCATAATAAGTATTATCTGCTTAGCATAAACTGTGCTAAAATTCTGTGATTCTAGATCCAGGAACAAGACTTATGGGTGGACATAAAAGGATGTTGAGAATGTAAGTAGATCTGGCAACAGTTAGTAGAGCACTGACCATAGGCTCTGCTATTCAGAGGTAGGGCTCCAGTCTGGAGGAACTAAAATTAAGGATTCCACTACTAAGGATGAGGGAGAGGGGAGAAAACAAAGGCACAAGTGCTTCAACTGGGGCACAGGCCAAGGCCTGTTTACCAGAGTGGAATCAGTAGAAAGTCTGACCAAATGCTCATGGTAAACCTACTTGGAAGACTATAGATACCAAAGTCCAAACTGGGACTAAAGATTTAGGTCAAACTTGTTTGATACCCACTATGAGCTTGTTATATCCAGTGACAAGGATCAAGGCAGATAGTAAATAGGTCAGTTTTTATAGGAAGGAGGGGTTGAAATTGTGATGGACACAGGTAAGTATAACTGGCAAGTCAACAAATGGCACAGAACAGACTCATACTCCCTACTGTGTCTGAGGGAGCAGGAAATGTAGTTTAAGTAGATCTCGCTCACACTATCTGTGAGATCAGGGTCTTAGTAACTCATGCACTCAGGTTCTTTTTCTCTAATTCCTGTCTATCCTTAATATTAACAGTAACAAAATTACCAATCTATATTGCCTTGGTTTCTCATATTGTCATAAAAATTGAAATGGGTTAAAATAACAATATGCATTAATATTGATAAAGATCTGAATAGTCTAAGCACCAAAGAACTCACTCTCTCTCTCTCTCTCTCTCTCTCTCTCTCTCTCTCTCTCTCTCTCTCTCTCTCTCTGTTTCTTTCTCTCTCTTTTTCCCTCTCCCTCTCTCTGTTTCTGTGTCTCTCTATCTCTGACTATCTATCTATCTATCTATCTTTCTAACTATCTATCATCTATCTCTTCCTCTTTGAAAGCACAGTGCTAATTATGTGCATGTTGTACCATGGAAGAAGCCCTTCCTGCTCAAATAAGGTTCCAGAAACATTTTTGTCTCTACAGATGAATTTACTTTTCCTTGTTGGAAAACTAAAACTAACTATGTAACCCAACATATTTCCCTTTTGGCCCCAGCTCACAGAAACTTGAGAGCCAAATTCATTATCCAAATGTATGATCAACTGAGCTTCTTGAAAGCATCTATTCCTTCTGCTCCCCTCAGATGGTTTCTGTTCTGTTTTATTATGAAATGTGCTATCTTCCACTATTTTATTTTGTAAGCTGCCTCAAGTCCTTTCAGAAGCTGGTGGTGTATTAATTTTACATAATTTTAATCTAAATTAGTCAAAGTTTTTTGTAAGGTTGGTGATGGAGAAAGAATTAGCATCCAAATCATAAGCTTTCCCCTTTACCTTTTAGACTAGGCATTTCCTGGAGGTCTGGTTAAAGGTCTGAGAAATAAGAGTTGGCCCTAAACATTAAAATGGGTAGCACAAAGAGTGATATGAAAATAGGGAGGGACTTAGTGTATTTCTGCAAGTTTGTTTCTTCCAAAAATGTTTTTTCCCTTGAAGACAAGATAACCATTTATTTGTTTATAGTAATTACCTATAATATATAAGGTACCCTTCACATTTTTTTTCTAGTTTCAGGGGTATTTCACCATTCAGAAAAATAGGTTTTGATATTAAGTCCAAAGTTCCTTCTTTGCCAAGATAATCATGGAATTAGTAAGAAAAATAAAAGCCAAATTTCCTTCTTGTTTCTGGGATGAATGTAAACACTAAGAGGTCCAGAAAGTCCAGCCGGTCACCTCTTTCCTTTTGTGAGAAGCACATAGACTACTTTAATTCATATCACTCATTATGGAGAAAGTAGAGTGAATTTGGAGAGATTTTGTGACCTGAAAACTAGAACTATCCACAAAGAGTACAAATCCCAATGAAATTGGTTGTTGCAATGGTTTTCCTTAGACCAAATAAATTAAGGGGAAAAAAATCATGGACACAGAGGTATGATACTAGTTTGATCATTTTTATTTGTTTGGAATGAATATAGTAGCTTCTTTATAAGTATTCGTAAGGCCAGCCTGAATACTTCTGACTATCTAGATTAGACTGAAGTAAGTACTGAAGGAATTCAAATGAGAGCATGGAATATCTTGTCCTTCTGATGTTTAAAGTGAGTATGGAAGACAGAGAACAGGCCCATAAACAACTCAGTGCACATAAACACATCCATTTCTATGCCACACAATATTTATAAGAAAATAGACTAAATATAAAAGTACTGAGAAAGTGGGGAGGTAGAGACGTAGAGTGGTGATAAATGAGAATCAAGGGAGCTAGGTTATACACCATCACTCCTGTCTCTTTTTCTGTGATCATTTCTCCTTCCCATTTTCACCTATTTTCTTCCCTACTGGCAACACATATACCCAAGTGTCTCTCATTTTAAAACAGATAGATAGATAGATAGATAGATAGATAGATACATACATACATACATACATACATACATACATACATACATACATAGACAGACAGACAGACAGACAGACAGACAGACAGACAGACAGATAGATAGATAGATAGATAGATAGATAGATAGATAGAAACAAACAAATATGTTATTTGACTTTGCCATCTTCTCAAAGTCTATTCCCTGTCTCATACAGCTAAACTCCTATCAGGAGTCATACACACCACTTGCCTCCATTTCCTTACCTTCCATTTACTACTCAGTACCTTGAAATCTGGCTTCCAAATTTATAGTTCCTCTAACACTGCTCCCTAAAGTTACCATAACAACA
The DNA here is from genome assembly GCF_003287225.1 of Phascolarctos cinereus. Taxonomy (NCBI): domain Eukaryota; kingdom Metazoa; phylum Chordata; class Mammalia; order Diprotodontia; family Phascolarctidae; genus Phascolarctos; species Phascolarctos cinereus. The sequence goes on from NW_027555625.1 coordinate 245,408,517, forward strand.
ATCTCTTAAATGTTAAATACAATAATCTTTTCTCAATCCTCATCTCATCTGACATTTTTGCAGATTTTTATATTATTGACTATCCCTTCAGTCACTGCTCTGTTGACTTCTATGACATTGTGCCCCCTTCCCTCCCTTACCTGATCTTATCTGTTTCACCATTCCTTCACAGTTTCTTTTACTTAATCCTCATTCATTTCTCTACCACTAAGCATGTGCCCCTGAAGGCTCTAATCTAGGCTCTCTTCTCTCTCTCATTCTACTTCAATGATCTTTCATCAGTTCCCCTGGGCTTAATTATTATTTTTACACAGTTGACTCTAAAACATAAATACATCAAGCCTTAATTTATCTCATGAAATCTAGTATCACATTGACAACTGCCTGCTAAACATCTCTACTAATATATTCCATTGGTATTTAAACTCAACTTGTCCAAAAGAGGACTCATTATTTTCACCAGTAACCTCATCCTTCCTCCAATTTTCCTTATTTTGTTAAAGGGAATCACCAACTTTCTATTAACATATTAATATACACCAAATTTCATAATTTTTGCATAAACTTCAATTCTTCACTCTTTTTAACCCCATATAGCCAATCAGTTTACAAATCTTGAGATACTACCTCCACAATCTTTCTCGAATTTTTTCTCCTTTTCTCCACTCACACAAGCTATCCTAGGTCAGGCCTCTTGCCTAGACTAATTCTATACCTTCCTAAGTCATCTCTATGCTTTCATTTTCCCCTAATTTGTAATCATCCTCCACATAACTGCCAAATTAATATTCTTGAAACATAAACCTGAATATAGACTTCTGGGAGCCAAGAAGGCAGAACATAGAGGTAAGTCACTCTTACTTTCCCATATTAACTTCTGAAAATCCAGAAAATATCACCCAAGGAAAAAGCCTGGAACAGCTGAATCAGAAAAAAGATGGGGTGTAGCAGTCCTTTAGCCCAGGTAGCTTGAGAGATTAACAGTAAAGGCCCCTCTTGCTCTGGGGGAAGGGAAGCAGTACAGAGTGGGAGGTGTCCCAAAAAACTAGCAGAAAGCCTGACCTCAGCTAAATAGTAGGATATCCTGAAACCCAGGTGGTAGAGCAGGCAAACACCAACATCTATACCCCTGAGTGCCTCAGTAAGGGCTGGGGAACCAGTGGAAACCAGCTTGGAAAACCACCAGCTGCCCCACCATCCTACAGTAACCGGGTCTCCCAGTACCTCATCAAAACTAAGGGAAGCAGGGTCAGCTAGGTGGCGCAGTGAATAAAGCACTGGCCCTGAATTCAGGAAGACCTGAGTTCAAATCCGGCCTCAGACACATAACACTTAATTAGCTGTGTGACCCTGGGCAAGTCACTTAACCCCATTGCCTAGCCAAAAAAAAAAAAAAACCTAAGGGAAGCAGCACTCCAAGGGGTCCCAGGAGGATAAACATCCTGTAACATCCATCTGAAAGAAGCTGAAGAAAGTGAAAGGAAGGAAAGGCCCAGTTGAGCAGGAAATCTCCAGGAACCACCCTACCCAATCCTACCCCTAGAGTTCCAGTGTTACTGATTCCAGCCCAACACCAGGTAAGCTGCCAGAACCCTATAGCCTCCAAATGCCAACACTGGAGGATCCAGCATACAAATACAGCAACCAGGACCTAGGATCCCAAACAAGAAGTTTGGGTCAGTGCCCTCTGATCCCCAGCAGGAGAGCTCAATCTCTTTAAGGGCCAGGAAATAAGCAAACACCATGAGCAAAAAGAAATGTACCATAGATTAATATTATAAGAACAGTGAGGATCAAGGCAGAAATTCTGAAGAGGACAACAAACCCACATCTGGAACTATAAAAGGGAATATGAACTGGTCTGAAGCCCAAAAAGCCCTCTTAGAAGAGCTCAACAAGGATTTTAAAAGTCAAATGAGAGAGGTAGAAGAAAAAAAAAAGGTATGAAAGAGAGAATCAATAGCCTGGAAAAAGAAGAATGAAAATTAACTGTAGAAAACAAGTCCTCAAAAAATACAATTGACCAATAGGGAAAAAAAGTACACTGAATAAACAAGTTCCTAAAAAATACAATTACACAAATGGGTAAGGAGGTACAAAATCTAATAGAAGAAAACAATTTGTTAAAAATTAGAATTGGTCAAATGGCAGCTAATGACTCTATGAGAGAACAAGAATTAATCAAACAGAAAGAAAAAAATGAAAAAATAGATGAAAATGTAAAATACCTCATTGGTAAAACAACTGACCTGGGAAACTGACCCAGGAGAGACAATTTTAAAAATATTGGTCTACCTGAAAATCACAATGAAAAAAAGGGCTTGGAAACACAGACCTGATAATGTCTCCCTGTCTGGTCTCCAGACTTTCACTGAAAGTGAAACACCATTCTATTTCACATTAGCCTCCTGCCTTTGTGATGAGGAGAGAAAATAGCATTCCATAGCACCCCATCTCTAGCTTCTCATGGAAAGTAGAGAAACACCATTTAAATGTGCACCAGCCTTCTGCATTTGGGGAAAGCAGAGAAAATGCCATTCCACTATAGCTGGTCTTCTGCTTTGTGTGTAGCATTACATGGGAAAAGGAAAAATGTCATTTCATCACTCAACAATCCTGTATTTTTTGGGTAGGAGGAGAAAACACCATTTTCTTCTGCTACGTCTCCCACCTTGCTGGAATGGAAGCAACATCATCCTTTAGTTCTGAGCATCTGTCTCCTTAACTTAACCTCCTTGAGGCCAAATCTCTATGGATTTATCTACCTAAACTCATTCCTCATTAATTAAGAAACTCCTCCCTTACACAATACCCTTCCCCACCCCAGTGATTCTGGTCATCTTTCAGTCCCCGTTTCACATACCCCAGTGCTGGGCACTTTATTCCCATTCCCTTCAACCTACCACCCACAATGTCCAGCTCTGAATCTACTCACCCATTCTACTGTGCTCTCTGGAATGCCTCCTCTATAAGCAACAACAAAATTGCTTTCATCTGAAATCTTTTATCTTCCCACTGATACCTGACTCTATGCTGATGACATAGCCTCCTTGGCCTCCCTTTCCAGCACTGGCTGCACTTTTGCTAATTCCCCCTACTCATTGTTAAAGGTGGGGGAGTTGGAATTCCTTGCTCTGGATTGCCACTTCCAAGTTCTCGCTTTACTACTATCACTCAGTAACCTCTCATTCTCTGAAGTACACTCAAACCATATATGCCACTTAATCAAAATTCTAGTTCATTTCCTTGTTCAGTTATATTTGACTCATGACCCCATGGACCATAGTACTCCAGGCCTTTCTATCCTACATTAAATTCTGGTAGTTATTGACAACCACTTTCCAGTACATTCCCCTTTCTTCATCTACTAGTTTGGTTCCTGGGTCACAATCTTTTTCTTCTCTTTAAGTCTTACCTAGGCATATTGATACTCCTTCAAGCACCTTAACCACTAAATTTCTCAATTTGCTAATTACATATGATCTACTCTTCCATTCCAGCTCATCCCTTCACAAAGATTATTAGTCTTGCCATCAACCTCAAATGCATCACCTCTGTGTTCATGAACTCCAATAGCTATGAGGTATTCAAAGAGATCATAAAAAAATGGAAAAAGATTCACATGTACAAAAATATATCAGTTCTTTTCTGTTGGCAGAGAATTGTAAATTGATGGGATACCCATTAGCTGGGGAGTGACTGAACAAATTATGGTACATGAATGTAATGGGATACTATTGTGCTATAAGAAATGATGAGTAGGCAGATTTCAGAAAAACCTGGAAAGACTTAGATGAACTGATGCTGAGTGAAGTGAGCAGAACCAGAACATTGTACACATTAACAGCTACATTGTATGATGACTAACATTGATAGACTTGGCCCTTCTCAATAATGCAATGATCTAAGACAATTGAAAAAGACTCATGATGGAAAATGCTGTCTACAACCAGAGAAAGAATTATGGAGTCTGAATGAAGATCAAAGCATAATATCGAAAATTTTTTGTTGTTGTTGTTTTTTGTTTTTCTTTCTCACGGTTTTTCACTTTTCTTCTTTCACAACACAACTAATGTGAAAATGTGTTTAATATGATTGTGCATGTGTAGCCTATATCAAATTGCTTGCCATCTTAGGGAAGGAGAGAGGGAGAAAAAAAAATTCAAACTGAAAATCATATAAAAATGAATGTTGAAAACTAAAAAGACATAAATAAATTTAGATTATGAAACAAAATAAAAGTTACGAGTTCACAATTGTCATTCCGCTTTTTTTTCTACCTTGCAACCCAAGAATCCATTCATTTACACTGTGACTTCCAAATCCAAGGTCCTTCAATTCTTCCCATTCCACCCTTGCACTAACTATACAGTCCTGTCTTCCCTATTTTGATTCCTTGGTAAACCAGTTCAACTGTACAATGTCCTGTTTTCCTGAGTCCCATGATTGTGTCACTGAATTTGCCCTGCAAGGCCTCAGCCTTGGATCCTTTATATCACCTGCTGCATTTGAGTCTATATGCATGTGGCTGAATGAAGCTGGAGAAAATCACAAAAAAAAAAAATGGTGACTAGATCTATTATAAATTTATGTTAAATACTCTTAACTGAGCCCTCAATTTTTTAAAAGTGTATTTATTTATTTATTTTTTGTTTTAAACATTCACTTTTTTTTGAGATTTTTGAGTTCTAAATTTTCTCCCTTTTCCCTCCCCCTTCCCCAAGACAGCATGCAATCAGATATAAGCTATGCATGAACAATAATATTAAACAATTTCCACATTAGTCATGTTGTGAAAGAAGAATCAAAACAAAAGGGGGAAAGACAAAAAAGAAAAAAAAATAACAGAAGAAAGAGAAAACAGTATGCTTCAATCTGTATTCAGACTCCATAGTTCATTCTCTGGATGTGGATATCATTTTCCATCATGAATCTTTTGGAATTGTCTTTGATCATTACATTTATTAGAACAGCTAAGTCTAACAAAGCCAGTCAACACACAATGTTGCTGTTACTGTGTACAATGTTCTCCTGGTTCTGCTCACTTCACTGAGCAACAGTTATTCAAGCCTTTCCAAGTTTTTTTCTTAACTCTGCCTTCTCGCCATTTCTTATAGAACAATAGCATTCCATTTTATTGATATACCACAACTTGCTTAGCCATTCCCCAAATTGATGAGCATCCCCTCAATTTCTAATTCTTTGCCACCACAAAAAGAGCCACTATAAATATTTTTGTACATCTGAGTCCTTTTATCTTTTTTTTATCTCTTTGAGATACAGACCCAGTAGTGGTACTGCTGAATCAAAGGGCATACACATTTTTATAGTCCTTTGGGCATTGTTCCAAATTGTTCTCCAGAATGGTTGGATTAGTTCACAACTCCTCCAGTATCTTCTTGTTCCAATTGTCCCATATCTCCAACATTTATCATTTTCCTATTCTGTCATGATAGCCAATCTGATAGTTATAATATGGTACCTCAGAGTTGTTTTGATTTGCATTTCTCTAATCAATAGCAATTTAGAGCATTTTTATATGCCTAAAGCTTTAATTTCTTCACCTGAAAAATACCTGTTCACATCCTTTGATCATTTATAAATTGGGAAATGATTTCTTTTCTTATAATTTTTTTTCAGTTTTCTACTCTCTTTTTTTCTCTTTTTTAGGTTTTTATTTTTTATTTATTCATTTTTTAATATAAATTTATTTATTTTCCGTTTTCAATATTTATTGCCACAAGATTTAGAACTCCAAATTTCCACCCTATCTCACCCCTCCCCCCACCCCAAGATGGCATGCGTTCTGAATATCCCTTCCCCTAGTCTGTCTTCTCTTATATCTCTTACCCTCTTCTCTTATCCCCTTCCCCTTCTACTTTCCTGTAGGGCAGGAAGACCTGTACCCCATTTCCTGTTTTTTATTTCCCAGTAGCATGTGAAAACTTTTTTTAAACATAGTTTTTAAAACTTTAGGTTTCAAATTTTTCCCTTCCTCCCTCCCCACCACCCTCATTGAAAAGGCAAGCAACTCAATATAGGTTATACATGTGCAGTTATGCAAAACACTTCCATAGTAGACATGTTGTGAAAAACTAACTCTATTTCCCTTAATCCTATCCTGCCCTCCCATTTATTCTATTCTTTCTTTTGACCCTGTCCCTCCTCAGGAGTATTTGCTTCTGATTACCCCCTTTCCCAATATGCCCCCTTCTCTATCATCCCCCTGCTCTCTTGTCCCCTTCTCCCCCTATTTTCCTGTAGGGTAAGACAGATTTCCATACCCAATTGAATGTGTATGTTATTCCTCCTTAAGCCAAATCCTATGAGAATAAGATTCACTCATTCCCTCTCACCTTCCCCATTTCCCCTCCACTGTAAGATCATTTTCTTTTCTTTTTTTTTTGTGAGATAATTTACCCCATTCTACCTCTCCCTTTCTTCTTCTCTGAATATAATCCTCACTCATCCCTTAATTTTATTCTCCAGATATGACCCCTTAATCTTCAACTCACCCTGTGCCCTCTATCTATCTATTTATCTACCTATACATACATATATATTTTTTTCCTCCAACTACCCTAGTACTGACAAAAGTCTCATAATTTATAAATATCATCTTTCTATGCAGGAATGTAAACAGTTCAACCTTAATAAGTCTCTTATGATTTCTCTTTCCTGTTTACCTCTTCATGTTCCACTTGAGTTGTATTTGAAAGTCAAATTTTCTATTCAGCTCTGGTCTTTTCATCAAGAATGCTTGAAAGTCCTCTATTTCACTGAATGATCATTTTTTCCCCTGAAGGATTATACTCAGTTTTGCTGGATAGGTGATTCTTGGTTGTAATCCTATCTCCTTTGTCCTCCAGAATATTATATTCCATGCCCTGTGGTCCTTTAATGTAGAAGCTGCTAAATCTTGTGTTATCCTGATTGTGTTTCCACAGTACTTGAATTGTTTCTTTCTGGCAGCTTGTAATATTTTCTCCTTGATCTGGGAACTCTGGAATTTGGCTACAATATTCCTAGGAGTTTTCCTTTGGGATCTCTTTCAGGAGGAGATCTGTGGATTCTTTCAATTTCTATTTTGCCCTCTGGTTCTAAATATCAGGGCAGTTTTCCTTGATAATTTCTTGAAAGATGATGTCTAGGCTCTTTTTTTGATCATGGCTTTCAGATAGTCCAATAATTTTTAAATTCTCTCTCCTGGATCTATTTTCCAGGTCAGTTGTTTTTCCAATGAGATATTTCACATTTTTTCTAATTTTTCATTCTTTTGGATTTTTTTACAGTGTCTTGATTTCTCATAAAGTCACTGTCTTCCAATTGCTCTATTCTAATTTTTAAGGAAGTATTTTCTTCAGTAATCTTTTGGACTTCCTTTTCCATTTGGCCAATTTTTCTTTTTAGGGCATTCTTCTCCTCATTGGCTTTTTGGACCTCTTTTGCCATTTGGGTTAGGCTATTTTTTAAGGTGTTATTTTCTTCAGTATTTTTTGGGTCTCCTTTAGCAAGCTGTTGACTTGTTTTTCGTGATTTTCTTGCATCACTCTCATTTCTCTTCCCAGTTTTTCTTCTACTTCTCTTACTTGCTTCTCAAAATCCCTTTTGAGCTCTTCCAAGGCCTGGGACTGATTCATATTTTTCTTGGAGGCTTTGGATGTAGGAGCTCTGACTTTGTTGTCTTCTCATTGAATATTTTGTCTTCTTTCTCACCAAAGTAAGATAATAGTCTGACTCTTTTTGTGCTGCTTGCTCATGATCCCAGCCAATTACTTGAGTTTTAAACTCTTTGTTAAGGTAAGAGTCTGCTTCCAATGTGGAAAATGTACTGTCCCAAGTCTTAGAGGTTTATATAGCTGTTTTCAGAGATACTTGTAGGGAACCATAAATTTTCAGTTCTTGCAAGGTGGTATGATAAGGGGTGAGGTGTTTACTATTTTCCTGGCCTGTGCTGTGGTCTATTAGTGACCACAAGCACTCCTTTCTGTTCTGGAACTGTGAAGAAGGTTTCTCTCCACAGTCACTACAAATTCCACTGTGCCAGTGCTTCTCCTCACCCCAGGGCCCCATCCTGAACTGTGACCTAGATCCAAGCATGGGCAAAGCAAGAGATTCCTGCCTCAGCACCAGCAGAGAGATCCCTGCAATCCCCCTCTGATCAGCCACTCGATTCCCCCTCAGTCTGTGGGCTGGAAGCTCAGGAAGCAGCTGCCCACCCCAGGGCCACATTCTGGGGGAATGGAGCTGAGACCCCACCTTCCTCTCTTAGTACTGCAGAAACAGACTGTTCCCACTGACCTTCTAAGTTGTCTTTGGCATTCCTGGATTGAGGAGTCTGGAAACTGCCACAACTGCCCACAATTCAGTCCTCTGAGGCCTGCTCCAGGCTTGCTGTGGCCTGAGCGCCCACGCCACACTGCGCTGCATTCCCAGCCAGGCACGATATACCTTTCTGATTAATCATCCAAGTTGTCTTAGGCTGGAAATTTGTTTCACCCTGTCTTTTTGTGGGTTGTGCTGCCTTGGAATTTGTTTAGAGCCATTTTTCATAGGTATTTGGAGGGGTTTGGGGGAGAGCTCAAGCAAGTTGCTGCTTTCACTCCACCATCTTGGTCCCATCCCTGTTTTCTTATAAATTTAACTCAGTTCTCTATATATTTTAGAAATGAGGCCTTTATCAGAGACTCTGGCTATAATTTTTTCCCCAAGATTTCTGTGAGCTTTCATTTCTCCAAGACAATCCTTTTATGTCTCGCTAATTAATTCACTATCTCACTCACCACAGTGACTCTTCCAAACCTTTTTAATCCTTCTTCAAATTGACCATGGCTGCTCTTTCCCTTACCCCTTTAGCAGGGAATCTTGTTTCATGTTTCGCTGAAAATGTTGAGGCCATTCACAAAATAATTTCTCTTCTCCTCAGTTCATATCTCATAGCTATTCTACCTTCTGCAATTCTCTGCTGCTTCACTTTTGTGTCACACAATGTCTCACTGCCAAGGAAACCCTTATACATGGTGTCATCCTTACACAAGTGATCTCATTCCAGCTGTTTTCATTGGCAGATTGTTTCCTCTATCACCCCATTTTCTCACTTATCTGATTCAGTTGCGTCCTGTCTACTGGTTGGTTCCCTACTACATACAAACATATCCATGTCTCTACCATCCTTAAAAAACCCTTACTTAATCCATCTAGCTATAGTCACATTTCTTTCCTCCCTTTTGTGGCTATGCTCCTTGAAAAGGCTGTCTACAATAGTATTTCTACTTCCTTCCTTCTTTCTCACATTCTTCTTAATTCTCTATTGTCTGGCTTTTGACCTCAATATTCAATCAAAACTACTCTATAAAGCTGCTAATAATTTCTTAATTGCTAAATCTTCTGGACTTCCCTCAACCCTCATTCTTTTTTACCTCTCTCCTATCTTTGAAATTGTTAATCACCTTATTCTCCTTGATACTCTCTTCTTTCTTTCCTGGTTCTCCTACTTCATATCTGACCTTTCCTTCACAGTCTCCTTAGCTGGATCTTCTTCCAGTTCACGTTCACTAACTTTGGTGTCCCACGTGACTCTTTCCTGTGCCCTTTCCTCTTTTCCCTCTATACTATTTTACGTAGTGATCTCATCAGTTTTCATGGATTCAATTATCATCTCTACTTATCTAGTCCTAACCTCACTGCTCAACTACAACCTTGCATCTCCAATGCCTTTTGCACCTCCTTACAAGGTTCTGAGGATAAAATGAGATAATATTTGTAAAAGGCTTAGGACTGGTGCTTGCCACATAGTAGGCACTTAATAAATGTTTCTTCTCTCTCTATTGGGCATTTAGAACCAGATGCCCTCTAAATATCCTAAACTCAACATGTCCCAAACTGAACTCATTTTCTTCCTGCCCTCAGATGCTCTTACTACTGAGGGTACTACTATTCTCTAGTTCCTTAGGCTTGAAAATTAGGTGTCATCCTCAACACTTTATTGACTCTTACCCCCCATATCCAATTTATTGCTAAAGCCTCTTAGTCTTACCTTTTAATGTCACTCACATATGCCCCCTTGTCATTTCTAATACCACCACCACCCTTGTTCAGGTGTCCATCACTTCACATATATATTATTGCAATAACCTGATGGTTGGTCTGCCTGCTGCCAAAATGATTTTCCTAAAGTACAAATCTGACCACCTCAATCCCTACTCAACAAACTGCATTAGCTCTCTATTACCTACAGGATCAAATTTAGATCTCTCTATTTTGTAATCAAAACGCTTTATAACCCTGTCCTCCTCCACATTTTTAGTCTTCTTCTATCTTCCCACTCTTCACATACGCTTCCATCCGATGACACCGGCCATTTTGCTGTCCCTGGAACAAGACACTCCATTTCATGGCTCTGGATATTTTTACTGGCTGCTCCCCTTGTCTGAAATAATCTCTTCATCTTCACCTTCATCTCCATCTCCTGGCTTCTCTGATTTCCTTCAAATCCCAACTAAAATCTCATCTTCTAAAAGAAGATATTCCTAATTTGTCTTAATTCTAGTGCCTCCCTTCTGTTGATTACTTCCAATTTATTCTGTATCATATATACAGAATTGTTTACATGTAGCTGTTTGCATGTTGTCTCATCCATTACATTATCAGCAACTTGAGGACAGGGACTATGTTTTTGGCTTCCTTTGTATCCTCAGCACTTAGCACAGGAGTAGGTATTTAACAAATGTTTATGGACTGACTGACTACCACAACTCTCCTTCTGTTCCAGTCCTTGCTCCTTTTAACTGTCAAAATGATATTTTCTAAATCAGAGGTCTGACCATGTTACCGCTTCACTATCCCTCCCCCAACTCAGTGGTCCCCTATCACCTCCAAGACCAAATTTAAAAATCTGCCGTTGACTTTCTCAGATTTTTGGAGGCATATGGGGTTAAGTGACTTGCCCAGGGTTACACAGCTAGTAAGTGTCTGAGGCCAGATTTGAACTCATGACTCCAGGGCTGGTACTCTATCAACTGCATCACATGACTGCCCCTCTTCTTCAGTTGACTTTCAAAGCCCTTTGTAGCCTACTTCACCAACCTTTCTAGTCATTTTGCACCTTATAATACTCCCTCTACATGCTCTGTGATACACTGACACCAACCTCCTTACTATTCCTCTAATGTCATACTCTATCTCCCAAATAAGGGCTGCCATACACAACAATAATTAAAGGTTGGGCCTGTTGTCAAAAAGATCTTAGTTCAAATCTAGTCTCAGAGACATAATAACTGTGACCCTGGGCAAATCACTAAACCTACATATGCCCAAATTCCCTCATCTGTAAAATAGGGTTAACAGTAGCACATAACTCCTAAGGTTGTTGTAAGAATAAAATGAGGTAACATTTGCAAAGCACTTACCCAGTCCCTGGCACATAGCAGATGTTTAATAAATATCCCTTTCCTTCCTTTTTATTGGCTGTTCTCCATGCCTGGAATACTCTCTCTCTTTGTCTCCACCTCCTTGCTTCCCTAACTTCCTTTAAGTCACAGCTAAAATCCCACCTCCCTCAGAAAGCCTTTCCAGAGCCTCCTTAATATTTATTTCCAATATATGCTGTATATTGCTTATTTGTTCATTTTTTGTTGTTGTTGTTGCTCAGTCCTCTCAGTCATGTCCAATTCTTCATATCAGCTACTTGAGGATAGACTATTTAATTTGTGTCTTCATAGCCTCAGTACCTATTACAACATCATGTATATAATATGTACTCTATAAATGCTTGGTATTTATCAATAAGCATTTGTTAAGTATCTACTATGTCCCAGGCACTATGCTTAAGTTCTGGTGATACAAAGACAAAGACAAAATTGTCCATGACCCCAGGAAACATATTCTATGAGAATTCATTTGTCAAATCATTCCTTCTTTCCCCTCCTTTTTCATGTTTACAACACTCATCCAGATTACCAAGCATAAATTTGACAAATGTGACAACATTGTCAATTTGTAAGATAAAACATTAGATTCTAGGGGGTAGGAGAACAAAAACGTATGTAACAGTGGCTACTCTGCCCCCCTATCACTGCCGCTGTCAGAAGGCCGGGTATGTTTAATTACATCCCTCTCCTAGGGGTCTCCCATATAATAAGGTGTCTAGGTTAAGATCTTTCATCCCTACCATTACCTCAATTTTTCACCAATTATGTTCCACCATTTTAGGGTACAAGCTCCCTAATTCTATTTAAACAGTTAGAGCCAGTTTAGCTTTTAGAAAGAAATATTTACTTCAAAGATACAGTAATAGCAAAAAGACATTCACCCCAATATCTCAAGAACATTATAATCCACCCTATACCCCTTTAGTCTCTGTTTAGGAGAGAGAAATATATTCAAAGTTTACCTCAGGCCCTACATAGCATTAGTCCCACCAAGTTTTAAGTCCAAAAAACTCTGCTCCAGACATGGTCCAGGGACTCTCAAACTTCCCTGAGTGGCTGGTTGCAACATCTAGCCTACAATTCTGAGCTCCAAAGTAAGACCCGAGGACACCACTCTCTGAGTCTAGAACTAAAAAGAAAAACCAAATAGAACCAAAATCTCAAGGCTATTACTCAGGACCACAGGGTCTAAGTTAGGCCCTTCCCCCCTCAGCTTACTTCATGGTGCCTCTGCTGGGAGAGAATGAGTCTTTCATCCCTGCATATGAGTATAAAGAGAGACAGTAACTATTTCAATCAGATTTAAAGACATTGGCAGTTCTGCTATGCAACCAACTGAAATAGGTTTTGTTCACAAAGTAAACAAATTCATAATAATTTCTCTCAGAAGCATATTTCTGACATCTCCCATGTGAGTACCTTCATTTTAGGTGATCGGATTATGCACCAAAGCTCCATTATACATAAAAAATATAGTCTTGCCCTTGTGAGGAGCTCACAGTCTAAGGCACTGGATAAGGCATGAACACAAATAAGCATTATAGAAGCCAAAATTTGATATGCCAGTAATCAACTAGCCAAAATGCCTCATCATACAGTTGAGGGAACTGAGGTTCAGCTAAAGTAAGTGATTTTCCTGAAGTCATAGAGACATTGTAGCAGAAAACGGTCAGGTCTCCTGACTCCCAAGATAATAGTCTTTGCATTAAACTACTTGAAATATCTCTCAATATTTTTCTAGGACTATGTTTTTAAGAAATATAGCTTATGCACAAAGCTAGAGAGGAATGATGTAAAGCACCACCAGTTAAGCAAAGGACAATGGGGGGGGCGATATAGGGAGAGGGAAGGAGAAGGGTTGGTCATTTCCTTAAAATAAATCACCTTCCACAGCCTTCAATCACACTTGAAGAAAGCTGTTTGGGATACTAGGTCATTCAATTCATGTGTTCATGGAAGAATCAAGCACATTGGACTTTGAGAGGCACCAGAAATGGCACATCAGTTAACATTTGCATTTCTCAGTGGGCCAATTTTGTCCAAACAATCTGTTCTTTTTCTACTACCTGTAAGGTGCTTCATCATGTATTCTTTATAATTCTACAACTCAAAAGAGTACTTATTTTCTATTCTTTCCACTTGCAGTATATGCTTTTTTTTCAATGCCTTTACCCAACTTTCAGTAATGCCCATCAGTACTGAATGGGGCCAGGGTTGCTCCCATCATAAGGGGATTTGATCACTGAATTCTAGCCACATGGTCTCTTAAGTACCAATTTATCACTTAAATTTGTCATAAGTGCATTAAGTAGAGCACTGAAATTGTCCCTGTCAAGAAAACTCTGAAGAACACAGATCTTGACTCTGCTGCTTCAACTGGCTTCCAAGCCTACACTTCGTTCTATCAAAATAAAGCAGTCAATTTGGTCCCTTTTAATATTCCCGAAGCCATTAAATGATATTAGGAGTCACACATACTTTGATTATCTCCATTTACATAGCTATCTGCAGAGCCTCTTTTGCAATTTCCTCTATAAAAATGCTATTTTAAAGAATTGAGAAAATGTAAGCACCTCAGCTGAATCACTAGGTTCTGGCTACAATGTGAGATGCAAAATCTCAGCCTGAGGGAGTGTTTGTGTGTGCTCTTTTTTTCTGTTGCATTTTTTAAACTTTATAACCCATAAGGGAAAATACTTTAAAAAAAATACAAATGGTAGGCTCTTAAGGAATGCTTTATGTGCCCCTAATCTAAATTCATTCCAACAGGAATGACTTAAATCTGCCATTCAGCTCTGCCATAATTTTCATGCTGACTTCAAAAAGTCCACTTTTTTTTCCTCTAAGATCTGGCTCTGGCACATCAGCTACATCATCTCTGCTGCTAGCTAGAATCAAAATTGGTTTAATATTTTGAGAGGGTATTTAACATCCAACAATAATCAAACAATCATTGATTGACCACTAGTTATGTGTTAGATACTATCTTAGGTGCTGAGGATATAGATATATTTATTTTTAAGAAATGGATCCTGAGCCAGCAGCAAGACCTGCCTCAGTAAATCAGTGTGAGATTCTGAGCCCCAGTGTGGTAAAGTAGGCAAACACCAACACCAGGGCCCCCCACATGACTTAGCAAAGCCAGAGGAACCAGCAGACTCCAGATCTAAAAACTACCACATGCTTCAGCTCAGCCTAGGGCAAACAGGCTTCTAGAGGCCAGACTCTTTCACATGCTTCAATGTAGCCCTGGGAAAACACACACAAAAAAATACCAACCTGGCTTCAGCATGCACCAGCCACCATCATTAGGACCCCAGTTCAGCACCAGGTAAGCTGCTAGACCACCATAGCCTCCAGCAATGCCAGCCATCCTCCACTCCAGCACCTCAACATAGAACAGGAGATGAGGATTCTTCATGGGCCACAGGACAATATCAGTGGAGTACCAGTTAAACAGTGAGGGCCTACAGTCACTGGGACAAGAAACCTGAGACAGAATCTCTTTTACCAGGGAGCAGAGATCAAATTTAAAAGAAAGGAAAAGGTCTTAAAAAAAGAACAAAAAACAAACCCCAAAACACACACACACACACACACACACACACATATACACACACACAAATCTGATCCTAGAAAGTTATTATGGTGACAGGGAAGACCAAGATACAAACTCAGAAGAGAACAACAATGTCAAAATGCCTATGGGCAAAACTGCAAAGGAAACTGTGAAGTGGTCTCAAGCCCAGAAAGAAATTATGGAAGAGCTCAAAAAGGAGCTTAAAAATAATATAAGGGAGGTAGAAGAAAAATGAGGGAAAGAAATGAGAGTGATATGAGAGGATTATGAAAGAAAATTGGAAAACTGCTTAAAAATAGAATTGGGCAAATGGAAAAGTAGGTGCAAAAATCTAGTGAAGAAAACAACTCCTTAAAAGTTAGAATTGGGCAAATGGAAGCAAAAGTCATAGATGATTCCATAAGACATCATAAATCAATCAAACAAATTCAAAAGAATAAAAAAAATGTAAGAAAATGTAAAATATCTCATAAGAGAAATAACTGACTTGGAAAATGGATCCAGAATCATTGGACTACCTGAGATCCATAATGAAAAAAAAAAAGGACTTGAACAGCATCACTCAAGAAATTATAAAAGAAAACTGACTTGATGTCCTGGAACTAGAGGATAAAATAGGCATTGAAAGAATCCACCAATTACCTCAGGAAAGAGATTCCAAAATAAAATCCCCAAGTAACATTATAGACAAATTTCAGAACTATCAGGCCAAGGAAAAAATACTACAAGTGTCTTGAAAGAAACAATTCAAATATTGGGGAGTAATGATCAGAATTACACAGGACTTGGCAGCTGCAACATTAAAGGTTCAGAGGTCACGGAACATGATATTCTGGAGGGCAAAGGAAAGAGGAGTACAACCAAGAATCACTTACTTACCTGGCAAAATTAAACATCATACGTCAATGGGGAAGTGGTCATTCAGCAAAATAGAAGGATTTCAAGCCTTCATAAGGAGAACAAAACTGAACCAAAAATTTGACCTCCAATATCAAGACCCAAGAGAAGTACAAATAGATAAAAAGGTAAAAGAAAACAAGGATTCAATAGAGCTAAACTATTTACATTCCTACACAGGAAGATGATACTTGTAACTTGAAAATTGTATCACTAACAGTACAGATAGAAAGAATATACATAAACAGAGGGCATGGGTACAAGGTAAATTTGAGGGAATAACATAAAAAAATTAAAGGATGAGAAAGAGGAGTACAATGGGTACAGAAGAAAGGGAGAGGTAGAATAGGGTAAATTATTTTACATGAAGAGGCACAAAATGCCTCTTACAGTAGAAGAGGAGATGAGAGGGTGGATGGTGGACATTACTTGAATCTTACTCTCCTCAGTATTGGCTCAAAGCAGGAATCATATTCACAATTGGTTCAATATAAAAATCTATTTTACCTGACAGAGAAGTAGGAGGGGAAGAAATCAAGTAAAGGAGGAGGGGGGTGAACCGACAAAAGGGAGGACTTAATACAGAGGAGGCGGTAGGTGGAAGCAAAACACTGGCAGGGTGGGAAAGGGTGAAAGGAGAGAGGAGAAGCAAGAGAAAGAATAAGATAGAGAAAAATAGACAGATAGTAATCATAACTGTGAATGTGAATGGGATGAATTCTCCCATTAAAATGGATGTGAAAAGCAGAGTGGATCCAAATAAATAAATAAATAAATAATTCTACAATATGTTGCTTACAAGAAACATAGTTAAAGCAGAGATCCCCACACAGAATAAAGCTAAGGGGCTGGAGCAGAATATAATATGTTTCAACTGAAGTTAAAAAAGCAGGGGTAGCAATCCCAATCTTAAACAAAGTGAAAGCAAAAAAATACCTAACTAAAAGAGATAAGGAAGGGAACTTCATTTTGCTAAAAAAAAAATAGGCAATGAATCAATCAAGAAGAGCAAGGAATAGTCTACTTGTCAGATCTATGGAAAAGGGAAGAATTCATGACCAAATAGGAGATACAGAGTATTAGAAATGTAGAATAGATACTTTAGATCATATTAAATTGAAAAGCTTCTGTACAAACAAAACTGGTGCAACCAAGATTAGAAGGAAAGAAGAAAGATGGGAAACAGCAAATGTTTCAGCAAGTGTCACTGATAAAGACCTCATTTCTTAAATACACACACATACATGTGTATATATATATATATGTATATGTATATATGTATGTATATATATACATATATATGTATATATGTATGTGTGTGTGTATATATATATATATATATATATATATATATGAACTGAGTGAAATTTATAAGAACACAAGACATTCTCCAACTGATAAATGGTCAAAGTATATGAAGAGGCAGTTTTCAGATGAAAAAGCGAAAGCTATCGGTAGGCATACGAAGAAGTTTTCTAAATCTCTTTTGTTCAGAGAAATGCAAATTAAAACAACTCTCAGATACCACCTCACACCAATCAGATTGGTTAATATGACAGAAAAAGAAAATGATAAATGTTGGCGAGGATGCAGAAAAATTGAGACACAAATGCATTGTTGGTGGAGTTGTGAATTGATCCAACCATTCTGGAGAACAAT
The DNA here is from genome assembly GCF_003287225.1 of Phascolarctos cinereus. NCBI lineage: Eukaryota > Metazoa > Chordata > Mammalia > Diprotodontia > Phascolarctidae > Phascolarctos > Phascolarctos cinereus. The sequence goes on from NW_027555625.1 coordinate 245,426,082, forward strand.
TTAGAAATATGCCCAAAGGGTAACCAAACTGTGCCTACTATTTGATCCAGAAATACCACTAATAGGTCTGTATCACAAAGAGATCATTAAAAAAAGGGAACAGGACCTACATATGCAAAAATATTTATAGCAGCCTTATTAGTGATAGCAAAATATTGGAAATTGAGGGGATGTCCACCATTTGGGGAATGGCTGAAAAAGCTGTAGTATATGAATGTAATGGAATACTCTTGTGTAATAAGAAATGATAAACAGGCACATTACAGAACAACCATGGTAAGTCTTGTAGAAACTGATGCAAAATGAAATGAGCAGAACCAGGAAAACACTGTACATAGTATCAGCAATATGATGATGAACTATGAATGACAGCTTTTCTCAGCAACATAATAATCCCAGACAAGTACAAAAGACAGATGAAGGAAAAGCTATCCATATAGAGACAAAGAACTGATGGACTCTGAATGCAGATTGAAGCACATTTTCTTTTCGCTTATGTTATTCTTTCTTGTTTGGTTTTTTTTCATTTTGATCTGGTTCTTCCACAACCGCTATAAATATGGAAATGTTTTACATGATAGAATATGTATAAACTATATCAAACTACCTACCATTTTCAGAAGAGGGGAGGGAAGGGAGAGAGGGAGAGAGAAAAATTTGGAGCCCCAAATCTTATAAAAATGAATGTTAATTGTTTTCTTAATATGTAATTATGAGAAAAATAAAATACTATTTAGAACCCGTATGTGTATATATACATGTAGACATACATATGTGTGTGTGTGTGTGTGTGTGTGTGTGTATACATTCTCATGGGAAAGAATACAGTCAATGATTAGGTACAGGCATATGAACCTATTCATTCAAGAATGGGAAAAATTAACAGGGACAAAATTGCTCAGAATGTGCTTCCATGGATTACTATTGCTTACTGCTACCAGATACTGTAGTCCAAAAAGACTAGAAACATAGACTCAATAGACACAACTTGCATATTTTCTTTGATGGATCTGTGACCTCCAATGGTGCAGATTTCAATTAATCCACTCTATCTTGTGCAACTTTTTTTGGTGTCCATAAATCCATTATATGGAGTCAGCTCACTGAACATCCTGAGGCTGGGGGCAACAGGGGAGGGTTCTTGTTCTAGATTTTTAACATATTTGGATATCAATTGATTTTTACCAGTTATCCTTTGGTTATCCCTTGTTTTTGTTACCCCACTAGATGACTGGCCCACTTTTTCCAGTCATGCATCTTATTGGCAATATCTTTTATGCCATTTCTGCAATGCAAGTCTTCATAGGCTAAGGCAACAGAGTAAAGATGAAAGGATAAAGTCTCAAATGTGCTATTTGGCCATTACAATTTCCTAAAACCTCCATAGATGAAATTGTATAGTCATATCCACCTTTTAATTCAAAGTACTCAAAGATAATGCAGGTTCAATCTCATTTCCATATTTCATATAGTGAAAGACATCATGGGGCAGAGGATCTAGGAGATCTGGGTTCAAGGTTTGACTGCCCTTAATTAGCTGATTATGACACAATAGAAATGTGAGATATTATTATAAGACAAAACATTTCTAAATGACATGCATAATCACTCAAAAGAGTTTGGCCAAGTTATCCATAGAGGAAAAATAAAGTGGATGAGGAAGGCTTATTGTTCAGTCTATGCTATAGAGGCAGATAGAATATTCATAGATCTGGTCTATGTATATATAATCTACCAACATAGCAATTGTCTATCACTATCTCTTTATGCATAATATATAATGCATATAACATATATGCAATTATATATTTATTATATAATATAAAGAGATCTACAGACATATAAAGATCTCTATAAAGAGATCTAAATCTAATCTAAATACTAAATACTGAACTTTAAATACTAAATATAAAACCTAAGTATAGATAGAGATCTTTATATCTCCATATTTCTGTATATAGATAACAGATAAATTGAGAGGTAGATAAATAGTTAGACAGACAGATAATATTGAACAGATACTGCAGATGGACAATGAAGTAAGCTCAGAACTGAATAGAAAGCAGAGAATAGTCTATATAGCTTTCTTTTGGAAATTGTTGTTCAGTCATTTTTCAGTCGTGGCCAACTCTTCATAACTCCATTTGAGGTTTTCTTGGCAAAGATACTGGAGTGGTTTGTCATTTCCCTTTACAGATCATTCTACAGATGAGGGAACTGAGGCAAACAAGCATAAGTGACTTGCACAGGTTCATACAGCTACTAAGTGTCAAGGCTTGACGCTTTTGAACTAACGTCTTCCTGACTCCACACTCAGCACTTTATCCACTGTGCTACCTAGATATCCTAGGGCAATTGTACAGGACCTTTAATGATCCCATGCTTCTCTAGGAAACAAAAGCCTCTATTTTTAATGCTATTATTCTTCCATTGTTTCTACATAGACTGTAAATCATAGCATTTTCTCTTTGCAAGTCATTAACTTACAAGTGAACAAATGGCAATAGAGTGGTCCATGGGCAAGGATAGTCAATAACAAAGAAAAATTATGCAAGCAAATTGTGATAATGGATATCAGAAAGATATATCACTAGAAAGAGAAGTGGTCAAACATGTTGTAAGAATAAGGGATAACCAACAGAAAATTGTGTGCTCCATTGGTATATGTGCAATGTCAAGATACAGAGGAGAATATGATAAGTGTATAGGATTTAATCTCTGTGGAGGATTTTTAGAAGCACATGAACAAAAGTCACAAAGGATGAAAACATATGTTTAGTTTGCTGAGATCATACTGGTAAGATCACAAATCAAAGAGTCCAAGTAGTCTTGAACAGTGTTTTGTGCCTATCTATGAAGTTTGCTTCATAGAAAACAGAAACTTCTATCCTCCATGTTTACATCTTGGATCTTAATTGTTTCAGAGTTATATCTTGGATTCAAGAAGGAATCCATTCTGGGGGGGGCGGGAGCAAAGATGGTGAAGTAAAAGCAGTGACTTGCTTGAGCTCTGCCCCAAACCCCTCCAAATACCTATAAAATATGGCTCTAAACAAATTCTAAAGCAGCAGAACCCACAAAAAGACAAAGTGAAAATTTCCAGCCCAAGACAACCTGGATTGTTGATTGGAAAGGTATATCATGCCAGGCTGGCGGAGGAACGCAGTTCAGCATGGGCTCACAGGCCACAGCGAACCTGGAGCAAGCCTCAGAAGACAGAATCGTGGGCAGCCGTGGTGGTTTCCAGGCTTCTCAACCCAAGAATGCCAAGGACAACTTAGAAGGTCAGTGGGAAAAGTCTGTTTCTGTAGTGAGAAAGAAGTACAGGGTCCCAGCGCCAATCCCCAAGCTGTTCCCTGGGGTAGAGGCAGCCTCCTGAGCTTCTGGCCCATAGACTGAGGGGGAATCAAGTGGCTGATCAGAGGGCGATTGCAGGGATCTCTTTGCTGGGGAAGCATTCTCTTGCTTTGCCCCTGCTTGGATCTGGGTCACAGTTCTGGGTGGTGGTCCTCGGGCAAGGAGGAGTGCTGGCATGGTGGATCATGTAGTGGTGATAGAGAGAAAATCCTCCTCACAGTTCCAAGAAAGATAAGAGTTCTTGTGGTCACTCATAGAGCAGAACACAGGACAGGAAAGGAGTAAACACCTCACCCTTGATCACAGCACCTTGGAAGAATTAAAAATTTACATGACCCTAGAAGTATCTCTGAAAACAGCTGCACAAAACCCCTGGAGCTTGGGACAGTACATTCTCCACACTGGAAACAGACCCCTACCTTAACAAAGAATTTATAACTCAAGTAATTGGCCAGGATCATGAACAAGCAGTGCAAAGTGTCAGACTATATTATCTTGCTTTGGTGACAAAGAAGATCAAAACATACAACCAGAAGAAGACAACAAAGCCAAAGCTCCTACATCCAAAGCCTCCAAGAAAAATATGAATTGGTCCCAGACCATGGAAGAGCTCAAAAAGGATTTTGAGAAGCAAGTAAGAGAAGTAGAGGAAAAACTGAGAGTGATGCTGAAGGAGAACCCCCCAAAAAAATACTGAAGAAAATAACAGCTTAAAATAATATCTTAACCCAAATGGCAAAAGAGGTCCAAAAAGCCAGTGAGGAGAAGAATGTCCTAAAAAGCAAAATTGGCCAAGTGGAAAAGAAGTCCAAAAGTTGTACTGAAGAAAATACTTCCTTAAAAATTGGAATGGAGCAATTAGAAGCTAGTGACTATTTGAGAAATCAAGGCACTATAAAACTAATCCAAAAGAATGAAAAAATAGAAAATAATGTGAAATATCTCATTGGAAAAACAACTGACCTGGAAAATAGATCCAGGAGAGAGAATTTAAAAATTATTGCACTATCTGAAAGCCAGGATCAAAAAAAGAGCCTAGACATCATCTTTCAAGAAATTATCAAGGAAAACTGCCCTGATATTTTAGAACCAGAGGGCAAAATAGAAATTGAAAGAATCCACTGAACCCCTCCTGAAAGAGATTCCCAAAGGAAGACTCCTAGGAATATTGTAGCCAAATTCCAGAGTTCCCAGGTCAAGGAGAAAATATTGCAAGCAGCCAGAAAGAAACAATTCAAGTATTGTGGAAACACAATCAGTATAACACAAGATTTAGCAGCTTCTTCATTAAGGGACCAGAGGGCTTGGAATATGATATTTCGGAGGGCAAAGGAGATAGGATTTCAACCAAGAATCACCTACCCATTAAAACTGAGCATAATCCTTTAGAGGAAAAATAGACATTTAGTGAAATAGAGGATTTTCAAGCAGTCTTCCTGAAAAGACCAGAGCTGAAAAGAAAATTTGACTTTCAAATACAAGACTCAAGTGGAACATGGAAGACATAAACATTAAAGAGAAATCATAAGAGACTTATTAAGGCTCCTATATGTAAAGATGATATTTATAACCCATGAGTCCTTTGTCAGTATTAGGGTAGTGGGAGGGGAAAAATACATATGTATGTGTAGATAGATAGATAGATAGATAGATAGATAGATAGATAGATAGATAGATAGATAGATAGATGCATAGGGTGATTTGAAGATGAAGGGATGATATCTGAAAAATAAAATTAAGGAATGAGAGAGGATTATATTGAGAGAAGGAGAAAGGGAGAGGTAGAATGGGGTAAATTATCTCACATGAAATTGACAAGAAAAGGCTTTTACAGTGGAGGGAAAATGGGCCAGGTGAGTGGGAATGAGTGAATCTTATTCTCATAGGATTTGGCTTAAGGAGGGAATAGCATACACAATGGGGTATGGAAATCTGTCTTACCCAGAGGAAAATAACAGGGGAAGGGGACAAGAGAGCAGGGAGCTGATAGAGGGGAGGGCAGATTGGGGGAAGGGATAATCAGAAGCACACACTTCTGAGAAGGGTGAGGGTCAAAAGAGAGAATATAATTAATGGGGAATAGGATAGGATGAAGGGAAATATACTTAGTTTTTCACAACGGGATTAGTATGGAAGTGTTTTGCATGACTACACATCTGTAACCTGTATCAAGATGCTTGCCTTTTCAATGAGGGTGGGTGGGGAGGAGGAAGGGAGAAAATTTGTAGCCCAAAGTTTTAAAAACACATGTCAAAAAATAAAAATAAATAAAAATAAATTTTAAAAAAGGATCATTCCATTATATGAATTCCCATACTATGGGATCAGTTAAATTACTTTTGGATATATATATATATTACAGGTACCTGTGACATGTGACTCTTGGTCTTCAAGGTGGGGGACAAGCAGGATGAGGTTATCAGATAAATTAGCTGAGAGGTACCTTCCTATGGGAATGCCACAAATTAACTCAGACTCTTGTCTCTGAAAATAATCACCATGCTCTTTAACTTTACTGCTCTAGGGGCAGCTAGGTGGCGCAGTGGATAGAACACTGGCTCTGAAGTCAGGAGGACCTGAGTTCAAATCTAGCCTCAGACCAAACACTTGACACTTACTAGCTGTGTGACCCTGGGCAAGTCACTTAACCCCAATTGCCTTAAGAAAAAAAAAGCAAAAAAAACCTTTACTGTTCTATTCAGATTTGCTAAGCTGCAAATATGTTCTCTTCTTCCAGTTTTGAGTCTTATAGCTCAGTTAAAAAACTCTCAATGACTGGGTAACAGCATTTTTTTCATTTATCTATTAGAGTTCTAATGATATGAATTTAACAAGCACATGTCAAGTGAAAATCATGCACACACATAGTTCTAGATGCTATATTCCCAACTTGAAAGATTCTTGATTTTGTAGTCCCAAGAGAATATATGGATTATCATGTGACATTTGCTGTTGCTAAAAACCATCTATAAACCAAATTTCTTATGATGACATTCTCTCAAACTTTCTAGGCTCTGTATTCAGACCTTTACTTGAAGCCTTTCTGGCTTGGTAACATCTTCCTGAGTTTGGATTCCAATGGCCCAGACTTCAATGAGCCAAGATTCACCTCAACATCACATGAAGCCCAAGAGGATGTGACCAAATCTTATGTCTAATACAAATAGCCTTTCTGTTGTACTTAGTCGAAATGCCAGAAATATTCAGGCTTTGTTCTCATCCAGTTTAGACTTTCGATAGATTTAGTCAATTTAGATGTGTTGTCACCTGATTAAAAAAAGAAAACTAAGTAGAGTAGGGCTTTTGGGACACCCCCTTCCCATACATATATACATACCTGCATACATACATATATAATATATATATATGCATATATGTATATATATGCATATATATATATACACACAAACATGTATATATGCACACACATGCAGATATGCACACACAACAACACTGACTTACATAATATATACATCCATAGTTACATACTCTTGCCTTCCCTATTAGAATGTAAGATCTTTTTCAGTAGGGATTGGTTCATTAATTTTATCCCCAGTCCCAGTACAATACTTTACATAGCAGAAAATACATGTTTGACTGATACATAAAAGTGCCAAAAAAAAAAAAAGATTTTGATTTGTAAAAAGAGGCAACTGGACTAGAATGCCCCTCAAGCCTTTTCAAGGTATGCTTCCAGATGCTAAAAATTATCTGTCCTACATTAAAAAAAAAAGAAAAGAAAAAAGAAAATCCTAGACCTAGGAAAGCTTCCAATCTAACTGGGGATGCCTGATATTTGAAACAAAGCAATTTTATTGTGGAGGTTGAAACATTCTTCTTCATCTAAGTCAAACTGAGGCTATTGGGAAAAATAGCAAGGTCCATGATGACCAGTAAACTTTGGAATTTATCACTCATTGACCTGTCTGGCTTCACTGTAGATTTTCTATTGATTCAGCAAAAGGGGCCCTGTAAGGCTGAACGCATACTCAGGTTCAGGATAAGAGAGTGGAATCAGTCTTGGGACAGCAAGTGGTCTAGGGTATCTCCTACGAAGTAATGGGAAAGACTCAGCTGCCTTCAAAATTTATTAGGTGAATCTACTTTAGAAGTCATGGTCAAAGTTTATTCAGGTCCCTAGAGCAAAAATGAAGTAGAAACTGCTGCAGTCCTGGGAAGAAGAGAAGAAAGGGGCATTAAGAAGAGAGGAAAAGTTGATTGAGGAAAAGGAACTAAATACTGTCAATTCCCACGGGCTATATGGCACCTGATAATTCCTTACCAAGGAAACCACCTTCTTACTGCTTCTTATGCCATAAGATCAGTAGGAATTCCATAAAAGAGATTACAGAAGGTGTTTTTTTCTTTTTAAAGAGAATACATTAGATTAAAGGCTCCACTGGCGACTAGTGTGGGGTATGTGTGTGAGCATTCTTAAACAGAACTCTGGTGTGAGGCCTTCTGTCCCTAGAGAGTCTGAGTAATTTAAAGAGGCAATTGCTTCTTGAGCTCGTCCTGTGAAATTGGAACTAATAGAGCTATGGACTCCATCACAGAAGCTCTAGGGAACTGGATGAAATCCAAGAAAGACTTATTCTGGGCAACATCAATATTTGTCCCATTAAAAAGTGTACTATAAAAATCGGTAACATTGTAGACAATGCCGTCTGGGTCCTTGTGGGCTAATTCCTTGTTATAAAACCAAGTCACTAGTTCCCTGGCAAGCCTGGCTTCAAACAGCCTGTGGCTGAAATAATGCTCCTGGACCCCAATTACCTGCCTATGTTTTGTTTTGAAGTTCAGAGATGAAAACCCCATCCTGTTTCATTCATTTTTAAAAATTATTTTTGTCTTTACATATGTTCTCTAATGCAAGTCATTCATTGAAGTCCTCATATCAAACTCAATTGCCAAATTTATCATTTTATTTCTAAGAGTTAGATATAAGTAATATGAGACTAATTGTTTATTTTACTGTCATTGGAGGTTATTGGTTTCATTCAACATTTCACTGTGTTCTGGTCCTGCAAAAAGGACATGGTCTTTTTTTCTTAGCTAAGTAGCAGTAAACAAAATTCCTTGAGGTATATAGCATAATGGACTGAGCAACGGATTTGGGCTCAGAGGGAATCTCAGTTCTAATTCTTACCTCTTACCCTCAGCTAGTTATCAGTAAGACTAACACTGCCTACAGCAGCATTGTCAAACTCAAATAGAAAGTGGAGGGCATTAAACCATACACAAACCATTCCCTCATATTGATTTAGAATACCACACATCAACATTTTCTTTGTTCTTTGGTATCTTTACTTGTTTTGTTAAATGTTTCCCTTTTATATTTTAATCCAGTTCAGGCTGCTGCTGGGGCCACTATGTTTGACATCTCTGACCTAGTATCTCTTAAAGTTGTTATGAGGATCAAATAAGAAAATGGATTTACATTTATTTACAAAAGTGTCAGTGTTATATAAATGTCAGTTACTATTATTAACCAGGAATATAAATTTTCCTTCCTCTAAAAAGTCCAAAACAACTGGTCTAAAGTAGACTAGACCAGATGCCCATTGATTATAGAATGACTAAACAAATTATGGCCCATGAAAGTGATGGAATGTTAGAAACAATGAATATGCTGAATAAAGAGAAGCAACGGAAGATTTTTATGAAGTGATATAAGGTGAAGTAAAACAGAACTAGGAAGTGGAGAGAACAACACAATCACAACTGAATCCTATGAAATTATGAATACCAAGCTTGTCCCAAAAAAACAGATATGAGAAGGCATCCCCAGCTACTTCTTTGCAGAGGTGAGTGACTATATATTTAAAAACTACATAAAATATCAATCTTTTTTGATATACTGAATTTTTTTATAGTTCTTTATTATGAAGGATGATTCTGGGAGTAGGGAGGATAGAGAGATATGTTGAAATATAAGTGATGTAAAAACAAAATTATCAATAATTTTCTCTTTTTAAAAAAAGAAGAGATAAAAAGGACTATGATATGTAAGGATCAGCTGAGGAAAATAAATGTTTATCTTGGAGAAAAGAAGATTGGTGGAGGGAGGGTTAAAGGGAATATGGAAGCTATCTAAAAAATATTTTAAGGGTTTTCAAGTAATACAAGGAAAGAGAATTGACCCTGTGGTCAGAGGACTTAAGTTATCATCCACCAATGACACTTTCTACCTGTGTAAACTTTGATAAGTCTCAGCCCTTCTGGGCCTAAACTTTCTCATCTATAAAATTAGTAGGTTGGTAAAAACAGCATGAAGTAGAGTATAGAGCACTGGCCTTAACCTTGTTATGCCTCAGCTTCCTTATCTGTAAAATAAGGGAATTTGAAGTCCTCTTCAGTTCTAAATTAATGATCTTATTACACAAAGAAGAGTAAATAGACTTTTCTACATTGCAATAGAAGAAAGATTTAGATTCAATATTAAAAGAAAAAGAATAACCTAAAAATTACAGCTCTCCAATTGTGAGAATGGGCTGCCTTAAGAATTATTAAATTCCTTATGACTGGAAGTCCCCAAGAAGGTCCCAGATGACCACTTGTCAGTGATGCTATAAAAGAGATTCTTTTTCAGGTACAGGTTGGGTTTGATGACCTTTGAGATCCTTTCCAACTCTGAGAGTCTGTGACCCTGTGATTCTGTGCCTTTAACTAGATTGAAGCCTCAACTCTGTATTTGTATGAGCTGTGGTACTGCAATTTAAAATTAAGCAAATTAGCAAATAAGCAAATAAGCAAAATTAAGCAAATACCCAAGAGGTTAGTAATTGACTTTAATTAGATTATCTAGAATGGGTAAAAGAATGTACCTGTACCCATAAAGGTAAGGGGCTGCTTTTTCTTTAAATCTTCACACTAAAATTTTATGAGTTGTTTTGTTTTGTTTTCTTAGGAGGAAAAAAGTATATGATCCAGTGTACATTATTCCTTCCACTTTTATTGTTGTTGTTCAGTCATGACTAACTTTCTGTGGCCCCAATTGGGCTTTTCTTGGTGAAATACTGGGGTGGTCTGACATTTCCTTCTCCAGCTCATTTTAAAGATGAGGAAACTGAGGCAATCAGGATTAAGTGATTTGTCCAAGGTCACACAGCTAGAAAGTGTCTGAAGCCAGATTTGAACTCAGGAAAATGAGTCTTCCTGAGTCCAAGCCCCACACTCTATCCACTATGCCACCTACCTGCACCAATTCCTTCTAGTACCAATTCCCAACCACCGTTTCTCTTTGCCCACACCATCATCACAGGCTCTCTAATATAAGACCAACCTTCTTGTGTGTCCCATTCTGTTGTTTGCTATAAAGAATCCATCCCTGACAATTATAATAGCTGCTCCCTGGGGCACTAGTACAGAGGACCCTGGCATTTGGTCACTGAGCTTTCTCCTTTTTATAATTTTGAACTTTCGCTGATCCCTGACTTGCAGCATCAATGCCTCCACCACACTCTACCACTGACCTTCGTTCCTGAGTCAGAGGTCTTCTGCCCCCAATACCAATACTAAATTGTTTCATCCTCTTCTTTTGTTGTCACCTATTCATGGTACCCACTCCTAGCACTTTCCTTTTCTTCTCTTTACTGTGATACCTTTCAGACTACAAGAGCCTGATTTCTACAGTTTATTCATTAGGAGAAAGAGGAACATAAAAAATTGTCAAGCATGTGGAAAGACTTGTATGGTCTGATGCTGAGTGAAGTGAGCAGAACCAAGAGAACATTGTACACAATAATAGCCATGTTGTATGATGACTGGTATCGATAAACTTAACCCTTCCCAGAAATACAAGGATCTAAGACATCTCCAAAGGCCTCATGATAGAAAATGCTATCCACATCCAAAGACAGAACTATGGAGTTTCAATGCAGATGGAAGAATACTACTTGCTATTTTTTTTCTTCTGTTGAGTTTTGTTTCCTCTTTCTGGTGGTTTCTCCTATTGGTTCTAATTCTTTCATACAATATCACTGATGTAAAAATATGTTTAATAGGAATGCATATGTATAGCCTGTATCAGATTGTGCACTGTGTTGGGGAGGTTGGTGGGGAAGAAGGGGAAGAAAAATTTTAAACTCAAAAGCATATGGAAGTGATTGTTGATAAATCAAAATAAATTAATTTAAAAAAAAAAGAATTGTCAAGGATAACATTAAAGGTCATCTGAAGTATATTTACAAGATTCTATCCACCCAAAACTAGATGTTACTTGACTTATGGAGCTATTGCAATCTTTAAAGTTCTTCATCCCTAACTTGTTGCACGGTTCTCTCTATACCTAGATCCTAGCACCTTCTACTCCAAAATACCACTATGCTGGTTGGAGAGTCATCCATCTGTATGTCCTGGATTTTCATTTGTTCTTTCTCAAATCATTAGCTCACTTATAATTAATCAGAAAGTCCCCAGTTAGCTGATGGGATTTTGGTATTCCACCACCATTCCTACTTAATCACTGGTTAGATAGATTTCTCCTCTCCCTCTGCTCAAAATTGAGAGAGGTTGGGAGAATTTTTAAAGGAACTATCGTACACAATTAATCTTTTCCCATCACACTAAAGTCAGAATATTTTGATCCAATGCCAATTTCACTCCCAAAATGCAGGCTCTTTCACCCTGCAAGCTCTCTGAGTACAGCTGCTGCTTTCTTGCAAGATACAGAACCAAAATCTAACTGTCTATTTCAGCCAATTGTGTTTGCCCAGAGGAGCTATTCAAACATTAATACATCATATCTTTATCTCTCTATGTCCAAAGGCAACGTCCTAATCCAATGTCTTAGTCTAATGGTCCAATTCCTTGGTGTCTAAATATCCCCAGACTGCAAACTAATCAACATTTATCAAGCAAGTATATAACAGGCATTGTCATAGGTGCTGGAGAAGCAAGACAAAAATAAAACAGCCCTTGCTTTCAAAGAGCTTACATTGTGTATGGGGGAGAGAACATGCATATTTATATACTAAAATAAACAAATAAATAAAAGGTAATTTTGTGGAGAAGGAATAACTTCTGGGTACATCAGGTGAAACACTGAGGTACTCTGACCACAATTATTATATTAGATTTCTCAGGAGTGTTGCCCTCTTCTTATAAAAAACTTTAGCCATCAAAAGTTGAGTGGTCATGTCCACATAGCTGGCCTCCCAGCTCTGAGAAGGCAAGGCTGGTTGTGTGCCCAAGGAGGATGGCAATTTAGATATCAGAACTGCTGTTTTTGCACTAACTTCTAATACCCTTCTTCCCTGATTCATATCAACCTGTCTCAGAATGGAGATAAGTATTAAATAAATGTTCAGGAAAAACTCTGCATGACTAGGTAATTTTTTTTTTCTGTAACCTAAGTATGGAATTGTTTGGCCAAAAGTTAATGGCTATAACCATTGCTTTAACTAGAGAGATCAGAGCAAAGCCTCACTGACAAAAATTTTCTCTTTCTGTCCCTATTCAGTCAAAGAACCCAGTAGAAAGTCAGCTTCTTTGCTTCAGAATATACAAAAACAACTTTTGTACCCTCCCTAAGCTAAGCATCTCAAAACCAATCATTAGAAGAGAGGAAGAAGGCTCAGTTGTAAACTAGGCTAGAGTTTGAGAATGGTGGGCCGCAGAAACATTTTCATTCACATTGTGAATGTTCTATCCAACTACCACCATCCCCAGGCTGAGTGTGAGGGAAGAACCACATGAGGTCAGAGACCCTGAATGAATTCCAGTTGCCTCCTGAAAGCATAATAAAAGAAAAAAACCCACAATATTGAATTTAATCTACAATTAGGGATGGATGGCAATTTTCAACTGGTTATTATCCCAATCATCTTTCTGAAAGTGAAAAATATATTTTAACCATGATGGTCAATGACTTTGAAGAACAAAATGATACTCTGGAACATGCAGAGGTGAGTCTCAGAACTCACATGAATGTAGGCACACTTAAAAGGCTTCATGTATTATCTATTGTCATAAAATGCCAGGACCAGAGCTTTATTATAAACTTTACATCTGCATCAGGAAACCTGACAGGACGAATTAATAAACAAAGGAATTCCTTGTGTAGTAGATTTACATTTAGTTATTTATTTATTTATTTATTTTGCCAAAATCATGTTCAAGGAAATTATGACAACATATCTTGGAAGCAGGTCATAAAGGGTGAAGTTAGCCAAGCAGGGACATAGCATGCCTACTGGGTAGAACTAATCAAGCAATCAGTTTCTACATCAAGTATTACATTTCTTAGTTTCTTAGACCAGGCTCAAACAGGATAAATTTTGAAATTAAATTGGTACACAGTATTTTTACAATACCAGATGTTCATCGAGATTCTTAGGAAGATTTGTTTTCTGTCAAAAAAAAAATATGCCATACAGAAACATTCTACAATTAATTGTATACTTGGGCTACCCATAGTTCACATTCTCACTCTCAGTGAATTCCAGTTTCAGTTGTGAATGGTCTCTGCAAGTTCAATGGGTACAGGAAGGCTATTGTTGTTGCCTATTGTAGGGTATTATTATAAAACCTAACTTCTTGAGTTCTAGGAAATTGTGGCATGCTGTAGATTATTAGGGCATGTATGACACTGAAATTATATCAACAAGCATGTATTAAGTGCTGCCTATGTGCAGAGAATTGTGTTAGGCATTGGAGATACTCTTAATTAGGACACATTTTCATTCACATTCTAAAGAATGGGTCTCCTTCGCTGATCTAAAATGGCAGGGACTCACACAGCCTCTCCCAAATTCTCCTCCAAACAAGTTTAAAATAACATCTCAAAACAGATTCTGGAGCAGCAAGATTAACAAAAGAAAAGATGAAACCAAATTCCAGCCCAAGACAATTTAAAAGGTTGGCAGAAAATGTCTATCTCATTCAGGTAAAAGGAGAATGCAGTCCAGCACATGGCATGCCCAGCAAGCCAGCACTTTGGCCCTGAGCCCCAGTATAATCCAGTAGACCAGGGCAAGTCTACTGTAGTAAGATGCCAGGACCCTACTCAAGGCTCAGTTCACATCAGCAGCTGGCCTTGGGGGCAACTGAAACTGCAGCACTTAATTCTGGAACTCTCAACCCACAGAGGGAAAAGGAGAATGGAAAACTAATCTGAAAGAGATTACAGGTGACCTGTAGTTGGCACTGGGTGAAGGACTCTATGACATTACCCAAATGGGCTTCCTAATCACAGTCCCAGAGTGAGAAGGAGCACTAATAAATTAGAGTTTCCAGCCACAGGGGAACACAGACCCTGGTCACAGTTCCAAGGTAGAAAAAAATGCTGATGTTCACTCACAGACCAGAAAACAGTCCAGGAGAGCAGTGACTACACCTCTTCTTCAGATCATACCACCACAAAAAAAAAAGTAAACTTACAAACTTTGGGAATTTTATCTGAGAACAAAAGAACTGCAGCAAAAAAACCCCAAACAAACCTGAAGCTTCAGGCAGTGTCCCTTCAACCCTAGGAATATAGCCCAACTTTAACAAAAGTTGAATGTAAAAAAATAGGCTGCAAAAATAAACAAGCAACAACAACAAAAATAAAAGAACCTGACCATAGAAAGTTACTGTTATGACAAGGAAGCTAGAAACACAAACTCAGAAAGGGAAAACAATTTCCAAAAGGCTACATGCAAAGTCTCAAAGGAAAAAAGTGAAGTGGGAGCAGCTAGGTGGTAGAGTGTATAGAGCACCAGCCCTGTATTCAGGAGGACCTGAGTTCAAATCCTGCCTCAGACATATAACACTTATTACCTGTGTGACCCTGGGGAAGTCACTTAACCCCATTACTTAGTCAAAAACTAAAAGAAAAAAGTGAATTGGTTTCAGGTCCAAAATAATTTCCTGGAAGAGACCAAAAGATTTAAAAAATCAAATGCAAGAGATAAAGGAAAAAATGAGAAATTAAATGAGAGTGATGCAAGACAATCAAGAAGAAAGAATCAACAGCTTGGTAAAGGAAGCCCCAGAAATGAAAAAAAAAAAAGGTGCTCAAAAATTCACTGAAGGAAAAACTTCTTAAAAAGTGGAATTGGACAAAAGTCAAAGGAGGTACAAAAGTTCATTGAGGAAAAATAATTTCTTAAAAATTAGAATTGTGCAAGTGGAGGCTAATGACTTCATGAGGACACAATAATAAAATGATATCCAAAAAGTGAAAAATATAAGACAATGTGAAATATTTCATTGGAAAACTAACTGACCTGGAAAAGAGATCCAGGAAAGATAATTTAAAAATTATTGGATTATCTGAAAACCATGATAAAAAAAAAAGAGCCTAGACATCATCTTTCAAGAAATTATCAAGGAAAACTGCCCTGATATTTTAGAACCAGAGGGTAAAATGAAAGTTAAAAGAATCCACCAATAATCTCCTGAAAGATATTTCCAAAGGAAAACTCTCAGGAATATTATAGCCAAATTTCAGAGTTCCCAGGTCAAGGAGAAAATATTTCAAGCAATCAGAAAGAAACAATTCAAGTATTGTGGAAATACAATCAGGATAACACAAGATTTAACAGCTTCTACATTAAAGGACTGGAGGGCTTAAAATATGATACTCCAGAGGTCAAAAGTGCTAGGATTAAAACCAAGAATCACTTACCCAGCAAAACTGAATATCATCCTTCAGGGGAAAAAACGTATATTCAATGAAATAGAGGACTTTCAAGCATTCTTGATGAGAAGACCAGAGCTGAATAGAAAATTTGACTTTCAAATACAAAACTGAAGAGAAGCATGAAAAAGTAAACCAAAAGAGAAATCATAAGAGACTTATTAAGGTTGAACTGTTTACATTCCTACATGGAAAGATGATATTTGTAACTCATGAAACCTTTCTCAATGTTAGGGTAGTTGAAGGATACATATTGCCCCAGGAAAAACCTTTGAACAGCTGAACCAGAAGAAAGATGGGGTGCCAAGGTCCAGTAGCCTAGTAGCTTGAGGGATTATTGAGAAAGGCCCCCTTGGGTAAGGAGCATTACAGAATGGGAGATGTCCCAGCAAGCCAGCAGATAGCCCCACCTCAGCATACCAGGGGGAGATCCTGCACCCTGGGTGTTGGAGCAAGGCAAACACCAAGACCAGGACCCCTGAGTGCCTCAGTACAGGAAGGGAAACCCAGTGAAAATGATATTCCATAAGGCAAAGGAGTTTGGATTACAACCAAAGATCAACTACCCAATGAAAATGAGCACAGTCTTTTAGGGGAAGAGATGGATATTCAACAAAATAAGGGACTTCCAAACTTTCCTGATAAAAAAATCAGAACTCAACAGAAAATTTGATTTTCAAAGACAATACTCAAGAGAGACATAAAAAGGTAAACAGGACAGAAAAAAACATGTTATTAATAAGGGCTGTTTACAGATGTTTCCATACCAACAAGGGAAGATGACATTTGTAACTCTTGAGAACTGTATTGTTATTACATCATTTTAAAGGGGTATACATAGAGGGGATGGGTATAAGTTGACTTTGATATAATGATAAAAAAAAATTTAATCAAGTAGGTTAAATGGATCTAAGTAAGTGGATTAATCTGATCTAACTAAGGAAATGTACTGGGAGAAAAGGAAAGGAGGAGGCAGACAAGGGTAAGTTAGTCTACAGGAATAGGCACAAACACAAACAAAAATAGGTAAAGAAAGGAGGGAGATGAGCATTGTTTGAACCTTACTCATATCACATTTGGCTCAAGGAGAGAATAACATAATTGGTTAGGTATAGAAATCTAGCTTACCCTATATGGCAAGTAGGAGGGAAAAGGGGAAAGGAAAGGGAGAGATGGTAGAATGGAGGGAAGAAGTAGTAAGAGAAAAGAGGAAGAAAAGGGAGGGGACTAATAGAAGAGAAGCAGGACTGAGGGAGGTGGTCAAAAGCAAAACACTAGGAAGGAAATGGAGAAAGGAGAAAGAAAAGCATAAATGAGGAGGAGGGAATAGGATGAAGACAAAGACACAGATAGTAATCATAACAGTGAATGTGAATAGGATGAACTGTCCCATAAAACAGAAGTGAATAGGAGAATGGATTAAAAACATAATCCTACAATATGTTGTTTACATGAAACACATTTGAAACAGAGGGACATACATAGGGTAAAAGTAAAAGGCTGGAGCAGAATATATAATGCTTCAGCTGAAGTTAAAAAAGCAGAGGTAGAAATCCTGATTTCAGACAGAGCAAAAGCAAAAATAGATCTTATCAAAAGAGATAAAGAAGGAAACTGTATCCTGCTAAAAGGCACCATAGACAATGAAGTAATATCATTAGTAAACATATATGCACCAAATGGTATAGCATTCAAATTCTTAGAGTAGAAATTCAGGGAGTTACATAGACAGCAAAACTATGCTAGTGGGGGACCTCAACCTCCCACTCTCTGAACTAGACAAATCTAATCACAAAATAGAAAAGAAAGAAGTTAAGGAGGTGAATAGAACATTAGTAAAGTTACATATGGTAAACCTCTGGAGAAAACTGAATGGGGATAGAAAGGAATATACTTTTTTTCTCAGCAGTACATGGCACATACGCAAACACTGACCATGTACTAGGGCATAAAAATTTCACAATCCAATGCAGAAAGGGAGAAATATTAAAAGCATCCTTTTCAAATAATGATGCAATAAAATTATATGTAATAAAGGCCCATGGAAGGATAGATTAAGAAATCATTGGAAACTAAATAATCTAATCCTAAAAAATGATTGGGTCAAACAACAAATCATAGAAACAATCAATAACTTCATTCAAGAGAATGACAATAATGAGACAACATACCAAAACTTATAGGATGCAGCAAAAGCAATTCTTAGGGGAAGTTTTATATCTCCAAATGCTTACATGAATAAAATAGACAAAGAGGAGATCAATGAATTGGGCATGCAACTAAAAAAACTAGAAAAATAACAAATTAAAAATCTTCAATTAAACATCAGATTAGAAATACTGAAAACCAAAAGAGAGATTAATAAAACTGAAATTAAAAAACTATTGAACTAATAAATAAAGCTAAGAGCTGTTTTTACAAAAAAAAATAATAATAAATAGATAAATCTTTCGTTAATTTAATTTAAAAAAAAAAGAAGAAAACCAAACTACCAGTATCAAAAATTAAAAGGGTGAATCTACCACCAAGGAAGAGGAAATTAAAACAATAATTAGGAACTATTTTGTCCAACTGTATGCCAATTAAGTTGACAGTCTTGGTGAAATGGATGAATATTTACAAGAATGTGAATTTGCCAGATCAACAGAAGAGGAAGTAAAATACTTAAATAACCCCACATCAGAAAAAAAAAATTAGCAAGGAGTTGATGAACTTCCTAGGGAAAAATCTCCAGGACCAGATGGAATTATAAGTAAATTCTATCAAACCTTCAAAGAAAAATTAATTCTAATACTATATAGACTATTTGGGATAATAGGCAAAGAAGGAGTGTTACCAAGTTATTTTTATGATACAAACATGGTGCTGATACTAAACCAGGAAGAGTTAAAACAGAGAAAGAAAATTATAAACCAATTTCTCTAATGAATATAGATGCAAAAATTTTAAATAAAATATTAGCAAATAGATTACAGAAACTTATCATAAGAATAATACACTATGAACAGGTACAATTTATACCAGGAATGCAGGGCTGGTTCAATATTAGGAAAGCTATCAGCATAATTGATCGTATCAATAACAAAACTAACAGAAACCACATGATCATCTCAATAGATGCTGAAAAATCTTTTGACAAAATACAACACCCATTCCTATTAAAGATACTAGAGAACAAAAGAATAAATGGAGTCTTTTTAAAAATGTTAAGTAGCACCTAACTAAAACCTTCAGCAAGCATCATATATAGTGGGGACAAGTTAGAAGCATTTTTAATAAGATCAGAGTTGAAACAAGAATGTCCATTATCACCACTGTTGCTCAATATCATACTGGAAACAGAAACTGTAGCAATAAAAGAAGAAAAAGAAATTGAAGGCATTAAAATAGGCAAAGAAGAAACAAAGCTATCACTCTTTGCAGATGAGATGATGGTATACTTAGAGAATCCTAAAGGATCAGCTAAAAAAACTACTTGAAGTAATAAACAACTTTAGCAAAGTTGCAGGCTATAAAATAAACCCAAATAAATCATCAGGATTTCTATATATTACCAACAAAGCCCAATGGCAAGAGATAGAAAGAGAAATTCCATTTAAAGTTACTGTAGACATTATAATATATTTAGGAGTCTACCAATTGGAACAAATCCAGGAACTCTATGAACACAATTACAAAACACTTTTCACAAAAATGAAGTCAAATCAAAATAATTGGAAAAACATCAGTTGCTCATGGGTAGGGAGAGCTAATATAATAAAAAATGACAATTCTACCTAAACTAATTTACTTATTTAGTGCCATACTAATTAAACTGCCAAAAATTATTTTATACATCTAGAAAAAATAACAAGATTTTCATTTGGAATAACAAAAGGTCCAGAATATTGAGGGAACTAATGAAAAGAAATTCAAGGAAAGGAGGCCTAGCTGTTTCAGATCTTAAATTTTATTATAAAGCAGCAATCATCAAAACTACTTGCTGCTGGCTCAAAAATAGAGGGGTGGATCCATGGAATAGGTTAGGTATGCAAGACACAGGAGTCAATGACTATAGTAATCTATTATTTGATAAATCCAAAGACCCCAGCTTCTGGGATAAGAACTCACTATTTGACAAAAACTGCTGAGAAAACTAGAAAAGAGTATGGCAGAAACCAGGCATAGACCAAACTCTTACACCACATACCAAAATAAAGTCAAAATGGGTTCATGACTTAGATATAAAGGCTGATACCGTAAGCAAACTGGGAGAGCAAGGAATAGTTTACTTATCAGATTTATGGATAACAGAATTCATGACCAAATAGGAGATAGAAAACATTATGAAATGCAAAAGTGATAATTTAGATTACATTAAATTGAAACATTTTGCACAAACAAAGCCAATGCCACCAAAATTAGAAGGAAAGTAGACAATTGTGAAAGAATATTTACAAATAGTGTCTCTGATAAGGAACTAATTTTTAGACTATGTAGAGAATTAAGTCAAATTTATAAGAATACAAGCCATTCCCCAATTGATAAATGGTCAAAGGATATGAACAGGCAGTTTTCAGATGAAAAAAAAAATTAAAGCAATCTATAGTCATATGAAAAAATGCTCTAAATCACTATTGATTAGAGAAATGCAAATTAAAACAATGCTGAGGTACCACATCACACCTATCAGATTGGCCAACACGACAAAAAAGGAAAATGATAAATGTTGGAGAAGATATGGGAAAATTGGAACACTAATACATTGTTGGCAGAGTTGGGAAATGGTCTAATCATTTTGGAGAGCAATTTGGAACTCTGCCCAAAGGGCTATAAAAATGTGCATACCCTTTGACCCAGCAATAGCACTTTTCAGCGCTGTATCCCAAAGAGATCATACAAATGGGAAAAGGATCCACACATACAAAAGTATTTATAGCAGCTCTTTTTGTGATGGCAAAGAATTAGAAACTGAGAAGATGCCCATCAACTGGGGAATGACTGAACATGTTGTAGTAGCTGAATGGAATGGAATGCTATCGTGCTGTAAGAAATGAAGAGCAGGCAGACTTCAGAAAAACCTGGAAAGACTTGTATGGACTGGTGTTGAGTGAAGTGAGCAGAATCAGGAGAACATAGTACACAGTAACAGCCACATTGTGCGATGACTAACATTGATAGACTTGGCCCTTCTCAACAATTCAAGGATCTAAGACATCTCCATAGGTCTCATGATGGAAAATGTTATCCACATGCAAAGAAAGAACCATGGAGTTTGAATGCAGATCAAAGCATATTATTTGCTATTTTTTTCCTTTTGTTGTGTTTTGTTTCCTCTTTCTGGTTGTTCTTCCTATTGGTTCCAATTCTTTCTTGCAACATCACTAATGTGAAAATATGTTTAATAGGAATGTATATGTATAGCCTATATCAGATTGCATTCTGTATTGGGGAGGGAGAGGGGAGAAGGGGAGAAAAATTTTAAACTCAAAAGCTTATGGAAGTGATTGTTGATAATTCAAAGTAAACTAATATTAAAAAATAAAATTTTAAAAATTCTCCCTCCAGACTCCTATTAGTTGAATAACCATGGGGAAGTCATTTAACGTCTTGGTGCCCCTATTTCCTCAGGTGTAAAATGGGAATAATAATGCTTGCACTAACTCCATAAAAATGTTCTTGTGAAAAAAGGACTCTGCAGACCTTATAATGCGCACACCAATTCATGGGGTCATTGATCTAGAAATGGAAGAGAGGGTAGTAGCCATCCAGGATAATCACCTCACTGTATATATAAATCCTGATATTCTATTTAGCATCACACTTGTGGGCTAGTTTCCACCAACATTGAGTATACATGGACAACTTTCAAGGATGCCTGTGGCATAATTAGCTATTTTAACTGTCTTCTATGGGTCATTCAGTGTGTACAAGTTACTCAGTATGTCCTGGTCACTTGCAATACACAGCAAACCCATTTGGATCACATCTACAGACTGCCATTCACAAAATTTAAGTAAGACCAGTCCCTGACCTCATAGAACATATATTCCTCTAGAAGAAATGAAACAATTGCAGGTAACTGTAATGGGTAATATTACATAAGTGTGTTAGAGAACTAAAAAAAAGTGAAATGTTATGTTGAGAACATTATTTAAATGGTGTGGAAGTTGGGGATCATGCTTAAAAGGCTGAGTAGGGCTTCTCAGTCAAGAAAAGAGCTAGATATTCCCAACCTAGGGGAAAATGTGAATGAACAAAGGCAAGAATGTGCTTGGAGACAGCAAATAGTCCAATTTGGCGAAAAATTATATGGAGGGGAGCATTATGGTGCAAGTAAAAAAAAAAGGAAAGTGGTAGAAGTTTGTGGAAAAATCATAAGATCATATATTTAGACCTAGAAGGGACTTTAAAGATCATCTACTCCAAATCCTTCATTTGACACATGAGGAAAGTGAGGCTCAGAGAAGCTAAATGACTTTTTGGAGAAACAGCTAGTAAGTAGTAGAACCAAGATTCAAATCCAAATTCCCTGAGTATGAATCTTATCCTCTTCCTACTCCACTTCACTTTCCCATATATTTCATGGACATGAGGAACTTTCATTGTGCCTCTGAAAGCCTACCACATATTCAGCCTTTGTATATAGCCCTGGACAGAACAACTAGACACGTATCGTCTTTGCAAAATGCATTTCAGTCTAACCCGTACCATTTCCGTGGCCTTACACCCCTTTGGCTATGTTGGCAAGTCAAGCACTGCAAGACACTTGCAGTTAATGGAGCTGAATGTAAATGTTAAGCAATCTGCACATCTTCCTTTCCCCGTAGGTTTCTGGGCCATTCATTCATTAGTGTGCACACAGCTATGCAATTTTATAGATTGGGAATATGCAACAGGGGAGAAATACTGATTTTCTCCCAATCTAATTCCTGCTGAATCCATATTAATTCAATGGAACCCTAGCCCATTTTCAATAAAGATCCCACAAGCAATTCAAATGGGACATTTATCACTTCCAAGAACATTCTGACAAATTGACAACTGTTTTGCTATAGCAAGATAGTCTTTGAGAGAAAGGTGATCAGTTTTATGATTTTGCAAATGAAGGTGAGTTTAAACTGCTTACATGGCTGATTTTAAAATAAGTCAACTCTCTTGAAGCGAGGCTCTTCACTGAGTCCTTTAGTCAATGGTCAGTCAATAACATAAGTACACATTTCTATAAAGGCACATGACCTATGATCCATGAAGCCATTAGGAAGGGTTTAAATGAACCACTTCACACTAATTTATAAGAATGATGATCCTATATATTTCCCTGTTACCATCCCAGAAAATGAAATGAGTCACACACACACACACACACACACACACACACACACCCATACACACACTAACTAACCAGCATGGTGTACAGTAGAATAAAACTATACAACGCATGCTCCTTGAGGGCATGAACTATTTTGTTTTTGTCTTTGTTCTGGAGCACTTAGCAGAGAATCTTGTAAAATGCTTAAGAAATGTTTGTTAGTTTTACTTAAAGTGGAAAGGTGGTTTGTGTGGTTTGTCCTTCATTCTCAAAGAGGACCATGACATCAGGAAGATGATACCATGACTTTTGACTGATTTGGATTTCAATGAGGGAGGGCTGTGCAAAGTCACCAACCTCACTTTCTCCTCTAGGGCCATCTGGGTCTAGTGACCAGATACAGATCAGGACCACTGGAGATGACCCAGGATGCAGCAGTAGACCTTGGCCTTTTGTAGCTAAGGTCTTTTTGAGTTCTCACTCTGACTGAGGCAATGCCCATTCAGTGATTAGGCCTGTTTATGAAGTGAGTCAAGGGATGGCCACTTTAATAATAAAAAAAAAAAATCAAACTGGGAGGGGAAGACCCTCAGAGTTGCTGGCTAAAAAAGAAACAAATATTATTTACATTCACTCTGAGCCATCTGGGCCCCCAAAAATAACTAATAGCTAGTGCTTGGGCAGGGATCTACTGTTGGGCTATCAGTGAAAGCCAGAGTGAATTGGGTTTAAAGCATGGTCTTTAAGAAAGAAATCTAGCCAGTAAACCCTAAGATGACAGGATAGGTTTCAGTCATCAAAATTTACCTTCCTTTGGACAGAAGACCCTCAGTTAAGGGCATAATATCCATGTGGGGGTAGGAGAGGAGAGAAGAGGGTAAGGGAGAGGGGGAGAGAGAAAAGGAGGGAAGGGGAGAGGAGACGAAAAGCTGAGTCACCACTGGAACTAGTCAGTGGGTCTCCATTGAGGCAGCTCAGATTACTCCCCGGTTGTGGTTTGTCCTTCATTCTTGAAGAGGTTCATGACATCAGGAAGATGAGTGGAAAAGACACTAAGTATGGAAGCAGAAGGTCTAGGTTTGAATCCTAGCTCTGTCCCTCATTAGCAGTGTGATCTTGGCAAGTCACTTGTCATCTCAGGGGAATTCAGTTTCTTTATTTATAAAATGAGGGATTTAACCTAGGTGATCTTTTCAGTCAACAAATAAATATTTATTAAGTGCCTATTCTATGTGAGGTACTGTGCTAAATGCTGGGGACAAAAAAGAAAATATGCAAAAAACAGTCCCTGACCTCAAGGTGCCTACAAACTAAAAGATTTTTAGGTTGCTTTTAGTCTTACATCCTGTGACCCTATTTACTGAGTGCCTGTATATGTTCAGTTCTGTGGCAGACCTATGAAATTCAAAAGAAATACAAAAGGTGGCCCCTACCACACAGAGATTGAAATCTTCTCAGGGAGACAAGAGAACACAGATGAACCAATTAGTGAACCACAGTTATATAAATAGCATCATTTCCCAATACTGACAAGATGCTACCTTGTACTGTACAGACACCTAGACTATGTATGATGGGGTGCTAATTGAACAATGTGTCAATGGGTGTCAAAGGATTAAGACATTGTGAAAATGGGCATTACTGACAAAACATTGCCTCAATGCATTGTTTGGGGTTCTCATTTTAGCTTTTAGTGAATCGGTAGGTTTTGGAAGTGCCCTTGACACATCAGTCAAATGTCATATAAAGTAGTTTAAAATTTTAAAACAAAATTGAAAACTTTTTTAGCATACCTGCAGTGAGATTTAATGGGATTCTATAAAAACTGAACAGGCTTCAGAATTAGCTGAGATATTCAGGAAATGACCTTGGTGTTTTTAATTAAATCCAATATGGAAGAATCAAGTATTTGAAAGTTTTATGTTACAACTCAGAAAGAGTCAAGACCATATATCCATAAGAGGAGATTGAATAGCATCTTTCTCATGTACTACTCCAGGATTGTGAATGTGGGTCCTAGATACAAAGATATTATTTAGGATATTGAATCAAGGACTCACCAAATACTGTCTTAGTGACCTCAGAGTTCCCAAAGAGGCTACAGGTATTACTTCGTGTGAGATTTGTGGTTTGTCTTTTGTTCTCGAAGAAGACTATGACACCGGGAAGATGATGCTATGACTTGCAATTGCAATTGATTTAAGTGAGGGAGAGGTGTGCAAAGTCACTAGCCTCACTTTCTCTTCTGGAGCCATCTGGGTCCAGTGGCCAGATATAGATCAGGACAACTAAAGATGGCCCAGGATGTACTGGGACCCCTTGACCTTTTTAAGCTAAGGTCTTATTTTATGTTTAAACAAAAGAAAAATCTTAGAACTGCCCCTTTATGATTTAGAATTTTGTCACTATTTACCTGAGCCATAAAGGCCCAGATGGCCACTCTACCCATTCTACTTTTGATAAGGGTGACTCATCATTCTTCTCTATCAAATAACTTAGTCTTTCTCTTTTTATGATTACTCAGAAAGTCTTCATGAGGAATGATAAGGCTCAGCTCGCACAGTACTTCTTCATGAAGCCTTCCTGCATTCATAAGATCATAGATCTATAACTCCAAGGGACCTGAGTGGCCATCTGGTCCAATCTCTTCATTTTACATGTAAGAAAATTATAGTGCAGAAAAGTTCATTGACTTACCAGCCAGAGGTGAACTTGCCCTCCTCTGAATTCCCACAATACTTTGTTTAGATTACCTTCATATTACTATCCCCTTGCAGGGGATAGAGTGACATACTTGGAGTCAGGAAGGCCTGAGTTCAAATTAAGATTTTTACACTTAGGGGATGTGTGACCATGGATAAGTCATTTAACTTCTCCAAGCTCTAATTTCCTTACCTGTAAAAAAGGGGTGAATTGGGGGGCGGAGCCAAGATGGCAGAGTGAAAACAGTGACTTGCTTGAGCTCTCCTCCAAACCCCTCCAAATACTCATAAAAAATGTCTCTAAACAAATTCTGAAGCAGCAGAACCCACAAAAAGACAGAGTGAAACAAATTTCCAGCCCAAGACAACCTGGATGATTGATCAGAAAGGTGTATCACGCCGGGCTGGGAGCGCAGCACAGCTCAGTGTGGGCGCGCAGGATGCAGCAAACCTGGAGCAGGCCTCAGAGGACTGAATCTCGGGCAGCTGTGGAGGTCTCCAGACTCCTCAATCCACGAATGCCAAAGACAATTTAGAGGGTCAGTGGGAAAAGTCTGTTTCTGTCGGTGGTCAGAGAGGAAGATGGGGTCTCAGCTCCATTCCACAAGAGCCTGGCCCGGGGGGGAGGCAGCTGCTTCCAGAGCTTCCAGCCCACAGACTGAGGGGGAATCCAGTGGCTGATCAGAGAGGGACTGCAGGGATCTCTTGCTTTGCCCGTGTGTGGATCTGGATCACAGTTCTGGGTGGCAGTGCTGGGTGAGGAGGAGCGCTGGCATGGTAGACCTTGTAGTGGCTGTAGAGAGGAAACCCTCCTCACAGTTATGGGACAGAAAGGAATACTTGTGGTCACAAGCCAGGAAAGGAATAAACACCTCACCCCTTATCATACCAACTCGCAAGAACTGAAAATGTACAGGTCCCTACAAGTATCTCTGAAAACAGCTACACAAACCCCTGAAGTTTGGGACAGCACACTCTCCACATTGGAAGCAGACTCTTACCTTAACAAAGAGTTTAAAACTCAAGTAATTGGCTGGGATCATGAGCAAGCAGCACAAAAAGAGTCAGACTATATTGTCTTACTTTGGTGAAAAAGAAGATCAAAATATACAACCAGAAGAAGACAACAAAATCAAAGCTCCTACATCCAAAGCCTCCAAGAAAAACATGAATCAGTCCCAGGCCTTGGAAGAACTCAAAAGGAATTTTGAGAAGCAAGTAAGGGAAGTAGAGGAAAAACTGGGAAGAGAAATGAGAGTGATGCAAGAAAATCATGAAAAACAAGTCAACAGCTTGCTAAAGGAGAACCAAAAAAATTCTGAAGAAAATAACACCTTAAAAAACAGCCTATCCCAAATGGCAAAAGAGGTCCAAAAAGCCAATGAGGAGAAAAATGACCTAAAAAGAAAAATTGGCCAAATGGAAAAGGAAGTCCAAAAGATTACTGAAGAAAATACTTCCATAAAAATTAGAATAGAGCAATTGGAAGACAGTGACTTCATGAGAAATCAAGACACTGTAAAATAAATCCAAAAGAATGAAAAATTAGAAAATAATGTGAAATATCTCATTGGAAAAACAACTGACCTGGAAAATAGATCCAGGAGAGAGAATTTAAAAATTATTGCACTATCTGAAAGCCAGGATCAAAACAAAAGCCTAGACATCATGTTTCAAGAAATTATCAAGGAAAACTGCCCTGATATTTTAGAACCAGAGGGCAGAATAGAAATTGAAAGAATCCACAGATCTCCTCCTGAAAGAGATCCCCAAAGCAAAACTCCTAGGAATATTGTAGCCAAATTCCAGAGTTCCCAGGTCAAGGAGAAAATATTACAAGCTGCCAGAAAGAAACAATTCAAGTACTGTGGAAACACAATCAGGATAACACAAGATTTAGCAGCTTCTACATTAAAGGACTGCAGGGCATGGAATATAATATCCCTGAGGGCAAAGGAGATAGGATTACAACCAAGAATCACCTACCCAGCAAAACTGAGTATAATCCTTCTGGGGAAAAAATGGTCATTCAGTGAAATAGAGGACTTTCAAGGATTCCTGATGAAAAGACCAGAGCTAAACAGAAAATTCAACTTTCAAATACAGGACTCCAGTGGAACGTGAAGAAGTAAACAGGAAAGAGAAATCATAAGAGACTTATTAAGATTGAACTGTTTACATTCCTGCATGGAAAGATGATATTTGTAACTCATGAGAACTTTGTCAGTATTAGGGTAGGTGAAGGAAAAAAATTGTATGTATGTATATATAGATAGATAGAGTGCACAGGGTGAGTTGAAGATTAAGGGGTCATATCTGGAGAATAAAATTAAGGGATGAGAGAGGATGATACTGGGAGAAGAAAGGGAGAGGTAGAATGGGGTAAATTATCTCACAAAAAAAAACAGAAAAGAAAAGTCTCTCACAGTGGAGGGGAAACAGGGGAAGATGAGAGGGAATGAGGGAATCTTATTCTCATAGGATTTGGCTTAAGGAGAGAATAACATATACATTCAATTGGGTATGGAAATCTGTCTTACCCTACAGGAAAATAGGGGGAGAAGGGGACAAGAGAGCAGGGGGGTGATAGACAGAGGGAAGATTGGGAAAGAGGGTAATCAGAAGCAAATACTTCTGAGGAGGGAAAGGGTATAAAGAAAGAATAGAATAAATGGGAGAGCAGGATAGGATTAAGGGAAATAGAGTTAGTTTTTCACAACATGTCTACTGTGGAAGTGTTTTGCATAACTGCACATGTACAACCTATATTGAGTTGCTTGCCTTTTCAATGAGGGTGGGTGGGGAGGGAGGAAGGGAGAAAATTTGGAACTCAAAGTTTTAAAAACATATGTTTAAAAAAATGTTTTCACATGCAACTGGGAAATAAGAAATACAGGAAATGGGGTACAGAAGTCTATCCTGTTCTATAGGAAAATAGAAGGGGAAGGGGATAAGAGAAGGGAGGGGGGAGAGATAGAAGAGAAGGGAGACCAGGGGAAGGGGTATTCAGAATGCATGCCATCTTGGGGTGGGGGAGGAGTGAGAAATTTGGAACTCAAAAACTTGTGGAAGTGAATATGGAAAACTAAAAAGTAAAAGCAAAGCAAAAAAGAAAAAAATATTAAAAAAAGGGGTGAATTAAACCTGTAGTGCCCACCTTACAGTGTACTTTAAGGCACAGATGAGATAATGTATGCAAAGTGTTTTACAACCATTAAAGTACTATATTAGTGTCACGTACTATGGAGACAGAATGATGTAAATAAAGTATTGGACTTAAAGTCAGGAAGACTTAGATTTAAATTATTCTTGATTAGCCTTTCCCATCCCCAAACCCATGCAAAAAAGGGACAGCTAGGTGGCACAGTACATAGAGCACCAGCCCTGGAGTCAGGAGGACCTGAGTTCAAATCCAGCCTCAGACACTTGACACTTACTAGTTATGCGACCTTGGGCAAGCCACTTAACTCCAATTGCCTTGCCCCTCCCATCCCATGCAAAAAATAAATAAATTAATAACAATTATCCTTGATGTACTTACTAGCCAGATGACTGTGGGCAACTCACTTATCCAACAGCATAATATATCATAAAGTTATTGTCAGGATCAAATAACATAATGTCTTATAAGCATTTTCCAAAATATTTGATGTTATGTAAATGTTTGTTATTGTCACTGTTGTTGTGGTTTTATTCACATGCCTCCTTTCCCCTGAAATTACAGGTCCAGTTGATATGTCTGCCCTATAGAGTTTAAATTTAATTGGGAAAATAGCATTTAAGGAAAAGACCTGATATCACATTGATGCAAGGAACTCCTAGTTAAAGGAACTCCTCCTATCAACACAAGTCAATAATTTCTCTGCAACCTATAATCTTAGAAAGTTGGCTACAAAATGAAGAGGGTCACAGAGTCACACTATGATACGTGCCGCAGGCTGGACTTGAACATTAATTTTTCTGGTAGGATTTCTATCCCTCTGTATCACACTGACTGTCATAGATGGAAAAAAATGAATCTTATTTACAATTTATAGGCACTCAGAGAATGTTTCTGAAATAAATTAATGACTATAAGATATGGTCCCTGCCTTCAAGGAGTTTGAAATTTAGTTAGAGCGACAAAGTCCGAATACATAATTCGTGAAAAGTTAAACAACAACATATCCTAACAAATATCACAGACACTGTACCACTATGACGTAAATTGCCAGTGATCAGTACAGACAATGAGTACTAAGAGTTGAGAGGGAGAGTGGTGATGAAAACTTGGATTTGGACTCGTGGTCAGGATCTATTCTGCATTACCTCTCTTAATGATTATTTAGCTCAACAGCAGCAATGCCAGGGCCATCGTGGGGGCTGAGATATTTCATTTTTTATAAAAAGGAAATGACATCTTTCTTCATAGAATCTACAATCTTAGAGCTATTCATCATCGCTTATGACATATGCTAAACCAACATCTATATTATCACTACAGGAAACTTAATTGATGCAAGAAGTGTCAGAAATGATTCTGGGTGTGATGTCAATTTGTTTGTTGGTTTTTTGTTTGTTTGGGGAAAGGTCTGAGGAAGTATAACCAAACAAAAAAAGAGATATTTCTTTGGAGAAAAATACTTTCACATCGTAATTTGCACTGTTTTCCTCAAGAAATAATCTTCATAATCTTTCCTAGGGAGATTTTGAAAATAAATTTCAGTTAGATGACCAGGCAGCTCTGAGCAAATGATATATATAAAGAATATATACTTCTAATACTGGAAGACAAGAATGCAATTTTAAATTTCCCAAGAGTGTAGACGCCAAGTCTCAGCACATTCCAATCCTCAGGAAACTGGTGAATCTGTAAGGGATTAAATCAGATACTTAGGGTTGTCAAGATTATGTGGTAAGGAGACAGTGGGGAGCAGGACAAGGGAAGGTGCCTGGGCAAAGCGGCAGAGAAATTTCTGTGATTAGAAACTCAGAAACAAAGGGAAGTGAAATTTCAAAGAAACACCAGCTGCAAACCCCCTGATAAGCAATGCAGGCAGTGACAGCATTTGGACTCATTCTTCCATTATCTCTGACGAGATGGACTGGATTGTGAAGAGCCGCTCTGCTTGTTCCCTCCTGCCTCCAACTAGGCCAAATGCAGCCTTCTGTAGAGCCCTGTTGAGTTAACAGAACCAGCATATTTTGTCCAAAAGTTAAAGTAAAAAAAAATACCTCTGCTGGCTGATGTGGCAGGAGTTGCTTTGGGCAGAAATTGTGAATGGGAGGTAAAAACGTGGGTTTTCTCTTGACCAAGCCTATTCATGGGTACGTGGCCCAGACAAAGGTCTTTCATTCTTTATGCCTGCTCTCTGGCTATTGCCGAGTTAAATGTATGAGAAACAAGAGCCAGAGAAAAGGAAAAAGTAGCCAAGTACAGATCTCTGTTCTTACGTGTTCTCAATGGTTCTTTTTCTTTATTTCGTTGTGTTTTTTTTTAAGTAAGAATACCTGATAGTGTAATACTTGATGGTAGGACCTTTAAAAAATTCTGCACTTACGTATCATCATGTGACCAAGGTCACTCTAGGTTTCCTGAGGTTATGTGAGCATGATACACGCTCTAACAGGTTTTGTGAAGCTGAAAAGGTTTCTAGTATAGCTCCAGCAGCAGAATGAATCTGCCATCCAAGGACTGAGCTAGCTAGCTACAAAGAGGCTTATCACCAGTAGGTTGGCTACTACAGTAAATAATGAATTCTTTGCTCATGGATCGAATAAAAACACTTATTATGCTTATCCCTATGTCGCCAATTCTGTTTGCACAATGATAGTAAGAGAGCAGGAGAAAAAAGAAGTAGGAAATACTATGAATCACTCAGTCCTTAAACCACTTATAAACAATTAGCTAATTGTAGTTACTCTAAACATGAGATTTTTGTCTGATGACCACAGAAGCTACATGTATTATTGATAAATGAAATAAGAAGAGAAAAGCAAAGTGCAGCTAAATTGAAAAGTGGGCCACAGATTCTCTCCAGGGAGGAAAAAGTCATGGCACACTTGATTAGGAAGATGAAGAAATATTGATATTCTATGGAGAACCTGTGAAGTAAATACCATTATTATAGCTATTTTAAAGAAATTAAGGAAGGTGAGGTTGAAGAAGGTTAATCATACAATTGATTAAGACATATAATAAGTTATTAATATATTGATAATATATAATAAGTAATCAATACAGCTAGTAATTATTGGCAGCAGGTCTCAAATTCAAATCTTCCTGACTCTAGGCTTTCATTCTATTCATTAGAATGTTTAATTGCCTCATGTAGTAGAAGTTAAATAAGTCCCACATAAAACCCATAGTTTCTACTGAGACATAAATACTTGAGAGTATTCATAAATAAAATGATCAATATCACAATCAGTAAGCAGATGGAACAAATTCAACAATATTTCTATAACACTTCACTTTTATAAACAGTGATAGAGCAAATACTACATTGGTATTTGCCCTCCAACTGGTATATCCCCTCCACTGTGTGATATAAGGAAGCTGAAATAGCATTTAAGGTGGTAAAATTGGGAAGAAGAAATCCATATGGGAAGTATATATGTGAATTTAATCAGCTTTTTCACAAGATATCATAGGGGAATTGTGTTTTGGTTGTGTCTGATGCATTGTGACCCCATTTGGGGATTTCTTGGCAAAGATACTGGAATAGTTTGCCATTTCCTTCTCCACTGTATTTTGCAGATGAGAAAACCGAGGCAACAGTGTTAAGTGACTTGTCCAGAGTCACAAAGCTAGTCAGTATTTGAGGCCATATTGAACTCAGGAAGATGAATATTCCTGACACCAGGCCAGGCACACTATCTACCTTGCCACATAGCTACCCATCTTGGGAAAAGGAAGTTACCAAAAGAACAGAAAAAATTATGGACAATTTTATTATTCAAAGAAAGGTATTTGAACGAACATCTATAACTTCCAAACCATTTGTTTACTTTGTCCTCCTTATGAAGAAGCATCTACTGGAGAAGAATGGTACTGTATTGTCAAATGATTCTCTATATCCAACTACATATTTACACTCATACAGTCGATCAAAAGATATAAAGCCTATAATATTTCACCATATTTAGTCTTTTATAATTTAAAAAAAGGGATTTAGTTTAGTAGGGCAAAATAATTTTCAAGGTCATCCTAAAATAAGGAGCCTTTCATGTATATTTCAAGATTAAATTTAATTAAATAAATATTAATTGAGCACCTACAATGTGCAAGGTAAAGTGCTAGGAGAAGGGAATAAAAAATAAATAAAATAAACTCTGCCCTGAAGGAGCTTATATTTTACTGATGGTATAAAACACAATTAGTCTGTATAAAATAATTCCATGGAGGAGATAATATCAAAAACTGATAGGATGAGAGTAGGCCTAATGAAGGAGATGAGTCTTCTAAAAATATTTAGTCTTTTCTCTTTCCCTAGTTATATAATTTTTAATATTCATTTTTTCAAACTTTGATTTCCCAGTGCTCTCCCTTCTTCCATCCCCACTCTCCCTCATTGAGAAGGCAAGCAATTTGATACAGGTTATACATGTGTACTCATGGAAAACATTTTCATATTAGTCTGTTAAGGAAAACATAAACAAAAAAAAATCTCAAGAAAAATAAAGAAAAAAATACTCTTCAATCTGTATTCAGACACTAACAGATATTTCTCTGGGGATGGATGACATTTTTTAATCCTGAGTCCTTTAGAGTTGTCTTATACCATTGTATTGCTGAGAATAGCTGAGTCATTCATAGCTGGTCATCTTACAATAGATATTGCTGTTAACTTTGTACACAGTATATTTCATTTTGCGTCAGATCATGTAAGTCTTCCCAGTTTTTTTCTGAGAGCACCCTAACCAAAATTACTTATAGCAGAATAGTATTCCATCACATAGCACAATTTGTTCAAACATTTTCCAACTGATGAGCATCCCCTCAATTTCCAATTCTTTGCCACCAGAAAAGAGCTGCTATAAATATTTTTGTACACATAGGTCCTTTTCCATTTTTATTTTTATCTCTTTTGGGATACAGACCTAGTAGTGGTATTGCTGGGTGAAAGGGTATGCATGCTTTTATAGCTATTTTGGCATTGTTATAGATTACTCTCCAGAGTGGTTGAATCAGTTCACAACTCCACCAACAGTGCATTAATGTCTCGTTTTTCCCACATAACCTCGAATATCTGTCATTTTCCTTTTTTGTCCTATTAGTCAATTAGGTTTGAAGTAGTATCTCAGAATTGTTTTAATCTGCATTTCTCCAATCAACAATGAGTTAGAGGGGCAGCTAGGTGGCACAGTGGATAGAGCACCAGCCTCGGATTCAGGAGGACCTGAGTTTAAATCCAGCCTCAGACACATAACACCTACTAGCTGTGTGACCCTGGGCAAATCACTTAACCCCCATTGCCTAGCCAAAAACAAACAAACAAACAAACAAACAAATAACAATGAGTTAGAATATTTTATAATATGGCTATAAATAGCTTTGATTATTTCACCTGAAAACTTCAAATCTTTTGATCATTTATCAATTGGGGAACTGCTCTTGCTTTTATAAATTTGGCCCCAGTTCTCTATATGTTTGAGAAATAAGGCCTTTATGAGAGACATTTGCTTCAATTTTTTTTCACAGTTACAACTTCAAACTGTATTTCCTTCCATCCTATTTTCCCACCTCCATTTATTCTATTCTCTCTCTCCTTTCACTCTGTCCTTCCTCAAAAGTGTTGTTCTGACTATCCCCTCCCCCAATGTGCCCTTCCTTCTATCACCTTTCTCTTTCTGTGATCCTCTTCCATTCTTTCTTGTAGAGTAAGATATATTTATATATTCACTTGAACATGTATATTATTCCCTCTTTGAGCCAATTTTTTTTAGGCAGTTGGGGTTAAGTGACTTGCCCAGGGTCACACAGCTAGTAAATGTCAAGTGTTTGGTCTTAGGCCAGATTTGAACTCAGGTTCTCCTGACTTCAGGGCTGGTGCTCTACCCACTGCATCACCTAGCTAGGCCTCTTTGAAACAATTCTGATGAGAGTAAAGTTCACTCCCTCCCCCTCACCTACTGCCTTTTCCCCATGCATTGTAAAAGCTTTTTTTCCTCTTTTTCTGTGAGATAATTTACCCCATTCTACCTCTCCCTCTCCCTTTCTCCCAGTACATGCCTCTCTCCCACTCCTTAATTTTATTTTTTAGACATCATACCTACGTATTCAGCTCACACCTGTGCCCTCTGTCTATATATACTCCTTCTAACTGTTCTAATAATGAGAAAGTTCTTATGAGTTACAAGTATCATCTTCCCACATAGTTTAACCTTAAGTCCTTTATGATTTCCCTTTCCTCTTTACCTTTTTATGCTTCTCTTGAATCTTATATTTGAAAGTCAAATTTTCTATTCAGTTCTTGTCATTTCATCAAGAATGCTTGAAAGTCCTTTATTTTATTGAATATCCATTCCCATCCTGCCCCTCATGGATTATACTCAATTTTGCCCTGAGTAGGTAATTCTTGGTTATAATCCTAGATCCTTTGCCCTCTGGAATATCATATCCCAAGCTCTCAGAACCTTTAATATAAAAGCTGCTAAATCTTGTGTTAAGCTGACTGTGACTCCATGACACTTGAATTGTTTCTTTCTGGTTGCTTTAAATATTTCCTCCTTGATCTGGGAGCTCAGGAATTTGGCTGTAATATTCTGGGAAGTTTTCATTTTGGGTTCTCTTTCAGGAAGTGATCAGCAGATTCTTTCAATTCCTATTTTACCCTCTAATTCTAGAATATTGGGGCAGGTTTCCTTGATAATTTCTTGAAAGATGATATCTAGGCTTTTTTTTCCCTCATGGCTTTCAGGTAAAATTATTTCTCCTAAAGCTATTTTCCAGGTCAGTTTTTTTTTTCCAATAAGATATTTCACATTGTTTTCTATTTTTTTTATTTCTTTATTTTTGCTTTATTATGTCTTGATTTGTCATAAAGTCATTAGCTTCTATTTGCTCAATTCTAATTTTTAAGGAATTATTCTCTTTGGTGAGTCTTTGCACCTCCTTTTTCATTTGGCCAATTCTACTTTTTAAGGAGTTTTCTTTTTTTCTTCAGTGAATTTTTGTGCCCCTTGTTACATTTGGCCAGTTCTGCTTTTTAGGACATTTTTCTCTTCATTGGCTTTTTGTATCTCTTTTACCATTTGGCCTAGTCTGTTTTTTAAGGTATTATTTTCTTCAGTATTTTTTGTGACTCCATTACCAAGCTATTGTGTAGAGGGCCGGCTTTGGGGAGTTGGAGGGCTTAGGTCAGCCCTGGTCTTACCTGTAAATCGTACTAAGCCTGACAGCTGTGAAACTCAGGATGTCGGCTCACCACCCCCCTGTTCGGTCTCTTGAGAACAGGATGCAGGAAGGGAGGAAACGGATGGGGTACAGGACAGGATGCAGGAAAGAATGTAACAGACAAGGTACAAGGAAGTAAGGAAATCATTTAATTAGATTTGTACTTTTCATGAATAATAATGTTACTATTGCTTGATCCAGTACTATATAAGCCTGAGCCCTCAGATCAATAAACAGAGTTTGTTCTTCACTGCTCTCACCTGGCCCATGATTCTTTCTCTCTTCACACTCTGCCGGCATCAGACTACAGCCGGGGATGCAGGCGCTCCCAGCACTATTGACTCATTTTTTTCACTATTTATTGCATCACTCTTATTTCTCTTCCAAGTTTTTCTTCTACCACTCTTACTTCATTTTCAAAATTCTTTTTGAGCTCTTCCATGGCCTGAAACCAATTCATATTTTTCTTGGAGGCTTTGGGTGTAGAAACTTTGATTTTGTTATCTTCTACTGAGTGTGTGTTTTGATCTTTCTTGTCACCATAATAACTTTCTTTGGTCAGAAATCTTTTCCGTTATTTCCTCATTTTCTCAGCCTATTTCTTGCTTTTAACTATTTGTTAAAGTGGTGCTCTACTTCCAGGATGGAGGGTTCAGTGTCCCTAGCTTCAGGGGTTTTGTGTAGTTGTTTTAAGAGATACATCTAGGGACCTGTAAGTTTTCAGTTCTTCTGAAGTAGTATGATCTAAGGAGAGATGTTTACTATTCTTCTGGCCTGTACTCTGATCTGTGAGTGACTACAAGCACTCTTCTCTGCCCTGGAACTATGAAGAGAGTCCCCACTTCCATGTATCCACATGCTGTGGTGTCCTAGTGCTTCTCCTTGTCCTGGGACTGCCATCCAGGACTGTGACCTGGATCCAAGTATGGGCAAAGCCACTGAGAGTCCTGCCTCAGTGCTAGCAAAGAGCTCCCTGTAATCTCCTTGTACCCAGTTTTTCAACCTCCCTACCAACTATGGGCTGCTGGCTCTTCTAATTAAGTCACTCTCAAGGCCTGCTCCTGGTTTGCTGAGGCCGAGGCTGTGCCTGGCATAGCTTGTGCTGGACTGTGCTCCACTCTAACCCATGTGTGACAGACCATTCCTGCTATCTTCTAAGCTGTCTTTGGCTGGGACATCATTTCACCCCATCCTTTTGTAGGTTCTGCTGCTCAATTAATTGTTTTATGGCATTATTTAAGTATTTGAAGGGACTTTGGGGAGAGATCTGGCATGTCATTGCCTTTTTCCAGCCATTTTGTCTCCACCCAAAGGAGATGATTTTTGAACTGTACTTTGAAGAATGCTAAGAATTCTACAAGGAAAGGTGGAGGCAGGATAGCATTCCAGACATGGGAGAACATCTGTGCCTTTCTGGAAGTGTAATGTCTAGGAAACAACTAAGAGACCAATAGAATTAAAGCAGAGTTTAACTAGAATAGTAAATGAATGAAAGAGAGTAATATAAAAGACTGCAAAAGTAGGTAGGGGACACATTTTGGAGAGTTTTAAATGTAAGGCTAAAGATTCCCTATTTTATCCTGAGTAGGGGAAGTGCATGATTATATCTGTGTTTAGAAATATCAATATGGCAACTATTTGAAGAATAGACACACAGTTCCTTGATAAATGGACCTCAGGAATATCCCTATTCACTGACCCTCTGATTACTAACATCCAGAAAAACCATATCAGAGAAAAAAATTGCTGCTATTATAGAAAATGTCCTCCTCTAAGTCCAAATGGAAGAAAAAAAAATCTCTTATAGATGACGAATCCTAATGGTGTTATAATATACTGATTGTTTCAATCCCCAGGTCATCATAGGGCCTCTTTAATGAGATCATGATTATTCAAAAAAGATTGTCCTGACCCATAGTCCAAACCATGACATGCTATGGATGGAAATTCAATTGATTCAGTATACATAATTGGGATTAGAGTTACATATGGATTTTAGTTTGACACAACCTAAATAGGCACTTAAGAAAATATTGGGATGGATTTCATTTTATAAATTATGCACTAATTTTCAATGATTCCAAGCTGTTCCT
This sequence comes from Phascolarctos cinereus, assembly GCF_003287225.1. NCBI lineage: Eukaryota > Metazoa > Chordata > Mammalia > Diprotodontia > Phascolarctidae > Phascolarctos > Phascolarctos cinereus. The sequence continues at coordinate 245,464,528 of NW_027555625.1, forward strand.
TAGTTCAAATACACATATTTTTTAAAATGTTCTCACAATGATGTTATAAGCTTATAAATCTTGGGACAATGGAATCTTAATTTTGTGAGTTACCCAAAGATTGAATGTTATGGATGATCCAAAAGCCATAGAAGGGATACTTTGGGTTCAAGTGACCTATTTCCAAAAATGATGTACCTATAAGAAGTGGCATAAGAGATATCATTGAGAAAATGTATAATTAGAAAAGGACCTGGTTCAGTAATTTGGTACAGGGAAAGGATAACAGATAGCCCAATTACCTCATTGCCATCAAGAAAATATGAAAGACCTAGAAAAAGTCTTCTGGGATTTCTAGTGGATGCTCTGTTCATCTATGAAGTGAAGAGTAGGACAGATAAGCTCTAATGTTCTTTCCTCCTCTAAATCTGTGATTTTGTCATTTTTTCTGTCCAATGAATGATTCTGTAGATGTTTGGCTTAGTGATAGCAGCACAGTACTGCATTCTGTATTCACTCTTGCAGCTCTTTTCTCAGATCATAGGTCTCATCTTACTACACACACACACACACACACACACACACACACACGTATATTTGATCATGTTTTTATTCCAAATTTAAGAAACAAAAAATAATAAAATAAGCATTTTCACATATAAAGTAAAACAGAGAAAAATAATTGTGTGTAAAATTGTGAGTCTCACTTAAAACTTGATGCTCCTTTTCAGTAAACATAATAGCTTTATCACATAACTTTCAAACACATCCTATTTTTCTGTGTTTCCTGCTGGCTTTCCTTCTCTCTTCTTTTTTTTGCTTCAAAATTATGAAGTATGGTTTTATTCTTTTTTTTAAAATTCATTAATTTATTTACTTTTAATTTTCAACATTTACTTCTACAAGATTTTGAGTTCCAAATTTTCTCCCCATCTTGTCCCCCCCCACCCCAAGACAACCTGCATTCTGAATACCCTTTCCCCTAATCTGCCCTCCCTTCTATCTCCTCCCCTTTCTCTTGTCCCCTACCTCTTCTGTTTTCCTGTAGGACAGGATAGATTTCTATACCCCATTACCTGTATATCCTATTTCCCAATGGGAAAACAATTTTTTCACATTTGTTTTTAAAACTTTGGGTTTCAAATTGTCTCCCTTCCTCCCTCCCCACCCACTCTAATTGAGAAGACAAGAAACTTGATACAGGTTATACTTGTATAGCTATGCAATATACTTCCATAATAGTCCTGCTGTGGAAAACTAACAATATTACCCTTCATCCTATTCTGCCCCCCTCCACCCCCGTTTATTCTATTCTCTCTTTTGACTTCCTCAGAAGTTTTTGCTTCTGATTAACCCCTCCTCCAATCTGCCCTCCCCTCTATCACCCCCCTGGCTCTCTTATCCCCTTTTCCCTATTTTCCTATAGGTTAAGATAGCTTTCCATACCTGATTGAGTGTGTATGTTATTCCCTCCTTAAGCCAAATCCAATGAGAATAAGATTCGCTCATTCCCTCTTACCTTCCCCCACTTCCCCTCCATTGTAAAAGCCTTTTATTATCTGTTTTAGGTGAGATAATTTACCCCATTCTATCTCTCCCTTTCTCCTTCTCCCAGTATAATCCTCTCTCACCCCTTAATTTTTTTCTTCAGATTTCACCCACTCATCTTGAACTCACTCTGTGCCTTCTATCTATCTATCTATACATGCACATAATTTTTCCCTTCCACTACCCTAACACTGACAAAGTATCATGAGTTATAAATATCATCTTTCCATGTAGGAATGTAAACAGTTCAACCTTAATACATCCCTTACGATTTCTCTTTCCTGTTTACCTCTTCATGCTTCTCTTGAGTCTTGTATTTGAAAGTCAAATTTTCTATTCAGCTCTGGTCTTTTCATCAAGAAAGCTTGAAAGTCCTCCGTTTCACTGACTGTCCATTTTTTTCCCCTGAAGAACTATACTCAGCTTTGGTGGGTAGGTGATTCTCGGTTTTAATCCTATCTCCTTTGTCTTCTGGAATATCATATTCCAAGCCCTCTGGTCCCTTAATGAAGAAGCTGCTAAATCCTACGTTCTCCTTGTTGTGTTTCCACAATACTTGAACTGTTTCTTTCTGGCTTCTTGCAATATTTTCTCCTTGGCCTGGGAACTCTGGAATTTGGCTATGATATTCCTAGAAGTTTTCCTTTGGGGATCTTTTTCAGGAGGTGATCAGTGGATTCTTTCAATTTCTATTTTACCCTCCAGTTCTGGAATATCAGGGCAGTTTTCCTTGATAATTTCTTGAAAGATGATGTCTAGGTTCTTTTTTTTTTTTGATCATGGCTTTCAGATAGTCCAATAATGTTTAAATTATCTCTCCTGGGTCTATTTTCCAGGTCAGTTGTTTTTCCAAGGAGATATTTCAGATTGTCTTCTATTTTTTTCATTCTTTTGGTTTTGCTTTACAATGTCTAACTTCCAATTGTTCCATTCTAATTAGTGTGTGTGTGTGTGTATGTGTGTGTGTGTGTGTGTGTGTGTGTGTGTGTGTGTGGCAATTGGGGTTAAGTGACTTGCCCAGAGTCATATAGCTGGGAAGTATTATGTGTCTGAGGCCGAATTTGCACTCAGGTCCTCCTGACTCCAGGGCTGGTGCTCTATACACTGCACCACCTAACTTCCCCTCCATCCTTATTTTTAAGGAAGTATTTTCTTCAGTGACATTTTGGACTTCTTTTTCCATTTGGAAAATTCTGCTTTGTAAGGCATTCTTCTCCTCATTGGCTTTTTAGACCTCTTTTGCCATTTGGTCTAGTCTATTTCAAGGTGTTATTTTCTTCAGTATTTTTTGGGTCTCCTTTAGCAAGCCGGGCCCCATTCTCCTCTACCCCAAGTCCCTGGGAAGAATGGAGTCGAACATAAAATGGTGACTACAAACCAAAGGTGACTACTCCTATCAAGTTTACTTCTTATAGTATAGATGTTTAAGATAATCCCTTACTTGAACAACATAATTTCTCATTTTCCATGTCTATCCAATGCTGAACTTGTCAAGCAAGTCTCTCCTCAGGGCAATATTTTAATGAGCCTGGATGCCATGTCTCCCATCAGACTTTGCTGTTGAATCTATTTACTCTAAGATGATCAAAGATAGAGGGAAAAGGTCTCACATATACCTAAATTTTGGTAGCACTACTCTTTTTTTAAGTTGAAAGAACTAGAAATAATGTGGATATCCACCAGAAAATGACTGAGTAAATTGGGATATACAAATGTAATATAATATTATTGCATCACAAGAAACAAGAAACAAGGCATTCAGGAAAATTAAGAAGGCTTGTATTATTTGAAGAATAAAGAGAAAATATGTACAATGAGTCAGTCTGTCAATTAATAACAATAATTAAGTACTTATTATGTGATAGGCACTTGCTAAGTACTAGAGATTCAAAGAAAGATAAAATATAGCCCTTGCTCTCAAGGAGCTCATAGTTTAATAGAGGGGATAACATATAAGCAACTATGTACAATCAAACTATATGTAGAATAAATTTGAAATAATCAACAGAGGGAAGGGACTACAATTAAGAAAAAGGCTCCTTATAGAATATTGGATTTAAACTGAGATTTGAAAGAAGCCAGACAGCAAAGTTGAAGGGAGACAGTTTTCTAGGCATGGGAGATAGCCAGTGAAAATGTCCAGAGTAATAAGATAGGGTTTTATGTGACGAATAGCAAAGAGATTAGTGTTATTGGATCATAGAATACTTGGTAGGGAGAGGGTGTGGGTTAGATAAAAATAAGAAGATTAGAAAGGTAAGATTGTCAGGTCCTGAAGGGTTTCAAATCACAGGGGATTATATATTTGAACCTAGAGACAATAGGCACCAACGGAGTTTATTGAGTAGAGAAGTGACATAGTCAGACCTGAGGTTTAGAAAGATCATTTTGAGAACTTAGATAGACTAGACAGAAAGAAGCTTATTGCAAAGTGACCAACCAGTAGGCTATCATTACAATGGTCCAGGCATGAAGTGATGAAGGCCTTCACCAAGGTGAAAGCAGTTTCACAGGGGAAAAGGGAGCATACGTGAAAGAAGTTGTGAATGTAACTTGTAAGTAATAGGTATTGGCAACAGATTGAATATGGGAGGTGAGTGAGAATTAGGAGTTGAGGGTAGTACCTAGGTTATAAGCTTAGATGACTGGGAGGATGGTGATACCCTCAGTGTCAGCAGTCTTGAAAAGACAAGGGTTTGGGAGGGTGGTAAAGAATCAATTCAGTTTTGAACATTGAGTTTATGATGTTTACAAGATGTACAGTTTGGAATGTCCAATAAGCAATTAGAGGTACAAGACTAGAGATCAGGAGAAAGAGGTTAGGGCTAGATAGGCAAAATTGAGAATCATAAGCATAGAGATGATAATTGAATCTATAGGAGCTAATGAGATCACCAAGTGAAAAAGTATGGAGGGAAAAGAGGTACTATGGTTATAACCTATGGTTGGTGGCATGGCCTAAAGAAAGATTTCATTGAATGATAAGATTAGAATCCATCTATAAAGAGATAAGCAGAGTGAGAGGAAACAAAGTCGATGCACCCATTGTAAACAACCTTCTTGGGCAGCTAGGTGGTGCAGTGGATAGAACACCAGCCCTGAAATTAGGGGGACCTGACTTCAAATCTGGCCTCAGACCAAACACTTGACACTTATTAGCTGTGTAACCCTGGGCAAGTCACTCAACCCCATTGCCTAGCAAAGACAAAAACAAACAAACAAACAAACAAAAACCTTCTCCAGAGGTTTAGCCACAAAAGGAGGAGAGGTAGAGATAATAGTTAGCAGGAATGAATGGATCAAGTGAGGATGGGGGGAGAGATGAGCATGTTTTTAGGGAGTAAAGAAGGAGCCAGTGGACAGAGACAGACTGAAGGAAAAACAAATAAGAATGAAAGAGCTGGGGCGGGAGGGGGGCAGGGAAATTTAGTAGTGAAAGCAGATGAAATAGGATCACTCGTGCAGGTGGAGACATCAGACTTGGTAAGGAAAATAGCCTCTTCATTATGTGAGACAGGATTAAAGGTGGGAATGATGGAAGAAGACATTCAGGTAATGTGAGATGAGAAAAGAGCAGAATAATGTAAAGGAAAGACACTAAGACATTAAAATGTAGATCAATGTAATGAACGTACTTAATTCCATAGGGCTAATTATTTACAATATGTGTGTGTGTGTGTGTGTGTGTGTGCGCACACACATGTGTACAACTCTTATATAACAAATTAATATAAATATATGATACCAAGATCTTTTCCCAAATGGACAAATGGACAGCTCTATAAATAAACAATTCTCAAATAATTGCAAATTATTAACAACTATATAAAAGAGTGCTTCAAATCACCAATCATAAGAAATACATAGATCAAAACGAATCTCAGCTCCTTTGGGGGTTTTTTTTAACTGATTCCCAGCAAATTCACAAATATGACAAAAGATGGAAATAGTCAATGCTGGAATGGGATATGAAGGGCTGTGGGAAAACAAGCATACTAGTACACTGTTGGTGGACTGGTAAATTTGTCCAACCATTCTTGATAGAAATTTTCAATTATATTTTAAAACTAACTAAAATCTCCATATTTTCTCACCCAGAGATCTACCTTCTAGGTATATCCCTAAGGAAAGTCAAAGACAGAAAGAAAGATTTTATATGAACTAATATATTCTTACAAATATAAAGTAGATGTACATTGATTAAATAAATTTAATGTTACTTGAATATGAATTACCTGAATACTGTGCTATAAAAAAATAACATGAAAAATTCAGAAAAGTATAGGAAGTTTTGTGAACTGATAGAAAGCGAAGTAATCGAAACCAAGAAAACAATGTATGAAATAGCTATAATAATATAAATTAAAAATGAAACTTTGTGCAACTATAATGACCAACTTATCACAGAAAAAGAATTGAGAAAAAATATCTCCTTTTTTCTTTGGGGACTATGAGTGTGGCTTATCATATATATTGTCATACATAATTTTGATTGATTTTGCTGAACTGTTTTTCTTCTTTTAAAAAAAAAGCTTTGTTGCAAGGGAAGACTCTCTGAGTAGGAGATGAGGAAGGTGTAGATTCAGAAATTAATGTGATCTAAAACAAAAGGCATTAATGCAAAGAAAAGAATGTATCCCATCTCTTGATAGATAAGTGGTGAATTATGGGGCAACATGGTGTGATTTTGTTTTGATAAACTATATATCTTTGTTACAAGGAAGGGAATCTCTGGTGGGGGGACAAGAAAGGTAATAGAAAGATAATAGAGATAAGAAAAATTAAAAACACATCACTACTTTTTTTTCTTTAAAGATCTAGCTTCACCTATGCACAGCAATTAAGCATTCTGGGACCATAGATGGCTTATTAACATTGAAAAACGCAGATGATTGACCAATGAAGTATGTATTTGGAGTAAAGTATGACTCTTTAACTTTGTCAATTCCAGGGCTTAATGACCAACATCAGGTTTGGGTTTCTAGAATGATAAGGACATTCTGACAACTATTGATCAACTCTGCTGTTCACAGACATTTAGAGATGAATTTTCTCTCATCCTCTTTGTGGTACATATTGAGGAGGTGTCAGAAGCTTCAACATTAAACCTCAGGCTATTGATAAGCCGGTCCAATGAGAAAGACTATGAAATGATTGATCAATGCATATTAACTAAGGTTATTAAAAAAGGGAAATCTAATATTTTCTTTTCCTCCTGGAACTCAATTTAGCAGTCTATTTTTTCTCCCAAGTGTTTCCTCATCATCTCCTTGTGGTATTTTTTTTCTCAATTAATTACAGTCAATTAGATGATGAGCACACCATCTCTCATGAGGTATCTATCTGGAAAGGAATCTACTTAGAGAAAGTGTTCAATGCAAAATAACAGGAACATTTGATCTCAGAAGATTGTTTTCCATGGCAAAGGTCTCAGTGCACCCCAAAGAACCACAAGAGACTTTATATCAAAATTAAAATCATTGCAAGTATAAGACTACTGCCATTTTGCTTCTACATCCATCAAGTTACTAAACATTGATTTCTTTCTGTCTTTCAGACAAAGGCCTTGGTGAGGGACAGGGGGCAGAGAAGAAAAAGGGAGGGATAGGGAGAGAGAAGGTTGGACTCACTTGTTTTATCTTTAACCATAAAGGCTGGGTTATTATCCATCTTTGTTTCAGAATCTTTGCACAGCCTAGACAATAAAAGACAGTCAACTCTCAATGCTAATTCAGGGGAACAGAGGCTTGGATAATTCAAAATAGCAGATAATCCAAAAAGCATTTAATTTCTTTGGAGTTTTTTTTTTTTAAATATAGTTGTGTACAGTGCTCTGGAAAGTCACTCACAATTTCAATTGACATACACTAGGTAGTTTTCCCATTCTAATTCCTACTAGAGTCTTCTTTCCTCCCCACTCTTGGCAGCCCTCTCCCACGTACAATGCAGCAGAGTTGCCCTCTTCAAACCCTCCTTGAATAGGGAAGGCCTTAGATTAAAGTTAAATGCTTGGTTTTAAAGCATACCCCTTGTGGGTATATGTGAAAATGCAAGCAAAGAGCAACTGACCTCAATCAAGTATATGCATAGAGTGGGTTTTAAGTATCAATAGAAAAATTCCTGACTCAGATGATTAAGGATAATATTCCAAGTGTTTCTAATAAAGTTCAGTGAAAGTGTTGACTTTAAGAAGTACCTCAGACAAAGATGCATGACTGTAAGGGGTGTCAAGACAATTTTTATCCTACCTCCTCCTGGGAACTTCCACCGTCCCTGTGCCTTCCATTACCAGGAAAGAGATTGGTGCAGGTTGATCCTTGAGGGTTCAACTCTTCCTCTCCTAAGTACTGGGGAGAGGTACAGGGTGGATCTCAGATGAAAGATGACCAGTCATTTCATCTTTCATCCAAAACAGTGGGTATAGGAGATGGAGCAAGTGTAAATGCCTCTTTCCAGAGAATCCAGTCCCCACACCCTGCTTTTAATTGTTCTATGTTGGCTGCCCTGTTGTATTTGCTGCCCTCTCTGGGATTGGTGGTGTCACATCTGATTTTTTTTTTACCCTGTACTTGACTGTATCTCTTTCCTTACTGAATCCTCTGTTTCTTTTTTGAAGGCCTAGTTTAAAGGTCAGGTCAAGTGTGTGCACTTCAACAACAATTTGGTATCAATTTATGGATACTTATTGTTGTTACAATTAGCTATTAATTTCATCGTCAATGCCAGAACACAGAGCCACAAGTACTCAGGGCTTTCAAATTTTATCAATAAGTTCAACTAGTGCAGAGGATTTTACACTTTATTTAGGATAGGTTAGAGGGGAAAGGGGCTTACTTAATTTCTTTAGGGGCTTATTTGAGAGAAGGCAAGGAAAGAACAGGGACTTCAAATCAAATTATGTATGCTCAAATCCTGTCTCTAACATTTCACTTAAGCAAAGCACTACCTCTCTCTTGGACTCAGTTTCTTCATCTGTAAAGTATCAGCTGATCTCTAAGGTACCTTGCAGTTCTGATATTGATTGTAATTACAAAAAAATTACACAAAAGAGAATCACATTTGTAAAGGAAAAATTTCATTAGGCTCTGTACATGGCAACGTTGGCAAGTATTCTCCATCACTACAGAGTGGAGAGGAGCCCACAGTGTGCTAGAAATTAGGAATAAACCAAAAAGAGATGAAAAGAGAAATCCCTGAAATAACAGTCACGATGGACAAATCAGGAATATATGATCTGAGTTCTGGTATTGCAAGCCGAGGGGGATCTATTCCAATTAGGGTCAGAAGATCAAAAGATTCTACTAATGATGATTTGTTTCACTAAGGGAATCAACCTGAAGCATTATCATTTTCTACTAGCCATTCCTTTCCCTCCACCACCCCAGGCAATGCAACTGTGGGCTCCAGCCCTGTAATAGAATAGATTATAGAGTCTGGGCATCAGAAAGGACCTCTAAAGTAATTTCAAACAGCTCTTTGCTTTAAAGATGAGGAAACTGAGGCCCAGCAATGTGAAGTATAAGCTTAAAGAACTAGTTTACACAAAAACTTGTTTATAAAACTAGTTAAGTGACTGAGGTGAGGGTAGGAGGAAAGGTGGTAAGAAAAGGGGAGAAACCTGAAATGTTCTTTCCTGTGTTGTCTCTAGACAACCATGCATTCTTAAACATCTTCTTGGGTATCATCTTGGGTTTAACTAATCATGAGCCTCCATGATTAGAAAAAAGAGACTCAGACAGGAGCCAAACCTCCCGAGTCCGGTGGAGAAGAATTTGCAAGTGGGGTTTTTAATTTCTTATTGGGAACCAAGACTTTGAATAGATATTTGGAATGCAAGGAAACTTTTGAATTTGGATATGGGGGAAACAATTTGCAATATGGAATGTAATATTAGTGTCCCATGGAATTTTTATGTAGTTTAAAAGTTTGCAAAGTACATAATGAAACATCACTATGTGCATTAAATCAAAAACTCATTTTTTTCACATTTCGAACTTTATTTTGATGAGCTTGCATCATTTTGAAATCATAGACTTATACATAGTGCAGCCCATTTTTAAAACCTAAATCTATACTTTGGGTCACATTTGCACAAAACTGTCACCTGACATGTAGGACAGAAAACAATGTACCGTATGTACCTTCTTTGCTGCATCCTTTAAAAATGTCGGAATTCTACTCATTTGTTTCCTGTACTACAAAGAGCTAATATTTCATTACTTTAGAACTTTCATCCTGGAATTAGCTATAATGTGATTTAATTTTGTTTATGTGTAAGAGCTAATCTGCTTTCTCCTTGTAATAAAATAATTAAAATATTTTTGCTCTCCCAGCTGTATTTTGTTGAGTGTAATCCTTTTATTAAAAGTAATTTAATATTTTTCTGCTTTGTTATCTGCTACATTTCAACTTTCCTCTTTCTTCTGCTCTCTTTTTCTCTTGTCATGTTTCTCATTTAAACATCCCCACCCCTTTCTTCTTTTGTTTTTAAAGCCTCTTTTTCTACAACAACTAGAGAGGAAAATGCAAAACCATTCTTTTTACAAAAAGGAATTTATAACAACACATATTTTTGGATAGCATGTTATTTCTTCCCTTGTATTTTAATTATTTTCACTGTTTCTGAACAAAGTCTTTTGTTTCTTAAGGGTTGGTATGGTCCTGATGCTTATTCTTTACTTGAAATGATAATCCTCTGATAGCATAATCATCACCATGGCAACCAGCAGCAATGTCACAAATGGGATTATGACTTCAAGGGCCCAGTTTTGTATCTCTAACCCATTACTTAAGCAACAGGAAACTCTGTTGACTTCACTTCGAATTATTGGGTAGAAGAGGCACATAAGAGTTACATGATTGGTCTTCAGGAGTTGAACAAGTAGTAGGAAAAGATAAATGTGAAATTGGAATATTTCTTTTCCTTCAAATGCCATGAATATTTCAAAAAGGGCAAGAAGGAGATGCAGAAATCAACCATTTCATTTTTTTTCTCCACAAGATAGGAATGTTGTTCAGCATAGGGTTATGGTTATATCCTCCTAGGATATCCATTAGGCCGTTCAGGAGACATTGGCTGCCTCAGGCTAAGGACATCCTGAAGCCATCTATCAGTACAAAGAGTCATAGAGTATAAGACAATGTGCATAGGGCAATTCTGGTGCAATGTAATAGAGCTCAGAATCATATAATGTCAGAGTTGGAAGGAACTTTCAAGGCTTAACTTAACTCTGTATCTGGACACAGGCAGTGCTTGGGGGATTGTAAGAATCCACTCTACAACAAATATACCTGATGGGACTGGTCAGCTAGCCTTTCCACTACACTTTTGAACTACTCACATTGTGAGGCAGTTTTTCCTTACATCAAGCCTAAATTTAGCTCTATGTACCTTCTATCCACTGGTCCTTACTCTGCTCTTTAGAGACAAATATATTACATAATGGTTTAATAAAGTACAAAAAAAATGTGAGAGAGATAATTAGGGAATGGAGAGCATAGTGTGAAGTGTGCAATACAGATACAGGGGTTAAGAGAAGGGAGAGTTTCAATGTGGGTCAGCATTGTTAGGAGGAAAAGGAAAGCCCCATTACCGTAGCAGGGCTGATCTGTGAGAGACAGATCTGAGAAAGTAGAAGCTAGGTGGCATAGTGGGTAGAGTACCAGGTCTGGAATCCAGAAGACTCATCTTCCTGAGTTCCAATCTAGCTTCAGATATTTACTAAGTGTGACTCTAGGCAAGTCACTTAATCCTGTTTTCCTCAGTTTATTCATCTATAAAATCATCTGGAGAAGTAAACGACAAAGCACTCCAGTATCTTTGCCAAGAAAACCTCAGACAGGATTGCAAAAGAATTAAACACAATTGAATAACAACAATATCTGTGAAAGAGCAGTCAGCAGCAGTAGGGAGCAGGGAGGTTGGAGAAATGGCAGTATTATGAATAAGACAAGAGGGAGGGGAAAGAGTTCTTTTAATTTCAGTAATTGAAAGAAAAAGCAAACTACATTTGATAGTTAAAAATGTGTATTTTTTCTCTTACATCTCTTACTACACATTTTTCAAAGGACACTCTGTGTTCTTTAGCTCTATTATTCATGCTCTCTGTAACTTTTTAGGACTGTGAGTTTTACATAATAACTAAGTGCTCTTTTTAGATCTGCTTTTACTCTCTCCATTTCTGACCTGGGTGATTCACCTCTCTTTTAGAAGCCTAATATTCACCTCTTTGGGGGCTCATCAGATTTATACCAGACTTAGTGTGGACATCCCCATTAGCTTAAGCCTTATTATATCTCAGAACTCCCAAGCCCAAGCAGTCCACTAGCCTCAGTTTCCCCTAATGGCAGGAATTACAGCTGTATTCCATCTCACCCTTCAGCAAAACTAATTTTATGGAGCTATTTTTTAAAATTTTCTCCCCAAAACACACTCATGAAAGACATTTACCTACACAAAGAGACATCTCCGAATACCAACATTCCATTATTTGTATGCTTTCTGTTTAGAAAATGGCAAGAGAATATACACATTTGGCTTATACAATTTGAAAGGTGCTATGAAAACCTTGCTTTATACCTTTATTTTCAAAGCAATTCCTGTTTTTTTTTATAATTGCAACCTACAATATTTTGAATAGCTTTTTCTCCCCATATTTTGCCAAATGCTAAGTAAAGGAATGAAGTTTTTAATAGGCTGTTATCTTCTTTTCTGAGCTCCACTTTAAAACCATGTTAACCACAGAGTCTTCTATAGATAATTATCATCTATTGACATTTTTCTCACTTAACTGCCAGTAGTTGGGTCCCCTTACCTTGAGGATTAACAATGTTTCAGACCTGGACAGGAGAAGATGACAAATGACATGATCTGAATATGTTATATTTCCCAGCACAGCCTTTCCTCCTGTTGTTGTCACCAGAATGTTCAGAATACTTGGCTTCCAATCTCCCTCTCACATCATAAATAGACCATTCAGCTTCCCATCCATTTGAATACCAACAACCTCATTTTGACAGTCAAAGAGCTTGACAAGCTATAAGCCCTTTCCCTGAATTGTTAGCATGTCAGGTCGCTTCTCCTAAAAATGCCATATGTACCAACAGCAGCTTTAATGTCTAAAAATAGACATCTGGGAGAGGAGTTCAAAGTTGCTGCTGAAAGTTGGTTTTTTTATCGTCCTGGCTTATGTATCCATTACAATGGATATTGTGTTCACTTGAAATGACAAAGCACCAGTTTTTGCTCAAATCAAAGAACACTGGTCAATGTTATAGTATCTACTGCTATTGGGAAGTGCCTATCCCTGGACTGTGAGTTCACAAGTTCAGAGTTGTAAGGCACCTCTGAGGTCATCTAATCCAACTACCCCATTTTTTAAGCAATTGGGGTTAAGTGACTTGCCCAGGGTCACACAGTTAGTAAGTGAAAAGTGTTTGATCTGAGGCTGGATTTGAAATCAGGTCCTCCTGATTTCAGGGCCAGTGTTCTATCCACTGCACCACTTAGCTGCCCCACAACTCCCTCGTTTTATTGAGGAAGAAACTGAGACTGAAAAAAGAAGTGACTTACCCAAAGTCACATAGGTAATACTTAGCAGAGCTGGAATTCAATGCTGGCCCTCTGATTCTAAATCCATCTTCCTTACCACTATATCACACTTCTTCTCAGAGTACTTGGCTTGTATTTCTGGGGGGAAAAATGATTAAAGGGATCATTAGAAAAAAGAAAGCAGTAACCTCTAAAATCCAGAAAAGCTGCAACATTAACAAGTCATGCCATACTCACAGCACTCCCTAGCTAAACAGTACAAATAGACCAATATATCATCATTTAATACGTCAATAGGTAAAGTATATGTGGACTTCAGCAAAGAATTCAACAGTGTCTTCGTGCTCTTGTGCTAACCTTGCAGATATGATGGAGAGAGAACTAAATGGCAGGATGGTTGCAAAATTTTGGGACTGATTCAGTGGCCACACTTGAAGAATACTTGTTAATGGGTTGATGTAAATCTAAAAGAAGGTCTCCCAGAAAGAGCTTCTATCAATGAACTTCCCCAGCCAAAGTCACCTTAAATTAAGTCACAACTAATTATATCTTCACAATGGAACAAATTTGCCCAACTCTGCAATTTTAATTGTGGGGTCTTAATGTTAGGATAATGTTGCTCTCCTAAGATCCTAAGATATATATCATTTAGTTTGACTATGTCATTTTTCAGATAAGGAAACTAAGGCACAGAGGGTGGAAATGGAATCTCTAAGGTCACACAGAACTGGAATTTGAATGTAGAATAGAAAGAGTACTGAATTTGGAGTGAGAATACCTGGATACAAATTCTGGCTCTTCTTATTATTTGTGTGATGTTGACTGAGTCCCACCTTTCACTTACTACCCGTGTGACCTTGGGCAAGTCACTTAACCTATATGGACTTCATTTTCCTCATCTATACAATGAGAGACATGGTCTATATGGCCTTTAAGGTTCTTTGCACTTCTAATATGATTCAATGGTCCTCTGATCTTAAGTCATTGAACCTCTCTAGAACTTAATTTCTTCCTCTGTAAAATAAGTTGGTTGTACTAAATCAGCATTTTTATCTCACTTTTTTGTATATTGCCCTCCTTTACAATCCTATAAAATCTTAAAGATGTCTTCTCAAAATAATGTCTTTAAGTGTGTAAAATAAAACACATAAAACTATCAAGGAGACTAATTTTATTGAAATTCAGTGATCAAAAAAAATTAGGTCCAAGGACCTAGGATAAAAACTCTTGGACTATGTAATTGTTAAGCTTCCTGCCAGCTGGAAAAATTCTATTATCCACTGACCTAAAATCAAAGGCTCTTTCCACTGTACTATACTGCCTACCCATTCTCCTCTGTTAATGTTTTCATACACTGTAGAGTTTTATAAGAAATATTCTATACTGGGCTACCAGGCAGAGTCTGGTGAAAGCTTATTTTTTGGATGTCCACAAAGATCCTGCATAGGTTCCAGCCAGCTATCCAATAATTTGTTGTCCTCCCTCCCAGGTGTTTGATAGGCTTCCTAGGAAGAGCATCTGTAAACCCTGTCCATTTCCAGGGAGTAGAAGTACAAAATTTGGCTTTCCAGATTTCTGTGGAATCATGCTCTAATTTTTGTTGTTCCAAGAGCTATTCATGCATATAACAAATTACTGCAAGACCAATGAGCTGGAACCATCTGCTTCAGATCATGCAAAGGAGCCTCTCTACTGATCTCTCAGACAAAATTTACTTCTCCTGAAGGAATACATATCATGAATTATGGTACTTTCAGGTCTCACAAAAGTACAACAGGGTTGGTGGGAATCAGTGGGCCCCAAGTCATTAAGCAGCCATCCAACAGCATGCTATACACTGGTCCATGTGCTCAATGGCCATCACAGGCTTGCATGTCCATTAATCTCTATGTAAAACCAAGCTGGTAGAACTTATCTGCCTTTTACAGTATGTTGATTTCAAATACAACCCCTTTCTGCCTAGTTAATGAAGCATCCTAAAGAATGCCAGCTTTTATCTGTCAGAGAAGCACCAGCTAGGGAAGTTATAGGTGCAAAGCCAACCTAGTTCTGAAATGGGGAACTTTATTTAAATGAGAAAAGAGAATTTAGGGCACCTGTCCAAGGTCAATTGGTAACAATCATAGCCCAGCTCAAGCTTACTGTTACTCTGTAGTGGTAAGGCATCTTTTTAAAAGAAAATTGTTTATACATCTACCAACTAGGGAACAGGGATTGGTATAGAACCACCCCAACTCGCACCTTACAAACTCTAAGGAATACATAGTCTACTTTGTTAAGGAACAAATTTTTTTTTATCTGATCCAAATTGCACAGTTGTTGATATCTGAAGGGCAAGTCTGGGAAGCTGGCCTGTCTTACCTATGCTACAGGCTGGAAATTAATCTGATCATTTCCTATGTGTATATTTAACAATCTGATTACACCACATAGCTCACCATCTGTGCTGTTTGCAAAAAGAACCATCTTCTCAGCCCTCTTCCCATCCTCACCTGCCTCCCACATGAGAAGATATATCTTTTCTACAAATGCCATGTTCTTCCTGGCCAATTGTCCTGGCCAAATACCAATTGTTCTTCTCCCAGTGTCTGGATGTCCTTACAGAATCACTTAAAAGCATTTTCAACTGCTCTTCACGAACTCTGCATGTAAGTGGAAATTGCAGATCTCCTGAGAAGTGCCTTCACAACATTGTATGAACTACCCTTATTGGAGGGGAATAGAAACATGTTTGGTGGGATGAAACTGAGCTGGTTCATTTCACTCAGCAAAATGTGGAGTCCTGCAAATTGGGCTTCAAAAGGCAGTAGGGCAAAGTTGGAAAAGCAATGAACTGAAACTTGCAGGAGATCTGGCTGGCCACTGTGGTACCTACATGTCCAAAAGGTATCCCAGAATTGCTCCATTCAAAATACAGTTCATGATCCTCTTCTCTAAACTTGCTCCTCCTCCAAATTTCCTTATTTCTGTTGAGGAAATTAGTATTTTCTTTCTGACCAAATTTCACGTCCAATTCATGTTTGGTTCTTCCCTTTCTCTCATCCCCAAATCACTAATCTAATCAGTGGCCAAGAGCCTTGTCAATTTTGCCTCCGTATAACATATCCAGCCTATCCCTTCTGTTCCATCCAAAAGACAATAGCTACTCCAGTTTAGTACCTCATCACCTTTTACCTGTACTATTGCAGTATCTTCCATAATGACCTCCTTGTTTCCAGCCACTCCTATCTCTTACCTATCCTCCATAGAATTGCTAAGACAATTTTCCTAAAGCACAGGTCTGACCATATCATTTCCTTGCTCAAGAAACATCAGGGGCTCCCTATTGCCTTCAGGATAAAACACAAATTCCTCAGCATGACATTTATAGCCCTTCATAATCTGGCTTTAATTTGTGTTCCCAGAAACTTCACATTATTCCCCTTCACACACTCTCATTTCTGCTCAAATTGGACTGTTTGCTGTTCTCTAAAACTCTATTCATCTCTTTACTCTATGTGTTGCACAGGCTATTTCCCAGTTTATAATTCAATCCCTCCTCAGCCCCATCTTACAGATCTATATCTTCCTTCAAAGTTTTCCTAATTCCTTCACTTATTATTACTCCTCCTTTCTTTGAATTATCTTTTCACTCATCTGTTTTCAAGTTGTCTCCACATTTAGAATGTGAACTTCTTGAAGACAGGAGTTCTTTGGCCTTTCTTTCTATCCTCAGTTCTTAACACAGTGCCTTGCACACAGTTAGCACTCAATAAATGCTTAATGAATGACTGGCTAAGGGCAGGTATTATTTTTTAAACTTTTGTCTCAGTATCCCCATCAGCTAATACAGTCCTGCACTGCAAAGATAATCAATGTTTGTTTAATGTTATTATTGAAGTCATTTTATATCTTTGGACCTGTTTCCCCATTTTTAAAATGACTTGATATGACTATAAAGTTACTTCTAGTTCTAATATTTCATGAGTCCAGAATTATGCATGGAGCCCAATTTTGATGAAACATGGAAGGTAAGAGTATGAGGCAGTACCCCTCTTTGAGGGAGAGGAGAGGAAGAGGTATGGGGGAACTCTCTGAATGAGAGTAGAGGCCAGCCAAAATGGGATAGGATTGGACCTCACTGTAAATTACAGAGATTTTTCCAAGTTTTCTTCATAATAAATAACAACAACAACAAAAACAAGAATAAATGACTATGTAATTACGGAGCCCAGTCTTCTGGCTCCTTAGTTAAGGTTAAATCAAAACAGCAATTTAAAGTCTCATATTATTTAAAGAATACTTTTGAAATATTATATAAATTCCTTTGATATAGATCAAAGGAATACCAAGGCTATGATGATAAAAAGAAGGCCCATTTCTGAATGTTCCCTGTACAATATATTTTCATCTTGTCTTCTAGCACTCAACATTTTTGTCCACGACTAATAAGGTCAAATTAACTGAAAGTCTGATGAGGTGAGCCATAGGAAGAAGGCTATCCTTTCTCAGAACATGTTCTTAATCTCTGACCTCATTCAATTATTCAGCACGAAGACTTCAGAGGGAAAAGTTCACAAGGCTAATTCTCGTCACAGGATTTTGAAGCCAAAATCACTAGACTGTGGCATAATTTAACCAAAGAACAGAAGGCAGAGAGTAGAACAAATATCTTTGTTGATAATGCAAAGGAATTTGGTAGCAAAAGAAAGGTTTTTTTTTCAAATACATAATAGTCAATCACATTTAAATACAAGATGTAAACTTTCCAAACTAATGGAAAGCACTGGTGTTTTCTAAACACCTCAGTGGAATTTTGATTTGGAAAGGTGGCATAGGAGAGTCTAGATTTCCTGCTGCAGTCCAAGCGGAACATCAGCAAAGATTTCTAATTATCTGCTACAGCTAATTGCTCCCACTTGCAGCCTTCTAGTACACTCTGAAAAGGAAACTGGAAATGAGAGATATCATGGAAGTCACAGGCCTTAAAACAGGACCAAGAAAGGAACATGCACTCCTAGATATGGTGTAGAGCAGAGGAATATTTTAAAGTAACTTCTTTCTGAGCAGTTCCATAGGCAGCCAGCCCAAGGGAAGAAGCTCCTATCTCTGAGAGTTCCTAGGAACAATTTAAAAAAGAAATTCTTGAAACTGGCAGGGAGAAACAAGCTCTGGATAACACAAAGCAGTGAGTAAAACCTTGATCTCAATCAAGGCAATCTATAAGAAAGCTTAATATCAAAACTCTTAAGGAAGCCAAGACCAGGGAAGACAGCTCAGCTGTTTCAGTGTTACCCAATCGCTCCTTCTCCCCCAAAGGTGCTACAGAGCAATGTAAAATATAACACTGTCAGAACTGGGGTGGGGGGGACACATTTTAGCTGCCCAAGAGACTGCATGAATCTTAATAACTCTTTCTTAAAACCTGCAACTGTGGGGGGTTTTCTTGTTTTATTTTTTTGTTTTGTTTTGTTTTTCAGATTCATACTTTCAGTTTCCATGTAAATTGCACAACATTGGTGAAGGCTAAGCAGGGTTATCTATCTCGGAGGCTGACTTTTTGTTTTCTTTAAGCACCTTTAAAAATAATTTAATCATCTATAGTCATGTGAAAAAATGTTCTAAATCACTATTGATTAGAGAAATGCAAATCAAAACAACTCTGAGGCACCACATCATACCTATCAGATTGGCCAACATGACAAGACAGGAAAATGATAAATGTTGGAGAAGGTGTGGGAAAATCAGAATACTAATGCATTGTTGGTGGAGTTGTGAAATGATCCAACCATTTTGGAGAGCAGTTTGTAACTATGCCCAAAGGGCTATAAAAATGTGCATACCCTTTGACCCAGCAATAGCACTTCTAGGGCTATATCCCAAAGAGAACATACAAATGGGAAAAGGACCCACGTGTACAAAAATATTCATTGAAGCTCTTTTTGTGGTGGCAAAGAATTGGAAATTGACAGGATGCCCATCAGTTGGGGAATGGCTGAGCAAGTTGTGGTATATGAATGCAATGGAATACTATTGTGCTACAAGAAATGATGAACAGGCTGACTTCACAAAAACCTGGAAAGACTTGTATGGTCTGATGCTGAGTGAAGTGAGCAGAACCAAGAGAATGCTGTACGCAATAACATCCACGTTGTGCAAGGACTCACATTGATAAACTTAACCCTTCCCAGCAGTACAAGGATCTAAGACATCTCCAGAGGCCTCATGATGGAAAATGCTACCCACATTCAAAGAAAGAACTATGGAATTTGAATTGCTACTTTTTTCTCTTTTGCTAAGTTTTGTTTCCTCTTTCTGGTGGTTCCGCCTATTGGTTCTAATTTTAACTTACAACATCACTAATGTGAAAATATGTTTAATAGGAATGTATATGTACATCCTATATCAGATTGTGTGTCATCTTGGGGAGGGTGGTGGGAAGGAAGGGGGAGAAAAATTTTAAACTCGAAAGCATATGATAGTGATTGTTGATAATTCAAAATAAATTTTAAAAAATTATAACCCCCAAGACATATAGTTTCATTACTGCTTTTTGCTTTTATATCACAATAGTTTCTGGAAGCATCCCTTCTCCAACCCCAGGAAAAAAAAATGACCTTCCCTTTAGAGAGTTCAAATAATGGAAAACAATCAAGTAAAAAATCCTCTGTGGTAAGCATATGTGACAACATATAAGACATTCCACTCTAATCTACCCTAATAATTCTCTACCTCTTTGTCGAGGGGAAGGAGGAATGTTTCATTGCCTGGTCTCTGAGACAATCATTGATTTCTTTTTAACTTACTGAAAGTCCTCTTTCTCTTTAGGAATTTGATGTTGTAGAAACTGCATATTGTTCTTTCAGACCTGCTTATTTCACTTGCAATAAGTAGAGGAAAACCTTTTCATGAGTTTGAGGAATTCTCCTAGTCTAAATTTGCCTGATCTAATCAAAAATCAAAGTGGCTAAGATAACTTGCTATAAATGAATGAATGAATGAATGAATGAGCAAATCACAATTCTTTGTTCTTGAAAGGGACCAGGAATCTGATGTGCAAAGTTCCTAAATCATCAGTACAGAATTTCACAGTGAAAAAATGTATGACTGTTAAGAGTAATGGGAAGAAAATAGAGTTCCACCAAAATCATCCAAGTTGCTAGAGTGGAGATAGATGGCAGACCCTGTCACCATCTGGATGTGGAGAATGTTTGAATCAGGAGGCTAGAGAAAGAAGTCACCAGAAAAAGACAAAGAGGGGCAAGAAGGAATCAAGCCAATTGACCTTCTGTGACAGATAAAGGAGACAGATTGGGGTTCTGTCCTCACTTTGGGTCAATTCATACTTGGCATAGATCAGCAAAGTGAGCTGCTGTGTGTTCCTGCATTTGAGCCCAGCCCTCCATTAATACCTCTCAGATGCCTCATGTAGCCGTATTCTTCTCTCCCAAGACTAAAATAAACATAACTTTCCAGACAATAAATGAATGCCTAGCCTTTTATGTAGTCATTCTGCAGTCAGAAAGTCAGAGCCATAAAGCATAGCTATTTGGGATCAGAGAATTGTTTTTTAAAAAAAAACAACTTTGTAGAACTATCTAGCTGTATCAGGTATTATCTCACAACCCTTGTGGTGGTAGCGGAAACAGCAGCATCCTCTGGATGAAAAGTCTTCTTGTCAATCATTCTTGAGTTTTCAGCACTCAAGACTTGCTTGTTGCTTGGTAACAGTTTGCACAGCTGCATTAAAAGGAGAGTTTTGAAAAGAGGATTGCTTAAAACCTCGCAGCAATTGCAGGCAAGGCAGACCACTTCTTTCATTTCAGCATCCAATATACAAATGGATCTTCCCATTCAGTTAGTATTTTATTCTTATTTAAATAGGCTTCCCACTATAGCAGTGGCAGGGGCTTTGTGTCAACACTAATTCCACACATTTCAGCTCTGAGTCTCTTCAGAGGAAAAGATGGAAGGAGGTGAATCAGCCCATATGAAAGAGAAATGGTTCTTTCTCATTGATTTCTCTCATTCCTCTGGGCTTCAAAATTTACAGAGAACAAGTAAGAGTTATCCACTGGTTAAGTTGGGACCCTGAGGAGTGAGAACCTAAGAAGTTTTATCTCCTCTATGAACACTGTTCTGAACAGCTATAGACTAAATCTCTCCTGAATTCCGATGATTGGGTCATATATAGCAAAGAGATAGATGGTAAGATTTCTGGAGCAGGAACCACATCATGATTGGCCCCATAAAATTAGCACTGCCTCTGAAGTCAGAAGCCCTAGGTTTGGATCCTAGCTCTGGTACTTACTACCTGTGTGACCTTAATCAAGTCACTTAATTTTCTTGAACCTCAGTTTCCTCATCTGTAAAGTTAAAGTTGAATTGAATGACTTCTCAGTCATTCAGTCCACAAACAAGCATTTATTATATGTTTAGCAGAAACAAATAAAAGGAAAAAGAAAGATAGTCCTCAAAGAACCACAGTATATGATAGAACACATATAAATGCATTCTAATGGTACAACACATATAAAAGTTGAACTGAAAAGAGAGGGGAGATAAGTACCCGTTGGGGGTGGGAGGTTCAAAGGGAGGACGCAGCTGACATATGCTTTCTTCCTAGTCTATATCTAGGTGCTATGTTTCTTTCATATTCCATAAAGTTTCTAGAACAATCCTAAGCACATAAGAGGCACTGAGTAAATTCCAGAGTATTAATTAATCAGCATCATGAATAGCATTTGCCAATTCCTGCAATAGCAGCACACAAACCTCTTTGAATCCAAACCATAACTACTGTAAAATGGGAATTCATGAGAACAGAGAGAAATGAATAGAACTGTAAAGAGATCAAAATTAACAAACAAGACATTATTATGTATATTCTTTTAAACCTACCATTGTCATCCTTCAATGGTTTTACTTTAAAGAATTTACATAAGTAAAGAGCAACAAAAAGATTTGAAACATTCAAATGATTAGAAGCAATATCTGGATCCCATTCGGCAGAAGGATAAAGTGGAACGAGTTCTATCTCCAAGGATATTCCTACATTCACTATATTTCTACTTTTAATTTATTTATATTTTAGCAGTACATTGTTAATATGTTTACTCTTGATAAGTAAATTGTAATTTATTATAAATACATAGTACTATTTTATTAACCTTACATTTTTACAATGCTTGATCATTTCAAGTCATTCTGTTATAAGGCCCCTTATACTATTTCTGCTATGATTTATTTCATAATGCCTTTTTGTTGCTTCCAAAGTACTTCTTATGATGTGAATAAGAATACACTAGCTTTTTTTTTTTACTATAGGTGAATTTTTGCTACCATAGGTTTTACTTCTACATGATTTGTAGAAATCTCATAGATGAGTCCATGGGTTTATGTTTTGGATATCTATCTGGTGCAACGGATAGAGTGCAGGGCCTGGATTCAAGAAGACTCATTTTCCTGAGTTCAAAGCTGGCTTCAAAAGTTAGCTAGCTATGTGACCCTGGGCAAGTCACTTAACCCTGTTTGCCTCAGTTTCCTCATCTGTAAAATGAGCTATAGAAGGAAATAGCAAAACATTCCAATATTTTTGTCAAGAAAACACTAGAGGTCCTGACGAGTCAGACAATACTGACAAATGACTGAATGATATAAAATGGTTCTTTGTTGATACATAAGAGCAATACTCAGGTATTTGGGGGGGGGAAATGTGTCAAACCTTTACTACTAGACTCATTGTTTTTGTCAAGATATTAGGAAACACGCTTATATTCCAGAGCTAAGGCCCAGTAAGCAATAATCCTATGCACTTACCCTTTGAATGATCTCACACTCTGGCAAAATCACATAATTATTTTATTGCTTTGACCAGCATCAGATGTTGTCAGGGCTACAGTTCACTGAGAAGCCATTGATATCAGCATTGAGATCTCCCAACACTGCCTTAGGTCACCCGATTAGGGATGGGGCTCCAGAATATGTGTCAAAATTCCTTCTTGCTTGCAAGCCATTTCCTTCACTTTGAAATTAAACATGTTTAATTCCTGACTCTCCTGTCTGTAGCCTGTTCTGTTCAGCTCCAGCCATCCACAGGTTAAAGGCTGCTTTGTTGACATGTTATTAATTCTTTCATACTGGGATTAAAGGCAATAAAGGGGGTATTTTCTGGAATCATTTTACAAATATAAATGCAGAAATATCTCAGCAATCAATTAGCTCGGAGCCCCCATTTCAGTTTATAACAACTAGCAAAGCTTCTTTTTTTGCTTAAGCTTTTACTTCTCTCTCAACACAAACCTAGGTCTCCTAGGTTTAAAAAAATACACATTATAGGCTGTGTAATTTATTAAATAACAAATAATGCAAAGGCATAAATGAATATTTCAATATTGTACCAACTGTGAAAGGTCACAGCAAAACTATCTCTAACCAACACTATAACTGCTTGTGCCTGCTCAGCACTGGAACCACAGTGCAGTAACTCTATTGTTTTAGGATATCTGATCCATGGAATGAATTCTATGCAATATAGTTCTCCCAATTCCCTCAAAATAACTCTTAGATTTCTCTTGAAATTATACAGTAATTAATTTTTGTAGTCACCGATAAATTCATTCTCCACCATAGTTAATATCCTCAAGATGTTCTCCCAGTCTTTTATACTACGTCATAGTTTCTCCCATAAGATAGTTAACTGTCACTCTCTTCTCTTAAGGTTTCTGTGAAAGAGAATTAAGCCCCTGGGCTTACATTACTGTTTTGTAACAACAAGTCTTATTTTTTCTCTGGATAATTTAAATGAGTTGGCATTGCTTACTATAAGCCATATGCACACGTACCCACATATATGTAGCTATGTTAATGAATAAATCATTTGTACCCTTACTGGAATCTTTGTTCATTGTAAGCATAGTAATGCTTTTTCTCACTAATCTGTTACAATGCCTACATAAAATCCTAAGATGAAAAGCCATGAATGCTTCCATAAGGCTTTGGACTTCACTTGAGAAAACAGTTCTAAATCATTCTTCAGCCCAGGTCAGACAGTTTGAAATATAGAACTCCCTCAAAATACTCATGTCCATGTTTATTAGCTACTATGATATATACACGCCTATAATGTTTTATTTGTTTATATGTTTCTTTTGCTTTTTCCTCAAAACCAGGCAAGAAGGTTTTCCCCTTCTCTTAGTTACAATCCCATAAATCTTAAATTAGAAAAGCTTAAATTAGGAAACATTCCAGTTATCATGCAAATATCCCCCTCCATCAGTTACTGAGCTCAGACACCAAAGCATAAATTTGGAAGAAAAGCTAATTCATCATATCCAGATCCTCACAAATCATTATCCTGTAAACCAGTGGTGTCAAACTCAAATAGAAACAGATCCTTAAAGGCCACATATTGACTCAGAAACCCAAAGGCTGATATTATCTATATTATATTGTATTTTCATTTATTTTGTTAAAGATTTCCACAGAACAGATGAAACTATACCAAGTGGGCCAAAGTAACACCACAGTACAAGCTAGGAATAATGTAGTGGTACCCACTAGAGGTTAGTGAGGAACAGTTTGATTAACAGGATCTTTCTTTCCTTCTCTCTATCCTTTGAGACATGTAAGGATTGGGGAGAATTCCCCATTTGTTACTCAATCAATCTGCTTGAAAGGTAGTAAGTGTTTCATTCTTTGTATTTTTGTACCTAGCTTCTATCACAGTGCCTAACAAACAGTAGGCACTTAATGAATGAAGATTGGTTTATTGATTAATTGAAGTAATATATGGAGAAAATTCAATTTTGTCCCTTTGCTTTTAGACAAGTTATTCCCTGGATCCTTAGAATAATGTTTAAATTAACCAAGACAAAGTAAACTCATTGCATTTATTTACTTACACGATGAATCTCGGAATTTTTTTACATATATGCATATAAAAACTTTAAATATTTAATACATCATGCTTTTGCTGTGATAACTATTTTATATGATTGGGCACTTAGTTCACAAGACTTTGACATCTTCGGGCGGTTGTTTTATTGTCTAACAAAAATGCCCAGATCTAATAGGCTCACACAGACTTCTAATATTGGTTTTGTAGTCTTGAATTAAAAAATAAATTTCATCAGCAAAATGTGTTTTTATTCCTACAGTCAGTACTCCAGGCTTTTTATTGCCTTCTCTGTGAAAAGTATTTTTTCATCAAACGACATAATATAGTACTAAATAAATGCTAGCTATAACCATCATCATCATTATAGCAATACTAATAGGGTTTTTTTAAAACTGGGTTTGATAATCTTTCAATTCCAGTAAGTCTCTGCTGTGTACTACAGAGGGATCAGTAACAATCCCTCCAGCTGCCAAATCCCCTTCAAGATCTTGGCTTATCTTCTGAGAATCAATTAGGCTGTTTCACAGAATTAGTTTGTTAGTTTGGGGCATTTTTTCTTCAACCATCCATTCTTCTGTACTTTGGTACAACTAATTCTATTTCACTGTGAACTTGAATGTAATTTCTAACAATTACTGAAGTATGTTCTTTAAGAGCTGCAACATGTGTATGTTTCTTTGGAATATGTGAAGAGCAGTAAAGAGTAAGAAGACTAGAAATGTAAGAAGGATCCAGGTTGTGAAGAACTTTGAAAGCCAAGTAGAAGATTTAATTTTGGTCTTAGAAGTGGGAGGAAGTCACTGGAATTTGTTGGATAGCAGGGCACAGTATGGTCAGAAGTATACTTTAGGAAGATCATTCTGGACACAGACAGGAGGACAAATTGTAAAACAGAAAAGAAAAATTGTCCAGCTATCTTAAAACCAGAAGGTAAAGTAGAAATTGAAAGAATCCACCAGCCACCTCTCAAAGGAAATTGCAAAATGAAAGCTACCAGGAATTTCATAGCCAAATTCTAGAGTTTCCAGGTCAAGGAGAAACTACTACAGACTAGGACACATAAGAAATGCAATTACCATGGAACCCCAGCCAGGATTACAAAAGATTAGCAACTACTACAATAAAAGAAGAAAGGGCTAGAAATATTATATTACAGAAGGCAGATTATATAGGATTACAACCAAGAAAAAACTAAGCAGCAAAACAGTATAATCCAAGAAGACTTTCAAGGATTCCTAATAAAAAGACCAAAGCTGAATAGAAAATCTGGCTTTCAAACACAGGTCTCAAGTATAAAAAGATAAACATGAGTGAGAAATTTATAAGGGATTTAATGATGTTCAACTGCTTACAGTTTTATATTGGGAAATGATATATGTAATCCTTAAGAAATGTGTCATCTTAGAGGAAATCTAATGAGACAAAGGGTCTGGGTATGATTCCATTATGTTTGGGTGATCTCAGAAAAAGAATAGAAAGGTGGTGAAAGGGAAGCAATGGAAGAAGGAGGAAGAGTTAGAGAAAAGAAGAGGAAGAATGAGAGAAATTATCTCAAATAAATTGGGGCCATAGGGAAGAATTTATTCAATGGAGGGATTAGGGAGAGGTGGAGGAGAGGGAAACACCTGAATTTCATTCTCATTTGAACTGATTCAAGGAAGGAAAAACAAACATATATAAGCAGTTGGGTACAGAAATTCAACAGAGAAATTAACACTCATTTTTATTTAAAAAAAAGAAACATTTAATAGCATTGGCATACATTTTCCTTAAGTTGAAAAAAAGCATTTGTCTAAAACTGTCAGCAAGCATTATTTGTAATGGGGATAAACTAGAAACCTTCCCGGTAAGATCAAGTGTGAAACAAGAATGCCCACTGTCCCCAATATTATTCTATATTGTGTTGGAAATCCAAGCAATAGCAATAAGAGAAGGAAAAGAAATAGAAGGAAGAATCACAATAAGGAACGACACAATAAAACTATCTCTTTTTGTAAATGATATGATGATACACTTGGAAAATCCCAAAGACTCAACTAAAAAGTCAGTTGAAACAATTAAATTTTAGCAAAGTAGTAAATCCAATAAATCATCAGAATTCCTATATGTCATAAACAATACTCAGTAAGAAGATATAGTGTAAAAAAAAATCTTAAATAACTATAGATAATATAAAATACCTGGGGGGATACCTGCCAAAACAAACCAGGAATTATATAAACAAAATTATTTTAAAAAAAACTTTCCTACAAATAAAATCAGATTTAAACAATTGGAAAAATAGTAATCATTCATGAATAGGCAGGGCCAATATAATAAGAACAACAATTTTACCCAAACTAAGTTGTATATTCAACACATACTAATTAAATTACCAAAATATATTTTGCTGATTTAGAAAAAGATAACAAAATTCATTTGGAAGTACAAGAAGTCAAGAACATGAAAGGAAATAATAAAGAAAAATGTAAAGGAGAGAAAGTTTAGCAGTAACAGATCTTAAATTTTATTATAAGGCAGTTATTATCAGAACTATTTGGTACTGGCTAAGAAATAGAAAGAAAGATCACTGGTATAGAATAGACATGGGATTTATAGCAGCAAATAAACATAATAATCATGTTTTTGACAAATGTAAATATTTAAGATTTTGGGATAAGAATTCATCATTTGTTCCAAATCTTGTGCTCTTTTCATCTTCTGTCATGAGGAAATATTAATGTGTCTTAAGTGCTAAATATCTAAACCTTAAAGGTGAGAGAAAGTATGTATTATCGCTGCTGATATACAATTTTTATTACTTGCAGAGGCTCTTCTGAATATTCTAAATAAAAATCTCTTGGGATTTTTTTTCCATAAGACTTTAAGCACTGACTAGAATTTTTATCAAAATGACTGTAATTCCACCTAGCAAAAAACATGTCCCTGCAAGTAAACTGGAAAAACTAATCTCAAGAAAAAAAAGTTATAGGATGCCTGGCACATAGTAGGCACTTAATGGTTGTTCATTGATTTCATTAATGAATATTAGCATCTTGATTCTTAATTAGGATCACATAAACATTTTTTAAAAATAATTAACATAGGAATATGTTTCTCTATTGCCAGATATTTCCTAGGCATAAAATTTATTAGTCTACTTTTAAGATGAAAAGTGAGGACCAAACTGAATCAGAAAAGGCCTATCCTATGTGTGTCCAAAGACTATAAGACCTCTGTTATATCTTTCATTATGTAACTAGGGGCATAATCGAGGTAGTTGATAATATGGTCTCGCTTTGTAATTAAGCTTTTTACTCACTGAAATGTCAAATAAAAAATCAGTGTTAATTTGAATATTTGTTTTGCTGGTATGAACAAACTTTGAAATAAAAACCATTTCATAATAAAAAAAAGAATTTATCATTTAGTAAAAATTGTTGGGAAAAGTAGAAATCAGTATGGCAGAAACTGTGCGTAGACCAATATCTTACACCATTTACCAAGACAAGGTCAAAATGGATACCTGACCTAGATATAGAGAGATTTTACAAGAAAATTAGAAAATGGAACACATTACTTATCAGACTTATGGATATGTGAAGAGATAGAGAGCAAAGATAGATATAAAATGGGTAATTTTATTACATTAAGTTAAACAGGCTTTATACAAATAAAACAAATGCAGCCAAGATCAGAAGGAAAGCAGAAAATTGGAGAAAAGTTTCTCAGTTTCTCAGATAAAGGTCTCATATCTCAAATATATAAAGAACTTTGTCAAATCTATAAGAATACCAGTCATTCACCAATTGATAAATGGTCAAAGGATATGAACTGGGAGTTTTACAATGAAGAAATCACAATACTTTATAGTCGTATAACAATTCTCTAAAGTATTTTTGATTAGAGAAATGTAAATTAAAACAACCTTTAGACAAGAAAAAAATCAATTTAAATTTGATGGTCCCACAGTTAGAATCACACAAGACCTAGCAGCAGAGAAACTAAAGGATGACAAGTCTGGGAACACTTGGAACCCTATAGAAGAGCAAAAGAACTGTGGCTTCAGGGCCAAAAATATCACAACCAGCGAAGTTAAGTATAATTGTGAATGAAAAAAAGAAATGGACATTTGATGAACTGTCAGACGTTCAAGAGTTTGTTAAAAGAAAAAAAATCCAAACCTGAACTTAGTAGATTTGACGTAGAGGAGTCAAGAGAAACATAAAGTATGTACCAAAGACTGATTACAAGGGATTCAATAAGGACAGATCATTTATCTTTTATATATGTAAAATGTAAAACCCATGTCTAAGACTGTCATTAGTAATTGGGTAGTTCAGAAGAAAGATTGGGGGAAAACTGAGTATAATATGAATTTAAAAAGTAAAATCATCTAGGAACAGCTAAAAAGAGTAATTATTTTATTCAAATGAGGCGCAAGAGGAATAATCAATACAGAGGAATTATATGGGAGAGGAGGGCTGGTAGTTCTGGTAACCTACTTTCATCAGGAATGGGTTTAAGAAGGAACAGTACATATACATCTAGAAGAGTATAAAAGTCTTCTACATGCAGAAGAAATAAAACAGTAAGGGAATAAGGACAGGGGAGAGGACAAGAGAGAGATTTTTACAGGGGAATGTGAGGAAATAGGGTAAAGGGAGTTATAGAAGGGTATTTAGATCAATGGGAATGGAAGGATAGAGAGGGATCCTTGGAGGGGGGTAGGCTAAGTAATAGGAGGTCAAGGTAGCAGGTAGAAGTAAAGTAAAGGAATCAGGAGGGATAGGCTGTAAGAGAAAAAATATATCCACACTTAATTGTAGCTTTGGGGTGGGAGGGGGAGGGTAAAAAAAGAACAAAGTAAAAAGTGCATAGTGGAGAACAAAAAAAACTTGCAAGGAAACAAAGAAAAGATGAAGATTTCTCAACATAACATGTAGTAAGGCTTTCTTGATATGGAAATTTATTGCTATAAATTTTGAATCCTCTCTTATCTTCTGCTGTGCATACATATGACATCCTTTTTTTCCCTTTTCCTACTTTGAATTTATTTCAATATTTAAGCTTATGATATGTTTCTTTTTCTTTTTTCTGTTGCGTATTTGAGTTTCGTGTTTGAGTCCAAAATTTAAAAAAAAGAAAAAAAAAGAAAATGATCATTGTTACTGGAGAACATATGGTAAAATAGGTACACCAACGTGCTATAGGTAGAATTGTGAACTAGTTCAACTGTTCTGTAAAACAAGTTGCAAGAAAAAGACTCATATGTACAAAAATATATATAACAGCTCTTTTTGTGGTAGCAAAGAATTGGAAACTAAAGGAATGCCTTTCAATTGTGCAATATTTGAACAAGTTATTTTTATGAATACAATGAAATATTATGGTGCAGTAAGAAATGATGAAAGGAATGGTTTCACAAAAGCCTGAGAAGTCTTGAATGAGTTGATACAAGGTAAAATGAGCAGAACTAGGGAAACAATTTATACAGAAACAGCAATATTGTAGAGATAATCAACTTCAAAAGATTCAGTAACTCTTACCAACATAATGACCAACCACAATTCCAACAGACTCATCATGAAACATGCTATCCACTTCCAGATAGAGAACTGATGGAATCAGATTGCAGATTCAGGCATATTTTCTTCTATTTCTTTTTTTTTTCTTGCTTTTAATTTTTTTTTGGGGGGGGTCGTGGAATATGACTAATGCAGAAATCTATTTTTTTGTGACTATACATATTTGTAATGGGTTCTATTTTTCTTGCCTTCTTAATAGAAGCAAAGAATTTAGAACTAAAATTAGCAAGGTGAATTTTTTAAAAAAGAAAATACAATGAAAAATATGGGCAAGATGAAGTGGTCCAATTTAGTATTTTATCCTTCACTTGTCAAAGAGATCAAATGTTTACTGGTGGAAGTAGTTTCCAGGATGTTTTGTCCTCCTTGTTATGGCAACTCTTTTACATTGGTTAAATATTTTAAGGAATGATTATATTTAGACTCAGCATCTTCACTTTTACTTCAATGAATGCAGTATAAAACCAAATTAGTCAGTTTCCATGGTTGCTCTGTCAAACTATTTACTCCTGTTGAATTTGAAATCTACTAAATTTCTCTTTTTTTGCCCACAGAATCTGTTATCAAGTCATATACTTTCTCCATTCAATACTTGTTCAGTTGATCTTTTGAAAACAAATGTAGGATTTTACATTTACCCTATTCAATTTGACCTTTTTGATAGTCTATTTTTCTAGCCTATCAAGATCATATTATATTCTGTTTCTTTTGTCTAATGTTTTACTTCCTTACTTCCATACCTCACTACTTCTACCAGTGGTATACTATCCACAAATTAGATAATGTTGTCATTAATGCTTTTATTCAGGTCATTGATAAAGTTGGTTAACATAAAAAAAAAAGAACTGATCCATGGGACCCATCACTATAGATTCCTTCCATGTTGATTCATATCCATAAATAGTATTCTTTTTGTCAGTTATTCAACCAATTCCAAATCTGACTGTTTTATTATCAAGCCTATAGTTTCAGTTGCTAAAAGTAATTATCATCTCTTTAGGTTTTATGTAATTACCCTTAGTCCACAACACTTGCATCAATTTTGCAAATCTTAACATTGAACAAATATATACACATTTGTCATTTGATGCAGTATCTTATCCTTCCTTTTCTTTAAAAAAGAAAAAAAAGAAATCAGCAAGCCAATAAATCACAGAAAATGAGTCAAGGTATAAATCTAGGCCCTCTGCAAGGAGACACTAAAGGAGATTTCCTAGAGCAAAGCTGGGATTTTATTCCCCAACTGAGCTACAAAAAGGTACCCTATCATACCAGTGTAGTGGACAAAAATCACTGTGTATTCACAGTTCACTGAACACTAGGAGAAAATAAAACATATTTTCTTCTATAAATCTCATTTTTCTCTACACAGTCCTTAGACTAAACTTGTCCTAGACCTTTTTCTGATTCTTCTTTCCTTTGTCGCCCACAATGATTGGAGTCAGGCCTTGACATCAACCCCTGTCTCCTTGTTCCATGACACTCCCTGGATGTGTTTATCAGAATACCAAGGTTAGATGGGTATGTCAAGGCTCAGCTATTACTTCAGTTGCCCTCTATGTTTGATTCATGTCTTTTGCATTTAAATCAAGACAGAGAAGGTAGCTGGAGACTTTGGCTATGTTGGTTATATCTTTCTTCAGCATATTGAAAGCAAGATAATTAGTGGGGTCAGACTTCACACATCTCATAATACTATGTTACTATTGACTTTTAAGTATTGACTTTTCTAGGTCTACATCGGGGTTACATAAAGGAGCCTTAACCTTCCATAATTTGCAGAGAAAAATAGTCTTTTTGAATTTATAATCTATCAACTGCATTAATGCTCAAGCTATAATAGTCCACTGGCTTCAAGCAAAGTTTGTTTCCCCCATTCTCCCATGACAACTTTTTGTTGAGTTTGGCTGGTCAGAGATTTCAAGGAGGAGACTTAACTATAGGTGTCTTAAAGAAAACGTAAAACGGTCTATTAATTAAAGCCTTTGGAAGAAACATGAATTTGTGAAAATGGGACAACTGCAAACAGCACAGAGCTAACTACTTCTGCCTCTACCCCAGTACAAACAAAATAATATTTTTGCCCTTTCTTCAGACCAATGTCAATTTCCAATATCTTGGCAGGGAAAGAGAGGAGACTTGTGATCTAATGAATTGTTCTAGAAAGAGGATAAATTAACTTCCCTTCCAACTTGTCCAAACTATTGACTGAATTTCCCAATCAATTGGAACTGACTTTAGCTGGTACATTTTGGGCCTGTGGCCTTAAATACATAGAATCAACCAGTAGCTCCTCTAAAATGATTACCAATAGCATGTTTGCCCTGCAAAAAGTAAAATAAAATAAAACAAAGCCTCTCATTCAGTGGATTTGTAAAATTAACTACTGCATAACTAGGATCAAAAGATTTGGTGCTGGAAAGGATTTAGCTATCATGCATTCAATTAAACTAAAATAGTCTGACTAGTGCTAAAACTGTGATTGGCAACTACCTTCAAATTTAGTAAAGCTAGAGTATACCAACAAGAAATTTAAGTCAGCCAAGTGGTTTGCAATTAAGTGAGGGAAGGAGGGTCTGATGGATGTAGCTAATTAGTTCTATTTCATTTTTACTTTTGTAAACCCATCTTGGCCCAATCTCATATATATAGCAGGCATTTAATAAATACTGTTCAGTTGAGAGGAATAGTATCTAAATGAATTAAATAGATGAGGGAAATATGTAACTATAAGGGATGGAGGCAGAGCTTAGGACAGACTACTAGATTCTGGAATCTCTAAGATTCACTCTTTCTATAAGCTATAGCATTCAACCAAATAAAGAAGAAAAGTTGTATGTGCATAGTGCTGTTAGCATTTGTCCTTCATTCTGGAAGAGGACCAATGACATCAATTGTGTGATGTCTTGACTTGCAGGTAAGTTGGATTTAAGTGAAGCAGAGCTGTGCAGAGTCACCACTCTCACTCTCTCCTCCAGAGTCATCCAGTGGCAGGACATAAGTCAAGACAACTGGCGATGGCTCCAGATGCAGTGGGAAACCTCGGCTTTTTTAAGCTAAGGTGTTTCCCAGGTCTCAGTTTGCCTGCAGCAATGCCCATTCAGTAGTTAAGGGCTAGGTAAGAATTGAGGCAAAAGATGGCCTATTTTTCACAAAAGAATTAATTTGGGAGGAAAAGACCCTCAGGGTTTCTGAAAGAACAGAAACAATTGCTATTTACACTCACTCTGAGTCATCAAAACCCAAACAATGAGCAAGTGAGGTTAGGGCTGGGCCTATTATTGATGACAATAACTGCAAAAGGCAGCAATAAATTTGAAGTGTCTGTTTAACTCAGAAGCTTGTCTCAGAAGGTATCAAATGGGCCAATATTCTTCTCTCCATAATGTTAAGGAATATTAGGGGATCCCCTGAACTTGTCTTTTTGAATTGCCGTATTTTTTCAGAAACACTAGACCCCATAGTAAGCAGGAGTCCCTAAATGTGTGAAGGACAAATCCTACTCCATCCCCAGCTGACTTAGTTTGTGGTTTGCACTCTGAGCTGGATTCCCTCTATGTCCTTGGGAGGCAAGACAGGTGTCAGTCTGTCTGCACAAGACTTATAAACTATGCAGCTAGGACCTTGTAGACAAGCACACTATCATATCTTCACAGTTTAGAAGTTCCCAAGGGAAGAGTGCTGTTTTTGCCATCTTAATTTTTTATGATTTCTCCTCCCCTGACACTCTCATTTAGGCGGAGATTTCTGTCTCTCCTCCTTTCTTTGTTGCAATTTCATAAATATGCAAGCTTGTCTTTGAATTGTGAACTCTTTGTTCACACTGCTTAGGGTTCCACATGGACGTTCATTTCTCTTGAAATAAACCTAGTTTTTCCTGTGAGTTTTGTGAAGTGTTGCTTGCTGGTTGACAATCTGGGCTTACCTGGTATCTGGAGACCACTAGACAAGAACAATTTTCCTAGTCTCTGTTGTTGCTTGTCCTTCATTCTTGAAGAGGACCAATGACATCACAGGGATGACTCTTGACTTGCATGAGAATTGGATTTAAGTGAGGTAAAGCTCTGCAAAGTCATGGACCTCATTCTCTCCTTCAGCGTTTCTGTGGAGGCCTGGTTGCTATAACCTATAGCTATTGCTGCTCTTGGTTCCTTCCTACTTACCTCCACGCCCTCACACGCACTGCCCTTAAACGCAAAACAATTGCAGCTGGGTCAGAGGAAAAAAAAATCAGCTAGACTTTTCCTCTCTGACAACTTTTTTTTTCCTGTGGCTTACCCCAAAGCACATGGCCTTATAGTCTTGTCAGTATGAGAAAGGAAGGCAAATTAAAGATGTTAATTTAAAAACCAAGTACCTCCAAGCACCAGTCATTAAACTCCACCAGCAAATGCATGGCTAGGGAGCAAGGTTGAATTAGACATTTCTTTATCCAAGAAGTTAATACTGAAAAAAAATTATGTGTATCTTAGGTAAGGCCCTTACACATGCAAGTGTGCTAGCAAATGTTTAACAACCAGCTCTGGAGGGGGGAGTTTAACCTGTATCATTAATATTTTCTACATCACTTTCTTGAGTCTAGACAATCAGTGAAACAATTAAGTCCAGATTTGTAGTGTTTGATGATTTCAGAGATGTAAATGCTCACACTGAAAATTTAACAGTCTGCTAGCAAGCTGATTGGAATTGACTCCAGCTCACCCCTTCAAGAGGTTATTGGATAAAAAGGAAGGTTTAATTAAAAAAGCCCTTTAATTTTTTTAAATTTTTTAAATAAACTTTAGTTGTTTTGTAATAACTTTAGAAGTTTACTTTCTTTTGTTTGATGAATAAATAAAATCATGTTCTTTTTTGCTAAATATTCTATAAATGTTCACTTCTTATTTTTTTAAATACAATCACCTTCTTGCATAGCTTAATGAAATATATCACATTAATCTCTGGCAGCTAGTCCTAGAAGGAAGGACTATTATGAGAGTAGAAAACTTGCTTAATATTTCATTTTTAACATCCTAGACTATCTAGAACAGTGCTCCACAAACTTTTGCAGCTCATTAAATGTTGTAAAAGACCTAAATGGTCCCACATCTCAAGTTCGCAAAAAAAAAAAAGAGCTGCCCCATTACCTTCAATAAAAATTGGTATAACTATCTGATTTGTTGCTTTTGTTTGTTTGTTTCATGAAAAATGGTACCGATTTATGCTTCTCTTAGTTTTGGTTTATAAACATCACTTTCCTCTTAATAGAATTTGTCTTATACTAGCAATTTTCTGTTTACTCAGATTTGCCAAGTACCAATGACTCACAGAATCTTTAAGCTGGAAGATTCAGACCCCTGTTTGTTTATCTTAGTAAGAAAGATTCCTCAACCCACATGCTCAAAAATATAGTATAAAGCAGGGTATGCAAGAAGGCTAAGTAGAAGAGAATTAAGAACACTTTTAGGCTATGTGGGTGTGGTTAAAAAGCAACATTTTTGAGTCCCAGTTTCCTTATCTGTATAAAAGGAATAATATTTTCACTATTTCATAGGTTGTTCAATCATGAGATAAACATGTATTAGACACCTATGATATGCAGACCACTGTGCTAGACACAGAAAGAGATCCAAATTTTAGATAAAATATGATCCACGTCCTCATGGAGATTTAAAGGATAAGAAATAAACACAAATAACTTTAATTTAAAATTACAAATGACAAGTACTTTAGCATGATACAAACCAATATGTCCTATATAGCATAGGAAGAAAGGAAGGAAGGAAGGAAGGAAGGAAGGAAGGAAGGAAGGAAGGAAGGAAGGAAGGAAGGAAGGAAGGAAGGAGGAAGGAAAGGGAAGGAAGGACGGAAGGAGGGAAGGAAGGAGGGAAGGAAGGAGGAAGGAAGGAAGGAAGGAAGGAAGGAAGGAAGGAAGGAAGGAAGGAAGGAAGGAAGGAAGGAAGGAAGGAAGGAAGGGAGGAAGGGAGGAAGGGAGGAAGGAGGAAGGGAGGAAGGAGGAGGAGGAAGGGAGGAAGGGAGGAAGGAGGAAGGAGGAAGGGAGAAGGAGGAAAGGGAGGAAGGAAGGAAGAGGAAGGAAGAAGGAAGGAAGGAAGGAAGAAGGAAGGAGGAAGAAGGAAGGAAGGGAAGGGAGGAAGGAAGGAAGGAAGGAAGGAAGGAAGGACTTATTGAGCAACTACTATATGCCAGGCCTTATGTTAAACTCTTTACAAATATTTCATTCAAACCCCACAACAGCCCTAGAAAGTAGGAAGTTGAGAAACCTGAGATATACAGAGGTTAAGTTATTTGCCCAAATTCACATAACTAGTAAATGTCTAAGGTCTTCCTTGAACTCAGGAGGAAGGATTTCACCATCAGAGTGAATTGGTGACATTTCAGTTGGACATTAAATGATTGCTAGGAGTTTGAAAGGAAAATGAGTGTGTGTAGGGGCATTCTAGCCCTAGGGAATGATCAAAGTCATGGAAGACAGGAATTTTCAGGGCATGTTCTGGAGACAGAGGTAGCCAAATTTGTCTGGAATGTGGGGGGGTGGAGGAGGTATTAGGAGATCAATCTAAAACGGTCAGGTGGATCCCAATTATGGGGGCCTCAAATGCCAAGCAAAGAAAAACATTACTCATTAGGGAGTAGGGAAACACTAACAATTTTTGACCACTGAACCAAATCTATGAACACTGCAAGGCAGATTGGCCTGGAAAGAGGATAATGGAGAGACTGGATGAGTTGAGAGGAATGAAGGTAAGAATAATTATGATAAGGCTCTTAAAATAGTCTATGTAGGTATGATGAGGACTAGTACAAGGGTGGTAGTCTTGGAAATAGAAAGAAGGTATATAAGAGATATGAAGGAAGAAAAGATATGACTTTATCCATATTGAATGTGAGGGGAGAGCATGAAGAAAAAATCAAATTCTAAATCCAAATTTTCAAACTTTAGAGACTGAATGAGGATAGAGCCACAGGCAGAAATAGTGAAGCATTT
This sequence comes from Phascolarctos cinereus, assembly GCF_003287225.1. NCBI lineage: Eukaryota > Metazoa > Chordata > Mammalia > Diprotodontia > Phascolarctidae > Phascolarctos > Phascolarctos cinereus. The sequence goes on from NW_027555625.1 coordinate 245,502,036, forward strand.
GTGAATGAATTAATTAATTTTAAAAAATATTTGGTGTTTGCTGTGTTCCAAGACTGTAGATACAGATAAAAATGTAAATGAGATTGTTACTACTTTCTAGAAGCTCATAGTCTAATGAAAGAGACAAAACATAAAATATATTTTTGCTGCAAGTTACATAGAAAGGCCCCTCTGGTACCTAGGTTACAAAGGCAAGACACATGATCATTTTTATTCTTTGGTATCATTTCCATTATCAAAACCATATTTATTTATGCTGTTGTACCATTTGACAACACTAAGGACTTAGGAGGGAGGAATTTCTTCAGTACTAGTAACTGCTGAGGAGGTGAGGCCTTCAGCACTTGCAGAGACTACATCTCCAGAAGGTTCCTTTCATGGACAATGGCTATGTAGGGCTGGGTATAGAGCACTGGTATTGAGGCCACTGGTGGTGCTGTTCCTAGGCCTCTTCTTCTTATGTATCCTCTGGTGGCTATTGGCTGGAAGTTGGCATAAATGGTGGTAGAGATGGCAGGCCTCTTCTCCACAGAAGAAAGAAATTGAAAGATTAAATCCAGTTTGGGACATGTTGAGCTAGAGGTGCTGGTAGAACATCTAGGTGGAAATGTCCTCTAGGTAACTGATTTGAACCACTGTCAAGTCAGAATTAGAGATTATAGATATTTAAAATCACCCTTCTAGAAATGGAAGTGAAGTTGTGATAATGAATGACATTGCCAATGAAGAGAACATGGAGATAGAAGAGGGCTACAGACAGGACTTGGATAACCACTGGACTTTAAGTCATTGCTGAATGATGAGGAAACATAAAAAGATTCAGAAAAGAAGTTACTGGGGAAACGCTGGGCAATGTGGTGTCATATAAGCCAAGGGAAGAGAGGATATCCAGCAGGAAAGTGGGTTTGGCAACACCAAAAAAAATAGAAAAGTTAAGGAGGTTGGTGACTTTTACAAGAAAACATAGATTACCTAATTGACACCCTTTGCAAAAGCAGTTTCAATAGAGTAGTTTGGTCAGAGCCAGATTACAAGGGGAGGAAGGGAAAGGTGGTTGGTGAGTAAGAGGAGGAACTCAATGTGAAGAGCTATTTCAAAAATTCTAATAGTGAAAAGGGAGAGGGAGCTGTGGCAAGGAATAAATGAAATAATATATATGAAAGACAACGTATATCAATTTTGTTGTGTTTATTATATCAGGGACACTCCTTTCCCTCCAATGTATTACAAGCTGAATTTCCAAAACAATTTTACTGTCAAACACACAATTTTTTCTGTCCAGTCATCTCCATACATGGTATTTATATATATATATATATATGTATTCTACTTTAGGGAATTAATTATCTGGAATTGCCAGAAATAACCTCAAATAGCACAGCAGTTGCCCCTGCCTGTTGGTTTGAAAATGGCTGCAATCTCCTTCTTGGAATTACTGAGCTAAGAGGTCAAGTCCAGGAGTACAGAGAAAAGCCATTCACTTTAGGACCATTAGCACATTTTGTAGATAATTATATAATTTTTCAAGTCTTCCTGGGGATTTATTTCAGTGGTCCAATCTTATGGATGAATTTGGACAATAGAAAATTATAGGTAATTTATGTTTGTTTGGGTATGGTTTCTATAGTAATAAGAATAATTATTAATAAGTGGAGAACTTTGTGCTAGTGATTTCAGGGATTTAGCTGAAATATCTTTTTTTTAAAAATTCACAACAGAGAAATGCAGCAAAACAAGACAGAGAGGAGCACCTTGGAGTGTCTCCATTCATCTTTTGGGTGAGGAATTTTTTTTCTTTATTTAATACAAATTACAAGATAAAACTGGACCCTCAGCCATATTTAGACTACCTCTCCAAATACTGATTAGAAGCTGAATCTCTCTAACAAGAATGTGAACCTAGAAATGTGTCTACAAAGATTTACTCCCAAATCAGCTTAAAAATTATAGAAAAGTTTTTTTCACATGAAAAATAATTGGAATAGTAAATAACAGGATAGACATCCAGATGTTTTGGCTCCAAATTTCCCATTTTTCCACCATTAGAGAATCATAGAATTTAAAAGAATACAGAATGTTACAACCCCCAAAGGACCATATAATGTAAAACACAGAATGTCAGAACTTTAGAATATATTATGGCAGGAAGGGACCTTTTTGTACAGAGACTGTTAAATCTTGAAAGAGACCTTAAGATTACCTTGTGCAAGTTTCTCATTTAACAGGTGAGAAAACTGAGACCACTAGATGTTAAGTGGCTTGCTTTTTCATCCTGATATTGAAATTTCTGGAGAAGAGAGAGAAAAGAGAGAGAGAGAGAGAGAGAGAGAGAGAGAGAGAGAGAGAGAGAGAGAGAGAGACATAGAGAGACAGAAACAGAGAAAGAGAGACACAAAGACAGAGAGAGACAGAGACAGAGAGAGAATGAGAACTTCCAGAAATATGACTTTTTATTTCCAGGTGAGAAATTTTATACATAGCAATGAACACTATTGTGTTAAAGTAACTCCTTATCATTCAATTCTTTGAGCCCAAATCATATCTGTTAGGTATTTTTGTAGGCATCAAGGAAGAAAAGAGTAGACAGTGAGACACTGATGATTAGTGAGAGAATGGTGATGATAACGGCGGTAATCTATTATCAAAGATAGGGTTGAATGAGATAACTTGTACATGTAAAGGAATTTGCCTTAGAACCTGAGTAAAGGAAGAGATAGTGGGTGAAGGCATCTTAGTGATAAGAAATTAGGAAGAAGGGATAAAAGAGATCTCTCAGCAAATATTCTCATTTTTTTTCAGTGAAATACGAAGCAAGGGTGAGAGAGGAGGGAGTAGAGAGTCTGGGGAGTAAGAAAAAGGTTTGAAATAGCTACTGTAGGGAAGTATAGAGAATCAATTGAGGCAGGGTAAAGTGATTGCCTTGCTTCAGTAGGAACCCCATTCAGATGATATAATTTACATTTGTCGAGGATCCACTCATGAAAGTTTCATAATTTTCTCCACCTTCTTTCTGCAGCATGTGATTAGAAGAAAAAGCAGCAAATGTTGGGAGTAATTCAAGGCCAGTGTTTGGCAGGACAAGATGTGTGATAGAAAGGGGGGGCAAAGAACTCATCTAAAAGGTAATATATAACTGCATTTGTTCACCAAGGGGCAGGATAAGGGAAGAGAAAACAGTGTAGCCACATCAGCAGTGACAGCCTGGAAAAGAACTGAGGAGTGGAGGGATTAGAGATCCTGGCAAGTCCAAAGAACAAAGTTAGGGGTTATAAGACTGAGGAACAGGTAGAATGATAAAAGAATATGATCAGAGAAGGGAATTTCAGAGTTCATGAACTGGGAAGGAGAACATTGTTGGTGATGGCAAGATCAAGGGTTTGACCATCTTTGTATTTAGATTAGTCAGTCAATCAATATATTAAGCAACTACTATGTGCCAGGCACTATGCTAAGCAATGAGGATGCAGAGAAAGGTAAAAGACAGTAAAGAAAAAAGAACACATCACAGTCTAATGGGGAAGAGAACAGGCAACAACTATGTGAAATTGGGCTACATACAATATAAACTTGCAACAATCAACAGAGGGAGGACACTAGATTTAAGAGGGGTCAGGAGTAGGACATGAGTATATTGAGTAACTGAGAAGTTAAGGTGTTTGAGGAATTTATCTTACAATCCTCTATTAAGAGGGCAGAAGTAGGTGAAGAGTGATAAAACTATAAACCAAGCATTAAATCCATAGAAGAATGAATTAAGTATTTATTGTTGTTGTTGCTATGTTTGTCCTGCCTGTTTGAAGAGGACCAAAATGATATAAAAATGCCAGGGTCAATGTAGAATGTCAAGCTGTGACTGATCATACCAATATGAGTTCAGAAGACTACCACAGCTAAGGCACAAATAGACCATGTGTGCATTTGGGAGGGAGATGCCTCTAAATTTGCACATGTCATGTTTCTTTTGAACTACCATAATTCTGCTTTGCTCATAGAGCACAGCATCTTCTTTGATGCAGGCACGCCATGCTGGCTGGTCCTGTGCCAGTGTCTCTCATGTCTCATAATCAATACCAAAGTTCTTCAGAGAAATCTTAAGAGTGTCCTTGTGTTGCTTCTTCTGACCACCATGTGAGTGTCTGCCTTGTTTGAGTTCTCTGTAAAATAGTCTTTTAGGCAAACATAAGTCTGGCATTCAACAACATGGCCAGCCCATCTGAGTTATGCTCTCTGCAGTAGAGTTTGAATGCTTAGCAGTTCATCTTGAGAAAAGGATCTCAGTGTTCAGTACCTTATCTTGCCAAGTAATCTTCAGAATCTTCCTAAGACAATTCAGACGGAAGTGGTTCAGTTTTCTGGCATGACACTGGTAGACTGTCCAGGTTTCGCAGGCTCACAACAATGAGGTCAGCACAAGAGCTCTGTAGACTTTCAATTTGGTAAGCAGCCTAATACTTCTTCTTTCCCACGCTTTCCTTCAGAGCCTCCCAAACACTGAGCTAACTCTGGCAATGCATGCCTCACCTTCATCATCTATGTGTGAACTTATCCACAGCATTCAACATTTCTTCACTGGCTGTAACTGATTGTTCCACATATGGATGGCACAATGCTGTCTGGTGCAGAACCTCTGTTTTCTTGGTGTTAATTGTCAGGCCAAAATTAGCACAAACGACAGAGAAATGATCCACACTTTGTGACATCTCAGCCTCAGAGACTGCATTAAGTGCATCATCATCTGCAAATGAAAAGTCACACACAACCCTCCTCTGCATAGTTGACAGATAACATCACTGAAAAAGAAATCATGCTAAAAAAGTATGGGAGCAAGCACACAGGACTGCTTCACTCCACTGGTGAGTGGGAAAGTGAGAAAGCATCATCCATTATCCACAGCCCATGCAATCACACCATCATGAAATTGACATATATTAGTGATGAACTTCTCTGGGCAACCAAATTTCACCATGATCTTCCACAGTTCCTTTCAACTGACACTGTCAAAGACCTTGATTAGATTGATGAACATTGTGTGCAACTCTCTCTTCTGTTCCTGACATTCCTGTTGGAGTTGTCAGCAGCATTTGTCAATGAAGCCACATGGTCTCTCAGGTAAATGACCCCCCCCCCAGGTGAAGGATCAGCCTATTGTTTTTGTTTCTTTGTCTCTTTTTTGGGGGGGTGAAGCAATCAGGGTTAAGTGACTTGCCCAGGGTCACACAGGCTGGTAAGTATCTGATGCTGGATTTAAACTCAGGTCCCTCCTGACTCTGGGTCTGGAACTCTATCTACTGTGCCTCTTAGCTGTTCAGCCTATTAGGGAGGATCTGGCAAGAATCTTGCAGTATTGATTGAGACATCCACTTGTGGTTTTCATACGACAACCTCTTTCCTTTTCCTTTATATAGATGGACAATGGAGGCATCTTTGATCTCCTAGAGGATAACCTCCTCTTGCCATATTATCCAGAAGATTTACATCAGATTTTATATGAGCAGCAGAACTTCTGCCTTGTAAATCTCTGCTGGAATGGAATCAACACCAGATGCTTTGCCACACAAGAGAAGCCTAATGTTATTCAAATCCTGTTCTTCATTTGGAAGTTCAACTAGACAAGGATTCACTTCAACCTGAGGCAAATGTTCAATGGCTTCTGCATTAGTTGATGACAGTCAGTTGATACACTATAGAAGTGTTTAGCTCATCACTCCAGGATTATGTTCTTATCACTAATCAATGTAGATCCATCAGCACTAAGTAGTTGAGATGCACCAAATGTCTCTCAATCATAAGCAGCCTTCAAGGTATCATGAAAACACTTTGGATTATTACTATCAATGTAAAACTGAATTTCATCTGCTCTTCTTACTGAGACAAGAATCCTGCATCTCTCTAAGCTTTGTTTGTACTTTACTTTTTTCTCTCTAAATATTTGTTTATTTTCACTGTTTTATTTTTTCCAATTATATGTAAATATAATTTTTAACATTCATTAAACAAATTGAGTTTCAAATTTTCTTCCTCCTCCTCAAAAAGGCAAGAATTTTAAGCAGGTTATATATGTACAATAACATAAAACATATTCCATAAGAAGAAACAGACCACAAGCAAAGAAACCAAGAAAAAGATAAAAAAAAGTAAAAACAATATGCTTTGATCTGCATCAAGACTCCATCAGTTCAGCATTTTCCATCATGAGTCCTTTGGAATTGCTTTAGATCATTGTATTCCTGAGAAGAGCTGAGTTATTCATAGTGATCATAGCACAACATTGCTGTAATGTTTGCACTTTACTTTTGTTGGAGTTAATGTTTCCTTCCTAGAGAGATGGATGAATTACCTTACTGGCAGATCCTGTAGAGTTTTCATTTTTCATTTAGTAGCTTTTAATTTCCCCATTATTTTCATCAAATCAATCCTGATGTTTGTGAATATTGTGGCCCAGATAGGTAAATATGGTCCTGTAGACCAGATCTCTGAAAGATGTCCACTCCTTTTCTGCTTCACTGTTGTTATCAGTGTGTTGGCTCAGCTTTCCCTCCAAGTTAGACATAGATTGTTCATATATGGAGAATTCCTCTAATCTATTGATGTTGAGTTTTCTCATAGTCATCATGATTGGAGCCACAGCTTTTGTTGATTACAAGTGTTTAGCTTGGCGAGATTAAGTCTTTGATTGGTCCAGTGCTTTGCACAAAATATCACTTTCGTCACTCTCATATCCTGTCTATTTCTTCTCCTTACAATGACATAGTCTATTAAATGCTAATGATTGCTGAAAAAGTGCATCAATGAAGTTTTGTTGTATTTAGGTAAATGGAAGACAGTGTTGGTGATGAGAAGGTCATGATATGCACAAGGCTTCAATATTAAGGTGTTGTTACTGTTACTGTTTTGGACTCCATTCATGCCAAGGACTCTGTGCCATATCTGATAGTCTGTGCCTACTCTGGCATTAAAGTCACCCAGAATTACAAGCTTGTCCTCTTTCAACACATTGATCATGAGGGTCTCCAGGTCTTCATAAAATTTTCTTTGACCTCATCAATGTTTGAGGTGGAAGCATATGCACTGCTGATGGTGGCATGGTGCTTTCCTGCAAATGCAATCATACTGTCATGAGCCTGCCATTCACTCCTTTTGGAAGGTCTACAAGCTTGTTGACTACATTAGATTTTATTGTGAAACCTACAGCACCTTCACAAGTGCTCCAACTTCACTGTGGCCACTTTAGAAACAAAAATCATGCATCCAGCTCTTACTTCAGTAAACTGGCCTTTATTTGTCAACCTTGTTTCACTATTTGAATGTGATATGTGCAGATTTCTCTTTTTTTTTTTTTTAGTGAAGCAATTGGGGTTAAGTGGGGTTAAGTCACACAGCTAGGAAGTATTATGTGTCTGAGGCCACATTTGAACTCAGGTCTTCCTGATTCCAGGGCTGGTGCTCTATCCACTCCGCCACCTAGCTGCCCCTCAGGTTTCTCTTGCAGCAAGAGCTGTTCATCTTTCAGGTCTCCCGGCTTTCTTGCTCACAAATGTGCACACGTTTCATGTACCAATGGTGAGTGCAATCATCTTCACAAAAGTTTTTGTATGTGTTTCTGTGTCTCGACTGCAGGTTTTGATCCCTGTCTGCCTTAGTAAGCAATCCAGGGTTAGGTGCGGTAAACACTTTTTAGAGTTGCTTTTCTAGTTCCTTCCTCATGCCAGGAGGTGAGCAGTTGGTCCTTAAAGAGATTGCTCCAACAGCTGGGGGGCTGCCAAATGCCTTTAGTCCAGTGAAAAGAATATCCTAGAGCCTGGGCCACCTGTCTGCAGAGTTGTGACTACAGCTCCCTGTGTATCTGTCCCTGCTGCTTCATCACTAGCCCACTGAGGTAGGTAAAATAGCAAGACAGTAACATAGAAAAGTAATAAATGATAAAATTGTTGAATAGCAAAATTAATACTTTTATAGCTTTATCATTTTATCAATAATAAAATAATAGTAAAATAGTGAAATGGTATGTGTGATACCATTTGTTCCCTCATAAATTGAATGTAAGTGAGTTAGAGCTGTGTAATAATGCCTGCCTCACTCTCTCTTCCAGAGTTGTCAGGGCCCAGTGGCAAGACAAAAGTCAAAACAATTGGCAATGGCTCTGGGTACAGTGCCTGACCTTGGCTACTTCAGTGTCTGCAAGCTCTAAGTGATCCACAGTACTTGTTTCAGCTGCCTTTGTGGCCCATCAAAACAAAATGTTCACATCTGCCATTTCCACTGGGGAAGTCTTCACATGCTTGGGTTAGAACACCCCCCTTCAACTCACCTATGGGTTTGAGGCCCATTGGTTACCCTTAACCTGGTTTAGCTCATCTGCTGAGAGAGTGTTACTGGAGTGTGGCCACTGCACATGCTGCAGCTTCTTGGAACCACAGGTGAGAGTTAGGTAACAGGTGGACACCAAAAGTGGCTGAGTGGCCCTGAAAAGGGCTCAGCAACCCTCGCACCAGAGATATTAGTCCTCACTGAACATACCACATATCCCAAAACATTTATCAAGCACCTACTAGATGAAAAACAATGTACTACGCACTGGGGATAAAAATATAAAAGTAAGACAGCCCCTGCTCTCAAGGAATTTTCATTTTCTAACAGAGGAGACACTGTACACACAGGTTTCTGCTACAAGGCAGATGGAAAGGTCCCATGGCCCTTAGAGTACAGTGGTGAAGCAGATGATAGTGCCTCTGCTTTAATGTGAATTCCACTAATAACATCCTATCAGTTTCTGATGTTAAACCATTTGATAGTGTCAAAGACTTTGGTGACAAGAACTTTCTTCTCTGGATTTTTAGTAGCTGTGTCTGTACCCTGTGCAGTAGTAATTGCCAGGTTTCATCTCCATAGAGGTTGCTTCCCAGGATGATGGCTGAGGACAACGAACTGCAATCATTTCTTTTCCCAAGGCTTTCAGTTTCAAGTTAATAGGCTTTCTCCATCAGAGTCTAAGGGAAGATAGTGGTCAAAGAGAGAGGAAGGGAAAGAGATAGAAAGTGAAGGCAGGCAGCCAAGAAGACAGGAAGGAAGGAAGGAAGGAAGGAAGGAAGGAAGGAAGGAAGGAAGGAAGGAAGGAAGGAAGGAAGGAAGGAAGAAAGGAAGGAAGGAAGGAGGAAGAAAGGAAGGAAGGAAAGAAGGAAGTCCTCATGCAGGGATATTGTATTCATGGGCAGCTAGACTCTCTGGGAAGCTATTGAGATGTGGAGATCCTTCTTGTTCTCATTATTCTTCTTTTCAATGGGTAGGGAAGAGAGAGGGCATATCTGTATGTACTTCCATTTGTCTGGAAATTGTCTCCACAGATGCAACTCCACAAGTTATTATTAGCTGCCTGGGGTTTAAAAAGTTTAAGTGACTTGCTAAACAACACTTGAACCCAGGTCTTCTTGACTCCAAGGCCAAAGCTTTATCCTCTGTGACACTCTGCCTCTCTTTATAGTGGAGATAATCACTCCAGGAGTTGGCAGGCTGACTGCAACATAGTGAATAGTACTATGTTTGATCAGATACGTAGGTGAGGGGCCCTATCTTGCTACCAGGTTTATTAAAATAGCTAGATAGTTCTTTTAGGGAATAGGTGAGTTATGCTCATGAATGTTCCATGGGATATATCACTTTTTAGTGAGTGAACTGTATCTTTAGGAAATACAATTTTAGAACTGAAATGGACCTTAATAGCTATATAATTTGACCCTCTCCTTTTTGAGATGATGAATCAAAGACCCAGGAAGCTTTTGCAACTTATAACATAAGTGACCTGCTGTTGAAGGACAAAAAACTAGGATTCAGACCAGGTGCTCTGACTCCAAACTCAGTGTCCTTTCCACTACACATTGCTTTCCCACCTTTTGTAGGTCTTTGATTTCTGCCGAGATAAAAATTTTGCTTCTTTACCCTAAGCATCCTCTGAGTCTAGTATAGGAGAGATTCTCTCCAGGCTCCTGGGTCTTTATATCTTTATACCTCCATTTTCCAAGTCATTCTCTAATGGAGACTCTGCACTAGGGCTTTGGGGAAATTTTGGAAACCCAGGTCTTAACATCACTATTCCCTTTAAAATAACCACCCCATGCTGAAAGGATAGACTTAGAATATGTTAATTTGAATCTAACTCTAAAAAGCAGATGCCTGCTTGGGCTCACCTATACTTGCATTCCAGACACCAATTTTGTTTCTAAATCACATTTGAGATGGGATCAGGCCTAGCAACTTTGTTCTGAATCTCATATTATTTTATATTTCAGCAGCTCCATTCTTTGCCACAGAAGTTAAATTTGCCACTCAATTTTTGAAACAAGATTCTTAGTGTTTCTCTTTTTAGTGAATCAATTCGAATGTTAGTCTGATTTTCTCCAAAAGAATGATGTGACCAGAAAATGGCAGTGAGTTTGCAAGTTCCAAGAAATTGTTCCCTGTCATGTGTCAATGACCTAAACAACAAATCTTCTTCTAACCATAATTTCAGTGATAGAACCATCTGTAGATTGATTAAGTCAAATCACAGAAATAATTTTCTACCAGGAGTTATAATGAAAGTGAAAAGCATTTAATGACATTTGGGAAGCTATAAATTATTGAGTAATTGTGATTTTTAATTTGACTTCATAAAATGTACTCATTAATTTCAAAAGCCCATTTTGAGAACCTGCCATGTGCATATTACACTCTGCTCAAAATAGAGCAGTTATAATGGACATAAGAACCAGGAACAGAAGGAAAGAGACCAGGCATACAGAACTCAACTCCCTTAAAATCTGGCTTCTATCTTAAATACTCTTAAAACTACCATCTCCAAGGTCACCAGTGACTTCTTAATTTCCGATTGTTATGTGTTTCTTCTTTGGTTTTCCTCCTTCACTTTCCTGGCATTTGACATTGTTGACACCATCCCCTTCCATATAATTTATCCTCCTACAGTTTCAGCAATCCTTCTCTCTCTTAGTTCTCCTGACTGTTATTTCCTGCTATCTTTCTTCTGTCTCCTTTCCTTGTTTATCTTTCTTCTTCTGGTCCCTATTTATCAGTGTGGTTATGGTCCCAAGGCCTCCTCTTCAGCCCTTTACTCTAACAATCTTTAGTGGATGTTCAATTACTCCCATGGCATCAATTATCACCTCTGTGCAGATGATCCCTGAGTATCCGTATGTAGCCTGAATTTCCAATTGATTTCTGTAAGTCTCTAGTTGGATTTCCCATCAGAATCTTAAACTCATTATGTCAGAAGCTGAATTCATCTTCCTGCTCAAAAACCTGCTCTTACTTTCAATTTCCCACCATTTTCCAGTCTATTGCTGTTCAAAATCATCTTTGATTTTTCCACTCCTCTAAACCCTACTTCCAATTTGCTAGGTCCAGGAGTTCTATACACATTACCTTCTCTTTCTGTCTCCTTTCTTCTCACAGCTACTGATGCCTATAATGGAACACTATTGTGCTATAAGAAATGCAGAGCAGGATGATTTCAGAAAAACCTAGAAAGAATCATGTGAAAAGTGAAGTAAACAGAACCAGGAGAACATTGTACACAGTAACAGCAACATTGTGCAATGATCAGCTTTGAGGGGCTTAGCTGTTCTCAGCAATGCAATAATCAAAGACAATTCTAAAAAACTCATGATGAAAAACGCTATCCACCTCCAGAGAAAAAAATTGATGGAGTCTGAATGCAAACCAAAACATACTATTTTTCATTTAATTTTTTTTTCATGTGCTTTTGGTGGAGGGGGCTGTCTTCCTTCACAACATAACTAATATATAAATATGTTTAGCATTATTGCACATGTATAACCTACATCGAATTGTTTACTGTCTCAGGGAAGGAAAAGAAAGGGAGAGAGAGAATTTTTTAAATGATTTTTTTAAAAAAATGAATAGTAAAATTATTTTACATGTAATTGGGGAAAAATAAAATATTATTTTAAAACCTACCAATGCCTTAGTTCAGACCCTTATCACCACTCACCTGTCCCCAATCCAGTCCCTAATCCTCACCAATGCATAATTTCACAGAAATTTTAGAGCATTTTTTCCTAATGCACTGATCTATCATTCCTCTATTTAAAAAGGCTTCAGTGGTTTCCTATTACCTATAAAGAAAATTAGTAATAATTGCTCATGTTTGTTGTGCTTTAAGGATCATAGGAAAATAAATTTTGAGCTAGTAGGGATCTTAGAAGTCATAAAGTCCAATCAGCTCATTTTAGAAATTAAGAAAATTAGTCACTGAAAAGTTATATAACTCGATCATGGCCACAGAGCTAGTAAGTGTCAGAGGCAAAATTTAAATCCAGATCTTCCTGCTTCCAGGTCCACCACTTTATTTTTTTTTTGCCTATTTTATTGATTTATTTTGATTTATCAACAATCACTTCCATATGCTTTTGAGTTTAAAATTTTTCTCCCCCTTCCTCCCCACCATCCTCCCCAAGATGGCGCACAATCTGATATTGGCTATACATTTACATTCCTAATAAACATATTTTCACATTAGTGAAGTTGTAAGTAAAAATTAAAACCAATAGGAGGAACCATCAGAAAGAGGAAACAAAACTCAACAAAAGAGAAAAAAAAAAGATAGCAATTCGACTTTCCCAGTTATGATTACTATCTGTGTCTTTTTCTCCATCCTTTTCCCCCCTGTTTATGTTTTTCTTCTCTCTCCCTTCCCACCCTCACCAGTACTTTGCTTTTAACCACCTCCTCCTTCAGTCTCTCCTCCCTTCTATTATCCCCCTCCCCCCTCTTCCCTTTCTCCCCCAACACTTCTTCCCTCCCTACCATCCCCCTCCCTTTTCTTTCCCCTTTTCCCTCCTACTACCCATAGGGCAAGTTAGATTTCCATACCTAACTGATTATGTTGTCCTTTTCTTGAGCCAAATCTGATGAGAGCAAGGTTCAAACAATGCTCACACCTCTCCCTTCTTTCCCTCTGCTGTAATAGGATTTTCTGTCTTTTCCTGTAATGTAATTTACCCTTGTCTGCCTCCTCCTTTCTCAGTACATTTTCTAAGATCAGACTAATCAACTTACTTGGATCTATTTAACCCACTTGATTAGATTTTTTTTTTATCATTACATCAAAGTCTACTAACATCCACCCTCTTTATGTATACTCCTTTAACAAGGTGTAATAACAATACAGTTCTCAAGGGTTGCAAGTCTCATATTCCCTTGTAGGGGTTTAAACAGTCCCCCTTATTAACAGCATATTGTATCCTTCTGTCCCATTTACCTTTTTAAGTCCTTCTTGAGTCCTGTACTTGAAGATCAAATTTTTTGTTGAGCTCTGGTCTTTTTATGAGGAAGGTTTGGAAGTCTCCTATTTCCTTGAATATCCATCTCCTCCGTTGAAGAATCATGCTCATTTTTGCAGGGTAGTTGATCCTTGGCTGCAATCCAAGCTCCTTTGCCTTATGGAATATCATGTTCCATGCCCTGTGGTCTTTTAATGTAGAAGCTGCAAGGTCCTGTGGTTCCATGATATTTAAATTCTTTCTTTCTGGCTGCTTGCAGCACCTTTTCTTTCATGTGGCTATTTTGGAATTTTGCTATTATATTCGTTGCTGTTGTTGATTTGGGATCTCTTTCAGGTGGTGAGTGGTGTATTCTTTCTATGGCTATTTTACTTTTCTAGTTCTAGGACTTCTGGGCAGTTTTCCTTTATGATTTCCTAAAAGATACTGTCCAGGCTCTTTTTTTCATCATGATTTTCAGGTAGTCCAATGATTTTTAAATTATCTCTCCTGGATCGATTTTCCAGGTTGGTTGTTTTACCAATGAGGTATTTTATGATTTCATCCATTTTTTTTTTCATTTTTTGTTTCTGTTTGACTGATTCTTGCTCTCTCATAGAGTCATTAGCTTCCATTTGTCCAGTTCTAGTTTTTAACAGATTGTTTTCTTCTGTTAGTTTTTGTACTTCCTTCTTCAATTGGACAATTGTATTTTTAAGGGATTTGTTTTCTTCAGTATACTTTTATTTTCCAGTTTGCCAATTGTGTTTTTTAGGGACTTGTTTTCTTCAGTGTACTTTTTTTCCAAGTGGCCAATTGTATTTTTTAAGGACTCTTCTACCTCTCTCATTAGACTTTTAAAATCCTTCTTGAGCTCTTCTAAGAAGGCTTTTTGGGCTTCAGACCAGTTCATATTCCCTCTTGATGTTGCAGATGTGGGTTTGTTGACACTATTGTGCTCTTCAGAATTTCACTCATCTCATAATATGAATCCATGGTACATTTCTTTTTACTCATGCTGTTTCTTTATTCCCTGGCCTTTAAAGAGATTGAGCTCTCCTGCTGGGGAGCAGAGGGCACTTACCCAAGCTTCTTGTGTTGGGAGCCTAGGTCTTGGTCACTGGCTTTGTGTGCTGGGGACTCTTATGTTGGCAATTGGAGGCTATAGAGTTCTGACAGCTTACCTCATGTTGGGCTGGAATCAGCAAGGCTGGAACTTTCAGGCAATTTCAGGTTGCCTGCTTTTCCTTTCTTTTAGCTTTCTTCATCTCCTTTTACATGTGTGCTGCCAGGTGTTTATCTGCCTGGGGCCCCTTGCAGTGCTGTCTCCCTCATTTCTGCTAATGCACTGGGTGATTCCTTTGTGGTAGAGTACCAAGGCACCTGGTGGTTTTCTAAGCTGGTTTCCACCATTTCCACCCCCCCACCTCCCTACTCCACCCTCCCCACCCCCCCATGCCCCACCCTCACTGAGGCACTCAGAGGTCCAGGTATTGGTGTTTGCCTGCTCTACCATCTGGGCTTCAGGATCTCTTCCTGGTTGACAGTTGGAGGTTCTGACAGCTTACCTGGTGTTGGGCTGGAATCAGCAAGGCTTAGACTTTAGAAAGACTTTAGGTTGCTTTCTTCAGCTCTTTTCAGATGAATGCTGCAGGGTACTTATCCACCTGGGGCCTTTTGTAGTGCTGCTTCCCTTATTTTTGCTGAGGCACTGGGAGACCCATTTGCTGGGCTGCCGCACTGCTGCTCCTCATCTGTCTTATAGTTCAGGTGTTCCAGGTTTTTTTTCTGTGGTGATATTTTCTGGGTTTTCAGAGGTTGATAGGGGAGAGTGAGAGTGACTACCTTTTTACTCCACTATCTTGGCTCCCGAAAGTGGAAGCCCAGGTCCACCACTTTAACCACTATATTATATTGCCTTTCACAGGAAGTAGAGATGACAAGGGAATTTAAATCTACTCCAAGTAGAATATTTGGAGGCTATGCAACACTGCCTCACTATGCAAAGAATTTTCCTCAGATCAACCCTGAAAGGTAGGAAGTAAAATATCTTTATTGCCACTTATAGATGGGGAAACTGAGGCACAGAGAGGTTAAGTGGCTCGACCAGGATCACACAGCTAGTGTCAGTACTAGGAATATAATTCAGATCCCATAACACTGAGTCCAATACTCTGGAGTCAGGAAAATGTAATTTTAAATATGACCTTAGACACTTGATGGCTGTGTGACCCTAGGCATGTCATTTAATCTCTCTCTAACTCAGTTTCCTCAACTGTAAAATAAGAATAATAATAGTGCCTACTTCATAGGGTTATTAAAAGGATCAAGTGAGATAATATTAACACAGTGCCTGATACATAGAAAGCACTTAAATGCTTGCTTGCTTCCTTCCCATGATAAGTCTCCTTCCCCTAAAACAATTTCTTAGCCTAGCCTTTAAGGTTCTCCACAATCCGACTCTCACCTAAATTTCCAATCAATTCTATCTCCCCTTTACACAATCTATGTTATAGTAAACAGGACTACAGGTTATTCCTTGATTTGATACCAAAAGCTAGTACAGTGTTGAATCAGCTTAGGAGTCAAATAAGATTTGGAGCAGGTAGGTGGTACAGTGGATAAAGTGTCAGGCCTGATGCCAGGAAGATTCCCCTTCCTGAGTTCAAATCTAGCTTCAGATATTTACTAGCTATATGACCATAGCAAGTCACATCCCCATTTGCCTCAATTTCCTAATCTGTAAAATTAGTTGGAGAAGGAAATGGCAATTCACTCTAGTATCTTTGCCAAGAAAACCCCAAATGGGGTCATGGAGAGTTAGACAGGACTGAAATGACTAAAGAAGAGCAATGATTTGAGCTCAAATTCCATTTTTTTCACACACTTATTTGTTTGGTGACCATGTATTTATCACCTGTAAGCAACATTTAACCTTTCTTACAACTCTCAGTTTATTCACCTGGAATATGGGTTCATTGTTGTATTGTTGTCCCTTCTAATGCATTATAAATGTTACAAACTGTGATTGTGATTGGTTCCAAAAAAGAATTAGCGGTTGAGCCAAAACTAGATCTGAGGTTTCTTGACTCCAAGTCCAACTCCCTTTCTAATACTTTATTTCCCTTTCTCCCCTTCTGCCACGTCCATGGGTTGGGCTCCCAGAGTTGAAAGGCTATGATCATTGGTCTGTATTTCAGGATTCCTTCTAGACTACCACTAACAAGACCTGTCACATTTCCAGTAGACTTGTCTCCTTTCAGGGATGATTGCAACCTCACTGGAACAGAAAGATGAGAAGAGAATATATAGATTCACTATTCAAATGATGAAGTAGCATCATTGACTGCTCTAGTCACTGATTATGAGCATGAGTGGAAACCTTATTTTTAGGGGTTACATTTATTTATTTATTTTTAGTTTTCAACATTCACTTTTATATAATTTTGAGTTCTAAATTTTCCCCCTCCCCAAGACGGCATGTAATCTGATGTTGGCTGTATGTGGACAATCATATTAAACATATTTACATATTTGTCACATGGTGAAAGAAGAATCAGAACAAAATGGAAAAACCATAAGAAAGAAAAAACAAAACAAAAAAAGAAAGAAAATAATATGTTTCACTATGCATTCAGACTCCATAGTTCTTTCTCTGGATGTGGACAGCATTTTCCACCATGAGTCTTTTGGAATTGTCTTAGATCATTGCATTGCAAGAAGAGTTAAGTATATCAAAGTTGGCCATTGCACAATGCTGCTGTTACTGTGTACAATGTTATCCTGGTTCTGTTCACTTCACTCAGTATCAGTTCATATGAGTCTTTCAAGGTTTTTATAAAATCTGCTACTCATCATTTCTTATGGAACCATAGTATTCCATTACATTCATACACCACAACTTGTTCTGTCCTTCCCCAGTTGATGCAGGCCCCCTCAATTTCCAGTGTTTTGCTGCCACAAAAATAGCTGCTATAAATATTTGTGTACATGTGGGTCCCTTTCTCTTACGATTTCTTTGGGATACAGACATAGTAATGGTATTGCTGGATCAAAGGGTATGCACAGTTTTATAGTCCTTTGAGCATAGTTCCAAATTATTCCCCAGAATGGCTAGATCGGTTCACAACTGCACCAACAATTCAATAGTGTTCCAATTTTCATGCATTTTCTTCAACATTTATCATTTTTAGTGGAAACCTTATTCCAGGTGGCACTAAACAAGAGAGGTACTTCACACTTCATTGACTAAAAACAAACATCCTGCACTTCTCCCTTTCTCTCCTCAAAAAAAAAATTAAATTAAAATAAAATAAAAATGAACTTTAAGATACAATGTGGAGGCATGTCTAGACAATAACTCACCCACTGGTGCAATGGATATAGTGCTGGGCCTAGAGTCAGAAAGGCTCATCTTACTGAGTTCAAATCTGGTCTCATACACTTTATAGCTGTATGATCCTGGGTAAGTTTTTTAATCCTGTTTGCCTCAGTTTCCTCATCTGTAAAAGGATCTAGAGAAGGAAATGACAGATCACTCCAGTATCTTTATCAAGAAAACCCTAATGGGGTCACAAAGATTCAGACATGACTAAAAATAACTGAACAACATGGACCTCAAGTTCAATATAAATCAACAGTCAACAGTGTGATAGGTCAGACAAAAAAAGCTAATGCAATTTGGAACAATTCCATTAAGAGAGGCATTAGACCTCTACCCAACTCCATCATTATTTTCTCTACCAATGAGATTCTGATAAAAATACTCTATATTTGGAACATAGGTTAAATTAGGAAACATTTTATAGTCATCTGGAGACAGGAATGAGAATCCATGGGCTTCCAAATCTGCCTCTGGATTGGGGTGATGGTGTTGGCAGTTCCCCAGGTCAAGGTTCTTCAAAAATAGCTTCCTACTGTTCCCTTTTTGATAGGAAAAGTTCTATTTCTGGTGTATTCTAAAAAAACCTTGCCTTTTCTAGGGTACCAGAATGGTGATTCCTGTGGAGCAAGGTGTTATCTGCTACTTCTAGCCCAGATATACAGTATGCTAAATAAGAAGAATATGAGATCAGAATGTTACCTGATTTTTCCAAAGTTAGCTAAGAAGGGGGATATAGAGAAATATATTGTTGACACAAGGTGCTATGGGAGCATTTGAGTCCAAACGGGCACTTATCTATAAAGTATTGAGGAAAGAATCTTCTTAACTGATTTTAGGCATGAAAGCAAAAGGCAATAGCATTTAACTCTTACCAATAATATATTGACTATATGTAAGTTACCAAGAACTTAAGGTTGTTCTCTCAAGTGAGTAATCAAAATCCTTTTAGAATCAGCTGGTGGAACAGTGGGCAGAGTGCTTGGCCTGAAATCAGGAAGAACTGACAGCAATTTATACCTCAGACATTCACAAACTAAGTGACACCTGGGCAAGTCACTTAAGCTCTGTTTGCCTCCGTTTCCTTGACCATGAAATGGGGAAAATAACAGCACCTACCTCACAGAATTGTTGTGAGGATGAAATAATACAGATTTCTAAAACATGTAGCATGGTGTTTGGCATATAGTAGGTGCAATATAAATGCTCATTCCTTTCTCACCCTTCCACTTCTAGAGGTACTTTTGTATTTTTCCCATTCTTGAAATTCTATAAACAGGCCACTTAGATTCCATATGGGAAGAAGAATGAACTCCCAGTACACAGAGGACCTAAGAAAGAAGAATAATTGTACATATTAATAGAACTATGTTGATTAGTTGATGGGTGGTTGTCCTTCATTCTGAAAGAGGATCAAAATGTCATTGCTGTTTTACAGTCAAGTTACAATGTGTCCAATTGTGGCTGATCAGACCAATATGAGTTCAGAAGACTGCCACAGGTTAGGCATAAATAATCTATGTGAACATTTGTGGTGGATTCTCTAAATTTGCATATCTTCTGTTTCTTTTGAGCTATTTCAATTCTGTATTGCTCATAGAGTACAGCACCTTCTCTGATGAGGGCACACCACGCTGGTGAGTCCTGTGCCAGTGTCTCCCATGTCATGCAATCAATTCTTAAGTTCTTTAGACAGACCTTGAGAGTGTCCTTGTGTTGCTTCTTCTTTTATTTTTCAGCCAAAGACAAGGTTTATTAGAACATCCATCATATTGGGCAGACTCTTAAGGAGTCTGAATATTAGTAAGCTATTGTCTAGATTATAAGAATCTAAGCAGTGGCTAGATTATAGGAATCTGAGCAGTGGATAGATTTTAGCAACCTAAGCAGTGGATAGATTTTAAGAATCCAAGCCTGTGTTGCTTCTTCTTACCGCCATGTGAGCACTTGCCTTGTGTGAATTCTCCTTAAAATAGTTTTTTTGTTTTGTTTTGTTTCATTTTGTTTCATTTTGTGTTTTGTAAACCTATGGTATTCAAAGAATGTGGCAAACCCATCACAGTTGTGCTCTTCGCAGTAGTTTGAATTCTTGGCAGTTTAATTCAAGAAAGGACCTCAGTGTCTGGTACCTTATCTTACCTGATGATCTTCAGAATCTTCCTAAGACCATTCAAATGGAAGAAATTCAGTTTCCTGGCATGGTGCTAGTATGTTGCCCAGGTTTCACAGGCATATGACAATGAGGTCAGCACAATGCTCTGTAGACTTTCAGTTTGGTAGTCAATCTAAAACTTCGTCTCTACCATACTTTCCTGTGGAGCCTTCCAAACACTGAGCTAGCTCTGGCAATGTGTGTGTGTGTATGTGTGTGTGTGTGTGTGTGTGTGTGTGTGTGTGAATCTCATTATCAATGTATACATCCCTGGAAAATATAATACTAAGGTAAGTGAACTTATCTACAGTATTCATAATTTCTCCATTTCCTGTAACTGATGGTTTCACATATGCTTGGTGCTTTCTTAGTGTTAGTGGTAAGGCCAAAATTAGCACAAGCAGCAGAGAATTGATCTGTACTATATTGCCTCCCAGCTTCAGAGACTGCTTTGAGTACACAATCATCTGTGAACAAAAAATCATGCACCAACACTCCCTCCACTTTAGTCTTAGCTTGTAGCCTTTTAAAAGTTAAATAATTTACCATCAGTGCAATAACTGACCCTCATGCCATTTTCATCCTCATTGAAGGCATCTGACAACATTGCTGAAAAAAATCTTCCCAAAAACCATGGGAGCAAGCACACAACCTTGTTTCATTCTACTGGTGACTGGGAAAATGTGAGAGCATTGTCCATTATCCAGAACCCAGGCAAGCATGCTGTCACGAAATCGATGCACAATATTGATGAACTCTGGGCAACCAAATTTTGACATAATTTTCCACAAGCCCTCACAACTGATGGTATAAAGGCCTTAGTCAGATCTACAAATATTGTGTACAGACCTCTGTTCTGCTCCTAGTATTTCTTCTGGAGTTGTCAGGCAGCAAACATCACATTGACCATTCCTCGGCCCCTTCAGAAGCCATACTGGTTTTCAGGTAGATAACCATTTTCCAAGTGAAGGAACAGCTTATTAATGACTCTGACAAGAATATTGCCAGCAATAATTGAGAGACCCCCTGTGAGTATCACAGGACAATCTATTTCCTTTACCTTTAGAGAGATGGACAATGGAGGCATCCTTGAACTTGTGGGGGATAACCTCTTGTTGCCATATAACCCAGAAAAATTTAGTCAATTTGTGTATAAGCAATGGACCACTCACCATGTAAGTTTCAAGTGGAATACAATTAGCATTAGGTGCTTTGCCATGGGGAAGGAGCTTAATGACATTCAAAACCTCCTCTTCAGTTGGAAATTTGGCTAGAAAGGGATTGACTTCAAACTAAGGTAAATTGTCAATTGCTTCAGCATTGATTCATGACACTTTATGGAGAGCACTATGGAAGTGTTCAGCCCATCTCTCCAGGATCCTGTCCTTATCACTAATCAATGTGGTTTCATCAGCTCTGAGTAGAGATGCAGCATAGGTTTTTTGGCCCATAAATAGCCTCTAAGGTATCAAGAAAGCACTTCGGATTGTTATAATTTGTGTAAAACTGAATTTCATCTGCCTTCTTGCTGAGTCAAGAATCCTGCATCTTTCTAAGCTTCACTTGCACTTTACTTTTGATGGTATTAAATGCTGTCTTCTTTGAGATGGATGAATTATCCTGCCGGTAAACCCTGTGGAGTTCTCATTTTTCATTTTGCTGCTTCTGAATTTCCCAATCATTTTTATCAAACTAATATTGATGTTTGTGAATGTTCTGACCCAGATGAGCAAATGCAGTGCTGTACACCAAATCTCTGAAAGCTTCCCACTCCTTGCCTGCTCCTTTACTGTTGCCAACTATGTGTTAGTTCAATTTTCCCTCCACATCAGCAACATACTGTTTCCCCTCAGACAGGGGCTCTAGTTTGTTGACATTAAGTCTTCTGGTAGTTATCTTGCCTTGGGACCACAACTTTTCTTGAACGCAAATATTTAGCTTGGAGAGGATAAGTCTACAATCATTCCAGCACTCTGCATCACACATTGTCTTTGTCCACTCTCGCATCCTGTCTGTCTCTTCTCCTTTCAATGACAGAGTCTATTAAATGCCAACGTTTGTTATGAGAGTGTATCCATGACATTTTATTACAGTTAGGTAAACAGAAGACAGTGTTGGTGATGAGAAGGTCATGAGTTGCACATGTCTTCAACAGTAAGTGAACATTGTTGTTACTGTTTCCAACTCCATTCCTCCCAAGGATTCCCTGCCGTGTCTGGCAGCCTGTGCCTACTCTACCATTAAAACTACCCAGAATTATAAGCTTGTCCTCTTTTGGCACATTGATGATGAGTATCTCCAGGTCTTCATAAAATTTTTCTTTGACCTCATCAGGATTCATCATGGTGGAAGCATATGCACTAATAATGGTGAAATGACATTTTCCTGTAGTGGTAATCACATTATCACTAGCCTGTTATTCACTCCTTTTGGTAGGCATACAAGTATGTTGACTAGATCACATTTGATTGCAAAACCTACACCACCTTCACAGCACTTCCCTTCTCTGTGGCCACTCCAGAAAATGTGTATCCAGCTCCAACTTCAGTAAGTTGGCTTTCATTTGTCAGCCCTGTTTCACTCAGGGCTTCTATTTGCATGAGTTCTCTCACAAAAGCTGTTCATCTTTCACTTCTACTGGATTTTGGGTTGTCCATTAATGTGCAGATTCCATGTACCAATGGTGAGTAGAATCATCTTTGCAGAAGTTTTTGTACATTTTTTTGCACGTTTATTTTGACCACAGAGTGAGATTGCCCGTGCGTTGCAATGAACAGGCCAGGATTGGGTAAATGGACATTTTCAGGGCACCTTTTTCTAACCCCTTCCTCACAGCAGGAGGTGAGCAGTGCAATCCTTAAAAGGCTGGTCAGACACCCAAGGGGTTGCTGTTCCCAATACTGCTTTTAGAGAGAAGACAACCCTATGGCCTGGGCCTCCTGTGTTGACTGGGTTGTGACTACAGCTCCCAGGGTATCTGCATCTGCTGCTTCATCACTTGCCTGTCACCACAGGACTTTGAGATAAGTAAAAATGGTAAAAATGATATGGATGATGTCTTTTGATTCATGCATAAATTGGACTTAAATGAGGCAGAGTTGTACAAAGTCATTGGCCTCACTTTCTTTTCCAGAGACATTACAGTCCAGTGGCAGGACAGAATCAAGATGATTGGCGATGGCTTGAGATGTTGGGGATGTCCTTGGTGTCTTTGATGTCTAACATAAATTCTAAGTCTTCCACAGTACCTGCTTCATGGACTCTGGAACAAATTGTTCTCATCTGCCTATTCCACCAGTGGAAGTCTTCACAGGCTTGGAGTAGACACCCCCCAACTCACTGAATACCTTGAGACTCCTTGATTACCCTCAACCTGATTTAACCTGTTTCCAAAATGGTTCACTGGGGTGTGACCACTGCACAAGCTACAGCTTCTTGGAGCCTCAGCTGAAAGAGAGTTAGGTAACTCAAGTAGACACAAAAAGTGGAAAGCAATCCTAAAAAAGGCTCAGCAGTCCTCACACCAGAAGTACTAGTCTTCTCTGACTACACCCTACACTCCAATAGAGCTATGTATAAATGTGGGTATGTAAGTTTATATTCTGGAGCTAGTAATACTAATTAACTTACATTTCTCTAAGTGAGAAAGAATATTGTTTATAGCTACAAAATTCTAAGAAGTGATGCCATATAATATGGAATATGTAATAAAGGAAAGGGGCAGAACTCCAGAGATGAGACAGTTCAGAAAGTACTATACTAGATAAAGTTGTTGACTCTGACAAATCACTAAACTATGATGAGCCTGAAGAAACTCCTTAGAACTTATCTATTAAATCACATGGATTGATAAAGTTTTTTTTCTATAATGGAAATACTCTATCCTGAAAAAAAAATGAAATCCTTTGCCCATTTCCATGCATTCAGTGCATGTAACTTTATATCTGGGGATACAAAGATAAATGCAACTCTATTCCCACTCTTAAATCACTTTCAAGCTAATGGAGGAAAAGGCACTTACACAAATAATGTAGATATAAGGGTAGAGTGTGATAAGTTCAAATGAGAAGTCCAGATAAAGTGTGATGATTTTGTTAAAGGGATATCTTGAGGCATTTGAAGAGGGAAAGATCAATCTTAGTGGAGGCATCTGAGGGGAAGGGCAAGTCAAAGAGGCAAGCAAAATTTCATGCGCAAGGTGGAATCTTGGGCTTAGAAAGAAGGAAAGGACCTCAACAGGTGGAGATGGGAGGTAAAGTGTGAGAGTGGTTTGTGGAGTGACAGGAGTATATAAAAACCAGGCTTTAAGGAGAGCATGAAGGAAACTAATGAGAGGAGTGGGCAAAACCAGAAAGTAATTCTTTTGGGCTTTTAGATAGAATATATGAAAGGAAGTAATCATAATATCTCATATTTATATAGTCCTTATGGTTTGTAAAGTACCTTTCATATGAGGTAAGCTGTAAGAGTTTATTGTGGCCTGATTGAGCTTTGAGATTTTCAAAGTATTTGGTAATGATTATTTTACTTAATCCTTGAGACATGGCAGCTGTCATGTAAATATCATCATTCTCATTATAGAAATGAAGAAACTGAAGCTGGAGAAGGCATACTGCTTTTCCCAAGGTTACACAGCTATTAAAATGAGGATCCAGGACCTGAAGCCAGGCCTTTGACCTTTGGTTCAGGGCTTTACTCTCTTCAGAAGTTTCAGTAAGTCAGTGCTAGATCAGCCCATGTTCCTCAGGGGCTTGCATGTTCTTGACTTCCTCTCTCTTGACTAGCATTCTTGTCATCCTCAATGTTGGTTCCCTCCAAAGTTCAAATGCTTTCAGAAATTAAAAAAAAAAAAGTCCAGCATCACTTGGCAGGCTCACCGGACTGCCCACTTCAGGGCCTTGGAGAGGGAATATAACCACCCTAAATCAATTAATTACAAAATTTGGATCATGAAAATACATTTGTTCTGGTTTTATTTTGTTGTTTTCTTTGTGTATCTAACACAGAGGCATCATTTGGCTGGCTTCAAAGGAACTGCTAACCTACACTACTCCCTATTCTGCACCCAGTTATTATGGATTATTGGAGAAGCCAGACTTCTAATTTAGGGGATTAGCACTCTCCTTTTCTCACATTCCTTGACCCCATAATAACTCCCCATTAGAATTTGGTAGGAAATATTTCTAATTATAGTAAAGCATATCTCAAAAGTCTAAGAAGTTTCCTGAAAGGAAGCAAAAGAAATATTCAGTGTATAATATGAATTGGTTATGGGACAGATTTATTCCTACACAGAGAAAAATGTTCACCATAGAAAAATCACAACATACATTAACAGAATGATTAGAATGGTATTCAGTAAAAATGGTTCCAATCAGTTTGAAGGCTAATATTTTGCTTATCAGGACAGATAGAAATTGTACAATACTACTAATTCATTGATTCACATATCACCATGGCAGTAGGCAGTGTCCAATAAAAAAGCCCAGCTCCATCTTCTTTCTGGTGGTACCTCTCCAGTTCTGATGCTTCTGCTTCTGTCTGTCTCTGATACCACTCAGACCTCCCAAACTCAAAAGATATTCAAGAAACATTCCTCTCCAGGTAACCCTTAGTCAAGATCATGAAAGAGTAAACACAGAAGGAAAAGTCAGGCAGGAGCCCTTTGAGTTCAATTTCACCTCAGTCCTCTTGGACTGGCTACCACATTGATACAATAGTCATCACAATTGCTTCAAGAAGGATCCTGCCCTTCCCATCATTCACTAGCATCACAACTTATCACCTGAAGGTCTATAGTCAAAGAAGCCCAGCTGTAAGCTGTCTCCTTTTTAAATTTCCCCTGATTCATCAGAACTTATGGCTCAGCAGTTAATTAAAGAATTATTCATGCCCTTAAAATGTGTAAGCAGAAGTAGGCTGTTCCAATCTTCCACACAGTGGACTGGAGCAGGCAGAGAACATTTTGGCATGTACTTAACCCGCACGAATGATAAATCCAAGCATGCTCTATGACCCTTTTATAAACATAAATATGCAGGAAACTACAAATATCTATTATTATATTTAGCTTATATTAATGTGTATATTCAATTTAACACAATAGGAATCCAATACTGCCCCCATTCTCATTTTCATTATACTTTCTTTAGAGTATTTTCAAATGTTTCAATGATACTCTTTAATTTTTCTAATTTTTTCCCCTTGTTATCATCACCAATCTACTCCTTCCCCAAAACAACCTCATCTTCCCCAAAATATTTTTTTTTTACTTTTAACAAATATAGTCAAACAAAATAAATCAATACATTGGCCATAAATGAAAACACATGCCTCAATCTGCACCTCTAGCCCATCAGTTGTCTCTCAGGGGGTGGGAAGACTGATAGAGTTGTGATTGGTCATTGCATTGATGCAGGTTCTTAAATCTTTAAAGTTACTTTCCTTTACATGATTGTAGTCGTCATAAAAATCTTTCCACTGATTCTGCTTTTCTTCTTTCTTTCAAGAGATGGCCAGCTTCATATTCATTATTTCCTGGTGGTCAGGAATAATGTAACCAGAGTTCTCCCTTTTGTTCATTATCATGAAAACTCATTGGGTTTCATCTCATGTGCTCATCTGCTGATAATTTGAGAGAAGAGTTAAAAAGTCTATGCTTAATCCAATTCAACTTTTCACCATCAATATCATCATCATCTTCTTCTTCATCATCTTGGAGAATAGAGATACTTTACATGTAAAAAGAGTATCTGTTTGTACATGAATAACCTATATCAGATGGCATGCTGTCTTGGGGAGGGGAGAAAGGTAGAGTAATTTTGGAATTCAAAATCTTAAAAAAGCAAATGTTGAAAACCAAAAATAAATCAAAAAGAAAAAAATCAGCATCTCTTAGCCCTAGTTTGGAAAGCATGCTCCTTCAAAGTACAGATTTTGTCATTCTTATATCTAGAAATTTGCATAGTGCTTGGTATATAGTAGGTAATTTATAATGTTGGAGGATTGATCTGAAAGCTGAGGATAATAGTTAACTAGCTAAGAGGATCATTATGATGAAGCACTTTGTAAACTGTGAAGCACTACAGGGAAAAAAAAGAATATCTGTTGTTTGCTTGCACTTTCTCTGTGGATTTCCATGTCTGTTTGTCAAGCTAATGTAACCATAGCACTTGGTGTCATTGAAACAAATATTCAAAAAGTTTATGTCCAAACACTATAATTTAGTCAAAGGCACATTTGGTAAGACTAGGAAAGAGAGGAACAATTTGTTATTTTCTTCAATATTCTTCACTAGTTTGAATAACTTGTTAAATCTTTGTATTCTTAGTACTCACCATAGTGCCTGGCACACAGTAGGTGATATTTAATAAATGTTTATTGCATTGAATCAATAACTTCAGGCCTGGCATGGTTTATGTCTTGAGGGTTAAAAAAAAGTGAATGGTTTAAAATAATTTTATCTACAAATATTTTCCATCAGGCTAGCTCCATGGAGCTTCATATTCTTATTTTTTCTTGACCATTTCAAAAAAAATTTTCTAGTTCAGACTCATTTGGAGTCTGTTACCTAATGACCACTTCTAAAGCAAACCAGCTATTAGCAGGTAGGGGGTGGGGGCTGGGGGGGTGTCCATTTTAGAAGATTGTGCCTCTCACTGTTCTTGGTGTATCTGAGTGAGAGCATCCCCATGAAGCTTGTTCCAAATGACAGTAACTCTACCTATATGAATCAGGAAATGAAAAAGAACCAGTCGATTTTGTGGATTTTTTTTTAAAGCAATAGTATTACTGTTAGGATGGGATGAATTACACTTTTTTTCTCTGCAATTTGCATTTACAACATTTTTATCAATTCAAAGCATTAAAATAAAGATCATCTAGCATACCTGGGATCATTATGTCTATCAAAGGATGTTAACAGCTGTACCAAACCCTGAGAACTGTGTGTGGATTGAGAGAAGCAGAGTATCTATAGTAACAGCATGCCGGTATTTGAATGCCACTGTGTTTTCTGATAATAGGTCCATTAATGAAATAGTTGTTTGATTTTCAATCACATTTAATGATACCTTTTGCTCAATATGCATTGAAATGCACTGATATGTTCAAATAGCCCATTACTTGGAGGGGGAGCTGGAGCTGGTAGGTGGAAGGGGGGTGGGAGAAGAGTGTTTTGAGGCATGACTGCAATCAAATTCCCCAAGCTTTCCTTCCTGTTTGGAGCTTGTAGCTAAATAGCTGGTGACTATAAGTGTTCAATAGCAAAACAAAGGCTGTGGGTTTGAAAATGGCATCATTGTCTGCCTCCAATAGATTTTTACATTACATTTTCAATTTTAAAGGGGACAGAAGGAAAATCTATAGTATGCACCAAGGTCACAATTTCCCCACATTCAACTCTTGTTATTCCTCAAGATTTTACTGGAGACAGAGATGGAGTTGACTTGGGAATGGGGACAGGGATCCAAGTTAATCTGAAATGAGCAGTTGGTGAGGAGAAAATATCCATCAACTCCAAACAACATTGGGGATTCAGCTATCATCTCTATGTGGATGATTGCCCAATTTATATAACCCCAGTTATACTGATATATACTGTATATGTGAGTATACTGAATCACTAAGACTGGAAGTTGAAGAGAAACTGCTAGTCTATATTGGTAGAGGGAATTTACTCACTTAGGAGTTCCTTATACTAATAAAATCACAGGTCCAGTCCCTATCAACTTCTCTCTGCCTCTCTTTGTCTTTCTGTATGTCTCTGTCTCTGCATGTGTCTCTGTCTTTCTCTCCCTCTTGTTACCAAATATATGCACACACATGCATATATACATACATGTACACAGATTTGTACATATACATGTACATATGTACATATATATATATATCCATATTATACATGGGATAAAAATAGACTTGTCAGTCATCCATACACAAATGGTAATTGAATCCACAAAAGCTAAAGAAATCACTAGAAAGAGAAAAGAAGAGTGTCTAGAATAAAATCTTAGAATGTTACTACATTTAGGGGATGGGATAGGAATGTGTATATATGTATGTATATGTGTGTGTAGGTAAGTGTATATACACATAGACAAAATAGCTAGCATTTATATGATGTTTTAGGGTTTGCAAAGCACTTTACATGTGTTATCTCTTCCTAACTTCCCTATTTCTGTCAACAAAATAACCACAAAAATATACATATATTTGTTTGTCTCTATATCTATTTTTTCCTCTCACAGAAACTTAGCTCATTGTGGGCATGGGAATTTTTGTCTTTGTATCTCTAGCACCCAGCATATTTCCTGATATATAGCAGATGTTAATAAACGTTTGTGACTGATTGATGGTTTGATTGATTGGACTATTCAGAGATTATTCAGATTGTGATTCAGAGTCCAAGGCTGCCTAGGCAAAATTTCTCTTCTCCTATTTCCACCTGAAGTCCTTATCCAACTCTGCCTTCCCCTTCCATTGTGTCTTTTGGAACTCTACTGTATTATTAACAAACTCCTCTTCCTATTAGATCTACCCCTCTCTCACTCCCTCAATTTTCTTATAGTCATGGAAACTTGGCTTCCAGCAGAAGACTCTGCATTCCTGGTCACCCTCTTCACAGCTGGTTGCATCCATGACATATGGGACCAGATGGAGATGTGGGACCACTTCTTGTTCCTCATTGGTACTTCTGGATCCTCCCCCTACCACCATCATCACCCAACAATGTCTTCTCCTTCAAGAGGAGAGTCACTTCATCCTGTATATCATCCTAAATAAATTATAGTGGCAGTTATATAATCTCCCCAAGAAATGCTTCCTCTTTTTCAAAAAAAAAAAATAGGTTTAGTATATGACTCACAGTCCTTTCTATCCCAACTACTTTCCTGTTACCTGGACACTTAAATCTACAAGTTAATGCTTCCTAAAACACCTTGATCTCCTGGTTCATGAATTTCTTCAACTTCTATGAATGTCACCTCAACCTCAAGTAGGACTGTTATCCTCTTATGTCCTCATTAACCATAATTTTTCCACTCAAATGACCAATAACCTGTAATTCCACTATCTGACCATAACCTTATATCTTTCCTTTTTTCCCCTTTTTTCTACCACTCCTGAACGTATTCTTCATCTTCACCACACACGCCACTCACTACTCTCCTCTCTGCTTTTGCAAGCCATCACCTTTGCTCTGGTTTCACTTTCCTCTCTTGGAACTCTTGGTACTATAGCAGACCAATTCAGCTCTTCCTTTCCTATACATTCAAATCTGATTGCTTTGGTTTTTTGCTACTCATTTCTTACCAAATTACAGACATGAATGACCTTTATCATCTTCGTCCTCTGCTCCCAACTTCATGCTTCTGAACACCAGTGGAGGAAATTAGGCAAACCTGCTGACTCAACTCGATTCTCATTGCTACACAGTAATCCATTTATTCTTCCCTAATAGAGTCCCTTTTGTACTCTCTACATTATCTCTTCCAAATCTACGCTTCTGTCCTCAAGCAACCTACACTTTCCATGCCTGGCTCACACTTGGCAGAGAATTTTGTCTTAAAATTTACCAAAAAAATTTGAAGTCATACATCATGAGCTTCCTCTTCTCTTCACTTCTACCCTCAAGTCCCCCCATATTAAATTTTGTTTTCTCTTCCTTTACTCCAGGCTCAGAATTATTAAAAAAAAAAACCTTTGTACTTTTTCTTTTTATTTCATCCCATTTTCTCTAGGACCTTGGTCCTTTAATTAACCTTCCCTCAACCTGGGCTCCCTCTCTGCAAAGATCAAGTGAAGGGTTTTTTTTTCAGGATAGGGGAGACATGGGCATGTTTGTAGACAGTAGAGGAAGATCGAGTAGACAGTGAGAGATTGAAAGTAAGTGAGAGAATAGGGATGAAAGAGGAGGCAATATTTTGGCAGAGATGGGACAGGATGGGATGGGAGCACTTGAACGGGTAGAAAAGTTAAGCTTGGTAAGGAGTAAGTAATTTAGTCATATAAGACAGAGGTGAAGAAGGAGATGGTGGCAGAAGGCATATGAGTTATTTGAGATAAGGAATATGGGAGAAGAGAGAGCACATGGAGAATGCCCTCATTTTTTTTCCGTAAAATATCAGGCAAGTTTCTCAGCTGGGAGGATGGGGAGACAGGCAGCTTTATGATGTTTGAGGAGAGATGAAAAGGTTTGGAAGAGTTTTTGTAGAGAGTAGAATAGTGAGTTGGTAAGACAGGTATAAAAGGATTTCCTAGCAATAATCAAGACCTAGGTTGTATAACATAAATTTGTAGTGGACACAGTCAGAATGGTTGCATGATTTTCTCCACTTTTGTTCTATAGCCTATGTGTAGAAGCAAAGATGGAAAATAGTGGAAGTGATCTAAGGCTGAGATTTGGCAGGACACAATTGGAGAACTGATAAGGGGACTAGGGCTTCAAGAAAGGAGGAGAATATAGAATAAAATTGGTTCACCAAGGAGTCAATATGGAGAAAAGACTAGGGAATGACCAGTGGGGCAGAACAACAAGTAAGATTTTATAAGGAAAGGCAGAGGGAGAGTTGAAAAGACAATAGATTGTGATTGGGTAAGGGGATTTTTATAATTCTTGAATGTGAAGGTAATACATTTGTGCGTGATGGAAAGATCAAGAGTGTGACCATCTTTGTGTGTGGCTGAGGTAAAGTCAAGGAATAGGTCAGGGGGAGGGAGTAGACTGAGGAATTGAGTGGTTAGGGTATTTTGGGGAGTGATCAATGTGTCTGTTGAAGTCCCCTAGTATGAAGGCAAGAGTGAAAACAGAAAGAAAAAAATGTGAGCCATGTAATGAGGAAGGAAGGGGAGTGACCAGGAAGTCTATAGAAAATAGCTACGAGGATTTGGATTGGGTGGCAAATATGAAAAGCATAACCTCAAAGGAAGAGAGGTTACTGAGTAATGGAGGTAGGGTGAGAAACTGTCAATGACAATGGGAAGCAAGTATTCCAATTCTTCCACCTCAACCAATGTGCCAGGGGAATGAGAGAAGATTCAGGCAATACTGAAGGATGGCCATGGAGACTGTGTTGTGAATGAGTGAGAGAGGAAAAGGAATAGGATAAAGGGGATTTTGTTGCCTACAGAGCAGGCATTACATAGGGCACAGTGGAAGGACATGGTATTTGTTTGGTTTTTAGTAGTAATTTTATTTTTTCCTAGTAACATATCAAGAAAATTTTTAGCAATCATTTTCATGAAGTTTTAATTTCAAACTTTTCTCCCTCCCTCCCCTCTCCCCTCTTCTGAAAAGGTAGTGAGTTTGATATCATTTATACATATGTTAACATGTAAAAATATTTCTGTATTAGTAACAGCTGTGAAAGAAGAAACAGATCAAAAGGAAAAAAAGAGAAAGAATAAGGTAAGTGAAAAAATATGCTTTAATCTGCATTCAGAGTCCATCAGTTCTTTATCTGGATATGGATAGCATTTTCCTTTGTAAGTTTTCTATACTTGTCTTGGATCATTGTATTGCTGCGAAAAGCTGAGTCATTCATAGTTGATCTTTACACAATATTACTGATACTGTGTACAATGTTTTCCTGATTCTCCTTATTTCACTTTGTATCAGTTTGTACAAGACTTCCCAAGTTTTTCTGAAGTCTGCCTGTTCATCATTTCTTATTGCACACTAGTGTTCCATTACATTCATGTATCACAGGTTCTTCAAACATTCCCCAATTGATTAGCATCCACTCAATTTTCAATATTTTGACCTTACAAAAATATCTGCTGTAAATATTTTGTACTTTCCCCTTTTTTATGATCTCTTTGGGATACAAACCCAGTAGTGGTATTGCTGGATCTAAGAGTATGCACAGTTAGGTTGCCCTTTGGGCACAGTTCTAAATTGCTCTCTAAAATGGTTGAAGCAGTTCACAACTCCACCAATGGTGCATTAGTGTTCCAATTTCCCACACCTTCTCCAACATTTGTCATTTTCCTTTTCTGTCATATCAGTCAATCTGATAGGTGTGATGTGGTATCTCAGAGTTGTTTTATTTTGCATTTTTTTAATCAAATGTGATTTAGAGCACTTCTTTATATGCTTATAGATAGGTTTGATTTCTTAATCTGAAAACTAACTGTTCATATCCTTTGACTGTTTGTAAATTGGGTAATGATTTGTATTCTTGTAAATTTGATTCAGTTCTCTATAGAGTTGAGAAATGAGGACTTTATCAGAGACAGTTGCTGTAAAGATTATTTCCCATCTTTCTGCTTTTCTTCTAATCTTAGCTGCATTGGTTTTGTTTCTACAAAAGCTTTTTAATTTAATAAAATCAAATTATCCATTTTACATTTTGTGGTACTTTCTATCTCTTGTTTGATCATGACTTCTTTCCCTCTCCATAGATCTGACAGGTAGACTATTCCTTGTGTTATAGTGTCAAGGGGTGATGGGCATTATCTCAAAGAATTCGGACTCAGACCACCTCTAATAAAAGCAAAGACATTTGTCGAGGAAAACAGTCTCCAGCAGGCTGAGTTCCAAGAGGAGCTGGTAACTTCAGTAAGACAAGAGAGGCAATATTATAGTGTAATGATGCTAACTGCATAGCAGAAATTATGAATATTAAAAAGGCAACAGAGATTTGCCAAGGGATTAGGCAATAGGTAGCAGGGTCCCAGCCTCAGTGGAGTTGTGCATGCAATTACTCACAATGCATAGAGGAAAACTCACTGGGGTAGGGGCATCTGCATATGATAATGATATTATAATAAGTCTGTCTACATCACAAGTTCACCTAAAGGACACAAACCATATTTAAGTTTTCTAACATTCTATTTAACTCCTTAGTTTTTCTTATTTATATTTTGGTAGGATTTATCAAGTTCTGAGAAGGGACAGTTGAGATTCCCCACTAGTATAGTTTTGCTGTCTATTTCTTCCCTCAACTCACTTAGCTTCTTTAAGAATTTGGATGCTATATCGCTTGCTGCATATATGTTTAGTATTGATATTGCTTCATTTTAGCAAGATGTAGTTTCCTTCCTTATCTCTTTAATTAAATCTATTTTTTGCTATTACATTGTCTGAGATCAGAATTGCTACCCCTGTTTTTTTTTTACTTTACCTGAAGCATAATAGATTCTGCTCCAGCCCCTTATCTTTACTCTGTGTGTGACTCTCTGCTTCAAGTTTTTTTCTTGTAAACAATATATTGTAGGATTCTGGATTTTGATCCATTCTGCTATCGACTTCCATTTTATGGGAGAGTTCATCCCAATCACATAACAGTTATGATAACTACCTGTATGCGTCCCTTCATCCTATTCTTCCTCCTGTCTCTCCTCTCTCTCCCTCTCCCTCCTCACCTGTCTGCCACCTCTCCTTATCTGCCTTCCCTTCTGTTGGTCCCCATCCCCATCCCCATTTTACTTCAATTTCTCCCTTCCTACTTCCCTGTCAGTTAATATAGATTTCCCTAGTCAACTGATTGTGTACATGATTCCCTCTTTGAGCCAAGACTGATGAGAGTAAGGTTCAAGAGATGCCCAACACCCATCCTTCCATTTTCCCCTCCAGCATAATAGATCTTTGGCACCTCTTCATATGAAATAATGTATTCTACCTCTCCCTTCCTTCTTCACCCATTGTACTCCTCTTTCTCATCCCTTAATTTTTACGTTATTCCCTCAAATTTGCCATATACCTATACCCTCTCTCTATGTGTATTGCTTCCTGCTGTACTATTATTTATGTAATTTTTAAGAATTATAAGTATAATCTTACCATGAAGGGATGTAAATAGTTTAGCTTTATTAAATCACTTATTTTTCTTTTCCCTTTTGACCTGTTTATATTTCTCTTGATCTGGACACTGGCAGTCATTATTACTATTATTATTTTTGCTTTAATTCTGGTCTTCTCCTTATGAAAGCATGAAATTCTTCTATTTTGGTTGGAGCCAAGATGGTGGAGTAAAAGCAGTGATCTGCTTGAGCTCTCCCCCAAACCCCTCCAAATACCTATAAAAAATGGTTCTAAACAAATTTTAAAGCAGCAAAAATCACAAAAAGACAAAGTGAAACAAATTTCCAGCCCAAGACAACCTGGATGGTTGATCAGAAAGGTATATCACATCAGGCTGGGATATACTGGGATATACCAGGCTGGGAAAGGAACACAGTTTGACATGGGTGTGCAGGTCACAGCTAACCTGAAGCAGGCCTCAGAGGACTGCATCACAGGCAGCTGTGGCAGTTTCCAGACTTCTCAACCCATGAACACCAAAGACAATTAGAAGGTCAGTGGGAAAAGTCTGTTTTAGTACTGAGAGAAAAGCGTGGGGTCCCAGACCCATTCCCCAAGCTCAGTCCTGGGGTGGCAGCTGCCTCTGAGCTTCCAGCCCACAGACTGAGGGGGAATCAAGTGGCTGATCAGAGGGGGATTGCAAGGATCTCTCTGCTGGTCCAGGATTCTCTTGCTTTGCCCCTGCTTAGATCTGGGTCACAATTCTGGGTGGTGGTCCTGGGGCTAGAAGGAACACTGGTGTGGTGGAGCTTTTAGTGGCTATGGAGAGAAAATCCTCCTCACAGTTCCAAGACAGAAAATAGTGCATGTGGTCACTCATACAGCAGAGCACAGGACAGGAAAGGAATAAACACCTCGCCCTTGATCATAGCACTTTGGAACAACTGAAAATTTACCAGTACCTAGAAGTATCTCTGAAAACTACTGCACAAAACACCTGAAGCTTGGGACAGTACATTCTCCACACTGGAAACAGACCCCTACCTTAACAAAGAGTCTATAACTCAAGTCATTGGCCAGGATCATGAACAAGCAAGGCAAAAAGAGTCAGACTATATTATCCTACTTTGGTGACAAAGAAGATCAAAACATACAACCAGAAGAAGACAACAAAGTCAAAGCTCCTACATCCAAAGCCTCCAAGAAAAATATGAATTGGTCCCAGGCCTTGGAAGACCTCAAAAACAATTTTGAGAAGCAAGTAAGAGAAATAGAGGAAAAACTAAGAGTGATGCTAAAGGAGACCCAAAAAACACTGAAGAAAATAACACCTTAAAAAATAGCCTAACCCAAATGGCAAAAGAGGTCCAAAAAGCCAATGAGGAGAAGAATGCCCTAAAAAGCAAAATTGGCCAAATGGAAAAGGAAGTCCAAAAGCTTACTGAAGAAAATACTTCCTTAAAAATTAGAATGGAGCAATTGGAAGCTAGTGACTATTTGAGAAATCAAGGCACTGTAAAACTAATCCAAAAGAATGAAAAAATAGAAGAGAATGTGAAATATCTCATTGGAAAAACAACTGACCTGGAAAATAGATCCAGGAGAGAGAACTTAAAAATTATTGGACTATCTGAAAGCCATGATCAAAAAAAGAGCCTAGACATCATCTTTCAAGAAATTATCAAGGAAAACTGCCCTGATATTTTAGAACCAGAGGGCAAAATAGAAATTGAAAGAATCCATCGATCACCTCCTGAAAGAGATCCCCAAAGGAAAACTCCTAGGAATATTGTAGCCAAATTCCAGAATTCCCAGGTCAAGGAGAAAATATTGCAACAGCCAGAAGGAAACAATTCAAGTATTGTGGAAACACAATCAGGATAACACAAGATTTAGCAGCTTCTACATTAAGGACCAGAGGGCATGGAGTATGATATTCCAGAGGGCAAAGGAGATAGGATTACAACCAAGAATCACCTACCCAGCAAAACTGAGCGTTATCTTTCAGTGTTAAAAATGGTCATTCAATGAAATAGGGGACTTTCAAGCATTCCTGAGGAAAAGACCAGAGCTGAATAGAAAATTTGACTTTCAAATACAAGACTCAAGTGAAACATGGAAGAGGTAAACAGGAAAGAGAAATCATAAGAGACTTATTAAGATTAAACTGTTTACATTACTGCATGGAAAGATAATATTTGTAACTTATGAGACCTTTGTCAGGGGAGGGGAAAAATTATATGTTTGGATAGATAGATAGATAGATAGATAGATAGATAGATAGATAGATAGATAGATAGATAGAGGCACAGGGTGAGTTGAAGATGAAGGGGTGATATCTGGAAAATAAAATTAAAGGTGAGAGACGATTATACTGGGAGAAGGAGAAAGGGAGAAGTAGAATGGGGTAAATTATCTCACATGAAACAGACAAGAAAAGGCTTTTACAGTGGAGGGGAAATGGGGGAAGGTGAGAGGGAATGAGTGAATCTTATTCTCATAGGATTTGGCTTAAGTAGGGAATAATATACACAATGAGGTGTGGAAATCTATCTTTCCCTACAGAAAAATAAGGGGGGAAGGGGACAAGAGAGCAGAGGGTTGATAGAGGGAGAGCAGATTGGGGGAAGGGATAATCAGAAGCAAACACTTCTCTGGAGGGACAAAGTCAAAAGAGAGAAAAGAATAAATAGGGGGATAGGATGGATAAAGGGAAATATACTTAGTTTTTCACAACATGACTACTATGGAAGTGTTTTACATGACTACACATCTATAACCTGTATCGAGATGCTTGCCTTTTCAATGAGGGTGGGTGGGGAGGGAGGAAGGGAGAAAATTTGTAGCCCAAAGTTTTAAAAAAAAACACATGTTAAAAATTTTAAAAAAAAGAAAAAGAAAAGAAATTCTTCTACTTCACTGAATGACAATTTTTCCCCTTGATGTATTATGCTTAATTTGGCCAGGTAAGTGATTCATGGTTGTAGTCCTAGCTCCTCTGCCTTCCAGAATATCATGTGCCATGACCTCTGATCTTTTGATGTTGTAACTACTAAGTCCTTTTTAATCCTGATTGTGATTCCCCAATATTTGCATTGTTACTTTCTGGCCACTTGTAGTATTTTTTTCCTTGACCTGATAGTTCTGAACTTTGGCTATAATGTTGCTTGGAGTTTTTATTTTGGGATCTTTTTCCTGATGTGATCAGCGGATTCTTTCAGTGCCTATTTTGCCCTCTGATTCCAGGATATCAGGGCAGTTTTTCTTGATAATTTCTTGAAAGATGTTGTCCATGTCCTCCTTTCAATTATGGCTTTCAGGTGTCCAATGATTCTGATATTGTCCTTCCTAGAACTATTTTCCAGGTCAGTTGTTTTTCCGATAAGGTATTTTGTGTTCTCTCCCATTGTGTTTTTCATTCTTTTAAATTTGTTTAATTGATTTATGATGTCTTATAGAATCATTAGATTCCACTTGCCCAATTCTAACGTTTGAGGTGTTGTTTTCTTGAATTAGCTTTTGTACTTTCTTTTCCCTTTGGCCAATTGTATTCTTTAAGGAGTTGTTTCCTTTAGTGGATTTTTGTATCACCTTTTCCATTTGGCCAATTCTACTTTTTAAGCAGTTTTCCTAGCTATTGAGTTCTTTTTCATAATTCTCTTGCGTCTCTCTCATTTCATTTCCCATTTTTTCTTCTACCTCTCTTATATGATTTTAAGCTCTTTTTTGAGCTCTTCCATGAGCTCTTTCTGGGCTTGAGTCCACTTCCCATTTTTCTTTGGTGTTTTGCCCAGAGGTGTTTTGATATTTCTTGTATCTTAGTTTTTCCTGTCATCATAATAACTTTCGATGATCTGGTTCTTTTTTTTTTTTTTGCTTTTTTGGCCTTTTTCCTTTCTTTTAAATTTGAGTTCTGCACCTTGAGTAGAAGGGGAACTGTCTCAGGCTTCTTGTGCCAGTGGCTGCAGACCCTGGCTGTTTATCTAATGTTGTGCTGATGTTGCTCTGAGACCCCTGGGGGACTTTCATGTCTGGTATTGTGCTAAGGAGATAGGAAAGGATGACTAGTGCTGCTGGAGGTCATGTGGATCTGACAACTTATCTGGTGCTGGGCTGGAGGTCACAGTGGTGATGTCTGGCATGTGCTGAGGCCTGTTGGGGTGTTCCTGTGTTTCCCCAGGGTTGCATTAAAGCACGTGGAGATCTGACCTTTAGAGGATGCCTGTTTGCCTGTGACTACACTGAACCAAATGGAGGTCTGTTGTATTTTTTTGTCATGCTGGAAGATGCCTGTTTGCCCTGGGCTATGCTGAAGGTTATCAGAGCTGGACTCTGCCAGTTCCCCTGGCAGGACCCCATGGCTGTCCTGGTATTGATATTTGCCTGCTCCACTACACGGGGGCTCAGGATCTCCAACTGGTTTGCTGAGAAGGGGCTTGCTGCTGGTTTGCTGGGATGCTTCCTGTCCTGGAATACACTCCTCCTTTACCCAAGTGAACGGGCCTTTCTTGCTGATCTTCCAAGTTTCTTGGGACAAAAGATTGTTTTGCCCCCATCATTTTGCTGGTTCTGCTGTTACAGGATTTGTTTTGAGGCACCATTTTATGGTTGTTTGGAGATGAATCTGGGAGATTACATAAATTTAATGTTTACTCTGCCATCTTGGCTCCCAGAAATCCAGCAAATGTCAGGACTTGATATTTGACTAAAAATTTGATATGAGCGGGGAACAAGGAATTGAGTGGTGAGGGCATGGTAAGGAATGAGATCTGAATGATGATCTATGGGAGTTCAGAATCACTAGGATGTAAAGGTTATGACCAGGTGTGAGAATGTTCATCATTTATTAGAGGGTAACACTCCACTTCCTCCAAAAAAAGGTAAGAGATTTGGCTGGAGATAAATTCACTATGAGATGTGAGTCACATGGTCACATGGTGAGATGGGAGGCCCTGCTTCTCTATTCCTCTCCTTCCAAAGAATGGAGATTAGGCAGGAAATGGCACAGCAGGTGATGGAAGGCAAACCTGCATACCAGGAGAAAAAAGTCCTTTTCCCCAACAACTCTTTTCTTATTTCCTCAAGGGATAGATACAAGAAGAGATGGAAGGCCTGAGGCCAAAGGGAAGATTGCTTCTCTTTGCACCAGAGGTTCTTTACATCCTGGTTATGAGACTTGGCTGGTAATAGGAAATGGAAGTCACCTTCTTCTGGTACAGATGTAAGTCATTGTTCTAGGGTAGAAGGAAGACACTCATCCTGGCCCTTCCCTGTCTTCCCCCAGAAGACATGTTATGCCTAGCAGGAGATGGTAAGCACAAATTTTGGTAAGAGAAGGATTTGACTCCTTTTCATGTTAGATAGATAGACAGATTTGACGAATATTTGTGATTTATATAAATATATATGAATATGTATACACATAAAGATCTATATATCAAGTATTTGTTCATGTTATTTGAACATGTATATTATGGAATGGCATTTGCATATATAGGCACATATGTGTGTATGTATGTATGTATGCTGTTTGTCCTTCATTTCAAAGAGAATCAATGACATCATGAATGACATCTTGACTCATGTTTGAATTAGATTTAAGTGAGGCAGAGTTACACGAAGTCATCAGTCTTCCAGAGTCATCCAAGTCCAGTGACAAAACAAAAGTCAGAATAACTGCCTATGGCCCAGAACGCAGCAGATGACCTGGTATCAGCAATGTCTAACCAAGTGCTAAGTGCTCCACATCACCTGCCTCAGCCATCTTCATTGCCTTTGGAACAAATTGTTTTCATCAGCTCATTCCACCAGAGAAAGTCTTCACATACATGGGGTAGACATCTCCCCATCTCACTGATGGGTTTCAGGCCTGTTGGTTACCCTCAGGCTGGTTTAGCCTATCACCCGGCATGATGCAGCTTCTTGGATCCACAGGTGAGAGATAGATGAAAGTGGACACCAAAGGTGGTTGAGCAGCCCTGAAAAGGGCTCAGTAAGCCCTTACACCAGAGGTGCTATTCTTCCCATCTCTCTGTCTCTCTCTATTATATGTGTGTGTGTGTGTGTGTGTGTGTGTGTGTGTACACAGTCTGTGTATGTATGTATGTATGCAAGTATATATGTATATATATATAGCTGTTCATTCTATTTACATTGTTATAGTCATCATGTTCTCTCTTTTCTCCCATTGTCCCCATATATAAATGGTCAAAGAATACAAACAAATAATTTTCAAAAAATAATTACAAACTATTGATAATCATATATAAGAATGCTCCAAATCACTAATAATGAGATAAATGAAAATCAGAACAATACTGTTGTCATCTCACCATCAGGAAATTACCAAAGATGATGAAAGTTGTAAATAATCCATATTAAAGAGATTGCAAGGAATTAGTCATACTCATACATTGTTAATAGAATTGTGAATCATTACAGCCATTTTGAAAAATAATTTGGAGTTACAGAAACAAAGTGACTAAAATGTCCATATCCTTTTGATCCACAGATGAAACTATTAGGCACTGTCCTCAAAGAAACATTCATATAGAGCAAAGTATTTATAGCAGCATTTTTGAAAAAGCAAAGAAATGGAAACAAGTAAATGCCCATCAGTTGGGCAGTGGCTAAGCATATTGTGGTATGTGACTATAAAAGTATATTACTGATCGCTGCAAAATTATGAATTTGATGAATAAAAAGAGGCATGGAAAGATTTACAGGAACTGATACTGAGTTATATAAGTAGAGCAAAGAAACCAATATACACGACTGCAACTATGTTCACTAATAGTCACCAAACAAATCAACCAAGAAGAGCAATTGTTACAAAATTGTAAAGAATAAGCACGTCTAGAAAGAAGGTATATGAAAAGTCATTCTCACCTCATGATCTTGCGGTTCTGGGAGGTTTATGAGTGTGGCACATTGCACATATCATTGCACTTAATTTTTTTGATGTATTGATTAGTTTGGGATAATTTTCCCTCTTTTTTCCCCGGGGGGAAATCTTTTAAAATATTATTTTTATATGACATGGCTCTATGGGAAGGGCAAGGAAGATATTGGAGGTAATTCTAGGGATTTTTTAAAAAATCAATAAAAACTTTTTTTAATTTAAAAGAAAATGCACTAATTTCTCAACCTCTTATAATCTGGCTTCTAAACCTACCGTTCAACTAAAACTGATCTTCCCAAGATGGCCAATTTACCTGGTAAATCTAGCAGCCTTTTCTCAGTCCTTATCTCCATTACAACATTTGATGGTGCTAAATGTCTCCTCCTCCTAGACACTCATACATTAGTTTTCATGAAGATGCCTTCTCTTCCCCTTCACCTCTTGGCATTCTAAGTTGCCTTCAAGGTCCAGCTGAAGTGGCTCCTACACCATGAGGCCTTTTCTAATTACCCAATTACTAATGCTATTATTCCTCAAATTAATTTGCATTTACTTTTTGTTGTTTGGGGATTTACTTATCTGTGTATTTGCCGTTTTCCTTCAGTAGACTCTAAGTTCCCTGAGAACAAAGACTATATAATTTTTATCATAATCACTAGCATATAGCACCATGCCTGAAACACTTAATCAGCCTTTGATAAATTGATTTGAATATCTGTAATTGTTGAATCTTCCCATTCACTCAGGTTCCAAACATCATTGTCAGATTTTGCTTTTCCTTCATTCTCACTCCTACATGCAATCACTTGCCAAGTCTTATCAATTCTCCCTCTATACCATCTCTAGCGTATGTCTCCTTCTCTCCGCTTACATGACCACCAGTATAATTTAAGCCATTGTTTGCTTGAACTACTGCAAGTTTCCTTTGAAAAGGTAATATTTTACTGATGCTTTTCGTGCTGCTGTCATTTCTAAATGTTGCCCTTTCCAGAACCTTCCATCATAATAATGAGGTATAGTCGCACAGAACGAATCAATAAATCGTACAGTATATGACCCGCCTATGTACTTTGCACCTATTCACCTCCACTTTCTTGTTGAGATGAAAGGGGTTTGTTTTGGCATTAATGTTGTGAACTCTAAAGGCTACTGCACTGATAGAAGTTCAAAGATTGTTCAGTGTTGTTTTCATCCTCATGGCCATTATGTACATGGTTTTCTTGGTTCTATTAGTTTCACTCTGAATAAGCTTATACCTC
This sequence comes from Phascolarctos cinereus, assembly GCF_003287225.1. Taxonomy (NCBI): domain Eukaryota; kingdom Metazoa; phylum Chordata; class Mammalia; order Diprotodontia; family Phascolarctidae; genus Phascolarctos; species Phascolarctos cinereus. Next base: position 245,544,743 of record NW_027555625.1, read on the forward strand.
TCCCTAAGTTTCTATGAATTCTTCATATTTCTCATTTCTTATGTCACAATATTCCATTATATTCATATACTGCAATTTATTCAGTCATTCCCCAATGGCATATACCCACTTTGCTTCTAGCTTTTTATTACTACAAAAATTGCTGCTATAAATATTTTTTACATATATCTTTCTCTTTCTCTTTGACTTCCTGTGGATATGTGTCCAGTAGTTACATTGTGGAGCCTTATATGTGCAGCTTAATGACTCTTCTAAGATATTTCCACATTGTTTTACAGAATGATCAGACCAATTCATAGCTCTACCAATAGTGTATTACTGCACCTGTCTTTGTGCAGCCTCATTAAAGATTAGCATTTTTGTCTTTTGACATCGTTGCCAATTTGATGGGTTTGAGGAGAAATGTCAGTCATTTTAATTTGAATTTCTCTTTTAAGTGATTTGGAGGATTACATCAATCAATTAATCAGGGAATTGATGTGAGTTAACAAGGTCTAAGAATAGAAAGGTTAAAAATAGTCCCTGCCCACAAGGAGCACACATTCTAATAGGGAGACAGGTCTAGAATTTAGGTAAATAGAAGTTAAATACAAAGTGAATGATAGCTAATCTCAGAAAGCAAGGCATTTGCAGCTGACGAAAACGGGAATGCTTGATGATACCATAAGAAGTCCCTGTCTTAGTATTCATTCTCCATTACTGGCTCACTCTCCAGCCTATTCTACTTATACACCTTTTGCTTAGACCCCTGAGAAGAATCCTCCAAGTCAACGATTCATCATGAGAAGGCCCAGACATTGTCTGTTATCTGCTCATTCTCTGGCCACCATACTTCCATACCAGCTGCCTAGGTCCCTGGAGACTATAATCTTAGTATACTCACATCCTCTCATACTTTCTCCATCCCAGTGATCCTGCAGCTCTTATTGAGTAAACTTCCTTCCCCATCCCCCACAGTCTTCTTTGTCCCATCCCCTTCTATACAACTCCATTTTGCACTGTCCCACACAGATCTACACACCCCTTCCATTGTGCTATCTGGAATACTAGTTGGCATAGTGAATGCAGCAGTGGACCTGGAGTCAGGAAGATTTAAATTCAAATCCAGCCTCAGGTATTTATGAGCTGTGTGACCCTGGACAAGTCACTTAACTTCTGTTTGCCTCCATTTCCTCAACTATAAAATGAAGTGACAATATCACTGACCACTCAAGTTGTTCTGAGGATCAAATGAGATAATATTTCTTAAAAATGCACAGTTTCTGGCACATAGTAGGTATATATAAAATGCATAGTAGGTCTATAAAAATGCTTTAATCCCTATCCCTGCCATTTTCCCTATTCCATAGGTAACAAACTTTGTTTCATCTCAAACCATTTCTTCTCTCACTCTTCATGTAAGACTTGGGAAGCCAGGAGGCTAAGGCAAGGAAGGAAAGAAATGCAAGCATGGGGGAAAGTGAAAATGCACTAACTCCTAATCCCTTGTCATATTGCTTCTGACTTTACCATTCAATTGAAATTGATCTTTCCAAGCTTACCAAAAAAAAAAAAACCTCTTAATTGATAAATACAATGTCCTTTTCCCAGTCCTTATTTTTCTTGCAGTATTTAACTACATGAAATATCATCTCCTCCTGTATATTCTTAATAATATTGCATCCCTGACCAGCCTTTTCAGAGCTGAAAGTAGTTTCACACATACTCCCCAACTCACAAATCATGTTAGTCAACTCCTTGCTTGCCATTGCTACTTCCAGATTCTCCCTCTACCATCATCAGTAGCTTTTCTTCTTTTCAGATTCATTCTAGATTCATATTCAGATTCTCCTGCTCTATTTTGCATACTCATCATGGCTTCTAATCCCTCAACTATTGAGCTATGACCTAGGCCATCACCCTTGCACTGGCCACATTCTCCTCCCTTCCCCATCTTGAACCCTTGGTAAATAAAACCAATGTTACACTGTCATCTACTTTCAAGTTCCTTGGCCCCTTATCTTATCATCCATCTTTCCCTGACAATCCCCTGCCTTGGATTATTCACAAAACTCAAATGTTCCAAAGATATTTTAAACTCAACATATTCAGAACTGAACTCATTATATTTTCTTCTGAAACCTTCTCTCTTCCTAACTTCTCTGTTGCTGTCAAGGATGCAACCATCCTGCCAGTCACCCAGGCTTGCAACCTAGGTTTCTTTCTTGACTCCTCATTCTCTCTCACCCTACATGTATAATATGTTGCCAAAACCTCTTTCAAATATATTTCACATACATAAACTCCTTTAACTCCCTCTGACACTCCCACAAGTCTGGCGTAGATGGGATGTCATCACCTCATATCTGGACTATGGCAATCATTTTTTTGTCGTCCCCTTGCTTCAAGCCTATCACCATTCCAATCTGTCCTCCATTCAGCTGTCAATTTGATCTTCCTAAAGTACATATCTATCCATGTCATTCTTTTATTCGATAAATTCCAATTGATGACTTTTGCATCCAGACTCAAACAAAAAGGCTTCCTTTGGCTTTTAAAGCCTTAGTTACCTACCCCTTTCCTATCTTTCCAGCCTCCTTAGACTGTTTCCCTCCATGTACTCAGCAATCCAGTGATACTTGCCTTCTTAATGTCCTTTGTATAAGACAGTCGATCTCCTGAGGTCATGCATTTTCTCTGTCTGTCCCTCTCATCTGGAATGCTCTGTCTGCTCACCTCTCCACTTCCTGGCTTCTGTGGCTTCCTTCACCAAATTAATCCTAAAATAAAGAATCTTACCATGCCACTCTCTTGCTTAACCTCTTGGCTAAGACATAATCTCCTCATCCTAACATTGAAGGCCTTTCTCAATCTAACTCCTATCTTCTTTCCCAGTCTTTTTTCCATATTGTTGCCTTTCATAAATTCTATAGTCTCATCAAGCTCTACTAGCTCTTCACCATATTCAACACTATATCTCCTGTCTCCACGCTTTCACGAAGAACTATCCCCCACATCTTGACCGTGCTTGCTCCTCATCTTTGTCTCTCAGAATCCATGTATTCCCCTAAAGTTCAGGTCAGGTTCTATCTTCTTGGTGAAGCTTCCCCTCATCAGTTTTTAATGCTCTCTCACTCCTCAAACTGCCTTGCATTGTACATATTTGTTTACGTGTTGTATCCCATTCCACTATTATCCCTCATAGAAGATAAGCCCCTTGAGAGTGACTTTTGTTTTTGTCTTTGTATCTTCAGCACCTAGTCTAGTACTTTTGGCATTTCAGATACTTTATTTACCTGTTGATTTACATTTAATTAAACTGTTTTTATAAGATAGTTTCAGTGCCACCATAAGTATAATATGCTCAGTATTCAGGATAAAAAAAAATAGTTTTAGATACACATCTGCTGGTAGCCCCAATATTGTTCCCTTGGACTCTATGAATGTACTAACTGGCCATAGTATTTGTCTTCCCTGACCCTGAAGTTGTCAGTGTTTCATCATTCCTCATAGAAGATCCTGCCTGCTTCTGAAGTAACTGTTTGGCAGGATTCAGTGTATTCTGTTATGATAAATTGATTTATAGCCACTCTGCAGCACCTCTTCTGTTTTCCATTCTTTAAATCTCTATGTCTGTACATCTTAACATAATATAAAGGAAAAACATCTTTTGAATGGAGCAGGGATTTTTTTTATCTTTTCTTTAAAATTCAGAGTATTTTTCCTATTCTGCTTTTCCTCCGTTTCAACTTCCTTGCAAAGTCATTTTTAATGCCAAATGCAACTTGCTGAGTCTTTTCCTAAAGCCAGAAGCATCAATGAGATTCTAAGAAATTGCTTGCTTTTCACTTAATTTCTTGCATCAATTGAGTAGAAGGTTGGACCACATGATGCCTAAGCTTGATTCTAATACTTGTAATTCACAGAACAAAATTTTAACAAATCTGTAATATTATCAATGTGAGCACTCTTTCCAATGGTTCAAATCACAGCACATTCATAACTTCTGATTTTATGCAATAATTTTCCACAAACCATTCATAAATGATCAATATTCATCTCTATGTATAAATGTGTGTATTGATGAACTAATTAACTACATTACCCTGCATGTCATAACCTGAGCAACAGTCATTTTCATGAGTTATTAGGCAAACCTATTTTGAGAGGTTGTGAACCTCACTCAGAAGACTCTGTAGCATTCTGAAGCTTGGTCCAATCAGCATAGTTGTATGCAACCAAGGTGTATCTATAAGATCTCACTATCTATAGAGTCATTCCACCATTTGAGTTCTTTACAGGACATCTTCCACAACAGTAGCAAATACCTTGTACAAACATGAGGTCTGGTATGTGACTATTGCTATTGATAATCAATGGATCACTGAAAAAAGTTTTCTGTGGTTGCAACTATCAAGGAATCTTTGATGATGTTAACAGATGCTTAGTGTGCATCTTTTTGGAAGACAGCCTTTAAGAATTGAATGTTGTGCCAAGTCCAATGTGTCTTTTATAGTAAAAAAAATTGAGCAATAAACACATTCTGCTCTGAGGCCTCTCTCTGGCTTGGAGGGGGCACTGGCTTCTTAAAGTCTATGATAGGGGAACATAAGTTTTGATAGGTCCTTTAAGCCAGAAATGCTTTATATATGATTCCAGCAAAAAAGATTATTTTCTAAAAATGACTAGTTAAGTACAGAGCAGTTCAACATGAGTAGATTAGTCACTAATTAGAGAAATCTTTGGCCATGTCAATACTATGATTCATAAACAGGCAAAATACAATTGGATAGATTCAGTCTTTTTTTTCATAAAATCAGAGAAATTAAGAGTTAGGAGGGACCTCAGCAAACACGTAGTCTAAATTGTAAAGAGAGGAATACTCACTATAACACCCAACAAATGATCATCTCGTCTAGGGATGGGGAACCTGTGGCCATGAGGCCACATGTGGCCTTGAAGCCACAGGTTCCTCACCCCTGCTCTAGACTCTGCTTAAAAACCTTCAAGAAAGGGGAACCCACCTCAAACCAAAAGATGGAGGTAACTTATAATGACAACAGAACCTACTGAAGGAAAGAACCCACTTTTACAACAGATTTGATAGCTATCCCTCTATCTATCTCGAAATTAACAAGAAACTTAGGTCAAAATTGACAGGAGCAAGAATCTTACTATGCTATACTGAAAGGCAGAAAGACAAACAGAAAAACAGAGAGACAGACACAGAAGCATAGCCTACGGAAGACACAAAGACAGAAGCCGTAAGAGACAGACAGAAACAGTGAGAGATAAGAGAGAGACAGAGATTCAGCCTTTGCCAACACTTGATCCTAGGATCTAATCAACTATATAGTCTAGATTTACCTATATAGTAAAGCTTCTGCTTTTACTACAATTTAATTTGATCTAATTAAACTGATTGCTAAGAAAATAATCCATTCTATGCAGATTGTTGTTTGATAGAACACCATGAAGGAAGGAAGGAAGGGCTAGTAGGCTGGGGGCAAAGTTCTGAGAATGACTGTCATATGTATTTCATGATGATACAAGAGGTAGGGCCTGGGTGGTTTGCAATAACCCAATATCCAGGCCCTATTAATTGTTTTAGAAGGCAAGGGAGTTGGTTATAGCTACTCACAGCACGACATGGTAGTCACATTGGTATTGAGCAACTGGGAATCAGGGTGTCAGGAGGTTCTATGTGGTTGTGAAATAAAGAAATAAGTGCTACCTCTTAAAAAAAAAGAGAGAGATGATTATCTTTGTCCTTCAGTTGTAGGGCATCTAGAAGGAGAAGCAAGTGGTGATAATTCTACTGGAGATAATTAGAAATGGGATCCTGATGTCTATCTATTTCCATGTACAGCTCCAAGATTGCTTCCTGATGCTACTAAATACTTAAATAAAGAATACTAGAAAAGAATTTCAGGGCTATTATTTGTCACAGAGGTTTGGAAGAAAGTCTAAATGTTATGAGCCCAGAAGGATGGAAGGTGATACAGCAGTTAAAGTAAGAGAGTATTGCAGGTATGTGTTTATTCTGGGTTAAAGAATGAATGATAAAGGTGTTCAGAATGAGAGTCATTTTAAGGAGGGTACATACAGAAGCAGCCTGCCTGGGAGAATGCATCAGTATAAGCAAGTGAGGAGGCTAAAGGAAGCCCTCAGCTTTGAATTTTAATGTCTAATGAAAAATAACCTGATATGTGAGGAGAGTGAGAGTGAGTGAGTACAGGACCTGGGGGTTCTCAGACCTGTAAGGCTCCCCAGAGATAAGAGTGTACATAGAAATAAGAGAAGAAACCTGGTTCCTAAGACCACTACTCTACCAACACAGAGATGCTGATAATACAAAATTGTAAGGAAACAGGGAAAAATTAAAAGAACATTGGATTTGGAAAGAGATGGCTAGAGTTCCAATGCAGGTTCTGTCATTTGCTACTTCTGTGGTAGTTGGGCAAATTATTTTACCTCTCAGAGCCTAGAATAAGAGGGTATTGGAGCAGATGACATCTGAGGTCCTTCCAGCTCTAACTCTATTATTCTTGTATGGTTAATCAAAACATATGCATTTAGCACCAGTGCTAGGCATGACACTAAGCTCTTAAGGATACAAATCTGAATCAGAGGTATCTGAGTTCCCCACTGCTTTGGGCTTTGGGAGCTAAGCTGAAAGGAAAGAGGAAATAATATACAGCAATCAAAGACCAAAATATTCTTTAGCTCTCTGAAAAAAAAATGAATCAGAAATTATATCATGGCATATCATTTGGATTAGCACCAAAATTTACATGCAAATAAAACTCCAGATACATTCACTTCTCCCCACTAAATGCCCCCTTGAGCATGTTTTGTGGCTTCCCATATTTTTCCAAACCATTCTTCGCTCCCTTCAATTCTCACATATCCTAATTTCTATCTAATTCTCTTCTAGGATATCTAGGAAAGAGGTAGGATGGTTGGATCTTCAAGTATGATAGAAATTGGATAGGCAATGTATGGATCAGATGCTGGTAAGTAGTTTGGAAGCTTGATATTGTGACAATCTTAAAGGCATAGAATGTTAGAGCCAAAAAGAGCCTTAGCAACCATCTTCCAATCTAAGCCTATCATTTTATATCTGAGTGAGCAAGGCTCAATGACTTGCATAGCTTTATAAGATAATGTGTAAAATTTCATAAAGTTAGAGCAGGCAGGTACCACACAAGTCATCAAGTCTAACACTGTCATTTTTTACAGATAAGGAAACTGAGGTCAAAGAGGTTAAATGTCTTAGAAACACACAGCGAGTAGGTGGTAAGGCAAATACTTAAATCCTCAATCTCTAGTGGAAAGCACAGTATCCAGGATTAGAACTCAGATGTTTTGATTCTAATGTTTATCTGGTTCACTGATTTATATTTTAGTCATGTAGAACATTTCTAATCTAAAGAAGTAAAAACAGCTTTAAAAAACACTGTTAGAAACTGAAAGTCTGATTTCAGATATCCTTGACCTGTTCTTTAATCCTATGTCTTTGGAACCAAAAATCTTGTGCAGCACTCGCACTCAATCTGCTCTCACCTTCATCTTTGAGGATAAACAACTGTACACATTCTTAAAGCTTTTTTTTTTTTAATGTGCTCAAAGTAATTCTGCCATTTTCCTCAAGAATGAATCTTTTTCTTGTTATGTAGAGTGTCTGAAATAATAAAACCCAGACAGAAGTTGGAAAACACATACACAATGCAATATTGCCTCAATTTAAATTGTTACTATGACTCCAACTTAAGAAAAAGCACTTTTCTTGATTCTTCCTATACTTCTTGTGGAACCACTGTTTCACACAAAATTGGGTTCTCCTTGGATTAATATATTTGAAAATGAAATTGATTTATAACCAATTTTCTCCTAATTTAAACAGCGACCTGCAAGGGTTCCTCTGGGGAGCCAACAGGATCAGAGAAATGATGTGTTGTTCAAATTGTTCAGTGAGGTAGAATCCCCCACAAACATGTGCATATGGCACTGTGTGCTTCAGGGAACAAACTCTTATGTTTCCTTGTTGTACATTCTTCCCCCTACTTTGGGAATAGCATAGGCACTTTGCTACATGGGAATAACACTAAACAATAACCATAGTCTAGTTTTCCATTCTAAGCCAGAAACCTTCACTGACAGAACACACAATGCCTTTAGCACACATTCTCTGCACGGATACTGGTCAGCTATCTTTAGAACATTTGGCAAATCCCCATTTTACCATGAAACAAAAATGGGCAGTGCAATCACTCTCCCTACAGCTTTGAAATGATGGAAGTCCACCTTTTTTATACAGATGCTGTTGAAACAAAAGATATATTTAGAACGGTCAGCCAGATGCTAACCAGGGATGCAAAGAACTATTCTGTATTCTTTGGAGACATTTCTCATCCCTTCTGTTTTAACTATGATTACTATAGTGCGAGGTTTACTTTATTATTTTTGTCTATATTGGGGTTATATTTTTACTTTATGCTTCATTTATGCAAGTTAATAAATATTTGGCCCAAAACTTGCAAATTTATCAGTATAGAGAATTCCTGGTTTGGATATTTCCTTCACCAACACAGATTGGCACCCCTCCTATAACTTAGATTCAAGAGACAAGATAGTATAGCTGATAGCATATTGTACTTGTAGTAAGGAAAAGCTGGGTTTGAATTCTACATCTGACATTATTAGCTATGTAAAAACTAATCACTTTGCCTTTTTTCTATTATTTTAGACTTAAATACTAAAACTTAAAAACCTAATAAGAAAAGAAAAAGAAACATATAAAATTAACTATTGAAACTTAAATACAAAATAAGAAAAGTATTGCCATGTGCAGAACAGAACATAAGAGAGGATACAAAATATACAACAATAAATTTCCATTTCAAGAAAGCCTATATAAGAAGTACCACACATTGTGTTGAGAGCTATATATCTTTTCTTTGCTTCCTTATTAATTTTCTTTTGTTCTCTGCTGTGCACCTTGTACTTTGTTCTTTTTTACCCCTTCCTCCCACCCCACTCCCAGAAGGCTACAATTAAGTGAGGATAAACACACAGATACACACACACAGACACACACACATATGTGCATGTATGTATGTCTATATATGTATGTATATATGGGTGTATATATTTATGGGTGTGTATATTTATGGATGTAGATACACACATATAAATAAACACACCCATAGATACATTCATATATAGACATATATATACAAATATATATTATACACACATATACTCCATATACATACATTTACACATACGTATACTTAGATATCTATAATCATATGCATATAGAGACAAATACATTCATATGCATCTATGTAAGACCATAACATACTTATTAGTTCTCTGTTTTTCTGAGGGTGGATAACCTCTTACTCCATAAATTCAAGTCTTTCCATATTTTTCCAAGTCCAACAACTCATCATTTCCTACACTTCAGCAATATTCCAACTTTAAACTAATTAGTTATTTTAAATAATCCAAAACAACATTGATGAATATGGCTGACATATAGTGTAATTTCCCTATTTTTCTCTTTTGATTAAATCTATTTTGTCAAAGATCATGATTACCACCCCTGCTCCCTTTTCCATAAAAATTCTACTCCTGGTCTTTATTTCATTTTTGTGCATATATATCTCTTATTTCCTATCCCTCCTAACTCTTGACTTTGCTTCTATCTGCTACCTTGCCCTCCAACTGCTAAACCTAACCCCCCCCCAAGGATCCCTCCCTTCTCCTCACATTCCCATTAATCTAAACACCCTTTTATACCCTGCTTTAACCCATTCCCTCACTCACCCCTCTAAAGATTGCTCCCTTATCCTCTCCTCCCTCCCTATCCCTTAGCATTTTATTTCTTTCTGAATTTAGAAGACTTTTATACCACACACACATATGAATCACACACATTATATATATATATATATATATATATATATATATATATAGATAGATAGATAGATAGATAGATAGAGAGAGAGAGAGAGAGAGAGAGAGAGAGAGAGAGAGATCCCTCTTGAACCCATTCCTGATGAAGTTGGTTTTCAGAACTACCAGACCTCCTTCCCCATCTAATTCCCCTGTATTGGTTCTTCCTCTCACACTTCATTTGTATAAGATAATTACTCTTTTTTAACTGTTCCTAAACAGATTTACTTTTTTGAAACCATATCATACTCAGATCTACCCCAATCTTTCTTACAAACTACCCAGTTACTAACAATCTTAGACATACCCTTTACATTTCCTCATATAAAAGATAAACAATCCATCCTTACTGAGTCCCTTGTAATTAGTCTTTGGGATGTACATCATATTTCTCTTGTCTCTTAGATGTCAAATTTTCCATTAAGTTCAGGGTTGTTTTTTTAATAAAATCCTGAAAGTCTGACAATTCATTAAATATCCTTTTTCTTTTCATTAAGAATTATGCTTTGCTGGGTATGATATTTTCAGCCAGAACCCCAGTTCTTTTGCTCTTTGATATATAGTGTTCCAACACCTGTGGTCTTTTAATGTCATCACTGTTAGGTCTTATGTGATTCTAATCATGGCACCACCATGTTTAATTTTCTTTTCCTTGTCGCTTATAATATTTTCTCCTTGAATGGAAGGTTTTGGAATTTGACTATGATATTCCTATGGGTTTTCCTTGTACAATCTTTTTCAGGTGGTGATTGGTGGTTTTTTTTCTATTTCTACTTTCTCCTCTTATTCTAATGCTTCAGAACAATTTTCTTTAATTATTTATTTTATTATTATATCAAGATTATTTTTATCATAGCTTTCAGGTAGTCTGATTATTCTTATATTTTCTATTATTGATCTTCTCAAAATCAGTTGTTTTTCTTGCTTGATGCTTTATTTTCTCTTCTGTTTTTTTTCATTCTTTATATTTTGTTTTATTATTTCTTGGTCTCATAACTTTGCTGGCTTCCCCTTGCCCTATTCTGATTTTCAAGGAGTCATTTACTTCCTTAAGATTCTGGATCTCCTTTTTAAATTGGTTAACTTTCTTTTCATAATCTTATTGTTTCTCTTGGATTTTTTTTTTAGTTTTTCTTCAATCAATCTCATTTGATGTTTAAAGTCTTTATTTAAATTCTTCTATGAATTCTTTTTGGGTAGGTGACCATTTGATGCTACTTTTGGGGGTAGAAGAGGTTTTCTTTGCCTCGATACCCTCCTTTGAAGATGTACCCCAGTCTTCTCTATTTCCATAGTTAACTATCTATGATTGGGTTCTTTCTCCTTCACCTGCTCATTTATTTTTTTAATTTGTAGCAGCTTGGGGCAGCTAGGTGGCACAGTCTCTAGGTGGCCCTAGAGTCAGGAGGGCCTGAGTTCAAACCCAGCCTCAGACCAGACACCTGATACGTGCTAGCTGTGTGACCCTGGGCAAGTCACTTAATCCAAATGCCTTTTAAAAAAAAGTGGTGATTGCTTCATTCTTAGGGCAGCTAGGTGGCACAGTACCTAAAGCTCCAGTCTCCTAGTCCTGGATCCTGGAGTATGGAGGCTGTAGTCTCTGGCCTCAGATCCTCCTTCAATTCTCCCTTATGGCCTGGAACCAAAATCAAGAACTCCAACCTCTTATAAGTACCCACAATCAGATGTATCCCTGACCCGCTGCTTCTGTACTCAGTGGGCATATGCTAGTTCCTTCTCACACAGGGCCATGTCTCTGCAGCACAGCTGGGTCTGAAGTTCCTTCTTTGTCTAGAGGTTCCCTCAACCTTCCCCAGCTCAGAGACTCAATGTCCCTCACTGTTCTGGGGATAAAAGTTCCTGTGTCTGGGGCGGAGGCTGCCTCTCAACCCAGCTAACTCCAGGGCTCACCACTCGTTGTTAAAGCAGAACCACTCTGGAAGTGTTTATTCTTCAAGGGGACCAAAGCTTCATCCTGGAATTTTTCTTCAGATCTCTAATTGTGCCAGTAGGATCACTGTTCTGCCCCTACTCTTATTTATTTTTACCACTCTATGTTTACCCTGAAGCAAAATTTTATTTCTTTTGTGGGGGAAGTCTGGAGAACTTAGAAATTTCTGACCTACTCCACCATCTTCCCACAATCTTCCCTCCACTTTGCCTCTCAACCTCAGTTTTTTTCGTCTTTAAAATACGGTAGCAGTACCTAAGTTAGAGAGTTTTCATGAGGCTTAACAGAGATTATGTATGTAAAATACTCTGCCATTCACACAGAGCTATGTAAATGTTATATTTATAGAGAGCTGTTCCTTAACATCTAGAAGACCTGGGTTCAAGTCCTGTTTCTAATATATGCTGGCTATGAAATCTGGACAACTTATTTGATCTCTCAGTGCCCTGGCAACTGTCAAACAAAATAATTTGCAAAAGAGTTGCTGAGCTGCATTAGTAGAAGGAGTTTCCTCACAAGAATTCCATTATACCATGGAAATAACAGATTTCTGGACAAATAATTACATAATAATGCAATACAATGCAATTGAAAATAATAATCATAACAACAACAACAATAGACCTATAAAGCCTTTGTCAGAATTTATGTATATAGTCTTAAAACTAGAGAAAAGACCCTAAGGCTCTCCTGTTGCCTTTTCCCATTAAGAAATTGCTATAAGAAGTGCATCAAAAAACATAATAATTTGCTTAGAAAATCTGCGAGAATTAGCAAAGAAACTAATTGAGAAAATTAATAGTATTGGCAAAGTTGTGGGCAACAAAATAAAACCACAAAATAGTATTTTTATATATTAGCAACAAAATCCACCAAGCAATATATAAAAGGAAGTCTTATTCAAAATAACTACAAAATACACAAGGTAGTTAGGATTCAATCTACTGGTTCTTACTCAACTTATTTATAGATTCAGTTGCAAAATATGCTTTAAGGAAATTAAGAATAACTGAAGTGGCTGGAGGAATATCCAATGCTCATGTCCGGGTTCTACCAATGACATAGCATATTAAATATATTGAAATAAAATGTCAATATTACCTAAGTTAATTTACAGATTTTCTGCTAAACCAAATAAAATTTTTAAAAACATTTTATAGAACAAATAATAACCAAGTCATTTAGGGCAATAATAGGTCTAGCATATGGAGAGAAATATACATAAGTAAGAAACTTAGAAATGAAAGGGAAATGGGATTTCTAGATATCAATGTATCTTATAAAACAACAATAATAAAAATCATTTGGTATTGTTTTTAAAAAGGTAGAAAAGTAAATAGGTGGAAAGGACTAGACAAGAAAACAAATTACTAAACTCAGCAGGGCATTGTTTGTTAAACCCCCAAAATGTAAATTAGCTAGAAGATAACTTCCTTTTAGATAAGAACCACTAGATAAAAGTGTACAGCAGTCTGGCAGAAATTAGTTAGAGTACCTTTAATAAAAGGATTTGTTCTGTGAAGCTTGGGTTCAAGCAAAGGGTGGTACTTAAGGACCTAGAAGACTGCTGGTGGCCTCGAGGTCACAGGCTCCTCATCCCTGGGCTAGACCAAAATCTGACACAATATTCCACAATAAGTTCAACATAGATACATGTTGCTGTTGTTGTTGTTGTTCATCCTTTGTTCTCCAAGAGGACCAATGGCATCATGAGGATGATGTCTTGACTTGCATGTGAATTGATGAGTGGGGCAAAGCTACACAACAAAGTCATTAGCCTCACTCTCTCCTTCAGAGTCATCGAAGTCCAGTGGCAAGACAAAAGTCAAGACAGCTCTTGGATATGTGACCTGAATGTTAAAGATCATACCATTGAAATAATTATAAGACAAGCAGATCATAGACATTTCACAGTTTTAGGGTAAGGAACAAATTCTTGGTGAAACAAGGAATAAGAATGGATAGAGACAATTACAAAGGATAAAGTAGATAATTGTAATTAAATGAAATTTAAAATCTTTTGCAAAATACAATTAACATATCTAGAATTAGAAGGTATGACTGGAAAAAATTTTCTATCAAAATAACCAATTAGGCTTTGATATATAAGATATACAGACAACTAAAAGAAATATGTAAAACCCAAAGCCATTTTGCAATAGATAAGTGATCAAAAGATATGAGCAGTTTTCAAAAGAATTGCAAGTTGTTAACAGCCATATGAAAGAATATTCCAAATCACTAATGATAAGGGAAATGCAAATGAAAACAACTCTGATGCTTCACCTCTCCTAAAACAAATTGGCAAAGATGATAATAAACAATAATAGTCTATTGTTATAGGGATTATGGAAAGATAGACACATTGATGCATAGTTTGTTGTGCTATGGATTAGTACAACCATTCTGGAAAGCATTATGGAATTTTACAAATAAAGTAATTAAAATAATCATTCTCGTTGGCATAGAGATTCTATTGCAAACCATATATCCTACAGAGATCATTGACAAAAAAGAAAGAATGTATATATACCAAAATATTTAAGGCAGCACTTTTTGTTATAGTAAAGAACTAGAAACAAATTAGATGTGCATTAATTGGAGAACAGTTAAACAAATTGTGGTGCATGAATACCATTAATTGTTGTTGTGCCATAAGAAATGAATATGATGAAAACTAAGAAGCTTGGAAAGACATGTAAACTGATGCATAGTGACATAAGCAGAGCCACGAACACAATATGCATAATGAATACCTCAATGGAAATGGAAAGATCAACGATCAAAAGCAATCGAACTGAATGTTTTAGAAGTATATAGAATAAGATTAGCTTCAAAGAAAAAATCTGAGAAGACACCACATGCTTCCTCCTTTGAAGAGGTGAAATTCACAGGTATGGAAAATTACATACAAGATGAGATTTGTTTTGATGCATTAATTTGTTTTGTGGATTTTTTCTTATATTATTAAAAAATTCTCTTATAAGGTATGGCTCTCTGGGAGAGAAGGAAGGAAGGAAATGAGAAGTGTAGGTTATGTAAAAGCTAAATATTTCAACAATCTATTTTTAAGTGAAATATCAGAAGTGCATCTGGTTAGCTCATTATGACTTTTGAAGTCAAGGGAATCCTAGTCTGAAAGGTAAAGAGGCAATAGTAAGAGAGAGCCATGGCAACAGCAAGCCTGCAGGTGAGAGTTTTGCTGAATGAGAGTAGCGGCTAAGGAGAGGGAGTCCAAATGTCCTATGGAGCACCTCGAAGGAGTTTGTTAGTATAGCTTTGAGAGAAAAAAAATTAGAAATATATGTACTTGGTACACAAATGAAGAAGGGGGTAAATATGACTTCAGGATAATTCTTATAACTTAAGAACAACAATTATTTCCATTCCATTTAATGTTCTAACACCAAGGAAAATTTGCCAGAAGTAATTTTTAGCAAGGCAATCAGTTTCCCTCTGTTAGAATGTTTCCTAGAGATGACCAGCTTCCTGTCCTATATTCTCACCTTTGCAGATTTATCTAAGGCTTCCAAATTACTCTTTCACACTCTTATAGTTCCTGATCCATAGGAGGACAAGGTAACATGGCTCTAGAATACACTATCCTTGTTTTCATAATTGCATTCAGGTCTCAGGGGTACAATATTCCCTTTTTTGTGAGGAACTCTGACTTAGAATGGTCTAGTCCAATAGAGATATGGAGCCAGACAGCTTGGGGCCCATGGATATTGATAAACACTTTAAAAGGACCATTTAGTCAGCATTAATTCCTTCAATTTTCCTTTAACAGTTATACATTTGGTAAATAAAGAGAAAGTCTATTCTAGAATTCCACTTACTTCTGGCAGATTCCTTTTCTTCTGAAGGTTGATACTAAAAATTAGAAATAAAATTTTAAAATCCTTTTTACCACTAGATAGATGTTTTGATTTTGGTTTTTACCCTATCCTCACTACCTTCACCTTCCCCACCAAAATATTCCCAAATTGCCAGTTCTATATCCTACATTTCCAACAACCAATGTCCATTTTCTCTGGTATCTATCTATTCATATTAGCTACGGGTTCTCCCATTTTTGTCCACAAACTATTACTGCAACACTATAGTGTATAGGCATCCTGAGTTTCTAGCTCATCAGTGGTTAAAGAAATATCTCTTTACCTTACTACAGATGAGCTTTACTACAGAAAAAGAGACAGAATTTCATAAGGCTTTGTTAACTCAATGATAGACTGGCTGTATTGTCTCAGTGGCACTTTATATCCTCTGAAACTCTTCTTTCTTTTTTGACTCTTACTATTGCTTTTGGGTCATGACCTTAGATAGTGATTTCTTTTCTAGATTTCACCAAGAGCTGTTTTTAAGGTATATTCATTACTACATTGACAAATGCCCCAAATTCTTAGCTAGACCCTGGTTCCTAATGCTGGCCTTTTTATTCTTTAGCCTATGACCTGGCTTCTTCTGAGAGTTCCTGCTTCTACCCTTGGCATGGAAGTTTCAATTTAACCACAGCTAGAGGCATTGTTTTGTATCCCATGAAAGAACATGGATCCTGAAATACCCTATTTTCTCTCCCTACTGCACAAAACTTTTTTCAGGAAACCTCTTTATAAACCTTAAAGGGTTATAAAAACATGAGGTATTCTTACTTGCTGTTCTATGGAAAAAATAGATAGATAGATAGATAGATAGATAGATAGATAGATAGATAGATAGATAGATAGATAGATAAATGGATGGATGGATGGATGGATGGATGGATAGATAGATAGATAGATAGATAGATAGATAGATAGATAGATAGATAGATAGATAGATAGATAGATAGACAGACAGGCAGACAGGCAGACAGACAGACAGACAGACAGACAGACAGACAGACAGACAGACAGATAGACAGATAGATAGATAGATAGATAGATAGATAGATAGATAGATAGATAGATAGATAGATAGATAGACAGGTAGATAGATAGATAGATAGATAGATAGATAGATAGATAGATAGATAGATAGATAGATAGATAGATGATAGATCTTTCACTATCCCCCTTCTTCCTTTTTTTCTCTCTCTCCTTCCCTCCTCATTATTCTCATGCTATTGAAGTCATTTCTTTGATGTTCCTACAGAGTGATTACCCTAAACCTTCCACAAGATATAGCCATTCCTTTGGCTCCAGAATCTCCTCTGAATCTCAATACCAGCCAGTAATTTTAGACAATCTAGTGTTGTAGCTCTTATCACCAAAGCTAGGCAAATGCTGGGGAAAATATCTTGATCTCATGCATAGAAGACAATAGCAATCCAACTGAATAAGAAGCTTTGGCTCTTTCCTTTCTCCATGATTCTTATTGTCTCTGGTCTCAGTCTATGTGACAGAACCGAATTCTGCTGGAATTAAGGTCATTTTGATTAATCAGTGAGAGGAGTCTCTGGGTTTTGTTCTCTACGCTAAAATTGGAATGATCAGTGAATATAGGTAGAGGGGAACATTTCCCAAATTAAAATGCATTATTAGTATCCCTAAAAAGAACAAAAATTTGCCAAGATTCAGAGTAAGACTGTGTCTTTACTAGGACAGGCAAAGCAAAGGTCCATAGAGTAATCTCATAAATTCAATCGATGTAGTTGGCTGGCCAGCAGAAACCAAATGAATAAATATGACAAAACCATCAACTGAATTAGGTCGAAGGGTACAAAATGTCTGAAAAGTTCCTATTACTCCTTTCAGTTTGTCAACAGCTATTAATAACTTCATTGCCACTGTGGCATTTTACTGCATTCCAATCTCTGGTGCTTCCTCTTGTGGATTGGCCTGGCTTTCCTTATCATGTGACTGCCATTGACCCTCAGATGTTGGGCTACCTCTGGTCTGTTCCCTTTGGCTCCTCAAACATAAGAAATAAGATGTTGTGGTTGAGTGGAAAAAATATTAGACTGGTAGTCAAAATCTCTAAGTTCTAGTCATAGACTATCAATTCAGGAAGAAAACTCAAAGTCATCAAGCCCAGTCAATGCTTAGAACAATAATCTTTTCTAAGACATCCTGACAAGTGGACACCCAAATCCACTTGAAGACATGCAATGACAAGGAGCCCAAAGCAGTACAATTTCATTTTTTCATGGTTGTGATTAATCTGAAGGGGTTCCTTCCCCTCTCCCCATTATTTTGAGGTGAAATACGCATTTCTATCAATACATTATCCTAATTCTGCCTCCTGGGGTAAAGTAAAATATGTATAACCCATCTTCCACATGATGACCATTCAAATGTATAAAAATAATTGTCATGTTTACCTGAACTTTTCTCTTCTCCACACAAAATATCCTTAGTTCTTCAATTGATCTTCCTATGGCATGATTTTAAGTCTCCACTGTGCTAAATGGAGCAGTTAGGTAGCACAGTGGATAGAGTGGTAGGTTTGAAATCAGGAAGACTCATCCTTATGATGATCAATTTGGCCCCTGACACTTACTATGTGACCTTGGGCAAGTCACTTATTCTATTTTGCCTCAATTTCCTCATCACTAAAATGAGCTAGAAAAGGAAATAGCAAACCACTCTAGTATCTTTGCGAAGAAAACTCCTCATGGGGTTATGAATAGTCAGACATGACTGAAAAATGAGTAAACAACAACAATGTTAAATGAGGATGGCAGCCAAAAATAGGAAGTCCAAGTGTCCTGTGAAGCACATTTAAAGAAGTTTGCTGGTTTATCTTTGAGAAAAAATTGGAAATATGTATTTCACATATAAGTGAGGGAGTAAGTACCTGTGACTTCTGGGTAATTCTTATAATTTAAGAATAACAACTATTAACATTTCATTTGATTCTTTAAGTCGAGCAGAATTTGCCAGAAATAATTTGCTAGTTACTTTCCTCTTTATGCATTCCAGCATAAAAATGCATGTCCAGAACAATACTCTAGAAGTGGTTTGACTGTGGCAGAATCCTATGAGACTATAACTTCTTTCATTGTATATTACATGCTTCTGTGGCTCCTAGGGACCTACTCATGTATGCGCCCCTAGAAAGGTACTAAAATTTGAAGCATTTTTTCAACATCCACTACAGAATGAGTCTAAAATCTCCATCGATATTTCTACCTTTTCTAAGCCACTAAAAGACACAGTAATTCAAAGAAAATGAAATACATTAATCCAATCAGACAACAAAACCAATTACAAGATTTGCTGTAAATATACAAGTGTACATTCTCACATAGGTCACCACAAAACCAGTAGGCAAGGAGACACACTTAGGGAACACATGTGATCGTGGAACGCATGGAGAAAGGCACACACTTAAAAGAACATCTCTGGAAATGGAAGAGATATGGCAAGGCAATTGATGTTTCCAAAGCTGTACAGCTTTGTCTTCTGATATCTTCCAGTGATGTCACCATGCTTCTCACTGTTTATACATCTCCACTGACTACTATTTTCCAACTCTCTGATGAGCATCTCACATAAGCTGCTCTGCCACAATCTGGTTTTCAGTTCCACTGGCTTCTTTTCCACAGAAAAGGTCTACCCCACTCTTTGGATTATAGTCTGAGACTACCTTTAGCTCTTTTGGGATAAAAATTTTAGCCTACTATACCCAGTCAGCTACTTACAAAAGTTGTTAGGCAATTTGGAGTCTTTCTTTTGAACTCCTGTTTTCTTATACTGCAGTTCAGTCTTTCAGTTTTAAATTCTTTTAATCTCCAATCATGACCTTATATCATTACATGGAATCCCCTGAAAATCATCCTTGATACTTCACTTAGCAATACTACAAAGAACCAGGTAGAGCAGAGGTAAGTGAGATGATTCTTGCCAACCCCTCTAATGTTCCTCCTGGTCCCCATGGAAATCTATTGAAGGGCAAGGCTAAAAAGAGGTGGGTAGATATGGTGAAACTAGAGACCTTGCCCCACATCCTCCTATAAACTCAACTTTTTTTTCTGTCACTTGACATTATTGACTCATATTGATTTTACAATTCACTAGACTCCCCCACTAAAGTCCTTATCACACAGTATTGGTTCGGTCATTGACCATATGATACTAAGTCTGTACTGTTATTTCTCTGGTACTTAGTTTCCTCATTTATAAAAATGAAAGGATAAGAGTAGGTAATCCCCAAGGGCACTTTTTAGCTCTAAAATTCCATGATCTGTAGATCACAGAGACTAGTTAGTTGATATACCCACTGGGAAGCTCAGACAACTCTTCCTGAATGACACAGGCAAGTCAGCTCCCCAGTGCGTAAGGTGGGCTCCTAATCAATTGAGAGAGATTTATGTAATTGAGGAATGGTGCTCAGAGAAACTACAAATGCTCAAGAACTAACTGTGTATACCACAGCAGCAAATTCACTCAGGAGCTGCCTAGTACTTGCTACCTGGGGTGATAATGCATACCTTAAAGAATGTTCTTAATGAAAATGTTTAGGATATCAGATTCAGCAACAGGGATCAGAAGAAAGCACTTTTCTCCAGTGCAGTGCTTCATCATGTACTGTGTTGCCATAGGAGAAGTCTAGGTTTAAAAGTTGAGAAGAGATAAGAATAAACTTTCCCATGTGAGGTGTCCATACAGGCTGAGACTTTTTTTTAATGTAATTTAACTTTTATTTGAAAACAAGCTGAAGATCAGGCAAAAAGTTATTTGTCCTTTAAGGAACTCAAACATTAGAAAAATGAGTCAAATGAGAAAGCTGAAGTTCCGAGATCTAAGCTCTCTGACCATGGGTAAATCCCTTCATCTGTCTGAGTCTCAGTTGCCTCATATGTAAATTGTATGAAAAATTCCTTACCTACCCAACCTATGAGACCGTGAGGGTCAAGTAGCTCCATTAATGTGAACAAGTCAGCAAAGGGGAAATGCTACATACGTTCCTGGTCCCACTGCCTAGCTCTTCCCTATTTGGACCAAAACTTTATGAGCTGAACCTAGACATCCTCACTCCTCACCTTCATAATATAGGCCTCTATCAATGGAGAAGTTTATCCACTTACTCATGCTTTTAATGTCAGTTATTTGTAAACCAGCCTACCTAGAGTACTATATCTATTTGGGCCCAGACCCCAGAGCATTCCTCATCCATCAAGTTATTCATTCAGGCCTCCTCAATACTTACTTGCCTCTGCATACACATCACCTTCACTCCCAAACACCCCCACCCTCAGATTTCAAGCTTTTTCTATGGCACAGCGATTGACTAGTATTTCTAGAAAGGTATGTCTGTCCTATAGTTGCATTCAACATTTCTGTGACTTCACAGACAAAAAATTCCCTTCCCTGGCCACCACTTCTTGATATGCATTGTTTTCCCCTATTAGAAAGTGAGTTCCTTGAAAGAAGAAACTATCTCTTCTCTTTTTTGCATTAGCATAAGCAACATTTCTTGCAGTATCTGGAGCATACTAAGTGCTTAATAAATCAATTTTTTTCAATCATTCATTCTTATAAATGTAAGCTATAAGAGAACGAGCTCTGTAAACATCTGTACACCCAATACATATTTTCTAAATGTCTATTATGTACAAGGGTTCTATGTTGGCCACTAGACTGAGATAAAAAAAAGTAAACAAGAGCGGGTACGTGATATCAAGACGTTTGAAGTCTAGGATGGATTTCAAGTATCTCCGATCTAGAGCTAGAATAGACTTCAAATACCCCCTATTCACACCAGATAATTTTACAGATAAGGAAACTGAGGCCCAGAAAAGGTAAGTGACTGGTCCAATTTCAGAGACCTAAGAATCAAAGGTTGGATTTCAATCCAAGTCTTCTGACTGAAGAGTGGATTATCTTTCTGCTATACTGCACTCTTCTAGTTGATTGAGTTCTAGCTCAAACAGTGAGCTCTGGACTCAATTTATTGGGTTGTAAATTGGTTTTTTTACTACTGTTTATGATGATGGGTTTAAAGCTCACTTTTTTGATGAATTGTTCTACAGATGGGATTATTTTTAAAATTATGATATAGTTATGTAGATGCTGAAGCGCTATTATTTCTTGGACAAGAATCAAAAGTCCAGAATCATCAAAATTTATAATTAAAAGGGACCTGAGTGGCCATCTATTCCAACTCATGCACCAAAGAATTCCCCATCATGACATATTCAACAAGTGGCCATCCATTCTCTGTTTGAAGACTTCCAGGGAAGGGAACCCACCACTTCTCAAGGCAGCTCATTCTACTCTTGTACAGGTCTGATTTAGGAAGCTTTCCCTGACATCCAGTCTAATTTAACCTCTTTGTGACTTTCACTTGTTATTCCTGATCTGCCACCCTAGAGCCAAACAAAACAACTCTGATCCCTTCTTCACAAGCAAGACCTTCAACTCCTTGAAGGCAGTTATTATATCACCTTGACTCTTTATTTTCCATGCTAACCATGTCCAGTTCTTTTAACCAATTGGCATATGCCATTAACTCAAGACCTATAACTAATACAATTTCACTTTCCTGAACAATGTCCAGTTTTTCAATGTCCTACTTAAATTGTGGTGCTCAGAACTGAATATTATATTCAAGAAGAGATCTGATGAGGACAAAGTCAGAACCTTAATTCTTGAAATTATATACCTTTTAATGCCCAATATGGCATTAGTTTTTTGGGCTGCCACATTTTACTGACTATATTAAACTTGCAATTGACAAACCACCAGATCCTTTTTCTACCCAGCTGATATCTATCTAGGTTTTTGTCATCTTATATGTGGGAAGTTCATTGATTATTTTAGGCCTGAATGCAAGACTACATTTACTGCTGTCTTTCTTATTAAAGTCAGTCTAATGTTCTGGCCTCACAAAATCCTTTTAGATCCTGATTCTGTCATCTACTATGATAACTATCCCTTCCAGTTTTGTGCCATCTAAAAATATGATGCACTTGCCCTCTATTCCTTTATTCAATTTCTGGGCAAAAATGTTTAATGGCATGAGGGCAAACACAGCTCCCTGGAAGATACTCAATTGGAGTCCTCCTGCCATTGACTACTGAATCTATCTAATTTTGTCAGTTTATAATCCATCTCTTTTCCTCTTTCCACAAAAAGAAAGTGTATGAGACACAGCTATGCTAAAATCTATATAAACTCTGTATGTAGAAATTCCCTTTCTCTACTAGTTTGCTAATCCAGTCAGAAATGAAATGGGATCAGTATGACACGACATCTTCATGAAACCATGCTGGCACTTTGTCATTTATGTTTTCCTTTCTAAAGCTATAACAACTATCTCTTCAATGATTTGTTCAAGATTTTCCCCAAGAATCAAGGACATGCTTATTGGCATATAGTTTGTAGAGACTCAGTTCTCTTCGCATCTTGAAAAGTGAGACATTTGCCCTCTTCCAATCTTGTGGCATCTGTCTTGTTTTCCATGATCTTTCAACTATCAGTGACGAGGGCTCTGCAATCATGTCTGTCAGGTTTTTTTTTTGGTTGTTTGGTTTTACCTGAGAAGGTAAATCATATGAGCCAGGTGACTTGAATTCTTCAAGGGCAGCTAAGTAGTCTTCTGCTATTTCCTTATTTATCTTGGGCATTAACTCCCTCTTGTTCATTTTTTTGTTCTGTTATTCCATTGTAAAGATCACTCCCTTTTGCAGAGGAAAAAGAAAGAAAATTTAAATTTAAACAGCTTGGCATTCTCTTGGTTGTCAGTTATCACCATCCCATCCATTTGAAGCAAGAGCCTTGTCGCATCCCTCTTTTGATTGTCCTGGTTCTCCCAAGATAGTATTTTTTTTTAGTTGACCTTAGTTTCCCTCAATAACCTTGATCATTCTGAGATTGCCACTCAGGATAATAATTTTATAGGACCATACCAGGCTTTTATATTCATTGTCTATTGCTTGGTCTTATATCCTTGTTCTGTGTTTTTTGTTTTTTTTAAACCTGAGTTGGTAAGTTCCTTGTGCATCCATATATCTCTCTTCATACAACTTCCATTTTTATCCTTAACTGGATCATTTCCCCCCTTTTTTTAAATTTTCATTCCCAAGCATCTTCCACCCCTTCTGGGCTGACTTTCTTTCTTTTTTTGATTTTTTAATTAATTTATTTTGATTTATCAATAATCACTTCCATATGATTTTGAGTTTAAAATTTTTCTCCCCCTTCCTCCCCACCATCCTCCCCAAGATGGCACACAATCTCATATAGGCTATACATTTACATTCCTATTAAACATATTTTCACATTAGTGATATTGTAAGTAAAAAAAAATAAAACCAATAGGAGGAACCATCAGAAAGAGGAAACAAAACTCAACAGAAGAGAAAAAAATAGCAATTCAACTTCCATGGTTCTTTCTTTGGATGTGGATAAAACATTTTCCATCATGAGGCCTCTACAGATGTCTTATATCCTTGTATTGCTGGGAAGGGTTAAGTCTCTCAATATTAGTCATCACACAATGTGGCCGTTATTGTGTACAACATTCTCTTGGTTCTGCTCACTTCACTCAGCATCAGACCATACAAATCTTTCCAGGTTTTTGTGAAGTCAGCCTATTCATCATTTCTTATAGCACAATAGTATTCCATTACATTCATATACCACAACTTGCTCAGCCATTCCCCAATGGGTGGGCATCCTCTCAATTTCCAATTCTTTGCCACCACAAAAAGAGCTGCTATGAATATTTTTGTACATGTGGGTCCTTTTACCATTTGTATGATCTCTTTGGGATATAGCCCTAGAAATGCTATTGCTGGGTGAAAGCGTATGCACATTTTTATAGCTCTTTGAGCGTAGTTCCAAATTGCTGTCCAAAATGGTTAGACCATTTCACAACTCCACCAACAATGCATTAGTGTTCCAATTTTCCCACATCTTCTCCAACATTTATCATTTTCTTGTTTTGTCATGTTGGCCAATCTGATAGGTGTGATGTGGTACCTCAGAGTTGTTTTGATTTGCATTTCTCTAATCAATAGTGATTTAGAGCATTTTTTTCATATGACTACAAATGGCTTTAATTTCTCCATCTGAGAACTGTCTGTTCATATCCTTTGACCATTTATCAATTGGGGAATGGCTTGAATTCTCATAAATTTGACTTAATTCTCTATATATTTCAGAAATGAGGCCCTTATCAGAGAGACTGGTTGTAAAAATTCTTTCCCAATTTTCCACCTTCCTTTTAATCTTACTTGCATTGGCTTTGTTTGTGCAAAAACTTTCAATTTAATGTAATCAAAATTATCCATTTTGCTTTCCATAATGTTCTCTTTCTCCTGTTTGGTCGTGAATTCTTCTGTTCTCCATAGATCTGATAGGTAAACTATTCCTTGCTCTCCCACTTTGCTTGTAATATCAGAGCTAATATCTAAATCATGAACCCATTTTGACTTTATTTTGGTATATGGTGTAAGATTTTGGTCTATGCCTAGTTTCTGCCATACTCTTTTCCAGTTTTCCCAGCAGTTTTTTTTAAAGACTGAGTTCTTATACCCAAAGCTGGGGTCTTTGGGTTTATCAAATAATAGATTACTATAGTCATTGACTACTGTGTCTTGCATATTTAACCTATTCCACTGACCCAAACACTCTGTTTCTTAGCCAGTACCAAGTAGTTCTGATGATTGCTGCTTTATAATACAATTTAAGATCTGGAATTGCTAGGCCACCTTCCCCTGCATTTCTCTTCATTAGTTCCCTTGATATTCTGGACCTTTCGTTCTTCCAAATGAATCTCGTTATTATTTTTTCCAACTCTATAAAATAAGTTTTTGGTAGTTTGATTGGTATGACACTGAATGAGTAAATTAGCTTAGGTATAATTGTCATTTTTATTATATTAGCTTGGCCTACCCATGAGCAACTGATGTTTTTCCAATTATTTAGATCTGACTTTATTTGTGTGAAAAGTGTTTTGTAATTGTGTTCATAGAGTTCCTGGGTTTGTTTCAGGAGGTAGACTCCTAAAAATTTTATAATGTCTACAGTAAGTGTAAATGGGATTTCTTTTCCTATCTCTTGTTGTTGGGCTTTGTTGGTAATATATAGAAATGCCAATGACTTGTGTGGGTGTATTTTATAGCCTGCAACTTTGCTAAAGTTATTTATTATTTCAAGGAGTTTTTTACTTGATTCTCTAGGATTCTCTAAGTATATCATCATGTCATCTTCAAAGAGTGATAGCTTTGTTTTTTCTTTGCCTATTCTAATATCTTCAATTTCTTTTTCTTCTCTTATTGCTAAAGCTAACATTTCCAGTACAATATCGAATGACAGTGGTGATAATGGACATCCTTGTTTTAACCCCGATCTTATTGGAAATGCTTCTATCTTGCCCCCATTACATATTATGCTTGCTGAAGGGTTTAGATAAATGCTACTTATTATTTTAAGGAAGACTCCATTTATACCTATGCTTTCTAGTGTTTTTAATAGGAATGGGTGTTGCATTTTGTCAAAAGCTTTTTCTGCATCTATGGAGATGATCATGTGGTTTCTGTTAGTTTTAGTGCTGATATGCTCAATTATGCTGATAGTTTTCCTAATATTGAACCAGCTCTGCATTCCTGGTATGAATCCTACCTCGTCATAGTGTATTATTCTTGTGATAAGTTGCTGTAACCTATTTGCTAATATTTTGTTTAAAATTTTTACGTCTATATTCATTAGAAAAATTGGTCTATAATTTTCTTTCCCAGTTTTGGCTGTTCCTGGTTTGGGTATCAGCACATATTTTTATGATAGAAAGAATTTGGTAAGACTCCTTCACCTATTTGCCCAAATAGTCTATATAGTATTGAAATTAATTGTTCTTTAAATGTTTGATAGAATTCGCATGTAAATTCATCTGGTCCTGGAGATTTTTTCCTCGGGAGTTCATCAATGGCTTGCTCAATTTCTTTTCTGAGATGGGGTTTTTAAGTATTTTACTTCCTCTTCTGTTAATCTGGGCAATTTATATTTTTGTAAATTTGTATCCATTTCACCAAGATTGTCAAATTTATTGGAATATGATTGGGCAAAATTATTCCTAATTATTGTTTTAATTTCCTCTTCCTTGGTGGTAGCTTCACTATTTTAATTCTTAATACTAGTAATTTGGTATTCTTCTTTCCTTTTTTTATTAAATTAACCAAAGGTTTGTCTATTTTATTAGCTTTTTCATAAAACTATCTCTTTAGTTTTATTTAAATTTCAATTGTTTTTTTAATTTCAATTTTATTATTTTTCCTTTGGTTTTCAATATTTCTAATTTGGTGTTTAATTGGGGATTTTTAATTTGTTCTTTTTCTAGTTTTTTTAGTTGTATGCCCAATTCATTGATCTCCTCTTTTTCTATTTTATTTATGTAAGCATTTAGAGATAGAAACTTCCCCTAAGAACTGCTTTTGCTGTATCCCATAAGTTTTGGTATGCTGTCTTGTTATTGTCATTCTCTTGAATGAAATTATCAATTGTTTCTATGATTTGTTGTTTGACCCAATAATTTTTTACGATTAGATTATTTAGTTTCCAATTATTTTTAGTCTATCTTTCCATGGCCCTTTACTACATAAAATTTTTATTGCATCATGATCTGAAAAGGATGCATTTAATATTTCTGCCTTTCTGCATTGGATTGTGAGGTTTTTATGCCCTAGTACATAGTCAATTTTTGTGAGTGTGTCATGTACCACCGAGAAAAAACTTTATTCCTTTCTATCCCCATTCAGTTTTCTCCAGAGGTCTATCTCTCATACCTAATTTTCCTAATGTTCTAGTCACCTCCTTAACTTCTTTCTTGTTTATTTTGTGGTTAGGTTTATCTAGTTCAGAGAGTGGGAAGCTGAGGTCCCCCCCCAGTATAGATTTGTTTTCTATTTCTTCCTGTAACTCCCTAAGCTTCTCCTCTAAGAATCTGGATTCTACACCATTTGGTGGAGAAATGTTTAGTAATGATATTACTTCATTGTCTATGGTGCCTTTTAGCAGGGTATAGTTTCCTTCTTTATATCTTTTGACAAGATCTATTTTTGCTTTTGTGTTGTCTGAGATCAGAATGGCTACCTCTGCTTTTTCAACTTCAGCTACAGCACAATATATTCTGCTCCAGCCTTTTACCTTTACCCTGTATGTGTCACTGTTTTTCAAATGTGTTTCCTGTAAACAACATATTGTAGGATTATGGTTTTTAATCCATTCTGCTGTCCACTTCCATTTTATAGGAAAGTTCATCCCATTCACATTCACAGTTATGATTACTCTATTTGTCTTTTTCTCCATCCTCTTCTCCCTGCCCCCATTTATGCTTTTCTTTCTCCTTTCTCCTTTCCCCCCCACTAGTATTTTGCTTTTGACCACCCACCTCCTTCAGTCCCTCCTCCCTTTTCTTCCCTTTCCCTTTCTTAGTCCTTTCCCTTTTCTTCCCCTTTACCCTTACTGCTTCTTCCTTCCCTTTTCTTTCCCCCCTCCCTTTTCTTTCCCCTTTTCCCTCCCACTGCCTATAGGGCAAGTTAGATTTCTATACCTAACTGATTATGTTATTCCCTTCTTCAGCCCAATCTAATGAGAGTAAGGTTCAAACAATGTTAACCCCCCTCCCTTCTTTCCCTCTGCTGTAATAGGTTTTTGTGTCTTTTTCTGTAATATGGTCTGCCTCCTCCTTTCTTAGTACATTTTCTTAGATCAGACTAATCCACTTACTTGGATCCATTTAATTCACTTGATTAGTTTTTTTATCATTACATCAAATTCAACATATATCTATCCCCTTTATGTATACTCCTTCAACATAGTATAGTAACAATACAGTTCTCAAGAGTTGCAAGTGTCGTCTTCCCTTTTTAACAATATTATATCTTTCTGTCCCATTTACCTTTTTATGTCTCTCTTGAATCTTGTAC
Organism: Phascolarctos cinereus; assembly: GCF_003287225.1. Lineage (NCBI taxonomy): Eukaryota > Metazoa > Chordata > Mammalia > Diprotodontia > Phascolarctidae > Phascolarctos > Phascolarctos cinereus. Next base: position 245,573,488 of record NW_027555625.1, read on the forward strand.
TTCAAGATCAAATTTTTTTTTGAGCTCTGCTCTTTTTTATCAGGAAAGTTTGGAAGTCCCCTATTTCGTTGAATATCCATCTCCTCTCCCAAAATATCATGCTCATTTTCACTGGGTAGTTGATCCTTGGCTGTAATTCAAACTCCTTTGCCTTACAGAGTATCAAGTTCCATGCCCTATGGTCTTTTAATGTAGAAGCTGCAAGCTCCTGTGTAATCCTGACCATGGTTCCATGATATTTAAATTGTTTCTTTCTGGCTGCTTGCAGTATTTTCTCTTTGATCTGGTAATTTTGTAATTTGGCTATTATATTCCTTGGCATTTTCCATTTGGGATCTCTTTCAGACAGTGAGCATTGCATTTTTTTATGGTTATTTTACCTTCTGGTTCCAGGATTTCAAGGCAGTTTTCCTTTATGACTTCCTGAAAGATACTGTCCAGGCTCTTTTTTCATCAGGATTTTCAGGTAGAACAGTAATTTTTAAATTGTCTCTCCTTGATTGATTTTCCAGGTCAGTTGTTTTACCCATGAGATATTTTACATTTTCATCTATTTTTTTTTCATTTTTTTGTTTCTGTTTGACAGATTCTTGATCTCTCATAGAGTTGTTAGTTTCAATTTGTCCAATTCTAATTTTTAACAAATTGTTTTCTTCTGTTAGTTTTTGTACTTCCTTCTCCAGTTGGCCAATTGTACTTTTTAGGGATTTGTTTTCTTCAGTATACTTTTTTTCCAGTTGGCCAATTGTGTTTTTTAAGGACTTGTTTTCTTCAGTGTACTTTTGTGCCAATTGTATCTTTTAAGGACTCTTCTACCTCTCTCATTAGACTTTTAAAATCCTTGTTGAACTCTTCTAAGTTCGTAGTCCCTTTTGATGTTGTGGATGTGGGTTTGTTGACAATGTTGTCCTCTTCAGAATATCTGTCTTGATCTTCACTCTTCTCATAATATGAATCTATGGCGCCTCTCTTTTTTACTCATGGTGTTTCTTTATTCCTTGGCCTTTAAAGAGATTGAGCTCTGCTGCTGGGGAGCAGATGGCACTAACCCAAGCTTCTTGTGTTGGGAGCCTAGGTCTTGGTCACTGGCTTTGTGTTCTGGGTCCTATTATGTTGGCAGTTGGAGGCTGTAGGGTTCTGGCAGCTTACCTGGTGTTGGACTGGCATCAGCAATACTGGAACTTTCAGGAAATTCTAGGTTGCCTGCTTTCCCTTTCCTTTAGTTTTCTTCAGCTCTTTTTAGATGGGTACTGCAGGGTGTTTATCTGACTGGGGCCCCTTGCAGTGCTGACTCCCTTAGTTCTGCTGAGCCACTGGTAGACTCCTTTGCTGTAGAATGCCGAGGCACCTGGTGGTTTTCTGAGCTGGTTTCCACCAGTTCCCACATCTTCACTGAGGCACTCAGAGGTCCAGGTGTTGGTGTTTGCCTGCTCTACCAGCTCTCCTCCTGGTTGGTAGTTGGAGGCTGTAGGGTTCTGGCAGCTTACTGGTATTGGGATAGAATTAGCAAGGCTAGAAGTTTAGGGCAACTCTAGGTTGCTTTCTTCAGCTCCTTTCAGATGAATGCTGCAGGGTGTTTATCCCCCTGGGGCCCTTTGTAATGCTGCTCCCCTTATTTTTGCTGAGGCACTGGGAGACTCATTTGCTGTAGAATGCCGAGGCACCAGATCTCCTCCTGGTGTACTAAAGTAGGTCTTTCTAGAGGCAGCTAGGTGGCATAGTGGATAGAGCACCAGCCCTGAAGTCCGGAGAACCTGAGTTCATATCCGGCCTCAGGCCAAACACTTGACACTTACTGGCTGTGTGACCCTGGGCAAGTCACTTAATCCCAATTGCCAAAAAATAATAATAATAAAGTAGGTCTTTCTGCTAGCTGGCTAGGAGCCTCCCGGTCCATGATGCTTCCCTTATTCCAGGGTAAGAGGGGCTTTCCAGTTAATCCCTCAAGCTACCTGGGCTACTGCACTGCTGCTCCCTGTCTTTCTTCTGGTTCAGCTGCTCCAGGGTTTTTTCTGGGGTGATGTTTTCTGGGCTTTCAAAGGTTGATAGGGGAGGGTAAGAGCAACCACCTTTTTACTCCATCATCTTGGCTCCTGGAAGCAGAACTCCTGGACTGACTTTCTTTAAAACATTTTTTTGCTCTGTGGGATATATCCTTCTGTCCTCTGAACACTTTGAAATCTGCTTTCCCAAAATCCAAGAAACTGTGGCATTCCACATTTACCAAAAAAAAGAAAAATTATTATTTTTTACCCTTTTAGGTGATAAAAAGGATAAAAAGGTGATATAAAGGAAGATTAGATCATTTTGTTTCAGAAAAAAATATGCTTAGTTTTATTTTAAATTCATGGATATATACTATAAATGGAAAGAACAACCACAATCAAAAGTGAATGTTACAAAATTACAAAGAACATAGCCCCAAAGAAGAAATGTAAGAAGACACCTCTACCTCATTCTTTGCAGTGTTGGAATATCCATTGAAGCATTATGTGTGTGTGTGTGTGTGTGTGTGTGTGTGTGTGTGTGTATTAATGTACTCATCAGTTTTTCTGACTTTTTCATCATCTTTTTTCTTTAACAGATGACATTTATTCTAAATATTGGCTAACTGAGAAGCAGAGGGGAGAAATTCTGGTCATGTAAAAATATCAATAAAATATTTTTAATAAAATAAAATGTTTGATTATGAATACTTCCCAACTCATTAACATTCAATAGCTCCCTATTACCCAGTAGGATAAATTACAAACCATTGGCCTGTTATTTTTTGGTCTTATATAGTCTGACTTCAGACTACTTTTCCAGCCTTATTTTAAATTACTCCTTTTTACACACTCTATGTTCCAGTTAACCTGGACTACTAATTGTGTCACTTAATTTGACAAGCTATCTCTTTCCTCCATGCATTCTCCCTAGGCATTCATGATGCCTTAAATTCATTACCTCCTCATCTCTGCCTTTCAGAATCTTCATTTCAAGGATCACCTAAGGTTCCACTTCTTTTATGAAGCTGCCTATAATCCACCCCCACCCCAGGTCAAAAAAAAATGTTCTCTTCCTCCTCAAATCATCTTAGCATATTGTATCTACGAATTCTCCTTTATAACTATTATAGTCTACTTTTATTCAACTTATCTGTGCTTCCTCTCTATCTATTAGTTACAGTATTCTGTGTATATGTCTTCTTCCTGTTAATAGAATTTAAACTCCTTAAGGACAGGAATTTTGTTTCTTTTCATCTGTGTACACCAAGTTCTTGACCTAATAGGTATTTGATGATTACTTGCTGAATTGAATTAAATTGAGTTCATAACAAATGGGGTCAAGCACTTGGAAGAGGCAAGTCATTCAATGCCCCTTGGTCTCTGTTTCCTATTCTGGAAAATGAGGAAGCTAGATAGCAGAATGGATACAACATTGAACTTGAAATAAAATAATCTTGAGTTCAAATTTGGTCTCAGGCACTTAATAACTGTGTGATCATGGCTAAGTCCTTTAATCCTTCTGTGCTTGTTTCTTCATCTGTAAATGGGGATTATGTGTATACCTACTCCACAGGGTCATTGTAGGACCAAATAAGTAATATTTATAAAGCTCTTTGAAAAACTTAAATCACTATATGAATCCTAGCTATTGTTACTACTATAGTTAAAATTAGTGACTGGAAAATATGACCTCTGAGTTTTCTTTTTTTTTTTTGAGGGTGAGGCAATTGGGGTTAAGTGACTTGCCCAGGGTCACATAGCTAGTGAGTGTTGTGTGTCTGACTCCAGATTTGAACTCAGGTCCCCTAACTCTAGGGTTATTGCACTATCCACTGTGCCACCCAGCTGCCCCATTTTTTAAAACTGTAAATCTATGACCCTGTGATTCTATGAAATAATTAGGAGCTTTTTCCAAAAGAAAAAGAATAAGAAATACCATCTGGGTTTTAACCTGTACCTTCTGGGTTTCGATGTGGGCAAACTCCCACCAGGAAACATAAAAGAAAAACTATAAATGAAGCCTCATATTAATAAAAATTGTGGGATAAAGGGTAATTTCACATGGGGAAAGCTGGTTTGTCTTATGGCTGTACCAAACTTACATGCCCTGTACCAAGGTAGTGGGAGCATCAGAAGAGAGAAGGGGACATATACAAGAGATGTCATAAAGGTATAAATGATAAGACTTGACCATTAATTGCATGTAAGAGATGAGAGAGGAAAAAAAGGGATGAAGGATGACTCCTAGGTTATGAGTCCAGGTGACAGGGAGGATGGTTCCCTTTACAGCAATAGGGAAGTTTAGAAGAAGGAAGGGTTTGGGAGGAAAAGATGATGAGTTCAGTCATTGATTCATTTAATAATTTGCACATGCATATAGCAATTTCAGAGTTACAAAGTTACTTGCTTATAGCATCCCTGGGCTTCAGATTCCTCTGACCTGAAGTTCAAAAGGGTTAAGTAACCTACCTAGAGTAACACACCGGAGTCAAGACCCAAAAACAGGTTTCCTGATTCCTATGTCAGCATTTTTTACTGAACAGAGCCCGTGATCTCAAGGAACTTACAATGTGGTTGGGTCTAGGACACAAGAAAAAGTAATTGAGAACAGGAGGCAGGATATTCCTATAGAATGTCCTATAGGATATAGAGCAGGATAGTCACTGCTCTAATTAGGAATTCAGGAAAAGGAAGTGTTGGACTGGATCTGTCCAGGAAGACTTCAAGAATGAGGAAGGCTTTGAATTGGGTCTTGAAGAATGAGTAAGGTTTAGACTGTTGGTTTGTAGATTTAAAATTGGAAGGGATCATAAAGGTCATCTAACGCAATACCCCTATTTTATGGAGGGAAATAAAGGAAAATGATTTGGCTATGATGACAGAGGACTTGACTAGCAGAATTGGTATTCAAACCAAGGTCCTCTGACTCCAAGTCCAGACCTCTAGCCATATGCAGGGCAATACCTAGTTCTTATCTGCAAAAACTTATGCCAGAGGCCATGCATCATGGCATAAGAGGTGTAGCACGGGGTAATGGAAAAGTATACTGGACTGGCAGTAGGGAGACAGGTTTTAACCCTTGCTAGCTGCACAAGCCTGGATGAATCACTAGACCTCTCTGTTCTCTGATCCATAACATCTGGATAGAGACCTTTTTATGACCTACTTCACAAAGATGCTGAGAGAAAAGTGCTTCATAATAATAAAAGGCATTTATATATTGACTTATGGTTTATTTAAAAAAAAGGAAAAAGAAACATAAACCCTGGAGGGGGGGGGTCATTGATTGATACATGACTATCTTCATAAAATTCCATTTTGTTTACATGCCATCACTATTGTAACAGCCTGTACAATGGTAGCAATAAGTTTTCAGAATGAGAAACATTTTCATAAAGCACTATTAACCCCCACACAATGCGATGCACTGCCAAACAGGAGAAAAAACAGCAGGTTGTGGGCTGAAGGGATAATGAGTTAGAAAAGCAGAGAGACAGGTGAAAGAGGTAATTTTCTCTAATGAAAACAGAATCATTCAATGTTTTTCAAGCAGGGCAAAAGGGCTCTAATGGCAAGGACTAATGCACCAATTAGTCCTTTACTACGTCACTCTATGCCCAAGTGTCCTAAGTCATTGGTGATGCAGCAGAAGGCAACTGAACATATTCCTAAAAGTCCTTTCTGGGATAGAGTGGCTTTATAAGAACACTACCTTTATTCAAATTTGCCAATTACAGACTGCCTAGGGCTTGGGCAGGTGTGCTGGCACATTGTGACAAGGAATATTCCTGATAGGCCAGAAAGGAAGGGAAAGGGCCAATGCTTTTTTCTCACCCCCAGTGTTTTCTGGCATACCTAGCGTGCACTCTATACAGCCTCAGTTGCCAATACTGGTCACAGAAAACATTTCAGGTATTGCATATGCGTGATCTCATTGGCTTGGAAACACAATAAGAACAGCTTGTTTTCTTTCACATGGTAGCCATGTCTCAGGATTTTACATACACACACACAGAGACACATACACACACACACATATACACACACATATATACACACATACATATATATGCATATTTATTTTATAAATAAATATGTTATAAATATATGTAATTATATAATATGAAATTTTATAAATAAATATATAGCATATTATATCATAAATATATATTTTCCTGAGATATGGCTACCATGTGAAAGAAAACATACATGCATGTGTACGTGTATATATTACACACACACACATATATATATATATATACATATGTATATATATGCGTATGCATGCACGCACTAGCATGTATGCAGTATTCACTCCCAGGCTGTTACGAAAGAGGATTGCTGCCTTTCACCTCCTAACTGTCCACATGGGAGTGACATTTTGAGAGATAGTTGTCTCTTGTTTGCACATTGTTGCTTTTTCTTGTCAGTTCAGTCCTATGCCAGATCTCCTTTGACCTCTGATGCTGTTAACAGATCTTGCTTCCCTTGTTTTAGCCTTTTGTCTTGTCCTGTGAGGAGCTTTCTCATGCCATGCACAGTTTTCTGACCTCTAAGATACAAGCTGAGGGACAGGAGAAGCCATCCTGCAGGCTGACATTGGAAACCCAGTCCATCATCATAGCAACTTTGACTCTATCCTCTTGTATTTGTGAAAAATCCTCATTCTTCCTTTGAAACACAATGAAAGAGATTCAGAACCAAGAAACTGTGTATTTTAACCATTTCAATACTATCTGAATGAGTAGCTTAAATGGATGGAAAATTGGTTTTCTTGAACGGTGGTTTACTGATGAGCAATATTCTCTTTGTCCATTAAACATTTCATCAGCAATGGAATAGCCATCCTTAAGAGATAGAAAGGGAATTCATACTTCTCCATGAAAATTCATATCCTAGAATTTTGGAATAAAAAGAGACTTTAGTGACCAGTTAATTCAACTTGTAGCTGGAAAATAATTTTTCCTATCATGCATATAACAAGTGATTGCCACCCTTTGCTGAAACCAGCAAGGGAGAAATCAGCATTTCCCAAGGCAATTCATTCCATTTCTCTGATAATTCTATGGGTTAGGAAGTTGATTTTGTTTACATCTAACCTACCTTTGCTTCTTGCCTTTTCCACCCATTATTCCTAGTGCTATAATTTGAAACCAAGCAATGTCTACAGAATTATTTCTATGAAGTTTGGATTCAGTCAAAGGACCACATTTGAGGACCTAGAGAGTCACGTGTGGCCTTCAGGCCACATGTTCCCCACCCTTTATATGTAACAGCCCTTCAAAGAGTCACTATCTTATCTTCTTTAAATTTTGGCTTCTCCAAAGTAAAAAAAAAAAATCGTTTTAATTTCTCTTCAAATGGCATGACCTTGAGGACTTTCACTTTCCTAGATGCCCTCCTGTGACAATTCTTCAACTTAGCAAATGCTTTTCCAAAAACAATGCATCCCAAACTGAACACCCTTGGATTTTAAGCATACTGAGATGCAGCAAAGTTGCCTTTCAGTATGGTACGTTTTGATCTTTGTGACTGGAGTTTATAAGAGATAAAATTGGAAGATGGAACATGCTCAGGGAAAGGAGATCAGTGAACTTTTAGAAGGGCATATTGTGACAACTAGGATTTGTTGCAGCTCTAAGTTCTGAAGCCCAATAACCCAATAAAGTGTCTGTTAGATTTAGGAAGCTGAGAAAGGAGAGGAAAACATCTTAAAGAACCAGTCAAGGAAGGGAAAAGTTGCTCATCCTTCATGTCTGAAGCTGACCAATGATGCCACAATGGTGGAGTAAAATAGTGAATGATGGGTAATGTCTTGACTTGCATATGAATTGAATTCTTAACCTGTGCATGAATTTGATTTGAGTGAGGCAGAATTTCACAAGTTATCTGTCTTACTCTCTCTTCCAGAATCATTGAAGTCCAATGGCCCAATAAAAGTCAAGATGATGCTAATGGCCCAGGATGCAGTGGATGACCTTGGTGTCTTCAATGTCTGACCAAATTCTAAGCATTCCACAGCACCTGCTTCAGCTCTTTTCAAGGCCGTTGAAACAAACTGTTCTCATCCACTCATTCTGCCAGGGGAAGTCTTCACTTGCTTGCGGTAGACATCCGCTTAACTCACCAATGAGTTTGTCTCTTGTCGGTTACCCTCACCCTAGTTTAGACTGTGTGCTGAGAAGGTTTACTGGGGTGTGAATGCTATAGTTTCTTGGAACCACAGGTGACAGCCCAGTGCCCCCATATGTCAGTGAGATTTAGGGACGTGAGAAAGGAGAGAAAGGCATCTTAGAGAACCAGTTAAGGAAGGAAAAAATAGTCTGCAGCCTAACACCCCAATTAAGATTTCTCAGAATCAGAAAGTAGAAAGTCAGGACAGAAGAAAAGGTAAAGAGATTGGTACCAATTGTGCAAGTTGGGGTGGGGGAGGGGAGAAATGGTGGGGAGATGTCAAGCTCTTTTCCAGGATAAATATAACAAATTTAGAAATATTTGTGAGAGGACAATGTGAGAAATTTTTTTAAAAAGTATGGATCATTGTTGAAGGGGGTGTGGCTGGGAAGGTATATAAAATTCTTTCCAAAACTATCTTGTTTCAAGAACCTATACACTTGAACACTATTAGAATTTAGAGATATAAAGACAATGCAAAATGTGAGGATGTTTTGGGGGAGAGGGAAGAGGATGAGTGATGTGCTCCAGAATACCAAGTGTTGGAAACTCTACAGTGTTTGCACTTTCCTGGACCACTCTAAAAGTTGCCACCCTCATCCATGTTGGTTTCTTAGCAACTAAATACTTGACTAATATTCCATTTTTCCCTAGTGCTTTAAGAGCTGAAAGATATTAATTCCAAACAAGACATCTAAATTGTTACTCTGACAACTTAGGTACTAAACCTTTCATAGATTAAATGATGAAATATTATATTAAAAATAACCTTTAGTAATTTCCTCTAGCCTTCCCTAGACATGGGTTTTTGAATTAACCCCCCAACTCCATTCTGCACTGTACATGCCAACTGTTAATGGTTTGCAAAACACCGCTAAAGGAAGCAGAGAGTTAATCGAGAGATGATAGGTTGTGCGTATCATAAACTATTATTAACAATCACAGTGCCCAATGATCTCAAACCATAAGGGAGAAGGGAGAAAGCTATTGCAGATGAAAAGGAGACATCTATAATTGAAAACCCTTGTCAGTGGGATTGGCACTGTGGAGCTCTGGCACTGTTTTTAATATGTATTTGTTGACATAAATTGGAGGTGACAGTCATTGGGGAGTACATATAAAAGTATGAAGAAAAGTGGCAACAAAAGGTCCAATATTCCACCAGAGACTGCCCACTGTACAGTGATGTGAGGTATAAATTACATGAAGAGTGGTTCAAGTATTATAAAGTGGGGCTGACTTCACTTTCATTTCTGTTCCTATGTTCAAGAAACACTTCCTCACCAAGCACTTACTTGGTTTAAAGAAACCCACAATCTAGAGTTGGAAGGGAATCCAGAAGTCATCTAATTTAAGCTAGAACAGGAAACCTCTTTAAAACATCCCCCAACAAGCAGTCAGCCAATCTCTCCATAAGGTCTCCAGTAAAGGACATTCCATTATTCCCCTAGGTAGCCTTTCCACTTAGGAACAGTTGTAAATGTTGAGAAGCTTTTCCTTACATGTCAAATCAAGCCCTGCCTCTCTAAAGCTTCCATCTGTTGCTTCTTGTTCTTCCCTCCTCCCTACATCCCTGTCCCCCCCATCAAGACTAGCAGCATAAACATAACCCTCTTTCACATGATACCCTTAAAAACTTGAAGACAACTATTAGATTCACCTCAATCTTTTGTTCTCCAGTTTAGGTACTACCTATTTTTTAAAAAAACTGCTTTTAAATAACTGCTCAGTATCTTCACCATACTGTTACCCTATATTTGATATTCCTCCAGTTAGACAATGTCCTTCATAGAAGATGGGGCCCAGAACCGAACACAGTACTCCACATGTGATAATATGGTCCTGCCTTTTTTTGTCTTACTCAGACCGCACATGGAGTATTAGGTTTAGTTTTATTTGTAATGAATTTAGCACAATGTTTAACTTATAATAGGCACTATATAAATGCTTCTTCCCTTCTGGGCACCACACTTTAGGAAAGACATTGCTTGAGATTGTTGAGAGAAGGACAATCCAAAGATGAAGGACTTTAGCTTTATTCCATTTGAGGATCATTTCAAGGAATGGTGAGGTTTCTAAACCTAGGGAAGAGAGACTCGAGGAAACCATAAATCTTTTTGAGTGTTTAAAAGAACTGTTGCCTACAAGTGGGATTAGACTTGATCCAGAGGACAGAAGTAGGAACAATGGATAGAAACATTGAGAGAGAGAGAGAAGAGAGAGAGAGAGAGAGAGAGAGAGAGAGAGAGAGAGAGCAAAGAGAGACAGAGACAGAGAAACAGAGAGAGACAGACAGAGAGACAGAGAGGAGGAGGAGGAGGAGGAGGAGGAGCAAATTTGTATTATGCAAAAAATTGCCTAACAATTACAGGTCTACACAGCAAAATGAGTTGTCTCAGAATTTAGTGGCTACCCTACATATAAGGTCTTCAAACGAAGTCTAGAGAACTACTAATCAATTATAATGTCTGTCCCTTGATGGCAGGGACTTTTTTTTTTAATCTTTGTATCCCCAAAGTACAGCATAGTGCTTTATAAATGGTATTTACCTAGTACAAGCTTATTGGACTGCACTGATAGAAGACTCTAGATGTTGTATGATGTCTCTTGAATTTCTGAAATTCTGTGATTCTTCTTTTGGTAATTATTAAGCATAGTATAGCAGGGTAATTATATCTCTTATTTTGGAAAGTGCCACTCTTAATGCAATCTAAGAATGTGTCAGTTTTTCAGGCTAATCATAATGTTGGACAACACAAATTCATTCTGAAATCACAGTTTACTATACTATCTACTTCTTCCATAGATTTTCCACAAGAATATTTATCTAACCCGTCCTCCCTACCTTGTACTTGTACCACTTTTTTTTGGAAACCTGGATATAACTTTGTATGTATCTTTATTAATTTCCACTTCTTGAATTTGGATAGCCTGCTGAAACCTTTTTGGATCCTGACTCGGTCCTCCAACAAGTTAGTTACCAATTCTCCAATCAAACTCCATACCATCTCCAAATATGATAAACCTAGCATCTCTGTCTCTATCCCTTACAACATTAAATAACATAATGCCAAGAACAAATCCCTGGACCATTTCACCAGAGATCTCCCTCCAGGTTGTCATTGATCCATTAATCATTACTCTTTGGATATAATCATTTGAGTTTTCAGTCCAACTAACTCTACTATCCATATTTTTTTTCATTTTACTCCCAAAAGATACTAAGAGAATTTATCAAAAATATTGATTAAATACAAGTATACTCATGTATACTTCCTTTTTTTCTTTCTTAGTGAACACCGCTTTCTTTTCTAAATTTTCAAAAGCCACTTTTTTCCCACAATATATTCTATAATTTCAGCAGGAATTGTAGTTTGGCTTATTGTTTGTTGAATTCATTCTCTTCTTTTTTGTGAAAATCAACACACTATCTTAACATCTTGAGTCCTGTAGTACTTCTTATTTTCAAACAGTTTTTCAACGATCAGTCATATTGGGTTAACAATTATATCCTCCAATTCATTCATTACTTTCATTATAGTTTTCCAGTTCTAATGAGTTGAAACTAAACAACTAGATGTTCTCTTACTATCTAATCTTTGGTTTAAGCATTTGAAGAATTAGTATGATCTTATATTCAGTAAGCATATTGCAATTTATTAGAACAAAGTTATTGTTCAATGTAATTCTAGAAAATAAATGACCTTGGGCTAATGATTCAGATATAACTCCACCTGGTGAGTAATTCTGGTATTATTCTTAGCGAATTAAACTCCTTTGCTGGAGAATCAACACAGTAACATGATGTCGTCCTGCAGGCTTAAGGAAGGCAACACTAAAATCATACAATCAAAAGCCCATGTGAAACTTTGTGCCACATAGAAACACAGAAAGATTTTGGGGAGAAACCCAACATTTCCTTATCAATTATACTTATCATGTTGAAATATTTAAAAGTATAATTATTTTTCAGCATCACATCCAAGCTTTACAAAAATTGATGCTATTAGGGAATAACCAATGAAAACCTATGGTCATAGGGATCTTGACCAAGAGTCTAAGTTTTGGTGAGAGGAAGTCAAAGAAGAGCCATTTACACTGGCAACATGACTTGGAGATGCCCAAAGAGTGGCATGACAGGGTTTGTGCCTGATGAGATAAAATTAAAGCTCACCAATTTAGAACCCAGAGTCCCAGGAGCAAAAGTCTGAATTTCATTGGGAGCAGGAAAGCTGGAATATACACTTGGAGGTGACCGAGAAGTGAATCATTGGCATTGGTCCTAATGCCAGTGGACCCATAGGTCCTAACTGCCCCTAATTAATATAGGGGAAAACAAGGATGACCTCTGTCTGGAATGTTATTTGATATAGTGCTAGCAATACTATGTACCCAGTACTTACAACACTGTATGTAGCACTATAACAATAGCTACTATACCAATGCATTGATATGTTAGAGAGCATTATCCTGTATTACATAATAAACTATCATGCAATATACTGTATCATAATATAGCATACTCTTATAATATATACTAAGGAGGCAGCATGATGCAATGGAAACAGAATTGGATAGGAGAAAAAAGATATTAGTTCAAATATTAGACTTTCTACTTACTTCTTCTGTGACCTTGGCTAATTCATCTATCCTCCTGGTCTTCAGTTTTCCTATAAATAAAATGATGGGATTAAAATAGAGGCCTATTGTGTCTCTTCAAGCTTTAAAACTATGACCATAGGATATTTTACTATAACTTATAGCAATGAGGAAAAGAAACTCGAGGAAGAAACATAACTGGAGAGGTTATAAAATAATTCTTATTTGCAAATTACATATATATATATATATATATATATATATATATATATATATATATATATATATATATATATATAAATTTTTGCTTATGACTCTGGGGAATCAATGAGGAAACTACCAAAAATAATGGTCATCAACACTAACAACATATAAAAGAAATCCACAATATGATCCTCATTTTAACAAGTACATGGAAGAAAGGCAGAAGAAATTGCATTTAAAATAACTACAATTGATCTACCAACATAAACAAAAGGCATATATCAACACAACTAAAATAGTGTTTCTAGAAATAAAGGACAATATAAATAACTAGAGATTCTTAATTTCCATTGATGATATTATAAAAAAGATGATATAATATCAATAAATCAACCAATAAAAATTTATTACATGCTTACTACTTGGCAGATACTTTTCCAAGAACTAGGGGTATAAAGAAATTTTAATCTATATATAAAGCACTAAGCTAATCAAATTATCAAGAAGTTATTTTATAAGAGTATTAGTCAAGTAATTCAAGGGAAATGATGAAATGAATTAGAATGAAGGAATCCTAATATTATCAGATCTCAAATAATGTCAAAAAACAATTATTTTCAATTCAAACTTATAATGCTATAAATATAACATATATACATACACATATACACACGTACATGTGCGTATAGGAACATATGCATAAATACATAGTTTTGTGTGTGTGCATGCATTCAGACATAGATATATCAATGTAGACCAGTGAAATAGACTAGAGAACAAGCTAGAATAAAATGAGTTCTGTAGTCCATTGGCCGAATGTTTGATAAACCAAACGATACAAATTAATCAAAAAGGATCATTTTATTCAGGGCAAACTGGAAGGCAATTTGAAAGAAAATGGGATTAAGCCAATTTCTTACTCAATATGAAACAATAAATTCTAAATGGAAAATTAATCTAGATTTCAAAAGTCAAAAGCAAAAAAAAATGTTTAAAAAAATTAGAGAACAATGGAAGGCCATAGTGTTTTAAACTATACTTAGGGGGGAAATTCATAACCAGACAAGGGAGCAATAATTTAAAGAATAAAAAATAAAACTTTTAGTATATGAAATTAAAAAGCTCTTTCAGGAACAAAATCAATGTGGCTAGAATAAGAAAATAATTTGTAGAGAGGAAGATATTTGCTCCTAGCATCTCTGGGAGAAAAGTCTTTTTTTTCATTATATATAGGGAATTAACACAATTATTAAGACCAAGATACAGTCTCAAAAAGATATATAGCTACAAAGTTTTCAAAAGAAGAATGGAAAACTATAAAAAACTTTGGCAGGGGGAGGGAGGGAAAGGCCAAAATCATTAATATTAAAGAACTATAAATTAATATATAGCTAATTTGCACATAGTTGTTTGGGTATTTTCCTCCCCAATAGACAATGACCTCCTTGCAAACAGAGATTGACTTTTTTACCTTTCTTTCTGTGACTATAGCTTAGTACAATTCATGGGAAATAGCAGACTTAATAAATAATCATTGATTGACTGGCCGACTAATTAAAACACTTATGACATATCAGTTAATGCCCACCAAATTGTCAAAAATGTTAATATTTGCAAAAACTAAATGATGGAGAGACCAGGTAATGTAGTAATGAATCAGTACAACCTTTCTAGAGACCCATTTGGAATTATTTGTTTTTTCAGCTTGAAAACATCAGTTTTTATTACAAACCTAAATATGGTTTAGAAAGTTTAATGCTTCCTTTATAAACAATAATATATTATATATAATATTTAATATTTTTTATATACTTATTTCCACATTTTACAGAGTTCCTATAGCAGTGTGGACTGAAGAGAAGGAATCATGATCAGACAGGAAAGAAGTGGCAGCAATTATTTCAGGAAGGATGGGTGCAAGCACATGACAGCAAACAGGGCATGTTCCTGACTTTTGCAGCCAAAGAGTTCCACGGGGTTTATGAAAGAAATGGGTACATGGTAACTCTGTTATTATTTCATCCTTAATATGTTCACTGCAGCAGATAGCACAGCACTGTTTCTGACCAACAGCAGTGCAATCTTCTGCAACAATGGTCTGTGGAAGACAGGTAATGCTTTCATTGCTGGCAGGTGGATGAGCATGATCAACATCAACTGCAACTAAATGCGCCAGAGCTGTCTCCATAGCCTGGACTAATCACTCTTCTAATGCCATGTATGTAAGGAACTGAGGATCCACATGATAAATTGTTTGGGCAACTCCTAAACCATCACCAAATTCATCCAGGAGCCCTGTTTGGAAAGAGTATTCTGGGTAATCTTCTGCAGAACCACTACTGTTACTCTGCAGCTCAGGTTCTTGTTCCTCTTTTCCTGGTAGAGTCTCCCAGCTGTCATCACTTGAAGACTGGTCTTTTTCTCTAGCAGAAAAAATGAGGCAAAGAAGCAGACCATTCCCCATCACTGCATTCTGAATTATCTTCACCTTTGTAGTTGTATCTGTAATAATCTTCAAAACTATTCCAAAAAAGTGTTATCATCTAGAATGGTTTGCCTTTCTTGAACAGTTACGATTTCTGGTTTAATTTGATTATATTTCATTTTCTTGTGTGCTCTTTCATAGTCTCTTGAGTAAAAGAACATACTTGGATTTTCTTTTTTGTCTTTGAAGCTTTTCAAAAGACCTTCTGAATGGTTTCCCTCAGCTTCTGAGTTCTCTCACTACCTCTCAATATTGTTTTTTTCATACTCATCACTACTAAAAAAAATTTTCGTGACCACCTGGCTTGAACCTGTCTGCTTTCTAACTTTGGGTCTCACTACCAATTCAGATGAATTTCCCTGGTTCTTCTTTCCATCACTGGTATTTAATTCATTATGAACATCCACTGGAGTTCTCATTGGAACTTCAATTCCTCTGTCTCTCACAAACGGAATAGTCTAGGCATTTCTTTGTAACAGCTTCATCTTCAGCAGAAGACCGACCTCTCAAGTGTCCTGTTATTGTGATGTACAAATTCAGTATCATTACTGAAATATTTCAGTAATGAGACTATGGCTCTTTTTTCAAACCCTTCTCTTAGATTATAAGTGGAGAACTTAGGTTGTAAACCACTGAGAAAATCTACCCCCTTTTCCAGGTCAGACAGCATATCATCCAACGTTTCCTGAAATTTGCCAGTTTCCATTTTTACTGTGGAAATACCAATTTGGCTATTGTCCTCTCCATCACTGCTATCTGACTCATAAGAGTCAATATTTACAAAAGCAATTCCATTTTTGACATAGGAAACATTATACTTTCTTGGAGTGTACCATGATGAGTAATCAGAACTATTATCAAGATTCAAACTGCTCCCTGAAGTCTCACTGCCTTCCAAACTATGATGTATAGCAGAAAATTGTGATGGACTTCTCTCAGTAGCTTGAGGCAGTGCTGCTTTACAAATGAAACTTCAGCTCCAACATTTTCTAATAAAGGTATGCCTGATAATGAATGGCAAACTTGAACCAGTGGACAGCAGCCTTGATACTCCAGGTGTTCCAATAGGATGATGCCTTTTTCTACTGAACATCATCCAGTTGCAATCCTTCACATTCACCATTCTCTTGAATTGAACTCCTTTCTTGATTGGTTAAAGATGGTTTAAAATTGACATACGCATGTCAATTTTTCCATACCTCCTGCCTCTTATTGTCTGATAGCCTTTAGCTGATTTTTGCCAGGTAGGTTTTCCAGATTCCTGACCCATTGCTTCTGGGTATTGATGTTATGGAAGAGAACAGTGTTCCTGCTCTTGCTGGCCCTTATTGTATCTAAATGTATGAAGACCCACAGCAATCTAAGCCGGGAGCAGTGCAGGTTCCTTCGCCCGCCACTGACTCCTCCCCACGTAAGGCGACAGCTCACCATTTGTAATTATGGAGAAGTAATTAAATTGTTCATACCCTGAAAGCCAGTAATTTCACTGCTGAGTACTCACTAAAGAGGCTGAGTAGCAAGACCAATAAACTAAAAATATGAATATCAGCATTATTTGTAATAACCCAACCTAGAAATTATATATGTGTGTGTATACACACTTATACATATATGTGTGTGTTGTATATATGTGTGTATGTATAAAAATACATGTATAATTGTTTGGAATTAGCTGAACATGTGGTTTATAAATTAGTGGAATATTATGCTATCATAAGGAATAATAAACAAATACAAAGAATTCAGACAAACAAAAGATATATTGACTGAGAAAGAATAAAGAAAGCAGTACCGAAAGAATAAAGAAAGCAGTACCAAATGAAAAATGCTGCAATATAAATGGTGGCAATACAAAAATAAATACACAAAACTCAGATAAATACAATAGACAATGTTGTCAACAAATGATTAAGGCAAATGTTAAATATGTGTTTCCAGTCTGTTAAGAATTGACAAAGTAGGAGCAGCTAGGTGGTGCAGTGCATACAGCTCTGGTCTTGGAGTGAGGAGGACCTGAGTTCAAATCCAACCTCAGACACTTGACACTTACTAGCTGTGTGACTGGGCAGGTCACTTAATGCCAATTGCCTCACCAAAAAGCAAAAACAAAAGCAAAAAGAATTGATGAAGTACAAAAATTAAAAGTGATGACTATTCAATGACTCTTAAGTTTTTGTTGTTTTTTTTTTTACTCTTCTGCTTTGTAAGAATGTACTTTGTAGGGACGAAGTATATAGGGTATTTATTGGGAAGTGTTTGTTGCATCAAAACAGAATGCAGGGGGGCAGCTAGGTGGCACAGTGGATAGAGCACCAGCCCTGAAGTCAGGAGTACCTGAGTTCAAATCTGGCCTCAGACCAAATACTTGACACTTACTAGCTGTGTGACCCTGGGCAAGTCACTTAACCCCAACTGCCTGAAAAAAAAAAAACAGAATGCATCAATCAGTAAAATGTTTAAGGAAAAAACTGTTTAAAAAGAATGGTGTGACTAAATGAGGAACTCCCTGATGAATTGAAAATTAAATTAAAATATTCAAACTATGTAAGAAAGAACAGGTAATAGAGGATAAATACAAGACTAGGAAAGCTCTATAAAAATTGAATCAGGCATACTAAATCATAATAGGCTAAAGTTGACAGGGAATGTTAAAGTTAATAAAAAAAAAAAGGAGGATTTTTAAAGCAACCCTAGATGCAAAAGAAAGATCACAGGACCACATTTTGGGGTAGATTTCACAATGATAACAGATGACAGTAAGAGAACAAAACAAATCAATTCTTATTTTAATTATTTTTTTCATCCAAGTAGAATAACCTTTAGACCTAAGATATAATAAAACTTATTAACCAGAAATTGAAATCTAAGGTAAATGAAGAAATGGTCAGAGAACACTCAAATGTTCTCAATGAGTTCAAGTCATATGGAGATAATAACACCTACCTCACAAGGTTGTTTTGAGGATCCAGTGAGATAATATGTGAATTATTTTGTAAATTTTAAAGCCATACATAAATACTCGCTATTATTATTTTCATTATTCTTTATTATCATTAAAGTCATCAGACCCACACATCATATCACACGTACAAAGAATATGGCATAAATGATTAGTAAATTTTTAGCGCAATAGCTCCCAACCTGTGAGTGGTTGGTACTTTGTGGGAAGGAAAACACAAAATTATCACAAAGGATTACTTATCCCAATGTAATTATTTCACTGGAACCAAAATAGAAAAATAAGATGGATGTGTAACCATATCTAAGGGTAAAACTTTTGTCTTTTTCTACCATACCTCCACTCCATGAAAGTTGCAAAATGGCACCAGCATTTTTAACAAATAAACCACGATAACAATTGAGAAAATATTCTTCTGCCTACTAAAAAAAATACTACTAACCTTAAATGTAGAATTATTTTTCAAAAGAATGTGGATGATCTTCTGATTAATAAAACATAAAATAATTTTTAAAGTATTACTGAATTCATGGTAATATTTTATTAATACATAATATTTTGTTAATGCTAATATTAAAAGTATCATCATTTAAGGCAAGGCAAGATATTTTGACCCAAAAACAGAATACTCATACCTGAAAAGGTAGGAAAATACTATACCAGAGTATCTTATTAAAGGAAATGTTAATAATTAACAGTAGCTATAATAAATTTTTAAAAATGAAGTAGTAGAATGGTATATTGGAAAGAAGCCTGAATTAGATTTAGAGAATACAGGTTCTAGTCCTAACTTTGCCATTTACTGTCTTGATGATGTTGAAAAAGTCCTTCAAATTTACTGGGCCTCAGTTTTGTCATATGTAGAGCAGTGACATAAAAGTCAATAATCTCACAGGTCTCTTCCAGCTCTAAACTTATTAATTTCAGTGCATGAGAGAGATAAACGCAGAGTTTCATAGGCATTCAGAGAAGTTTTCCACATTTAGGTGTCAGACTATTGTGTGAGGATGAAATGTCATAGATTAATACAATTGTAGATCAGGCAAATTTTATAGACATGGCATACTAAAATTTCAGCAGTTTTTGACAAAGTTTCTCATATTTTGCATTTCAAAGATGAAAAGATATGAGCTAGTTAAGAGTAAAGTTAGATGGATTAGGAGCTTTTTGAAAGATAAGCTCCTGACTAGAAATTAATGTCTCAATGCCACACTTAAAAAGAGGTCTCCAATGTACTGCTCTAGAGATCTTCTCATGACCTTGTGTTATTCAACATGCTTTTAATGACTTAGATGAAGAAATAGATGGCATCCTTATCAGAGTTACAGAAGACATATGTATATGATAAAGTCAAGACCCAAAAATATCTGGATAGGCTAAAATAATGTGTCAGATATAAGAAGGTTACATTTTTTTAGAAATAAATATAAAGTTCTATACTTAGGTTCAAATACTCACCTTCACCAGTACAGAGTGGGGTAAATGTGGCTAGACAATACTGCACATGATAAGAAGGTTTGGGGGCTTTAGTAAGCTCAAAATGAATCAATCGCATGGCATGTTAAAAAAAAAAAAAAAGCTAACGCTTCCCTATAACACATTAAAAGATGAGTAATGGTCATAACAAAGGAGGAAATAGCCCTGCCCTACTCAGATCACATCTAGAGTGATCTTTGTTCAGTTCTTGGTGCTACATTTTAGAAAGAACTTTGACAAGGTAGAAAGCATCCAATGAATAACAAGGATGAATCAGGTACTGACAACCATGTATAGAAAAATAAGTTTAAAAAAACTAGGAATATTTAGACTGGAGAAGGGAAGCCATGGGAGGAGAAAGAACTGATGATACTAATTTTCAAACATTTAAATGTCTGCAGTAGGTTGGAAAACAGATTGGATTTGTTTTGATGGCCTTAGAGGGTAGAGCAATAGGCAGAAGTTGAAGAGCAACAAATTTCAACTTGATGCAAGAAAAAAAAAACTGGCTAAGAATTAGAGTTTCCAAAGTTAAATGGTTCACCCTATATGTTTACTAAGACGTCAAAGACATGCCTTAGGCAGCATGCAGGGAGCAACACTCCTGAGCAGGGCCCAACTATACTAAAATGTAATTGGGAAATACCTAAAAAAATAAATTAAAATACAATAAAATGCAGACAATATTACATCTTAAAATGAAGTCAATATAAGTTACAAAGGGATCCTTTTATGCAGATTATTGGACTCCTTTTCTATTTAGGTTTGGCACCACTGCCCTAGAAGACAATGAGGTCTTCATACTGAGGTTGGTCTAAATTTCATAGATATTGTGGAATCATTAGTCAGTTACATGTTAGATAGGATAACCTCTGTTGTGGACCAAGATGCTATTATATAGATCTTGGGAAGGTTGAGTTATCTCTACCACTCCCCCAACCCCACTACACTCAACCAAGAAGCTACAACACAGCCCAGAAGTGATTTGAATTAACTATGGCCCCAATTGTATTGATCTGAAACATAACTGTAAGCCTTTGGGGCAAGGAATTTGTAAAACCACTCTACATGTTAAGTAGGAAATTTCCAAGACCTCTCAGGGACCTCCTTTCAGGCTACTTTTACCTAGTGATCATAAAGCATGTTATTAGTAAAGGAATTATTTGTCTGAATCCTCAAGCTTTGAGTAACCCATTGTGTCAGATGTAAAACTCTTCATAGGCCAATCTCTAAAGTGACTTCCAACTACAAGATATTCTAATTCTGTGCCTTTTTTTTTTTTGCTTTTAGGCAATTGGGGTTAAGTGACTTGCCCAGGGTCACACAGCTAGTAAGTGTTTGAACTCAGGTCCTCCTGACTTCAGGGCCGGTGCTCTATCCACTGCGCCACCTAGCTGCCCCCTAATTTTGTGACATTTTGATTCGCTCTTTGGGTACAAAATAACATGATAAAGAATATGAAACAAATGAATTAATCTGGCGTTCTACCAACTAGAATTCTCTTTCAGCACTTCCCCAAAGAGGATAATAATGTATGTTATTAACCTCAGAAGTATTAAATGCCTTCAGAAAATCTAGGGGAGAAAGATTAAATTGTGTTCAATTATTGTTGTGTATTTATTGTTCTCTTTACTGCTGGATAGTTTATTTAAATTATTCAAAAATTGGTCATCCACTTTGATTATATTTGATATCTCACTGTTAAACAAGGTATTTTTACCCCAAGCTTATCTTCCATTAACAAATAATAAAGCCCACAGTGAAGGAACATTTTGCCTTTCTCTTCAAGAACTATCTGCTCTGTCACTATGCCCTCCAGACCTAGGGACTTACCATTCAGTCTATAGCCTATATGTTGTCTCCCTATATTGGAATGTGAGCTTCTTGAGAAAAGGTACTCTCTTGACTTTCTATTTTTATCCCCAGCACTTAGAATAGTACAAGACATATAGTAAACCGTTAATGTATGCTTTTCAATTCCTTCATATATGATTAACTAGAAGCACCATTTCCAAAGCCTAAAGACTGGTGGTCAAAGTATTGTGACACAATAGAGTAAAGAAGTAAATGAGTAAGGGTTTGCACTCCTTGACTTGACACAGTAAACTTCAGAGAACTCTTGCAAATAGTGAATCTTTCAATAATAGCACTTTCAAGGCATGCAGCTCTCAACTTCACGGACAACTGACCATTCTCAAGGATCACTGAGCACAGATGGTAGAAATGAGAGAGGCAAGCACTTGAAACCTTGAAGGTGAATGGATGTTGGGGCACGTGTAGTATGAAAAGAAACACTTGAAAAGAGTTAAGCTTACCAGGTATCTCTCCATGTTTTGCTATCAAAGACTATCATAGACCAGTGGGCACTTCCATTACTCATCTAACTCAGATAACTGACACGTGGCCCCTGAACAGACTATGTTTCAGGGAACAAATCAGCACTTTATTGTATAGTTTCTCAAATCACTGATAATGCCATATGAGCTGGCAAATTAAAATTTGCCTGTCAGTAGAGAGCCATACATTTATTATGAAAAATGAAAATCATGCCAAGTTTCAATTATAACAAAAACCCAAGTCAAGCTGAAGGCATATGACAAAAAACAACAGGAATAATCTCATTTGGTTTTCTGTATTCCATTTTGATTTAAATATGAATACTGCCAGAAGATTCCAACAATCTTCAAATTGAAAACTAGTGAATAGTAAATAGGGAACCCTCTGTGAAACTGTACTTATAAAGTCCTTCCCCCTAGTCACTGCCTCTTCAGCTCTGCTGAGATAAATATTCACTCACATGGGAGGGTACATGCCGATCTCATAACCAGTTAATCTAATTATTTTAGACACACATGTTTGAGACTAATTTGCATATTGGAAATATGGTAGGGTGGGAAGTGAATGGTGTTGGCATTTCTCAACTGTGCCAGTGTTGTCTTAAGACAGCATAAGACACTTTTCTAATGAAGTAATAAAAACAGTGTGAAATTTAGAGCTACCAAAGGACATCTTTAAATGACATGATCTCCCCTTCCTGAAATGATATTAAAGGAATTGCTTACTTGTTATACGCCACAAATCTTTCCCTGTGGACTCACCTCCACAGTTAGAACTCATAATATAAATATTCATATAGATATTACATCATATATCACTCAGTCAGTGCTTTCAAGGTATGAAATTATACAATTAATAAAAGAGCTGCACACATTAACTACCTCTCATTACTCTGTCAACTCCTATTTATTCTAGTTTTGCGAATAAAAATGTGAGCCAGTAATATGAAGTCTGGCTTATATGTTCATTGCATCTAAAAGGATGTTTAATTAAATAGACACATGCCTGTGAAGGATGCCAGGTATTATCAGGAAGACTTCCATTTAAATAAAGTTGCCTCTTATAGCAGATATTGAGTTGGATGTTTTGTTATTTATTATTGTGTGTTGGGGATAACTGAGCCACATGGTGTGATATGATAAATAAGTTCATAATCAAAAAGAATACTGCTCCCTGTAGAAGACCAACAAAGTAGAGCCTCGAAAAGGATGCACAAACCCTTTCAACCCATAGCTCCAGCAGCCAGAAACTACCTTCAGCAAAATTGTGTCTTTGCCAACTCCAACTTCCTTGTCAGTGCCTCCTTTACTTCCAGTCTTAGCAACTAGAACTTTCATGTTTTCCTCTGTCATCCTACAGTGTCCCCTTCTGGTGTACAAATCATGCTGGAAACCTTCCGACGCATTTCCTCGCCATCAGAATTTCCCTGTCTTATATCCTATTTCCTTCAAAGCTAGACAATCTCTGATAAATTAGGCCTAAATCATTAAATTTAGAGCTGAACAGGACTGTAGAGATCATCTAGCCTTGACATTGCTTTCTACAAAAGAGGAAGCTGAAGCTCCATAAGGTCAAGTGACTTACCCAATGTCATAAGGCAATGATTTCAGAGTCATGATTTGAATCAAGCTCTTCTGTTTCTAAATCCAGTGTTCTTTGTAATATATCAACTAAAGTGTTCCTGTTTTGCTTTTAGGAGAGAATGTCTGGATATCCTTTACACAAAGATATCAGCTCCTGAATAGTGGGAATTTCATATGCTCTGCCAGGGCATGGTGAGATGTTTCTGGCAGCTCCCCTTAAATCACAACATGTTAAATATTGCCTTTATGCAGCAGAAAGCCCACTGGACTGAGGATCAGGAGACCTGGGTGAAGGTCCTGGATCTTTGACTAACTGACTATGTGGTGCTGGTAAATCACATCATGCTGCACAGCCTCAGCTTCCTCATCAGCCCTGCCCAATTCATATGGCTGCTATGAGATTAAAATGAGACTATATCTAGAAAGTGGTTCCAAAATTATGACATATTGTATGGACATAATTTGTCATTACTATAATGATTACTATTATTTCACCAGTGAATGTTCACTGCTTGAGAGCAGTGACTGTTTTGTTTTACTCTTTGTATTCCTAGTGTTGAAACACAGTAATCAGCATATAGCAGATACTTAATAACAATTATTGAAATGAATTGCTTGGAAGTAAATAAAGACAACCATTCTTATACTTACTCCTCTGTACATGTTAAATATATACCCTGTGCTGAGCTTCTGACCGTCTCAAAGCAAAAGAGTTTTCTTCTATTTGGTTTAGTCTTCATTCATTTACATGAACTAATGCAACCCACAAGCTGGTCTGTGACGAATGACTTTTGACAACCACCATGTGCAGGTGCTATAAAGGGTTTGAGGAAGTTATAGTTCAAATACTCTTACAAATCAAACTTTTTTCCATGTGTTGAAGAATGAGATGTTAATCATTGTAGTATTTCCACTCCCTTTTCCCTTCCTCATGTCACAATGAGATTCAGTAATCTGTTTCTATTTTGCATACACTGCTATGTAAACCTGTATCATATATTTGGTTGGTGACAGATGTTATTTCCACCATAGTTCACAGCATAGTTCCCTTCCCCCCCCATACAGATGTGATTTAGTGCATCACAAATCAATCACCACTTTTGGAAATTCAGCTAACATCTGTCCTCTTTAGAGATTCTAATATAAACACTGTTAACCCACTAATTCTTCCTGAAGAAGTGCCAGTTGTTTATGAAGATGCCAATTGGCATGGATATTATTTGAACAGTTGACTTATTGATGAATATTTCAAGAATGGAATAAGTGCATTTCTAGAGAAAAAACATGGGTGTTAAGTTGTCCAACTCAGTTTGGGGTATCAGCCTGCTTTCAATGATGTCATTATCTAGCAAACAGCTGCACTGCAGAACTTCAGAAATTAATCATTGCTGTTGGCACTTTAATAAACAGCTGCTTTCTTAAATGTTTTGGAATGAACACTGATCACTGCCAACATTTTCTGAAGGAAGATCAGTAGGTTATAAAACTGCCTATTAAAGGGTAGAGGAACAAACTTCAAAGTGTAACTCAGAATCTCTCAACATCTGATTTATGCTAAATTCAGAAAAATGTTCTTAAGTGTTATTGAGAAAGGTAAAATATTTTTCAGAAAATAAGAATAGTGGGTAGAAGTAAAAAGGAATCCTAGGATCTGATGCAAGCTCTTACACTGACTCACTTAGTGACCTTAAGAATGTCATTTCATTTTAAACAAGGAATCACAAAACTTTGACTGTCTACTGTATAGGATTGCTAGGAAATGACATTTCAACCTATGGAAGTGAAAGTGCTTTGAAAAGAAATAAAATTCAAAAGAGACTCAAAGTATGAAAAAATATACAAGAAATCAAAAAAAAATCATAGATACAAAACAAATAGTGTAATTTTGTTACTACCTTAACAGATTTAATTTTAATAGAAGTTTTCACTTTCATGTATCATCTTTATTGTTTTTTATGTATCAAAATGTTTTGGTACCTTAATTACTCTTATTAAAATAATTTTTAAAAGAAGAGGATAAAATACTCTACCTATTTAGTATTTATGGGTTTTGCTATTGTCATCATTTTCTCAAACTTTCTGTCATGAAGGAAAAACAGAACTGCTCAGCTTCCTATAAAAACCAAAGTGACATAACTCTGAAGTTAACTGGGATTTAATTCTTGCATTAAATCAACTCTACCATTTTGCCAGTAAAGGTTTTTAACAACAAAAAAAATCAAACATTTTATCACCCATACATTTCTTCTATGTTAGAAAATAAGTGCGAGTAGTTTTTTACCTATAAAATCCATGGGCATTCTAACGTAGAAAGAATCTGATCATAAATATTATATATCTCATTCAATTTCTCTTCAATAACCCACCTTTGAATGTTATTTCTACTTCTCAAAGTTGCCTGCAGACAACAAGTAGAGAGAAATAACTTCACCCATCACTGAAATACAGTCACCCAGAAACATTACCCCACCCCACTGGGTCCAAGCAAGAAGGGTCATATAAAAAGGAATGCTAAGAAGTGGTGTACTGATGTTCTGGAGGAGACTTAGGAAGAGCTGAGAGTCACAGGTAGACTTCAAAGGATGGCACCAAAGGGTTGCCTATCTTTACTCTAGGGAAGAACTGAGATTAGCTTCAACTCTATGTTGCTAAGTAGCTTAGTGTGAGTGGATGCGGAAATAATTCTGAAGCAAATACTTCGTATGGCTTAGTGACAAAAAAAGAAATGTTACAAAGAGCCTGCTGTTGTTGATAATCTGCACATTCTGGCTCTGGCACCTTAGTCTGCTCATGCAAAAGCAGTGTGCCTTCTTTCTCTCTCCTGATACAGCTACTTTTGCCCACATTCCCTTTCATTACTGAAATACAGCCTGGAAGCTTTCCTGGCCTTAGGTGGCTGCCTTGGCCTATGACACCAATGTACTCAAGGTCACCCTAGCTTGGCTATATCACTTTTGTTGTTGCAGGCATGGAGCAGGCAAAGCAGACTCCCTGGCAGCCATGGACATCTTAATGACTTATTTGGGATTCTTTCCAGTGTCAACATGCCCTGGTAATCTGGAATCCATATAGGAAAATACAAGTCAAAACAAGCATGGCAGGGAACCTGAAAAAAAAAGTTTAAGCATTTGAAGAATCTGCTGACAGACTAAATATCAGAAAGACTAAAAAAAAAGTAATGGGAGAGAGGAGTATGGAGGAGCAAGCTGGAGCTGTTGAATCATTCCAGGTGGACTCATTCTGTGTTTTTCTATAACAGTAATATTTATATAATGCTAATTTTTAAAAATTCCACCTAGTACATCTAACAATAAATGAGAGGGTGATTGTCCAAAAAATAAATGAATACATGCTTTTCCTGATAAGCTTTAATCTGTAAGAATAAACAATTTAAATTTGAAGATGCCCCAGGAAAAGACAATTCACTTTTTCTCTTCTGGCTGAAAACATTTCTATTTGTAAAGTTCAGAAAATAAATGTCAGTTTAATGCCATCCCATTAGTTTCTTGTATTCTTCGCTTTGTTTCCTGGGTCACAAGTAACTCACAATGATTTCTGTGCAAGAAGTGGTATTCAAGACATCATGAAGGAAATGTATGATCTAAAAGGAGCAAAAAGGGAGATTAATCTTGTTCTGCTTGGCCCAATGGGGAAAAAATAACAGAAATGGTTGGAAGTTGCAAAAAGAAAGATGTAGGCTTGACGTGAAAAAAACTTTCCAACAGGTGCAAGCTACACTGTTGGGCCCTATCTCTTAACAAGAAAAGGGTGCCCCAAAGTATATATGAATGCTTAATTCCCTTCCCACCAAATGCCAATTATACAGAGACCACTATACATAGTGAATAGCAAATAATAGCATTTATTCAAGCTAATTGCAAACAAAAATCAAAATTAGCAGATTAAAACAGCCACAGAATGAAAGGACTCTCCCATTTAGAGTGAGATATCTTACCTCAACCAAAAACAACACCCTGATTTCACCCAAGAGGAAATTCCCCAAAGTCTCTTCTGTGGTAAGCTGGAAGCAGGAACTTGCTTTAGGAGCCAGCTCCTTTACATGTTGACTTCTTTCCAGAATTTTCCCCTTCTCAAAAGAAGAGAACCTGAAATCATACGTGTCCTCTCAAAACCAGAAGCTTAAAAAAAAAAAGACTTCTCTCCCATTCCCTACACAATTCCACTCCTTACCCAGGCAAAGAACATAAAATAAGTGTTCTCCATCAGTGAGGAGAACCCTAGGCACACTGGGTTTCAAGGGGGAAAAAAATCTTTGCAGAAATACATATAATTGGAGAAATATTATTGCTCATGGGTAGGCCAAACTGATATAATTAAAATGACAATACTACCTGAATTACCTGATTTGTTCAGTGCTATGCCAATCAAAGGATTATTTTAAAAGCTAGAATAAAAATAACAAAATTCAAAAAGAAGTAATGAAAAAAGTGAGAAAGAAGGGGGCCTAGCAATACTATACCTCAAACTATACTACAAAGTATTAATCAGTAAAAGTATTTGGTACTGTTAAACAAAAATTACAGAGCTGATCAGTGGAACAGATTACTTACATAACATGGAGATGAAAATTAATACAACAATACAATGGCTGAAAAGACCCCAATTAGTTGGGTAACTCAATATTTGATTTTCTTAAGTCTTCTAGGAAAACTAGAAAATTATATAGTAGAAATTAGATATAAACCAACATTTTATATCCTACACTAAGATAAGCTCCAAGTAGACATGTGACATAGAGACAAAATGTGATGTCATAAGCAAATTAGAGAAAGAAAGAAGAAATTACTTTTCAGATTTATGGATAGGGAGAGAGTTCATGACTAAACAAAGGATAAAGAAGAATACATAAGATGAAATGGGCAATTTTGACCACATAATTTTTTTTAAGTTTTGCACAAATAAGGCCAATGCAGTTAAAATTGGAAGAGAAATGAGTCAACTAGGAAAATCTTAGTAGCAAGTTATCCTGAGAAAGGTCTCAAATTGAAGATGCATAAAAAACTGATTCAAATTTATCACATGAAAAGCCATTTCTCAATCAGTAAATGATGAAAGGATATGAACAATCAGTTTTCAAAGGAAGAAATTAAAACTATCAATAACCTTATGAAAAAATGTTCCAAATCACTAAAAATTAGAGAAATATAAATTAAAAGCAACTCTGAGGTTGCACCTCACATGCATCAGATTGGTAAAGATGACCAAAGTGAAAAATGACAAACATTAGAAGGGCTGCAGGAAAACAGGCAAACTTGTGTACTGCTAGTAGTACCACACTTTACTCCAGCCACTCTGGAAAGTTATTTGGAATAATATCCAAAAATTCACTAAACTGTCCATATCCTTTGGATACCCTAAAGAGATCAGAGAAATAAGGAAAGCACCCCCATATGCAAAAATATTTATAGCAGATCTGTTTGTAGTAGTCCACCTACCGACAAATGCATAAACAAACCAGTAAATGAATGTAATTGCAGACTGTTGGGCCATGAGAAATGACAAAGGATTTCAGAGGAAAGTGGGAAGACCTCAATGAACTGATGCAGAGTGAAATAAACAGAAGAACTAGAAAAATAATTTATACCATTACAGCACTATAAAGAAAAGAACCCTTTGAAAATCTTTAGTCTGATCAATTCAATGATAAACCACAATTACAGAGGACCAAAGATAAAGCACTAGATCCACTTCCTACCAGAGAGGTGAAGGACTTAAAATGCAAATTGCAGCGTACCTTTTTGGACATGGCTAATGTGGGAATTTGTATCATTGGACTATACATATTTGCCATGAGCTTTTTCTTTTTCTTTACTTGCTCAGTGGAAGGGAACATGCTACAGTAGACAGGAGAAATGAATAAATGTTCATAAAATGTTTTTAAAAGAGTCTTACAGCATGTTGAATAGGTCTTCTGAAAATTTATGATATCACTACAAGGAGCATCCCAATCAAGGAAATAAAAAATCCATTAAAATATATATTAGCATAGTATTACTGTACATTAGTATCATCCAATTTGTCATACATGTTATATTACATATATGCATATATAATACTATATATTAGTATTTAAGCAGCTGGATGAAGCAGTAGATAAAATGCTGGGCCTAGCGTCATCAAGACCTGAGTTCAAATCCAGCCTCAGACACTAACTGTGTGAACCTAAGCAAGTCACTTAACCTTTTTTGGCCTCAGTTTCCTCAATTATAAAAAGGGGATCACAAGGGTAGAATTGTTGTGAAGATTAAATGCAAAAAAAATTCTTACAGTGCTTAGCACAGTGCCTGGTATGTAGTAGATGCTATTTAAGTGCTTATTCCTTTCATTTGTTCTTCTCTTCTTTATATTCTGCAGCCAGTAAGAGACAGAAGAGTGTTTTTAAATTCTTCTCCAACAGTTTTGTTCTGGCTCCAAATATATACACATGTCCCCCAACATTTTAAAAAAAATATCCATTCAATGCTGCTGATTACTCAAACTATCATTCTAAAAAAGAATGGTTGTCATAAAATAATATAATCTCAATACAGGAAGGGAATTCAGAGACTTTCTTATTGGTGTCATAGAAAATCAAGAATTCCCTTTATTGTATATAAACAAGTGTCTCCTTGGAGATCATAAAGGAAGAAACCATTATCTATTGAGTCAGGCCATTGCAAATTTGGGTGACTAATTATTAGGACATGTTCACTAATATGTAGCTTAAAAATGGTAATCACTAATGTTTATAATGTTTTAATTTTTTGTAAAAGCTTTCTGTATCTTATCTTATTTAATCCATACAACAGTCCTGTGAGCACTATGGGGATCACTATCCTTATTTTATATACAGCACAGGACAGAGCCCCCAGAAGAAACTCTTTGACCTAATCCCCTAGAAACCACAGCTCAGAAACCCCCACCAACATGTGGGTGTTTAATAGTCAACCAAAACACTTAAATTGTTCAAAGAAAAGCAAATGGCATTGTAAGAAAAGTAGAAACAAAACATTTATCCCACCAACTCAAGGTGGGCTCTCTCATAATAAACAAATCACTGGAAATAGTGAAACACGTAGGAAATATATATATATATATATATATATATATATATATATATATACATATATATATATACATATATATATATATATAATATATATATATAATATATATATATATATATATATATATATAGCTAGGGCTCATGCATAGAGGAGATTCCTCATAAGAACAATATAATCAGGGTGCTTGACGTAGGAAGGAGTGTGTGAGGCATACATGTGACCAAAACACATGTGTGAAGGAATACCTTTCATCTCCAGCCCTATAGAGCAGCTGATTTCTTCAAGTAACGAAATCATTCTATTTCTGCCAAGCCTGCTCCCTGAAGGACTCATAGCTTCTTCTGACCACTGCCTAGCTGGAACCACAGTCTCTGCCAGTTGTTGCTCTGGTAGAGTCTTCATCAGATGGTGTTCCTTTGGACACTCTTCCACTGTATCCTGGCAGACATTAATTTGGCAGAATTTTTTACCACTTTCAGGTTCTGGTTCATCTGAAATCCTTTGCTATCTCTTCCACAGAGATACTCCAAAGCTCATAGGCTCTTCTGGGTCTTTCAGAAAAGGCAGAAAATCTTGCTTGGACACCAATAAAAAGCATCCCCTCGGGTTCTATTGCCATGATTTCTCAGAGTCTTAGCTATTGAGACTTTTATTTTCCCTGGCAGAAGATTCTTAGCTCCAGACGCTGAGGTTTGCTTTGTTTGTTTGTTTTTGTTATTGTTTTTTGTTTTTGTTTTCTTTTATTTTCTTTTTGTTTTTTTAGAACAAAGATCATGGTCCTCTTAGAAACTCATCTTCAGGTTTTGTCTTATACTTGAACTTTTCTTAGTCTGGGATCAGATGACTCTTTCAGAGACTTTGCTCCAGTTTAGAGTGAGCATTCTTGTAGTCAATCTGTATATAAACATTTATTAAGGACCTGCTCTGTGCCAGGCACTGTAGTAAGTGCTGAGGATGCAAAGAAAGGCAAAAGATAATCCCTCCTTTCAAGGAGTTCACTTGAATGGGGAAGACAACATGCGAACAATTGTAGAAATAAGTTACATACAGGATAAGTCAGAAATAATAGAGCAAAAGCACTAGATTTAAGAGGGTAGAGGGAAAGGATTCCTGTAGAAGGTATGGCTCTGCATTAAATATCACTTGAAGAAAGCAAAGATAAGACGAGAAGAGTATTACAGGAATGGGGGACAGCCAATGAAAATACCCAGAGAAAGGAGCTGGAGAGTCTTAAGTGATAAACAGCAAGAACAATAGTACCACTGGATCACTGAGTACATAGCAGCCAAAGGGACATAAGAGATACGAAGACTGAAAAGGTTGGGTGTCGAAGGTTATGAAGTGCTTTGAATGCCAAACAGGATTTCATACTTTATTCTGGAGATGAGAGGGAGTGACTTTAGTTTATTGACTGAGGGAGTTGGAGGAAGAAGGCAGTGACACGACCAGACCTATGCTTTAGGAAGATTATTTTGGTAGCTGAGTGGAGGATGAACTATGGACCAGACCTCCATGGATTTGTAGCAGGGAGATGAAACAGCATGACTCTTCTCCATGTTAAACATATACAATTCTTTTAATCAATCCTATATATGGCATGGCATGATCCCTTGACAAATTGTTTATCCTCCCCTGGACAATCTATCTTATCAAAGTTCTGAAAATATAACTTCCTAAACTGAATATAATATGAATATAATAAGAATTGAACTGATAGAAGTATGATTCAGTAAGAGTGTTATATTCCAATTGTTGTTGTTTCTTAGTTGTATCAATCATGAGCAGCTCCTTGTGATCACTTTTCAGGTTTGCTTGGCAAAGACACTGGAGTAGTTTGCCATTTCCTTCTACGGCTCATTTTATAGATGAAGAACTGAAACAGAGTTAAGTGACTTGACCAGGGTCACACAGCTAAGTAAGTGTGTGAGGCTGGATTTGAACTGTGATCCTCCTGAATTCAGGACCAGCACAGTCTCTACTGTGCCACTTAGCTGCCCTCATTATATTCCATGTTCTAAACATTTTGTCTAGCCTAAGATTACTTAACCCTTTTGTTTTTATAACTCCCACCATGTGAGGGTATTGATACCATAGAGGGATGATGTCCTATTCTAGGGAAATGATAGTTCTCTTATAGACTACTTTGGTCAGACTACTTCTGGAATATTGCATTTAGTTCTTGTTACTCTATTTTAGTGTTAGTGTTTAGTGTTAAGACAAAAACTTTCCAGTGGAAGGCAATCCAGATGATTAAGGGCCTTCAATTCATGCCATATGAGGATGTATTGAAACAACTAGGGATATTGAAATTGGAAAAGAGGAGGGAGACTTAGGGTAGACATGACAGATCTCTTTAGATATGTGAAGATTTATAACGTGAAAGTAGAATTAGTCTCCTACTTTTCAGCTTCCTTTTATATGTTATCTTGCTTCTTTAGAATGTAATCACGTTGAGGGCAAGTAATCTCTATATTTTCCTGGAAATATTCTATTCCCAGTACTTAGTACAGTTTCTGGCACACAAAAAAAAGTGCTTAATAAAGGCCTGTTAAATTGACTGTTGAGTGCCTCATGTGATCCATTATATCTATCCAGGCTGATTCTATCCATCCTTCCCTTTATTTTCCAGCCATCTCCTCATGAGCTGCCTTTTTGGTTGGACAAGACACCAGGCCCTGGAGGACTTAACCCTTTGATCTTCAGAACTCCCACCCTGTGGCCCCATTGTCCTGTCAAGATTATTTTGGATCATGACTGTCATCCTTTGTGTCAGATATCTGTGCCATATTTGCATCATTTATAAGTGTGATAAGCATGCCAACTATATCTTCATCCAAGTTGTTGGTGGAAAATGCTAACTCATGCCATCCTGGTTCCAAACACATACATATGCCACTCAATCTTAAGGAAAAAAAAAATCTCCATTCAATCTTACTTGCTTCTCAATCAACTTACATCTCTCATCCCTTTCACAGACAGTAATGAAATATTTCTACTAGTTGTCTTGACTTCTCTTCCTCTCACTCTCTTCTTAACCCTTTGCAATCTGACTTCTGGCCTCATCATTTATTTAAAACTGCTTTTTCTAAGGTTACCAAATATCTCTTCATTGCTAAATCTAGGAGATCTAACTCTCATCCTTCTTAGTCTTTTGCAGATTTGACTGCATAATCCCTCCTCATGGATACTCTCTCAACCCTGGGTTTTTGTCACACTGTTTTGTGTCTTGTTCTGTTTCTTCCAGTCTACTAACTACCCATTCCATTCTACTAACTCCTCAGTAGCTTTTGCTGGATCATTATCCATGCCCAACACAGGGTCATGAGTTTCCCACAATGCTCTGTGTTGGTCCTTCATCTTCTCATTTTTAATATGCTTTCTTTAAGGGATCTCATCTCCTGTGCTTCCAATTGTCATCTCTAGAGAGATAACCCCTAAATCTTTATATCCAACTCTAGTCTTTCTCCTGAGGACTATTTCTGAATCAGAAACTGTTATATTGAAATGGACAACATATAAATGCCTCAAATTTAATACATCCAAGCTGAAGTCATTTTCTTTCCCTCTCAAATCCGCCTTTCTTTTAAACTTCACTACTTCTGTCAAGGGCATTGTCATCCATCCCTTTAATTACCCAGTCTCTCAATCTCTTAGTCATCTACACACATTTACTCTCCCTTGTCCTCAATTGCCAAATGTTAAAATCAATTCTATCTCCATAACAGCTCTCAACTGTCCTCTTTTCCTTACTCAGACAATTAATACCTAACACCATAACCTCTGACCTGGACTATTTGATTAACTTTATCTCACCATTCTAATCTTTCCCCTCTCTGCATCCTCCACAGAAAGAATAAAGTGATGTTCCTAAAGCATAGGTCTGACCACGTCATTGCCCTGATAAAG
Source organism: Phascolarctos cinereus (assembly GCF_003287225.1). Classification (NCBI taxonomy): domain Eukaryota; kingdom Metazoa; phylum Chordata; class Mammalia; order Diprotodontia; family Phascolarctidae; genus Phascolarctos; species Phascolarctos cinereus. The sequence continues at coordinate 245,608,266 of NW_027555625.1, forward strand.
AAGCTTTAGTGGCTCCCTATTACTTCTAGGATGGTGTGTAAACTTCTCTGGTATGTATATTCCATCATGCTCTGGATCCAGCCTATCTTTCAAGACTTACTGAATATTTTACATTCTAAATTCTAGCCAAACTAATGTACTTGCTGATTCCCATACACAGCATTCCATCTCCTGCCAGAATGTCTTTTGATCAAGTCCAGAATTCACTCTTCCTTCACCTCTCTCTCTTAGAATCACTTAACCAAGTCTTGGTTAATGTGCTGCTCCCTGAATGCGTTCTTTCCTAATCCCTGCTCTTGATTGCATTCTGCCTGGATACTATTTTTCTTTGTGTATGTTGTGTATGTACTCTCCTTTATATATCTTCCCCTGCCCTACTTCCCCTAGACTGTAATGTGCTTGAGACTAGCGACTCATTTTTTGTCCTTGTCTCCCCAGCTCATTGCGCATAGTAAATACGCACTTTTTAAATGTCTGTTGAATGTAATATAATTGAATTAAATATGACACCAGGGACAGATCCCTGAGGCCCTCTTTATAAAATGACACTCAATCATTAATAATTCATCTTTGGATGATCTACTGGTAAAAGAACATGATATAGAAGCAATGGATAGAAATGTAACCTTTGGTTCTCCCTTTTCCAAAGGCATTTCCTTAGAAAACTGAAGCACTGGAAGTTGCTATCCATTGGCAGACAGACTTGTGTTACCCTGAGGTCCTTTGAATTGAATGCATTTCTAAGACAGGGGAAAGTCAGACTGGAGAAATTGGGGGTTCTGGCTAAGACTACATCATAGTGTATCCACACAAGAAACTGATTAATGTAATTATTATCCAAGATATATACTCAAGTAGAGTTTGGAGAATGTAAAGTATTAATGAGAGAAGAATGGCATACCAAATGAGAGTGGGCCTGAATAGCACCAGTAGATAGTGGTGAGACAGACACCTGTTTGTCCCCGACACCTTTATTTTCCATTTCTCCATTGCTGACTGGTGAAGTCATCCTTCATTTACCAGTCTAAACTAAGCCCTGATTTCTCATCCTACCTTGATCCAGAAAAGGGTAAAAGAATAAGAAAGAGGAGAAAAACTATTTCTTCCCTACCAGCTACAATGCCAAGCATGTAGCATTTAGATGAGTTGGTTCCTGCTTATTTACTTTTTGTTCCTTGTGCTACGTTATTACAACACTTGATGGTCATCAACCTAAGCTTACATTGTTATGTGCTTTGGGAGATGGAGAAGGAAATTCATTCTTAAAGCAAAGGGAGACATTTTTCCATCGGCATAAGTTGGGCTTGAGGGCTAGAGCCAACAAAAGAGAGCAAGTCAGAAGCTTTTATAACCCTTTAGACTGCATGTAAATCCCAATTATCCCTAGACATAAAAAGACTCATAAGGAAAAGCAAGTCCAAAGAGAGCCCATGTGATATAAGGGATGAGAGATTGGAACCTCCAATGCCAGAGCTACAACTTTACCAAGTAGGCATCATGGCTGCTTGGCTTTAGTATTGCTGCCTCTGACCAATTAACCTTGGGGCTGCAAGTGACTGATATATTACGGGTGCTGGGAGCTTTGTCAGGTGTTAGAACACAGAGTATATCATCTACATAAAGAGACTCCTGAATCAATTATGATTTAAAAAATATTTCTGCCTTAGGAAGAGTTTGGACTAGAGCACTCTTCTATACCAGTAATTACAGTGAACAACATGACATATGCCTCCCTGAACCCTATTTGATAAGTATGCAATTGTGGTTGATAAAGAAAAGGAAAAAAATGCACTTGCAAGCATTTTTGAAAGGTTGGTGTATTTGGTGTGTTTAATTATTCCCCATTCTAGATACCATACACACCCAATAACCAATTAGAAATGTTATTAGGCCCCACAAATCTTGGTGCTGGGACTGCTATATACTCTGGAAATTTTTCACCTCAATACAAACATGTAAATCCATTTAAAAAATTCTATACTTTCAAAATATAATTCTTAGCAGAAACTCTAGTGATTCCTGGGGAAATGGAAGTAAAAGGTGGTTTCCTAGGGTTGTTATTTTTCACATCACTCAAAATTATAGTTAGATTTTGTTAGAAGTTAGAAGGCCCCAAAATTCAGAAGGTTCACTAATGATAAGGAGACAGCAAGTCAAGGAAATCTCCACAAGGTAATTCTTGAAAAAAAAGTAGCTGACAATAAACTAATCAGCCAGTTATTCCTGTTTTTTCCACTGCTCTCAGTCTCCTCACTATGTGCTGCTGGCTTGTAGTTACCTTATGATCCTGGTTCTGTTTCAATTTGGAAGATGCAAGTTTTTGACATTAATCACTTTGCAGTTTTCTAGGATGGAGGACGCAGTTTTCAGAGGAAGTGAATGCTCTCATCATTCTAGGCTTCTTCTACTGCACGTGGTGTCTCTCCTTTGTTTTCATGGTTACTCACTGGCCCAGAACAGCCCAATAAACCTCCCAGTTAATACAATTTGGGTAACCCAGCTTTTGAAATTAGACCCACAATATTGTTTTAGGGGAAAGGACACTACCATGTCAAGTTGAAGCCCATGCATCAGAAGATTATGAAGCCCCATATTATTCCCCTTTATTTATACTGCAGTCCAAGCAAACTGGCCTTCTTACTGTTTGTCATGCACAGCATTCCATCTTCTCTTCTTTAGATTTTTGCGCTAGCTGTCTCCCATACTTAGAAGACATTCCCTTGCCTCTGCCTCTTCAAATTCTTCATTCCCTTAAAGATGACTCAACCCAAATAGCACCTTCTACATGTTTTTTTCCTACTCCCCTCCCCCCAAGATATAGTGAATTATTCTCCAAATTACCTTGTATGCATTTATCTATTATATATATATATATATGTATACATATACACACATACATATATATATATACATATATATATACATACATATACACACATAGATACATATATACATATACATGGCACATTCATGCAGATATGGAGATGGACTGAGAGAGAAAGAAAAAGAGACAATAACAGAGATGATAGATATAGAGATAAAAGGTATCTCCTTCAGCTAAATTTTAAGCACCTCAATGGGAGGAACTGTTTGAATTTTGTCTTTTTATATTCAGGACCTAGCAACATGATTGTCACATAGTAATGTTTTATGAATGTTTCTTCATTGAGTGAATAAAGAGTCTGAGGAAGAGGAAAATAGTTGAAGGAGAAGACCAAAACATACAGTTGTAGTTTGGTTATTTTAGTTTTTACCAGAGTTATAATTCATCAGGATGGGGACACTCCAATGAAGAAATTCCTCTATCAAGTCAGACTATAACCTTCTATTCAACTTTACTCTTAGAAAATCACCTAGCTCACTTAGAGGTCAAGTAACTTGTCTGGTCACACGGACAGTATATGTTCAAACTCAGATCAACCTGACTCTGAAATGAGCTTTCAATCATTTACCTAGTCCTAGTTCATGAATAGCTGCTTAAAGTTGGTAATAAATATTATAGATATTCCAAAAATAGAATAAAAATGAAAATATAAATATCATATTCCAAGAAAACATATAAAAATTGACCAAAAATATTGGAATCAGATAGAGACACTCTATGATAGTAGATTTAGAACTAGAAAGTACCTTGCAGGTCATCTAGCACGATATGTTCATTTTATAGATGATATAGATTGAGGTCCAGAGAGATCAAGAAGCTTGTCCGATTTCACACTAGTAATAAGTAGCAAGGCTAGAATTTAAACCCAGCTTGTTTGACTTCAAATCCAGCATCCTCATCACTATACATTGTGCCAACCTATGAAAATCAAGATAAATTTTAGACTATCCACAGAAACTCCTTACTTAAGTCACTATGAAATGTTATAGTCAATTTTCAGAACTACCAAAAAGGACACATCTTATGCTTAACAAAGAAAACAAGAACATTTTAAATTTTGAGAAGAAATTATCTGAATATCAATAGATTAATCCAATTATAAGAAATCAAAGGAAAAAATTGAATAGGTCTATGATAATTGCTATAGAGCTGGAAGGGACTTTAAAAATCATCTAGTCTAATACTTTCAATTTACATAGGAGGAAACTGAGCCCCAAAGATGGTAAGTGGCTTGATCAAGGTCACACAAATAGTAGGTGACAGAACAAGTATTTGATGCCAGGTCTTCTGTCTCAAAATTCACCACTCTTTCCATTGTACTCTTGTTTATTGCATTAAGGGCAAAAGACAGAGGCTGGCATTCCAACATAATATATCGAGATATGTTGTAAAGCTAAACCTAAACATGAAATAAATATCTGGACATCAGTAGAAGAGAAGAATTCATTTCATTCTAATTCACCCCAAGATGAGTTGCATATTCAACTTATAAATTGACCAAATAGCAGGAAGCTAAATTCTTTCATATAGCAATGAAAAAATAGACCTGAAATATTTATTTTCATGTGGCTGGGGCTAGACTAGGACATAAATGTTAGGGAGCTTTTCTGCCTTTTGGTTCAATTTTCTTTTTTAAAAAAGCACATGTTGTAAGACAATAAAAAATTAAGAGATCATTAGTGGGTTAAAGAACCTATGGAATAAAAAACATCAGAAAAATCAAGAGTATACACAAAGGAAGTAAATTAGTATTTCGGGGGCAAATCACACCCTTTAGTAATAAATCAATATTAAATATGGTAGGATTAAACAAAGAAATCTCTTTTAGGTCAGAAGGGAAGAGAAACAGTGGGAGAAATGGGCACTTACATTATGCCTAGACAGGACTCCATAGGAGAGATATATGAAGGATTTTCAGTATCTTCTCTTGTATTTGGGGTAGTTGAAAGGTAGGCATAGAATACTGAGGAATAGAATGCAAAGGGAAGAATACGAATTGGATATGGCCAACCAATGTTATGAACAATTAGGTAGCCCAAACCTCAGAGACCAAAAGTGAGACAATAGTCTTTCCTTGAATGGGATGAGAAGAGAAAGGAATACTTCAGAAGATAAGCTTCTACAAGATGGGGTCATCTCTTTTCAGTTCTCACTAGGGGAATAAGGAAAAGGGCATCCAGGAAGGCATGATTCAGAATGGATAGAATATGGGTCCACAAGTTCAAATGGAGGGTGGAAGGATATATAAAGGAAAGAGTGATGATACAAAACAGAATCAGATACCCCCCAAGACTAGAGTCACTGAACACTTCTCACTGCACTATGCTGCCTCTATCAATGACCATAATTCTAGGGTTATATTCTAGAGAATCCTAGAAGGGGTAAGGAAGAAGAAAGGGGTTAGGCAGAAAATATCACATCTGGGAAAGGAAATTAGAAATAGATATCCCTGGTGTGTTAATTGGGTTTGCTGAACTGCTTTTAACAAATCTTTTCCTTTTAATATTTGTTACAAAGGATCTCATTAGGTAGGATAGGCAAGGACAAAAAGATTTAGGAGTTAATATGAAAGCAAAGGCATCCGTAAAAAAATTTTAGATTAAATAAAAATTGTTTTCACTAAAAGAGAATAATGAATAAAAACAGAAAGGATTTGTTATCATATGCTTCTCTGATCTATGAAAAGAAAGGGTAACTAGCAAGACAGAGAGGCAGAGACAGATAGAAACAGTAAAACATAAATAAATAAATAAATAGATAGATAGACAAACCCAAGGAGCCTAAGATTGGTCAAAGCAACGAGATGAAGGAGAAGATGGAATAGGAAACCAGTTTTATATTTGCATAAGCAAAATTAATGGCAGAGACTAACTACTGAACAGCAGTCTTAATAAGTATGCAAGTGTGTATATGTATGTATACGCACATATATACAAATGCATATGCATTACATATTCTGTTTTCCTTTTTGTATTTCTTGACTTTATTGACTTTTATTGTTGGCTTATCTGAGATCATGATTATAACTCCTGGTTTTTAAGAGTTGCCTGAAGGATAAAGGACTTTGTTCTAATCCCATATTTTTACTTTATGTATGTCTATATGTTCTCAGTATATTTCTTGAAGGAAGCAAATTATTAGATTATTCTGTTTTCTATTACTCTATTATTTTTCTTATTGTTGGGACATTCAACCAATAATTTATTATATTATGTATTACATATGCACACACGTTCATGATCGTGTTATGTACATGTATGTACATATACACATATGTATATGTACATATATGTGCATTTAAGTGTGTGCATTTGCACTTACATTGTGGTGCAGACATAGACATACACACACATACGTGTATATACACACACATACATATATACACATACTTATAATAGTTACTGTTCAATCATTCCTGACTTCTTGTGACCCCATGGACAGATTCAGGGGTTTTCTTGACAGAGATAATGGAGGTCTTTGCCATTTCTTTCTCTAATGTGTCCCCATTTTACAAATAAGGGATTTTGGAAAATAAAGGTTAAGTGACTTGCCCAGGGTCACACAGCTAGTATGTGTCTGAACACTGGATTTGAACTTAGATCTTCCTAACTCCAGGCTTGGTGCTCTATCCACTGCATCACCTAGATGTCTCTACACATTTTTCTACATATACGTATACATATATCGGAGTCAATAAACATTTATTAAATATGTATTATGTGCCAGGCACTATACTAAGCACTAAGCATACAAATATGAAAAAGATACAATCCTGACCCTCAATTTGTTTGCTGTCTCTCATTGCTACAGTAAAAATAGCTTGCTATATACATATACATATATATATATATACAACATTTTGTAATTTATAAGATACTTTCTTCATACTAGCTCTGTGAGATCAGTAGCATTATCTCTGCTTTAGTGTGAAGAAACTGAGATCACAGAGGTTGTCAACAAGTACTTATAAAGTGTTATATGCCAGGCACTGAGCAAAGTGATAGGGATACAAAGAAAGGGACAAACATGGTCCCTGCCTCAAGAAACTTACAGTATAAAGCAAACATGATGTGCAAAAAATTATGTACAAGCAAGTTATGTATAATATAAATTAGAGATACAATATGGCTTCTCTGGCCCCATTGTTTGAGGGCCACATTCTAATGCCATTGGTTTTCCATTATCCTTAAGGAATTAGGACACCTCTTTTCTCTGTTATTGGCTTGAGTTTTACTGATTATCTTTACCCCATTTTAGATGCCCAGAAACTATTACCCCAGTTCCATTTAACAATTTAACATTGGATTAGTTTTTTACAAAGGGATATTTATTTCAAAGACATATCAAGAACAAATATACACACATTTTTTCCCAACACTTTTGGGGGCATAAGCCCTCCTAAAATAGGTCTTCTCTGTGCATTAGATTCAATTCATCTCAGTTTCTAAGAAACATTCATCTCACCAAGTTCTAAATCAATGCCCTATTTGGCTAGTGTCTCAGATCCTTGCTTCTTGGGCTTCCCTGCTGCAACACACAATCTGCAGTAATTCCTGGCTCCAGAAACCTTGTGTTATTGCTCCCAGATCAGAGATTCTTCACCCTGCACTTAGGACTGAAGAATGCAAACCAAAAAAGACCAAAACCTAGACTTATTTCTCAGGGCTAAGTGGCCTGGGGATAGTGAATTAACCCTTAGACCCCCTCACTTATTGCATAATATAGTTGCTATAAGTAAAGTATTCCTTCACCCTCAAGTGCAAATATAAGAGTAAAAAAACTTTGCTTAGGTAGTCTTTAAAATATAGGTAATTAAAAGGTCTGTAATACTGTAGCTACTCTTCGATCCAGCAACACCACTGCTAGGTCTATATTCCTAAGAGATCATAACAAATGGAAAAGGACCCACATGTACAAAAATATTTATAGTAGCTTTTTTTGTGGTGGCAAAGAAATGGAAATTGAGGGGATGCCCATTAATTGGGGAATGTTTGAACAAGTTTTGTTGTATACATGTAATGGAATACTACTCTGTCATAAGAAATGAGTAGGCAGATTTCAGGAAACCTGGAAAGACTTACATGAACTGATGCAAAGTAAAGTGAGTAAGACCAGAAGAAAATTATACACAGTAACAGCAACATTGTGGGATGATTAACAATGATTGACTTAGCTACCCCCAAAGATTGCAGAGTAAAAGCAGTGACTTGCTTGAGCTCTCCCTCAAACCCTTCCAAATAATTATAAAAAATGGCTCTAAACAAATTCTAATGCAGCAGAACCCACAAAAAGACAGAGTGAAACAAATTTACAGCCAAAGATAGCCTGGATGGTTGATTGGAAATGTATGTCGTGCCAGGCCAGGAGAAGAACACGGTTCAGCATGTACACTCAGGCAAGGCAGGCCTGAGCAAACCTGAAGCAAGCCTCAGAGGACTGAATCACCGGCTGCTGTGTTGGTTTTCAGACTTCTCAACCCACAAACACCAAAGACAACTTAGAAGGTCAGTGGGAAAAGTCTGTGTCTGCAGTAAGAGAGAGAAGCACAGCAGCCCCAGTTCTGAGTAAGGTCCCAGGATGGCAGCTGCCTCCTGAGCTTCCAGCCCACAGATGGAGAGGCAATCAAAGGGGGATTGCAGGGATCTTTCTGATGGTGCAGGTGTCTCTTGCTTTGCCATGCTTGGATCTGGGTCACAGTTCTGGGTGGCAGTCCTGGGATGAGGAGCACTGGCATGGTGCAGCTTGTAGTGGCAATGGAGAGGAAATCGTCCTCACAGTTCCTAGACAGAAAAGAGTGTTGCAGTCACTCATAGACCAGGGAACAGGCCCTCTAATCATAACACCTTGGAATAACTGAAAATTTTCAGGTCCCTAGAAGTATCTCTGAAAACAGCTACACAAAACCCCCAAAGCTTGGACAGTACATTCTCCATACTGGAAGCAGACTCTTACCTTAACAAAGAGTTTATAACTCAAGCAATTGGCTGGGATCATGAGAAAGCAGCACAAAAAGAATCAGACCATAGAATCTTTCTTTGGTAACAAAGAAGATCAAAACATACAACCAGAAGAAAACAATACAGCCAAAGCTCCTACATCCAAAGCCTCCAAGAAATTTATGAATTTGTCCCAGGCCATGGAAGAGCTCAAAAAGAATTTTGAGAAGCAAGTAAGAGAAGTAGAGGAAATCTGAGAGTAATGCAAGAAAATCATGAAAAACAAGTCAACAGCTTGCTAAAGGAGGCCCAAAATATTACTGAAGAAAATAACACCTTAAAAAATAGCTTAACCCAAATGGCAAAAGAGATTCAAAAAGCCAATGAGGAGAAGAATGTCCTAAAAGGCAAAATTGGCCAAATGGAAAAGGAAGTCCAAAAGATTACTGAAGAAAATACTTCCTTAAAAATTAGAATGGAGCAATTGGAAGCTAGTGACTTTCTGAGAAATAAAGGCACTGTAAAACTAATCCAAAAAAAAAAAAGAAAGAAAAGAATGTGAAATATCTCATTGAAAAACAACTGACCAGGAAAATAGATTCAGGAGAGAGAATTTGAAAATTATTAGACTATCTGAAAGCCATGATCAAAAAAAGAGCCTAGACATCATCTTTCAAGAAATTATCAAGGAAAACTGCCCTGATTTATTAGAACCAGAGGGCAAAATAGAAATTGAAAGAATCCACAGGTCTCCTCCTGAAAGAGATCCCCAAAGCCAAACTCCTAGGAATATTGTAGCCAAATTCCAGAGTTCCCAGGTCAAGGAGAAAATATTGCAAGCAGCCAGAAAGAAACAATTCAAGTATTATGGAAACACAATCAGGATAACCCAAGATTTATCATCTTCTACAATAAGGGACCAGAGGGCATGGAATATAATATTCCAGAGGTCAAAAGAGATAGGATTACAACCAAGAATCACCTACGCAGCAAAACTGAGTATAATGCTTCAGGGGAAAAAAATTGTCATTCACTGAAATAGGGGACTTGCAATCATTCTTGATGAAAAGACCAGAGCTGAATAGAAAATTTGGCTTTCAGATAAAAGACTCAAGAGAAGCATGAAGAGGTAAACAGGAAAGAGAAATCATAGCTGTTTTCAGAGACACTTCTAGGGACCTGAAGGTTGAACTGTTTACATTCCTACATGGAAAGATGATATTTGTAACTCATGAGACCTTTGTTGGCATTAGGGTAGTTGGAGGGGAAAAATCATATGTTTAGATAGATAGATAGATAGATAGATAGATAGATAGATAGATAGATAGATAGATAGATAGATGGCACAGAGTGAGTTGAAGATGAAGAGGTGATATCTAGAGAATAAAATTAAGGGGTGAAAGAGGATTATAGTGGGAGAAGGAGAAAGGGAGAGGTAGAATGGGGTAAATTATCTCACATGAAACAGATAAGAAAAGGCTTTTACAGTGGAGGGGAAACAGGGGAAGATAAGAGGGAATAAGTGAATCTTATTCTCATAGGATTTGGCTTAAGGAGGGAATAACATACACACTCAAATGGTATGGAAATCTATCTTACCCTACAGGAAAATAGGGGGAAAGGAGATAAGAAAGCTGGGGGGACGACAGGGGGGACAGAAGATTGAAGGAGGGGGTAATCAGAATCAAACACTTCTGAGGAGAGACAGGGTCAAAAGTGAGAATAGAATAAACGGGAGGTGGGATAAGATGAAGTTTTTCACAACATGACTACTATGGAAGTATTTTGCATGACTACGCATGTACAACCTGTATCAAGTTGCTTATGTTTTCAATGAGGGTGGGTGGGGAGGGAGGAAGAGAGAAAATTTGGAACTTAAAGTTTTAAAAGCACGTGTTAAAAAAATTGTTTTCACATGCAACTGGTAAGTAAGAAATACAGGAAATTTATCCGCCCCACAGGAAAATAGAAGGGGAAAGGGATAAGAGAAGGGTGAGGTGAGACAGAAGGGAGGGCAGGTTAGGGGAAGGGGCATACAGAATGCATGCCATCTTGGGGCAGGGGGAGGGATGAGGTGGGGAGAAAATTTGGAACTCAAAACCTTGTGGAAGTGAATGTTGAAAACTAAAAATAAATTAAAATTAAAAAAAAAAGATATTAGACCCATGGACTTCCACATAAAGTACTGAGGGTTCCTTCCAAACATGGTCAATCAGTTCTTGGGGTCTACAAAATTAGGGAGATAGAGTAGAATGTTGACTATCTCAGGCTACTTAGTCTTTTTTTAGCTTTTTCACATATGGAATAAATAACCATTTCTATAATAGAATAAAAAAAAGAAACTGCAAATCTATTATGTACAGCTTACAATTGCTTTCAGATACATAATAAAGTTATACAACTTCAAAAAAAAAAAGATTGACTTAGCTCTTCTCAGCAATTCTATAATACTCATGATGGAAAATTCTTTCCACATCCAAAGAAAGAAATGATGGAGTCTGATTGCACATCAAAGGATACTATTTTCAGCTTCTTCGTTTTTCCATAGTTTTTTTTTTCATTTCTTTTAGGCTGTTTCTTCTTTCACAACATAATCAATATGGAAACGGTTTGCATCATTGTACATATATAACCTATATCAATTTGCTTACTGTATTAAGGAGGGGAAAAGGAACAGAGGGAGAAAATTTACAACTCAAAATTTTATTTAAAAATGTTTCTTGACTATGGGGAAAAGGACATAAGCAGTTCCAGTCTTGCAGCCAATGGAAAAAGTCTTCCTCCAATCATGTGGTAGACCAATAGTCACAAAGCTAATAAGTGGAAGAATAAGGACTTATGACCCGATATTTTGATTCTTAACCTAGAAATTCTTTCTACTATATTATAAATGTACTTTCCTATAATTAAAGCTATTTAGTTTGGGCTTGAACACAGTTTAGATATTCTCTTCCATGCAATCTATGATCTGGTGACAATGTCTTTCTTGCTAATCCTTAAACATAATGCTCCATCACCAAACTCCATAAATTTTCAATGATTGTACTCTTCTCCTTAAAGAATAATCTTCCTTGCCTCTCTTTTGGATTTTCTGGCTTCCTTCAACTGAACACTCACATTCAGCAAGAAGCCTTTCCTGGTCCTCTGTCATGTGCCCACCCTCCAGCAAACACTTTACAAGTAAGATTATTTCCCAATTATATTGCATATACCTTGTATTTCTTAGTTGTTTGCATGTTGTATCCCCTAACAAAATGTGCACTTGTTGACATGAGGAGACACCATGAATTTTTTTTATTTGTATCCCCAGTGCTTAGCAGAGTGCCTAGAACAAAGTCAGCACATAATAATTGCTTGTTGTTGATAGTGATGATGATGATGATGATGATGATTGTAGAACTGGAGAGTAGGTGAACCTGAACAATGACAGTGCAGTTGTCAGTACTATGAAAAGATGGCCATGGAGTAGAGGGTAAAGTGAAGCATTCTAAGGGCCTTAGTAAAATAGTGGGATGCAAGGGATTGTAACTAACACAGACAGTGGAGTCACTGGGTAGAAAATCTGAAGATGAAAGGATTAAAAGTTCCAGTGCATGATCACTGTTCTGGGAAATGTGACAGCTATCAAGGCTATGAAGAATTTAACTTCCAGGTCATTTGGGGCATGCTCATTTAATAGGGTTTGTTTTTTCATTCTCTATGCTTTAAACATAATGTATTTTCTTGTTTGTCCCTCAACCTGATCAATTATTCTTGTTGACTTATCTGAGATCATGATAACAATGACTATTTTTAGTGAGCTTCCCTGAAGCATGATAGATTTAGTTCAATTCTCTTACTTCTAACTTTATCTATGTTTGCATATTTTTAATGTGTTTCTTGTGTATAGCAAATAGTTATAGTTTTCTGTTTCCATTCCTCTATTCATCTTGCTGCTTTTTAGCAGTGATTGGGGCATTTAATCCATCCATATTTATGGATATAATTGTTAACACATTTATATGTGCTTACCTGAAAGATGAGAGGAGGTCTCAAAAAGAGGAAGCTCAGCTCAGACATTTCATTTCACACCTGACCGTACTATGTAAGTCTTAAAATTTGATTTACCAGAATCAAACTACAAAATTACCTTGTTTACAATAAACTTTACAAAAAATGTGTACATCATTTTTGAACATCAGTTTTGAATGTATTAGGAAGGGAGGCAAAGTCAAGATGGCAGAGTAAAGGCAGTGACTTGCCTGAGCTCTCCCCAAACTTCTTCAAATAATTTGAAATAATGACTCTAAACAAATTCTAGAGTGACAGAACCCACAAAAAGACAGAGTGAAACAATTTTCTAGCCCAAGACAACTTGGAAGTTTGACAGGAAAGGTCTGTTGTACCAGAGTGAGAGAGAAGCACAGTCCAGTGTAGGCCACACCAACATACACTGGGCCCCAGCAAGCCAGGAGCAGGCCTCAGAGTGACTGAATCCATGGCAGCAGTGGCAGTTTCTAGACACCTCAGCCCACAGATACCAAAAACAACTTAGAAGGTCAGCAGGAAAGTTTTGTCACACCTGGTTGAGTGGAGCACAGTCTGGCACAGGCTACACTAGCACAATCTCATTCCCAGCAAACCAGAAGCAGTCCTTGGAAGCCACTGAATCAGCAATGGCAACAGCTGCTTCCAGAGCTCTTGGGCCCACAGATGGTAATGGGGTTGAACAACTGGTGAGAAGGAGATTATATATATATATATATATATATATATATATGTGTGTGTGTGTACATATATATATGCACATATATATACATATGTGTGTGTGTGTGTATATATATGTGTGTGTGTACATATATATATACACGTACATATATATACGTGTGTGTGTGTGTGTGTGTGTGTGTGTGTGTGTGTGTGTGTGTGTGTATATATGCGCGCCAGCACTGAGGCTGGAATCTTTTGCTTTTTCCATACTCTGATCTGGGTCACAATCCTGGGTGGAAGTCCTGGGGCAAGGAGGAGCACTGGCATAGCAGAGCTTGTGGCAGTAGTGGAGAGTAGAGAGGGAGCCCTCCTCTCATTTCCAGTGCAGGAAAGAGCAATTGTGGTCACTCACAGACCAAAGCACAGTCCAAGAGAGGAGTAAACACATCTCTCTTTAGATTATACCACCTTGAACAACTGAAAACTTAAAGGTCCCTAGAAGTATCTCTGAAAAGAGCTGTACAAAACCCCTGATGTTTGGGAGAGTGCGCCCTCCACCCTAGAAGGAAACTCCTATTTTGACAAAGAGTTAAAAGTCAAGTAATAGGCTGGGAAAATAAGCAAACAATTGAAGAAACTCTGACCATTGGAAGATTTTCTGGTGACAGGGAAGATCAAAACATACACTCAGAAAGAAGATAACAAAATCAAGGCTTCTACATCCAAAGCCTCCAAGAAAAATATGGCCTCAGGCCATGGAAGAGCTCAAAAAAGATTTTGAAAATCAGGTAAGAGAGGTAAAAGAAAAATTAGGAAGAGACATGAGAGTGATGCAAGAAAATCATGAAAAATGAGTCAAAATCGAGCTTGGTAAAGGAGACATCGAAAATACTGAAGAAAGTAACACCTTAAAAAACAGACTAGGTCAAAGGGTAAAAAAAAAAAATCCAAAATGCCAATGAGAAGAGTGCCTTAAAAAGTAGAATTGGCCAAATGGAAAAAGAGGCACAAAAGTTCACTGAAGAAAAAAAAAACTCCTTCAAAAACAGATTTGGCAAAATGGAAAAAGGAGTCCAAAAGCTCACTGAAGAAAATAATTCCTTAAAAATTAGAATGGAGCTAATGACTTTGTGAGAAATCAAGAAACAATAAAACAAAAACAAAATAATAAAAAAAGAAGACAATGTGAAATATCTCATTGGAAAAACAACTGATGTGGAAAATAGATCCAGAAGAGATAATTTTAAAATTATTGGACTACCTGAAAGCCATGATGAAAAAAAATAGCCTAGATATCATCTTTCAAGAAATTTTCAAGGAAAACTGACCTAATATTCTAGAATCAGAGGATGAAATAGAAATTAAAAGAATTCACTGATCACTTCCTGAAAGAGATCCAAAAATGAGAACTTCAAGGAATATTATAACCAAATTTGAGGGATGCCAGGTCAAGAAGAAAATATTGTAAGCAGCCAGAAAGGAACAATTCAAGTACTATGGAGCCACAGTCAGGATAACAAAAGATTTAGTAGCTTCTACATTAAAGGATCAGAGGGCTTGGAATATGATATTCTTGAGGGCAAAGGAGCTAGGATTACAGCCAAGAATCATCTACCTAGCAAAACTGAGTATAATTCTTCAGGGGAAAATTGACATTCAATGAAATAGAATACTTTCAAATATTCTTGATGAAAAGACCAGAGCTGAATAGAAAATTTAACTTTCAAATACAAGAATTAAGAGAAGCATAAAAAGGTAAACAGGAAAGGGGGGAGCATGAAGGACTTAATAAAGTTAAACTGTTTACATTCCTACATGGGAAGATGATAGCTGTAACTTATAAGAGCTTTCTCATTATTAGGGTAGATAGAAGGAGTATATATAGACAGAGAACATAGGTGTGAGTTGAATATGAAGGGAAAATATCTTTAAAAAAATAAAATTAAGGGGTAAGAGAAGAATGTGCTGGGAGAAAGGGAACAGGAGGAAAGGAATGGCATAAATTATCTCACATAAAAGAGGCAAGAAAAATCTTTTACAATGGAGGGGAAATGGAGGGAGGTAAGGTAGAATGAGTGAACCTTACTCTCAGAATTGACTCAAAGAGGGAATAACATACACACTCAGTAGGGTATAGAAATCTCTTTTATCCTACAGGAAAGTAGAAGGGGATAAGAGAAAGGGGTCATAAAAGGGTGGGCAGATAGAAGGAGGGAGTAGTCAGAAGCAAAACACTTTTGAGGAGGGATGGGGTAAAAGGAGAGAGAAGAGAATAAACAGGGGGGAAATAGGATTGAAGGAAATATAGTTAGCAATAGTAACTGTGGAAAAAATCAAAGCACATTTCTCTAATGCAGGCCTCATTTCTCAAACATATAAAAAATTGAGGCAAATCATAAAAATAGGAGCAATTCTCCAATTAACAAATGATCAAAAGATATGAATGGTTTTCAGATGAAGTAATCAAAGCTATCTATAACCATATGAAATTGTGCTCTAAATCACTACTGATTGGAAAAACGCAAATTAGAACAATTCTGATATATTATCTCATACCTATTAGATCGGCTAATAGGATGACAGAAAAGGAAAATGACAAATGGTGGAGGAGATGCGGCGAAAATGAGCCATTAATGCACTGTTGGTAAAGTTGTGAATTGATTCAACCATTCTGTAAAGCACTTTGGAACTATGCCCAAAGGGCTATAAAACCATGTATACCCTTTGGCCTAGCAATACTACTACTATGTTTGTATCACAAAAGGGATACAAATCAAAAAAGGAAACATCTATTTGTAAAAAACAAAAAATTTTTATTGCAGCTCTTTTGTCAGGGCAAAGATTTAGAAATTGAGGGGGTCCCATCCACTGGAGTATGGCTGAACACATTATGGTATTTGTTTATGATGGAATACTATTGTGGTATAAGAAATTATGAGCATGATGCTTTCAGAAAAACCTGGAAAGACTTACATGAGCTGATAGAAAATGAAATGTACTGTGTACAAAGTAACAACAATATTGTAAGATGATCAGCTATGAATGACTTGGCTATTCTCAGCAATGTAATGATATAAGACAACTCTGAAGGACTTATGATGAAAAACTCTATCAATCCCCAGAGAAAAAACTCATGGTGTCTGAATATAGATTGGAGCATTTTTTTTTCTTTCCTCTACCTCCCCCTTTGGTCTATATTTTCTTTCACGTGATTATTATGGACATATTTTGCATGGTATACGTATAACTGATAGGGTATGGGCCCAAGCAGAGACCTTTATCCCTTGCCCTAAAAAGAATTGGCTCCCATTTGTCTACAGGCCCAGAAAACCCTTAAATGTTTCTTACTCTGGTCGAAAAGGGTTCCTTATTGACTCACCTTATCACCCTTTGAAAGCCCTAGCCCCACCTTTTGATCTTATTCAGATGCCTTTCAAACTTCTTCTTTCCAGTTCCCTTCATTATCTATTCCCATTGTCTATTCAATCTCTCAGACATTCCAATAAGAATTCTCACCTAAACCCTTTTCCCAGCCCCTTCCCTGGTCACCCAAAGTTACTTTAGTGTATATAAGATCCGTCCTAGCCCCCATTTAAACGCTGAGACTTTCTCACGCCCACTCGTCCCTATAGGTGTTACTAATGTTCAGATTTCTTAAGAGTCTGGCCTGTATGGTTTATCTCTAATAAACTTTTTCTCTGGCTGACAGAAGATTTGGGTTGAATTCATTCAGGCAGGGCCCTCTTTATGATCTCGAGGTTCCAGCACCCCTAAACTTCTAGACTTCATCATAATCTATATCAAATTGCTTGCCTTCTCAATGTGGGGGATGAGGAGAGAAGAAGGGAGAGAATTTGGAAGTCAAAGTTTTAAAAATGAACATTAAAAATTGTTTTTACATGTAACTGGGAAAAATAAAATACTAAATAAATTTTTAAAATTTTATAAAGAATATATTAGAGAGGTTTACTAAGGTGAATTATTTTGTCTTTTTCATAATCACCCCCTAATAAGTATATTGCACATCCAGATTTTCTACATGTTGAATCAGGATTTCTTAAGTGAGTCATACTTGTACAAATTTCTAAATTACCAAATTTGAATAAAGTATAATAATTATTGTTGTTCATTCATTTTAGTTGTATACAACTCTTCATGACCCCATTTGAGATTTTCTTCACAAAGATGCTGGAATGATTTGCCATTTCCTTCTCCAGATCATTTTACAGATGGGAAACTAAGGCAAACAAGGTATATGATTTAATATTACACAGCTATTAGGTGTCTGAGTCCAGAATTAAATGCAGGAAGATAAGTCTCCTGACTTAAGGCCTGGCACTCTATCCACTACCCCACCTACTTGCCAGTATAATAATTAGTCTCATTCAAAATGCAGTAATCACAGTTGTTATTTGTCTTTACATTCCCAGTGCCTAACACAGAATAGACTGTAAGTAAATGTTTACTGGTTGGCTGACTTACATGGTTTAATTATGGTAAAGAGATATTGTCCTATTGAGATGACTAGTAAAGGCTGAGGGGTGAGGAAGGAGATGTCTATCATTTATATCAGCTTGGAATACAACAAAAGAATAGTACCTAATGAGAGTAAAGATAGTTTGATATTAGAGATAAAGGTCAGGTCCACTGGCATTGTACACAGAGTAATAAGCTTATTTTTGCAAACTGAAAATTAATCACCTATAATTCAGTCAGTCAGCAGTTAATAAGTGCCTACTATGTGACAGGAATTGTGCAACACACTGCAGATACAAAGGAAAACCAAAGACAGTCCCTTCTTTAAAGGAGCTCACAATCTAATGTAGAAATAAAAAAGCAAGCAAATATATGTACAAACAAGATAAATACAGGACAAATAGGAAATAATTAATGGAGAGAAGGTGCTAAAATTAAGAGAGATTAGGAAAGACTTCCTGTAAAAGTGAGAAGGGAAGCCGAGAAGCAGAGATGGGGAGGAAGCATTTCAGGTGTGGAAAATAGCAAAAAAAAAAAAATCTCAGAGCTAAAACATGGAGTACTTTCGTTCATGGAACAGCCAGGAAGCCAGTGTCACTGAATTAAAGAGTACTTGGGACAGTTCAAAGTGTAAGAAAACTGGAAAGGTGATGAGGGGCCACCTAGGTTATGAAGTTCATTAAATGCCAAATAGAGGATTTTGTATTTGACCCATCTAAGATTAGGCAGCTAGTAAGTGTCTGTTTGTATTTGATCCTGGAGGTGATAGACTAATTGGTGTTTACTGAATATCAAAAACATTCAAAATGCAATACTCATTCAGCCCCTTAAGTACTTTGTCGATGAAATCAACTGTCATTGTGACCAATTTTGTGAATTTTTATAACTATATTTTAATATAATTGGTTTCCTTTGTATTCCTATGTATTTTATATTTTGCATTTTAAAACATTATTCTGCAAATGATTTATAGGCTTCACCAGATTGCCAAAGGAGTCCATCACATATACACATGCGCGCGCACACACACACACACACACACACACACACACACACACACACACACACACACACATGATTAAGAACCCTGTTAGGGGTGTGTCAATCTCACCATCAATATAATTGTCCAGACCATACCTTTCCCAGGCCAACACTCTTCTTTTTTTTTTAATAATTAATTTATTTAGTTTTAGTTTTCAACATTCATTTCCATAAGATTTTGAGTTTTAAATTTTCTTCTCCTCCCTCTCCTCTCCACTCCCCAAGACAGCATGCAATCTGATATAGGCTATACTTATACATTCCTATTAAGCATATTTCCCATTAGTCATGATGTAAAGAAGAATTGGAACTGATGGGAGGAACCATGAGAATGAAGCAATAAAACAAAACAACAAAAGAAAAGGAGAGCAAATAATATGCTTCCATCTGAATTCAGACTCCATAGTTCTTTCTCTGGATGTGCATAGTATTTTCCAATAGGAGTCTTTTGGAGTTGTCTTAAGATCCTTGCATTCCTGAGAAGAGCCAGGTCTATCAAATTCAGTCAACACATAAACGTGGCTGTTACTGTCTATAATGTTCTTCTAACTCTTCTCATTTCACCCACCACTCTTCTATGTATATATTAGAATATAAGCTTCTTTTAGTGAACAAGGGTTGCATTTACATTTAGTATTTGTATAGTACTTAGTAAAATGTGTAGTAGATAGTTAGTAAATACTTTTTTATTTCATTCATTACAAGAAGACAGTACAATAATAATAATAAGATATGCTAATTTTTCTATTTCAGAACTGGATAAATACAAGAGAAATATTTTTAAAAAGATAGAGCTGAACAAATTGTTATATAAACTAGATTTCACTGACATTTTTACCTCTGAATGATAATATTAAAGAATTGACATATTCTTCACATCCACATTTATAAAATTTGATACTGTGATGGAACTAAAGGAATTATAAATAACTATAAAAAGAAGATACAATAAACACATAATTTACAAATCATAAAAATAAAATCTATAATGAATAAGAGATATATTAACAAATTACATTGACCTAAATAAAGAATAAGTAGTGATATCCTGAATAATGATTACATAAAAGAACAATTAGGGGCAGCTAAGTGGATAGGACACCAAACTTGTAGTCAGGACAATCTGAGTTCAAATTCTGCCTCAGATACTTATTAACTTTGTGACCATGGGCAATTCATTTAATTCCTATTTGCCTCAGTTCCTCATCTATAAAATGGGGGACATACTGGATAAGGAAATGGCAAACCACTCTAGTACTTCTGCCAAGAAAATCTCAAGGACAAAAGTCTATGGGATTACATACAGTCAGACACAAGTGAGCAATTGAACAACAACAAAAGAACAATGAACAGAAACAATAGGATAATTATGCTAACTTATTTAAATAATTTAATAAATAAAATTTTAAATAGTCAAAATTAAACTATAATAATGAAACAAGATTCTAAAACTTTTGAGATACAGCTAAAGTAGTTCTTAGAGGAAAATGGACGTATCTGAACATTTGTTAATAAAATACCAAAAGATGGGTTCATATTCAGAGGGAGATAATGAACTGAAAAAGCCACTCTTTTTTCAAAGAGAATGTCAAACTAAGCACAAAAAGATTTCTTCGATGAACTTAAAAATTATTTTAAAAATTAAATAAGAAGATCAAGGAAAAAATAGAAAAAAAAATAAGAGCAATACAGGAAAATTAAGAAATCAACCAACTTAAAATAGAGAACCAAAAATTTAAGGAAGAAAATAATTCTTTGAAAACTAGAATTGGGCAAAAGAAGTTAACGACATTCTAAAACACAAAGAAATAATAAAACACAATCAAAAGAATTAAAAATAGAAGAGAATATGATACCAAAACTATAAAGACCAAGTGGGACTCAAATGAAAAGATATGAGAAGACACCCCCAACCTATCTGCTTGGTGGAGGTGGAAGTTCCACGGGTTTTGCTACTTATTATACACATTTTCAGACTTCTCAATATATTGATCAGTTATACTTGGTGATTTTTTTTTCTTCTTTTTCCTTCTAAAAATATTATTTGTCATATGCCATGGCAATCTGGCAGGGGAAAAGGGAGGAATACATGGAATACTATGATGATATAAGAACTCCACAAAAAAATCAATGAAAACTTACTTTTTAAAATGTTGAATGTCAGTACTTCAAAGAGTACGGTCATCTTCTGTAATATCCTCTGCATCTGCTCAAGCTTCATCTAAGCCCCCTTGAGAAAACTTAATTGTAATGGTTTATCAATACAACTCCCTTCACTCAGCCAGGGTTGCTGATCTACAAACATTCTTGTTCTTATATAGGTTGACTAGACAGATAAAGTGTTCCCAGCCATCTTGCTTCAGTTGACAAGATCTTTCAGTTTGCTCATTAGCACAGTGCTTTCAAATGTGTCTTTCTCCTTTTCAGAGCTCTTATACTCCAGGAACACAATGCTCCAGGAAAAGTAGCCACAGATTTCTCTAATCACACTGTGGATCACAGTGTAACAGCAATCTCTCTTAAACTGTGCTGCTGCCCACATCCTTAGCCAGGTAGTGAATCAGACAGAACTTCAGCAGTTTCACTAATTCTGACTGCAGCTGCATACTAGGAGGAGAAAGAAGAAGAGAAGGAAGGGGAAGAAGGAGAAGGAGGAAGAAGAAGAGGAAGAAGAGAAGGAAGAAGAAGAGGAAGAAAAGAAGGAAGAAAAAAGGAGGAAGAAGAAAAGGATGAAGAAGACAGGGAAAAAGAGAAAAGAAAAGGAGGAAAAAGTGAAGGAGGAAAAGGAGAAAGATGAGGAAGAGGAGGAGGCAGTGGGCTAGAGAAGACTTACTTTGCCCCAGCCTATGTCTACTTCTGAGCACCACACCAGCCCATGCCACCCACCAGCTTGTCCACCTTTCTCCCAGTGCTCTGAACCTAAACAATGGAAACAGACCCAAGCCTCACCTAGGCCTTGATCCCAGTAGCCATCCCTCAGCACAGTCACAGCCAGGATGAGCTCACTGTATGCAGTACACGCAAATATTTTAAATTAAATTATCCTACAGAGACCACAATAATATACTCCATGATAATTCACTAAACCATATTCAATTCATACACCATAGGCAAGGATGGTTTAACATTAAGAAAACAATTAGCATAATTAATCAAATAAATAGCTAAATGACTATTTTGATAGATTCAGAAAAAAACATTTGACAAAATTCAGTACTAATTTATGTTAAAAACCCTAGAAAGCATAATCATGGAAAGGCCTTCTTTAATGTGATTAAAAGCATATATTTAAAGCCAAGAGCTAGCATAGTTTATGAGAGAAAGTAGAATCTGATTCATTATGAGCAAGAACAGAAAAACAACATCCCCCATCTTCACTATCATTTTACATAGCATCACGGAATTAGACCTGAAAGGGACATTAGTGGTTAGCAAGTCCAAGCCACTCAATTAACAAATGAGTCACCTGAGGCTCAGAGGGATTGTGGCCTGCACAGGATCACACAACTAGTTATTACCTGAGATAGGATTTGAACCCACTTCTTCCTGACTCCAAGTGTCTCATTCTATCCACTATGGTATGGGATACAACCTCTCTACAACATGATTAAAGAAATGTCATCTATAGCCTTAGCAAAAGACAACAAAATGAAAGATATAAAGATTGACAGAGGAGATAAAACTTTTATTTGTATGTGACAGAATGGCTTAATCTGAAAACCTCAATCATCAAAAAAAGAAAGGCAAAACATAGTAGGTACATCAAAATCACAAGTTACAAAATTGTTGTTCGGTCATTTTCAGTTATGTTTGAATCTCTGTGACCCCATTTGGGGTTTTCTTGGCAAAGATACCGAAGTGGTTTGCCATTTCATTCTCCAGCTCACTTTACTGGAGAGGAAACTGAGGCAGAGTTAAGTGATTTGCCCAGGGTTACACTGCTAGTAAGTGAATGAGGCTAGGCTTAAACTCAGGATGATGAGTCTTCTTGGCTCCAGGCTCAGGGCTCTATCCACAAGCATCTCTATAGAATACTAAGAAAAAACAGGACCCATTTACAATGTGAAGTTTTGGGTCTTGGTTTATTTGTTTGTTTGTTTGTTTTTCAAAACTACTGCAAAACAGCATGTACAGCTATGACAATATAAATGAAAACACCCCCATCCTCCTACTCCCCCAGGGTCTCAACTTATGTATTGCCCTCAGCTCCTCACTCCCTCTCCCACACCTCATACACAATCTGTTGCAGAATTTCAGTGATTCTACCTTCACAACTGACTTCTCATAAACATCTTCTTCTCTCCTCTGATACTGCCACCAGCCTGGTGCTGGTCCTCACCACCACACACCTGGACTATTACAAAAACCTGTTGTTTGGTCTCCTTGTCTCAAGTTTCTCCCCACTCCAGTCCATCCTCCACTCCTCAACCAAAGTGATCTTCCTACAGCTCTCGTGTGAACGTATTATCTCACTCTTCAATATATTCTGGTGGTTTCCTATTATCTAAAGTATCCAACACAAAATCCTCTACTTGTCTTTTAAATTCCTTTATAGCCTCGCCTCTTCCAATCCTTGCAGTCTCTTTATACTTTTATCCACTCCACAAACTCTAAAATCTACTGGCCTTACTGTTGGTCCTCTCACAGGATACTCCATTTGCCAATTCTGTGCCTTTTCACTGGCTTCCCCATTTACTTTTGGTATTTTAGTGATGAACACATTAACATGTCAACAAAAATATGAGGTCTTTATAGGATTAAATTTTAAACCACTGAATTTATTAGTAAATGAAATCATAAGATTTTCCAAAGTAGTATGCTATATTTGTTTTACATTTTACTCATTTAAAAAAATTTTATATATATATATATACACATATACATATGTATGTATATGTGCATGTGTATGTACATATATACAGTGAGACAGAGAGAGACAGAGACAGAGAGAGAGAATAACATTAGCACCTCACTTCACCAAAGAATCAACAAAAGTTGCATGAAAAACATGTTTGAAGAGATCTTGATGAGAGACAAATAACCCAAGTCATTCATTTGAGAACACAGTAGATCAAAATATATGGACATCAAATAGTATCAGAATGGAATAGATTGGCAAGCAACAATGAAATAGTCACTCTTTGGACTCTATCATCTCTGTT
Source organism: Phascolarctos cinereus (assembly GCF_003287225.1). Taxonomy (NCBI): domain Eukaryota; kingdom Metazoa; phylum Chordata; class Mammalia; order Diprotodontia; family Phascolarctidae; genus Phascolarctos; species Phascolarctos cinereus. Next base: position 245,632,454 of record NW_027555625.1, read on the forward strand.
TTTTTATATAAAAATGACATTCAAGAATACAAAATCAGGACTTAGGCATTTATTAAGTGATAAATATTAGAGATATGAAGAGAGAAGTAAAATAGTCCCTTCTCCGATGGAGATATATTCCAATACTACATCTCCATATATTGGTGTGTATAAAACACACATAAAGGAGGTGTGAAATAACAATGGAAGGTAAGACTCTGGCAACAGAGGAAACCAGAAAATGCTCTGTGCAGAAGGGGGCACCTCTATTGAATCTAGAAGGAAATGACTTATTGAATAAATAGGAGAAAAGAAGTGGACGTAACCAAATGAATATAGATTTCTTTGGGGGGAGCAACACAACTTTAAAGGTATTCAGGAATAATTTTCAAGATTCCTCAAAGAGATAATCCTTAAAGAAGAAAAAAAAGGCAACATATGTTAGTAATGCTGAAAAAAAATATGACTGAGATGTCAGCAACAATTGACTCATGTACCTACTTTCTTATTTCTGAAATATCTTTATGAAAATGGTCTATATAGACATCAGAGGTTTCCTTGATGAAATTTTGAAATAAGAAAGGCAGATTCACACACACACAATTTCATAAATTCATGTGCTGTGCATATATATGTATACATATACATATGTATAATATTAAACAGAAAACCACATTTTATAATCACACAACTTATGCAACTGAGGAGAATATATCCTGTGTGTTAGTTAGCCAAATGTTTAAAAAATATGTTTCAGTAGAACAGCATAAGAGGCTATGCTCAAATGAGGAATCTACCATGTATATATTAAACATTTAAGATTCTTTGGCAGATGTAATCAGAGAGATAACTTTGTTCAGCAATCTGTTGAGTATCAATATTTAATATAGTATAATAAGGGAAACATATGTTCACTGAAGGTGTTATCAAGTCTTATGTGAGATGTGTTCTGAAAAATATAGATAGAAGAAGGATTACCTGTGAAAACTAAAGTTCTGCAACTGGACACAATGGAAAGAGTACTGGACTTGGAGTCAGAAGACCTAGGTTCAAAATGACAGACTCTGCCTTTTACTAAATTTATGATGATGGGAATATTACCTAATGGCCCTGTGCCCCTATTTCCACATCTGCAAAATGAGATTGTTGGATAAGATAATCTGTAAAGGCCCTGCAACACAATAGCTAAGATCCAGATGGCATCTTATTGATTATATTGAGCCCTGAAATACTCCAGGACCTTGATGCAATCTTTGGTCATTCAAACAAGATCAGCCTCAAATTAGAGCATGAATATATACATATATACGTATACATGTGTGTGTGTGTGTATTCAATGGACAACTGCAATTAGTAAAGCAGTTCACTAAGTTGGTCTGTCAGGAAAACATAGTGGATAGAGAGCCAGCTTCATAGCCAGGAAGACTTGAGTTCATGTACCAACTCTTAAAGACACTGACTGTGTGAGCCTGGGTAACTCATTTAGCCAAGTCCTCCAGGCAACACTTTAAGACTGAAGATTGAAGAGATAGTGCTGATCTACATTGATGAATGGAGTTGACCCTATAGCAGTGAAATAACAGGTCTAGTCCCTGACTCTATCCCTATTCTATCACTATACCTTGGAGGTTACAGATGCATTACAAGTGGACAGCTAACTGGACCTAGAATTAAACAAGAGGAAGATTGTGAGCTTAGAACACAATTGAGAACAGGAGCAGCCAGTACCTTTAATGATTCCAAGATATTTACCGCTGCAAAAGGTCACCTTTTATAATATCCATTTTTTTGCAGCTGTCAGTAGAAAAAAAATTCCTGGTGTCCCCAGAAAGAATGGATAGATACCTGATAGGGGTAAGTAGGGTAGCTGTAGCATATTCCAAAAAAGGTCTGTGCATGAATGGTAATAAAGATATCATCTAAAATACACACATATCTGGAAAAGGTAGGCTGTGTTTATACAGTATCAGTGAAGGATAAACCCAAATGATACCCTAAAAGCCACAAAATATTAAAAGAACCAAATAAAAGTGCCTGGCCTATTGGGTATATTGTTTGTAGGCAATGGACAGAAAGACATGGATAATAATAGCATGGGATAAAAAAAATGTATAAGTGAGTTTTAAACTGCACTAATAGAGAGCATAACTAGTCCAATAATATTACTGTTACATCTAAGCATAAGTAACAGTCTTTCTGTCAAGACTTGGACTGGCTGCCTTTTGGTGGAGACTAAACAAAGGCATGCTGGTAAAATGTTTAACAATTGTCTCTGTTAGGTTTGGGGGGTATGTGTGATTAAGCTTAATCTGGAATTAATAACTCTTTGTCTTTCACTTTAAGTCTACAAAGTCAGCAAAACAATTAATTTATGGCATTGCTGATTTCTGATGTGTAAATCCTGACCCTGAAAGTTTAATAGTCTGCTCAAGGCTCCAGTTAACTCTACCCTACCCCTGAGCAAAAGTCACTAAAGATCCTAGGAGGTGTTTTTTCTTCCCAGTTTTGGAAGAAAGGCAGTAAGCAGGCTCAGAACTAGAAGGAGAAGACTTCTAAATGGTTTCAATAATCTTGTGGAAGAGAATAGAAGACACACTGAGAAGAGGGAGAGTTGTCTGAGCTACACAACATTTAGTTTATACCCTGACTATATTATCCAAAGTTCTCAAAGACTTATAAAAAATGAATCACACAATCTCAAAGTTGGAAGAATCTCAAATGTTATTTAGTCTCTCTCTCTCTCTCTCTCTCTCTCTCTCTCTCTCTCTCTCTCACACACACACACACACACACACACACACACACACACACACACACACACAGGAACAGCAATCACTTCTACAGCATTCCTCCCAAATAATCATCCAGTCTCTAAGTGATAGTCTTTATTCCACTTTGGGGCAACTCTCTTATAAAATGTAAGGCTCCTAACTAGTGTTATTCTAGTAATTCTAGACACATTTATGGATGAGTACAGGTCATATTCATTCCTGGAAGAAGAGGTAATATGATGTTAAAACTAAAGGCATATACAATTCTGCCTTTCATTTCATATATATTCCAGCCCTTTAGTTCCTTTCTCTCTTTGAAATGAAACTGGACTTCAGAATTAGCAAACAGAAGTCATGCATAGTACTCCTGTCCATGCATAGTCAAGGAAGCTTGAAATGACCTAACTCTATATAGTTAGGCAATTGCATGCACTAATTGAGGGGTTAGTCAACCAACTAATTGTCATCAACTAAGTAATTGCTGACTAAATTGGTTGCACATGTGTAAATCTGAAGGCTGCTTGTTAAGTATATGATCTGTAATGAGGCATTCACACTTAGAGTGGTTCATAGTTATATATTTAAGCTGCTATTTCTCTCCCCAACTGTCCAACAAAGAAAATTAAAAATTAGACAAATCCTTTCTTTGTTTCATTTCAGAAATATTGAACAGGCCATGAGAGCATCATCTGTTCTTGCCAATAGGGAGGTCTGTTGATACGGTTGTTGAATGGTGTATGTTTCTTTTCTCTCTGAGAACTTTGCCACACACCTTTGAAACCCTTGTGGTTATTTTCAAGGTTTCATTAGCCACTACACAAAAGAACCCATGGGTCTATTCTGTTACTAGTTGGACATTCACACTAAAGAAAGGAGCCCTCTATGAAATGAACAGCAGAGGGAATACTCATTGAATTCTGTTATTAACACAGCTGTGTAGTGTCATGAAAGACATAATTTGGGGCTGCCTCAGATGAGAAAAGCATTTCAAAGGAAATTTTCTCTTGCTGACTTCTTTGAATCTGCCTATAAAAAAAAATCACAACTTGATTTCATGCTTGTTCTAAGGGAGAGAAAATTAATAAATTGTCCTTACATCATTAAAGACCCAGCTCCAAAATCAGGTTACCAGTCAAATGAGTTTTTTAGTAGCTGTCATAGTTTGGGCTCTTTGGCATTTAATTCTTGGATTGTCTCATCTAAGGGTGGTGTATGTGTTGATAAATGTTTTCCTACGGTGAGCCGAAGTATAATCGTAGATTAAGCCTCTCGTTTCTCTCCCTTCCACTCTTTTTAACACAGTCAAAAGGAATCAGAAGGCAAGATTCAAATGAAAACTAAGCAGCACGTAATTCTTAAATGAATCGCTAAATCTCCATAATAACCAGAACAGCGATAAAGCTGGGACTACTCACAAAGGCTTTGGATGCTCATCTTTCTCTTGAAAGAATCTGTTCCTTAAAATTTGACTTTGGGGATATTCAATCAGCATGATTATCTCCAAGGTATTTTCACCATAAGATAGCTGTCAACTCATTTGAACAAAGCATGAAATTTACAATATATTTACACGAGAGTCCACATGGAGTGTGCTTGAATGTGCTCATTGTGCTCTCTTCAAAGTAGAGTGATGAGGAATCATAGGACTTTTTATGTAGCGGAAGAAGGCAATTTGGCTTTATGTGACACCTTTCATACTCAAAGAATCCCAACAGTGATGCACTTAGAAAGTATAAAGTGCTTGTACTTTGTAAGAGAGATAGCAGTGGTTTGGCGACGTACCGGAAAACTATAGCAACTTGACAGAACAAGAGCTCAAGCTTAACTTTAGATGGGTCTTGAAGCAGTAGAGAAAGAGAGAGCTCAGCATGAGTTGCATTGAGGAGGAGTGGATTGATTCATATAAAACAAATAGCCAGAATTAAAGTCAATATCCTTGAAACTTACCAGAGAACATTTTACTTTCCTTTCCTTCTCTTCTCTTTTTCTGTGGATGTCTAATCCTGGAGACTGTTGCCCCAAAGGCAGGCTGTTTGCCCAAATCTTTGACCTATTTTTTCTCCCTTGGAGAGGTATTTTTTTTTTATTTCACATAGTCCAAAGGGACTGAGGATTTTAATGTTAATTCTCTTAGTAAGGAGACATTTGAAAGTATTAGAGAATAATAAAAAAAGGGAATGACAGATTTTCAGTTCATAAATACCACTTCTGATTCACTGAAGAACAGAGTTGTCAGCCAGAATGACATATCTTATGCTAAGCACAAATGATTCCTCCAGGGAGCCTCTTAAAGACACAGCTCCAGATATTACATACAACAGCATCCAAAGGCAAAACCATGAAGGCTTCATTAACTTTTGCTCTAAATTTCCCTAATTAGATCTAAATCTCTAACTATATTCAAAACTGTATAAAGGAATAGAAGGGATTAAAAACTATTTTAATACCTAAAAATTATATTTAATCCAGAAAAAAGACAAATGCCTTTTGCTATTGTGCATATTTAGCAATGCATAATGTGTGCCTTTACAGTATTTTTTCCCCAAGATTACTTTTCTTAATGTACGGGTATCTTATGGCAACAGCAGTATTCTTCAATTATGGCTGCTTATTCCGATATCAATTCCTAAAGGAATTGACTCCCCAAAGTGTTCACATGCTCTTCTTAGTCTCTATTAGCTAACTCCTCTCCCCTACGTAGATATTTCATTACTGTTCAATTTTTCATAACTGTTACATTTCTCCCATGTCTCAAGGAACATGTGACACCAAAGTCCTTCTCCTACTTGCCTTTGGCCTTATTTCATACTACCTCCTCCCCTTCATATATTCTTCATTCCAGTAAAATGGGCTTGCTAAGCCATTGCCAGCAAGACATTGCATATCCACCTTTATGCTGTTGGATAAGTTCCCCATATCCGTGATTTACTCCCTCCTAACCCCTATGTCCTGGAATCCCTAGCTTCCTTCAAGACAGTCCTCTAGTGCCACCTTCTATGTGAGGCCTTTCTTGATCTCCTGTCCCCAGTTAGTACTCTCTTCCTCTTGGAAATCCTTTTATAACATTTGTATTTACTTATCTGTGCATTTGTGATGTTTCCATCCAAGGAGAAGTTAAGTTCCTCAAGGGCAAAGACTTTTATTTTTACCTTTGTATTCCTAGCACCTGGTATAGTGCCTTGCAGGTGGTAGGCATTTAATAAAAGATTGTTAAACTAAATTGAGTTCAATGTGTGCAAATGAGAAAAATGGTTCTGTAGTTAGGACACCTCCAACACATAGTATTTTTAATGAGATTCAATATAATGATAAAAATGTCAAATGTGATGGATTCTTCTCTAATTTATAATTCTCCTAGACAACATTATGAGTGGCTCAAGGGCAACAGGATACACTGGAAATTAGGCATGGACTTTCCACTTTTATTCTGCTTCCCATGGAGTTGTTGTCTAGTGGCATGGATAAATAAGTGTTATTGGAAAAGGTACATTGCCAATAAAATGAGTGACAAATTGACCCTAGAAGAATAGCCTCCATAGAGCTTTAAGATTTACCTACAATTTTGTTTCTGTTATTAATTTTCAAAGCAGGGGTTTGGGGGAAAACACTTTCAGAAAAATAGCCTTAAAGGAATAACAGCATTTGTTCCATAGTGATCTATAAAACTACCTATTTCTAAAGAATAAAATGGAAAGACCACTGGACCTATCAGGAAACCTGGGTTCTATGGTCCCAGCTCTGCTATTAACTGACTCACTATGTGACCTTGAGTAAATCTCCTTTCTTCTTTGGGTCTCAGTTTTCTCATCTATCTAATCAGGAACTTGAACTAGGGAATGTTTGTGGCCCTTTCGAGTCTAAACTTATCTGGCTGTAAGTGAAGGTAGTCATCATTTTTCTAAATATATCTCCTGACTCAAGAAACTTTTGAAACTCAGTTTAGAAGTCAGAAAATGTTTATTACCAAATAACTCAGACAATTGCTACAAAGAAGGTTTCCATGAAAAGAGAAATAGTATTTCCTTGAAAACTGAAATCATGCTTCCTTGAATCTATACTAATCCTACCAGTTTCCTGGGATTCAATCAATCCACCAAACAAACATTTTTTTTAATCACTTGCTATGTGCCAGGCACTATGATAAGCACTGGGGATATAAACAAAGGCTAAAACATGACCCCTGCTCTCAAGGGGCTCACAGTCTAATGGTGGAAACAACATATAAACAAAATAGATATAAAATAGAAAGTGGATGAAAGGAACTCTGAGAAGACAATAGCATCCAGGGCCTAGGAAAGACCTCCTAGAATAACTAGGATTTGAGTTTAGTCTTGACAGAAATCAGGGACCTAAAAAAGTAAGGAGATAGAGCACTCAAGGCACAGAAGACAAGCATTGCAAAGATACAAAGATGGGAAACAGTGTTTGAGGAGTTGCAATCAGACTAGTTTTGCTAGAATATAGAGTGTATAAAGAAGTGCAAGAAGACTAGAAAGAAATGAAGGAACCATATCATGAAGTACTTTATATGCCAAAGAAATGAGGAAGAAAGAGCCATTGAAGTTAAATGAGTGAAAAAGTAAAGGGTGAATTGGAGTGGGGAGATACTTAAGGAAAACTCAGTTAAAAGGTTATTGCAATAGTCTATGAGAGAGATGATGAGGGTCTGAACCAGGCTTATGGCTGTATGACAGTAAGAAGAGACAACTTATATGAAAGGTGTGATGGAAGAAAAGACAAAGTTTGGCAACACAGTATATATGTGGAATGCATACGAGTGAGGATTCACAGATGACATACCAAGGCTGTAAGCCTGGGTGATGGGGGAATCATAGGAAGTTAGAAAGAGGGGAAGATGTAGGGGAAAAAATAAAATTTAAATTTGGGTGTGTTCAGTTTGAAATGCCTATGGTACATAAGTAGTTGAAGATGTCCAAAAGGCAGTTAGTGATGTGAGACCAGAGCTCAAGAAAAAAATTAGGACTAGAAGATAGAAAGAGAGAGAGAGAGAAAGACAGAGATAAATATAAATGTATTTGTATATATGTAGATTACATACATACGTATAGGGATTATCTATGTAGAGATTTTCTTAATCTCTTTAAAGCTTTTGATATGTTTTATCTTTTTTTTTAAACTAGGCAATTAAGGTTAAGTGACTTGCCCAAGGTCACACAGCTAGTATCAAGTGTCTGAGGCTGGATTTGAATTCAGGTGCTCCTGACTCCAGGGCTGGTGTTCTATTCACTGCACCTCCTAGCTGCCCCAATGTTTTATCCTTTAAATACCAAATTAAATACTTTTTTTCCCCCAGGAAGCTTTCCCTTGTCTCCTAGATTAGTAGATTAGTAACTTCATTTCCCATTCTGAAATAACATGGGAGGGGGGAGAGAAAGAGAGAGAAAGAGAGAGAGAGAGAGAGAGAGAGAGAGAGAGAGAGAGAGAGAGAGAGAGAGAGAGAGAGAGAAAGAGGGAGAGGGAGAAAGAGGGAGAGGGAGGGAGAGAGAAAGTATTTGTTAAGCAACTATGTCCCAGGTACTGTTCTAAGCAGATTCATTTTTATTACTCTTCTATAATTATCATGAATTATTTTTGTATTATAATTTATCTTCCTATTCAACTGTAAGCCCTATGAGGGAAGGTATAATTTTAAAAATGCTGAATTTAGAAGAGGTGCAAAAGAAGGAAGGGGATGAGCATTGTTTGAACCTTACTCTTTTTGGATTTGGCTCAAAGAGGGAATAATATACACACTCAGTTTATTATAGAAACATATCTTACACAATCAGGAAATAAGTAGGGAAAGGGGAAAGAAAAGGAGGGGGCTGAATGGGAGGGCAGAATAGGTTGGTGGTGATCAGAAGAAAAACACTAGTGAGGAGGAAAAGGGAGAAAGGAGAAAGAAAAGCATAAATGGGGGGAAATAGGATGGAGAGAAAGACACAGATAATAATCATAACTGTGAATGTAAATGGGATGAACTCCACCACAAAATGGAAGTGGATAGCAAAATGGATTAAAAAACACAATCCTACAATACATTGTTTACAGTAAACAAATTTGAAGCAGAGAGATACACACAGAGAAAAGGTAAAAGGCTGGGGCAGAATGTATTCTGCTTCAGCTGGAGTTACAAAAGCAGTTTATATGTTCTTTTTATTCTTTCTCTATTCTGTATCTGTGTTCTAATATTTTAGTCTAAAATAAAATTAAATTAAGAAAAAAAAATTTTAAATAAATAAAAATGCTGAATTTAGAATCAGAAAGAAGACTTGGATTAAAATCCTAGCTCTGGAACTTCTATCTATATGACTTTGGACAAGCCACTTAATCTTCTTGGGTCTTTCATTATCTATAAAATGAAGGAATTAGATTAGATGCCAAGATTCTTTCCTGTTCCAAGTACATATATATGTACCTTAGCCTTTAACACAGTGTTCCATCTATATAGGTGTTGAATAAGTTTCTGTTGAATTGGATTGAGTTGTTGTTCCTCTCTTAATTAGCTAATCTGTAATTCATCAATAGAAACACACCTGGTGATCTAGTTTGATGTCACTGTAAATATCTGAACCTGCTGGAGGGCAGAGCTTAAAACCAAGGGAAGGCTGAATTCCCTGCAATGAATTCCTCCAGCCATCTTTGTGGACAGTAGGGAAGCATTTCCTAAAATGAGGCAACCATTTACTAAATGGTACCACAGTGTCTGAAAAAATTATATGTTATCTCCAGAAGTGCCTAACTCCCACCCAGGGATCAATTGATGTTCGGAGAGAATCTGGATCTCTGTGATTTTACTCTATCTGTCTCACTCCAAGTACACTCTGATCTATGTTCTTCCTAAGAACACCCTGAATAGGCAAATAATTAAATTAGCCTGAATTTATTGAGACTTACGAAACAGTGTCACCGACCCACAGTTCTTTCATTTTAAAACTTTTCCTCACACCTTGCATGGTAGATTTCACTGCAAGTAGCACCTATCATTCCTTTCTTAATAAAGATTCCACATAGTCTCAAAAAATGACAAAATTTCTTTTTCTTAAATGAGGAATGAACTACAAGCTGCTTTTGCATTCTGAAGGATTTTAATTACATATGTTACTTGTACGTAGGACCAAACAGTGGGTAGTAAAGTCTTGGAATGCTCCTAATTACAATCTTTGTTCTGTTTCCTTCTCAGGTAACTTGGCTTATTAATAACTTGGAAAAAAGTTGAGCCAAGTGTTCTCTCACACAAGAAAAGCTGATTTCTTAAGCGCTCCATTGGCCAGAAATCTCTATTAACTGGCAGTTCTGTACACTTGCATAACCGTGAAAACTGACGCTAATAATGATAACCAGGAAGTATTGGTTTTTAAAAATTGTTTATCAAAGGATGGGTTATATCTGTTTTCACAGAAAAGCAACATTTTTTACACAGAGGCTAGCAGAGGCAACATGATGTAGTAGGGAAAGTGTTGGCTCTGAAATGAGGTTTGGGTTCGATTTCTGGCTCTTCAATTTAATACTTATGTGACTTTAGATGGGGTATATGGGATGTTTAAGGAAGACTGGTATGAGAACTTGCTGAACCCTTTTCAGATCTACTCATTCATCTTGGCCTGACATTCAACTCTCACCAAGGAGCTATACTATGTGAAGCAGCTGCACCCCATACACTGTCTTGACAAATGCGCTAAACCAGGTTGAGAGTAACCAATAAGCCTCAAACCCATTGGTAAGTTATGGGGGGCCTACCCAAGCATGTGAAGACTTCCCTTGGAGGAATGGGAGAATAAGAATAATTGTTCCAGGGGCAGCTAGGTGGCACAGTATATAGAGCTCCAGCCTTGGAGTCAGGAGGACCTGAGTTCAAATCCAGCCACAGACACTTGAATCTTCCTAGCTGTGTGACCGTGAACAATTCACTTAACCCCTCTTGCCTCACCAAAAAGAAAAAGAGAGAGAATAATTGTTCCAACTTCCATGAAGGCAGCTGAAGCAAGTGCTATAGAGATTGTAGAGCTTGGTCAGACATTAAAACCACCGAGGTCATCTACTACATCCCAGGTTCTAACCAGTCATCTTGACTTTTCTCTTGCCACTGGACTTCCATGACTCTGGAAAAGAGAGTGAGGCTGACAAGGAGCAATTCTGCCTCACTAAATGCAATTAATGTATGACTCAAGACATCACCTGGATGATGATTGGTCCTCTTTAAAAACCAAGGACAAACAAGAACAATGACTTCAAGTCTCTAAACCTCTTTGGGCTTCAGTTTCCCCATTGCTAAGATGATGGAGTTGGACTTCAAAGAATCCAAATCTGTATTTAAAGTGCTCACATATTTACAATGTATATGAAATACATTAACAAATTTGATCCTCACAATAACCTTATTGTAGGTAATATGGAAGTGGGGGAATGGGAACTCTTAATGTTCAGACTTGCTCTTCTTTTGAGAGTTGCCTGGGCCCTAAGAATTGTGACTTTTCCATGGATGCTTAGCAAATACGCATCAGAGTAACACACTGAAACTTGATCTTAGGATTATAGGATCACAAATTTAGAGCTGAAAGGTACCTCAGAAGCTATTTAGTCCAAACTTCTGATTTGACAAATGACCAAGGAGGTCATTTGCTGAAGGTACCATAGGTACCAAATGTCAAAAGAGGGATTGGAACCAAGGCCCTCTGATTTTAGACCCAATGTTTTTTCCACTCTATTGTGCTACCTCAAGGTCAGCCATCTATTTTCTGTGCTGTGCTGATATTATTATCATTTTACAGATGAAGAAACTGAGGCTTGGATAAGCTATATGACTTTTTCACGGTCTCATGGCTAATAGGTAAAATAGGATCATAAAATTAGAGCTGGATGCTGCTTTAGAAGTTATCTAAAGCAGTCCTCACAAATCACAGCTGAAGAAGCTGAGACCCAGGGCAGGGAGCTTATTTGCCCAAGATTGGTTGGTGGTTGTCCATCATGCTCAAAGAGGATCAAAATGACATCATTATGTCTGCATCAAGGTACAATGTGTCCAACTGTAGCTGATCAGACCAATATAAGTTGGAAGGCTCTATCACAGGTCAGGTACAAATAGTCCATTAAAAAACATTTGGAGGGGACATGCCTCGAAATGTGTACATCTCATGGTTTTTTTTCAGCTACTCATGAGCTTTGCTCATAGAGCACAGTGCCATCTTTGATGCAGGCACGCCATGCTGAGTGGTACTGTGCCAGTGTCTCCCATGTCTCATAATTGATTCCATAGTTCTTCAGAGAGAACTTGAGACTGCCCTTGTATTACTTCTTCTGACCTCTGTGTGAGTGCTTGCTATATGTGAGTTCTCTATAAAATAGTCTTTTAGGCAAATGTACATTTGGTATTTGAATAACATGACCAGCCTATCTGAATTGTTCTCTTTGTGGTAGAGTTTGAGTAATTGGCAGTTCAGCTGGAAAAAAGAACTCAGTATCCAGGACCTTATCTTGCCAGGTAATCCTCAGATAATTCAAATGGAAGCAATTCAGCTTCCTAGCATGACACTGATATGTCGTCCAGGCTTCACAGACATATGCCAATGAAGTCAGCACAATGTCTCTGTACACCTTCAGTTTGGCAATCAATCTAATACCTTTTCTTTCCCACATTTTCCTTAGGAGCCTCCCAAACAGTGAGCTAGCTCGGGCAATATGGGTGTCAACCTCATCATCTATGTGTACATCCCTGTACAGTATACTACCAAGGTAAGTGAACTTATCCACAGCAGTCAACATCTCTACATTTGCTGCAATCAATCTTTCCACATATGGATGGAACAGTGCTGACTGGTGTAGAACCTCTGTTTTCTTGATGTTAATTGTCAGGCCAAAATTAGCACAAGGAACAGAGAATCAATCCATACTCTGTTGCATCTCAGCCTCAGTGGCTGCATTGAATGCACAATTTGCCTATTAACAAAAAGTCACACATCAACTCTTCTTCCACTTCAGTCTTGACTTGTAGCTTTTACAAGTTAAATAATTTACCAAGACTGCAGTAGCTGACCTTGATGCATTTTCATCTTCATTGAAGGTGTCTCACAACATTGCTGAAAACATCATGCTAAAAAAGCATGGGAGCAAGCAGACAGCCCTACTTCACTCCACTGGGGATCGGGAGAATACAAGAGCATCATCAATTATCTAGAAACCGTGCAAGCATGTTGTCATGGAATTAGAGTACAATATTGATGAACTTCTCTGGACAATCAAATTTTGCCATGATGCTCCACAGGCCTTGGTCAGATCAACTAAGATTGTGTATAAACCTCTATTTTGCTCTTGGATTTTTTTCTGAAATGATCATGTAGCAAACAATACATTGATTGGCCATTCCCTGTACTTTTGTGAAGCCCACTGGTTCTTCTGTAAACAACAATCTTCTGTTTGAAGGATCAGATGATTAAGGAGGACTCTGGCACTAAGAGAAATTGTCATAGGCCAACCTTTTGTTTGCTTCTTTAAAGAGATGGACAATGGAAGTATCCCTGAACTTCCGAAGGATAATGTCCTCTTGCCATATAACCTGGAAGATTTCAGTCAACTTTTGTATAAGGAGTGCACCCCCTGCCTTGTAAGTCACAGCCATAATAGAATCAGCACCAATTACTTTGCCACAAAAGAAGAGGCTAATGACATTCAAAACCTCTTCTTCAGTTGGAAGTTCAGCTAGGGAGGCATTGACTTCAATCTGAGGTAGACGGTCAATGACTTCAGCATTCAGACTATTTCTATTGAGAAATGCTATGGAAGTGTTCTGCCCATCTCTTCGGGATCATGTTCTTATCATTAATCAATGTCAATCCACCAGCACTGAGTAGTTAAGATGCACCATAGGTCTTTGTCCCATAAATAGCCTTCATAGCATTAAAAAAAAAAAGTGTTTTGGATTGTTACTATCAGTGTAAAACTGAATTTCATCTGCCTTCTTATGGAGCCAAGAATCTTCCATCTCTCTAAGCTTCACTTGCACTTTACTTTTTTTTAATTAGTTAATTTATTTTTAGTTTTCAACAATCACTTCCATAAGCTTTTGAGTTTTAAATTTTCTCCCTCTCCCTCCCCAAGACAGAGTTCAATCTGATATAGGCTTTACATATACATTCCTGTTAAACATATGTTGACACTAGTTATGTTGTAAAGAAGAATTAGAACCAATAAAAGGAACCATAAGAAAGAAGAAACAAAATGAAACAGGAGGAAAAAAAGAGCAAACAGTATAATTTGATCTGTATTCAAACTCCATAGCTCTTTCTCTGGTTGTGGATAGTAATTTCCATCATGAAACTTTTGGAGATGTCTTAGATCCTTGTACTGCTGAAAAGAGCTAAGTATATCAAAGTTAGTCATTGAAGAATGTGGCTGTTACTGTGTACAACATTCTCCTGGTTCTGCTCACTTCACCCACCTTCAGTCTATATAATTCTTTCCAGGTTTTTCTGAAGTCAACTTAACCATCACTTCTTATAGCACAATAGTATTCCATTACATTCATATACCACAACTTGTTCAGCCGTTCTGCACTTTACTTTTGATGGAGTTAAACACTAACTTGTTAGGGATGGATGCATTATCCTACTGGTAAACCTTAAGGAACTCTCATTTTTCATTTATCAACCTCTTAATTTCCCCATCATTTTCATCAAACAGATCCTGATGTTTTTGAGTGTTTTTGCCCAGATGAGTAAACGCAGTGCTGTATACCAAATATCTGAAAGTTGCCCATTCCTTTTCTGCTCCACTGTTGCCAACTATGTGTTGGCTCAGCTTTCTCACCAAATTAGCAATAAACTTCATCCACTGAGAAGTTCTCTAATCTGTTGACATTAAGTCTTCTGGTAATCATATTGCCAAGGGGTTGCCACTTTTGTAAAATTTGAATGTTTAGCTTGGAGAGATTAAGTCTGTGGTTGGTCCAGTAATCTGTGCCACGCGTCCTCTTCAGCACACTCAAATACTGTCTGTCTCTTCTCTTTACAATAACATAGTCTATTAAATGCCAATGTTTGCTGGGAAGGTATATCTATGAAGTTTTGTTGTGTTTGGGTAAACAAAAGATAGTGTTGGTAATGAGAAGGTCATGAGACACACAAGTCTTTGATGGTAAGTAGCCATTGCTGTTGCTGTTTCCAATTTCATTCTTCCCAAGGACTCTGTCATGTCTGATAGTCTGTGTCTACTGTGGTGTTAATGTCTCCAAGAATTACAAGCATATCCTCTTTTGGAACAGTGATGATGAGGGTCTCCAAGTCTTCAAAAAATTTTTACTTTGATTTCATTAGGGATTGTCATAGTAGCATTATATGCATTGATGATGGTGGCATGGCACCTTCCTGCAAGTTGAAATTGAATCATCACAAATCTGTCTTTCACTCCTTTTGGGAGACATACAAGTTTGTTGATTAGATTACATTTGACTGCAAAACCTACTCCAGCTTCACAGCGTTCCCCACCACTGAAGTCACTCCAAAAAAGTATATATCCAGCTTGACTTCAATAAGCTGGCCTTCACTTGCCAACCTTGCTTCACTCAGAGTTGCTATTTGGATGCTATATCTACTAAATTCTCTCGTAATGAGAGCTGTTCATCTTACAGGTCTACTGGATTTTGCACTGTCCATAAGTATGCACACGTTCTGTGTACCAATTGTGAGTGAAACCATCTTTGCAAAAGTTTTCACACATTTTTTGTGTGTTTTGACTACAAGGTAAGCTCCCTACCTGCTGTGGTAAGCAAGCCCAGGTTAGGTTAAGTGAAGCAGACAATTTTAAGCTACCTTTTCTAGTCTCTTCCTCAATCCAGGAGGTGAGCAGTGTAATCCATAAAAAAGCTGCCCAGATACTCAGGGGACTTTCAAATCTCACTGCTGATTGAGTCCAGTGAGAAGATGACTCTATGCCCTGGGCCACCTATGTGCAGAATTGTGACTACAGCTCCCAGTGTATCTATACCTGCTGCTTCATCACTTGGCTGACCCACAGGACTTCAAGGTAGATGAAAATGGTAAAATGGTATGGGTAATATTTTTGACTTGTGCATAAATTGGATTTAAATGAGGAAGAATTGCACAGAGACATTGCCTTACTGTCTTTTCCAGAGCCATCAAAGTACATGGCAAGAAAAAAGTGAAGAAGACTGGTGATGGCTCAGAATGTGGTGGATAACTGTTGGCATTTTTGATGTCTAACCAAGCTATAAGTGCTCCACAGCATCTGCCTTCATGACCATTGATTAATTATTCTCGTCCTCCCATTCCACCAAGGGAAGTCTTTGCATGCTAGGGGTAGACACCCCATAACTCACCTATAGATTTGAGATCCCCAGTTACCTTCAACCTGGTTTAGCTCATCTGCCAAAAAGGTTTCCCAGGGTGGGGCCACTGTGCATGCTACAGCTTCTTGGAGCCAGTGGTGGAAAGTAGCCCTGAAAAGGGCTCAGCAGTCTTCACATCAGAGGTGCTAGCCTTTTCTGAAAACCTGTACACCCCAATATCACACACATAAAAATAGTAGAGTCAGAATTGAACCCTAGCCCTCTGATTACAAATTCTTTATTCTTTCATGGAGGCAATACCAAGTCTCTCTTGAATCCAAGCTCTGTGTTTTTTATGCTATGGCATTCTGACTAACCAAATTCTTCAAAATACAAGATAGTTTTTCATATAGTCCTAAGGGGAAAGAAAGAGGGGAAGATCGTTAAGTAAGATGGAATTTTATTTATCTGAGATAACTCTCAGTAAGTATCTCTGAACACATTGTACTCACGTTCTCTACAATTCTTGCCACATTTTTCTGTAAATCAACAACAATCATCTGATGAAGTATGTATAATCTTAAAGAGTGGACTGAGGAAATAAAAGAGTTGTTACTTGTCACACTGAGTTGTCACACTGAGAAAATGTACCACATTCAAAATTTTAACTTAAGGTTTCCTGACTCAAAGCCAAGCTCCACTATCCAATTTGACAATCTGTTTCTAAAAAGTTACTGATCTATATCTATCTGGTGGGGGGTGGGGGAAACAGAGAGAGAGAGATAGAAACAGGCAGAGACAAAGAGACAGATAGAGATAGAAAGAGACAGAAACAGAGAGACAGATATGAACACAGAAACAGAGACAAACACAGACACAGAAAAAGACAGAAAGAAACAGACAGACAGAGACACAGAGACAAAGACAGAGATGCAGAGACAGAGAGAAAATCTACAGCAATTAAATTAGAATCAGATGTAAAAATTCCCAAAATTCAAATTCACTTAATAAATGATACCCTTACATAATATTTCATATCTGATAATACAAATAAATGGAATAAGAAAGATTATAACTCCTTCGTTGTTCAGCATTTCTGCTCCTTCTCCCCAGGAGGAGAGAATAGGTCATGCTTGCTTGTCATCATTAGCCTATAATATTTCTAGCTTTCCTTGCCTGTGAGAGCCTTTTCTGAATGGTCAGCAACAATTCAGGATTTTCCTTTTTGCCTAATGAAGAGCATATTTCCTCATCTAGTCTTCTGTATTAGATTGCACCCATCATCATCTCCTGTCCCTGTCTAAACTCTCCCTGTCTACTGGTTCCTTCCCTACTGTCTGAAAACTTACCTCAGTCTCCCTTCACTGGATCCTCACTGGATTCTTTCATTCTTACTATTGTCCTTTATCTTTCCACTCTGCAACTAAACTCCTTCTAAACACTTTCTGCATACAGTACCTCTACTTCCTCTCCTCTCATTCTCTTCTAAACAGTTAACAGCAGACATTATCAAGGTTCTATACAAGGACAACTTTTCTTTTCTATCTACACTTTCTCAGTTGGTGATTTCATCATCCCCATGTGTATAATTATCTCTGTGCAGATGATTTTCATATCTACGTGTCCAACTCTGGTCTCTCTCCTAAGCTCCAACCTATAGGTATCTCAAAATCAGCATAAGAGTACTCTTTCTCTTTTCCCCAACCCTATACTCTCCCAAACTTCCCTATTAATGTTGAAGGCATCAAAAATTCTTCTAATCAACCAGATTCATAACCTCACTGTCATACTTGAATCCTCGTTCACACTTCTCCTGAGTATATAATCAGTTGCCAAAACTCCTATTTGATATCTCTACAAGAATTCCCATTAAGGGGACCTTCTTTTCACTTACGTAGCTACCGTCTCTAACACATAAGAAACATGTGATCGTGGACAACTCAATTAACCTCTCAGCACCTCCATGAAACTCTCTAAGAAAAGTTATGGAGTAGGTGCCAGTCTATATTTCAGAGAGTTTGCAGACCAGGAAACTCGGTCTCGTGCCAATAAATTCATAGGCCTGTACCAAAGAATGAAAAGCATACTTGCCAAAGTGACTTAAATTGATCTTCAGCAGGACTAAGTTTTCTGTATGTACTTTTTTTTTTTACCATCCAGGACTTCATAACACATTACTTAAGAATGAGTATAAATCAGTATTCCTGGGGGAAAAAACTGGTGAGATGCATAAGTGGCTATAACCAGACTTGGTTGCCATGGATGTCCTTTCTTCTCTATTCTCTTGAGACACAAGTCCGTGGTGATGAGAGTCTCATTGGCAAGGGGGCTTCCTTAATCCTATTCACTTAGGGTCAAAGTTAATATATTGGCACCATGGCAGTCAAACAGATTTTAGCTATTGTCTTTACTCTGGTGGCAAAGATCATTCAGCTGCCTGAGGAATTTTCCAAAAAAGACCAAGTGATACCTAACCTAGTCATCCCACATCAGAATCTCCAACGGCAGTTAGTTAATGAACTGAACCAAATATATGCCAGGTTAAGAACATGGGTACCACGTCTCTTTGTTTTTAAAGGAGAAAAAAAACAAATTTACAAAAAGACCAAAACAAAAACAAAAAAAATAGCACTTTCTGTTTTCATCAACACCAGTTAGCTAAATAGCACAGTGAAAAGCATATCAGACTTGGAGTTAGGAAGATCTGAGTTCAAATTCAGTTTCAGACTTAATAGTTATGTGAAACTGGGCAAGTTACATAATTTCTGTTTGTCTCAGTTTCCTTATCTACAAAATAAAGATAATAATAACACCCATCTTGCAGTTTTGTTGTGAGAATCAAATGAGTTTGTAAAGTGCTTTGCAAACTTTAAAGCACTCTATAAATGTTAGCTATTATTATTATTCATATAAAAATCACTTCAGAAAGAAAAACTCTGGAATGAAAAAGAAATCTTTGGTTTACAAAACAATTCCACATCTGACTTAGTCCAACCATGCTAGAAATTAACTTGGAATTGTGCTAAAAATAAGTGAATATAATGTTCATATCTGTTGACCCTATAGACTCCCCTGTTATGCAAAAGTAATAACAACAACAAAAACAACATCTGAATTTATGTAGTACTTACTATGTGCCAGGCACTGTGCTAAGCTCTTTACATTCATTATCTCATTTGATCCTCACAACAGGCAAATAGGACAGATGCTATTAATAGCATCCCCACTTACAGGTGAGGGAAATGAGGCAAACAGAGATTATGTGACTTTCCCAAGGTCACGCAGCTAGTGTCTGATGCTAGTTCTGAACTCAGGTCTTCTTGACTCAAAGTCCACTGCTATATCCACTGAATTAACTAGCTGGCCCAAATATTTTTTAAAAAATCTAACATCTATTTAGCATTTTATATGTGCTAAGCACTTTACAAATATTATCTCATCTGATAGTTACAATACTCCTAGGAGGTAGGTGCTATTATTAAATGACTTGCCCAAGAGTCACATAGCTAGTAAGTGTCAAATGTGAATTCAGATCTTCCTGGACCAGTACTCTATCCACTGCAACCTACCCTCCTTCTCTGCCAAGGAGGTCAAAGACAGGAAGAAATGTCCCATAGGCACCTACATTTTTATAATCACATTTTTTTGGAGTAGCAAAGAGCCGGAAACAAATTAGAAAAATAGTTATTTGCTGAATGGCTAAATAAATTGTGACATATGAAGATAGCTGGTTATTATTACAATATAAAAACGATGAAAATAAATAATACAAAGAAGTGTGGAAAGAGGCATATAGTATATCTATCTATTTGAAATTCCATTGACTAAGCTTGGCTACAAAGAGAGGATATGAAAAAGCCCCAACTGTCCACTTTTGCAAAGGTAAAGGATTATGGCACTGTAAATAATGTCAGATTGTTGTCTTTTTTCTCTTTGTTATTCTTTTTTTTTTTTAAATAAAGGATGGCTCTTTAGTAAAGTGAAAGGGGAAAGATGTGTTTTTAGGAATAAAGGTGATATAAAAAGAAACAAAACATATCAGTTTTTTTTGAAAGAAACATCAGTAGAGATCTTTAAATTACCGAGTCTCTGAGAACACCAAATGTAAGATTTGACCAACAAATGTAGAGTGTATCTGTGATTTCAGATCTTATCAATATAGGGAGATCACAGTCAGAAGCACAAATAAATTCCTCTACCTATGTAGATTTCCACTTGCTCTGCAAATTAGAATATTAGAGATTTGTTAGAGTTTGGGGTGGGGGAGAGGGAGTAGACCACTAAGAGGTCCAGTGACTTGCCCAATACCATCTAGCCAGAATGTGCCAGAGTGAAGACTTGAACTCGGGTCTTCCTGGAAGGAAGAGCCAAGATGACATAGTAAAGGCGGCAACTCAGTTGAACTCTCGACATTTCCCCTTCAAATAATTTTGATGTGTTATTTTTAAATTACACATCAAATTGAATTCTAGAGCAGCATAGTCAGCAAAAGGTTGGGATGAGAAATTTTTCCAGCCCCAGACAACTTAGGAGCATGGCCTGTGACACTGGAGTGGGGGCTGGCTCAGAGCACACACGGCAGCAGCACCATCAGTGGACCCTTGAGGCAGCTGTGATAATAGCAGCAGCAGCTTTGGGAGCTCTAAGCCCAGAAAAAGAGATTACAGGAGTGCCCAAAGATATTGAGCCCAGCACTAGGTGCTGTTTAGCACAGTTTGAGGGTGAAGAGGAAAACTTATGGTCAGTCAAAAGACAATAGTTCAGGACAGAGAGAAGCACTGGTACTTGCAACTGCAGGGGAGCAGGGGACCTGCTCACAGTTCCCAGGCCAAGAGGAATGCCAAGATGTGCAACTATAGGAAAGTAGGGACTCTTCCTCCGTAAACACCAGAAGAGCAGAGATAGCACCTTTTCCTGGATTACACTGCCTTGGAAGCACCAAAAAACTTGCAGATTCCCAGAACTAGCTCTGAAAACAATAGCTTTAAAAATCCTGAAGCTTGGCACAATGCCTACCTACCCCGAGTGAACAAAGCCAAACTTTAATGCAAAGTTCAAAGTGAAGAAATAAGTTGAAAAATGAGCAAACCAAAAATAATTTAACCATAAAAAGCTACTACATGACAGAGAAGATCAAAACACAAACTCAGAAGAAGACAACGATGTGAAAATAGCTACAAGCAAAACTTCAAAGAAAGAACAGCAAATTGGATATAAGCTGAACAAAAATTCCTAGAAGAGTTTAAGAAAGAGATAAGTGGTAGATGAAAAATTGTGAAAAGAAATGAGAGTGATGTAAGAAAATTATAAAAAGATAATTCACAGCTTGGTAAAAGAGACAAAAAAAATACCGAAGAAAATAACTCCTTAAAAATTAGAGTAGGCCAAATGGAAAAGGAGATATAAAAATTCAGTGAAGAAAAGAACTACCTAAAAAGCAGAATTAGAGAAATGGGGGGAAAGGGTATAAAAGATCACCAAAGAAATTAATTTTTAAAAATTAGAACTGAGCAAATAAAAGCTAATTACTCCATGAGACATCAAGAAATAATAACAGAGTCAGGGAAGGTAGGTGGTGCATTGAATAGAGCATCAGCCCTGAAGTCAGGAGAACCTGAGTTCAAATCCAACCTCAGATGAAACACTTGACAGTTACTAGCTGTGTGACCCTGGGCAAGTCACTTAACCCCAATTGCAAAAGAAAGAAAGAAAGAAAGAAAGAAAGAAAGAAAGAAAGAAAGAAAGAAAGAAAGAAAGAAAGAAAGAAAGAAAGAAAGAAAGAAAAAACAACAAAGTCAAAAGAATGAAAACAATAGAAGAAAATGTGAACTATCTCATTGGAAAAACAACTGACTTGGAAAATAAATTGAGAAAAGATAATTCAAGAATTATTGGACTACCTGAAGGCCATGTTTAAAAAAGTCTAGACACAATATTTCAAGAACTTATAAAGGAAATCTCCCCTAGTATATTAGATACAGAGGATAAAATAGAAATAGAAATTCACTGATCAACTCCTGAAAGAGATCCCAAAATGAAAACTCTTAGGAACATTATAGCCAAATTCCAGAGAAGCAGAAAGAAACCGTTCACATATTATTGAGCCACAAGTAGGATAACACAAGATTTAGTAGCTACCACATCACAGGAGGGAGTGCTTAGAATTTATGATTCTGGAAGGCAAAAGATCTGAGATTACAGCCAAGAATAACCTACCCAGAAAAAAAAATGGGTATAATCCTTCAGGAGAAAAAGGGATATTTAATGAAACACAGGACTTTCAAATACTTCTGAGGAAAAGACTAAAGTGAAATAGAAAAATCACAAATATTAGAGGGGATTTGGAAAATAAATGGGATACTAATGCACTATTGAAATTATGAACTGATCCAACTATTCTGGGGAATGATTTGGAATTATACCCAAAGGACTGTAAAACTGGATGTACTCTTTGACTCAACAATACCACTATTAGGTCTATATCCCAAAGACATCCAAAAAAAGGGAAAAGAATCTACATGTATGAAAATATTTATAACAGCTCTTTTTGTGGAGGCAAAAAAATTTGAAATCAATGAGATATTCATCAATTTGGGAATGGCTGAAAAAGTTGGGATATGTGTTTGTGATGGAATACTATTTTACTATAAGAAATGGTGAGAGAGTTGCTTTCAGAAAAAAATGAGAATACTTATATGAACTTAAGTACATGTTTTTAACTTTATTTTTCTTCTTTTATTTTTTATCTGTGTTTTGCAACATGGACAATATGGAAATATGTGTTTTATATATCACATTGCTTACCTTCTCAAGGAAGGGAAGAATGGTGGGACAGAGGAAAATAACTTTGAATTCATTTTTTTAAAAAATTATTATTTAAAAATCATAGACCAATTTCCCTAATGAATATAGATGCAAAAATTTTAAATAAAATATTGACAAAGAGATTACAGCAACTTATCTCAGGCATGATACACTATGACCAGGTAAGATTTATACCAGGAATGCAGGGCTGATTCAATATTAGGAAAACTATCAGCATAGTTGACCACATCAACAACAAAACTAACAGAAATCCTATGATTACCTCAATAGATACAGAAAAAGCATTTGACAAAATATAACACCCACTCCTATTTAAAACACTAGAGAGCAAAGGAATAAATGGAGTCTTCATTAAAATGGTAGGTAGCATCTATCTAAGACCATCAGTAGGCATTATATGTAATGGAGATAAGCTAGAAGCATTTCCAATAAGATTGGGGGTGAAACAAGAATGTCCATTATCACCACTGTTATTCAATATTGTACTAGAAGTACTAGCTTTAGCAATAACAGAAGAAAAAGAAATTAAAGGAATTAGAATAGGCAAAAAAGAAACAAAGCTATCATCCTTTGTACATGTCATGATGTATTCTTGGACAATTCTAGAGAATCAAGTAAAAAATTACCTGAAATAATAAAGAAATTTACCAAAGTTGCAGGATATAAAATGAACCCATATAAATCATTGGTATTTCCATATATTACTAACAAACCCAACAGCAAAAGATATAAAGAGAAATTCCATTTAAAGTGACTGTGGACATTACAAAATATTTGGGAGTCTACCTGCCAAAACAAACTCAGGAACTATATGAACACAGTTACAAAATACTTTTCACACAAATAAAGTCAGATGTAAATAATAGGGAAAATATCAGTTGCTCATGGGTAAGCTGAGCTAATGTAATAGAAATGACAATTCTACCTAAATTAATTTACTTACTCAGTGCCATACCAGTCAAACTACCAAAACATTATTTTATACAGCTAGAAAAAACAGTAACAGAATTCATCTGGAAAAATAAAAGGTCCAGAATTTCAAGGGAACTAATGAAAAGAAATGCAAGGGAAGGTGGCTTAGCTGTACCAGATTTTAAATTGTATTATAAAGCAGCAGTCATGGAAACTACTTGGTACTGACTAAGAAATAGAGTGATGGATCAATGCAATAGGCTACTTACGTAAGACACTGCATTCATTCACTATAGTAATCTATTTGCTAAATCCAAAGACCCCAGCTTCTGGGATAAGAACTCACTATTTAACAAAAACTTCTGGGAAAATGGGAAAATAGTATGGTAGAAACTAGGCATAGACCAACATCTTATACCATATGCCAGGTAAAGTCAAAATGTGTAGATGATTTATATATAAAGACTGATAATATATGCAAACTAGGACAGCAAGGAATACCTTACCTATCAGATCTATGGAGAAGGGAAGAATGTATAACCAAACAGGAGTTACAGAACATTATAAAATGCAAAATGGATAGTTTTGATTATATTAAATTAAAAGGGTTTTGCACAAACAAAGCCAATGCAACCAACATTAGAAGAGAAACAGAAACCTGGGAAATGATTTTTATAGCCAGTGTCTCTCATAAAGGCCTCATTTCTAAAACATATAGAGAACTGAGTCAAATTTATAAGAAAAGGAGTCATTCCCCAATTGATAAATGTTTAAAGGATATGAACAGGCGGTTCTCAGAGGAAGAAATTAAAGCTATCTATAGTCATATGAAAAAATGCTCTAAAACACTATTGATTAGAGAAATGCATATCAAAACAACTCTGATGTACCACCTATCAGATTGGCTGACATGACAAAACAGGAAAATGATAAATGTTGGAGAAGATGTGGGAAAATTGGAACATTAGTGCACTGTTGGTAGAGTTGCAAACTGATCCAAACATTCTGGAGAGCAATTTGGAACTATGCCCAAAGGGCTACAAAATGGTGTATACCCTTTGACCCAGCAATACCACTTCTAGGTCTATATCCCAAAGAGATCATAAAATGGGAAAAGGACCCACATGTACAAAACTATTTGTAGCAGCTCGTTTTGTGGTGGCAAAGATTTGGAAATTGAGAGGATACCCATCAATTATGGAATGGCTGAGCAAGTTGTGTTCTATGAATGTAATAGAATACTATTGTGCTATAAGAAATGATGAACAGGCTGACTTCACAAAAACCTGGAAAGACTTCTATGTTCTGATGCTAAGTGAAGTGAGCAGAACCAAGAGAACATTGTACACAATAACAGCCATGTTGTGTAATGACTGACTTTGATAGACTTAACTTTTCTCAGCAATACAAGGATCTAAGACAACTCCAAAAGACTCACGATAGAAAATGTTATCCACATGCAAAGAAAGAATCACGGAATCTGAATGCAGATGGAAGCATACTATTTGCTCTCCTTTTCTTTTTGTGTTTTGTTTTGTTTCTTCTTTCTCGTGGTTCCTCCCATTAGTTCTAATTCTTATTTACATCATGACTAATGTGAAAATATGTTTCATATGAGTGTATAAGCTGAACCTATATCAGATTGCATGCTCTCTTGGGGAGGGAGCAGGAAAAGAGGGGGAGAAAATTTAAAACTCAAAATCTTATGGAAGTGAATGTTGAAAACTAAAAATAAATTCATTATTAAAAAATAAAATATAGCTTAAAAATTTTAACAGGCAATTGGGAAATGTTTAATGAAATAAATGTTAGAAGAACAAGAACAAGAACAAAAAGAATAGGAAGAATCCTGAGGGGCAGAAATTTGTCTTTTAGCATATTCATGGATCAGCATCCAATTAACTTATTTTATCACTACCCAGTATGAACCCCCCCTGACATATCAAGGCTGGTGGAGACTAGTCAGAGGTTATTTTTGCTTAACAAGGAAGAGGGGAGGGCCCCTCCACTATGCATTCCTAGAAGCAGGCCCCCCTCAAATTTTGATATGCTTGCACGGAATGCCAACTGAGAATGTTCCACTGGGGAGTATAGTACTCCCAACAGGCTATCCTAGTGTGAAACTGTAAGGTGTTGGAAGGCAATAATTATTCCTTCTGTCTTTTTAGTGTCTCTCTCAGAGCCTACCATAGCTCTTCCACATTGTAGACTCACTAAATTTTTGTTGAAAGAATCAGTGAATTAAGTGATTAGGAATTGCTATGGAACAACTAATACTGGTTCACATTTTTTTTTTTTTTATAGGGAACTAATAACTTGGTTTTCTTTTGTTTTGTTTTTTAGTTTTCAATATTTACTTCCACAAGATTTTGAGTTCCAAATTTTCACCCAGGTCACCCCTTCCCCCCCAAGATGGCATGCATTCTGAATATCCCTTCCCCTAACCTATCTTCTCTTCTATCTCTCCCCCCACCACCACCACTTCTCTTATGCCCTTCCCCTTCTATTTTCCTGTAGGGCAGGATAGACTTCTGTACCCCATTTCCTGTATTTCTTATTTCCCAGTAGCATGTGAAAACATTTTTTTAAACATAGGTTTTTAAAACTTTAGATTTCAAATTTTCTCCCTTCCTCCCTCCCCACCCACTCTCATTGAAAAGGCAAGCAACTCAATATAGGTTATACATGTGCAGTTATGCAAAACACTTCCATAGTAGACATGTTGTGGAAAACTAACTCTATTTCCCTTAATCCTATCCTGCCCTCCCATTTATTCTACTCTTTCTTTTGACCCTGTCCCTCCTCAGAAGTATTTGCTTCTGATTACCCACTTTCCCAATCTTCCCTCCTCTCTATCATCCTGCTGCTCTCTTGTCCCCTTCTCCCCCTATTTCCCTGTAGGGTAAGACAGATTTCCATACCCAATTGAATGTGTATGTTATTCCCTCCTTAAGCCAAATCCTATGAGAATAAGATTCACTCATTCCCTTTCACCTTCCCCTGTTTCCCCTCCACTGTAAGAGACTTTTGTTTTTTTGTAAGATAATTTACCCCATTCTACCTCTCCCTTTCTTCTTCTCCAAGTACACTCCTCTCTCATCCCTTAATTTTATTCTCCAGATATAACCCCTTAATCTTCAACTCATCCTGTGCCATCTATCTATCTATCTATCTATCTATCTATCTATCTATCTATCTATCTACCTACCTACCTACCTATATACACATACATATAATTTTTTTCCTTCAACTACCCTAATACGACAAAGGTCTCATGAGTTATAAATATCATCTTTCCATGCAGAAATGTAAACAGTTCAAACTTAATAAGTCTCTTATGATTTCTCTTTCCTGTTTACCTCTTCATGTTCCACTTGAGTCTTTTATTTGAAAGTCAAATTTTCGATTCAGCTCTGGTCTTTTCATCAAGAATGCTTGAAAGTCCTCTATTTCACTGAATGACCATTTTTCCCCCTGAAGGATGATACTCAGTTTTGCTGGGTAGGTGATTCTTGGTTGTAATCCTATCTCTTTTGCTCCCCAAAATATTATATTCCATGCCCTGTAGTCCTTTAATGTAGAAGCTGTTAAATCTTGTGTTATCCTGATTGTGTTTCCACAGTACTTGAATTGTTTCCTTCTGGCAGCTTGTAAGTTTTTCTCCTTGACCTGGGAACTCTAGAATTTGGCCACAATATTCCTAGGAATTTTCCTTTGGGGATCTCTTTCAGGAGGAGATCTGTGGATTCTTTCAATTTCTATTTTGTCCTCTGGTCCTACTATATCAGGGCAGTTTTCCTTGATAATTTCTTGAAAGACGATGTCTACGCTCTTTTTTTGATCATGGCTTTCAGATAGTCCAATAATTTTTAAATTCTCTCTCCTGGATCTATTTTCCAGGTCAGTTGTTTTTCCAGGGAGATATTTCACATTGTTTCTAATTTTTCATTCTTTTGGATTTGTTTTACAGTGTCTTGATTTCTCATAAAGTCACTAGCTTCCAATTGCTCTATTCTAATTTTTAAGGAAGTATTTTCTTCAGTAATCTTTTGGACTTCCTTTTCCATTTGGCCAATTTTGCTTTTTAGGGCATTCTTCTCCTCATTGGCTTTTTGGACCTTTTTGCCATTTGGTTAGGCTTTTTTAAGGTGTTATTTTCTTCAGTATTTTTTTGGGTCTCCTTTAGCAAGCTGTTGACTTGTTTTTCATGATTTTCTTGCATCACTCTCATTTCTCTTCCCAGTTTTTCCTCTACTTCTCTTACTTGCTTCTCAAAATCCCTTTTGAGCTCTTCCAAGGCCTGGGACTGATTCATGTTTTTCTTGGAGTCTTTGGATGTGGGAGCTTTGACTTTGTTGTCTTCTTCTGGTTGTATGTTTTGATCTTCTTTGTCACCGAAGTAAGATAATATAGTCTGACTATTTTTGCTGCTTGCTCATAATCCCAGCCAATTACTTGAGTTTTAAACTCTTTGTTAAGGTAAGAGTCTGCTTCCAATGTGGAGAATGTACTGTCCCAAGCTTCGGGGGTTTGTATAGCTGTTTTGAGAGATACTTGTAGGGACCTGTAAATTTTCAGTTCTTGCAAGGTGGTATGATAAGGGGTGAGGTGTTTACTCCTTTCCTGGCCTGTGCTCTGGCCTATAAGTGACCACAAGTACTCCTTTCTGTCCTGGAACTGTAACGAGGGTTTCCTCTGCAGAACCACTACAAGCTCCACCATGCCAGAGCTCCTTCTCACCCCAGGACTGCCACCCAGAACTGTGACCCAGATCCAAGCACGGGCAAAGGAAGAGATTCCTGCCTCAGCACTGGAAAAGAGATCCTTGCAATCCACCTCTAATCAGCCACTGGATTCCCTCTCATCTGTGGGCCAGAAGCTCAGGAGGCAGCTGCCCCCCCAGGGTCACACTGTCAGGGAACTGGATCTGAGACCCGTGCTCCCCTCTCAGCACCACAGAAACAGACTTTTCCCACTGACCTTCTAGGTTGTCTTTGGCATTCCTGGATTGAGGAGTCTGGATACTGCCACAGCTGCCTGTGATTCAGTCCTCTGAGGCCTGCTCCAGGTTCGCTTAGGCCTGCGTGCCTATGCCCACTGCGCTTCTCTCCCAGTCCAGCACGATAACTTTCTGATCAATCATCCAGGTTATCTGGGGCTGGAAATTTGCTTCCTCTGTCTTTTTGTGGGTTCTGCTGCTTTGGAATTTGTTTAGAGCAATTTTTTATAGGTATTTGGAGGTTTGTGGGAGAGCTCAAGCAAGTCACTGCTTTCACTATGCCATCTTGGCTCCACCCTCCACTGGTTCACATTTCTAAGCCTAAAAAAATGGAATGGATCTGATAAAAATCAGGAAGGGGTATACAAAAAGAAGGCAACTGAGTGGCAGAGTGGATAGAATTCTGGACCTGGAGTCAAGAAGACTCATTTTTCTGAGTTCAAACCTGGCCTGAGACATTTATTAGTATGTGACCCAAGGCAAGTCACTTAACCCTGTGGGCCTTAGAAAGAAATGGCAAACCACTCCAGTATCTTTGACAAGAAAAGCCCAAATGGTTCAAGAAGAGTTGGACAGGACAGAAATAAATGAACAACGTGGAAAAAGGAAATCTTGTAGTTTGCCTCCCAAACCCTTCCCCCCTTTTCACTCCCATTCTGGGGGGTAAGAAGTGGAATCTATACTTGTAGAGTATGCAAGCTGCCATTTTTCTTAACTTACTTCTTTTTGCTTGAGAAAGTAGGTGAAGAAAACTAAAGAGGAAGTAGAATGGTATATAGGAAAGAATAGAGCATTGGGAACTAGAATGTATGCATTCATTCCTAGCTCTGTGCCTAACTTGATATGTAAATTTTGAAAAGTAACTTAATTCTTTTAGGTCTCAATTAAATCATTTATAAAACAGTAATCATAATATCTGCCATGATGGGCTTTCTGGAAGGTAAAATAGGTCACAGTTATAAGATGTTTCATAAATTATCATAGTGCCTCAAGTTGGAAGGGATTTAAAGCTAAAGCTCCCAACTCAAAGTCCAGGGCTCCTCCCAATGCATCAGATTGCTGCCCTTTGGGGGGAAAAAGATGTTCTACAAATAGGTGGTACTATTTGGGAAGTAGAGGGTAAGCCAATGTAAATTTGGCAATGAAAGAAGAATTTTATAGGCTTCATGATTTGGAACACTAACAGAAAGAGTTGAAGAAATGTCCCTTGGCTCAGTGTATCATGTTAGACATGCCATTTTTAATATGCCAAATAGGCTTAAAGAGAAATAAAATGCTAAATAGCTTCAGCATTTGCATTGTTTCTGACATAACAAGGAACTTTTATTGAGCTCTTTAGAAAAAAGGCTGTGGTAGTGATGAAATCTATAATGGTAACCATTCAGATAGCATAGATCTCTGCCCCCTCACTTGTAAAAATAGCAAATAGCTCAAGACTTATTGAACTCCATTACAACTTTTCATTTCTTCTTGAATTTCATCCTCAATCATAATTCTCTGTGCAGTTTGTTCAATGGCTTGAATTCATCTCCCAAATAAATTGCTTTGGATTTCCTGGAAATACAGGTGTTAGCAGCAAATGTATAAAATAAGTTAATCACAAACGCAGTGGTGATTTCGAAAGGCAAGCTACCTGAGAAGGCTTACTTTTAAGATTTAGAGATTCACTCTTAACTCACAGATAGTGATGAAATAGGATGAAATAGAACAGAATGGGATTCCTCTCAGAGCCCTCCACTGAGGACTAAAGGGATGTAAAGACATTGTGTACAAACATGAGACATTGCTTCTATGTGTTCTGTTTCTCTTCTCCTCCCGATAGGGACTCCGAGCAGGGCAGCACTTAAGAAGCATTTTAAAGTTTGCTTGTAGTTCCCAGAATTTTGGAACTCCTAACCTGCCCATTTTAGAGGCCCTGCCTTCAAATTCTTTTAATTCTTGCCCACCTTAGGGTATACAGTGGCATCCCATCTGTCCTACCTGACCAATCTTTTACTACCAAACAAGCATCACTACTGCACTGACCTGGCCAGACCTGTATGTAGAACTACCCTCACTTTTAAGAGCACAATTATTGTTGCTGTTATTTTTTTAACTTTCCCTCTTTATCTCTTCCTAGAATTAATGCTATCTATTCTTATCCCTCCAGGATTTTTCCAAGAGGCCCAGGGTCACCAACAAACTAATTAACTAATTTGAGTAGAGGTAGCAGATGAAAAGGCCATAATGGGCGAGAGGAAGAAACCCTTAGGAGACATTGAATTTGCAGTCACGAAAATCTGAGTTCACCTTCTACTTTTAATATTGGTTGTAAGACTGTTGGAAAGTCACTTATTATATTCGAACCATATATACATATACATGTACATACAAATACATATGCATGCACATACATGTGTATATGTACATAAATATTTGCCTGTGTTATACATGTATGTATATGTGTGCATTTATTGTTATGGATGTATATATACACTTATGTGTATACATATACACACATCCATAAACACTTAGATGTATACATATATACACACATACATAAACACATATGTATACATATATACACACACATACATACACATTGGTAACTAAAACTTTTCCCTTTTGTATATCATTTAAAGCCCATCATTTTCTTGTAGTTGTAATAGTAAAAGTGTTTAGAAAACCTGATATGGCATTACGATTGAAGAGGCCAAGCTTAAATGACCCATATAAACTCATTCTCTTTCTTCTTTCTCTCAAGCCCACACCCTCAGTGCTGAGTGTGATTGTGCCTCATTTATCAGCTCTTCTAAATGAAGCTCTTTTTTTTGTGCATGGACGCTTCCAGGATTCAGAGATATGCCAATCCACCACTGGATCTACATTTAATACTTTAACCGAAGGATCTTCAAAAAGGAGCCCCTATGCCCTTAAGCTACTCGTCATTCCAAAATGTTGTTATCTTTCCTATAGGAATCAGTTCTAGATCCCAGAAGCAAACATCTTACCTCCTCCTTGTCCTAGAAAACATTCCCCTAGGTGCCTATACCTTGAGAGTCCCTTTCTTCCTATTATCACAGTATCAGAGTTTGAAATATGGCCTTGGATAGCCTGGGGAGTCATACTTCTCTAATATATAATGCATCACACACAAATTAATATTCATTGAGTTTCCTCATGGTTGCATAAAGCTCTTCTTCTATTTCCATGCAGTTGCTCAAACCAACACTCTCTGTCTTCTGCATATATATATATATATATATATATAGATATATAGATATAGATATATATAGATATATATCTATATCTATATATATATCTATATCTATATATCTATCTATATATATGTATATATATATCTATATCTATATATATATATATATATATATATATATATATCTCAACATCATGTATTTTGTACTTCATTATATACACTCAAGAGTCAGCTTGTTAATATGCCTACTCTACTGATTACCAGGGAAATGTCCTGATACCTTTTATAGGCCAGATGGTATTCACAACTAAGGTCATCTTTTGATTTTTTTTGGGGGGGGAGGTCACATCACAATGTATATCCAACATCTCTTCAAAGTCTCAAGAAACTGAAAAAAATAAATAGAGCAATTTTATTTTTACACTGCCTTGATTTCTGAATCTATTTCTCACCCTCTCCTCACCAGAGAGAGCCATCCCTTATACCAAACAATGAAAAATAAAGAAAAAGGGAAAAGTGGTTCAGAAAAGTTAACCAACACATCAACTGAGTCTGATAGCATATTATAATATTCCAAAGCTATAGCTGTCCACCTTTAAGGAAGGGACAGAACAAGCATTTATTAAGCACCTCCTATGTGCCTGGCACTATAAGTCCAAATATTAGTTTATTTGAATTCTGCAATGAAAGGAGAAGTGTTTTTTTCTCTCCATCTCTTTTTTTTTCAGTGCCAAAACTTGGTCATTATAATGACAAAGAATTCAGGTTTTCTCCCCTTCTATTTACATTATCATAGTCATTGCCTAATACTCATAGGCTCTACGTCAAATAAATAGGGCAATTTTATCATTATTTTGTTACGTTTAATATACACTTTTTTTTAATTGTATGTGGGCTTACAAGGTGGCACACATTTGTGCCTTGCTACTCAAGGAGGCAAAGGTTGGTGGATTGTTTGAGTTCCAAAGATCTCTTAGCTACAGTACCAATAAAGTTGATAGAGTGGTCTGCATTAAATTTGACATCAATATGGTGAGCCCCAGGGTTAGAGGACCAAGAAGCTGCTTACAAAAGGATGAATCAGTACAGGTCAGAAAAATGGAGCAGGTTAAAGTTTCTCCATAGATTTAACACTAAGAGTTGGCTGGTGAGTGGCTGCTTTACTTCCAGCCAGAGTGAGATATGGAGATCCAGTCTCAAAAAGCAAAACCAAACAAAACAAAACAAGAGCCTATATGTATAGAATTTTATTATTTCAAACATAACCCTCTTTCAATGTTTTGTATTTAAATGGTTTTTTGTTGATAATTGCTAAGTTTATAAGAAAAGCTGGAGAGACAAAGATACACAGAGAGATTGGGATTAAAAAGAAAAAAAAAAGAAGAGGGGAAAGCTATGTCCTTTCCCTGCAATGGAAGGCTGGGTGAGAGGTAGCCCAGAATAAGGAAACATGGTGGCAAAGATTAATGAAGGGAGGAGCATGAATTGGATTTGAAGATTTAGGGTGTGGCCCAGGACCCATATGTTTTATATAGCCACAAAAGTTAACATTTCTCAGGAAACATTTATTTTCCTCAAGGACTTGTAATATTTTATACCAATGGGATCTAAGTGAGAATTCCTTCATGCCTGAGGGGCTAAAGCATGACCCCAAAGGGAAAATAAATGGTCAACCAATCTGAAGGTAAGAAGATAGGTTACATCCAGGGATGTACTAGAGATAACTCAGGTGGGTTTCTAGTTTCAGGGAGCAGATTGTGAAATTTTCAGTGTGATTATTTACATCCTGGAAACTAGGAAAGTTACTGGAAAAACTAGAGAACTGGCAAAAATCAGGGCTTGATTTATTATTTTGTTGGTTGTAGATTTAAGAAAGTGATGGAGAAAATGTTAATAATACAAATTAACCTTAAAAGACTATTAAGTGAACAATTTTTCCCTGGAGAATTGGCTATTAAATAGTTACCAACATACCCTTAATCTTATCTTACCTTCCACATAGTAATCAACTTTGGTCCCTATAGCTACAACTATACCTCTCCTATCACCCATCATTGCCCAACACTCCCCTGTCTCCTGCAGCTGTAAAAGCTTCCAAACTCTCCCCTTCTGCCCTGGGTAGCCATGACTTAGCAGCTACCATTGGAAAAATACTCCCCTCCTCAGAATACCCACACCCTGAACACAGATTACCTTTTGCTGCAGCCATCCCAATGGCTAGTTCCGTATTCTAGGGCAGTGGCAAAAGAGTAAAACCCTGACTCAAATCCCTTTCCCATTTTTGGCAGGCCAAGTCAGTTGCACAAGAGAAGAAGGCATAGATGGGTTTTGATCTGCCTAACAAATGTCATTCCCTCCTCTTTATTCTTAAATCCACCTTTCTTCTGGGCTCATCAATTACTATTGAGGGAACCACCAGCAGTCACTCACATTCAAAACCTTGGTGTTGTCCTGAGTCCAACAGTCCTCACTCTTATTTACTCTACATATTCAATCCAAATAAGTAATTCCTATCACCATACCATCTCTCACATCTTTACCCTTATCTTTACTCACATAACCACTATTTTAATTCTGGCCCTTGTAACTTCTTGCCTAGATTTTGGTAATAGCCTTGCTACACATCACACTGCCTCAAGTCTCCTTTTCAATCCACCCTGTCCGTAGCTGCCAAAGTGATTTTCCCAAAATGCAGCTTTGACCATATTGCTGTCTTATTCAATAAACTCCAGTATTCTTATTGAATCTAGGATCAAATATTATTTTCGTCCTTTAATATTTTTATTTTTGTGTATTCCATAATGTACATAAATCATTAGTTACAAAGTAATATGTATAATTTCTAAATAGGTAAATATATAGTTCATGTGCCCCCCCTTTTTTTTAAACTCATAAATGTATGTGATAAAATAAAAAAGGTTTTGAGACTACTGTCTTAACCAATGGGAGTAACTCTAATGATTAGCATATTTTTAGGTATGGAGGCAGGTGTTTCTCATAGGAAACTGTGCCACTAACTACATAAAGGACTTGAACTGAGTCCAAGCTAATGATCCACATTTTCTCTATCAGTAAAAGTTTTCTTTATCATAATGTGGAAAGGGTGTTGAATTCGAACCTGATAATGAATTCTAATTCTGCTACTCACCATCTGTGTGACTTTGGTCAAGTTATTTGATTTCTCTAGACCTTATCTAGTTTCATCATCTTCAAAATGAGTGGGTTGAACTACGTGACTTCTAAGGTCTCTTACAACTCTAAATCTATGATCTTTTTCTGTCCCTGATGCCAAGTCAGATAATCCCAGTCATTTCATACATATCTCTCTTCTCCAAGTAGTTTGCAATGGCAAAACTGAGCTGGGGAAAATCATTGATCTCTCCTTTTCCTATTGACCATTGTCCCAATTATCCTTCGAAAAGGAGTCCTAGTTAGATATTGACACATCTGCTAAAGTATTGGCAATTTCCAAGTGAAATTATAGTCTTATCCTTTGCAGTCAGAGAGTGTCAACCACATAGTCGCAAGCACCATGTCAGGCCATTTTAGGGTCCTAAGAGCCCTTTTTACTTCTCCTAATGCTGACTCTGTGTAGCAAAGCCCAGCCTAGAGTACTCAGGAACCCTCTTAAAGATGCTCCTTTTGACATCTGCCTCTTTGTCCCCATTAAAGTTTTAGTTCTCCCTGCCTTTAACTATGTGAAGCAATTATTTTAAATTTATGTTAAAATTATAAGAACACCCAGTTTCTGGATCTTTGCCAAAGTGGGAGCTTCTCCAAAGAAAGCAAATAGAGTTATCTGTATATGTTTCCAAAGAACAAAAAATCCTTTTCCTACTTATTTTGCTTCACACAGCTGAGGGCAAACTGAACTCCTGCAACATGCCTGAAGGAGCACACTATCCTGAGCATATTTATCTTGATGCTTCCTTTTACAGACAGTGTGCTCACTGAAGAGACATCCTGCTCACACATTTACAAGGGGATCAAATTGAACACAGAAAAAGGACTTCCAAAAGGATAACAGTGAAACAGTGAAATGCATCCTTTTGAATCTCAGATTCCATCACTTTCTCTACTTGTTCTTTTGACCTCTGTAGCTGGACTTTTTGGATTTCAGGTGACTTGTACATTTTGTTAGGACTACAA
The DNA here is from genome assembly GCF_003287225.1 of Phascolarctos cinereus. Classification (NCBI taxonomy): domain Eukaryota; kingdom Metazoa; phylum Chordata; class Mammalia; order Diprotodontia; family Phascolarctidae; genus Phascolarctos; species Phascolarctos cinereus. The sequence goes on from NW_027555625.1 coordinate 245,668,564, forward strand.
TGGAGCATCTCTTAGTACACTCTGCAGGGAGGGATTGGGAACTGGGATGAGGCCTAGGAAGGGACTTATAAAGTGGAACTAAACATGTTTATTTGCTGACAAAAGGTAAAACTAGATATGGTAATGATGGAAAATATTTGGCTATAGTGTTCCTAGGAGTTTTCATCTTTTAGGTGGGGATTGATGGAGTCTTTCAATTTCTATTTTACTCTCCACTTCTAAGATATCATGGCAGTTTTTTTCATAATTTATTAAAATATAATATCTGGGCTCTTTCTTTGATCATGGCTTTCAGGTAGTCCATAATTCTTAAACTATCTCTCCTTGATCTATTTTCCAAGCCAGCTGTTTTTTCAATGAGATATTTCACTTTTTCTTTCTTTTTCATTTTTTAAACTTTGCTTTATTGCTTCATGGAGTCATTAGCTTTCATTTGACTAATTACAATTTTTTTTTTTAGGAATTACTTTCTTCATTGAGTTTTTGTACTTCTTGTTCTATCTGGCCAATTTAATTTTTTAAGTGGTTTTTTTTTTAGTATTTTTGTGCCTCTTTTACCAACTTGTTAATGGTGTTTTCATAATTTTCTCCCTTTGCTTTCATTTCTTTGCCTAAATTTTGCTCTACGGCTCTTATTTGATTTTGAAATTAATTTTTAGCTCTTCCAGGCATTCTTGTTCAGCTTGTATCCAATTCAAATATTTCTTTGAGGCTTTACTTATAGCTGTTTTGACTTCATTGTTTTCTTCTGAGGTTATGTCTTGGCCTTTCTGCTATAGCTACCATAACAAGCTTTTGTTGTTGTTGTTTGCTCATTTTTCTACCCTATTCCTTGATTTGTAATTTTATGTTAATGAAAGGCTCTCTTCCCCACATGGTGAGGGAGGGGAAGGAAACTGTCTCGTGCTTCAGGCTTTTTTTTTCACACTGCTGTTTTCAGAGCTAATTCGGAGAAGTTGGAAATTTTTGGTGTTTATAAGGTGTTGTGATTGGGGGAGAGGTGTGGCTATTGCTCTCCCCTCTGGCCTTTACTCAGAAAGGCCCCTCTACCCTGGGGACTGGAAATGATGCTATTGCTCAGGGTCTCTGATCCCTTGGGACCACAAATGATACTGTTGCTCAGGGTCCTCAATCTCTTCTGACCTAAAGCAATATTTCCCCTTAGGGATTCCATTCTCTGGACTGAAAATGCTCCTCTCTGTCCTTGAACTATGATTTGGAAGTGGGTTTAGGCAATAGAATTGCCAAACTGTGTCTGGTCCTGCCACTAGTGTTACCACATGGGTCCAGTTTAATATCGTTCTGAACAGTTTCTAGGTCACCTTACCATCTCTGACTTGAGAAATCCTGAAACTGCTGCCACTCCTATAATAATCACCTGGTTACATCAATGGTGATTTATCCATGTGGGCTCTAGGTCAGCCTCCACCCCATTCCCAGAGATTTCCTTTTCCAACTTCCTATGTTGTGTTGGGCTGCAAGAATAGCTCCATGCAAACTGGTTTTGAAATATGGGTTGTATTTATTTGCATCAAGTCGTATATGTTTTGGCCCTTGAGACAATGATATATTACTTTTAATCAATTATATTTAATGTAAATATCCTTCCTACTCTACCATTTTACCTTCTAATTTTGTAATAAATAATTTTATTCATGCAATAGCATCTTAATTTTATATATACATATATATATACATATATATATACATGTATAAATACATATATATATTATCAAAATTGTCTATTTTATTTTAAGACTTCTTCCTTCCTCTCTTTGGTTGAAGATTCTCCTATATATAGTTGTGAAAGGTACCTGATCTTGTTCTCTTGTAACATTTTTTATGATGTTAACTTTTATATTCAGGTTTTATATTCATGTATGCATTCTGAGGCAATGTGGCATATGGTGTAAGATATTTGTCTAAATATAATGTCTACCAAATTGTTTTCTAGTTTTCCCAATAGTTCTTCTTTAAAAGGGACTCTAATTTGTGTCTTTGGGTTTACCAAATGCTAAAGTACTTTTAAGTGTCTTTGATTCTATGTTTATCTAGTTTCTTTCACTAACCTGCTTTAGTTTTCCCCCTCCAGTAATAACAGCTAATAATAATTAATATTCACCTAGCACTGGCTATATGCCAGGCACTGTACTAGGTTCTTTACAACTATTATCTTCATTTAGTCCTCACAACAACTATAGAAGACAGGTGCTATTGCTGTCCCCACTTTACAGATGAAGAAACTGAAGCAAATAAAGTTAAGTGAGTTGCTCAGGGTCACACTGCTAGTAAGTATCTTAGGCCATATTTGAACTCAAGTCTTCCTGACTCCAGGTCTTGTATTCTAACTACTTTACCACCTAACTTCTCCTATCCAATTACCAAATAGTTTTAATGAACACTTCTTTGTAATATAATTTGAAATTTGCTAGTCTTCTTATCCTTTTTACTTCCTCATCTTCTTCATCAGATGTTGGCTTAAAATTTGCAATTATCATCATGGTGGTCTCTTTGAAAATGCTTATACTGAAATAGAAGATGATGACATTTCTGAAGAAATAGTGCTCCTTGTTACTTTGGAATATATGATAAAAACCAACTTCTCTTTTTGATCTCCAAGTAAAATATGTGAACCATTCCAATCCTTTGCAAATTATTTTTCCTCTGATTTTGATTATGGAATGTTTATTGATTTCTTTGATAGGATTAAAATAAATTGAGAGAAAAGGGGAGGTCATTAGAGGATGAGGGAACATTATTAGTAGAGCTTTGTGTATGAACTTAGGTTGGTGTATAGTGGGAGATACATTTGGATAGATAACATGTGGCCAAATTTTGGAAGGTCTTGAAAAATAGGCTAATAGTTTAGAATGTGTCTCATAGGAAATAGAGAACAGCAGGGTGTTTTTTTTTAAGCAAGGAATAACGTGTTGCAAACAATATTTAAGGAAAATTAGTGAAAAAAAATTAAAGATGAGAGTCATTGAGGTCAGCTAAAAGGTTTTTGTAGCAGTAAAAGCATGAGGTGACCAGAGTCTGTCCAAGACCAGGACTTAATTGATAATCTAAACTGAAAGGAAGGAAAAAATCTAAGACAGATTTCCAAAGAAAAATGTGCAAAGGAATTTAGAAGAAAAAAGATTCCAAGGTGACTCAGTTCTAGCAGGCCTTTACATATGCAGTGCCCAGTCTACCTATGACTCTACTAATAAATGGAAATGTATTTGCAGATATTTGGAAGAACAGAATAGCCTATGAGGTTCCTATAAACAATCCTCTATATGCTTCACTTTGTCATTGCAGAAACAGTCATTTTGATGGGGTTCTGGGTAACAGATCCTGTGCCTTCAAGCAAATGGGAGTTTGTAACTCCCATCCATCTGTTATAAAAAAGTAACGTATCTACAGATCTCCTAACTTCCTTTTGAGAATAAACTGTTAAAGCTTATGTTTCTCAACATGACTTGGGAGACAAGGTACCTGTCAACAAGAAAGAGACATTCACATGAAAAAAATGTATATTTTTAAAGGTACCTATGCTGGTTTATAATTACCTGATCGATGCAGGGGAGAATGCCTAGGCTTAATGTTATATCCTCTCTTATTTCATTACAGGGACATACGATGTGGGTAATTGAAATAATAACTTTACTATCTCCAACAGTTAGTGTTATTAAAGTTTATTATTACAATATTAAGCAATAAAGTTTAAAGTTTTCTTATGTGTAGTATTTATATTCAACTGCACTTAAAACAGTTTTTAGGCATAATTAGTATTGGAAGATATTTCAGCAATGTAGCCAAAATATGACTCAAATGTTCTGTGTAAACTTTCTATCATTGAACAGTAGCTTTTAAACTGCTTCCCCCCCCCATTTAACTTAAATCATGAATGTGAATTATAAGCAAACCTCAAAGTTAGTGAACTTAATGCCTAAAATCATAATCATATTCCCTAATTTCTAGTAAACAATACTTCCTCAATACTTCAAAAAATTTGGAGGTACTGCACCCACTCCTAAGCAGATGATTTTTTGAAATTGCTATAGTCAAAAATAAGCATTGCAGAGTCAGAAGATACTGAAGTTTCATTAAGAGTCAGAAGACTGGGGCAGCTAGGTGGTGCAGTGGATAGAGCACCAGCCCTGAAGTCAGGAGGAACTGAGTTCAAATCCGGCCTCAGACCAAACACTTGACACTTACTAGCTGTGTGACCCTGGGCAAGTCACAACCCCAATTACCTAAAAAAAAAAAGAGTCAGAAGACCAAGGTTTGGGTAATGTCTTCACTACTTACTATCAATGTGATCATGGTCAATTCACTGTACCTGCCTAGGTCTCAGTTTCCTCATCTATAAGATCCATACCAACACTAACACTGTGATTCTGTAGCGAATAATTCTTCAACTGATAAGCAATCTTCTATTAATGTGACTCTCTGAATATAGCCAGCTTGGTCCTTGTTAAATAAAAATATGATGACAGCAGCAATACACTTTTATAGGTTATGCACAGTTCACAAAACTCAACCAGTTTGTGAGATAAGTAGTATAAGTATCATTATCCCCATTTCTCAGATGATGACAGAGTTTTAATGACTTACCCCTGATCTTAGATCTAGTAATTAGTCCAAACATTGCTCCTAAGAACAGAGTCACGTGGCACAGAGCGGATAGGATGTTGGACGTGGAATAAAGAACTGAGTTCAGCTCCTGCTTCAGACACTCACTATGTGACTCTGGACAAGTCATGTAACCTCTGTCTCAAGTTGCTCATCTGAAAATGGAAATCATAATAGCATTTACCTCCCAGAGTTGTCATGAAGATAAAATGTGATAATGTTCATAAAATGCTTCACAAACCTTAGAGAACAATTTGAATGATAGCTATCATTATTATTATTGTTATTGTTATTATTATTATTATTATTATTATTGATTGTAGCTGCATACTTACAACTACAGATCAGTTGATCTTTAACCAACTAGTTTAAGCTTGTGGATCTCCAGTGGCCCAATCTACTTTTGCCTAGGATTTGAACCCTTACACACTGGTTCTCTGGTTAACAAATGGAAGAGACACAGTTATGTAATACAAACGTACTTCAAAAAGAGGAGGTTTTGTAATCAATTTTAAATCTTGACCTAAATTATTATTAGATTTTTTTTCCTTATGTTTAATTAAGTCTAATTAAACAATGCAGACGTCTTCCTGTCACCTGTGGTGTGATTATATTAAATATTTAATGCTTGTGAAAGATTAGGCTCCACATCTAATCTATATCTAACAATCTGTTCCCTCTCTGGAGTATTTTTTATTTAGTTCTGCTTTGTATAATGAGTTATATTTCAAAGGAAATTGTTAAATACTTCAGTGAGCAGGGGCCCTGTCTGCTGAACTGTTTGGTAAGGAGGCAGACATGTTAATGAGGCATTCAGGCTGCAATTGGGGCCCCAGAACCATGCTCACCCACTGCTGCCATTGCCATTGCTTGCAACACATTCATCTAGCACATAGTAAACACTTAATAAATGCTTGTTGACTGACTTACTGACTGACATTCCAAACTCCAGATGTTACTTCCTGAAAAAAGTGAAAAGAAAAAGGGAAAGAGAAAAGACACCAATGGGTATTTCAGAGGCTTCACCAGGTTCAGCAAAGACAGATGATTAAGGACTTTGAGCATAAGGACACCAAGTTCACATTGGAAATAGTCCTTGGAGCCGTGCACATATGTCAAGGCTGTGCATTCTTTTGGCTTTATGTCCCAAGGGCCTGTCAACTGTATAATAGCAAAATGCATTTATTTGTCATTGCCCCTACTCTATCCTTTTCCACTGTGAAACAATACAATTCTCCACATCCAAACAGCTCTTAGAAAGTACTCACTCCCAAGGAAAGGAAAGAAAAAAAGCCCAGAGCTGCATCCAGAAGCTAACCTAGAAATGCTGAGCCAAGGTGTTTGTAGAATGCCATGCTTCAGCTAGAAAGGGAAATCTTTCTTTAGTCATCTCAGCCTGAAAAAGTTATTACAAAAGGAACTAAAATTGGTCTTTGACAGTATGGGGAAGACTCCACCAAGATACTCAAAAATGGAAGCTTTGTTTCATTTTCAAAATATCTACTGATATTTTGAACATATCTATGAACACAGAAAAAAATGTGTATAATTATTTTTCAATTGGTTGGATCTGTGAAATCAATTTCTTGGTATTTATAAAGCTCTTCTCAACAGACTAAAATAAAGCATCCCTTCTCCTTTACAAGCTAGAAAGATGATCCTGCAGCCTATTTTTGTTATGTCAAGCGAACTTAAAAATTCCATTAGTGAAGTCAATATAAGTTCTAGTAGTAAACTAATTAGCTTCAAACCTTTTTGGCAAAGATGAGATCAACTCATTTTTGGATTTCCCAATAAGTATCCCAGACTGCCGAGGAAGAGTTCCAATACAGTCTGGCTAAGAGGACACCTGCTCTCTAAAAATCTGCATCCTTCAGAGGCAGAAATGAGAAAGGTAAGACCATAAGAGGCGTCTAAAAAACACATGATCAAAAAGAAAGCCCAGTCAAGAGAGCAGGGGATTTTCTTTCTGTACAGTGTAAGTCTTTTGAACAGTGCTAGCTTTGTGATCTGTGGATAAATCCACACGTTTTGATCTGCAAAGGCAGTATACCGTTCCAAGGGGGCTTTGTGAAACGGAACTCGGTAGGATAACTACACTCAAACAATAATGCACACACAAATGAACACGCCTACTGATAAGGCCATCGGAGTGGCTGCAATGACTACATTAAGTGTCCCTGACACCTGTTGCGAAGCCCAGATCATGTATATTCAAAAACCTAACTGGCTTTTCAGAAGTAACTTTGCACTTATGTAAAATTAATAGGGTATTCATTATAAAATCCATGCAGCATCTTATTAAATGTTGCCTGTCATTGAAAGCAGAAGGTGGAGGTTCCTTAAGCTGAGGTTCTGTTGCCCTCTAGTGAATGAGGTCAGCATTATGCATGGGAAATTATTTTGATCACTGCATAATTAATGTTTACTGAGCTAGAAAAAAATGGAGCCAATCTGTATCCTGTTCTCAAATGCTAAGTGTTTGTGTATATATGTATATATACAACACATGTATGTGTGTGTGTGTGTGTATGCTATTCTTATATATTTGAATGTATGGACACCATTCTTCTCTGCCTTTTATTTTTAAATGTAGAAATGTGTTTTTATATGGCTATCAGCAGGCAAGAATCCAAGGATAAAGAATAAATCAACAAAAGTGATCCATGGTGCAGGAGCTCTAATGCATAAGTATATATTTAATGTGTCTGCTGAAAAGAATGTCTAATTATACTGTCATTGAACAAAATGCATTTTCAACTGTGATAAATTATGCCATCCTCTACTTCTGCAAAGCATATTAAGATTTATAAAAACTACAGCAACATCACCAAGCTGTCTAGCAAACAGAAAAGCTGAGCACCATGACCACCATAGGGCCATAGAATAAGGAAAGGAAGCAAAAATGAAAAGTGTGATTAAAATACCTTACTAAAGGGATTCATCTATTCCCAGTTCCGTGAGTCCCATTTTCAATCCTGGCTACTAAACTTGGAAAGGAACAGACAGACTTCTGAATAACCTGGCTCAATGACCATGAGCACTTTCATTGTTGCTTATTTCATGGGAATTCTATATCCTAAATTCTGTTCTTCAGTATTTGAATTTGGAGAAAAGCCCACATTTAGAGCAAAAAAATAACATTTCAAAGAAGGGGGAAAAATGAAAGACTAAAACCACCTTGAAGCTGGCAAGGCATATTATGTAAACTTTGTAAGTCTCTCAAAATTGATCACTGTACTCTGCACATAGTGGTTGCTTAATAAATATTGAATTAAATTGAATTAAAAATCCAAGTTCCTAATTCCTTGGACTAATGTTTTATCATCTTTTACACTTATTAGCATTTTTAAAAATAGGTATCTCCTTACATGTCATATTACATAAGATTTCTGCTCTCTAAGACCCTAAAATCTCACTTGGAATAAGGAAATGAAGAGAGATATGGGGTTCCCTAGATGATGAATATGCTTTCAAAATGTGTCAAGCAAATAAACCAAATGAAATTAAATTAGGGGTGTTGAGTGGCTCAGAAGAAATCTGATTTACTTAGGCCCACACATAACACCAATAATGATCTCAAGCCTTCATAGGGGTTCCAGAAAGAAAAAGTCTCTAAAGCACCCTATGACCCATCTAGAACATTTCAAACAGGAAATTATTTTTCTTTTGAAAATAGTATTTTTGGGGGCAGCTAGGTGGCGCAGTGGATAGAGTGCCAGCCCTGAAGTCAGGAGTACCTGAGTTCAAATCCGCCCTCAGACACATAACACCTACTAGCTGTGTGACTCTGGGCAAGTCACTTAACCCCAATTGCCTCACAAAAGAAAAAAAAAAGAGGAAAAAAAAAGAAAATAGTATTTTTTCCAATTACATGTAAAGATAGTTTTTGTCATTCACTTTTATAAGATTTTGAGTTCCAAATTTTTGTCCCTCTCTCTTTCCCTTCCCAAGATAGTAAGCAATCTGATATAGGTTATACATGTACAATCATGTTAAAGATATTTCCACATTGGACATGTTGTGAAAGAAGAAACAGAACAAAAGGGGAAAACCATGAAAAAAAAGTGAAAATAGTATGCTTTGATATGCATTCACAGTCCATAGTTCTCTGGAGATGGATAGCTTTTTCAATCATGAGTCTTTTGGAATGGTCTTGGACCATTGTATTGTTGGGAAGAGCTAAAGCTATCATAGTTGATCATCATACAATGTTGCTGTTACTATGTATAATGTTCTCCTGGTTCTGCTCACTTCATTCAGCATCAGTTAATGTGCTTCTAGGCATTTCTGAAATTTGCCTGCTCATCATTTCCTATAGAGCAATAATATTCCATTACATTCATATATCAGGACTTGTTCAGCCATTACCCAATTGATGGACATTCCTTCAATTTCCAATTCTTTGCCACCACAAAAAAAGAGCCCAAGTAGGAAATATTGAGAAAAGAAACAGAAAATTTTCTTCTATTTGTGGATTTTGCCAATGTTAGAATGCCCTTGGCGCCATTTTCAATGGCAACCATATCAAAAACATCAGGTAAAAATTATAGGCAAATTAGCCAAGACTTGCATGTTTTCAGGAAAACAATCTTAAGTTTATCTAAGGAGGGCTTGGGGTATATCATATAGGTAAGTAGTTTATTATAAGTAGTATAAGTAGCACCAACATCTCAGGATTGTTGTCAGGATTAAATGAGATAATAATTGTAAAACATTGATCACAGGGCCTGGCACATAACAAATTTTACATGAATTTTAGCTATTATTATTATTATTACTATTATTATTGTTAGCTGTTATTAGTATGAACCAATTGCCTGAAAAAAAATCTTCTTTTCAGAGTAATAATAGCTTTAGAGCTTAAAGGGACCCTAATGGATATATACTCTAACCTCCTCATTTTAAGCATGAAACAACTGAGACCCAGAAAGATTAAATGATTAAATTATGAACAGAAGCAGTAACAGATGTGTGATTTGAATGAACACAGGTCACCTATTTCCAAATCTAGTTTTCTGTTCACTGTGCCATCTTTATCATAAAGGCAAAGAGGACAAGGTGGCCATCTCCTCTCCCAATCATATACCTCATCTGTCATGCATTTGCACTTTATTGGGACTATCTCCACATTTGGGTTGGGAACCTCATTTTCATTTCTCCAGTTTCAGTGCCTGCATTCTGGGATGTAGCCTTTTCTGTAGTTCTACTTCTTGCTAAGAGACTATGGAAGCCATCTCTTTGTTGTTCATGCTGGTCTTAACATATTTGTTGACCTCTCCTTGATTTCCAGTATTTTTTTTAATTAATTTTATTTTGTTAAATAGTTCATTAAATATTCCCCAATTACATTAAAGATAATTTAATAATCTTTTTTTTAATTTCAAATTCCAAATTCTCTCCCTCTTTTCCATTCCTCACTTCTCCTTGAGAAGACAAGCTATTTCATATTGATTATACATGTGAAGCCATGCAAAACATATTTCCATATTAGATATGCTGCAAAAGAAAACACACAAAAACAATAAAAGCAAAGAATGTTTAAAAGTATATTTCACATTTCTATCTATTACCAATAAAACCCAGAAGGAAGAAATAGAAACAGAAATTCCATTTAAAATAACTGTAGATAATATAAAATATTTGAAAGTCTACCTGCCAAGACAAACCCAGGAACTATATAAGCACAAATACAAAATACTTTTCACACAAATAAAGTTGGAGGTGAACTATTGGAAAAATATCAATTGCTTATGAGTAGGCTGAACTAATATAATAAAAATGACAATTCTACCTAAATTAATTTACTTATTCAATGCCATATCAATGAAACTACCAAAAAATTCTTTGACAGGAAAAATGATAACAAAATTTATGTGGAAAAACAAAATAATAAGAATATCAAGGTGATTAATGAAAAAAGAATTCAAAGGAAGGTAGCCTAGCTGTACCAGATGTAAAACTATATTATAGAACAGCAATCATTAAAACTATTTGGTACTGGCTAAGAAATAGAGTGATGGATCACTGGAATAGATTAGGTAGACAAGACATAGTAGCAAATGAATATTTATAAATCTACCATTTGGAAAAACTCAAAGACTCCAGCTTCTGGAATAAAAACTCAATATTTGACAAAAACTTCTGGAAAAACTAGAAAATATTATGGCAGAAAATAAGTACAGACCAACATTTCACACCTTATACCAAGATAAGGTCAAAATGGGTACATGATTTAGACAAAAGAGTGATGCCATAAGCAAATTAGGACAGTAAGGAATAGTTTACCTGTCATACCTATGAAGAAGGGAAGAATTTATGACCAAACAAGAGATAGAGAGCATTATGACATGCAAAATGGATAATTTTAATTACATTAAATTAAAATTATTAATTAAACTACATTAAATTAAAAATTAAATTTAAAGGGTTTTGCACAAACAAAACCAACACAACTAAGATTGGAAGGAAAGCAGAAAGATGAGAAACAAACTTTACAGCAAATGTCTCTGATAAAGACCTCATTTCTCCATTCTATAGAGAACTGAGTAAAATTTATAAGAATACAAATCATTCTGCAATTGATAAAGGCCAAAGGATCTGAACAGGCCATTTTAAGATGAAGAAATCTATAGTCATATGAAAAAATGCTCTAAAACAATATTGATTAGAGAAATGCAAATTAAAACAATCCTAAATTACCACCTTACACCTATCAAATTGGCTAATATAAGAGAAAATAAAAATGATCAATGTTGGAGAACGTGTGGGAAAATTGGGATACTAATGCACTTTTGGTGGAGTTGTGAACTGATCCAACCATTCTGTAGAACAATTCAGAAGAATGACTAAATTACATCCAAACTGTGCATACCCTCTGATCCAGTAATATGACTACTAGGTCTGTATTCCAAAGAGATCATAAAAAAGGGAAAAGGACCCACATGTACAAAAATATTTATAGCAGCTCTTTTTGTAGAGGCAAGAATTAGAAATTGAGGGAATGCCCATTGATTGCGTAAGGGCTGAACCAGTTGTGGTAGATGAATGTAATTGAATATTATTACACAACAAGAAATGATGAGCAGCTTCTTAGCAAAGCAGCTTCTTAGCTTCTGAGACAACTCCAAAAGACTCATGATGGAAAATTTTATCCACATCTAGAAAAAGAACTATGGAGTCTGAATGCAGATCAAAGCATACTATTTGCTTTCTCTCTCTCTCTCTCTCTCTCTCTCTCTCTCTCTCTCTCTCTCTCTCTCTCTGTTTCTTCTTTCTCATGGTTCTTTCCATTAATTAGTTCTAACTCTTCTTCACATCATGACTAATGTGAAAATATGTTTAATATGAATGTATATGTAGACTCTATATCAGATTGCGTTCTATCTTGTTGAGGGGGGAGGACAAGTGGGGGAGAAAATTTGGAACTCAAAATTTTATGGAAGTGAATGTTGAAAACTAAAAATTAATTAATTTTTTTTTTGAAATGATGAGCAGATAAATTTCAGAAAAACCTAGAAATACTTCCATTAACTGACGCTGAGTGAAGTGAGTAGAACCAGAAGAACATTGTACACAGTAACAGTAACCGTGTGCAATGATCAATTGTGAATGACTTTGTTCTCAGCAATAGAATGATCCAAGAGAATTCCAAAAGACTCATGATGGAAAATGCTATCTATATCCAAAGGAATAATTGATGGAGTCTGAATGTAGATTGAAGCATACTATTTTCACTTTCTTTTTTGTGTGTGTTTTTTTCCTTTTGTTCCATTTCTTCTTTCACAACGTGACTAATAGGGAAATATGTTTAACATGATTGCACATGTATAACCTATATCAGATTGCTTGCCATCTTGTGGAAGGGAAAAAGGAGGAAGGGAGGGAAAAAATGGGACTCAAAATCTTTAAAAAAGAATGTCAAAAACTATCTTTACATGTAATCAGAAAAAATAAAATACAATTTACATTAAAAACCCACTTGGGTCTCCTTGCTTCTCTCTCCCTCCCTTTCTCCCAGAGATCTGGATGAGCCCCTGAATGCTGGAATGGGACAACTCAATGGTCTTGATCAGAGATGTCAGATATGCAGCCTATAGTCCTTCTTGGGGGAGGGCAGAGCTAAGTCTAGCAAAGTCAGTCATCACATAGTGTTGCTATCACTGTGTACAGTGTTCTCCTGGCTCTGTTCACTTCACTCACCATTAGTTCATATAAGTCTCCCCAGGTTTTTTCATTAATTCCTTTGATACTACTCTTGACCTTTTGTTCTTCCAAGTGAATTTTGTTACTAGATTTTTTCCTAAATTTATAAAATAATTCTTTGGTAGTTTGATTGGCATGGCACTGAATAAGTAAAGAAACTAAGGAAAAATGTCATTTGTATTATATTGATTTGTCTTAACAATGAGAAAATAATATTTCTCCAGTTTACATCTTTTTTTATTTGTACAAAAAATGTTTTGCAACTGTGTTCATATAATCCTTGGGTTTGTCCTGTCAGGTAAAGTCCCAAAGCCGCATTTATTTTAAATTGGATTTTGCTTTCTATCTCTTCCCACTGATAGTATATATTCCTAACCAGGAAGGATCCCTGGGAGTGCAATTGATACTGCTCCTCGGGGCCCCTCCTCCCTTGGAAAAATACCCTCCTTCCTGGAAATAATACTGCCCTCAGAGTGTCTGATCCCTTAAGGCCAGAAGTGATACCATACTCAGAATTTCCACTTCCCCTTAACTAAAAGTTGTTCTCCCTGCCCTTGAACTATGACCCAGAAGTGGATATAGACAATGGAGTTGCCAAATAGCATTGGATCCTGTGTCCAGTGCTAGCACAGGGGTACTCTGTAATCTCTTTCTAACCATTTGCTAGGGCCCCTTACTGTCTCTTTCTTGAGAGTTCCTGACACTGCTGCTACTGCTTCTACTGCTTCTGTTACCATCACTTAGCCCCACCATCGGTAGTTCATCCACCTGGGCTCTGGGCCATCCTTCTCCCCCATTTCATACATCTATCTTTCCAATCTTCTATGTTGTGTTAGGCTGGAAGAATATCTCATTCTGACCTTTTGTTGGCTCTGCCACTCCGGCTTTCAACTTAAAGTATTATTTTAGAGTTTTTTGGAGGAGAATGTTGGGAGAGCTCAGCTGAGTGCTTCTCCACTCTGACATCTTGGCTCCACATCCCAGAAGTGCTTAGTCAATATTTTGACTTTCAACATTATTGATGCAACATAATACAAAGGAAAAGGGGCAGCGGAAAGGATGAGGGGTACCTTGTATGTTTGTGAGCAGTGTTTAGTGCTATACAGGTCCCTGAAAACATCATAAAAGCTAAATTTGACTTGGTATACACCCTCTCCTTTGAAAGCAATCGGCAGCACACCAACTAGTGAAAAAAATGGACAACATTCTTATGCCATACTTTATCTAAGGGCCTCTGTGTTCTATAATAAAAGGATAAAGAAAGAGCCAACACCTGTCCTCAGGGACACCCATCTGCTATGGGTTTCTATGTGCAAATCCTGTCTACTGTTTGCATACTTGTGATTAAGGGTTGTCTGACTATTGCATATTAGAAAAACTTCCTTTAGCACAAAAGGGAAAGGGAGAGTTTTATCTCTGAACTTTGAAGTTCTGGATTTTCATTCTGCAAATTTAGAATAGGGACTATATTGCCTTCTGTGTTTTGTGGTGCCCCAAATCTCAAAGACATATATCACAATAAAATGCATAACTTAAAAAAGATCTTATTTAAATAGACAAGTGAAAAAGCAAAGTAACTACTCAAAAAACAGACTAAATATTTTGAATATAATCCAAACATAGTATCATCTAAAGCACACCTGATTCATACATTCCCTCACCACTGTATTATGTCACTTTCTGACATAATGTTTTTATTTATATCAGCAAATGAAATAATACATCTATTCTATTCTAGTGTCTGATACTATGTTGGAAGTACATTCAAAATGATACTTTAATTTATTAATAGCAGTTATTGTGCTTACTGTTAATTCCCTATTTTCATGGCATTATTTTGTTGCGGGAAGTATTTGTGGTGACATGTTCTCTTGGATAGCATATTGACAATATCTTGATTCTCCTTATTGCTGCTGTTGTTGTCAATTTACAAGGACTTCTGGTGGAATCTACAATAATGAAAATGAAATTGAAGTAACCACCCACACTAAAAAAATAAATAAATAAAAATAAAGTGTATGAAAAACACATACACAATACAAAAATCTTTTAAGTACCTACTATATGTATGTCACTGTGCAACATACACATATGCAACATATACATACAAGAGATAGATTAAATGTAGCTCAACCCAATAAGCCTGTATTAAAATAAAAACAATATAGTCCTTGCCCTTATGGAGCTCACATTCTAATGGGGACATACAACATATAAGTAAATATATATTATGCAGTATAGAATGTGATAGAACAAAAAAAAATTATTTTCCCCTGCTATCTCTCCCCAACATTATCTACAATTCATACTTTTCTTTATCCTCCCATTCCACTGTATTTTATGGAACCTCTTCCCTATCATTAACTAATTCACATCATCCTGTATCTCTTCAGTTCATATTATTTCCATTAGTTTGCATTTATGGAAATCTGAGCCTCTCCAAAATATGTACTAATGGCCGTTGGATATCTTTTTCTTTGGCCTTCTAAAACATAATAGCAGGAAAAGTTTACCACTTTATGATATCCCACCAACACTTCCAAAACCTCTCTGTAGCTACTCCTCTGTAATCTTTCTTCCTTCAAAGTTCACTCAAAATGTTGATGTGATTCCATCCCAATCCTTATTAAAGCAATCCACCATCCATCCACCAGATCATTTCCCCTCTTTTCTCAAGGAATTTAATATGTAGATCATAGTCACTTTCTCTACCCTGTTATCATACATGTTCAGATTACAAGTCAATGTCTTCTCACCCACCCTTAGCATATCGATTCATCAAATTTCAGCTCTTATGATATGAATTTTCTCTACCTCTTCAGCTACCCGGGAGGGTATTTTATATCTCACCACCTGCCCAAAGTATTCTAAGACCTTGAGCCTGAGCTCAGAAATTCTTCCCTGCCCCTCCATCTCTTCCTCTGCCATGCTACTTTTAAAAAAAATCCCCCTTCAAATTTAAATCAATACTTTGTCACTTTGCAACAAAATTATTTTTGCCAAAACTACTTGGATGCAAGCCTATTCCCCTAGGTTTTCTTACCACATTTCCCTGATCCCTCAATCTTTTTTAATGCTTTTTCCCTGATGGCACTTTTATTTAAATTATTGATTTCTTTTTTTACTATTTTGGGGGTGTCTATTCACCCACTTTCCCCTTTTGTCCCCTCTGAGCTAAATAGTACAAAGTCCCCATTTCCTTTCCTTCTTATTTTTGTAAGTTTTATTTTTCTGCACACTTGTCTAAGAATATTTTCTATGCTTTGTTCTTTTCAGTAATTATCTTCCCTTTCTCTCTATTGTAAAATTGTATTTTATGACCATATTTATTAAAAACCATATTTATTTTTTCTTTAATCTCTGGGTTCCTTGTGATGCTACAATTTCTATGACATTTGGTTTGAACCCCCTCTTCCAACCAATTTCTATTAGCCCTTTTCTGAATCTTGCCCTGTTATTCTTTATTTCTGTTCTACCTAACTTTTAGAATGATCACTTCATGAGTTAAATAATGTGGAAAAAAGCAGTCTGTAACATAGTGGTCCTTAGCCCATGACTGTCATTATATAAACCATGTTTTCTAACTCCCATTGCCCAATTCCTTTTACCCATCCCTCTCAACCCAAACTCATCTTCAATATTCCATTCTAAAGCTAGCCACCCCTTCCATTGTTCTCTCCCAAGTGCTTGTTATATAAATAACAAACTTGTTTTCTTCTTAAATCTTTTTGCTTTCTCACTCTATCTTCTTACACTAAAACCTGATTTTCTTATGATGACACTGACTCCCTGTATGCTTTTTCCAGCATTGGTTTCATCTTAATTCATACTCCCCAAATCGCTGATCAGAGTATGGAAGCTGGAATAAAGTTTCACTCCCAATTGCTACTTCCAGACACTCCTACTACCACCATCCCTCAGGAAGTTTCTTTGAAGTTCACTCAATTCATATTTATTCCTCAATAAACATTCTTGAAGTTGTTTCCTACTGACCTCCAAGGTATTTTCTTCATCTCCTTAATGAGTTCAGTACCTGACTCAGTCTTTCTTCCCTCCTCAACTCCTGCCATCACACTATAAGACTTCAATGTACATATCACAGTCCCTCAAATATCCTAACTTCCCACTTCCTCAACTTGCTCATTGCTATGATTTTACTCCTCCAACCCCACCTCAACTACATGATCATACCTTTGATTTTGCACTCAGCCACAAGTATCCCACTTTAATATTCATAAACTTTGAAATTATTATTTGATCACAATCTGTCATTCTACCTCTATCTCTGTTTTACAATCCATAACCCTATTTTTCTCCTCACCCAGACCTCCAATCCCTCCATCCCTCCATTCTTCCCCAGGCTATCACTCCTGCACTGAATGCATAATCCTCTCTTCCCCTTTTGACTCCTTGAAGAATCACTTTAATTCTGCAATGTCTTCTTCTTTCAAGTTCCTTACTTCCTTATCCTTTTGTCGGCTTTGTCCTGTTAAGTCTCAGCCTTGTAGTATGCCCATTGTTCACTGCCTTCTCTTCTATTCACATGATGAAAAAATGATGAAACCATGGTGAATGACTGCTACAAATTCCTGTTACATAATTTCAATGGGATTCTCACTGTAGATGATTCTCCATCCCTCTTAACCAAAGCAGCTTTTCCAAACCTTTTGTATCCCCCCTCAAAACTCCCTTGGCTCCTCCTAACCACACTGAAAAGCTTACCTCTTCTTTATTTTTTTAATTATAATTTATTTTTAACATTCTTTTCTTTTAAAATTTGAGATCCAAATTCTCTCCCTCCTTCCAGCCTCCTCCTACACACATTGAGAAGGCAAATAATATATCAATTATGTATATGAAATTATGAAAAACATGTTTCCATATTAGCCATATTTCAAAAAAAGCAAGAAAAAGAAAGTTCATCAGTTCTCTCCCTAGAGGTAAACAGCATTTTTTCATCACTAGTTCTTTGGAATTGTGTCAGATCATTGTATTAATCAGAGTAGCCGTGTTGTTGACAATTGATCATCATTATAACAATGCTGCTACTGTGCACTATGATCTACTCATTCTTCTCACTTCACTTTGCATCAGTTCATATAGGTCTTGCCATCTTTTTCTGAAATCATCCCCCTTATCATTCCTTATAGCATAATAGTTCTCCATCACAATCATATGCCACAACTTGTTCAGCCATTCCTGAATTAATGAACAGCCTCTCAATTTCCAATTCTTTGCCACCATAAAAAGAGTTGCTATAAATTTTTTTTGCATGTATAGGTCCTTTTCCCTGTTCTTTGATCTCTTTGTGTTACAGACATAGTAGAAGTATTGCTGGGTCAATGGGTATGTACAGTTTTAAATTCTTTTGTGCATAGTTCCAAATTATTCTCCAGAATGGTTGGACCAATTCACTATTCCATCAGCAGTTCATTACTATACCAATTTTCCCCTCACCTTCTCCAGCATTCATTTCTGATAAATGTAAGGTGGTACCTCAGATTTTTTTACTTTGCATTTCAGTAATTAATAGTGATTTAGAGCATTTTTCATATGACTATAGAAAGCTTTAATTTCTTCTTCTGAAAACTGCTTCTTTACATTCTTTGACTATCATTTGGGGAATGGCTCTTATTTTTTATAAATTTGACTCAGTTCTACACTTAGTATATATTTGAGAAATGAAGTCTTTATCAGAGAAAGTTACTGTAATTTTTTTGTTATTACTTCATTGCCTGTCATACATTTTAGCATAATCTAGTTTCCCTGATTAACTCTTTTAAATAGGACTATTTTTAGTTTTGTTTTGTCTGAGATAATAATTGCTACCCCTTCCTTTTTCAATGCATCTAAAGCATATTAAATTCTTCTCCATCCCTTCATTTTAGCTCTGTGTGTGATTTTCTGTTACAAGTGTGTGTCTTATAAAAATAACAAGTTGTTGGATTCTAGATACTAATCCACTCTGCTATCTGTTTTCATTTTATGGAGCTCATCCCATTTGCAGGCAGCAAGGTGGTACAGTGGATAGAATGCCAGGCCTTGAGTCAGGAAGACTCATCTTCTTGAGTTTATATCTGGCCTCAGACACTCACTAGCTCTGTGACCCAAGGCAAGTTACTTAGCCCTCTTTACCTCAGTTTCTGCACCTATAAAATGAGCTGAAAAGGAAATGGCAGAGAAGAAAACCCCAAAGGTGTCACAAAGAGTTTGACACAACTGAAATGACTGAATATCCCATTCAGAGTTATGGCTCCTAACTGTGTATATACCTCCATCTCATTATCTTCTGTTTCTTCCCCCTCTTCTTTCTTTTTCTCTCTCTTTCCTTATCCTGTACCTTCTCAAAAGTCTGTTTTGCTCTAACTACTGCCTTCATTAATCCACGCTACCCTTTTGCCTTCTAGAATATCATATTCTAAGCCCTCCCCTCTTTTAACATGGGAGCCACTGTCTTGATTGTGGCTACATGATATATAAATTATTTCTTTCTGGCTGCTTGAAGTATTTTCTCTTTGACCTGGGAGCTCTGAAATTTGACTACAATATTCCTAGTAGTTTTCATTTTGGAATCTTTTTCAGCAGATGATCAGTGAATTCTTTCCATTTTTATTTTACTCTATGGATCTAAACTATCAGGGCAATTTTTTCTTGAAAATTTCTTGAACTATGATGCCCAGGCTCTTTCTTTGATTGTGGCTTTCTGGTAGTACAATAATTTTCAAATTAACTCTTATTAATCTATTTTCCAGATCAGTTATTTTCCAATGAGATATTTGACATTTTCATCTTTTTTTTCATTCTTTTGACTTTGTTTTACTATTTCTTGATGTCACATGGAGTCATCAGTTTTCACTTACCTGCTTCTATTTTTTAAAGAATTATTTTCTTCAGTGAGCTTTTGTACTTTGTTTTCCATTTGGCCAATTCTACTTTTTAAGGAATCATTTTCTTCATTTTATTTTTGTACCTCTTTTACAATGACCAATTTTGTTTTTTAGGTGTTATATTCTTAAGTATTTTTGTGCCTCTTTTTACATCCCTCTCATTTCTTTTCCAAATTTTTCCTTTACAACTCAGCTTTTTTAAAAAACCTTTCCAAGAATTCTTGTTAAGCTTGGGTCTAATTAGCAATTTTTGAGGCTTTTTTGGTTGCTGTTTTCACCTTGTTGTCTTCCTATGAGTTTAGTCTTGGTCTTCTCTGCTACTGTAGTAGAATTTTATAGTCATTTTTTTTGGTTACTCATTTTTCCAGCTTACTTCTTGATGTTGAATTTTATGTTAAAGTTGAGCTCTGTTCATGTTGGGGTAGGGAGGCCCTGTCCCAAGCTTCACATTTTTTGATGCTGCTATTTCAAAGCTAGTTCTCAGGTCTGCAAGTTTTTGGTGCTGAGAAGGTGGTGCAATCCAGGGAGAGATATGATGTCTGCTCTCCTCATCTGCACTTTTTAAAGAAAGGCTCCTACTCCCCTAAAACTGTACACACTAGAGCTCCTTTTTTGCCTTGAAACTGTAACCAGCCTCCCTGCTCCCTTATGACTGGTCAACAGTATTCCTTTTTGCCCTGGAACTGTGACCAGAAGTGCATATGGGCAATAGTGTTGCCAATTAGCACCAGCTTTACCCAGTGCCAAAAAAGGGTCATTTATAAACTTTCTGATAAGTTATCTGACCCCCTTACTGTCTCTGATTTAGGAGCTCTGCAAGCTGCTGCTGCTTTTGCCACTGCAGTGGCAGACAGACTTCCATTTCAGTGTCATGGACTTCTCCTTCTGACCACTTAAGTTTTCTTAGGCTGGAAAAATGTCTCACCCTGAATCTTTGTTGGTTCTGCTTCACAGTTTGATTTGAGGACTTATTTTAAACTTGTTTGGAGGGGAATGTTGGGTGAATTAATCTGGGTGGCTGCCCCTAATCTACAGTTTTGGCCTCCTAATCTTACCTCTTATTTCAACCATTTGCCTAGGGCTTCCTCTTCTCCCCTCCTCATCTCACATCACTCTGATGCCTTCTACTACTATCTCCCCCTTCATCTCTGTCTCACATGAAATAGCATCCATTCTTCTTGCCAATGAAAACCCCTCAACATACACAAGTGATTTGATTCCTCCCCATCTTTTCTAGGAGATAACCTTATCCATCATCACCACAATTTCATTAATCTTCAATCTCACAATATCTAATGGCTGCTACCCCACTGTCTGTAAACACACCTATCTCCCTACAACAAAAAATTTTGAGGCATTTATCCCACCTAACTAATGTGCTCTATCTTGCTCCTCCCTTTCATGGCTAAACTCCTTATAAAAGCCATATGCAGTAGATACCTCCATTTCCTTTCCTCTCACTTTCTTCTCAACTCTCTATAGTTTGGCTTCTGACTTCATCATCCAATTTAATGCCTTCTGTGAAATTATTGATGATCTTTTAATTTTATCTCTTATATTGAATGATCTTTTCTCAGTCATTATCCATCTCAATTTCTCTGCAGCCTTTGATCACCCTCTTCTTGGCATGCTTTTGTCTAGGTTTTAATGACATTGCTCTTTTTTCATTTTCCTCCTACCTGCCAGTCTGTTCCTTCTCAGTCTCCTAGATTGTCATCTAGGTCATGTCCACTAAATATGAGTGTTTCTATAAGCTCAGCGATCTCATCAGTTTTCACAGATTCTATTACCATCTCTATGTAGATGGCTCTCATATCTATTTATCTAGTTCTAGCCTTTTTCCTGACCTCAAATCTCAACCTGTCTCTTGGACATCTCAAACATAGACAGCTCAAACTGAACATATCTAAAATTGATCTCATTGTCTTTCCCCAACAAATCCTCCCCTCTTCCTACCTATAACTATTGAAGGCAACCCCATCTTTCTAGACATCCAAAGTCAACCCAAGTGTCATCCAAAACTCCTCACTCTTGCTCCCTTCAGCATCAAATCTGTTGCCAAGCCCTGTCAATTCTACATTTGTAATATCTCTTGTACACATACCTCCACCCTTATTACCCTAACACTGCTACCACCCTAGAGCAGTTCTTTAACACCTCACATGTGAACTATTGAAATAGTCTTTTGATTGGATAGTACAGTGGGTAGTGTACTGGGCCTGGTGTCAAGAAAATCTAAGTTAAAATTCAGCCTCACACTTGCTAGCTGTGTTACCCTGGACAAGTGTTTTAACCTCTGTCTCAGTTCCCTCACCTGTGAAATAGGGATAATAATAGAACCTACTTCACATGATCATTGTTAGAATCAGTTGAGATAACATGTATAAAGCACTTAATCCAGTACATGTCACATGATAGGTGCTTAATGAATGCTTGTTCCCTTTCCCTTCACCTTTCCTTACGTTTCTCACCACCTTAGCCCATACTACTCCATTCACTTATCAAAGTGATATTCCTAAAGCGCTTCTTCTTCTTCTTCTTCTTCTTCTTCTTCTTCTTCTTCTTCTTCTTCTTCTTCTTCTTCTTCTTCTTCTCTTCTTCTTCTTCTTCTTCTTCTTCTTCTTCTTCTTCTTCTCCTCCTCCTCCTTCTCCTCCTCCTCCTCCTCCCCTCCTTTTCCTCCTCCTCCTCTTCCTCCTCCTGCTCCTACTGTCATATTAGAGAATATATGAATAAACATATACATACACACAATCTATCTATATCTATACAGAGAGAAAGGAGTATATTCTCACTACATATTCTTCTCAGCAACAAATTCAAATACAGAGCAAAGCATGTTCTCTCTAGGCTTTATTCCTTTCTTCAGCAGCAGGTGGCAGTAGAGAGCACTCTACTTTCTCATTGGCCAATCTGCCCAGCAAATGTGACAATGCACAGAGTTATATAGTCTCTCTTTGACACAGTTCAAAAATCATCTTTTACTTCCTTCCTCTTATTCTTTATCTTGGTTCAGCAGCTAGGTCATCTTCTGAGAGACTCCCACTATAGTATATGGATAATAATCAAATTCTCAACCTCTGACTATAATCAAGTAAAATACATTGGTAAATAAAGAAATATGGTATTTATATTTCCCCAATTATTAACATAACACTTATCTAATTCCTCATATTCAAATCACTAAAACAGATTGCATTCTCCATTTCTTCCAAATTTCCATAGCCTGTGTGAAAAGAGGAATATCTATCAAAGTCCCTGTCATATAGATTGGTCAAGTACTTTTTCTTAAAATATATTGAAACTTAATTAGCTCAAGAGATTAAAGACTCTATCTGTTAACATTGTGTCCTGATCACCTGAGTATAAAATTTCACACAGACCTCCACCTTTTCTCTGATACTTTACTAGGTCACAAGTCTTAAGGGGAGATGGGCAGACTCTGGGAGATTTAGTTTTAATGATTGTGGTTTTGTTCAGTCATTTCAGTAATGTCTCACTCTTCATGACTTCATTTGGGCTTTTATTGGAAAAGATACTGGAGTGGTTTGCCATTTCCTTCTCCAGCTGATTTTACAGGTGAGAAAACTGTGGCAAACAGTTAAGTGATTTGCCCAGGATCACATAGCTATCAAGTGTCTGAAAGTCAGTTTTGAATTCAGGTCTTCCTGTCTCCAGATAAGGAGCTCTCTACCCTGTGCCACTTCTTGCTTTTGCCACAAATGCATGAGTCTATGGCAAATCAGTATCTATGATAGGAAAGTCCTCTCCCACTCTCTGTTCCTTCACTTCTGTCTCGTATGAAGAGGTAGGCTTTCTTGTCAATACAAAGCCCTCTACATATACTCAAATCCATTCCATCCCATCCTCTCCAGCAGATTGCCCCTCTATCATCCCCACTCTCTCACAATTCTTCAATCTTTCTTTGTCTATTGGCTGGCTGCTTTACTGCTGTCTATACCCATGTATTTCCCCTATCTTTGAAAAATCCTCACTTGATAGGTCCATCCCTGCTAGCAATCATCCTATAACTCTCCTTCCTTTTCTAGCTAAACTACTTAAAAGATATATTGAGCTCCAAACAGCCATAAAATAGCATTGCAAAACAAATCCTAGAACAACAGAACCAGCAAAAAGATGGGCTGAAACAATCTTTTAGCCTGAGAAACTTGAAAGATCTACAAGAAAGGTCTGTTTCACTCAGGGAGAAGGGGAAGACATTTCAAGTCAGGAAGCATCACAACAAACCAGCAACAAGCTCTACCTCAGGAAACCAGAGGGAATCTTGAGCCCAGTGTGGTAGAGCAGGCAAACACCAACACTGGTACCCCCCACATGCCTTAGTATAGCCAGGGGAAGCAGCAAGCTCCAGCTCTGAGAACAACCATATACTTCAGTGTAGCCACAGGCAAATAGGCATCCTCTAGCAGCCACATTTCCATGTACTTCAGCACAGCTTAGGGCAAATGGGCATCCTCTAGCATGATGAGAAAGTAGGCCAGACATCCAAATGCTTCAGTGTACCCCTGGAGAAATACAGAAACACCCTGCCTGGCCTCAGGACAGGCCAGATACAACCACTAGCACCTCAGCTCAGCAGGTTAGCTGCCAGACCCCTGTAGCCTCCAGCAGCTCCAGCCACACACTACCCCACCCCCTCCGAACAGCAGCAGACATGAGTGTCCCCTGGGAGGCTCAGGGCCACATCAGTGCAACACTAGGTAAACAGCCAGGGTCTATGTCCACTGGCACAAGAAGCATGAGACAGTGATACTTCCACCCCAAGTGCAGAGCTCAAATTAAAAGAAATTAAAAAGGCAAAAAGAAAAAAAAAAGATGAGCAAAAAACAACCAATATAGAAACTGACCATGGAAAGTTATTATGGAAACAAGGAAGACAGAGACACAAACTCAGTGAGGACAACAATGTCAAAACACCTATGGGCAAAAGCCCAAAGAAAAACAGGAAGTGATTTCAAGACAAGAAAGAACTCATGGAAGAGTTACAAAAAGAGTTTAAAAACCATGTAAGAGAGGTAGAAGAACTGGGAAAAGAAATGAGAGTGATGCAAAAAGAATTATGAAAAATGACTCAATAGCTTGGAAAACTGCCTAAAAATTAGAACAGCCCAAATGGAAAAAGGTGATCCAAAAAAATACTGGAAAAAAAATAACTCATTTAAGACTACAATTGGCCAAATAGAAAAGAAAGTACAAAAACTGAGGGAAACAATACCTTAAAAGTTACAATTGGGCAAATGGAAGCTAATGACTCTATGAGACATCAAGAATAAATCAAACAAATTCAGAAGAATATAAAAATGGAAGAAAATATAAAATACCTCATTAAAAAAACTGACCTGGAAAATGAATCCATGAGAGGTAATATCAGAATCATTGGACTACCTAAAGCTATAATCAAAAGGAGGACCTGGACAGCATCTTCTAAGAAATTATCAAGAAAAACTGCCCTGATATCCTGAAACCAGAAGGCAAAATAGGCATTGAAAAAAATCCACTGATCACCTCAGGAAAGAGATCCCTAAATAAAAACTTCAAGTAACATTATAGCCAAATTTCAAGCCTATCAGGTCAAAGAAAAAATATTACAAGTGGCCAGAAAGAAACAATTCAAATATTGGGGAGTCACAGTAAGGATTACACAGGACTTGACATCTGCAACATTAAAGGATCAGAGGTCATGGAACATGATATTCCAGAAGGCAAAGGAGCCAGGACTACAGCCAAGAATCACCCAGCAAAATTAAGCATAATTCAACAAGGGGAAAAATGGCAAGTCAATGAAATAGTAGGATCTCAAGCTTTCATAAGGAGGAGACCATAACTAAACCACAAAAATTGACCTCAAAAAAAGCATAAGTAAGTAAAAAGGGAGGAAAAACATAAGGGATTCAATAGAGCTAAATTATCCACATCCATACACAGGAAGATGATACTTGTAATTCTCAAAAATTATATCACTGGGGCAGCTAGCTGGCACAGTGGATAGAGCACTGGCCCTGAAGTCAGGAGGACCTGAGTTCAAATCCAGCCTCAGACCAAACACTTGACACTCACTAGCCGTGTGACCCTGGGCAAGTAACAATGCCAGTTGCCTAAAAAAAAATTGTATCACTAATAGTACAGCTAGAAGGAATATACGTAGACAGAGGCTCAGGTATAAGGTATATTTGAGGGAATTACATTAAAAAAATTAAGGGATGAGAAAGAGGAGTACAATGGGTTCAGAAGGAAGGGAAAGGTAGAAGGGGGTAAATTATTTCACATGAAGAGGTGCAAAAGACCTATTACAATGGAGGGGAAGAAGAAAGGAGGGTGGGCAATGAGCATCACTTGAATCTCATCAGTATTGGATCAAAGAGGGAATCATGTACACTATCAGCTGAATAAAGAAATTTATCTTTCCTAGCAGGGAAGTAGGAGGGGAGGAAATCAAATAAAGGGGCTGGTGTTGGAAACTGATGGAAGTGAGGGCAGATCAGAGTAGATGGTAGACAGAAGCAAAACACTGGTGAGGAGGGAAAGGGTAAAAGGAGAGAGAGGACAGAAAGGAGGAAGAATAGGATGGAGGGAAATACACAGGTAGTAACCATATCTGTAATACGAATGGGATGAACTCGCTAATAAAACACAAGCAGATAGCAGAGTGGATCAAAAAATGGAAACCTATGATATGTTGTCTAGAAGATACACACTTGAAGAGGGACATACACAGAATAAAGGTGAGGAACTGGAGCAGAATGTATTATGCTTCAACTGAAGAAAAAAAAACAGGGGTAGCAATCCTGATCTCAAACAAAGTAAAAGCAAAAATAGATCTAATTAAAAGACATAAGGAGGGAAATTACACCTTGATAAAAAGTACCATAGCAATGAAACCATATCAATAATAAACACATATGCAAGAAATAGACAAGAAAACTATACTAGTGGAGGATCTCAACTGTCCCCTCTCAGAACTCAATAAATGCAACCAAAAAATAAACAAGAAAGAAACTAAGGAGGTAAATAGAATATTAGAAAAGTTAGATATGACAGATCTTTAGCATGATTTGGACATAAAGGATGACACTATAAGCAAATTAGAAGAGCCAGGAATAGTCTACTTGTTATATCTATGGGGAGGGGAAGAATTCATGACCAAACAAGAGACAGAGAGCATTACAAAATATAAAATAGATAATTTTGATTATATTAAATTAAAAAACTTTTATAAAAACAAAACCAATGCAACCAAGGAAAGCAGAAAGATGAGAAACAATCTTTACAGCAAGTGTCTCTGATAAAGGCCTCATTTCTCAATTCCAGGAGAACTGAGTCAAATTTACAAGAATACAAGTTATTACCCAATTGATAAATGGTCAAAGGTTATGAACAGGAAGTTTTCAGATAAAGAAATCAAAGCTATCTATAGGCACATGAAGAAGTGTTCTAAATCACTTCTGATTGAAGATTTTAAATTTTAAAGTTTTTTGTGGGGTGAGGCAATTGGGGTTAAGTGACTTGACCAGGGTCACACAGCTAGAGTCAACTGTCTGAGGTCAGATTTGAACTCAGGTCCTCCTGACTCAAGGGCTGGTGCTGTATCCACTGCACCACCTAACTTCCCCCATTTCTGATTGAAGAAATAAAAATTAAAACAACTCTGAAGCGTCACCTCATAACTATGACAGAAAGGAAAAATGTTAATGCTAGAGAAGATGGAGGGAAATTGGGACAAAAATGCACTGTTGGCAGAGTTGTAAACTGATTCCAACCATTTTTGAGAGCAATTTGGAACTATGCCCAAAGGGCAAACAAAGTGTGCATACCCTTAGATCCAGCAATACCACTACTAGGTCTATATCCCGAAGAGAACATAAAAAAGGGAAAATGACCTACATGTGCAAAAAATATTTAAAGCAGCCCTTTCTGTGGTGGTAAAATATTAGAAACTGATGAGATGCCCATCAATTGGGGAATGGCTGAACAAGCTGTGGTGTATGAATGTAATGGAATACTATTGTGCTATAAGAAAAGGCAAATTTCAGAAAATCCTGGAAAGATTTGTATGAACTGGTGCAAAGTGAAATGAGCAGAATGAGGAAACATTGTACACAGTATCAGCAATATTGTGTGGCAATCAACTATGAATGACATCTCTTTTCAGCCACAATGATCCAAGACAAGTACAATGGACTTATGAAGGAAAATGCTATCTATATCCACATAAAGAACTTATTGACTCTAAAATCAGATTGAAGCATTTTTCCACTTATTTTATTCTTTCTCACATTTGTTGGTTTGTTTTTTCCTTTTGATCTGCTTCTTCTTTCACAATGGTGACTAATACAGAAATATTTTTACATGATAGCACATGTATAAACTATATCAAACTGCCAACTATTTTCAGAAGAGGGGAAGGGAGGGAGGAAAATTTGCAACTCAATGTAACTGAGGAAAAATAAAATAGTGTTTTAAAAAATTAACTCCCTGAGAAATTTATCTGTAATCACTGCCTCCCTTTCCTTTTCTCTCACTCTTTTAACCCTCTGAAGCCTAGAATTTAGCTTCCTCATTCAACTGAAGCTGCTCTCTCCAATTTACTAATGACCTCTTAAATGTCTGATCACTTAATTGTTAAATCCAGTCACCTTTTTTTCCCCAATCATTCTCTTCTACCTCTGGAGGTTTTAACAGGATTTACCATGTTTATTCTAGATCTTCTCTTTATCATGATTTAGTTTCCTTATGGTTCTCCTGCTGCCTGTCTGACTTTCCTTTTTAAATCTTTTTGTGATTCTGATGGGGTGCTAATGATGAACCTCTAAAAGGCCCTGGATTCCCATGTGGCCCAGGTCTCTGGTATTTGCCTGCGGCACCTGAATCTTCCCAGTTCCTTGCCTTGTGGCTTTGACCCTGCCCCAATCTCCAATTCTCTGTTACCTCTAACATAGCCCAGGCCTTCATTGTCTGTTACCTCCAGATTGCCCCTGGCCACTTTCCACTCTTCTATCTAGACCCCTTTCAAATGGCCCAGGTCCCTGGCATTTGCCTAAGGCACCTGGCCCTCTCAGGTCTTCTTCTGTTACCTCCCAGTCACCCCAAGCTATTGGCCACACTTTAAAAAGCTCAGTCTCATCTACCAAATTGCTCAGAATCCTTAAGAGCCACTCCTATTAGCAATATAATAAATCTTGTCTCTGCTCTTTTCCTTAAGAGTCTGGCCCAGTTGTATTCTCATTACTAATGCTCAGATCTTAAAATCTGGACATTAGAGTGGAATTCTTACAATCTTGCCCACTTCAATTGGCATTTTAATAAATCTTGTCTCTGATTAAAAGAAGGCTTGAGTCAAATTCATTCAAGGCAGGACCCACATCTTCTGCCATTGAATTGTGGTTTACTCATCTTCCCTAGACCTCAACAAGTCCATCATCAATCTTCCTGCCCCTTCAGTACGGGTTTCCCTTAAGTCTTTATCTAGGACTTCTCAGAATACTTTTACTCATAATTTTATTAATTCCAATGGATGCAAAAATCATCTCTATGCATATGACTCCCAAATCTGTGTATCATGCTCTAAATTCTATCCTGACCATAGCCTCTCTCTTATATATATTTCTAACTGAATATCTCCCAGTAATCTTGATGAGGTTTAGGGGTTAAGGGGTCCTGGGACCCCAAAATCACAACACATGGGTCCTGTCCAAAACAATTCAACCTATGCCTTCTCTCAGCAAAAGACAAGGTTTATTAGAACATCCATCATATTGGGCAGACCCTTAAGAAGTCTAAACATGGGTAAGCAGTGGCTAGATTATAAGAATCTGAGCAGTGGCTAGATTATAAGAATCTAAGCATCTTAATGGAGACAAGGTGGACTTTATATATAGAAAAACTGTGGGAGGGACCTAGGAGTGGCCAGTAAACTGGGGTGAACAGAACTTCTGGGACCTGGACAATGGAGCATATTTGGATTAAGTGTGGGAAATGGCCAGGGGTCATAGGGAGGTAAGACAATGGAGGGGAGGTTGGGTGTAGCTACAACAAAAGGCCAGTTGATGGGATTAAAGCCTTAGGGAGGCAAAAGCCAGAGATTTGGCCATGTGGGAAAGTCCAGGGTTTTTCCTTTCTGGGGCCCAGATCCCAACCCCATTAATCTCAAACTCAATTTGTCCACAATGGAACTCATCATTTTTCCCTAAAATTCCTACCCTCTTCCAAAATACCCCATTTCTCTGAAAGGTACTAATACTCTCCTACTCAGTCAGCTTCATTTACTTACAGTCATGTTTGACTATTTCCTCTACCTACTAATCTTAGCTGATTCTGTTGCAGGCTGACAGGTTGAGAGGTTGGGACCCCTCAAAGACCAGAGTACAGGATGGGTTATCTGGAATGAATTCACAGATTCAAGCATTCTTTAAGCCAAGGTGGCAAATTTTATTGTTATGCTTTTCAGTGGGCAAGGATTCTTAAGGATTCTGCAACCTTGTACAGGTAAACTTCATATAAGATAAAATGCAATAAAACATATGTCAAATATGCTAACTAGGTGATTCAGGGCAGGGATTAGGGAGTGGTTAAGGATAGTCAGTTATCAATTGAAACTCAAGATAAGAAAAATCCCATTATTCAAGAGAGTATCTGTACCCAGACATCCTGGGCCCAGTGATAGCAAACCGGAAGAATACTGATCAGCTCTATCTGGTCCTGGAATTTGCTGACACAGGAAGGGGTGTTTTTAGTTCACTCAGAGAGAAAAAGATTAATTTATGTTTTTTGGCCCTTATTGGGTCTCAACTGATCTTAAATGATTATCAAAGGACAGTGTTTCTGAGGCTAGAGAGAAATTGGGGTCCAAGTACAAGCACCCAAATACAAGCACCCCATCAATTCTATCCCTAAAACTTAAATATCTGCCCTACTTTCCTCCACTCACACAGCCATCACCTAAGTTTAAGTCCTCTTCACTTCACCCTTGACCTATTATAACACTCTCCTAATCAGTCTCCCGACTTTCACTCTCTCCACAATCCCATCTATCCTCCCCACAGCTGCCAAAATAATCTTTCAGAAGTATAAATCTGACCTAAGTCACCAATGCTCTCAAAAACTTTCAGTGGTTGGCATTTGAAATCCTTGAGGGTAAATGATGTTTCATTTTTGTCTTTTTATTCCCGGCACTTTGCACAGTGCTTGGCAAGTAGTAGCTATTAATATATTAATTGGATTGAATAGAATCAAATTGAGCTCAAAGAAGAGATCAAGACAAAATGCTACAACAAGAAAATTTGAGGAAGAAGAAATCACTTTACTCTGAAGAGATCTGGGAAGGCTTCTTAGGGGAGCTATCCCCTGACCCCAGCCTTTAAGGAAGATCATTTTAAAAGGGGAAGAAAGAAATGCTTTCCAGGTATGGGAGCTTGAGAGGACAAGATGAGATAAGAGAATGGTTAGTCATTCAATTTGGCTGCTGCAAATATAATAGGTTGCATAATAAATTTTGGTTGGATTGAATGAAATTTATTTGAATATACTGAAAAAAAGTTTTATTGAAAGGAGGAAAATGAAACAAAAGTCCTTAAATGAGTAATCATTAATCCTAAAAATATATTTAGATCTTCAGAGTCACTTATAATCATAAATATAAAGAGTCCTTTCACTAAGGAACTCTTTAGGCCCTGTTATCATTATTAATTATTGTTGTTATTATTGCAATATCATTCTAATTAGTCTCATTGCCACAAGTCTCTCTCACTCAAATAAAAGCTGCCAATGTGATTTTCATAAAATGTTGATCTGATCATGTTATTGTCCTACTCAATAAACTCTTTATTTGTTCCATTGTGTCCGACTATTCACCCCATTTGGGGTTTTCTTGGCAAAGATACTGGAGTGGTTTGCCATTTCCTTCTCCAGCTCATTTTACAGATGAGGAACAGAGACAAACAGGGTTAAGTGACTTGCCCAGGGTCACACAGCTAAGTAATTGTTTGAGACCAAATTTGAACTCATGAAGATGAGTCTTCCTGACTCCTGTCATGGCACATTATCCACTGCACCACCTAGCTGCTATAAACTCTAGCAGCTCCTTATTGCTCCATAAATAAATATAATTCTTCCCTTTGGCATTTTTAGCTCCCTCTAACCGGACGCAATCATACATTTCCACTCTTGTAACAAGATACTCACTTTCACTCAGAGGCAGCTAGTTTGTACAGTGGAGAGAGCACTGGGCCTAAAGTCAGGAAGACCTGAGTTCAGATCTCTGCCTCAGATACTTAATAGCTGTGTAAAATCTTGGCAAGTCACTTAACCTTGGTTTGTTTCAGTTTCCTCAACTGTAAAATGAAGACAATGTTAGCACCTACTTCCCAAGTTTGTTGTGAGAATCAAATGAGATAATATTTGTGGAGTACTTAGCACAGTACCTAGAAATGCTTCTTTCCTTACTTCCCTTTAGCCCCACTATAGTCCAGCCAAACTGGCCTCTTTTAAGTCTCACATGCAGATTCTTCCATCTCTTGTTCCTGGGGCACTGTCTGTCCCCAACACCTGGAAAATACTTCCCCTTCTTCTGTCTACCTTTTAGAGTTCCTGGCTTCCTCCAAGACTTAGCTAAAGTGCTACTTTCTACATGAAATCTTCCTGATCTCCACAATTACCACTACCTTCCTGTCTCAATCCCTCCCTCAAAAAATTTACTTTGTATTATTTTGTATATATTTGGCCTATCCTATATATGAGCATTTTGTACCGCCTTGGTAGAATGTAAGTTCCTTGAGGGTAGAAAGTACTTCATTTATGCTCCATATCCTCAGCACTTAGCACAATGCCTGGTAGGTTCTTTATAAATGCTTCTTGATATTTATGAAGTTGCACAACTACCAAAAATCAAGGCCTGAAGGACCAATGAATGTCAGAAACAAGTATTTATTTATGATATGGCATTTGCTTTAAAATATCAAAATATTATTATTACTCTTTTTTAATTTTTAAACTTATTTTAAACTTAAAAGCAAAAGAAGAAAAGAAGAAAAAAATTGTCATGTACAAGAACATAAGAAAGGATTCAGTATAAAGCAACACATTTCCGTTTCAAGAAAACCTACATAATAAATACTACACATTATTTTCAAAGCTGTCCATATTTTCTTTGCTTCTTTCTATGTATTCTTTTGTCCTCTGCTGTGCACTTTTTACTTCATTTTCCCATTCCTCCCCCTCCAAGAAGGCTACAATTGTTTGTAGATATCCATAAACACATACATATATGCACATATACACTCAAATGCATATCAGCAAGACCACATTATGCATATTTCCATTTGTCATCTGTTTCTCTGAAGGTGGATAACATCTTCCTTCATAAGTTCAAGTCTTTCCATTTTTCTAAATCTACCAGCTCATCATTTTCTACATTACCACAATATTCCAACCCAATCACATTCTATCTGGGAGATTGTCTATGAGAGTGCCCTCTCCCCCCACAAACACATCCACCCTGAGGCACTATTTTGTCTTGTTTGTGGAGGAGATCCGTAGAGCTTGGAATTTTCTGACCTACTTCACCATCTTCCCAGAATTAGTATTGCTCCTTTAAAAGATGCACTTCCTCATATATCCTTCTCAGTTCCTTTTCAAAGGTTTTAGGGTTCCTGCACTCTGATGAGATATCAGTTCCAAAGATATGCAGAGATCTCCCCAAATCTTAGTTTAACTGAGGCTTTATAAGCAAATTGAGACCAGATAGCCTCAAATCAGAGTCCACTTGAAGGCCACTTGCATGAGTTTCTGAAATGTTACCTTGCTGGCCATGTGCTTAGAGGTTTCCAGGATAAGTTGATTTTAGTCACTGAATATAGATATAGAGAGATAGAGATATCATATATATATATATCTATATATATCTATATATATATATATATAGATATATATATATAGATATATATATATATGTGTGTGTGTATATATATATATGTGTGTGTGTATATATATATGTTATATAGCACATATGTGGGTATATATGTACACACACATGTGATGGGGTTGGGATGTGGGTCCCAGCAAGGAAAAACTCTGGACTTTCCCTCACCTGAAGCTATAATCCCATCAACTGGTCTTTCACTGTGGCTACACCTAATCTCTCTTCCTTTGTTTTACCTCCCTATGGCCCCTGGCCATTTCCACCCTTAATCCTAGGTAGGCTCCATTCTCCCTCTGCCATGAGCTCCAGGTCCCAGGAGTTCTGTCCACTCCTGTTTATTGGCCACTCCTAGATCCCTCCCACAGGCTTTCTGTATATAAGGTCTATCTTGTCTCCATTAAGATGCTCAGATTCTTAAAATCTAGCCACTAATGAGATTCTTATGATCTAGCCAATAGTTTACCAATGTTCAGACTCCTTAAGAGTCTGCCCAATATCATGGATGTTCTAATAAACCATGTCTTTGGCTGAAAGAAGGCATGGGTTGAATTATTGTGGACAGGACCCATGTGTTGTGATATTGGGGTCCCAGCACCCTGGACCCCTGAACCGCATTACATGTATACATGTGTGTGTGTGTGTGTGTATAGATGTGGTAATATGCTTCAATGCTTATGTCTACAGTAAAAGTTCCATTATGTGCCTTAAAAAGAGTAAACAATCAGCATAGTACCCTTACTGCAGCTCATAGTTTATCTAGTGTAAAGTCTTCCACAATAAGATTACCCTCTCCAAATCCCAGTAAATGGGCATCTAGCTTCCAGTGAAGAGACTTCATTGTTAGGGGCAGCTAGGTAGTGCAGTGGATAGAGCTCCAGTCTTCGAGTCAGAAGAACCTGAGTTCAAATCCAACCTCAGACACATAACACTAGCTGTGTGACTTCGGGCAAGTCACTTAACCCCACTGCTATCCAAAATTAAAAATAATAAAAATAATAATAATAATAATAATAATAATAATAATAATAATAATAATAATGATAATAAAGACTTCATTATTTCTTGAGGAAACCCAGGGCATTTGGTGGTAGCTCAAATTGTTAGGCTATTTATAGGTGGCTGTTATTGCTTTTCCCTCACTTATAGTAGAGATCTGGTTTTATGCAAATTTTACTGTAGCTCCTACTTCCAGCTTTTGAATCCAGGGAGAATAAGTAATGTTTCTTCCATGTGAAAATCCTTCAAATATTTGAGGGAAAGGATCATGTGCCCCCTGAATTACCTTCTCTCTGGGATAAATATCCCACCCATAATTATATTTTTGCATTTGAGCTCTTTTTGGGAATTAAGGTGGTATTGTAGGGGGAAAAAGTTACTGGATTTGGACTCAGATGACTTGGGTTCAAATCCTGCTTCTTTGACTTATTATATGTGTGACTATGGATAAACCACTACTGTTCTCCAGGATTCAGTTTACCTATCTAGAAAAATGGGGCAGGGTACGGTTCTCTAAGATTCCCAGATCTCTAAATTCCTATCATCAAAGGTGGAGGCTATGTCCAGACACTCATACCACAAGTGTGGGAAGAAGTTGCTCAAGGTCACTTAGCATATTATTAGCAGAGAGCTGAAGCATAAGGCTGACAGCTCCAGGCTCAGACTCACTCTTACCGCAAATTGATTTATGGTGTCTTTTGACTTAAAAATTCTCCTAATAATATCAAATGTTGCCTTGCCCAGGAAGTGATGTCTACCTTCAGATTTAAGTTTGGGGAACAACAGTGACTTGAGAGAAGGTTATTCTGACAAGTTCAACTACAATTTTCTTAAATGGGGACCTAAGGAAGCACAACTTAAAGGAGAGGACATAATAACAGAATAGACCCTGAACTGCTTCTCTCTCCCCCTTCAAAACATGAAGCTTTTCCCATTCATCCAAACCACTTCATTCTCCTGTAATGAAATTAACCTCAAGATCTATGGGCTACTTAAGTGAAGCCCTGATGTATTGTCAACCATTCTTCTAATGATTTCATAACATTTGAACTATATTGTGGGCATCTTTGCATACATGGTCCCAGCCTGAACAGCATGTGCCAAGACTATGATAGGTATTATCAAATTTGCCCCCGAAGTAAGAATTATCACTGGGGTTGGGGGAAGCTTTTTAAATCTAAAAAGAAATATGTGGATCTTCTTGCTCCTTTACAATCTACATAGAATGGGGATTATGGTTTTGTGTCAGCTTGTGTTGTAATGCTGCTACATTTGCAAGAGGAGAAATATAGTGAATTTAGATTGATATTTATTCTCTGAATATATCTACATGACTATTTTTGGATATTACCTGACCTACAGCAAAAAATCTAGGCATAAGGCAGACATCCAGATTCCAGGTCATCTCTAAATCTTAACACACACTTTAAATTTACCTTGCTCAGTTGACTTATTATATAGCAAAGTGATTTCATTATAATTAGGTGCTTGAAGAGATGCCCGCTGTCAAGGGACAGTACTTGAGTTTTGATCAGCTCATCAGATGCATCCAAGTTAAACGGTAATACCTAACTACTAGAGGATAAAACCGAGATGGATCTAGCAATATTATTACAATTAAATTCATGACACATAATAAAAAGCAATGATTATTATTGAACTCTGGCAGGGTGTCCAATGTGTTATTATAATCTGCACCACCCTAGTAATCATTTGCCTGCAAAATCACTCAGCCAAGAAATCTTAGCATTTTTGTTGGTAATCAAATACAAGAATATTGTCTTTTGAACCATCTATTCTCTACAAGGATTCCAGGAAGGCAGAGATTGGGGGAGAGGGGAAAGGGAGAGAAAGGAAGACACGATGAGAATGAGAGAAAGAGGTGAAGGGGAAAGGAGGAGAAGGGGCAATGGAAAGGAGGAGGGGGAAGAGCAGGCAGAAAGGACACAAAGAAAGGGAAACTAGGAAATTAAGAAAGACTAGAGGAAGAAGGAAGAGATGGAGAAATGAGGGAAAGAGGAAAAAAGAGAAAATGAGGAGAAAACAAAGGAGGGAGGGAGAGAAGACAAGAGGAGAGAGGAGAGGGAAAAAGAGGAAAGAAGGGGATAAAGGGGAAGGGATAGGGGAGGGAGAGAAGAAGGAAGAAAAAATCATCACTCTCTCTGATCAGCCTGGTGATCAGAGAGGGAGGAGGGTCAGAAACCAATTGTCCTCTCACCATAGTAGAATAAATACTCAAGGGCAGAAAGTCTCACTTTTGCATGCAAGTGTGTCACTAAACCTCTTTAAACCTACATATGCAAGTGGCATAGTGGATAAAGCAAGGCCAGCATAAAGTCAAGAAAGACATCTTCCTGAATTCAAATCCAGCCTCAGACATTTTTCTAGCTGTGTTGCTCTGGGCAAGTCACTTAACCCTGTTTGTCTCAGGTCCCTCATCTATAAAATGAACTAGAGAAGGAAAGGAGCAAACCACTCCAGTATTTTAGACTAGTGAAACTCCAAATAGGGTTACAAAGAGTCAGATACAACTGACAAGCCTAAGCAAAAATCTATATTACCTAGTGTGGGACATTTAGTAGGTAGTTAAATGCCGATTGATTGATTGAAAGAAAGAAAGAAGAGGGAGGAGAAAGAAAGGAAGCAGAGGGAGGGGTAGCAGAAAGAGAATATGAATTAATTTTCTATTCATTATCATCTACCTAAGGATGTCAAAAAAACCCATTTAAATCCCTAGTGGTTGAGCAGTGGATACAACACTGTGACATGGATTTAGGTTTTGCAATAATCACAGTGAATGATCTTTGGTATTTTGCACTCACTGAACAAAATTCAGAGAAATAGATTTACATTTGTGGAGTAATAAATCAAAAGCAAGATATAATTGTTTCAAATTTACCCTGTAGGCTAGAGTGGCAATATCTGCTGCTCTGAACTTTTTTTTTTTAATATTTCTTAACAATTGCCACCCTAAAAGATAAAGGAATCTTCAATATTGAATGTGGCAGCAATCTTCATATTCAAAAAGTTCAATTGGGACTAGGCTTTTCTGTTTCTAAAGAAAGTAATGTACAAATTATGCCAAGCAAGCATTAGCTGTCAAGCTACAAAACATTGATTATTCTCTAACCCTGCCTTACAAAAAAAGAAAACATCCACAATTGTGGTCACAAAATGACCTATTGTACTAAGCATTTGAATTATGAAGTAGATAATAAAAGCCTATGTTCTCTCTTTTACCAAATGGTTCTAGGACAAGATATTATAAGTCCAAGAGACAATAAATATTTTTGTGTCCTTAAAGCATTTGGACCTCACTACACCATCTGTTGGGCAAAAAGAACAGTCAAGCTTCTTCTCTGTACTCAATACACATGGAATTATCTGGAAATATTGGCTGGTTGGGACTGATAACAACTTTAATTACTGTAAAACTTCATTATTTCAAATGTACTACTTCAGAATCTGTGATATCAAATAGGATTTGGGTGAGGTTGACCTCACAGTAACTGAAGTGAATTTGCATGGATTTATACAAAGAGTATTTTATTTTGGTAACATGAATCAAAGTGTCACAAATGTTATTTTACAAAAACTTAAGTGATTTTAATTGTTGTAATGGGGAAATGTAGCACAGCACACATTATAAATAAATGATAACTATAATAACAATAAATTGCATTTATAGGTGCTTTACAATTTACAAAGCCATTTACAAACAATTAATTTCATCTTTACAATTTTATGAGGTAGTTGCTAAATCTCCACTTCACAGATGAGGAAACTGAGGCAGACAGGGGTCAAGTGACTTGCCCAGGGTCATAGATCTAGTAAGCATCTGAGAATGAATTGGAGCTCCTGAATCCAGGTCCAGCCTTTATGCCACAGTGTTACCTCTCTGAAAATAAAAACTTGCTTTGTTGGCTCCCTTTTATATTTCTCATGAAAGAAGAGGATTCACTAATGAAACTATGTTTCAAGTTTAATCAGTGTGGGGACTCCCTAGTTTCAGAAAGTTGTGGAGTCAAAAAAAAATTGTCACTCTCTCTCTCTGATCAGCCTGGTAATGACCTTCTCCAAATTTGTCTAGGTTCCTTTGTCAACAACAGACACGCTGAGGCGAAGCCAAGATGGTGGAGTGAAAGCAGTGACTTGCTTGAGCTCTCCTCCAAACCCTTCCAAATACTCATAAAAAATGGCTCTAAACAAATTCTGAAGCAGCAGAACCCACAAAAAGACAGAGTGAAATAAATTTCCAGCCCAAGACAACCTGGATGATTGATCAGAAAGGTGTATCACACGGGGCTGGGAGTGGTGCGCAGTGCGGTGTGGGCGCACAGGCCACAGCAAACCTGGAGCAGGTCTCAGAGGACTGAATCATAGGCAGCTGTGGAGGTTTCCAGACTCCTCAATCCACGAATGCCAAAGACAACTTAGAAGGTCAGTGGGAAAAGTCTGTTTCTGTCGGTGCTGAGAAAGGAAAGCGGGGTCTCAGCTCCATTCCTCAAGAGCATGGCCCTGGGCAGCAGCAGCTGCTTCCCGAGCTTCTGGCCCACAGACTGAGGGGGAATCCAGTGGCTGATCAGAGAGGGACTGCAGGGATCTGTTTGCCAGTGCTGAGGCAGGAATCTTTTGTTTTACCCACGTTTGGATCTGGGTCACAGTTCTGGGAGGCAGTGCTGGGGTGAGAGGAGCTGGTGGTGGAGCTTGTAGTGGCTGAGAGAGGAACCCTCCTCACAGTTACAGACAGAAAGGAATATTTGTGGTCACAGGCCAGGAAAGGAGTAAACACCTCACCCCTTATCATACCACCTTGCAAGAACTGAAAATTTACAGGTCCCTACAAGTATCTCTGAAAACAGCTGCACAAACCCCTGAAGCTTGGGACAGTGCATTCTCCACATTGGAAGCAGACTCTTACCTTAACAAATAGTTTAAAACTCAAGTAATTGGCCGGGATCATGAGCAAGCAGCACAAAAAGAGTCAGACTATATTATCTTACTTTGGTGAAAAGAAGATCAAAATATACAACCAGAAGACAACAAAGTCAAGCTCCTACATCCAAAGCCTCCAAGAAAAATATGAATCAGTCCCAGGCCTTGGAAGAGCTCAAAAGGGATTTTGAGAAGCAAGTAAGGGAAGTAGAGGAAAAACTGGGAAGAGAAATGAGAGTGATGCAAGAAAATCATGAAAAACAAGTCAACAGCTTGCTAAAGGAGACCCAAAAAAATACTGAAGAAAATAACACCTTAAAAAATAGCCTAACCCAAATGGCAAAAGAGGTCCAAAAAGCCAATGAGGAAAAATGCCCTAAAAAGAAAAATTGGCCAAATGGAAAAGGAAGTCCAAAAGATTACTGAAGAAAATACTTCCTTAAAAATTAGAATAGAGCAATTGGAAGCTAGTGACTTTATGAGAAATCAAGACACTGTAAAACAAATCCAAAAGAATGAAAATTAGAAAACAATGTGAAATATCTCATTGGAAAAACAACTGACCTGGAAAATAGATCCAGGAGAGAGAATTTAAAAATTATTGGACTATCTGAAAGCCATGATCAAAAAAAGAGCCTAGACATCATCTTTCAAGAAATTATCAAGGAAAACTGCCCTGATTATTAGAACCAGAGGGCAAAATAGAAATTGAAAGAATCCAGATCTCCTCCTGAAAGAGATCCCCAAAGGAAAACTCCTAGGAATATTGTAGCCAAATTCCAGAGTTCCCAGGTCAAGGAGAAAATATTACAAGCTGCCAGAAGGAAACAATTCAAGTACTGTGGAAACACAATCAGGATAACACAAGATTTAGCAGCTTCTACATTAAAGGACCACAGGGCATGGAATATAATATTCCGGAGGGCAAAGGAGATAGGATTACAACCAAGAATCACCTACCCAGCAAAACTGAGTATAATCCTTCAGGGGAAAAAATGGTCATTCAGTGAAATAGAGGACTTTCAAGCATTCTTGATGAAAAGACCAGAGCTGAATAGAAAATTTGGCTTTCAAATACAAGACTCAGTGGAACATGAAGAGGTAAACAGGAAAGAGAAATCATAAGAGACTTATTAAGATTGAACTGTTTACATTCCTGCATGGAAAGATGATATTTATAACTCATGAGACCTTTGTCAGTATTAGGGTAGTTGGAGGAAAAAAATATATGTATAGATAGATAGATAGATAGATAGATAGATAGATAGATAGATAGATAGGTAGATAGATAGATAGGTAGATAGAGGGCACTGGGTGAGTTGAAGATTAAGGGGTCATATCTGGAGAATAAAATTAAGGGATGAGGAGGATTATATTCAGAGAAGAAGAAAGGGAGGTAGAATGGGGTAAATTATCTCACAAAAAAAACAGAAAAGAAAAGCTCTTACAGTGGAGGGGAAATGGGGGAAGGTGAGAAATGAGTGAATCTTATTCTCATAGGATTTGGCTTAAGGAGGGAATAACATACACATTCAATTGGGTATGGAAATCTGTCTTACCCTACAGGAAAATAGGGGGAGAAGGGGACAAGAGAGCAGGGGGATGATAGAGAGGAGGGCAGATTAGGAAAGGCTGTAATCAGAAGTAAATACTTCTGAAGAGGGACAGGGTCAAAAGAAAAATAGAATAAATGGGAGGGCAGGATAGGATTAAGGGAAATAGAGTTAGTTTTCCACAACATGTCTACTATGGAAGTGTTTTTCATAACTGCACATGTACAACCTATATTGAGTTGCTTGCCTTTTCAATGAGGGTGGGTGGGGAGGGAGGAAGAAAGAAAATCTGAAACTTAAAGTTTTAAAAACATGTTTTAAAAAAATGTTTTCACATGCTACTAGGAAGTAAGAAATACAGGAAATGGGGTTCAGAAGTCTATCCTGCCCTACAGGAAAATAGAAGGGGAAGGATAAGAGAAGGGGGAAGAGATAGAAGAGAGGACAGACTAGGGGAAGGGTATTCAGAATGCGTGCCATCTTGGAGTGGGGGAGGGGTGAGATGGGGTGAAAATTTGGAACTCAAAAACTTGTGGAAGTGAATCTTGAAAACTAAAAATAAATAAATGTATATTTTTTTAAAAAATACACCATCAGTGCACCTCTATGTCCATATTTCTCTGAACCTAGCTTTCCAGAACCCAGGATCCAGTCCTTGAAGGGTTTTAGCCTCTGAGGAGGATATAAATGACAGAATCAAAATTCAGTCTAAAAAGTGTTGACAGAAGCAAATGCTTACCCTAGAAACAGTGACACACCTTTTAGCTGTTGATATGCTAATTATGAATCTTGCTTATCTATTCAAAGACTGAACTGCTTTGGGGTGGGTTGAGTGCTAGACTTAAGAGTCATTGAATCATAGTGGAGAACATCTAGGGATCTATGAGGTCTTAAACTTCCAAGACCTCACTTTATAGATGAAGAAACAAACTATGGTACAAAAAGAGGAAGTAAATTACCAAAGGTCATCCAGCTAAAGTACTGAAAGGTAAAACTCAAAGATAGTCTTTCCAACTCCAAGCCCAACGCTATATACCTTGCACCGGAGGTCTAAACATTTTTTTTTGTCATGGACCCCTTCAGCAGTCTGATCAAAGCTATGGATCCCTTATCAGAATATTATATTTAAATGCACAAAATAAAATACATAGGATTACAAAGGAAACCAGTTATATTGAAATAGTTATTTTTTAAAAAATTGTTTCTAAGTTCACAGAGCCTATATTAAACCCTGCACTATATTATACCATCTAATTTAAATACTTCCTCCGAATTTTATTAGCTATGTAATCATATTCAAAGGTGTTATAAAGACTACCGCAGACTCAGATCCAAAGACTGGTGTCTCAAAGACTTTTTATTAAAGAGGTGAAGTGAGACATTTTGATTCTTGAGAGAAGCAGGTGCACTTCCTTGGGAGGAGAGAAAATACACATGGTAAAAGAAGCCAGGGCAAGCTTTATAGTTAGTAATTGCCTAACTCCTCACTTCTGGATCAGGACTGGTCCTAATCCTTCTGAGTTACAATCTTCCTTATATGCCCCACCCCTAACATACATTATGTGCCTCGAATTGTGTTATCACTCTGCACCCCTGCATGGAGAAGTTAGCCTGTCTGTGCTGATTTCTTGTCTACTTATGTGGAAAATTAACTATTTCATTTCTCACAAAAGGGCAGCTAGGTGGTGCAGTAGATAAAGGACTGGGCTTGCAATCAGAAAGACTCAAATCTTCCTAAGTTCAAATCCTGCCGCAAACACTTCCTAGCAATGTGACCCTGGGCAAGTCACTTAACCCCGTTTGCCTCAGTTTCCTCATCTGTAAAATGAGGTAGAAAAGGAAATGGGAAACCACTCCAGTATCCTTGCCAAGATAACCCCCAAAATGGGCTCTTAATGAGTCAGACACTAAATTCATGAAACCTCTCTAAACCTCAAGGCAATTGGTGCCTGGGTGTAGGAAGTTCCCATACTGGGGCATTTCCAATATTGATGAAATAACATATCCTTTGCATATTCCTGTACAATAATTTTGAAAAGAAATAATCCTTGCTTAGTTCAAGTCATTCTATAAAGCCGAAATGAATAAAGCAGTGTTTGTGAAGAAATATTACATATTTGAGACCTTTCACTAATCTGGATTGTCACTCCACTCATACAGTTTCTTACACTGGAAAGGTCCAATTATTCCTCAGGTATTTAGTTCAATCTAGTTTTATTTTTCTTGGTATGTGTTTGCATGAAGCTTAATAATATCACAGAACTCTACTATTAGGAAACTGGTTTTCGTGATATCCCATCTATATATTTCCTTTACACAGGCTCTAGTCTAGCGAATATGAGTGAGAGATTTATTTCCCTTTCTCCTCTCTCTGCCTATATGCCAGCCTCCAGTCTTACTTAGATGAAATAAGTTTCTTAGACAGATTCTTAGAATCTGTCATTATTCTATGCCATGCACATAATCAGGATATAGCCTACTTCTGTTGTGAAAAGTTAAAGATATGATAGAAGTGTTTGCATTTACACCAAATTATTTCTCTTTTCCAAGAATTATAAAGATAATAAAATTACATTATGGAATGAAACAAAATTGTTTGACCTATATTCTAGATCACTGTCTATTGACAAGTAATAGCATTATTGACAGAACTATAAGGGGTTGATGATCTATCATTGGTATAGCTTCATTTCCACAACTAGGGATAAGTTCTTTTAAGGTCAACACTTTCAAATTCAAGTGAATTTTAAGTTTTTTTCACAATTTTAGAAGTTCCAATTGATATAAAAATCAAATTTATCAAACATAAAATTTCAATTTAGACTTCAAAAAGGATTCTTCATAATAGCCTCCAAATACATTTAAGATTGGGGATGTAATCCCCAATTGACTGGGTGATTCCATGAATAAAGGAAATTCCTTTTACCAACGCAGGAATGCACCTCTCTACAATACATAGTCTCAGACACTTGCCCAGAATCCTGAGAAGTTAAGAGAGTTGCTCAGGGGGGCCGCTAAATGGCACGTGGATAGAACACCGGCCCTGGAGTCAAGAGGACATGAGTTCAAATTTGGCCTCAAACACATAATACTTGCTAACTGTGTAACTCTGGGCAAGTCACTTAATCCCAATTGCCTCACACACAAAGAGAGAGACAGAGAGAGACAGAGACACAGAGAGAGAGAGAGAGAGAGAGAGCTGCTCAGGAGCACAAAGACAGTATGTATCTGAGATGAGACTTGAACACAGGGCTGCCTGATTTTGGAGATAGCTCTATACTGTCTCACAGTTAATACTCCATTGAAAAAGATGAGGTATACCTATATTACTGGTGTGTTACCAGTAATTTGACTCTGACATGGCAGAAATTTTTAAGTACAAGTAAATGTTTGCATTGGTTGGCAGGGAAGTTTTTCACAAGTTTTGGGGTGGGAGAGAAATAAAGGGAATAAGGTATCTGCTGTGTTTTTTTAAGTGTGTATTTCTGAACATATACATTTTGTGACTCACACTTCCAAGGCCATGCACACATAGC
Organism: Phascolarctos cinereus; assembly: GCF_003287225.1. Taxonomy (NCBI): domain Eukaryota; kingdom Metazoa; phylum Chordata; class Mammalia; order Diprotodontia; family Phascolarctidae; genus Phascolarctos; species Phascolarctos cinereus. The sequence goes on from NW_027555625.1 coordinate 245,713,227, forward strand.
AATAATGTGTAAATAGGTGTAGAGTAACTACTGTGTTAAGTACTGTGCAAGGCATTAGGAGTAATGTACCTCATAGTATTATCTACGGCTTTTAATAATGCTTTATGGTTTATAAAGTGTTCTGTTGTATAAAGAGTACAAAGATTTGGGTTATAAAACTGACTGACACTTCCTTTGGTGTGGGACCAAGGGCAAATCACTTCATTTATTTTGTTTGTTAGTTTGTTTCCTTATCTGTCAAATGTCCTCTCTCTCTCTCTCTCTCTCTCTCTCTCTCTCTCTCTCTCTCTCTCATCTAATCTCTATCTCTCTATTCAACCTATCATCTCTCAATCTATTTCTCTATTATCTCATCTACCTATCCATGAATTCATTACTTCATTCATTTTTTATTTTTGTTCTGGATTTAAAGACTCATAATTTCATCATAGAAAGAGACATGGTTTACTCAGGCAGGGAAGTAGCTTATGGTATTCGCTTATTACCCTGGCCATTTCAAACAGCTGGTACCTGTCAGAGGTAAGACTTGAACCCAGATCTTCCAGAATCCAAGGTAAGCCTTTTCTCTACAATGTAATGATGACTCTTAAAATTGAAAAAATGACACAAATTACCTATATCACAGGAAAGTTGTGAGAAAAAAAGGTATGTAAAACATTAATAATTATACAAAAGTACGTTATTATTGTTGTTGTTGTTGTTGTTGTTGTTGTTAACAATATAAACCTCTGAAGTAGGTAGATCTAGTACTATTATCCCTATTTATAGATAAGAAAGCTGAGGCTTGGAAAAATAAAGGCACTTAACACCAGGTCACATAGCTACTAAGGAATAGGCTAAGGGCTTGAGTTATGGCCTCTAACTCCAAAAATATTGCTCTTTTGTTATACTACAAAGCATTAGAAAAAAAGACTCTTACTATCGAGCATACCTCTGGAAGAATATTAAGTCATATCACTAATTTTCTATTTTATCTGCATATGTTGTCTCCCAAATGGACATACGGAGACAGCATGTACACAGAAAAAGACAACTAGCAATACTAGTCCAGAGAAGGGCTACCATGGACTTGAGAGGACTAGAGACCATGACATAAAAGAATCTGTTTAAGGAGCTAGAAATATTTTGCCTGGAGAAAAGAAAGCCTTAGAGGAATGTGATAGCTATCTTCAAGTATTTGACAGGCTGCCATATGAAAGTGTATTTAAACTTATTCTGCTTGGCCCCAAAGGGCAGAACTAAGATAAATAGGCAAAAGTTATGGAAGCCTGATTTCAGCTCAACATATGGAAGTACTTTCTAACAATCAGAGATGTCCAAAGGTTAAATTGGCTACTTTGAACACTTATGGGCTCAATGTCATTGCCATAGCCATCTCTACACAAAGTGTACTTTAATTCAGTCAAAAAGAGGTAACATGATTTCATGGAAAGAATACTGGGCTCAGAAGCAGAAGAAATCTTGGTTTAAATTCTGCCTCTAGCATGTATGGAATGACCATACTTAATCACTTAAACTTTCTGAATCTGTTTCCTCATCTTTTGAATGAAAATAATAATACCTTTGGTACCTGCCTTTAGGTATTACAATGAAGATCAAATGAGATAATATATGTAAGATAATGCATAAATACCTACATTATTTTGTATTGATATTTATTCATCCATTGTGTGTATACAGGCTTGTGCTAGACTCTGTGAGGTAGACAGAGACCTAAACTCTCCCCTCAATGATTTCACATTTTTAGAGAAGCTGTAGGGAAAAGACTCAGCTCTTTCCCTCAGGGAGATAGATTATGGTGCATAATAGGAGACAGAAAAGGTTGAATTACATACAGGTCCTGTTCTCAGTAAAGTTGTAGTCTAGGAGAAATGGGAATCACACATATAATAAACTTCATTCATGAAGGAAGGAAGGAAGGTGTGGAAATTCTGCCCTGGTGAAAAGGTTTGTGTTCAATTCCAGAAATTTCATTTTAGGAAAGACATTGACATTTGGAACATATTCAGAAGAAGCTGAGGGGATGTATGAGGTCAAGGGGATGAAGATCATATTATAGGTGGATTGTCTGAAAGAACTAGGAGCGTTAATTCTGGAGAAGAGAGGATTTAGGAGGGACATGCTAGGTCTTTTAGTATTTGAAGGGCTTGTCTTGTGGAAGGAAAATATGATCTCTTCCAATTGGCCCAGAAGGCAAAGGTAGGAACAGAGGAGGAAGATAAAGAGACAAATTTCACCTCAGTATAAGGAAGCACTTTGTAGGAATTAGAGTTGTCCAATAAGTCAATAGTCAATAAACATTGATTAAGCACTACTATGCTCCATGCACTGGGCTAAGCACTAGGAATACAAATAGGAAGGGGGGTAAGCAAGATAGTCCCTGCCCTCAAGGAATTTATAATTTAATAGGGGAAGACAAGATACAAGAGGAAGTGCCCAACGAGGGGGCACAATGGAGAAGTCAATCAGAAAAATCTCAAAGTAGTGCAGCTAGGTGAGAAATGAGGAGATGTCTGAGTTGAGCTCTCTCCTTAAATGAAGGTTTAATGGAATAGGCTGCCTGGTTTTAATGGTTACAATGAGAGTCCAAGTGTGGGAGAGTACTTTCCTGAGTGATAATCCCAACAGTGTACATTTGAGTTGTGTATATGAAATAATTAAATGCAAAATAATACCTGTTTTGTGGCTTTACATCTTTATACTTCCTGTTACATGAAACTTGTTTTTTATATTATTTCTAAATATGTGCCTTTTAAAGTAAACTATGCTTATTAACAGGTAGACCCAGGACTCAAAACAGTAATCTTTATTTTCAAATCTTCCTGGCCCACATTTTTAACATAAAGGAAATAGAAGACGTGAAAATGAAAGGGGAAAAAAATTAAATAAAAATGCTCTGGAAGTAGAGGACCTGGGTTCAAATCACACCTCTGCCTATATGAACTTGGGCAAGTCAATTAACTTCCCTGGGCTACAGTTTCTTTATCTATAAAATGAGGAAATTAGATATATAGCCTCTGAGGTTTCTTCCATTTCTAGATCTATAATCTTTATGATTCTTTTAAACTCTTAGATCTGTTTATTATTTTATAGAATATCAGAATTAGAAGGGTCTTCAGATGCCATTTAGTCCAAAAGGAATCTCTTCCCTGAAAAATGATCTTCTAGCCTCCATTTGAAAACCTCAAAAACTGGAGAATATGATATCTCGTCAGATACCCCCTTCCACTTTTAACAACTCTAATTGTTGAGATTTTCCCTTATATTTAGTGTTAATCTCTGTCTCTGCAATACCTACCCATTGATCTGAATTATGGCCTTTTGAGCCATCACATTTAATCTCTTCTTCATGGCAATCCTTCTAGTTCTTGAAGACAGGTATCATGTCACACTTCTGACTTACTTTTGTAGTCTAAATATCCCTGTTTCTTTCAACCTACCCTTGTAGGTCATAGTCTCTAGCACATTACCAACTTGATCTGGCCTCTAAATGTGATTAAATTGGTTCAGTGTCCTTTCTAAAATGTCCTACACAGAGCTAAAAACAATACCCTGGATGTGGTCTGACCAAAGCAGAGTAATAAAGGACTTTTTCCTCAGCATCTCTAGAAATTCAGCTTCTCTCTATGAAGTCTAAGATCAAGTTAGCATTTTTTTTTTTACTACCTAACCACAGTCAACTCACATTGAGCTTGGAAGTCTTCTAGATCCAACAGATCTTTTTTTTTTTCAGATAAATTGCTCTCTAGTGGTATCTCCTCTATTCCATACTTGTGAACTTAGTTTTTGGACCCCAAATGTAAACATTTATATTTATCCCTATTAAATCATAGCTAATTATATTTGGCCCAGTTTTTTAACTTATTAAGATTCTTTTGAGTCCAGATTTTGTCACCCACTGTGCTAGCTATCCCTCTCAGCTTTTTGTCATCTGAAATTTTGATTAAAATTTCACCTATTACTTTATTCAAATTATTGGGGGGGAGGGAATGTCCAACAGCATAGCTTCCTGATATACTACACTGGAGACTTCTCTAGTTGACACTAAAGCTACTCTTTGACTCTGGCCATTCTACCAGCCCATCTAAATGTACTATTTTTACCTAGCATAATTGTCTCCATCTTTTCTACAAGAAAAGTATGAAAAGAAAAATATCAATTTTTTCCTAAAATCTAGGTTAATTAGATCTGCAGTATTCCCTCCCTCCCTGTCTATTAGTTTAGTGACCTTATTAACAAGGGTGGGACAGGTGTAGGGGGAAGGGAGGTCCCCTGCTAGGACCCCCCCTCATAGTTGACATTGATCTATTCATCAATAATTATTGTTAAGCTCTGGTCATTCAAGTTCCAAATTCTCCCATTTGTGCTCTCTTCCAGCCCATATTTATATCATCTTATCATCTTTCAGCCCATATTTTTTCACATTTTTCATCTGGCTAATATCTTGATGGAATTCAACTCTATTATGGCCATGCCATTACTGGAATCTACCAATCTTATAACTCAGTGAAAACATGAAATGAGGTTAGCCTGTACGGCACAACTTTTGCTTGGCCTGAATAATTCAATATGCTGAAGTAGACATGGATCATTCAGTGAGTAAGTTGTAATTTATTGGATATGTATATTTTTTTTCTAGCCTGAGAAAGTATGGATACTTGCGCAGAGTTTTGAACATCTATTCTTTACAGTGATGCAACTTTATAACAGCAACCATTACGAGCAAATATCTATTCTAGTCATTCCAGAGGAGCCTAAATATCAGTTGAATGTTGGCTTCTGTCTGAAAAATTCTTTCTGCTGACCTTTGAGTACTGATATATTTATGGAAAGGGGAAAAAAATCTCAGCCTCCTCCATAAATACTGTTTCATTTGTAATTAAGATTGATATGTGGCTTCTTATAAATTTTCACTGCTTCTGTCCAGCCTCTTCCTCAGCAAAGCTGCTTTAATTATCCACATGAAGGTAAGACCACAAAGTAACCAATAAATCAATATGATGATGGTGATTACCCCAATTAACAATAAAATGAATCCTAATTAAAGAGAACTTTGGTAGTACCATCATCCAAAAGGTCTTGCAAAATCCTGAATGTTAATAAAGTTTCCTTGTGTTCTATTAGATAAAAAGGAGTAACCAATAGGCACAAGAAAAAAAACCAACATGCCTAAGAGTGGATATGTAGCATCATTTTTATGTACATGGACAACAAAATATTTTAATTAATACATAATCCTCCTCACAAAAAGACCTAGGGAATCTGAAGAAATATTAGTCATTGACAAGTCTCTGGATGAACTCACAAAAAGGGAGGTTTTTTGTGAGACAAACTAATGGTCCAAGCCATAACCAAGTCAGGGTGAATGAGTTGTTGTCCTAAAATGTCCAGATTTAGAGGATGCCAACAGCACTCTCCCAAGACATTCTTCCTCCTCTGATGGCCAAGCTCTAGAAACTCCATCACAATACTCTATGTCCTTTCTATATGCACTAAAATGTCTAGTTTCATTACTGTATGAAATAGCTGTGGTGGGACTGGGAGGATTTGTAAGAGCAAAACCTAGAAAAGCCTCAGTCTCACTAGGCAGACATGAAACTGAAGTTTGTAGCCTTAAGGATAGTCTTCATGTGGATTCTATTTTCAAGAAATTAAGGCACTGTTCGGCTCAGAGATGAAAATGAACACAGTTGTTGCTGCACCTAACTCCAAAGTAAAACTCACTCCACTGCTTTCCCTCTTGGGGAATTATCTGATGATGGTACTTTTAAGTTCCACTGGAGATCATAGGGATATTGATTAAATTTAATTCAGCCAGTATTTATTAAATGTTTATTATGTACAAAGCATTCTGGGAGGATACAAAGCAGAAATAACATAATCTCACTCTTTGAGAAGTTGACATGCTATTGATGGTGGTATTGCATTAGCTGATATAGTGGGGATGGCAGGAAATAGAACAAATATTTATTGAGTATCTATTATGTGCCAGACATGTGAAGAACCTTACAAATACTATCTCATTTGGACTTCACAACAACTTTTGGATGTAAGTGCTTTATTGCTCTCATTTTACATTTGAAGAAACTGAAGCAGACAGAGGTTAAATGACTTGCCCAGAGTCACAAAGCTAGTATCTCAGACTAGATTTGAATTCAGAACTTTCCAGTTCTAGATCCAACACTCATTCCACTGAGCCACCTAAGTACACAAATAAGTAAACATAAGATAATTTGAGGAATAAGAACAACTACCACCTGGTGTGTGATCAGAAAAGATTTCAGAAAGGAAGTATCACCTAAGGTAAATCTTATAGGAAGATGAGAACTCTAGCAAGCAGTCAGATAGCATGTATCAGGTGTCAGATAGTAGGACATGGGCTGGTATTCAAATGAGTTGGTGGGCACATGGACTGACCAAAATTTAGTAGGACAGAGAGCAAACTGAACAGATCATGTGATATGAGTTAGTGGAACACTTGTTGGGCAGCAATCACCAGGGGCTGGGATTTGGGAGGCAGGGCTATCTGCAATGTTTGGCCCTAGGTCTTGTGTCCTCCTTCGGATATGAAGTATATGAGGGGAGAGGAAGGGAGGATTGCATGCTCACAGGTGGCTAGTTCATTCTAGGTTCATGGCTTATATTTTCCTAGTGCCCCAACACTACATTCTACCAGAACTGGTGAAGCAAGAGGTGATGAAGCTAAAATCTAGTACAGATGAAGAATAGTAGCTGAGCTCATTTTGTTTCCCTAGCAAAGGATACTTGGGCATAGGTGGTATGCAATTCCATGTTTTGTAGAATTACACCATTAGAGACAAAGGGACCTAATAGAGCAGCTAGTCCAACTTCCTCCATCCTTCCATCTCATGTAGCTCAGTGAGCCTCAGTTTCTCTTTCTGGAATGCTATGCTTAACACAGCTTGGCTTTGCCACTCTTAATATCCACATGTGCATCAATACAGCAGCAGCAGCCTATAAGACCATCAGCAGCAGAAATAGATATAAGCCCCTAAATAAGATGCTCTTACCAGCAATTAGCATGGTGCCTGGCACATAGTAGGCACTTGATAGATTCTAGTTGACTAAAGAAACAATCCAAGGGCCAGAATTACTGCTCCAAGCAAACTGGCCTAAAAAAAAAATTCAGACTCTATTTTCAAACTTCTCACTGTACCAAGGATTTAGTTATACTAAGGGTCAAGGCCTGTGACTCCTGTATACATATATAGCACATTGCTGTCACTAAAGTCTCAGGCCTTAGTTATTCATGTCCCCTGATACCAGCTCTGTATTGAAAGTTCCCTTGTGCTTCTGTAAGGAAATTGAAATAGAACAAGCATGACTTTCCCTGCTACTGAATATTCCAATAACACCCATTATTCTGTGCCTAGTGAGATACCTGCCCCCAGCCAAGTGAGGTATGACCCCCTGAGCTGTGAGACTATTGGAATCGTAGTTCCCACACCCAGATGGATCATCTGTCAGTGATTCTTCCTGACCTTGAGAAAGTCAAAACACTTCCCCCTTCCATATTCTCTCTTCTAAAAGGGAATAAAAGGAGCAAATTTACTGACCTCACAGGAGTGTTGTAAGGATTAATTGTAAAGCACTTTGAAGACAGAAAGTGCTATGTAATTGCTAAGTACTGCATTATTACATATAATACCTTCCTCCCAAGGCATAGCTCAGCTTAATGATCTGCTTTAATTTCGTGACCCAAAGCCAATGTGTCAGGTAAACATTTTTTCCCAACCATTTTAATGCAAGGTGGTCAGACTATAACGCCTTTTCCAAGACTCCTGCACAAGCTCTGTTTTTCCTTTCTTCTCAGGCAGGCATGTGGCTGAATCTTGCCTGACCTCAAACCAGATTGTCTAGCCCTGCTCCAGCTCCTGAAATGATGCATGTAGGCTCCCTATAATTTGTCTTCTGTGGAGGGAAATGAAGAAATTCCACCCTGGACTGATTCCTGGCCCTCTCTCTTTCCTAGAGGTTCATGTAGGTGGCGTGAGCTTTTACTAACTGACAGTTAATACCTCTGCTTGGCCTACTTTAATGAGCCAGGCCGTTCATTAGTGCAGCCAGCCTCCCACAGGGCACCAGGATCTTAGGCTATGTTCCTCAACCATAAAGTCTCCACTGTGAGTTGTCAGGCCCATAGCTGTGAATTACTACCATTCCCTCTGGAGAATATTTTATTGCTGAAAGAAGGGGGCAGGGAAATTATCCCAGATTTACTTTTCTGCAAGCAATTTTATTAAGAATAATAGCCCGCTATGTTTGTATAGAACTTGACAGTTTACAAAATGCTTTCACCTTCATTATAAATCATTTTTGATCTTCTTAACTGCTCTATGAAGTATGCAGGGCAGGACCATTATCCCCATTTCACAGATGAGGAAACAGACTGAGAGAAGGTATGTGCCTTACCCAAGGGTCTACATTACATATACATATGTGCATATGTATATATTTTTTATTAAACACGTATGATATGTGATCAGTAATTTCACCAGAATGAGAATTCTGTCCTCATATATTGATTGTGTCTGTACTACATTTATCAACCCATGCCGGTCTTGTCCATATCTTCCCATATAAAGTCTCCTCACATCTACCAAATGCACAGCAGGTTTTTCTCCTGTACTTGTACTGCTTTAAAGCTATTAGTATAATGTATAAACATACATGTTTATGTGTATACATATGCATGTATCAATGTATGTTTTGTATATATGAAAACAATGATGTGTTTTGTATATGCATATGTATTACAGGTGTGTGTATATGTATATGCATATGTATATATTATCTACTGAGCAAGTCATAACCTTTCAATGTCCCAGTTAACTCTCTAAGACTCTAGATTATGGATCTTAATTAGTAGATAGGCTTCCTTATCAGGAGTTCCATATACTAAAGAAATGTACTCACATAATAATATATATTTTGTCCAGACCTATGATCTCATTCATGAAGGGTAATAGTTCCTCAAGTGTGGTCTAAGGACACCTGGGGTCTGTGAGTTCAAAACTATTTTCCTAATTATATTAACATACTACTTGCCTGTTAAAAATATTACTCCCTTTTCCAACTACATATCTGTGTGAGTCCAGATTTTCATATACTTCAATCAAAACAGTATGTCAAAACAGAGTAAATTCAGAAGAAGATATAAAAATCCAGCTGCCTTCTATTGAAAGAAATTTGAAAGAGATCTTCAATATGCGAAATGATGCTACTCTTCTCAATGTAGTTATTTTTCATTAAAATATGTATTTATGTTATCATATAATAGATTTATTATGATTTAAATGAATTAGTAATATTCTAAAATTTTATTAGTTTTAATTCCTAATATGGTAAATACAATAGAAATAACCCAAATAAACAAAAGATCTTTGGGGTCTTCAATAATTTCTAAGAGTGTAAAGAAGTCCTGAACAAAAAGGTTTGAGAGTTGCTGATATAGGGAAATGCCTGGTAAGGAGATACCCTCCATAAATGTAGATTCATATGTGACCTTCAATTTAACGTATGATCAGAGATTTTCCTAGAGGCACTGAGAAATTAAATGACTTGCCCAGGATTACAAAAGCAATGTGTGTCAGAGGTGGTCCTTGAACCCAGAGTTTCCTGACTCTGAAGCTGGTTCTCTCTTCATTGGGCCTCTCTTTGTATTTATACATCAGTCCTTCAGTATCTCCAGTGGCTCTTTAATCCTATAGATATGGGTAGGTACCACCTTTAGTGGTACAGATTGCAGCCTATTTACCCATGCTTCAGTATGCTGTGTAAGTCTTATCTAGGTACTCCAATTTTTTCTACTCAAAGAGCTAAGAGTCTTTTCTAGATCTATTTGCATTACACGGGAACCCATACAGTATTTAGGCTACCCATCTGTTAAATCTCACTCTTCTGTGACAAGCCCACCTCTTTTTCAATTCAAAGGTCACTTTGATGATATATTTTATGAAACTTTCTGTATGAAATTCTTGCTGATAACCCACTGAAGGGTATTGATGCTTATCATGTATCTCTTGCCTGTCATTGGGGAAATCTGCATATTAATTCCTCAGAACTATTGTATTTCATGGAGCAGCTAGGTGGCACAATGAGGAAGACTCTTCTTGAGTTCAAATCTGGCCTCAGACACTTACTAGTTGTGTAACCCTGGGCAAGTCACTTAACCCTGTTTGCCTCAGTTTCCTCATATGTAAAATAAGATGGAGAAGGAAATGGCAAACCACTCCAGTACCTTTGCCAAGGAAACCCCAAACTGAGGTCACAAAGAATCAGACATGATAGAAATGACTGAACAATAACAAATAGTATTTCATGATTAACACTCATATAGCATCAATTAGAGTTAGAGTTCAAAAATGTTTCAGAGGTCATCTAGTACAACCCCTCATTTTATAAATGAAGATATGGAAGCTTAATGACTTTCTCAAGTCACACAGGTATTTATGGACAGGATTTAAATGTAGGTTCTCTGACTATAAATTCATCATTTTTCCCACTGTTTCCCAAGCAGTGGAACTTCTGTCTGAATTATTCCCACAGGTTTTTAAATTCATGAGATAATTGTTTGATTCTTCACATTTCTTTGCTTCAGTCTCCCTAAGAAAATATTAAGTCACCTCATACCAAAGGATCACAAAGTACAATGACATTCATAAAATCTTAATATCCAATGTATGGATAAGGTCATGGCTTTCTAGCCAGGCAGAAGCAAACAGTGCTGTGGATATGCCAGAGATGGATTGAAACTACTTGTGTTATGCTATACTTCTAAGGAAGGTACTAAATCATAAAAGTTGCACCTCACTTTGCTGAGTTTGTGAAATCAAATGAAGAAAGATAGCTATATAAGGTAGGTTTCCCTAAATCCAGGGGAAAAAGCTAAAATATTCTTCTTCTTCACCCCTCTGAACCCTAAGGAGAAAAGAATATTTAAATTAGGACTTGGAGAGGCAGAGCCAAGATGGCAGAGTAAAGGCAGGGACTCACCTGACCTCTCCCCTAAACCCCTCAAAATACCTTTTAAAAAGTACTGTAAACAAATTCTAGAGCAAAAGAACCCACAAGAAGACAGAGTGAAACAAATTTCCAGCCCAACACAACTTGGAAGGTCAGCAGGAAAGGTCTCTCTCAACAAGGTGAGAATGGAGCACAGTATAGTACAAGCCCCACCAATATAGCCCTGGCAACAACAAACCAGGAGCAGGCCATGGGAGTGACTGAATCAGCAGTGGCAGGAGCTGCTTCTGGAGCTCTCAGACCACAGATGGCAAGAGGGTCAAATGTAGGGGATTACAGGCATCTTTTTGCTAGCACAGAAGCAGGACTCTTGTTTTGCCCATACTCAGATCCAGGTCCCAGTCCTGGGTGATAGTCCCAGAGGCAGAAGGAGCACTAACATAGCAGAGCTTGTGCCCATAGCAGAGGAGGGACCTTTCTCACAGTTCCAGGGCAGAAAAGAGTGCTTGTGGTCACTCACAGAACAGAAGACAAACTAGGAGACGAGTAAACAACTCTCCTTAGGTCATACAATTTTGTAAGAACTGAAAACTTACAGGTCCCTAGAAATATCTCTGAAAACAGCTTCATAGAACCCCTGAAGCTTGGGACAATGCACTCTCTACCCTGGAAGCAGAGCCCCACTTTAACAAAGGGTTAAAAGCCAATTAATAGGCTGGGAAAATGAGCAAACAACAGAAAAAAAAACTCTATTGAAAATTACTATGGTAACAAGGAAGATCAAAACACACACTCAAAAGAAGACAACAAAGTCAAAGCTCCTACATCCAAAGGCTCCAAGAAAAATATAAATTGGTCTCAGGCCACAGAAGAGGTCAAAAAGGATTTTGAAAATAAAGTAAGAGAGGTAGAGCAAAAATTGGGAGTGATACAAGAAAATCACGAAAAACAAGTCAACAGGTTGGTAAAGGTAACCCAAAAAAATACTGAAGACAACAACACCTTAAAAACAGTTTAGGCCAAATGGTAAAAGAGGTCCAATACATCAATGGAGAGAAGAATGCCTTAAAAAGAATTGGCCAAATGGAAAAGATCCAAAATTTCACTGAAGAAAATAATCCCTTAAGAATTAGAACTGTGCAAATGGAAGCTAATGACTTTATAAGAAAGTGAGAAACAATAAAACAAAACCAAAAGAATAGAAAAAATAGAAGACTGTGTGAAATATCTCCTTGGAAAAACAACTGATCTGGAAAATAGATCCAGGAGAGATAATTTAAAAATTATTAGACTGCCTGAAAGCCATGATCAAAAAAAAAAAGAGCCTAGTCCTCATCTTTCAAGAAATAATCAAGGAAAATTGCCCTGAGATTCTAGAACCAGAGGGCAAAATAGAAATTGAGAGAATCCACTAATCACCCCCTGAAAGAGATCCCAAAATTAAAACTTCCAGGAATATTATAGCCAAATTCCAGAGTTCCTAGGTCAAGGAGAAAATATTGCAAGCAGCCAGAAAGAAACAATTCAAGTATCATAGAGCCATAGTCAAGATAACATAAGATTTAGCAGTTTCTACATTAAAGGATCAGAGAGCTTGGAATATGGTATTCCAAAGGGAGTGGCAAAGGAGCTAGGATTACAACCAAGAATCACCTACCCAGCAAAACTGAGTATAATCTTTCAAGGGGGAAAATGAATATTCAATGAAATAGAGGACTTTCAAGCAGTCTTGATGAAAAGACCAGAGCTGAATAGAAAATTTGACTTTCAAATACAAGACTCAAGAGAAGAATAAAAAGGTAATCAGGAAAGGGAAAGCATAAGAGTGTTAAAAATTTTTTGACTATTTACATCCCTACATTGGAAAACAATAATTGTAACTCATAAAACCTTTCTTATTATTAGGGTAGTTAAAAGGAGTATGTATATACAGAGGGCACAGGTGTGAGTTGAATATGACAGAGAGAGGAATGTACTGGTAAAAGAGAAAGGGAGAGATAGAATGGGGTAAATTATCTCATATAAAAGAGGCAAGAAAAAGCTTTATAGTGGAAGGGAAGAAGGGGGAGGCAAGGGGGAGTGAGTGAACTTTACTGTTATCAGAATTGGCTCAAAGAGGGAACAACATATGCACTCAATTGTGTATAGAACTCTATCTTACCCTACAGGAAAGTAGGAGGAAAAAGGGATAAGAGAAGGTGGAGGTGGTAATAGAAGGGAGGGCAGGTTGGAGTAGAGGGTAGTCAGAAGCAAAATACTTTTGAGGAAGGACAGGGTGAAAGGAGAGAGAATGGTATAAAAGGGAGGAATAGGATGGAAGGAAAAACAGTTAACAACAGTTAAAGTGAAAAAAATTGAATTAAGTTTCTCTAAAAAGGCCTCATTTCTCAAAAATGGAGAATTCAGTCAAATTTAATAAAATAAGAGACATTCGCCAATTGATAAATGATCAAAATACATGATCAGTTTTCAGATGAAGTAAACAAAGCCATCTATAGCCATATTTCTAAAAATGTTCTAACTCACTACTGATTGGAGAAATGCAAATTAAAATATTACCTCATACCTATTAGGAATAATAGGTCTAATAGGACAGAATAGATAAATGATAGGACAAGAAAAGGTAATAGGACAGAAAAGGTAAATGACAAATGTTGGAGGGAATGTGGGAAAAATGAGACTTTAATGCATTGTTGGTAGAGTTGTGAACTGATTCAACCATTCTGTAGAGCAATTTTGAACTATGCCCAAAAACCACGTATACCCTTTAACCTAGCAATACCACTACTAGGTCTGCATCCCAAAAGAGATAAAAACAAAAGGGAACAAACACAAGCACAAACAAAAAGGAGCAAAAACAAAAAATATGTACAAAAATATTTATAGCAGTTATTTTCTGGGATAAAGAATTAGAATTGGAGGGCAGCTAGGTGGCTCAGTGGACAGGGCACCAGCCCTGGAGTCAGGAGGACCTGAGTTCAAATCCGTCCTCAGACCAAACACTTGACACTTACTAGCTGTGTGACTCTGGATGAGTCACTTAACCCCAATTGCCTAAAATTAAAAAAAAAAGTTCTTTAAGTTAGAAGTTGAGGGGAAGCACATCAATTGAGGAATGACTGTTGTATGTGATTATGATGGAATACTATTGTACTATAAGAAATGATGAGCAGGATGCTCTCAACAAAATTTGGAAAGACTTACATGGGCTGATGCAAAGTGAAATGTATTGTGTACAAAGTGACAGCAATACGATAAGATGATCAGCTGTGAATGACGTAGTTATTCTCAGTAATATAATGATCCAAGACAACTCTGAAGGTCTTATGATGAACAATGCTATCCATCCCCAGAGAAAGAACTGAGGGTGTCTGAATGCAGATTGAAGCATCCTTTTTTTAACTTCATTTTTTCTTAAGGTTTTTTGTCTATGTTTTCTTTCACAACATGACTATTACACATATGTTTTGCATGACTGCATATGTATAACCTATATCAAATTGCTTGCCTTCTTGAGGATAGGGGGAGGAAGAAAGGGAGATAACTTGGAACTCAAAATTTTAAAAATGAATGTTAAAAATTGTCTTTACATGTAACTGGGGAAAATAAAATACTAAATAAAAGCTTAAAAATTGAGACTTAGAACACACACAGAAACACATATATGTATATGACACATATATATATATATATATATATATATATACATATATATATATATATATACACACACACATATATATACACATATATGAGGGTGTATGATAGTAATAATGTGTCAAGAACTGGCTTTGGAGCCAGGAAGACCTGAGTTCAAATCCTGATTCTGACACATACTCATGTCAGTCAGTCAATAAGCATTTATTAAGCACCTATGTGCTAGACACTATGCTAAGTACTATGTGAACCTGGGCAAGTCACTTAACTTCTTAGTGTTATAGATAAGTCTCTAATACTATGAGTTGAAGAAAAGGTGCTGACCCACATTAGTAAAAGGAGTTTCCTCATCTAGCAGTTCACTAAAACAATGAAATCCTATGCCTAGTCATTATCTCTATGACTATTCCTATTCTCTTTCTCTTTCTCTCTCTCTCTCTCTTTCTCTCTCTCTCTCTCTCTCTCTCTCTCTCTCACTCTCTATGCATATGGTTAACAAGCATCTGGCGTAGGATTTGAATTCAGGTTTTCCACATCCATATATGTACATCTGTACATATATGTATGTATACATATACACATCAGTCTTTCAGTACTCCAATGGCTCTATGACGCCATAGATGTGGGTAAGTACCTCCTTCAGTGGTATAGATTACAGACTATTTATCCATGCCTCATTATTCTGTACATGTGTACATACATGCATATACAGCTATGTATATATATATGGAGAGAGACAGAGAATATGAAGAAGACTAGAATTCAAATTCTACCTCAGACATTTGTTAGCTTGTTATCCCAGGCAAGTCATTTAAACTCTCTGAAATTCAGTTTCCTTATCTGTAAAATGACATAGTTAGATTTGATGACTTTTAAGGTCCCTTTCACCTCTATGTTCTCTGACAAGCTGTGTGACATTAAGCAAGTTATAACCTCTCTCGGATTACTGTTCCTTATCTGCAAAATATGGGTGGTAATAACACCTACCTCATAGGGTTAATTTTCCTAGGTCATATAAGATAATTTACATAAAACATTTTTCAAACCTTGAAGTGTTATATAAACATGTGAATTCTTTTTATTGTTACATAAAATTCCCTTAAAAGTGACACATTTTCATATCATCAGGTCTCCTTAAATTGGCATACTGGTATTTCAACAACCTGTATTTTCCAAGAGGCATTACACTCGATGTGTTACCAAAATACATTTTGTTTTGTCTTCCCACCCATCAGACCCAGGCTACCTATGACAAACTTGAACTGGCTGTATGAAATTATTTTCATCTCTAACCACTCCACTAATTTCACCAAAGTCATTTCTATTGTTAGTCCTATTAAATAATGTCACCCCTTCTGTAAGTAGAATCTCCTATGGAAGTGCTATGTAAGTTGAGAAGCAGAGAGACAGAGACACAGAGATGGAAAGAAACAAAAAGATGCTTGATAGTATTGAAGGTTTAATTGACCTGTGCCTCTGAGCTCAACTGGGTGGGGAAGTTCCTGGATGGAAACTACTCCCACCAATGTAAATTATGATCTTCTTATTTATAACTTATAGAGTCGCTGGGACACTGAGAGTTTAAGTAATTTGCCCCTATGTATAACTGGTATGTGTCAAAAGTACAACTTGAATTCAAATATCTTCCTGACTTTGAGGCTATCCATGCCTCCATATTGCCTCTCAGTGAAAAGTGTATATGTACGTTCTCGTTGTTGTTCAGTCATTCTTCAGTTTTGTCTGGCTTTTTGTGGCCTCTGTTGGGGTTTACTTGGCAAAGATATTGGAGCAGTTTGCCATTTCCTTCTCCAGCTCATTTTAGAGATAAGGAAAATAAGGCAAACAGAGTTAAGTGACTTGCTCATGTTCACAAAGCTAGTAAGTATCTGAAACCAGTTTTGAACCCAGAAAGATGAATCTTCCTGACTCCAGGCCCAGGCGCTCTATCCACTACATCCCCTAAATATATGTGTGTGTGTGTGTGTGTGTGTGTATAAAACCATACTTCAGACAATTAAGGCAAGTAACTTTGTGTTGGCTCTGGGATCTAAACAGATAAAGAATATCAAATTTTCACTATTAATTTAATATAATTTTATGTCTTAATAGAGGGAGAAATATATATTTATATTTACAGGGAAAGGAGTTCCAAAGTGCTCTGTTTAGGATGCTACTTTTATATCTAGGAAAATAAAATTTTAAAAATAATTAAACTGACAGTGCTTTAATCCAGCATAACCCATTTATTCATCTTAATTCAGATCTTCAGGTTTTCAATGCCTATTTCCTTTAAGGGTCTGGAAGAAACAGATGAAAACTACGCATGTTAATAAAATTACCATTTTTCATCAGATCAAACTTTCACAGCCATCAGGAACTCTAGAGGAGGTAGGGTGGAAACTTACTTACATTGGTTGCCAAAGCAATGCACCTCATTTAACACCCGGATTGTATATTTTCAAAAACAAATGGGCGCTGGAGGAAGTTACTGCCACAGGCAATCTGTGTTACTGCTTCTGGTATGTATCTTCATGGAAAATTTATGGGGAAAATTCCTTCAAATTGTCCATGGCCAATTCCAGTGTTTAGCATATATTTGGATATGTATGGAGCTTGATAGAATTTGAAAAATGACAAGCTAGATGAATTTATAATGTTTACTTTCCAGTGAGTAAATCAAATAGATTCCATTGCAGGATTAGAAAAGGAAAGAAATGACATTAGTCAGCAACAAGAGCAATAGGACCACTGAAAAGGAGCCTGCGAAATGCCTTTAATATCTGCTACAGGCACACTTCATCCAGGGAGTTCACCTGGAAGTCAGGAAGAGCTGGGTTCAAATTTGACCTCTGACACACACACTAGCTTTGTGACTACTGGGCAAATTCATTAACTCTCAAGGTCCTGGGCAATTCTCTAAGACTATAAATTGTAGGGAAAAAAAGTTGACCTGCTGTGTTAAGAGTGGTAATTTCCTCCCCTGACAATTCCTTTTACCAACAAAATCATATTATCCCTCTCCCATTATTTCATCCAATAGTAAAGAGCAATGGTGTTGAAATATTAGTTGGTTGGGTCATTAATATCTATGACTCAGGGAATTAAAGGCATTTGTGGCAGAGTTCAAGGAAAATAACTGTTCTCTGAAATTATCGACTAAGTCAAATAATATTAACATCAGGTAGGAAGTACAGGCCAGACAAGCAAATAAAAGGATACCTTAAGTGCAATCACTGTATTAAATAAATTGCTTGCTTTTCAATACATCCACCACTTCCAATAAATCCTTGTTTACTTTTAAAATATAGTCAGAACATGGCCCAAAAATAAATAAATAATTTAAGTAGAGCAGAGATTCAGTGCCAAGTCATACAGCCGATTATAATAACTAAGATGCCAACAAATCATGGGATTCCAAATCAGCTGGACAGCTATATGCACACTAACTATTAAAAAAAAAAGGTTAAATTACCCAAAGTGCAAAAGCATGCCTTGGCATAACACGGCTCTTGAAGTAATATATTCAACAGACTTAGGGACAAGAAATATCCCAAAGCAGAGGGAGACATTAGGAGTGGCTAGGAGAGGGTGTGGAGGTGAAGTGGAGTACAACAGAAAGTATTTAGCATCATTCAGTTGTACATTTGTAATAAGCCAATCAGGACTTTTGATATTATTTGGTTGGGACAATAAAAATCTTAGATTGTTGTAGTCTTAATACATTTCTACAAGGTAGCAAGCTTCTTTATATATCACTGTAAAGATTATATGAAGATTATAGGAGTCTGTGTGCTCTATGCTGTACAAGAAGAAAATCAATTTTTCATTCCTCTGAAAAGCTCGCAACACAACTGGAATTTTACCTGAACCGAGTAAACAAAATTATCATCTAACCTGAATAAGAAAAATGTACAAGAAAGTCTTTATCTTTCTATTTTCAACTCTCCTATTATTTTCTAAGTTTGACGGATTTTTTCAAGGGACGGAATTGTTATAGGAAAATCTGAGATGAACCCTTTCGAAACTATGCTTGAGGGTTTATAATAGAAACATTTTAAAATTTAAATTACCAGTGAAAGATTGGAGTTGTAGAGTTAGGAAGCTGTAATTTTTTTTGCCATTTATTTTCTGTGAAAAGCTCTGTTGCACGCAGTCTCAGCTTCTCAGCCAGGTTTGTCTAATTTTATAACAGCTGAAGCGATTGAGATGTGAGCGGGTCAGATCTGACTTGCCAAGGTCACAGTAATGAGCTGCTAGCCTTCCAGGATCTAGAACCCAAGAAAAAGCAGCCCTGAACTCAGGCTTTTCTTAGGTGAAAAGAACAAAAGACCACGACAGGCTTCTGGCCTGTTGTGATTTAAAGACCAACCTGGGCACGGAAGGTAGCCTGGAGTTGTTTCTGAATCACATGTAGGCTTTCTTTACAAAGTCTGGGTCTACACATCTGAGGAAACACAGCTTCTGAGGCTATATCAGAAACTATCCTTCGCTGCTGTCAGAATTTATAATCAATATAGGTCTCTATGGCACGGTTGATCATACCACAATGTGTAGTGATTATTAAGCTCCGTGACAGCAAACCATATTTATTTATTTTTTTCTATAGCTGCCATCATTTTCCAGCAATCAGATATGAGCAAAACAAAGTGAAGAGCTGTTGACCCTGCTCCCACCATTAGAACAAATGTCAAAGGAGCAAAAAAATGATCTGGGACAAAATTTCTATTTCTATGAAATGTGGAGCCTAGCCATTCCCTAGATAAAGCATAGAACTTGGAATTAGACTTTAGTTCAGATCTTGTCTCTGATACTTACTATCGACATCACACCAGGCAAGACTCTTAACTTCTCCATTCCTCAGTCTTCTGTGAAATGAAGGGGTTGGATTCAATGGCCTCTAAGGTCCCAGGTATCTCTCAATCGGATATTGTCATTTGTAATCCTTCATGAGGCTGCTAGGTGGCGCCACAGTGCTTAGAGTGCTGGGCATGAAGTCTGGAAGACTGATACACCTCAGTTCAAAACCGACCTCAGACACTTACTAGCTATGTGACCCCTGGGCGAATCCTATTTGCCTCAGTTTCCTCATCTGTAAAATGAGCTGGAGAAGGAAATGGCAAACCTCTCCAGTATCTTTGCCAAGAAAACCCCAAATGGAGAGTCAGATACAGCTGAAAAATGACTGAACAACAACAATAAATCCTTCATGGAGAGAAAGGGTGAGGTAGAATTAGGTAAATTATCTCACATAAAACAGAAAAGAAAAAGCTTTTGCAGTGGAGAGGAAACAGGGGAAGGTGAGAGGGAATGAATGAATCTTATTCTCACAGGATTTGGCTTAAGGAGGAAATAACATACACACTCAACTGGGTATGGAAATCTATCTTACCCTACAGGAAAATAGAGGGGAAGGGGACAAGAGAGCAGGAGGATGGTAGAGGGAAGGGCAGATTGGGGGAGGGGGTAATCAGAAGCAAACACTTCTAAGGAAGGACAGGATCAAAAGAGAGAGTGGAATAAATGGGGGGCGGGATAGGATGAAGGGAAATATACTTAGTTTTTCACAACATAACTACTATGGAAGTGTTTTGCATGACTACACATGTTTGGCCTGTATCCAGTTGCTTGCCTTCTCAATGATAGTGGGTGGGGGGGGGAGGAAGGGAGAAAATTTGGAGCCCAAAATTTTAAAAGCAGAAGTTTAAAAAGATTGTTTTCACATGCAACTGGGAAATAAGATATACAGGAAATGTGATATAGAAATTGATCCTGCCCTACAGGAAAATTGAAGGGGAAGGGGATAAGATAAGGAGGACGGGAGATAGAAGGAAGGGCAGATTAGGGGTATTCAGAATGCATGCCATTTTAGGGTGGGGGAAGGGACAAGATGGGGAGAAAATTTGGAACTCAAAATCTTTGGAAGTGAATGTTGAAAACTAAATATACATTAATTAATTTTAAAAACTAAAAAATAAATCCTTCATGGAGCTAAATTCTCAAATGGATATTCAGAAAAAATGATTTATTCTGCCTGAATACCCTACAACACCTCTTTGATAAAACATTGGGTATATGAGGCATAGTAACTGCCACATCTGTAGTCAGAATGGTTTGTTCATAATTCCTAATGTTGAAACCATAGACAGTGACAAAATCCATTCCACCAATGGAAGAAACTGTTTTCTTTCAAAGTGTTTCATTATTAATGGAATACATAGATGAATCACTTCTCCTTAAATAGGGCTAATAAGACCTGCCACAGAGTTGGGAGGAATGTTCGTTGTAAACTTTAAAGTGCTATATCAATGCCAGTACTTAACATTCTTATGTTTTTCCACATGTACATATACTATTCATGATCATTCAACAACCCTATGAGGTTGGTAATGCAAATATAATTTTTCCCTTTAGGAGAATCAAATGAGATAACTCACGTAACATACTTTGTAAACCTTATAGCACATTATAAATGTTAGCCATTTCAAATGATTGGCTATTGCCAAAGAGGTGGTAAATGCCTGAGATAGTTTTTCAACCCAGGTCTGACTACTCCCAAGTCTACAATTCTTTTCATCAGAGTCAGCTGTATGATAATGATCATAATATTAATAGATCCTCATGTATCGATTTTAAAGTGGTTTACACATATTATTTAAAACCTCATGACAACCCTATGTGGTAGATATCACAGGTAGTAAGTTGCCCATTATTTATATGAGGCAACTGATGATCAGAGAAGTTCAACAACTTGCTCATGGTCACATAGATGTCAGAAGAAAGACTTAAACTAAGTCTTACTGACCCCAATAAAGTATTTTTTTCTGTTACTTGGACTTGACTCTCAATAATAATTACACTATATACTTATATATCCATTTTTTTTCTTTAAAACTAGGATTTCATCAATGTGGGGAACTCCCTATATGAAAACTCCATCCACCAATCCAAATTGACAGCTCTGAGACAACAGTTTTAGAGATTTGTCTGAACT
Source organism: Phascolarctos cinereus (assembly GCF_003287225.1). NCBI lineage: Eukaryota > Metazoa > Chordata > Mammalia > Diprotodontia > Phascolarctidae > Phascolarctos > Phascolarctos cinereus. The sequence goes on from NW_027555625.1 coordinate 245,734,861, forward strand.
ACAAAGAGGTTAAGGAATTTGTCCAGGCTCACATAGATACTATTTATAACAAGAGGCAAGTCCAGGTACAAGATGATAAGGTTTGTGGCAATGCCAAAGAAGAGAAGGAGATGTATAAGAGAGGTGTTGGAAGGTAGAGTAGACAAGATTTGGGAGGAGAATATAAGCATTTATATATTACTTACTATGTGCCAGGCACTGTGCTAAGCATTTTACTTTATTGTCTGATTTGATCTTATCAACAGAATGGCTCTAAGGAGAGGAATGATGATAAAAGATAATGAATTGATGATGGCAACCTAAGTTGTGAGCCTGGGTGGCTGGAAGAATGAATGTTGGTGTCCTCAAAAGGAAAAAGAAAGTTAAGGAAGAGGGGAAGGGCTGGGGAGGAAAAATAATGAGTTCAGTGAATAGAAATAATAATAGGATAAGATAATGAGTGCATAGAAAACCAGCCTCACAGTCAAGAAAACCTGTGTTGAAGTCTCACCTTTTGACAAATACTGGCTATATGACCCTGAACAAGTCTTTTAATTGCCTAGTGCCCCAGGCAAGTCTCTAAGTGCATAAATTGAAAACAAAAAACAAAAAACAAAAAAAACATCTTGCCAATTTGAATTTGTAGCTCCGATTTCCTCACCAGGAATTTCTTATACCAATAAATCACAGATCTAGAACCACCTCTGCTCCCCCCCCAAAGAAATAATAGCAAACCTATTTTGAGGTATACAAAGATTTGTACATACATGTAATGCATTATTGTTATTATATACAAACGTAACAGAACCATTCCTTTTGTTTCTGTGCTAAGGGTTATAAAATTATTAAACTCACAACAACCCTGTAAGGTAGGTGTTATTACTGTCCCATTTTATAGGTGAGAAAAGGGAGAAAACGAGGTTAAATGATTTGCCTAGGATCATACATATAGTAACTGTCTGTGGCCAGCTTTGAACTCAGGTCTTCTTATCGCCAGGCCCAGTATTTTATTGTGACAGGTGGCTGTTCCTGAAATATGATAAATAAGAAGAATACAGAGAGGCAAGAGTGGATATGATATGAACTGATGTGAAACGAAGTAAGCAGAACCAGGAAAAGAGACGCACAATGATCACAATAATGTGAATGGAAAGAATAATCACTAAATCTAGAAGTGGTTTAATTAAAATGACCAAGTTTGGCCAGAAGACAAGTTATAAAAATATACTTCCTTCTCTGTCATTTTTATTCTGTGTTATACAGGATGGCTTTCTGGGTGGAAGAGGGGGAAAGAATGTGTTGCGAAATAAAGGTGACATAAAAAATAAGGTACGTCAATAAAAATTTTAAAATAAGCAAAATAAAATGTGTAACAATGATACTTGCACTATTTACTTAAAAGGGTTATTGTGAAGAAATTTTTTTTGCAGAACCTAAAATATTATATAAATATAATTTTATTATTTAAACAAGATAGGGATAGGGACTGGTCTTTTGTTTTGATTGATCTAAAGACCTCCCAGGAGAGGAATCTCTCTCTACCAGTGTAGGTCTTTGCCTTCTCTGTAACTCACAGTCTTAGACAGTTGCCAGAGCACTGAGAAGGTCAGTGACTTTTTCCAGGTAATAGAGTCAGTATGTTTCAAAGTTGGGATTTGTGTGGTAATAAATAGGATTCTGACATACTAACTAGTTACTTACCCCTTGACTGGCGGCAGTTCAAACTTCTTAGCAAGACAAGTGGTGCCTAGCCACCTAAGATTGAGAAATAAAAATCCATGATGCCTTTAACATAGAAAGAGTTAACAGATGAATGGCTCTTACATGATTCTGTGGCTGGTGTTGTATGGTGGTTCATAGTTTTGTTTGGTCAATTTTTATTGTTTAACTATACATATATAACACTATAGACTCTGTATAATACTACAAACTATATCCATCTCTCTCTCTCTCTCTCTCTCTCTCTCTCTCTCTCTCTCTCTCTCTCTCTCTCTCTCTCTCTCTCTCTCTCTCTCTCTCTCATACTATAGTGTGGCACAGTAGATAAAAGGCTTTGCCTGGAGTCAGGAAGACAGGCTCAAATCTTGCCTCTTTCACTTAGTACATGTGTGCATAGATTACCTTTATGTGCCCCAGACTATTCTGAGATAAAGTGGAAAAAGTCCCGGTTTGGGGGAGTTAGACCACATGGGTTAAAATCCAGGCTCTCTGACATACCACTTCCTATATGACCCATATTCAGCTTTTGGGCCTTAGTGTCTTAATCTGTAAAATGAATGTGTTGAGCGAAATGACTTCTAAGATCATTTCCAGCTCTAAATCTATGGTATTATGATCCTATAACCTACTGAGTCATAGATTTCTCATTTGTAATAGTGCAGGGAGTTCCCAGACCGAGGGCTCCTTCAAACATACAGATAGCACTTCTCTACCTCACAGCGTTGGTGGAGTTTCATTTTGTAAACCTAGAGAAATGTGAACTGTTTTGTTTACAATTAATTAGACTATAAGGGAAAAGCAATAAACACTAATCCATTAGGAAAATCATTAAGGAGTTTGGTTTCTAGGCATGGTTTTTAAGGTGTTCCATTTTTGCAGCAAGAGGTTACAAACATCTCAAAAGAAGCCTTCCTGGTAATTTTTTTTTCAGTTCCTTGGTCAATTCTAGGGTATAGCTCTCAGACAGAGGGTGAGATATGTCCCTCCTTAAACTGATAGTCTTTAAGAATTGTATGAAGTCCTCTGAATGCCCTATTTTATATGGCAAAAGCGTGGAAAAGCCAGTATGAGTTCAGTCCTTGTTGAATGTGTCAATAAAATTAGGGTCCTGAAGAACCTCTAACCTATCAGGTAAAAATAAAGAAATAAATATAACTTGTAACCTGAGATCGACATTATCAAGGGGTCACACCCTGCCCCTCAAATCTTTGTGTTTGTGTTCAATTATCTTTGAAGAACAACTGAACTCCTTTCTTTCTTTCTTCCTCCTTTCCTCTCCTTCCTTTCCTCCCTCCCTCCCTTTTTTCCTTACTCCCTCCCTCCTTTCTTTCCTTCTCTCCCCACCCCCATCTTCCAATTTCTTGAATTTCAATTAAGCATTGCAATACCTTACTGCTAGTGGGGAAAAACAAAACAATAACAGCAACAACAACAACACACACACATGACTTCAAGTCAGAGGATCTAGGTTCAAATCCCAATTCTGCTGTTTACTGCCTGTGTGACCTTAAGCAAAATTTTTTAACCTTTCTGGGCCTCGGTGTTATCTGTAAAACGAGAGGATTTGACCAGAATGATCTTGTAGGTTCCTGCCACCTCTGGATCCTCGGGCCACCAGCGCACTGCCTTCTAACTGCACCCTGGAAATGACCCGACCTGGGCAGGAGTCCTGGGCCACAGGAGGCTGGAGGGGGGAAGGAGGAGGAGTAGGCAAGGGTGGGGGTGGGGGGCCTGTAAGAGAAACACTGCTGCCTTGAAAAGACAGGAAATAGGAAACTAGACAGAGCCGATATGGATCCAGTCTCCTCAGAAGAGTAACTTTCCTGGGAGTGAACAGCTCCGCTGCAGGTTAGACCTGGGTTCAAATCGGGAAACGTCTTAAGCAGTAAAAGGAAAGTTTTGCCGCGGTGACCGCGAGCCCATCTTTCCTGGTCCCCATCCTCCTGGTCCACCAGGAAGCGGGTAGATTTCTCACTTCTTGGGGAGGACAAGAGAGAGAGAAAGAGGGACACAGAGAGACAGAGACAGACACAGAGACAGAGAGACAGAGACAGACAGACAGACAGACACAGAGACAGAGAGAGACAGAGACAGAGAGAGAGAGACGAGAGGCACAGAGAGAGCCATAGAGACAGAGGCACAAAAGAGAGACACAGAGAGAGAGAGAGAGAGAGAGAGAGAGAGAGAGAGAGAGAGAGAGAGATCTAGAGACACAGAGAGAGAGACAGAGAGAGAGTATATGTGTGTAGATACACAGAGACATACACACATATGTGGCTGTAGTATATACATGTTGTTCAGTCATTTCAGTAAGCCAATCCTTCATTACCCCATTTGAGATTTTCTTGGCAAAGATACTGCAGTAGTTTGCCATTTCCTTCTCCGGTGGATTCATTTTGTCAGGCATGTATATGTATATACATATGTGCATATATTGTACACACACACACACACACACACACACACACAAATATTTGTGAATATATGTATACCTACATATAATCTTTTCTCTTGACTCCAACATTTTCTCTTGGTCGGCAGACAGTTGGTATGTACACTTACAGCTTGACAATGCTGTCAAGTGGAATGTCTAAGCCTTGTTCCCATAAGCTCTTTCAAAGATTCAAAAGGGGACTACAGTGTCTAGTGGGAATTTGATCATATGTTAGCCATTTTTTGGTGAATGCTGCTGAAACATTTTAACTAGCTCCAAACCCATCTCCATCTTACTGTTGTGTCTAAAAAAAAAATGCATAGAGGATGCTGTATGTCAATGGAATGTAAATATTTTCCATTGTTTGTCTCAATTTGTACTTAAATACCAGCACCCTTCTTTGGAATCAGTGTCCTGTGATTTCTGTTTCAGCCTTTCTATCTTCTCTCTTCATCACAATAAAATAAAACATTTCCTTTTAAGAGCAGAAATTGTGATCCTTCTTTGGATTCTGCTGTTGGTTAGACATTGTGCAGCAGGAAAAAAAAATAAGAAATTGTAACTTTCTGTTTGGGAAAGTTTACTGTAACTCACTAGTCCTCAAGTTCTCAAGCATGTAAACCACAGAATAGTGCAATCCATTATTAAAATGTTTGTTGTGTCTTTCAAGGCCTTATGATGCAGTGAGTAAAGCTAGAAGGCTGGCCTCAGATTCAAGAAGACCTGGGTTCAAGTCCTGCCTATGAGAGTAGTTTTGGGTCCTTGGGCAAGGACACAAACTTAGCCTCTCTGTTCTCTAAGCAATGCTAAAAGATTGTAAAATACAAAAGAGTTATCAGACTTCTATACTAGGATCTCCAGAAAAGGATGAAATCACAAGTGGTACAAAAATTTATGCTTTTGACATGTGTGTTTGATTACAGAAATGTTCTGGTGGCTAAGTAAAGTTACAATTGTGCATGGTAGTAATTAATTTGTTCTAATATCTTAATATGGCTATTTAAATTTTATCTATACAGCACAAGGAGAAAACAACAATTATCTGATTTATTTATTCATAGTAAAAGAAAGCACTAAAAGGATGGGCAAAATGGCATAGACAAGTGAGATCTGGCCTCTGAGCCAGAAAGACCTGGTTTCAAGTCCAACCTGTGACCAATTATGTGAGTGATTCTGGGCAAGATATTTAATCTTTCAGAGCCTTCAGACAACTAAAACTATACATTGCAGAACAGTGGCTAGCAGGTATCAGTGGAAGGTGTTTTCTAATTGAGAGTTCCTGACATTAACAAAATCTCAGTTGCAATCAAAAATAGGAATTTTTCATGGTATTTCAAGCTAGATAATCTTTGTGTTTACATTGCCTTTTAATAGCATGGAGGAAATTGTCTTGGAGGCAAATTAAGAAAGTAACCTTGACTCTACTTGCCTTTGGTAGACACAGCTATCAATGGATTAGCTACATAAAGTTAGAAAATATAGCCTTCCTAATTCTAAATTTGCAGTGTCATCATCAACAAAATTCGTTAACTATCAGTGTAAAAGAAAGGGAAATGTTAAGTAGTATATCCATCCCATCTATTTTATCCTCGTAGAGGACACCTTGTTATTATAGAGAACACTATCAAGCTACATGACAGTAATACTACAAAATTTGAGTCTTCATTCAGATATCTTGGATAAAGAAGATTATTCATATTAAGGCATCAAATAATATCAATAAGCCCTTGTGATGCTTACATATTACTAAAGGTCTTAAGTAGGTGATTAAGGAGTTAAGCAGGATCTACCCCCAGTTTAGTGACATTCTGTCAACAAACATGGTGGGATGCAAGGGCCAAACAGAAGAGTCTGCCTTTTAACTTTCCAGGTGAGGGCATTTCTGTCTGTCAGGCAAATACAATAGGAATTACTCAATTTAACACCATTTCAATTCTAATTTAATTCCATTTCCTAAATCCTGAATAAATACATTACAACTGCTGCTTCTGTCAAACAGAGAAATAGCCATCTTTTAATGACTCCCCTGTGGATTGAATGCCTATTCTATCGGCTAGAATAATGATTCTTACATCAGTGGAATATATTTAAAGGATAATAGTTATTTAAACATGCCAAGTCTTTATAGAGCAGATAAGTATTTTAATTTGCATTTATGAAGATCAAAAGGCTAGGCAAGGCAGTTGCCACTTTTCCTACATTTGAAGACATCAGTGCAAGGTAATTCACCACCCCTTCCCCCAAAAAAGAAATCGGAGTTATGAAACAAAGAAACCTGAAGGAAAATGGCCATAATGACACTGTCTATTCTTTCAACAAAGTATTTAATACCAACCCATATTCTCACATTGTGACTGGCCAGATATGAAATAACTCATAGTGAAAAATGAAAATAAAAAAAAATTTACATTTACATACACTTTGAAGTGTGTAAAGTACATTGCATACACACTTTGTTTGATCCTCAAACAACCTTATGAAGTAGATATAATTATTAAAGCCTTGCCCTTTTTATGCCATTTTCTTTCAATGTCATAGTCAGTCTCTCTCTTTTTAAAAAATCCGTCTAAACCTGAATTAATTCCATTACTTAATCTTTCTTTGTTAATTAAACTTTATTGTATTTCTATTATTGGGAATGAGTTTATGAGTTTTAATATTTTGTTCATTTTTTTAATTACAAGAATGTTTCACATGACTATTATTGAATGTTCATCTTTTTTTTATATTGATAATTAGACTCAGGCTTACAGGTTTTATCATCTTGGCTTGCATCTTGAGCTCCTTTGCTTTTCAGATTGCTTATTCTATTCCCTTCTGTACTTCCTAATGGTTGTAAAATAGGCTTGCATTATTTTAATTTCCTTTCCTTAATGTTAAAGGATCTTTCTCTTGACTGCCTACACAATTTATTATTTGCTATTGGAATCGTAAAATTTAACCACCATGTGTCTTGGAATTTGAAGCCAGGGGTGGACACAAACATGTGTGTATACACATACATATGTATGTATAGGCATATATATGCAGATGGGTGTATATGTATGCCTGTATATATCTTTCTCCAACTACATGTTACAGTCTGGACAATAGGCATTTGTATTGACTTTTTCTGCCAACTTTTCCTTGTGATTGTGGGTTTCATCCATAAATTAAAATAATGTATTAATGTGATGTGTATTATGTGTATGTGTATATATGTGTATACATATAATATACATATGTATTAATATACATTTCCCCTAGAGATAATCTCCAAATTCTTTCTATTGTGTTACACATCAAGAAGTTCTGAGCAATTTTATTGTATCATTTTCCGCATTAGGATATTCAGTTTTGTTTTGCCTTTTTTTTTATTACTATTTGTCTCTGCACATTCTGTCTTCAAGATTAGACTTACATGGGAAGCATGTCTTCTTCTTTAACACTGCCTTTTCTATCTCTTCTGCCTGAATGTTTTCCAATTCATAATTTTCACATTTTAAAGCTGTTATTTTCTCCTTTGCCTCTTTGTAGAAACTTCCCATTATAGATGCCTTTTGTTATTTTAGAATCTGATAATTGTATTTATTTTATGAAAGCTATAAATTCTGACATTTGTTCTAGGATTTCTTGTTTCATGCTTTCTCTAGATTCTATAACACTATGGATTTCATCTGGCAATGGAACATTTTCCTTTGCCTTATAGTATTTTTTTTAAATTAATTTATTTTTAGTTTTCAACAATCACTTCCATAAGCTTTTGGGTTTTGGATTTTATCCCCCTCCTTCCTCAAGATGGCATGCAATTTGATATGGGCTCTACATCTACATTCCTTTAAACATATTTTCACATTAGTCATGCTGTAAAGAAGAATTAGAACAAATAAAAGGAACCCCAAGAAAGAAGAAACAAAACAGAAGGAGAAAAAAAAAGAGCAAAGAGTATGCTTCAAACTTCATTCAAACTCCATAGTTCTTTCTCTGGATATGGATAGCATTTTCCATCATGAGACTTTTGGAGATGTCTTAGATCCTTGCATTGCTGAGAAGAGCTAATTCTATCAAAGTTAGTCATTGAACAATGTTGCTGTTACTGTATACAATGTTCTCCTGGTTCTGTTCACTTCACCCAGCATCAGTCCATACAAGTATTTCCAGGTTTTTCTGAAGTCTGCTTGCTCATCATTTCTTATAGCACAATAGTATTGTACCTTACAGTATTTGTCAAGAGATCTCTGTGTTTTCTTTGAGAGTTTGTCCACAATTTTCCTTTTAGTTTAGGAGTCTTCTCTGATGATTTATCTGCTTTTGCTCTAGGTTTTATTAGGTTTTCTTTCTCTTGAAATCTATATTATTTCTGGATTGTTTTTTTTTAAGTCCTGCTCCTCATCCCCCCATTTGCTTCTTTTTTAACTCTTCTCTCTGATGTTAAGCATAACTCCAGGGCTGTACTGTGACTGTTAGAATCTTCCCTAGTATGGGATTTGTGGCTCAGCGGAAAGAGTATTATTGGACACAGACTCAGGAAGATTTGTGTTTGAATCCTACCTCAGATCTAAACTGTGTGACCCTCAATAAGTCATTTGATTCATCTAAGCCTCAATTTCTTCATCTTGGTATGATAATAGCACTTACCCCATGGGATTGTTGTGAGAATCAAATAAATTTACATATGTGTGTATATGGACATATACACATACATATGTGTGTAATCACAAACACATGTCTATATGGCTTCTAGCTTTTATGATTATTATTAAAAAACTTGACAATTTCCCAAAGAAAATCAGGCCTGCTCTTCTCTTCATGTTCAATTCTGGACCCAATTCATCATCTGTTTGCCATTACATGTGAACTGATAATTTAGCTCTCTAGGCTGTCTATCCAACTACATTATAGTCTGAACAACAGGCATTCAAGCCACTTTTTTTTCCCTTTGTGGATAGGTAAGCTAAACTTCTTTGTCGCTATGGATCTTGTCCAGAAGGCTTTGCAGTATCTAGAGACTTGGTGCAATTAGCACATTGTCCTCTGCAAGCAGATGCATCTGGAGGGCCTTTCCGTCTAATCTAAATCCATCTGGACTTAAACTCTTTGCTAGATCCTCCATTGTTCAAACTGTCCTCACCTTCATAACAGAAGTGAATACTTTTGTCAAGCATAGCTCTTCCTGTGTTATACCTTATCTGACATTAACAATCAGTGTCATCAAATATGGTTATCTATTTTTATATCACTCAAAGAAGCTTGCATAATTTTGACATATACATTAGAGATACCCTGTTGGAGTTGATTCTTTAAACTGGCATTTTCTCAACTGAATAAAATGTTGTTGTTGTTATTGTCATATAGTTACCAGAATAATCTCTGTGGGTTCTCATTTTTTACATCATTCAGTCCATTATGTGATGGAAAAGATGAGGTCTATTGTGGAATTTCACTTGCAAAAGCCTTCTTATGCCCTATTAATTCCCTCAACAGTGTCGGCCTTCATTTATATACAGATTATTCTCATAAAAATCTTACACTAATGGGAAAGTGCGCATGTGGACCTAAAAACATGTTGGGAAATATGGTTCCAAAGTTAGAAATAAAAGAGGTCAAAGGCATAGTCTATGTAGAAACCTCACATATATCATAAATACTTTATTTGAGAAATGATTCAGGAGAAACTGGATAAGAGAGCACTCAATAACATAATAAACAAAATTAAATTGACTATATTTCAATTCACAGAAAATAATAGATTTTTAATATGAGAGTCATTCCTGAATCAACTGTCTGAATAAAATGAGACCATTGACTGTTAGAATGAATATCACAATATATACAAAACTAGAAAAAGAGGACAAAATGAGAAAAAGATGCTACATATAGTTTAAACAACTATAGCTTAACTTATTTAAACAAGCTGCTTCCTCCAAAAATGAGACACGGATAAAGGAAATGACATTAATATTGATTATAACTATGTCTGAAAAACATTAAACTGGTATAAATCAGTTCCCAAAATAAGTGAAAAATGAGCCTAGAAAAGTAGTCTTTTGTTTGTTAAACCAGCAAATATTTTATATCCTCATTTGACACAGAGATCTGGCTATGGGCAGTGCAGGTTTTAAATACAAAATGATTTGTAAAAATTTAGAGGGGATTATGGATTATGAGTAGCATCACCTCAAAAACCAACAAAAAGCAGTGGAGAGAAAAAAAAATTTGAGCAAAGTTTGACATGAGGCCCAACTAAGAAATTAGAAAAGGCTGTGATTAAAGATCAAGTTTATTTGAATCATATTTTTGTTAGTTATATCAAATAATTGTTTATAGGGTATTTGTCCACTCTATCAATCAACTACCCTGCCTAGGCACAAAAAAAAAACCCCTAGGCTATATGCACACAAGTGTGTGTGTGTGTGTGTGTGTGTGTGTGTGTGTGTGTGTGTGTGTGTGTATTCCTGTGAATAATATTCCAGAAAGTTCTAGAAATTGCCTAATACTGCAAGGTTTGCACAATGTTTTATAAATCAAGAGAAGAGTATTTGTCAAACAGCAGGAGAAAACAAGTCAAAGATACTTTCGTGATATTAGATCATAGTGGTCAATAGAACATCGAACATACTCGACTCCAGGTATTACAAATCCAACCAATTCTAAATTATGAAAACAAGCCCAACTTTTCCTGTTTATTTAGCAAAATTACTAATATCTTATAGTGATACTTCATAATATACACTGACTTTAAAAATTGGGCTATCTAGTCTTGACAAATAGCTAGTGAATTAAACTAGAAGCCTAGTAGATTCAGTTGAGCAGCGGACCTTAGTTAATTTCAATTATCTCCAAGTTCCAAAGCTGAACATTTTGCTTCTACAAGGACAACAGCTAAGAAATAGAGAATGTTTGTGAAGATTTTTACAACAAATTCTTTACAAACACAGTGGGACCACCACATCTGGCCTCTAACATCAGGGTCCAGAATGTGCTACATGATAACATTGAAGAAATAATATTGAAGAAATAAAAAGTGGAAAATCAACTGGACTAAACCAAATATACCTATACTGAGGCTGACACAATTTTGAGAGCATTGAGAGATCCATTCTAAATCTATCTGAAAGACAATAGCTCCATTGGAAATAGCTTTCCCAAAATGTAAACAAGAGACACTACCAATAACTACCAAGCCACATGCCTGATTCCTTACTTCTATATAATTTTATGAAGATATTCTTACACATACCAAGGGTATTCTTGATGAGGATATGAAAAGGGAATAGACAGGCTTTTGCAAATTTTATTCTATAGAAGACTGCATCTTTGTTTTTATGCAGTTGTGCCTGACTCTTCATGATCCCATTTGGGGTTTTCTTCACAAAGATATTAAAGAGTATGTCATTTCCTTCTCCAGTTCATTTTTTAATTTTTTTTAGGCAATTAGGGTTAAGTGACTTGCCTAGGGTCACACAGATAGTGTCAATGTTTGGTATGAGGCCTCATTTGAACTCAGGTCCTCCTGACTTCAGGGCCGGTGTTCTATCCACTGCACCACCTAGCTGCCCTTCCAGCTCATTTTATAGATGAGAAAACTAAGGCAAACAGGGTTAAGTGATTTGCCCAGGGTCACACAGCTAATAAGTGTCTGAGCCACATGTGAAGTGAGGTCTTCCTGACTTTAGGCCTGGTACTTTATCCACTGTGCCACCTACTTGCCTGATTTTCACAGCCATATAATTGACTCACCGGTGATTCAGAAAAACCAAAAATTGTCCCCAACACTTCAACGCTCTCCAGCAACGTGTCTCTCGTGCCTTTGTTAAAATCATGCATATTCCTTGGAAGATGTAAACACAAATAATTTTGTTGATTCTGTGATTATTAGTATAAAATTATGTATAAAGCAGAGAATTGGATGTTCGGCAAAGGCATTTGTGAACACTGTTTGAAAACCACTATTTGCAGTGGTTTACAACTGCTGTTGATCTGTGACCAACCAATGGTTTCTAAACACCCTCCTCTATCATAGAAGACGTCCAACAAAGATTTTAAATAGAAGGGGGAAATGGTGAGGTCCTCCAGATGTCCCTGTTTGCATGTGGTCTCATATTGATCAAACCAAGGCATCCCCCAAAAAAAATTTGAAAAAAATCTCATGCCCACTACCCACAAGTAGCCAATCACACCAGAAAAAACTAAGTAGGCAAAAGTCATTATCGTTCAGACTTTGATCTGTAGTTGAACGGATGACACTTAAAGCTTGCTATCAGTACATATAGATTCAACAGACATTGTAAATGTTCAATGAGTGGTGCCCCAAACTGAACAGGCTGTGGATCAATGTATAGTGTTTTAAATGACTCAAAGATTCTGCCTGAAACGAAAGTAATGACTCGAAGATTCTCCCTGAAACAAAAGTCTGTCTTTTTGAGGGCCAATACTCTTATAATGAGAGGCAGGATGGTATAATGGATGGAAGGTCAGCTTTGGAGTCAGAGGGACTTGAATTCCATCCATGCTTTTGACACTTATTAGTTGTATATTACACGGCAGCTAGGTGGTACAGTGGATAGAGCTCCAGGGCTGGAGTCAGGAAAACCTGGCTTCAAATCCAGCCTTAGACACTTGCTAGTTATGTGACCCTGGGCAAGTCACTTAACTCTACTGGCCTCAGTTTCCTCATCTATAAAATGAGCTAGAGAAGGAAATGGCAATCCACTCCAGCATCTTTGCCAAGAAAACTCCAAATGGGGTCACAAAGAGTCAAACATGACTGAAAAATGACTGAACAATAACAAAGCTCATTTGACAACAATGTTTTCAGTGCAATTTTTACTGGACAGAACATTTGACTTAGGTAACTTTTTCTACTTTTGTATGTCGAAGTATCACTGATGTTTTGATTGTTTATTGTTTAAGTGACATTGTTGAATCATCATTGTACATTGCATACTTCAGTACTGAGCTAAGAAGTTACCATATATAACCACTTAATGGAAAATTAGTTCATAGTCATAGGACCGGATTTTCTTTGAGTGCTATTGATATCATGGGTATCTGCTAAGCCATGGTAGTAATATATGAATTCCAAAAGAGCTTTTCTTTTCTTTTTTTGACATTATTTTATTTTTTTTAGTATTTCTTTTTTTAAATTTCTTTTATTAATTTACTTTGATTTATCAACAATCACTTCCATATGCTTTTGAGTTGAAAATTTTTCTCCCACTTCCTCCCCATCACCCTCCCCAAGATGGCATACAATCTGATATAGTCTATACACTTACATTCCTATTAAACATATTTTCACATTAGTGATGTTGTAAGTAAAAATTAAAACCAATAGGAGGAACCATCAGAAAAAGGAAACAAAACTCAACAGAAGAAAAAAAAAGATAGAAATTCAACTTCCATAATTCTTCCTTTGGATGTGAATAGCATTTTCCATCAAAAGACTTCTGGAGATGTCTTAGATTTTTATATTGCTGGGAAGGTTTAAGTTTATCGATATTAGTCATCGCACAACGTAGCTGTTATTGTATAAAACATTCTTTTGGTTCTGCTCATTTCATTCAGCCTCAGACCATACAAGCCTTCCCAGGTTTTTCCAAAGTCAGCCTGTTCATCATTTCTTATAGCACAATAGTATTCCATTACATTCATAGAACACAACTTGCTCAGCCATTCCCAATTGATGGGTATCCTCTCAATTTCCAATTCTTTGCCACCACAAAAAGAGCTGCTATGATATTTTTGTACATGTGGGTCCTTTTCCCATTTGTTTGATCTCTCCAAAAGAGCTTTTCTGCTAAGCTGTGAACACTTTGAGAATGGTAGAGCACTAGATAATGTATACAACAACAAACAAGAAGCTGTATTATGTGAACCGTCTGAAACAGTGGGACACTCCATCCCAAATCATATAATGTTTAGTGGAATTGTAGTTAGTAAACCTACTCTAATAAGGAAATGTTGAAAAGTGTTAAATGATCCTGATAACAGAAGTATAGACCAAGGATAAAGTGAGCGGCCTGCTGGTGTCCTGAAGCAGCCAGGTACCTGGTACCCAAGTAACCCTGTGGCAGTTGTAACTGAAGATAGCCTTTTAGCCTACCAGCACTATTATCATGGGTTCAGTGCAGAAAGCTATGGTCCTTCCCAAGGAAATATTCCCATCCATTAGGAGAGGAATCTTTGGAGTCATGATTATATAATCACATAGAAATAATGCAGAAGTAACAGACAAGGGTCTCATATGAAAAAGTATAGAAGATTAAGAGAAAGCCTTCAAGGACCTGCTTTTGATCTCAAACATATCCTGAAAATATGGCATCCTGAGGTTAGTATATTTGAGTATTTGCAGAGTCTGGGTAAATACTTTGGTGGTAAAGCCTGTTCATAAAACATATATGTGGAGTTTACAATATCCTTCCCCAGGAATGAGAGAAGATCTCTCCAGCTGTGTGTTGTTTGGAAAGGCTGCTTCAGTAGGCAGTAAATAAAGGAAAAGTATTTATGGAGCAGATGGACAACATCAGACCCAAGTGACCAAGTTATAGTATAAAACCCTATGGCTTTATGTATCATTGAGTGAACAGCAAGGGAAGCCTCATTTAGACCCAATATTCCCGGTCAAGAAAATATAGGCCATGCTAGTAGACAAAGGTCCATTGCCATATGGCCCCAAGACCAATTATTGCCTCAGCTGTGAGCTACTGAGACGAGAGAAGAAAACTTCAACCAGATTGCACCAAAGAAACTAGAGATAAACCTGCTGGAAGATATAACAATGTACTGAGCCACCGCCTCCCAGAGAAGCAAAGGGATTTGGGATCTAAGCTCAAGGGTTTCTACTTCAGAAACAGTGTCAAAGAGACCAAGTTATATTTTATTGTAGCTGTGGACCAGATGGACACATGCATTCTGGGTCCACTAGAGAGAGCAGTTCAGAGTTTATTTGCCAGGAGTCGAATTCTACTGGACTAATAGGAAATAGAAACATGGTCATGAATATAAACCACACTCAGCCCCAAAGAACTTAACTTTTGTGCCACTAATTTATCTTTTGTCCTTTTCACTGACACTCATACGGCCCTGTTCAACAGTGATAGTAAGAATGGAAGTCATGGACTTCCTTGCTATATTGGATAGCTGATCCCAAGTGACAGTTGTATTCTAATCATCTTAAGAGGAACAATTGCAGCATAAGGGTCTACTTCTATTCAGGTGTTAAGCTTCTAACAGCAGAGTAGAAAGGACTATCCATATCTTGATTATATCTACGAATGTAGGGAGCCCGCTCCAACCTGCTAGGTTGCAATTTCTACTGTGAGCATTAATACCTCAGATATAAGCAGAAAAACCATAATCAGGTCTTGATTTAGAGTTTTGTTGATTGTCTAGATTTAAGAAAGTGATGTAGAAAATGTTTACACAGATTAAACTTAAAAGTGTGTCATTTGCACATTTAATTTTCAGAGAACTGGTTGTTAAACATTTATCAACACACCACTGATAATAATCCAAGTGAGCTTGATAACACAAAGGTCAACATCTGTGTACAGACTCAGGAAACGTTTCTGGGGTCTCATAATTGATAGCAAACTACTCAAGATTAATTGAAATATTGACAGAGTACTGAATGTAATGTGTTGCGGCTCAGTACCAAAGTACATTGAGAATCCATGCTTCCTATAAAGGAAAATGGAAACCAGGTGTGGCAGACAGCATCAATCCAACACTGAACCTCCCACATCAAGGATGGATCCAGAGAAGTTTTGCAATATTGTGTAAGACTCTTCTATGAAGATTATCTTTTACCACCCAAAACAGATAGAGGCAGGAATAAGAAGAAATCAGAATGAATAATAATAATACTTGATATCTACATAACACTTTATGATTTACAAAGTGTTTTGTACACATTATTTCATTTGAACTTTAAAACAACCTTGACAAATAAGCACAGGTCTTATTAGCCCCATTTTACAAATGAGAGAACTGAGGTGCAAAGAGCTGAAATGACTTTCACATGATCACACAGCTAGTAAGAGTGAAAGGAAAGATCTTGATTTCATTTCCAATGCTAGATCCACTATGATGGTGTAGGACTAAAAATCAGCCAGTTTGTGGTTTATATGAAGTGGTTTGTAACATTAATGATGAATATCTTTTTCTATTGTGCTTTTTAATCCAAAGTGAGCAATCTTAAGTGACGCAGAGACAGATGGTTATGTGTCTTTATATCTTAGAAGGTTGTGTCAAAGTGCAGCCATTGGAATCACATTAAAATGAAACTAAAGTCAATCCTTAAAGGCAGCTGATGCTTGTGCATACTGGAAGGGAATAGAGGTGGCCATTTGTTGCAAGGACCTCTTGGGGCATGCATAACCAAGCTTCCACATTGGCCATCTCTGATTCTTGGCACATACACCAGTTGGGGGTGCAATGACTAGATTGGTGACAGTGACACCGTATGTCTAACAGCATGTGCATATGCCTAGAAATAGCTCACTTTTGTTCTTGAAAACTGCAATTTTTACAAATTGAACTGATTTTTTTTAAATGCTCAATTTGTCCATTCGACATTTCCAAGTATAGAAATTGGAATGGAAATATATATGGAAGCTTTCCATATGGAACTAAACTAAATAATTGCCCTTAAAACAAAATGAGTTTAAGATAGTGTTAAATTCTTGATGTTATGAGGGCAGTCACTGTTGATTAGATTGAATCTACTTGCACCCTGACCTTTATTCTTACATTATATTTTTGTTCTTTTCTACCATCTCCTGAATGACCCTCAATGTATTTATTTGCATGTGTCCACTTAGGAAACTATTATATTTTACTGAGATCTGGAATATTATTTCCTAATTTAATATAATCAACAATCTTGCACACTGATGTAGTCGGAAGAGTACTGTACTAGGTGTCAGGACAACAGGGTTTGAGGTCCAGCTCTGTGACTTCTGTGTGACCTTGGCCAATCATTTCACTTCTTGGTGCCTCATTTTTACCACCTGTAAAAAGAGTGGCTAAGATTTGCTCATCTCTAAAATCCTTTCCAAATGTGTTGCCCCCCACCCAAAAAAAAAAGTATTTTGCTAATGATTATGCTGGGTATAAGCAGCTGCTGTACAGCTAACTCCCAATTAGTATAAATAATGAATTTTGTAAAGTGGTCAAACATTATTAAGATTCACATTATATATTTACAATGGTCTGGAACCAATTACCACAACTGTACATAATTATAACTTCAAATAGTGCAAATTTGAATATATGCAACTACTTCATTGAATTCATTACTTGCACTAATTGCACTACTTGGGATGTGACTTTATATTACTCTATATTCCTGGCAGTACACACACACATACCTACACATGTATGTAATTATGTATACATCATACATGTATGATCACACATGTGTACAACAAATATGCACATGTGTGTGTGCATATACATTGTGCGTGTGTATGTATATGTATACAGTATGCATAAACATAAATGCAGGTGTATAAGCAGATGTATGTGCACATACAGTATACGTGTATGCATGCACAATGCATACATGCCTGGATGCACGTATATATTGTATAGATCTGGCAGTGGAATCTTTTTTCCGAGGATAATCCTAGCTAAATCAGAAGATTGGCCACCAGTTGATTTATTTTAACACAGGATGGCATGTAGAGCATCAATTAAAGTATGAAGGAACTGCAGTCTACACAGATGAAGAAAGAACCCACACTGATTTCACAATCTTTCTACAAACTGCCTTCCAAGCTTATTTTACTTTCCTCCCTTTCGTACAATCGCTATTCCAAACTAGATGGTCTACTTGCTTCTAGCACTTGGGTTAGGTGATTAAAAAGATGCTCTTTGTCTAAAGTTTTAGGAAAAGTTGTCCTTTTGAATTTTTAAAAGCTCAACTAGGGTGTTTCAAACACCAAGTCATGCTTCTGAAAGGGTTTCTTTCTGTCACTCCAGCCTGAGAAATGTTTGCTAGGTTAACCCTTTTGTGGGTCCTCAAACACGATAACGGACTATGTTTATAAGAGTCATTATCATGGGTCATTTCCAATGAATTCAAAGGAGGCAGAACAAGTAAAATCTACCATATTCAGTAGTGAAAATGGAAGATTTGGGGGGATGGGGATGTCTTAGTTTATCATGCAGAAGATTTTTCGTGAAATTAAGTTACTGTTTGACGATAGGACGACCAAATCATTCCCCAAAATGTACTAGATTTGAACTCATGTGTGCGTGTGCGTGTGTGTGTGTTATAGATCTGTTTGGCAATTTGGTAAATAGATCCCTTTTCAGAATAAGGTTTTAAAAATGTATAAAAGCAAATACATAAAATTATAAAGAAAATCACTAATTGTTTAAATGTTTATAAAAGTTCATGGACACCAGGCCCATGTCACCAAAACATTTTCAGATGTTATATCATCATCATAATCATCATCATCACCATCACCATCACCATCATCATCAATTTCTAAAGCCAGATCTAGTTCCAATTGAGACATAATTGTTGTGAGAAAAATGTATAATAAAATTAGGTTTTTTGTACATTCCTTACAATTTTCTGCCTTTCCCCACTATCCAGAGATATGGAGACATGGTCCCTTAGGAACAGGAGAGGACAATACTCCATTACCATCATTATCAAATCTTTCCTTGACCTTTTTGTCAAGTTACTCAAAATCTAAAATCATTAGCATGAGTAATGTGTACAATGTAAAGGAGGAGCAACATAAATTGTTGTTTCATTTGAAAGGAAAGATGCCTTCATTGAGAACTGAGAACAAATGTTTGTTTCTATTATGTGACCTTATACATCCTGGAGAGTATCTTTCATTTGAACATTTTTTTTAAATCGTCTTAGAGGTAACAAAAAGATGAGTAATGTTTTGCAGATTTTTAGTATAAGATATAATCAGTATGTGTTTATAAACCAAAATATCTTGGAAAATTCTCTGTGATCCAGTGATATGGATCTCTTTGCCATTCCTTGCATAGGACTCTTCATCTCCCAACTGATTATTTGCCTAGGCTGTTCCACATGCCTAGAATGCTTTGACTCTTCATCTCCACCTTCCAGCTTCCCTGACTTCCTATAAGTGTCAGTGAAAGCTCTGCCTTCTTCAATAAGCCTTTCCCAGTCCCCCTTAATCTTAGTGCCATTACTTTAAGATTATCCCCAATTTATTCTGAGTTTGTTATTCTGGTAAATATTTAACAAATAGCTCTCCAAGAAAAACAAAATGTTTTACACAACACACTTTTAAGTTGAATCTACATAACGAATATTTTCTCCACCATTTTCTTAAGTGTAGACAACCAATAAAACAACAATTCAAGCCCTAATTTATAACATTTGCTGATTTCTGAAGTGTAAATGCTCACACTGAAAATTTAACAATCAGTTCTCCTGAGCCAATTGGAGCTGGCTCCAACATACCCTTACCTATAAATATATTGTTTGTACATAGTTGTTTGCATGTTGTCTCCCCCATTAGAATGTGAGCTCCTTGAGAGAAGAAACTATCTGTTGGGGTTTTTTTTGGGGGGGGGTTGCCTCACTTTAATCCCCATTACGGTGTGTTAGGAGCTTAACAAATGCGAGTGGAGTAGGAGATAAAAAAAAAAAGCAGATGTACAGATGAGAAGAATCATTGTTCTAAGACCCTTTATGCTTTTTTATAAAGTCTTCTGATTTCTCATTATGGAGGGGAAAGGACTCTGGGTTCTTATAGTTTATACAAGTGTTGTACAGACTCCATCATATACTACCTAGATGGAAAGTAATGAAATGGAATGGACCTGACAATAAAGTGTATGCCTAATATTTGAAGACAGAGACTAAAGCATAGTAAGCATTTAATAAAAGATTGTTGGTTGCTTGCTTGATTGATCAGACAGGCTAAGTTCAACAGAGAAGTTCAAGTAGTATATATACATACATACGTGTGTGTGTGTGTGTGTGTGTGTGTGTGTGTGTGTATTTTAATGGCAATTCATGGAGATAGTCTACTAACGTATGAAGGAGTTGTGGAGCATGATGGTGAAGGTAGCACACACACTGATGAAATCATACATTTTGGAAAAAGTAAAGAAGTATTTATAAGAAGTCAAAATCAACAACAACTCCTACAGTATATAAATTTACCTGTTTTGGCCAAGTGGTAAGACAGCAGTAGTAACAGCAGCAGCACCAACAAGAAAAACAACTTCTAAATCCCACTCATCTGCCATCATACAAATAGGCTGTTTAAAAACGTTAATAAAAATACTAATCCAGCCTCAGACACATAACACTCACTATCTGTGTGACCCTGGCCAAGTCACTTAACCCCATTGCCTAGCCAAAAAAAAAAAAAGAAAAGAAAAACATTAACAAAAATAGAACCTCTGACCCAGCGACATCTTCAACAAACAGCATTCCATGAAACATCACAAATATCTTTGGATTCTACTTCGCATGGATAGGAACATACAAAATTTGGGTGCTTACCAATTATAGTTCCTCTTTAATGGAATCTTCATGACATAGAGTAGATAAATCATAAGACCTAAAGAACACATGAGTTTGAATTCCACTTACTAGCCATGCAGCCCAGAAGCATGTCATTGATCCATTTGTTTTCCCTTAACCATGCTGCCATCCCACCAGTGTCTCACTCCATACTTTATGTATAACTGGGTGGAGCCATCTCCAGTTGGCCTGATCTATATGTGGCTACTAGACCCAAATGGCTCTGGAGGAGAAAGTGAGGCTGGTGACTTTGCACAGCCCTCCCTCACTCAACTCCAATTCACTTGCATGTCTTGGCATCATCTTCTTGACGTTATGATCCTCTTCCAGAACCAAGGATAAACCACAACGTGAGTAGTCCAAGCTGCCCCTTCGGGTACCCAATTGGCCAGGTCTAGTTGGCCAACTCACCTACTCTTCTCCTCTCTCTCTCCACATAGGGTATCATGACCTTACCTGAGGATGCTTTGCCTAAAGGAAAGTAAATTTTAGTGGCTGAAACCTACCTTGATATCTTGGGCTTCACTGGCCACATTTCTTTCTTAAAGACCATGCCTTAAACCCAATTCACTCTGGTTCTCATTGATTGACCAAGAATAGGTCCCTGCTCAATTAACATTTAATGGTTATTTTTGGGACCCTGATGTCTCAGAGTAAATGTATATAGTAATTGTTTCTCTTTTGGCCAGAAACCTTGAGGTCTTCCCCTCCCAGTCTGATGTGTTTTCTTGTTTTTCTTTTGTTTGTTTGTTTAGGGGGAAGAGGTTAGTTGGATTAAAAAGGCCATCCTTTGACTCACTTAAACTGCCCTAAACTGCCTTAGTTACAAAAGGCCAAGGTCTCCCACTGCATCCTGGGCCATCTCCAGTTGTCCTGATCTATATCTGGGCACTAGACCCAGATGGCTCTGGAAGAGAAGGTGAGTCTGGTGACTTTGCACAGCACTCCCTCCCTCAAATCCAGTTCACTTCCAAGTCATGTCATCATTTTCTTGATGGCATGGTCCTCTTCAAGAATAAAACCACAACCACAACATGCATAATTGAGGATATAGTTAATTCTCTCTGCCCTGTATGGTTTTTTTGGGGGAGGGTGGAGTACTGGGGAGAAAAATTCATAATTTAACTTTTGACTCTATCACTATACCTAAAAAAAAACATAGTGGAATTTTATATAAATATTTTCACACCATTTTGGAATGTAATGAAAATTACATGTAAATATAATGAACAGATGAATGAAAAAGCATTTATTAAGTGGTTACTATGTGCCAACCTTTCTGCTAAGCACTAGGAATACAAATAGAAAAAAAAAATGAGACAGCCCCTACTTTCAAGGTGCTCACACTCTAATTGAGAGAGAAAACAAATATAAAAGATTTCATCTGGCAGATATAAAAATCTGGATATTCTAAGGATTCAGCACTGGGGCAGATGGCAAGGCCCAGGATTTCTCAAGGTGCATCAATAGGACAAATGGTAGTAGCTTGGAATCTGGAAGGTATAACAGCAAGACAGATGACAAGGCCCAGGAAATTTTAGGATGTAATAGCAGTGCTGGTGGTAAAACCTGGTTCATCCACATAGAAAGAAAAGTGAGCTTTCCTGCCTGACTGCCCCATGGAGTCTGGGCAGATTAGGTTTAGGGAAGAGGAAAAGGAATGGAAAATACAGGGAAAGGGGAGATCATATTGGTGGGATCCATCTAGCTTTGCTGCCTACTCTCAGATTTTTGGCTGTAAGCAGGTTCATCAGTGAATATGAAGATGAGACGTATAATGCACGAGATGAGATTCATATTTAGTTAAGAATCTTAAATATATCTCCCTGATGTCATGAAAAAAGTACCAGATTGGAGCCATTCAAATCCAGGCTCTACATTTAGTGCATGTATGACCTTAAGCAAATTACTTCTCTTTCACAGACCTCATTTTCTCATCTGTAAAATGGTCTGGCAGGGAGTTGGAATGAGGAGATTGAACTATATAATCATTAAACTCACTTCCAACTCTCACATTCCATGACACAAGGTGTGGCTATAGGAAGAAAGAGATGCAAAGAAAAACTGAGTTTTGAATACCTCAGTCTTTGGCAGCTGAGTGTGAAGGAACAAATATTTCTACTTTAATTGTAGCAAAAAGTAAAGTGAATCCATGTTAAACCACTGAAGACATGCATATCATTTTTAAAATGTATCATGTTTGTAAATGAGCTCTTGGCAACATTTTGAAATTCATTGTTTAGCTTCTTTATGCCTGAAGCAAAACAGTTAACAAGAGACAATGATAGCACATTGTTGAAACAATTGTGATAAATTCTAAATAGATATAATTAGCTCCTGGCCTGCAAAGAGACCTACACATAATTAATATTGAAATTTAGCAAGCCAAATTATCAAAGAAAACATATAATTTTCTAAGTAGAGGAATTTTAGGGGATGGAGAATTGTACTTTTTTTCTTGAATGGAAATGAAATTTCGACATTTACAAAAAAAAATATGGTTTGGGAGATTTTAAAATGCCAGTAGATTGGACTTATTAAATCATACTTCTTTTCTTTTTCTTTTTTTCAGTTCCAGTATGACACCAAGGGGAATATGCATATACAAACACATACACATACATATAGACATATAGACATGTACATATAGACATGTATACACACATATTTATATATACATGTATGTATGCATGCATGTATCTTCTAAAGCTTCATCTGGAAAAGTGGGTTCTAATGGGGAGACAGAACAGTTTGAAACAGAGAGACTGGCAAGCTGTTCCAGAGTATAATTCTGTAACAAAGAGGAACTCAGTTCTCACAAAGAGAAAGCACAGTCAACTTGAGTCTCAAATAGAATCTGGTGCTGATTCATAACTGGGGAAGCAAGTTTAGCTAGCACACAAAAATGTAGTGAAGTGAGCCCTGAGGTAAAGGGAGAGAATAGGCAGGGGCCACACTATCAGGGATCTTCAAAGGATATGGAGCACCATTTCAGATGTTCATCAGCACTTCGTTTATTTCCAAAGGAAACAGAAATAAAAAGTAATCCTTTATATTGGAATGAAAGCTTCACTTGGATTCAACTTTCCCTTATCAAATGTGACCCAGCATTTCAAACTAACTCATGTCCTACTTTTTGAAAAAAGAACTCATAAGTGTGGTCAGAAGGGTGCCCAAAAGGCAACTGGTTAACTTTTAGACCTCAGCTTATTAACCTTTGCAAAGTCAATATTCGGGAAGCCATTATCACCCTTCTTCATCAGGAGAAGTATGAAATCACCACAATACCATATTTCTTGGATGCTTGTCCCCATATGAAACCCTTCAATAAAGGGCTGGTTCATTCAAAATCCTCACGAGTGCATAAACTAGATCCCCTCCCCCAGCTTTGAAATTCACAGGTCTTATTGCCAATTCTGCTCATCTTTAGCCCACTCTTGAGCAACAGAAGTTATTCTAAGAGGCAACTTTTTCTCCCTCCCTTAAAACTGCCTTGCATTATTTCTGATTGACTCTTTTGTGAATTGAAGGGTAATTGTTCCTGCCAGATCTTCTTTTCATTTGTGCAGCTGCAGTTATTCAGTAGCTACGTAATATCATCAATTGATGAACAGATCTATTCATTGACTTATTTTTCTCTTCTGATGATGGTCATGTTTTATTATGGGTTTGTTTTGTTTTGTTTTGTTTTTGGCTTTGTACTCAATCTAATCTATAGCATGTGGCCTGTCCTGTGATAATTGGTTTTTGATTTGTTTTGTTTTGTTTTGTTTTGGGGGGGGGTTAATATCTTGAACAACCTTTCTGCAAAATCAGATACAATTCTTTTGACCAATGGGATTAGTGTTTCAGAGAAAACATACCTGATCAGAATTCAGCAGGTACATTTTAACTTCTTATCTGTTGGTTCGAAACATGGAATCATTGAGTAGAAATCATATGATTCACATTTACCTAAATATATTAAGGTTCACAGCCCTTTGCTGGGTGTATTAACATCCCCCAATTCAGAGTTGAAGTTCAGAAAAGTAAAGTGATTGACTGGCCCAGGGTTACATGACTTATAAGTGTAGTACCTAGGGCTTAAACTAGGTGCTACTCCCATTGTATCATATGCTAGGCCATATGTTTTCTTTCCCTAGCTCTAAAGAAATTGCCCAAACTATTTTAGACAGAGGTGTCCTCTTGCAAATCCCAGGAAAAAAAAAGCATCCACAACCTGTCTCATAGTTTGACTCTGGAATCTTACCATGTATCCTGACAAGATCCACTTACGGAAAAACAGAAGGGTCTAGAAGTAGGTCACCAGACAAGGATGGAGTGAAACACCAGAATGAAAACACATCAGACATCATTCTGTCTGCCTCTTCTCCCCTTCCATTTAATAAGTGAGATAACTGAAATTCATAGAGGTTAGCCAGCTTAGTCAAGGTTACACAGTTAATTTGATTCAAAGACTGGGAGGGACTTCAGAATTCATAAACTGCATATTTAACAAATACAGAAGGAGACCTATAGGGATTAAGTGATTTTCCCAAGATTTCACAACTAGATCAAGTCATAGAATCATGAGGATCAATCAATCAATAAATATGTATTAAGTGCCTACAGTGTTCCATCCATAAAAGGGACCTCAGCAGTCATCATGTAAGCCATCAACATCTAGTCTAATTTCTTGACTCATGCAGAAATTGCCCTTATATTATGCCAAACATCTGGTGATTAAGCCTCTACTTGAATCCTTGCAGTCACAGGGAACTTCTCATTTCACAAGGTAGTGCAATAGATTGTTGTAAAGCTATGATGGTTAGAAAGCTGTTTCTCTTAAGAAGTTTAAATATGTTTCTCCTTTAAAATTCCATCCATTAGTCCTAGTTCTGTCCTCTAGAGTCAATGGAAAACAAATCTATAAACATTCTCCTAAGGGACACTTGTGCAATACTAGTTTTAAAAAATTTGTTGGCTATTTGTTATTGAGTTTTTACATAACTACATTTTTCCTCTGTGTCAGTGAAAAATGAGCTTCAGAATCACATGGCCAAGTATCCTAAAGAATGAGACATAAACTATGTCTATAGAGACTGAGTGCTACGTAGCATTTGAGAGAATTTTCTGCATAATTTAGTTTCCCAGTTCATCCTGCCAAATGTTGAATAATTGGGGAGGGTGCCTATTTGTCCTCAGTTATTCAGATTGATGATCTGTACTTACCATATTTTGGTTCCCTATTTTTACTAGGTAAAGTTTTTCCTTTTGTTCTGAGTTTAATACCCTTCATAATCTGTCTCCAACTTACCTTTCCAAAGTTACTTTACTCTATAAAACTCATTCCAATTAAACTGGCCTCCTTGTGGTTCTTCATACATGAAATTCCATCTCCCATCTTTCTGCCTTTAAACAGTCTCTTCCCCATACTTGGAAAATACTTCTTCCTCACTTTCTTGCCTTTAGAATTTTCCTAAAAATCTCAGTTCAAGAATATAAGACCTTTTCTAATCCTCCCAGATCCTGCAAAAAAAAAAATTGTCTCATATTTATTTTGTATTTATTTATATGTGTATGTTTTGTTTCTTCAAAATGAAAAATGGAAGCTCTTTTAGGCAAGAATCTATATTATTTTTGTCTTTGTAGCCCTCAAGCACATATATAGTCACTGGCACATATGTGTCCCTGATTTAGGGGAAAGTGCTTTGTAACTAGCACCATTGCTGTGATATTTTAGTAAATGCATTTGTAAAAGAACCGACAATACTGGATGATTGAGAAGAAGCACACTGGTGGGGGCTTGTGAGCTAATATTTAGTAGGATAGTTACCCACAAGGTTACTTCTAGAATCTTGGGAGTAGGAATAGCCTCACCTCTTTGGACCCAACTTGCCAAGAACAATATGGGTTGGATGAGTGAGCCGTATGAGGGATATTACACATTAAAAACATTTAATCAATGAGTGTTGATTGATTATGGATTAGATTTTTTACATGGTTCATTCTCTCTAAATCTGTCAGACCATTGACAAACTGATAGTCTTAAAACACTGTTCAGACCATGTCTCACTCTACTTCTCATAAAACTCCAGTGTCTCTCTGTTGATTCTAGAAGTAAATCGAAACACAGTGGCTTAGAATTTCAAGCTTTGTGTTTGAACCACATTCTGATTCCCACCTACATTTTAATCTTAATTTGTTTTACTGTCCTTCACACAATGTCTCTTCCAGTCCCACTGGTCAACTTGATATGCCTCAAATGCCACATTCCATGTGGAAGTAATCCCTCTTTTCCTCCACCTCTTAGAATACTTCAAAGCACAGGTTAGGGAGCACATCCTACTGAGGCATTTTCTTGTTAGTCCTCCCTCCCTCTTGATATTATTTTTGTATTACTTTGTATATGCTTTGAATTTACATATCATCATACATTTTTATATCCTTTAGTAGAATATAAGCACCTCATGACAAAGGACTGCTTCAATTTTATTTTAGAATTCCTAGGCAGCGGTGGGGAACCTGTGGCCTCCAGGCCACATGTTGCCTTCTAAGCCCTTGGGTGTGGCCTTTTGACTGAGTCCAAGTTTTGCAGAACAAATCCTTTTATTAAGGGGATTTGTTCTGTGAAGTTTGGGTTCTGCCAAAGGGCCACACTTGAGGATCTAGAGGGCCATATGTGGCCTTTAGGCCTCAGGTTCCCCACCCCTGCTAGGGTTTAGCACAATGCCTTGCACACAATATGAAGTTAATAAGTATTTATTGAATTGAATTTATTGAACAGAAATGAATTGTCAGAGATGATGGTTAATATTTGTGTTGCTAAGTTCCTTAGTTCCCTTTATTGTGCAGAAACCATTGAAGTCCAAGTGTCCCAGCCTTTTCACTGTCACATGGAAAGGACTGTGAGACAGGAGCCATCCCTCCACTCTACCTCCTTTTATTCAGAGGTATCTCATGAAATAATTTTTTTTTACTCTCTGCAATTCTCAAGGGAAATTCCTGATTTCCCTCTGCAGGTCCTCTATACGGTACCTGTGATACAAGCAATTATTTGGGCTAAATTGGTTCTGGAACCCTGTATGAGTCCTCGCTTTCCAGATCTTAAAAGGCTTTTCAAAATGGTCTTACACCCACTATCAGCCACTTTCAGAGGCCTGAAAGTCTCTTCTAATTGCTTGATCACATCTGTTCTGTAATTCTAGTGAACTTTGGCTAGAATTAGAAGCAAAAGTCATGGAGTCTCGGCTACTAATGGGTCACCTACTGGGTGAGAGTTGGCTAGTGGCAGTCTTGTTGCTTCGTTAGTCACTGAAAAGTATTTACAGATGTGTGATGCTAAGTTTGTTGTGACAGAGAAAGCACTAAAGTTCTTTTGCCTCATTGGTTTCACACATCTTTTCTGATTTTCTAGTTGGCTGTTGATGTGGGTTTTATTGTTGTTGTTTGTTTGCTTGTTAAAAACAGATTTTTAAACAAAGATTTCTTTCAACAACCACTGCAGCAGCTTCAAGATGAGGACTTCCATGTCAAATATTTTAAAATCTTTTTTTTTGAATTGCTGAGAGTTCCTAATGATAAACAAGCTTGGTAAGATTGTAGATGGCAAAATTACCTGTTGCCAGCAGCAATTCAGCAGTTGTCTTTCTCCAGCCTGACACACAACTGAAATAGGGGCTGGTTAATTTAGTTCCTCAGTGGATGCTTCCAAAACACCACTTAGGACTCTATATTTCTTTTCTGCAGAAAAGAATAGGAACAGTGCTTCCTGCTGGGGAATTTTCTGTTGTTTAACCAATAACACCTTATTGGCTCTTGGAAATCATTCCCTTAAGGTTCAGACAGTTGTTTTCTTGAATAATTGCCTTGACAGAGAAACCTAAATTATAGCTGGCCTCAACCACAAGTGCAGGCCTAATCTTTCAAAAGTTAACACCATTACAGCCAAACAGACTATCCTCAGCCATGCCAGTGATGCACTCAGGTCAGACTAGGCTTCTTTCCTCCGAGAGAGGGAGTAGAGCTGTGGACAGATACAGCTAAAATGACTGATGAGTCCTTAAGTGCATCTCCTGACACCAAAGGAATTCTGTCAACTCTTTAAAGATACAATATCCTTAAGGATACATTCATAATTGGGATATTCAAAAGGTGCCTAGGGTCTATTTAGTCTTGCCTGGTGAATTTGAAAAAGCTTGCTGGCCTACTTTGTCCCCCCAACCATGACTTCTGGGACCCCTCATAACCATCCTGCAATTTTAAGCAAGACAGTTTTCCTGGAAGCACCATTTGACTGTCAGAGATTAGGACAACTGAGACTAGAATATCCCATTAAAATGGATAAGCCCACATATCCTTGAATCATGTGTGTGTGTGCGTGTGTGTGTGTGTGTGTGTACATGTGTGTTTGTGTCTGTTTCATCTGAAAAATAAACCAAGTATTTAGGAAATGTGTGTTATGTCTGTCTCTGTTGATTAACATTCCAAAACAGACTAACTCAGCCGTACTTGTTTCTCACAACAAGTCTTTGATTCTGCTGTGTTCCCATCCTTTCTACCTTTCCAAATTATACTCATCCTTCAACATTCAGTTCTAATCCCATTTCTTTAAACAGGTCCTCTCTAGTGTCTGAAGTCCACCAAATATAGGATCTTGCATCCTAGGTCTGGAGCTGAAATGGACCTCTAAGACCATCTAGTCCAAAGCTTTGATTTAAAAATAAAAAAAAAAAGATCCAGAGAGCTAAATTATTTGTTTCAACTGTAACGTGAAGGGTTTGGACTAGACAACCTCTAAGATTCCTTCCAGCTCCAAAATCTATGATTAAATTTATATATATATATATATATATATATATATATATATATATATATATATATATATATATATATTCTATAACAATCCTGTAAGAGAGGTAGTGAAATCATTATCTCCATTTTACAGGTGAAGAAACTGAGGCTTAGAGAGAGAAAGTAACTTGCCCAACTCTTATCTAGCCAAGAATGACAAAGCCCCCTAACTGTGACTATGCCCCAAGTCTCTGTGCTAGTGCTTCTACTGTTCTCCTGTAATACCATCTCTTAGTGATTTTGTTAATTCCCAGGTGTTGTATATTTATGCTGACAACTCTCAGATCTATATACCCAGCCATAGTCTTTATTCTGAACTATTATTCTATATCAACATCTGCCTTATGGATATTTCTAACTGAATGTCCCACAGGCATCTCAAACTCAACATCTCCAAAATTGAATTTATTATCTTCCTATTCAAGGCCACCCCTTATCCTCTGTCCCTTTACCTCCATCTCTTCATTTCCCCAATTTTATTCAGGTTCACCTTAGATCCCATCATCTGTAGGAGGTCTTTCTGAGTTCCTCCTGCTACTAGTGCTTTCCCTTCCCATATAACTTTCCATCTAGTCTGTATATATCCTGTATGTACCTAGTTATTTACATGTTGTATCTGACACTAGAATGTAAACTCCCTGAGGGCAAGTTTGCCTTCTTTGTATCCTGAGACCTTAGCATAGTGCTTAGTATATAGTAAACATTTAATAAATGCCTGTTAATTTCCTGACTGACTTTTCGACTTCTGTCTAGGACACCATCATCCTTCTAGTCATCCACATTTAAAAACACCAAACCATCTTTGACATTTTACTATCCCTCACATTCCACATTTGATCAATTGCTAAGTCTCATCCATTCTAACTCCACAGGTTTTATCAGCCCCGTTCCTCTCCACTCATCCGGGTTCAGGTTATCATTTGCTTTTGTCTACACTAGTGCAGTAATCTCATTATTGCACTTTCTGCTTTAAGTATCCCTCTTGTCTCATACAGATTATATACAGTTGCCAAACTGAAATTCCTGTAGCATGGATATGATCACATCACTCCTCTGCTTAAGAAACTCCAGTGGCTCCCTGTTGCCTCAGGATAAAATATGAACAACTCTGTTGGTATTTAAAGATCTTCAAAATCTAGTTCCAGTTAATCTTTACATGTTTATTACAAAATGACTAATGAATTTGACATGATATGAATGACATGAATACCCTAATAAGATTACAAACTGGTTAAAATGGGCTACTTATTTTTCCTCATACATCTCCTATCTCCTACCTTAGTGCTTTTATAAAAAGCAAAATGCAACAAATACACTACTGGAATCACAACTTAAAGCTTATTTTCTCTTGACAATGACTCCCACTCTGCCTGAAGCATGCAGGGAACACAAGCAACTTCTTTGGCTTATATCTAAGGGTTAAGATGTTGGAGACCCTGGCTCATTATCCAACAGAAGTGACTCAATCTAACTGACTTACCCCTAATCACAAGAAGACATGAATTCTCCAATGTTACTTCATGAGCTTTTGTACTTTACTTGGTGGTTGTCTTCTTTCCTTATGGACACAGGCTTAATTATCTTATATTTGGCACATATTTTGTTGTTGTTGTTTGTTGTTGTTGTTGTTGGAGGAGGAGAAACATATGTAAGACAACTACTTTACCATCTTGGAGGTCATGAGATCATGCATTCTACTTTCATCATGCATTTTCCTATCTATTAGCTTTCTCATACAGAGATAACAGTATTGCTCAATTGTAAATAGCAATTACGCTTTGAGGTGAGATTCCAGTAGGATTCCCAATTATGTTCTACTTTATTCCTTACTTCTCATCTTCTCAAGCCAGCACCTATATTTAGAATCTACTGTCTCCTCACCTCCACCTCATGGAATTCTTCCCTTCCTTTAAATATCAGCTCAGATTTCATCTCCTACTCTGGCCTTTTCTGATCCTTCTAGTTGCTAATGTTCCCCACGAACTACTTTGTCTATGTTTGCATTTACTTATCTATGTTCATGTTGTCCCCCTACTCAATGAAATGTAAGGTCCTTGAGGGCTTGCCTTTTTTTTTTTAACTTTGTATACCCAATAGAGGAGACAGCTAGGTGACTCAGTGGATAATGCACTGAGCTTGGAATTATGAAGTCCTGAGTTCAAGTCCAGCCTTAGACACACTAGCTGTGTGACCCTGGACAAATCATTTAACTTCTTTTTGTCTTAATCCACTGGAGAAGAAAATGGCAAATCATTCCAATATCTTTGCAAAGAAAACCCCATGGACAGAGTGGTCCATGGGGTCATGAAAGGTTGGACATGACTGAAACAAAACCCAGTACAAGGCCTGGACCATAGTAGGCACTCAATAAATGCATGTCAAGATTATAAATAAATGAGTATTTGAATCTGGATCTCACGATGCTAAGATCTATGCTCTTTTTACTGTACCATGGTGTTTCTCAAAGAAGAAGACAATAAGGGGGCTACTAAAATTACAAGTCAAAGCATATTTTGTATAGATATAATTTAGATGTAGCATCACCTCTGTATGGAACACTGAGCATAGCAACTTCTTGGGGCTATGTGATGAAAGGAACTTCACAGACTACCCCAAATTTCATAGTAGGCATAGATATCATTTGACTGCTTCCTGTTGGCTATGAGAATTCGTTTAATTGACTGCAGGTCAGAATTCTGTAAAAGGTTCTGAGACAATTTGTGCCCCTAGGGTTTTACCTTCTTGTCAGTCCTAGGCATAAAGAGAACTCTCCAAGCTCTGTAGGCTCAGTAGGGGAAAGGGGATCCCTCTTGTCCACACCACGCTTAATTTTGTGAGACGTGGCTTCCAAGGGAAGTCTGTGTCTGGGCAAGGGCTGTCTCCTGTTCATGTCTTCTTTCCTTTAAAATACTACCTTGTGGGGGCAGCTAGGTGGTGCGGTGGATAGAACACCAGCCTTGGAATCAGGAGGACCTGAGTTCAAACCCGGCCTCAGACACAAAATGCTAGCTGTGTGACCCTGGACAAGTCACTTAACCCATTGCCTAGACAAATAAAATAAAATAAAATAAAATAAAATAAAATAAAATAAAATAAAATAAAATAAAATACCACCTTGTGAGATATCAAAAGGTAGCCAATATCTTACCCCCTTCCTAGTCCTTCAAGCAATGGGCACTGCCTATTAGAGAAATTGTGGTGGAAATTGGCAGTAGTAGAGTGAGACAAGAGGAAAGGGAAAGAGGCCCTCACAGAGAAACCCACCACTGGAAAGAACAGCTTCCACTTGGAATTGACGGGGTTGTACTCAGTAGGAGTAAAACACAAAACAGCAAATGAGCAGTCCTGCTGCAAATATCCCAATAAGACTTACATATTAGCTTCTTAACTCATTATAGTCACTCTATGACTCTTTATGCTTAGTGTTCCCTTTCTGGAGGAGAATCAAACTTTTGAATTTCCTACTGCCCCAACCTCCTCCACTGCTGAAGTGGACCTCTTAGACTAGAGTAAAAATATAATTGTTCCACAGAAATATAAGGGAAGGGGGCAAAATTGGAGACTTGGGGATCCTTGTTCCCCTACAAAGGAGACAAGAAACCCCAGATCCATGAACCCAAAACAAACCTTGAAGGCAAATAAAGGACAGGGTGGCTAAAGTTTCCAGCATGACTATTGGTGCCTGGCTAGCTGTGGTGCTAGGTAGGAATAAACCATGACAAAAGCCACACTATTTGTGTAGCAAAGTCCCACAAATAGCAAGGGCTGACCCCCTAACACATGTAGCATGGAGGGTTTTTTTTATGACCCCAAGGGAAGTAGAATAGACATCTCTAGTCTCTTGTCCCCTCACCCTTCTCCAAGGGAGACTTTAATTCCTACCAGAAGAAGAAGCAGATGGTAGAGGCACTGTAGGCCATCATTCTGTTCTCCTCAAAGAAAGGGGTTATTGGACTAGAAGTATATCTATCTTATTCCTTAAATATGATTAGTCTAGAAGCTGTGTGAGTTTCAGATTCAAGCTACCTTCTGACTGCTATTCATTATTGGTGGAAGCAGAGCCCCAAGCTTCAAGACTTGACACCTTTTCCACCAAATACCAATTCCACAATGAACACAGATGGTACTTAACCTAGAAAACCCATTCATCCAAATTGGTAGCAAAACAAATCTGAGTAAGTACATATAAAAGAATATATGCCAGACAATAAAGAATGAAAGAGTTTTCCCATGGGGAGCAAGTAACTAAGTATGAGACAGACAGACAGACAGACCCAGACAGACAGACAGATGAAGACAGAGACAGATATTCCTAGTTACCATCCAAGGGGAAGAAAGTTCCTTGAAGTCTCTAGTGTAGCAAATTGGGGATAAAGATATGTTGGAGAATTCTAACTTTTCTCATGATGGCTTCATCCCAGAGCCTTTTCCATTAGCAACTTGAAGTGGGGTTGGCCTCTTCAGACTTCTCCCTTGAAGTTGGAAGCCAGAAGCATGTGAAATTAAAAAATACTCATTCACTTGAAGACAACTGAAGATAACTAAAGAGCTCTCCTGTCCCCGTTCCCTACCCCCCAACCCTCACACAGGGCAGGGCATTCATCTGCACTGATGAAGAGTGTGTCCCATATCAATGGGCTTTGGGACTGGAATTATGTTAGTAAGATGATTGAGTATTGTTTTCCAAATACTTCTTCAATCTTAAAAAAAAAAAGCTTGTAAAAATGTGGCAAATATAGTAATTAAAGTTGAATCCCCAAGATGAGAAGAGATGAACTTGACTGAGGTAAAAAAAAAGAAGAAATTATGTAGGAGAACTTAAATATGTAAACTTCCAATCACTGTCCTCTCCTGTAGCTAAGCTTATGCAGCATAAACGTCACTGGCTTATGTCTGAGGTAAAGGCAGTAAATCTCCCACATGGTTACCCCACAGCAGTGACTAAGTCTGACTGACTCACTCACTGATGCACCACAGAGTAGAAGACTGATTATGACCAACCATACAAAAAACAAAGGAAAGGAAAATGAAGATGGTTAGAATCTTCTGCTGCATAAAAACCAACTGAGGAAGAGTTTTCTGTGGATTAAAAAGGAAAAAGGATTAAAAATTAAACAGAACTCAGTCTTTCCATTCATGAAGTCTATTCAGGGCAGGGAATTAGTCAGGTCCCTCCCTCCTAACTTATGGAGGATGCTTTGCCTCAGGGGTTTGTGAAGAAGTAGAAAGAAAAAGAATCAAAGAACAAGGAAGGAAGCAGGGTGCAAACTACAGAAAATGTAAGAAAAAGATTAAAAAACCAAGTCTGGGAGAGAAAGGCTGGTCATAAGCCAAGGCCCCAAGCAAATGAATGAAGAGTACAACTCTTAAAATAGGAGAAAAGAGTAGAAATTTTAAAGAAGAGGTAATACTTTAAAAAAAAAAAGTAGCATTCCATCAAGGGAAATGGACCCCAAATTCTCCATAATAAAGGATTCCTAATAAAGAGACTTCTGGGGAATACTCAGAGATCACAAAAACTCTGGAATGACTCAAAAGGTAAATACAACATTTAAGAGAAAATATTAGGATGGAAATTAGATCAAAAATCAGTAAGAGATAGTATGATATTGTGAATGGAACACTGAACTTAGAGACAGGAAAACCTAGATTTGAACTTTGACTCAGGTACTTACTAGTTGTGTGACCCTAGGCAAGTCACTTAAGCCTATGCCTCACTTTCCTCCATTTGAAAAATGAGAGGGTTGGACCTAATAGCCTCTAACTTCCATTTCTAAATCTATGATTGCATGATCCTGTGAAAAGTAGCAAAGACAAACAATGGAGAATCTCTTCAAAGACATGGAGGGATCAGAATATAATGGAATTTTGGATATATTTGAAAATCAGAATTAGAAAATATGGAAGAAATCAACAGAAGAGCAGTAAAAGATAACATATTTAAAAATGCAAGTGAGTTCTACGTGGTCAAAACAATTAATCTTAAAAAGAAGATACAAACAGATACTTTAGGATCATAGACCTCCAAAAGACATGAATAGGCAGTTTTCAGATGAAGAAATTAAAGCTATCTACAGTCATCTGAAAAATGCTCTAAATCATTGTTGATTAGAGAAATGCAAATCAAAACACCTCTGAGATACCACATCATACCTATCATATTGTCTAACATGACAAAATAGGAAAATGATAAATGTTGTAGAAGATGTGGGAAAATTGATGCATTGTTGGTGGAGTTGTGAACTGATCTAACCATTATGGAGAGCAATTTGAACTGTGATCGAAGGGCTATAAAACTGTGCATACCCTTTGCCTCAGCAATACCACTTCTAGGTTTATATCCCAAAGAGTTTATGAAAATGGGAAAAGGACACATAAGTACAAAATATTTACAGTAGCTCCTTTTCTGGTTGCCAAGAATTGGGAATTGAGAGGATGCCCATCAATTGGGGAATGGCTGAACAAGTTGTTGTATATGAATATAATGGAATACTGTTGTGCTATAAGAAATGATGAGCAGGTGGACTTCAGAAAAACCTGGAAAGACGTGTATGGACTGATGCTGAGTGAAGTGAGCAGAACCAGGAGAAAATTGTACACAGTAACAGCCACATTGTGTGATGACTAATTTTGATAGACTTAACTCTTCTTAGCAATGCAAGGATCTAAGACATCTCCAAAAGTCTCATGATATAAAATGACATATTCACATCCAGAGAAAGAACTATGGAGTCTGAATGCAAATTGAAGCATACTATTTTCTCTTTTTTTCCCTCTGTTTTGTTTTGTTTCTTCTTTCTTGTGGTTCCTCCCATTGGTTCTAATACTTTACAACATGACTAATGTGAAAATTTAAAAAAATATATTTCAAAGAACAAGAGAAATAAAGCATCCTGGAAAATGGTGGAGGTCAAGAACACCTGGAGGTTCCCTGCTCTGAGTTGTTATGAGCTCAAACAGAAGACTGGAATATTGAAGACATGGAATAATCCTCAAACAACAAGAGGGAGCTATTACCTGCTGTAAGTATGAGGAGGATGTTAAGATCAATAATCATACATTTATCTGGGGTTCCTATTGGGAAAAAAAAAGTAGATGGAGGTACATGTGCTGTCACTCCTTTGTCAAGTTTTCCTACTATACTGGAGATGCTGTGAAGGAAATCACTAATGCAGATGATTCTATTCCTGATGATGAGGTAGGAGAAGAGGGAACAAGCAGACTGAAAACTAATGGAGCTTCATCAAGAGAAACAAAGAGAAGAAGAAGAAACACAAGAAAAATAGTTGTGATAGTGAGGGTGAAGAAAACAAGAAACATGAAAAACAGAAAAAGGCATTAAATGCTAGGGAGGCCCATCTCCTCCATGTCAAGGAGATCATGAAGCTAGAGGATAGGAAGAGGCCCTACAATAGCATGTATGGAGCCCCAGAGCATACAGAAGAAGAAATGCAGGCATATGGGATGAAATGCCAGAGTCCAGATGACCCCATGGCTTCTTTCCTTGGACACCAATGACATGACTTGGAAGGAGATTTAGGACACCCAACTTGTATATATTCTTTTTAGTCTCTTGGTAAACATAGATGGGAAATTCTAACTTGTTTTTCCTGCTGTCTTTTAAATAAATTTCTGGAAGCCTTTTATCCAAAAACAAAAAATAAAAAACAACCAACCTACAGCAACTACCTTCCTATCATGAAGCCCTGCTATGAATAGACTTTTTGTCACTAGACAAACTTACCTCATTTTTGTTGCTATATTTCACTGCCTGGTTCTTTGTTTAGCCACAGCTACATGCAGCAATGCTTAACCTTGCTGCCTTGGGTCTCTTTAGTCTTAGAAGATAACCTGAGGGCAGCTAGGTGGCACAATTGATAGAGCACTGGCCCTCAAGACACATAACACTTACTAGCTGCGCAAGTCACTTAACCCCATTGCGTAACCAAAAAAAAGAAGATAAACCTGAATCTGGTGCTTAGCTTCAATCCTCCAACAGAATAAAGAAGGCCTTTTGCCTACAACCTCAAAAAAAAAAAAGAAGAATCATACCTCTCCCAGAAGAATACAACAAATAAAAAATCTCAATACTATACCGTGGGAAATAATAAAAGAAAACTGTCCAGAGTTCTTGAATACAAATAGCAAAATCTGCTAGGTGTTAGATTTCAAAGATTAACTCCAGAGAAAAACTTCACACTTGAATCTCCAAGGAAGATAGTGGTTGAATTTCAGAATAGGCAGGTAGGTGACTCACTAGATAGGGTGCTGGGCCTGGAAACAGGAAAGATCTGTGTTTAAATCTGGCCTCAGACATTTACTAATTGTGTGACCTAGGCAAGTGATATAGCCTCTGTTTTCCTCAGTTTCCTCATCCATAAAGTGAGATGGCAATAACACTTACCCGCAAGGGTTGCTGTGAGGATCAAATGATACGATACTTGTGAAGTGCTTAGCACAGCACCTGTAATATGATAATTACTATGTAACTATTAGCCATCTGTTATTATTAATAATTATATACTGTCAATCAGCTAGACTTAAGTAGCTTTTTTTTAAAAAAAGGAAAGGTGTTTACTAATATGACATCATATTATCACAGTTGTTACAAAAACATACCTCCAAACTTTGTGCTTACTTTTTCTTTGCACATATAAGGCTCCTGAAAAGAGTGAGTTCAAGCTTAGAGAACACATATGGCCAAAAGGAAATTCACAGATCTTGGTTAAGGGAAATATTTTTATCTTCTGTGGTGGTGTCACAAAGTTCCCTATAGGTCTAGTCTCTACTGAGCTCTGAGGATTAGTTCCCTTGTAGAGTCCATGGTTATGCTTCTTTTTACCATATGAATATTGAGATCTATGTAGCTGCTTTTCCTTAGTGTGTCTAGTTTGTCCTTTCTCATATTCCACCAAGATTCTGTATTCCTGGTCCAGTCTGTCTGATGACATGATCAATGGTATTGTATAGAGGAGTGCATTACATTCCCTCTGGGTTCACTCCTTTCCACTTCCCAGCTGCCCACTGATACAGATGCAAAGGGCCTGCCTTTTCAAAGTACATCAAAGCTTTATTCCTGTATTCCTGAAACAGGTTCTGGAATGTTCATACTTCTCTGATATACAGAAGCCCATAAGTATATCTAATGTTTTTTTTTAAATTTTATTAATTTATTTTGATTTATCAACAATCACTTCCATATGCTTTTGAGTTGAAAATTTTTCTCCCCTTTCCTTCCCACCACCTTTCCCAAGATAGCACACAATCTGATATAGGCTTTACATTTACATTCCTATTAAACATATTTTCACATTAGTGAAGTTGTAAGTAAAAATTAAAACCAATAGGAGGAACCATCAGAAAGATGAAACAAAACTCAACAGAAGGTAAAATGAAGTGATAGATTGACTTCCATAGTTCTTTCTTTGGATGTGGACAGCATTTTCCATCCTGAGGCCTCTGGAGATAGCTTAGATCCTTGTAATGCTGAGAAGGGTTCAGAATAAGAATCTTAGTTATGCATAACATGGCTGTTATTGTGTACAAAGTCCTCTTGGTTCTCCTCACTTCACTCAGCATCAGACCATACAATTCTTTCCAGGTTTTTCTGAAGTCAGCCTGTTCATCATTTCTTATAGCACAATAGTATTCCATTACATTCATATACCACAACTTGCTCAGTCATTCCCAACTGATGGGCATCCTCTCAATTTCCAATTCTTTCATACCACAAAAAGAGCTGCTATGAATATTTTTGTACATGTGGGTCCTTTTCTCATTTGTTTAATCTCTTTGGGATATAGCCCTAGAAGTGCTATTGCTGGATCAAAGGGTATGCACATTTTTGTAGCCCTTTGGACATAGTTCCAAATTGTTCTCCAAAATGGTTGGATCATTTCACAACTCCACCAACAATGTATTAGTGTTCCAATTTTCCCACATCTTCTCCAACATTTATCATTTTCCTGTTTTGTCATGTTGGCCAATCTGATAGGTGTGATGTGGTACCTCAGAGTTGTTTTGATTTGCATTTCTCTAATCAATAATGATTTAGAGCATTTTTTCATATGACTATAGATGGCTTTAATTTCTTCATCTGAGAACTGTCTGTTCATATCCTTTGACCATTTATCAATTGGGGAATGGCTTGTGTTCTTA
This sequence comes from Phascolarctos cinereus, assembly GCF_003287225.1. NCBI lineage: Eukaryota > Metazoa > Chordata > Mammalia > Diprotodontia > Phascolarctidae > Phascolarctos > Phascolarctos cinereus. The sequence goes on from NW_027555625.1 coordinate 245,774,502, forward strand.
TAAATTTGTCTTAATTCTCTATATATTTTAGAAATGAGGCCTTTATCAGAGAGACTGGTTGTAAAAATTCTTTCCCAATTTTCTACCTTCCTTCTAATCTTAGTTGCATTGGCTTTGTTTGTGCAAAAACTTTTCAATTTAATGTAATCAAAATATCCATTTTGCTTTTCATAATGTTCTCTATCCTGTTTGGTCATGAATTCTTCTGTTCTCCATAGATCTGATAGGTAAACTATTCCTTGTTCTCCCAGTTTACTTATGGTATCAGCCTTTATATCTAAGTCATGAACCCATTTTGACTTTATTTTGGTATATGGTGTGAGATTTGGGTCTATGCCTAGTTTCTGCCATACTCTTTTCCAGTTTTCCCAGCAGTTTTTTTTCAAAGAGTGGGTTCTTATCCCAGAAGCTGGGGTCTTTGGGTTTATCAAATAATAGATTACTATTCATTACTGTGTCTTGCATATTTAACCTATTCCACTGATCCACCTCCCTATTTCTTAGCCAGTACCAAGCAGTTTTGATGATTGCTGCTTTATAATACAATTTAAGATCTGGAATTGCTAGGCCACCTTCCCCTGCATTTCTTTTCATTAGTTCCTTTGATATTCTGGACCTTTTGTTTTTCCAAATGAATCTTGTTATTATTTTTTCTAACTCTATAAAATAATTTTTTGGTAGTTTGATTGGTATGGCACTGAATAAGTAAATTAGCTTAGGTAGGATTGTCATTTTTATTATATTAGCTCGGCCTACCCATGAGCAACTGATGTTTTTCCAATTATTTAGATCTGATTTTATTTGTGTGAAAAGTGTTTTGTAATTGTGTTCATAGAGTTCCTGGGTTTGTTTCGGGAGGTAGACTCCTAAATATTTTATAATGTCTACAGTAAGTTTAAATGGGATTTCTCTTTCTATCTCTTGCTGTTGGGCTTTGTTGGTAATATATAGAAATGCTGATGATTTATGTGGGTTTATTTTATAGCCTGCAACTTTGCTAAAGTTGTTTATTATTTCAAGTAGTTTTTTACTTGATTCTCTAGGATTCTCTAAGTATATCATCATGTCATCTGCAAAGAGTGATAGCTTTGTTTCTTCTTTGCCTATTCTAATGCCTTCAATTTCTTTTTCTTCTCTTATTGCTAAAGCTAATTTCCAGTACAATATTGAATAACAGTGGTGATAATGGACATCCTTGTTTCACCCCGATCTTATTGGAAATGCTTCTAGCCTGTCCCCATTACATATAATGCTTGCTGAAGGTTTTAGATATGCTATTTATTATTTTAAGGAAGACTCCATTTATACCTATGCTTTCTAGTGTTTTTAATAGGAATGGTGTTGTATTTTATCAAAAGCTTTTTCTGCATCTATTGAGATGATCATGTGGTTTCTGTTGGTTTTGGTGTTGATATGCTCAATGATGCTGATAGTTTTCCTAATATTGAACCAACCCTGCATTCCTGGTATAAATCCTACCTGGTCATAGTGTATTATTCTTGTGATAAGTTGCTGCAATCTATTTGCTATATTTTGTTTAAAATTTTTGCATCTATATTCATTAGAGAAATTGGTCTATAATTTTCTTTCTCTATTTTGACTCTTCCTGGTTTAGGTATCAACACCATATTTGTATCATAAAAAGAATTTGGTAAGACTCCTTCTTCACCTTTTCCCAAATAGTCTATATAGTATTGGAATTAATTGTTTTTAAATGTTTGATAGAATTGCATGTAAATCCATCTGGCCCTGGAGATTTTTTCCTAGGGAGTTCATCAATGGCTTGTTCAATTTTTTTTCTGAGATGGGGTTATTTAAGTATTTTACTTCCTCTTCAGTTAATCTGGGCAATTTGTATATTTTTGTAATATGTATCCATTTCACTAAGATTGTCAAATTTGTTGGCATATAGTTGGGCAAAATAATTCCTAATTATTGTTTTAATTTCCTCTTCCTTGGTGGTAGCTTCCCTTTTCATTCTTGATACTAGTAATTTGGTTTTCTTCTTTCTTTTTTTAATTAAATTAACCAAAGGTTTATCTATTTTATTGTTTTTTCATAAAACCAGCTCTTAGTTTTATTTATTAGTTCAATAGTTTTCTTAATTTCAATTTTATTAATTTTTCCTTTGGTTTTCAATATTTCTAATTTGTGTTTAGTTGAGGATTTTTAATTGTTCTTTTTCTAGTTTTTTTAGTTGTATGCCCAATTCATTAATCTCCTCTTTTTCTATTTTATTTATGTAAGCATTTAGAGATATAAAACTTCCCCTAAGAACTGCTTTCCTGCATCCCATAAGTTTTGGTATGTTGTCTCATTATTGTCATTCTCTTGAATGAAATTATTGATTGTTTCTATGATTTGTTGTTTGACCCAATCATTTTTTAGGATTAGATTATTTAGTTTCCAATTATTTTTTAGTCTATCTTTCCATGGCCCTTTATTACATATAATTTTTATTGCATCATGATCTGAAAAGGATGCATTTAATATTTCTGCCTTTCTGCATTGGATTGTGAGGTTTTTATGCCCTAGTACATGGTCAATTTTTGTGTATGTGCCATGTACTGCTGAGAAAAAAGTATATTCCTTTCTATCCCCATTCAGTTTTCTCCAGAGGTCTATCATACCTAACTTTTCTAATGTTCTATTCACCTCCTTAACTTCTTTCTTGTTTATTTTGTGGTTAGATTTATCTAGTGCAGAGAGGGGGAGGTTCAGGTCCCCACTAGTATAGTTTTGCTGTCTATTTCTTCCTGTAACTCCCTGAACTTCTCCTCTAAGAATTTGGATGCTATACCATTTGGTGCATATATGTTTAGTAATGATATTACTTCATTGTCTATGGTGCCTTTTAGCAGGATGTAGTTTCCTTCCTTATCTCTTTTGATTAGATCTATTTTTGCTTTTGCTTTGTCTGAGATCAGGATTGCTACCCCTGCTTTTTTTACTTCAGCTGAAGCATAATATATTCTGCTCCAGCCTTTTACCTTTACCCTGTATGTGTCACTCTTTTTCAAATGTGTTTCCTGTAAACAACATATTGTAGGATTATGGTTTTTAATCCATTCTGCAATCCATTTCCGTTTTATGGGAGAGTTCATCCCATTCACATTCACAGTTATGATTACTATCTGTGTCTTTTTCTCCATCCTTTTCCCCCTATTTATGCTTTTCTTTCTCCTTTTTCCTTTCCCCCTTCACTAGTGTTTTGCTTTTGACCACTGCCTTTCAGTCCCTCCTCCCTTTTATTATCCCTTTCCCTTTTCTTCCCCTTTAGTCTTACTGCTTTTCCTCCCTTCTTCCCCCCCCTTTTCTTTCCCCCTCCCTTTTCTTTCCCCTTTTCCCTCCTACTGCCTATAGGGCAAGTTAGATTTCTATACCTAACTGATTATGTTATGCCCTTCTTGAGCCAAATCTGATGAGAGTAAGGTTCAAACAATGCTCCCCCTTCTTTCCCTCTGCTGTAATAGGATTTTGTGTCTTTTCCTGTAATGTAATTTACCCTTGTCTGCCTCCTCCTTTCTCAGTACATTTTCTAAGATCAGATTGATCCACTTATTTGGATCCATTTAACCCACTTGATTAGATTTTTTTTTATCATTACATCAAAGTCAACTAATATCCACCCTCTTTATGTATACTCCTTTAACATGGTGTAATAACAATACAGTTCTCAAGGGTTGCAAGTGTCATATTCCCTTGTAGGGGTTTAAACAGCCCACCCCCCCATTAAACAACATATTGTATCTTTCTGTCCCATTTACCTTTTTAAGTCCTTCTTGAGTCCTGTACTTGAAGATCAAATTTTTTGTTGAGCTCTGGTCTTTTTATCAGGAAGGTTTGGAAAGTCTCCTATTTCATTGAATATCCACCTCCTCCCTTGAAAAATGATGCTCATTTTTGCTGGGTAATTGATCCTTGGCTGCATTCCAAGCTCCTTTGCCTTATGGAATATCATGTTCCATGCCCTGCGGTCTTTTAATGTAGAAGCTGCAAGGTCCTGTGTAATCCTGACTGTGGTTCCATGATATTTAAATTGTTTCTTTCTGGCTGCTTGCAGCACCTTCTCTTTCATCTGGTAATTTTGGAATTTTGCTATTATATTCCTTGGCGTTGTCAATTTGGGATCTCTTTCAGGTGGTGATCGGTGGATTCTTTCTATGGTTATTTTCCCTTCTGGTTCTAGGACTTCTGGGCAGTTTTCCTTTATGATTTCCTGAAAGATACTGTCCAGGCTCTTTTTTTCATCATGATTTTCAGGTAGTCCAATAATTTTTAAATTGTCTCTCCTGAGTTATTTTCCAGGTCGGTTGTTTTACTGATGAGGTATTTTACATTTTCATCTATTTTTTCATTTTTTTGTTTCTGTTTGACTGATTCTTGCTCTCTCATAGAGACATTAGTTTCCATTTGTCCAATTCTAGTTTTCAATAGATTGTTTTCTTTTGTTAGTTTTTGTCCTTCCTTCTTCAATTGGCCAATTGTGCTTTTTAGGGACTTGTTTTCTTCAGTGTATTTTTTTTCCAATTGGTCAATTGTATTTTTGAAGGACTCTTCTATCTCTCTCATTTGACTATTAAAATCCTTCATGAGCTCTTCTAAGAAGGCTTTTTGGGCTTCAGACCAGTTCATATTCCATTTTGTTGTTGCAGATGTGGGTTTGTTGACAATGTTGTGCTCTTCAGAATTTCTGTCTTGATCTTCACTCTTCTCATAATATGAATCTATGGTACGTTTCTTTTTACTCATGGTGTTTCTTTATTCCCTGGCCTTTAAAGAGATTGAGCTCTCCTGCTGGGGAACAGAGGGCACTGGCCCAAGCTTCTTGTGTTGGGATCCTAGGTCTTGGTCACTGGCTTTGTGTGCTAGGGTCTCTTATGTTGGCAATGTAGGTTTCTGGCAGCTTATCTCATGTTGGGCTGGAATCAGCAAGGCTGGAACTTTCAGGTAATTCTAGGTTGCCTGCTTTTCCTTTCCTTTAGCTTTCTTCAGCTCCTTTAGATGGGTGTTTATCTGCCTGGGGCCCCTGCAGTGTTGTCTCCCTCCTTTCTGGAGGGAGATTCCTTTGTGGTAGAGTGCCGAGGCACCTGGTGGTTTTCTGAGCTGGTTTCCAGTTCCCCCCTCACTGAGGCACTCAGAGGTCCAGGTGTTGGTGTTTGCCTGTTCTACCACCTGGGCTTCAGGATTTCTTCACAATTGGAGGCTGCAGGGCTCTTTCTGCTCACCTGGTGTTGGGCTGGAACAGCAAGGCTGGGGCTTTAGGAAGCCTTTAGGTTGCTTTCTTCACCTCCTTTCAGACGAATGCCTCAGGGTACTTATCCACCTGGGGCCCCTTGTAGTTCTTTGTCCCATATTTTTGCTGAGGCACTGGGAGCCCCGTTTGCTGGGCTGCTGCACTGCTGCTCCCCACCTTTCTTCTAGTTCAGCTGTTCCAGGGTTTTTTCTGGGGTGATTTCTTCTGGGTTTTCAGAGGTTGATGGGGAGAGTGAGAACAACTACCTTTTCACTTCGCCATCTTGGCTCCCAGAAGCCTATATCTAATGTTTTCAACCAATGTCAACATATTTCTTTTTTAGGGTCATCTCATTCTCTCCAATGATTAGAACTTTACTTCTTTTAAACTAATTCTTCCACTTAATTTTTGCTCTTCATTGATTGATTAATTCAATAGAGATGTGTGTCTTGTAGTATGAGGCTTCATCAAAACTGATTATGCTTTTGATGGACTAAGTCTATAATTCAAAGAAGTGTTCTTTTTTGACCAAGGTATCAAAGATTTAGTACATTTTGTTATATTAATTGGTGTTGATTTGTTTGGGATCTCCTTCTTACAGAAATAATTTTAATTTGAATAACTCAAGATTACAATACAGCCACAGTAAATCTCAGAAGAAAATGGAAGAAGATATCTCAGTAAGAAAAGGAACTCAAGTTGCAACCCAAAATAATGTACTCTGCAAAGTTGAATCTAACATCATTTTATAAAACAAGATAGACTTGACAATAGGGAGGTAGCTGAGATAGTTATGAAAAAACAAATAGAACAGTGAACAGAATATTGGATTGCAAATAATCTGAATAGAATAAACACAGAATAAGTAAATAACCATAAGTATCAAGAAAAGACTAAACAATTAAATCAATCATCTCAAGGTTATAGGCTATTTTTTTAAATATAAATTTATTTATTTTTAGTTTTCAACATATACTTCCACAACATTTTGAGTTCCAAATTTTCATCCCATCTCTCCCCTTCCCCCCACCTCAAGATGTCATGCATTCTGAATACTCCTTCCCCTAGTCCACCCTCTCTTCTAACTCTCCCCACCCTTCACTTATCCCCTTCCCCTTCTATTTTCCTGTAGGGCAGGGTAGACTTCTGTACCCCATTTCCTGTGTTTCTGATTTTCCAGTTGCATGTGAAAACATTTTTTTAAACATGTGTTTTTAAAACTTTGGGTTCTAAATTTTCTCCCTTCCTCCCTACCCACCCCCCCATTTAAAAGGCAAGCAGTTCAGTATAGGTTATACATGTGCAGTTTCGCAAAACACTTCCATAGTAGACATGTTGTGAAAAACTACTTCTATTTCCCTTAATCCTATCCTGCACCCCTATTTTTCTATTCTTTCTTTTGACCCTGTCCCTCCTCAGAAGTATTTGCTTCTGATTACCCCCTTTCCCAATCTGCCCTCCTCTCTATCACCCCCCTGCTCTCTTGTCCCCTTCTCCCCCTATTTTCCTGTAGGGTAAGACAGATTTCCATACCCAACTGAATTTGTATGGTTTTCCCTCCTTAAGTCAAATCCTATGAGAATAAGATTCCCTCATTCCCTCTCATCTTCCCCTATTTCCCCTCCACTGTAACAGCCCTTTCTTTTCTGTTTTTTTGTGAGATAATTACCCCTGCCTACCTCTTCCTTTCTTCCTCTCCTAGTATAACCCTCTCTCATCCCTTAATTTTATTCTCCAGATATGACCCCTTCATCTTCAACTCACCCTGTGCTATCTATCTTTCTATCTATCTATCTATCTATCTATCTATCTATCTATCTACTATCTAACACGTACATATAATTTTTTCCCTCCAACTACCCTAATACTGACAAAGGTCTCATGAGTTATAAATATCATCTTTCCATGCAGGAATGTAAACAGTTCAACATTAATAAGTCTCTTATGATTTCTCTTTCCTGTTTACCTCTTCATGTTGCACTGGAGTCTCATATTTGAAAGTCAAATTTTCTATTCAGCTCTGGTCTTTTCATCAAGAATGCTTGAAAGTCCTCTATTTCACTGAATGACCATTTTTCCCCCTGAAGGATGATACTCAGTTTTGCTGGGTAGGTGATTCTTGGTTGTAATCCTAGCTCCTTTGCCCTCTGGAATATTATATTCCATGCCCTGTGGTCCTTTAATATAGAAGCTGCTAAATCTTGTGTTATCCTGATTGTGTTTCCACAATACTTGAGTTGTTTCTTCCTGGCAGCTTGTAATATTTCCTCCTTGATCAGGGAACTCTGGAATTTGGCTACAATATTCCTAGGAGTTTTCCTTTGGGGATCTCTTTCAGGAGGAGATCTATGGATTCTTTCAATTTCTATTTTGCCCTCCAGTTCTACAATATCAGGGCAGTTTTCCTTGATAATTTCTTGAAAGATGATGTCTAGGCTCTTTTTTTTTTATCATGGCTTTCAGATAGTCCAATAATGTTTAAATCCTCTCTCCTGGATCTATTTTCCAGGTCAGTTGTTTTTCCAATGAGATATTTCACATTCCCTGCTATTTTTTCATTCTTTTGGCTTTGTTTTATAATGTCTTGATTTCTCATAAAGTCATTAGTTTCCAATTGTTCTATTCTAAATTTTAAGGAAATATTTTCATCAGTAATCTTTTGGACTTCCTTTTCCATTTGGCCAATTTTGCTTTTTAGGGCATTCTTCTCTCATTGCCTTTTTGGACCTCTTTTACCATTTAGGTTAGGCTATTTTTTAAGGTGTTATTTTCTTCAGTATTTTTTTGAGTATCCTTTAGCAAGCTGTTGACTTGTTTTTCATGATTTTCTTGCATCACTCTCATTTCTCTTCCTAGTTTTTCATCTACTTCTCCTACTTGCTTCTCAAAATCCCTCTTGAGCTCTTCCAAGGCCTGGGACTGATTCATATTTTTCTTGGAGGCTTTGGATATAGGAGCTTTGACTTTGTTGTCTTCTGGTTGTATGTTTTGATCGTCTTTGTCAACAAAGTAAGATAATATAGTCTGACTCTTTTTGCACTGCTTGCTTATAATCCTGGACAATTACATGAGTTTTAAACTCTTTGTTAAGGTAGGAGTCTACTTCCAATGTGGAGAATGTACTGTCCCAAGCTTCAGGGTTTGTGCAGCTATTTTCAGAGATATTTGTAAGACCTGTAAATTTTCAGTTCTTGCAAGGTGGTATGATAAGGGGCGAGGTGTTTACTCCTTTCCTGGCCTGTGATCTGGTCTATTAGTGATCACAAGAACTCCTTTCTTTCCTGGAACTGTGAGGAATGTTTCCTCTCCATGGCTACCACAAGCTCCACCATGCCAGTGCTCCTCCTCAACACAGGACCACTGTCCAGAACCATGACCCAGATCCTAGCTTGGACAAAGCAAGAGATTCCTGCCTCAGCACTGGCAAAGAGATCCCTGCAATCCCACTCTGATCAGCCACTTGATTACCCCTCAGTCTGGGGCCCAGAAGCTCAGGACATAGCCACTGCCCTGGCACCTGTGATCTGCGCTCTAGAACTGGCTCTGAGACCTAGCTCCTCTCTCACCACAGATACAGACTTTTCCCACTGACCTTCTAAGTTGTCTTCAGTGTTCGTGGGTTGAGAAGTCTGGAAACCACCACAGCTGCCCATGATTCAGTCCTCTGAGGCCTGCTCCAGATTTCTTGCGGCCTGCACACCCACACCAAACTGCACTCTTCTACTCGACTAGAGCAATATACCTTTGTGATCAACCATCCAGGTTGTCTTCTAGGCTATGTTTTTTAAAAAGGAAAAGAAATTACATTTTCTTATGAGGCAATAAGGATTTAAGGAGCTAAAGATGTAAGGTGATCTTAAAAATCAGTTAAAAAAAAAGAAAGAAAAAAAGTTGAATTTATATCATGTGGAATAAACCCCATACATCTACCCTTATAAATATATCAATATTTGCCTGAAGGTGGGGGGGGGGGGAAAGGACTAATACGAGATGTGGAGAAAGTTACTGAAAGGAGTAGAGGGAAAGCTACAAGAGAACATAATAAAAGCAGCAGTGAGGAAGGACACAAACGCAACAATTGGAAAACTCTCAGTCCAGAAGAAAAAATGTAAGAGTTCTATTACATAAAGCTCTGATGAGGGGAAGGATGTGTATATCTGTAGTGATAATTGGGAGATTGGGGAAAACTGGAGGGAATGTAAATGATTTCTCTGCATATGTCATTAAGATCTACAGTGGTCTTAATCCCATACCAGCCAAGGGAGTATATAGGTCCTTGGGAAGTCAGCACCTAGGGAAATGGGAGACAACAGAGAACTGAAGAGCTTACATGAGTGATCATAAAAAAGTGAGGGGAAGTGGGCCAGTCCTCATGATTCAAGATACAGAATGACTGCCATGGCGTGACAATTCCTGAATTGGTATTTCTAAGAGAGGCATAACTACCTAAATTAAATTACAGATTTACTACTCTACTAATCAGACTCCTGAAGGGTTTGTATATCGAGCTAGACAAAATAGTACAAAATTTAATTTGGAAGGATAGTCTGGAATCATAAGGGAAAAATTTAAAAATAGGAATAAAGAAGATAGCTTTTCTAAAATACCACTTTTTACAAAGCAACCATCATAAAAAATTGTTTAGCAGTAGTTAAAAAGTAAAAAAAGAAGATCAGTGGAACAGAACAAAAAGCAATAATATAAAAAAAAAATCAGACTAAGTTACCCAGTGTTAAATAAATCTAAGAACATAAACTCCTGGAGGAAGGAATTTCTATTTGATAAGAACTTCTAGGAAAATCAGAAGCAGTGATTGATACCATCCTTTTACATCGTATAGAATAACAAATTCTTAATTCATACTCAGTTTAAATATAAAGAATCACATTATTAAAAATGGAGGAAACTTGATAGAGATACCTACCCCTATGCCTAGGAAGATTATTATTATATAAGGATATAATAAAAGAATATAAAAACCAAACAATAAAAATTAAAATAGTTTCAGTTACATGAAATTGAAAGGGTTTTGCACTAATTAAATCAATGCAGCTAGGAAGCTCACATCAAATATTACTGATAAAAGCCTTATTTCCAAGGTGCATAGGGAATTAATACAAATATAAAATCCCAAAAGTATTTTGGTCCACCCAAGAGCTACAGAGATGTTCTCTAATAAAAAGTACCAACAGGAAATAAACAGGAAAAGCAAAATAAGAAACCATCATGAGCATGTGAGAAATTAATCCAAATCACTAAAAGGGAAATGTAATTTAAAACAACTCACGTTTTCATTGTGTATTCAGAAAATTGACAATGAAGGCAACAGCTGGAAATAGTTGAGGTTGGAGGGGCTATGGGAAGATAGACACACTAATACACTGTTGGTGGACTTATAAATCAATCCAATCATTTTGAAAAAGCAATTAGGAATTATTCTAAAAAGCAACTAAAATACTATTCACTTTCACATGAAGATCCCAGCACTAGCCATGTGCCTCAAGGAGGTAAAAGAAAGGAAAATCCCAAATATACTAAAATATTCATAGCTGCAGGTTTGTTTGGTTTTGTTGTTGTTATTGCTGTTGTTGCTGTTTTTGTTTTTATTTAGTAACAATTGACTAGAAATAAAATAGATATACGTTGATTGGGCAAAGGCTAAATGAATTGGGATATATGAGTGTAATATAATATTATTGATCTATAAGAAGTTATGACTATGAGGTATTCAGAGAAGCATAGGAAGATTTATATGAATAATATTAATATGTGGATTGAAGCAAGCTGATAACGGAAAATTATATATTCAATGACAACAAGAATAGAATAAATTGAGTGCAAATGGTGGTCTTGTTTGGTTGTGTGATCTCCTCTTGACCTGGTGCACAGCCTCCCCTTGGGCACTAGAGTGCTCTGCACCCATACCTAGTATTTGCAGACTTCCATGTCTGTCTCCCTATATCATGCAGTGCTGAACAATGGACTCACTGTGACATTTTCTGGATTTACCCATCAGTATTCAGTATGGGGGGGAGCTAGATGGTGGAGTGGATAGAGCACTAGGCTTGGAGTCAGGAAGACCTGAGTTCAAATCCTGCCTCAGACACTTACTAGCTGTTTGACCCTGGGCAAGTCACTTAACCCTGTTTGCCTCAGTTTCTTCATCTGTACAATGAGCTGGAGAAGGAAATGGCAAAACACTCCCTTATCTTTGCCAAGAAAACCCCAAATGTGGTCACAAAGAGTTGGACACAACAGAAAAATGACTGAACAACAAAAATGGAGGAGTTTGTGGATAGGAGTTCACCACACTGTTTTCTACTTCGCTGCCATCTTGGTTCCACCCTTGTTTCATTTGTTTTTGCAGATATTTATTTCTTAAACTTTGTTATGAGGGAAGAGTTGCTGAATGGGGAGGTGAGAGAGGTATATAGAGAAATGAAAGTGATATAAATATAGGATAGATCATAGTAACCTCCTCTCTCTCTCTCTCTCTCTCTCTCTCTCTCTCTCTCTCTCTCTCTCTCCCCTCTCCTCTTCCTCTCTCTCTCCCTCCTTCCCTCTCTCTTAAACCATACTAATACTGGCAGGTTAGGTTACTAAGAGTGGTGGCCAAATAGTTACAATTCACTCAAGTTTCTAGAAGGTAATTCTGGTGTAGAGAATGCACTCTTACTATTCAAAACTGGAGCTTCTAAGCCCCAACCTATATACTTTCCACTTAATAAATCAGCCAGGATATAATCATTAACTCAATTATAAACATTTACTTACCAGAAGGTAAGGCAAGAATAATTTAAACATAATGTTCCCTCCCTAAACTTGGGATATACTCTGCCATCAATTCACAAGGTGTCTGTGGATGATAATGCGCATAAACTTAGAATACTTAAAAACAAAGGTGCCTACGTAGGGGCTGTGTATGCCCAGGACAATTCACAGTTCTGTACTGATGTCCACAATGTCTTTGGTCTCCCTCAGGTGACATAAGTAACTGCTGAACAGAGCTTCCTCCCTTTCTGGGCCTCTTCTATCACTTGCTAGGTGGTGCTGTTTTCTTCTAGATGCCACATTGGAGCAACTCCTATTCTGGGCTTCTAAAGCAGTGTTTAGTTCTTTTGCAGTTCTCCCAAGCCTGGGATCTGCAAAGTCTTTTCAGGTCTGCTCCTTTAGCTGGGTTTTGAGGGATTTCCACTCTCAGGAAGTATATAGTAGTTCAGGGAAAGGGAAGGGTATAATCTGTCCCCTTCAGTCAGTTTATCCAAGCATCAAAGCCCTTCCTCCTATCACATCTTCCAAATGGAAGACAGCAGCGTAGACTCTGAGATCTTCCTATGAATTAGCTCTAAATTTCTTTTTTCATAGCCACTCACAGGACTAGTCTTGACCTTTGGAATTTTGGTTTCAACCTGTCCTATGCTTCAAAGCAGGGTCTATCTTCTATCTTATGGTGAGAAATTCCTGTCATCCAAGACACAAATACAGTTGTCCCAGAGTCAGCAAATAGTTCTAGGTGTCAGAGTTTCCCTGGTTAAAATCTAAAAGTCTTTATCAGTCAAATGTAAAGTAGATACTTGGAAAAAGAACAGATTATCTATACTCTGAGTAAAAGTTTTTTTCTCTGGGGGCTGCTTTTTTCAATGTTTCTAATGCAACTACCTTTGTTTCTGCCCCTTTCAATCAACAAAATTGTCCCAATCAGAAAAAGACATCATATTACATTAAAAAAACAACACCAACAAAAAAGAAATCAACAGGTTTTTGTTCTTTTCCCCAAAAGAGAGGAATAAATTATCAGAGCATCTTTCCAGCCAGGCATACTTGTCTTTCTTCTACTTTATGTTTCCTATAAACCCACTAGACTCTGAAAATCCTCAGAAATCCTTTTCCTCTCTTCTTGATACTCTGATAATAGTCATTATGCCCCCTCCCACCCAGCTCAGGCCCCCTGAGAATAAAAAGGATCACATGCAATGTGTTTGGTCCAGTGAATACTTTTCAACTTAAGCAATTCAAACTTCTAAAAGACCCCAATACAAGGTGATAGGAAGTTCGTGTGAGCTTAGTTTTTCATTTTTCAAACAAGCTGGACTTTACCAGAGAAGAATCTATGTTACCCATCAGTCAAAGTATTTTTGCTACAGGTAGGTCAGAAGGGCCAGTGCAAAAACGAGCATGATACTAAAGCCTTTAAAAGACAAGTGAGGGTAGCTTTGCTTCAAACAAGAGACTCTCTTCCCTGAGTGAAACTCCAAGAATGCCTTTACCACCTTGGTATTCCCAACCAGCTAAGCAAGGGGAATTCATCAGTTCCTGAGGACAAAATAGAATTGTATAATGTATCAATAAATAGAATGCAGGGCAAGCTCCAGTGTCTCATTGTAGTGCAGTAACAAGCACATGTGTGATAGCTTTGGCTACACAGGTCACAAAAACTGGGCCCTCACCAGCCAGCAAGCTGCACTTAAAATGGGAGAGTAAAATTCTTTCAGCAGACAATGAGAACCCCTGGATGCAGAGACAAAAGAGGGAAAAAAGGGTCCAGAAAAGCTGAAACTTATTTTGACCACATACGAGTGAAGTGAAGCTAAGAACATGAGAAATGTCAGACAGTTTCAGGGCAGGGGTCCCTGGAGCTCAAGATTCTGACTAATAATAAAATCCAACAGCAGTGAATGAAAGAGTTCATGTGTCTTCCTTGATGTCTCTCTTTAAAAGAGATGTGCCATCTTTCATGGCATAATCTTCTGTGGACCCATAGAAACATAGATTTGAAACTGGAGGGGACCTTTGAAACCATTAAGTTCAACACATTCATTTTACAGATGAGGAAACCAAGTCACAGAGAAGTTAAGTGATTTGCCTAAGGTCACATAGCTATTAAGTGTCTGAGATAGGATTTAAAGCCAGTCCTTAAAAATTCCAATGCCCAATCTGTTATACATACTGCCTCTAATCAACTCCTTTGTTTTATGGGAAACTGAGACCAAGATAGGTGAAGTTATTTGCCCATTGTTATATAAATAGTAAATGGCTGAGGTGAGATTTGAACACAAGACCTTTGACTACAAGTTCAGTGTTCTTTCAAGTTATCCAAAAGCTTAATTGAAGCCCCTTGTCTTCAACCCAGAGCACATCAATAGGAGATGATTTAAATGGGAATAGGGAAGGAATTAAATATTTATGTAGCATTCTTACAACATCCGTGAGAGGTAGATACTATTATTACTCCCATTTTATAGTTAAGGAAATGGAGAAAATAGAGATTAAGTAGCTTGCCCATGGGTCGCACAGCTAATAAATGTCTGAAGCTGAATTTGAACTCAAGTCTTCTTGACTCCAGGCCCAGCATTCTATCTACTGGACCATCAGCTACCTCAGTTACATGTATATATTGTAGGCTTTGTGAAGTAAAAGTGCTTTTAATTTGTTTTAAAACTAATTTTTTCAGGCTTTAAGGATGATCACTGTTTTTTACTTTGTTGTTAAAGGAAACTTTGTCCACACTACCCAAGCTAAGTGGATCAATAGACAGAGGACTGGCCTATGGTCACAAAATCTGAGTTCATATGCAGGCTCAAATATTTCCTAACTTTGTGATACTGGACAAGTCAATTAACCTATCTCAGCCTCTGTTTCCCCATCTGTAAAATGAGACTAACAACAGTTCCTACCCCCATAGAGTTGTCATGGGGATTAAATGATAAAAGTACCTGAGGAAGAAGCCAGAGCTCCATCCATCCAGGAAATGGGTGCCCCCCCTCATAGACATATGCTAACAGGACCTTCCCTAACTACATGTTAGGTAACTCAGAATCCCTCAGCACCCTAACCCTCAGGCCTACTATCTCCTTCCCAAAGTCATGAAACAGAGAAATGGTCACTCACAACACTTAAATGAGAAGGGAGTCATGGTGGACCACTAAGCCTTCCCAACTGCCTTATTATTCCTCCCCAAGGTCCTACATGGCCTTACCTGTTTCTATGCCCATTGGGGCCCCTAGCATTTCCATCTGAGCAACCAATTCATCTGAGGAACAACCAGATCTTTCCATTTCCCTTGCAGCTTACTCTCCTATGTATGTTGTCTCTGCATGTTAAAATATGATTTACTTGAGAGCAAAGACTGCCTCATTTTTTTTTCCATTTGTAACACCAGCACTTAACAAAGTTCTTGGAACACAAATGTCTTTTCATTGATTTATTAATCTACTTGGGAAGCACAGCACCCATATCCTCATTCTAGGTGCTCAGGACCTATAGTAGAAGAAAAGGACAGTAGAAAAACAATATACCCATACAATCTAGGCCCCACAGTGTCATCTCTCCTTCTCTCTCTCTCTCTTCTCTTTCTCTGTCTCTGTCTCTGTCTCTGTCTGTCTCTCTCTGTGTGTCTCTTTTTGGCAAGAGCTGGGAGAATTTTGTCTACATGGTTAAGAAGGAATAGTAGAGACTGAGTTTAACAGAAGATGCAGGGTGAATCTCTCACCTATTCCCCACTATTGAACTTCTATCTATCTCTGAGAGGCTTTCTTCATCTGAGATATTCTCTAAAAAATCCCAGTAATGGCTGTGTTGTGTTGTTTTATATGAATGAATGTCTGAGTCTGAGAAAACCAAACCAAAAACTTTATTGTAGTCAACCTCATACCTGATCCAAATTGACAAGATTATTATTAAAGTGACAACTCCCCCAAGACTTGAAACTCTCATGGCATGGGTTGGTAATCCATGCTTATACATCCCCAAACTGATGTTTCCCCTTGGTTTAATTTTTAATACACACCAGATCCACCAAAGCTTCCAAACATCCCAGCCTTTCTTCCTCTGCCCATTAAATCAATGAAGCCAATTTTATAAGAAAGGTATTGGAGCTCATTAAGAATCAATACCTAAGAATCCCTAATGATAACAACAAGAATAGCATATTTGAAGAGAGCTTTCATGTAGATAACCAGAATCACTGAGATAAAAGGGGCTTCACTAAGTTATTTTATACAATACTGTCATGTCATAAACAAAGAAATTGAGTGGCTAGAGATGCCAAGCTCAAGTTGGGATTTGAACCTACATCTTCTGACTCAACCTAATGTTCCTCACTCTATAGCATGTTGCCTTCTATACAGAATCTAATTTGATACACATACATACATACAAATATCAAAGTTTGGCAGGGTACATATTGTCTCCATTTTATAGTTAACATAGACACACAGAGGTTAAATGACATTCAAAGTAATAGAGCTTGTTCATGGCAGAGCAGAACTAGAATCTAGATCTTTGGAATCCTGGTCTAGTGCACTTGATACTACACCACTCTGATTCAGGATTTGGGGAAACCACATAATTTGGAGTAATAAATACCATAATTGACATCTGAAGACATATGTCTTAACTCTACCATCTACTAACCACATGACCTGGTATGTCATGGTGACTAAAATTCTGGACTTAAGTAAGAACATCTGAGTTCAAATCCCATCTTTGATACTTACTAGTATACTTAACCATGGGCAAGTCATTTAACTACCCTATGCCTCAATTTCTTCAATGGGAAAATGTGAATGGAATATCTCTTCAGTAATAATAACTAACATCTATATGCACTTTAAGGTTTATAAAGCATTTTCATGTAGAATATCTTATTTGATCTTTACTAAAACCCTGTCAAGTAACCCAGCTATTGTCCCCATTTTTGAGATAAAGAAACTGAGGCTGAGGGGGCAGCTAGGTGGTGCAGTGGATAGAGCACCAGCCCTGAAGTCAGAAGGACCTGAGTTCAAATCGGCCTCAGACCAAACACTTCACACTTACTAGCTGTGTGACCCTGGGCAAGTCACTTAACCGCAATTGCCTAAAAAAAAACTGAGGCTGAGAGAGAAAGAGACTTGCCTAGTGTCATAGAGTTAATAGGCAAAAGAAGAAGAATTTGAACTGAGGACTTCTTGACTTCAAGTCCAACACTCTATCCACTACACCAACTCACTGCTTCCAGGTACTTACCCCACACAGTTGTCTTGGGGCTAAAATGACTTAATTAATGTGCAAAATACTGAAAATTTTAAACCTCTGTGTAACTACGTTATTCTACTTTCTAGAGTCTCAGTTTCCTCATGTGTAAAATTGGTGCTACTTACCTCATAGAATATTCAGAAAATCAAATGAAACAACAGGTGAAATCACTTTGAAAGAGTAAAATTCAATAGAAATTCTAGATACCACTGCCGTTGTTGTTGTTAAGAAATGTGAAAGTCAGTAAGACCTTATTTGATAGCTGTTCTGATGACTATTCGTTGTCAAAATGAAGTCATCACCATTTACTGCTCCCCCTTCCAACCCAGGGTCATGGTTATTCTCTGTGAACACAAAGAAAATAGCTGCAGCTATTTATATCTGAGATATGCTGTATTCTGTGCAGATGTTGGTGGGCTCATTTCCGTAGAAGGTAGAGTTGGAGCCAAGTTTTTATCACATTGAACAGGGAATTAGGTAAGCAAGAACCATTAACAATAATGAGAGTTGGGCACCTAATTCCCCAGCATCATTTTTTTAATTTGTATTATTAAATAATTCTGCAATGTTATGTTAAGTGATGCAATGTTAAGTAATGTAGATTTCAGCTTCATTAAATAATCTCCTTAACTAGGATTCTGGAAAACAAGTACCATCCAAGTGCTATTTGTCATCAGATGTGATGTCATTGTTACAGGGTACAGCTTCAGGGTACAGTGGGATAAATAATAGACAATATAGCAGACGCATAGGCTAGTGGTTTAGTTTGCCTTAGGATAAATGACTTGCTTCCTATAAAGGTAAAGAAGGAGAATCAGGAACTTTGAAAATTGTTGCAGAAGAGATACAAATAGAATTTATATCCCTCTCTTGTCAATAGGCTAATAGACACGTCAATAAATTATGCAGGATCACCAGTCTTTGTGGAGACTGGTTGCCACAAGACATTGCCTCTCCTTTTCATGTAGATGAAATTTGTAAACTCCAGCATAACTTCAATTGAGAGCCTAAGTAGGTGGGAAAAGAAGATTCTAGTTAAGGAATGTTAGTTAATATGGCTTCGCTACTTTCATGCAAAAAAAATAAAAATAAGAGAACCCCAGTCGTGGTTAACTTTTCTTGAGTTACAACAATGCGGTTTTATGGTTCATACTGACACACTATAAAACACACAGTTGTAATTTATAGTTCCTCTTTATAGACTGTGCTCCATTATCCTATTATTCCCACTCTTCTAAAGCTACACTAGATGCTACAGAATGTAGCAGAAAGCACTTGGTCAGAAATCATAAAAATCATGTTCCAATTTTGGTATTTACTAGCCAGGTGACCTTGATCTAATCACCTCTTTTTGTTGGACCTAAGTTTCCTTTTTTGTAAAATGAAGAGATTGGACCAAAAGGGCTCAGAATTCTTTACTTCTAGCACTAGGATTCTATGTCACATGT
This sequence comes from Phascolarctos cinereus, assembly GCF_003287225.1. Taxonomy (NCBI): domain Eukaryota; kingdom Metazoa; phylum Chordata; class Mammalia; order Diprotodontia; family Phascolarctidae; genus Phascolarctos; species Phascolarctos cinereus. The sequence goes on from NW_027555625.1 coordinate 245,793,198, forward strand.
GCATACTTCACAGAAATAATGCCAATAGTAGACTTCCTTCTATATGAATTCCCTAAATCAATCCCTTCTGAGGATTTGGTAAACCTATATTTCATTTATATAACCTCTTTTTTTTTATAAATAAGTTTTGAGACCTTTTGTCTTTATAGAATGGAAATTCATCCACCTCCCAAACCTGAAGTGTCCTTTGGACAAAGAAAAACAATTAAGCAAAAAAAGTCTGACACAGAGATCATGTTTGATACTATATGCAATATTCTGTCAATGTAGTCCCCCCACTTCTCTGATTTGAAGGAAGAGGTATATTTCGTTATCTCATCTTCAGAACTTCATTGGTTTTCTATTACTTAGATTTTGACTTTTTAAAGCAATCTTTTCATTTACATTTTTGTCATCATTGTATATAGTGTTCACTTAGTTTTGCTTATTTTGCCCTCTATTAGTCCACATGTCTTCCCATTATTCTTTGAATTCTCTATAGTCATTATTTCTAGTGCACAATAATATTCTGTTAAATGAATATACCATGATTTTTTTTTAGCTTTTTCCCTATCAACAGGCACCTCTTTGGCTTCTAGTTTACTGCTACCACAAAAAATACTGAATCAGCATTGCTTATATCAAAGAATTAGAAATTAAAGAGGTATCCATCAAATGTGAGATGACTAAATGAATTCATATAACACAAATGCAATGGAATCTATTTATTTTTAATATAAGAACTAACAAAGGAAATGGATTCAGAGAAACCTAAATCAGTGTGGTGTAGAAGACATAGGAACTGATACAAAGTAAAATGGATAGAACTAGGAATACAATTTACAAAATAACTATAACATTAGAAAGAAATTTAAGTAACCTTGCCCAGGAGCCAAAATGGCTGAGTAAGCTGGAAATTGCCAGAACTCTCCCAAATTCACCTCAAAAAATTATAAAATAGCACCTCAAAACAAATTCTAGAAAGGCAGAACCAACAAAAAGACAGGGTAAAACAGTTTTCTAGCCCAAGACAACTTAAAAGTTGGCAGGAAAGGTCTATCTCACTCAGGTTAAAAGGGAGCACTGTTCAGAGAAGGCATTGTTCTGGAAAGCCAGCAGGAGGCACTGAGCCCCAGCACAGGTCAGCGACCAAGGCCAGCTCAACCCCTTGCTTCCTCCAATGACCCAATGCAGCACCAGGCAAGCAGACAGCTCCCCCTCACTCCCACCTTATGGCCCCAGCACAGTGCCAGATGAACAGCTAAGCTCTCTGTGGGCCCTGAAGCAGTACCAGACCCCCACAGTACCAGCACAGTGCTAGGTGAATCACCGGTCCCCAGCATAGTTCCAGGCCCCACACAACCCCAGTGAAAACACTATCGCCCTCCTCATGAGCCCCAGTGTAGCAACAGGCAAGAGGCCAGGCACACCCACTTTGTGCAGCATCAGGTGAATGGCCAGGCCTTCTGCAGTCCCAATGCAACACAAGTTAGCAGCCAGGGTCTGCAGTCTCCAACACAACAAACTTGGGACAGTGGCCCCTCTGCCATAGGAGTGGAGCTCAACTTTAAAAGTAATGAAAAGAGCTGGAAATAATAAGCAAAAAATACATAATGGATAGATAGATAGATAGATAGATAGATAGATAGATAGATAGATAGATAGATAGATAGATAGATGATAGATAGATAAAAAAGAATCTGACCATAGACCATTATCATGGAGACAGGAAAGCTCAAAACATAAACTCAGAAAGGGACAACAATGTTAAAATGCTTACATTTGGAGACTCAAAGGAAAATAAAACTTGGGCTCAGGCCCAAAAAAGAACTCCTGGAAGAGCTCAAAAAGGACTTCAAAAATCAAATAAAAGAAGTAGAAGAAAAATTAAGAAAAGAAATGAGAATTATGCCAGAGAATCATGAAAAAAAAAAAGAGTCAACAGCTTGGTAAAGGAAATACAAAAAATGCCTCCTGCTTGGTTGCCAGAACAATGCCTGCCTTGGACTATGCAGGCTCTGTCTAAGGAAGCAAACAAGAGGCTCTTAGCCACAGCACAGCTCAGCAATCAAAACACCAAAGTCCTGGCTCAGCAGGTCAGTGGCACAACAGGCCATCTGTGAGGCCTCTAGCCCCAGTGCAGCAGGTGAATTGCCAGACTAGAATCCAGGGCATAATGGATGCAAGTAGGTTGGGCCACCCCACTACAGTGGGCAAACCACCAGCACCTCAGGCCCTAAAGCAGAAAGCCTGTGACCAGACTCTTGGCCCCCGGCACAATAAGCTTGAGACAGTGCCCCTTGTTCCCCAAGAACAGGGGAAAACTTTTTAAAAAACAAACAAAGAAAGAAAGAAAGAAAGAAAGAAAGAAAGGAAGGAAAAGGAAGGAAGGAAGGAAGGAAGGAAGGAAGGAAGGAAGGAAGGAAGGAAGGAAGGAAGGAAGGAAGGAAGGAAGGAAGGAAAAGAAAGAAGAAAGAAAGAAGAAAGAAAGAAAGAAAGAAAGAAAGAAAGAAAGAAAGAAAGAAAGAAAGAAAGAAAGAAAAAGAAAGAAGGAAGGAAGAAAGGAAGGAAGAAAGGAAGAAAGGAAGAAAGAAAAGAGCCTTGACCATAGTAATTGAAAAAAATCCACCAATCACCATCTGAAGAGATCCCAAAATGAAAAGTCCAAAGAATATTACAGCAAAATTCCAGAATTATCAGATCAAGGAGAAAATACTGCAAGCAGCCAGAAAGAAACAATTAAAATATCATAGAGCTACAGTCAGATTTACACAGGATTTAGCAGCTTCTATATGAAAGGACTGAAGGGTTTGGAATATGATATTCCAGAAGATAAAGGAGCTTGGATTACAACCAAGAATTAAGTACCCAGCAAAACTGAGAATAATCTTTCAGGGGAAAAGATGGACATTCAATGAAATAAGGGACTTGGGGGGGGGGCGGTGTTTGCTTGTTTTTGCTAGGCAATGGGATTAAGTGACTTGCCCAGGGTCACACAGCTAGTAAGTGTCAAGTGTCTAAGGCCAGATTTGAACTCAGGTCCTCCTCACTCCAAGGCTGGTGCTCTATCCACTGCACCACCTAGCTGTCCCAGATGATAAGACCAGAGCTGAGCAGAAATTTAGATCTATAAGACAAGACTCAAGATAAGCATTAAAAAGTAAACAAGTAAGAAAAAAGAAAAACATGTTATTCAGTAAAGTTAAACTCTTTACATCCCTACATGGGAAGATGATATTGTAACTCTTGAGAACTGTATCTCTATTAGGGCAGTTAGAAGGGGTATACATAGACAGAAGGCATGGGTGTAAGTTGACTTTGATGTAATGATATAAAAAAAATAATTTGTGCAAAAAAAGGATTGTATTGGGAAAGGAGGAGAAAAGGAGGGAAAATGGGGTAAATTACATCACATGAAGAGGCATAACAGAGCTATTATAGTAGAGGGAAAGAAGGGATGGGAAGAGCATCATTTGAAACTTACTATCATTGGATTTGGTTCAAAGAGGGAATAACATACACACTCAGTTGGGTATAGAAATTTATCTTACCCTATAGTGAAAGGGGAAAGAAAAAGGAGGGGGTGGGTAGAAGTAGGAGTGGAAAGGGGAAAGAAAAGGAAGGGGCCAGATAAAAGGGAGAGTAGATTGAGAGAGGCAGTGGTCAGAAGCAAAACACTTGTGAGGAGAAGCAGGGTGAAAGGAGAGAGAAAAGTATAAATGGGAAAAATAGGATAGAGTGAAATACGTAGTTAGTAATCATAACTGTGAATGTGAATGAGATGAACTCTCCCATAAAATGGAAGTGGATAACAGAGTGGATTAAAAACTATAATCCTACAATAGGTTGTTTACAAGAAACACATTTGAAGTAGAGAGACATACACACAGAATAAAGGTAAAAAGCTCAAGCAGAATATTTACTGCAGTGGAAGTAAAAAAAAATCAAGGGTAGCAATCTTGATCTCAAACAAAGCAAAAGCAAAAATAAATCTAATTAAAAGAGACAAGTAAGGAAACTGCATCTTGCTAAAAGTTACCATAGACAAAGAAGTAATATCGACACTAAACATATATGAACCAAGTGGTATAGCATCTAAATTTTTAGAGGGGAAGTTAAGTGAGTTACAGGAAGAAATAGATAGCAAAATTGTACTAGTGGAAGACCTCAACCTCCCCATCTCAGAACTAGATACACCTAACCACAAAATAAACAGGAAAGAAGTTAAGGGTGTGAATAGAATTTTAGAAAAGTTAGATGTGATAGAGAAAATTAAATGGCGATAGAAAGGAATAAGCCTTTCTCTCGGTTGTATATGGCAACTACACAAAATTTATCATGTATTAGGGCATAAAAATCTCACAATCAAATGCAGAAAGGCAGAAATATTAAAAGCATTCTTTTCAGATCATGATGCCATAAAAATATATTCAAGAAAGGGCAGTGGAAAGAGAGATTAAAAATTAATTGGAAATTACATAATCTAATCCTAAATAATGAGTGGGTCAAAAAACAAATGATGGAAACTATAAATAATTTCATTAAAGAGAATGACAGCAATGAGGTAACATATTAAAATTTGTGGGATGCAGCCAAGGCAGTACTTACAAGTAATTTTATATCTCTAAATGCTTACATCAACAAAATAAAGAGCAGGTCAATGAACTGGGCTTGCAATTAAAAAAAATTAGAAAAAGAAGAAATTTTAAATCCTCAATTAAACACCAACTTAGAAATCCTGAAAGCCAAGGGTGAGGTTAATAAAATTGAAAGTAGGAACATTATTGAGCTAATAAATAAAAATTGGGGCTGGATTTATGAAAAAATAATAAGATAGATGAACCATTAATTATTTTGATTAAAAAGAAGAAAATCAAATTCCTAGTATCAAAAATGAAAAGGGAGAATTCACTATCAATGAAAACAAAACTAAAGTAATTATTAGGAATTATTTTGCCCAATTATATGACAATACATCTGATAATCTAAGCAAAATTGATGAACATTTACAAAAATTATAAATTGTCAGATTAATAGAAGAGGAAAGAAAAGACTTAAATAACCCTATCTTAGAAAAAGAAATTGAACAAACCATCAATGAAATCCCTGAGAAAAAGATCCCCAGGGCCAGATGGGTTCACAAATAAATTCTATCAAACATTTAAACAATGAATTCCAATACTATATAAACTATTTGGATAAATAGGTGAAGGAGTCCTACCAAATTATTTTTATGACACAAAAAGCTAAAACAGAAAAAGAAAATTATAGACCAATTTCCCTAATGAATATTGATGCAAATAAATAAAATGCTAGAAAAGAGACAACAGCAACATATGACAAAGATCATACACTATGATCAGGTGGGATTTATACCAGGAATGCAGGGATGGTTCAATATTGGGAAAATTATCAACACAATTGGCCGTATCAATGACAAAACCAACAGAAATCATATGATTATCTGAAAAGATGCAGAAAAAGCTTTTGATAAAATATAGTACCCATTCCTATTAAAGACACTAGAGAGCATAGGAATAAATGGAGCTTTCTTAAAATGATAAAAATTATCTACCTAAAACCATCAACAAGCATTATCAGTAAAGGGGATAAGCCAGAAGTCTTCCAACAAGATCAGAGGTGAAACAAGGAAGACATTTATTACTACTATTATTCAATATTATACTAGAAATGCTAGCTGTAGCAATAAGAGAAAAAAATTGAAGGAATTAGAATAGGCAACAAGGAAACAAAACTATCATTCTTTGCAGATAACATGGTATGCTTACAGAATCCTAGAAAATCAACTAAAAACTACTTTAAATAATTAACAACTTTATCAAAGTTGCAGGATATAAAATAAACACACAAATCATCAGCATTTCTATTTATAACCAACAAAGCCTAGCAGCAAGAGATAGAAAGAAAAATTCCATTTAAAATATCTGAAGACAATACAAAAAACTTGGGAGTCTACCTGTCAAGACAAACCCAGGAATTATATGAACACAATTACAAAACATTTTTCTTAAATAAAGATCTAAACAATTGGAAAAATATCATTTGCCCATGTGTACAATGAGCCAATATAATGAAAATGGCAATTCTACTTAAATTAATTTACTTACTCAGTGCATAATCAAACTATGAAAAATTATTTTATAAAGCTAAAAAAAAATAACAAAATTCATCTGGAAGAACAGAAGGTCAAGAATATCAAAGAAATTAATGGGAAAAAATGCTAAGGAATGTGGACTAGATACACAAAACAAACTATTTTAAAGTGGTAACCATCATAACTATCTGATACTGGCTGAGAAATAGAATGGTGGAGCAGTGGAATACATTAGTTGTACAAGATTTGGTAGTAAATAAGCATAGTAAATACGCATAGTGTTTGCTTAACCCAAAGAATACTATAATATGTAAAATGGATAATTTTGATTACATTAAATTAAAAAGGTTTTGCGCCAACAAAACCAAGATTAGAAGGAAAACAGAAAGCAGCGAAACAATTTTACAGCAAGTGTCTCTGATCAAGGCCCCATTTCCCAAATATGTAGAGAACTGCGTCAAATTTATATGAACACAAGTCATTCCCCAATGATAAATCATCAAAGGATAGGCAAGCAGTTTTCAGAAAAAGAAATCAGAGCTCTCTATAGTCACATGAAAATATGCTCTAAATCATTGATTGGAGAAATGCAAATTAAAACAACTCTGAGGTTCCACCTTATACCTATCAAATTATCTAATAAGAAAGAAAAAGAAATGTTATAGGGGATGTGGGAAAATTGGGATGCTAATGCACTTCTGGTGGAGTTGTAAACTGATCCAGCCATTTTAGACAGCAATTTGGAACTATGTCCAAGTGGCAACCAAACTATGCAGGCTCTTTGATTGACCAAATTTTTAGGTCTTCTAGGTCTGTATTCCAAAGATTTTAAAAAATGGGAGTGGATGCATGACTCAAGTACAAACTATTTGCAGCAGCTCTTTTTGTGTTGGCAAAACATTGGAAATTGTGGGGATGAACATCAGCTGGGGAAAGGATGAACAAGTTATGGTATATGAATGTAATGGAATATTATTGTGATATAAGAAAAGATGAGCTGGTAATTTCAGAAAAACCTGGAAAGATTGACATGAACTGATGCAAAGTAAAGTAAGCAGAACTAGGAAAACATTGTACATAGTAGTAGCAACACTGTATGATGATCAACAACAAACGATGTGATTAACTTATTTTATACATTTGCTGCTAACACCTGTATTTCCAGGAAATCCAAAGCAATTTATTTGGGAGATGAATTCAAGCCATTGAACAAACTGCACAGAGAATTATGATTGAGGATGAAATTCAAGAAGAAATGAAAAGTTGTAATGGAGTTCAATAAGTCTTGAGCTATTTGCTATTTTTACAAGTGAGGGGGCAGAGATCTATGCTATCTCAATGGTTACCATTATAGATTTCATCACTACCACAGCCTTTTTTCTAAAGAGCTCAATAAAAGTTCCTTGTTATGTCAGAAACAATGCAAATGCTGAAGCTATTTAGCATTTTATTTCTCTTTAAGCCTATTTGGCATATTAAAAATGGCATGTCTAACATGATACACTGAGCCAAGGGACATTTCTTCAACTCTTTCTGTTAGTGTTCCAAATCATGAAGCCTATAAAATTCTTCTTTCATTGCCAAATTTACATTGGCTTACCCTCTACTTCCCAAAAAGTACCACCTATTTGTAGAACATCTTTTTCCCCCCAAAGGGCAGCAATCTGATGCATTGGGAGGAGCCCTGGACTTTGAGTTGGGAGCTTTAGCTTTAAATCCCTTCCAACTTGAGGCACTATGATAATTTATGACACATCTTATACCTGTGACCTATTTTACCTTCCAGAAAGCCCATCATGGCAGATATTATGATTACTGTTTTATAAATGATTTAATTGAGACCTAAAAGAATTAAGTTACTTTTCAAAATTTACATATCAAGTTAGGCACAGAGCTAGGAATGAATGCATACATTCTAGTTCCCAATGCTCTATTCTTTCCTATATACCATTCTACTTCCTCTTTAGTTTTCTTCACCTACTTTCTCAAGCAAAAAGAAGTAAGTTAAGAAAAATGGCAGCTTGCATACTCTACAAGTATAGATTCCACTTCTTACCCCCCAGAATGGGAGTTGAAAAGGGGGGAAGGGTTTGGGAGGCAAACTACAAGATTTCCTTTTTCCACGTTGTTCATTTGTTTCTGTCCTGTCCAACTCTTCTTGAAACCATTTGGGCTTTTCTTGTCAAAGATACTGGAGTGGTTTGCCATTTCTTTCTAAGGCCCACAGGGTTAAGTGACTTGCCTTGGGTCACATACTAATAAATGTCTCAGGCCAGGTTTGGACTCAGAAAAATGAGTCTTCTTGACTCCAGGTCCAGAATTCTATCCACTCTGCCACTCAGTTGCCTTCTTTTTGTATACCCCTTCCTGATTTTTATCAGATCCATTCCATTTTTTTAGGGCTTAGAAATGTGAACCAGTGGAGGGTGGAGCCAAGATGGCATAGTGAAAGCAGTGACTTGCTTGAGCTCTCCCACAAACACCTCCAAATACCTATAAAAAATTGCTCTAAACAAATTCCAAAGCAGCAGAACCCATAAAAAGACAGAGGGAAGCAAATTTCCAGCCCCAGATAACCTGGATGATTGATCAGAAAGTTATATCGTGCTGGACTGGGAGAGAAGCGCAGTGGGGCATAGGCACGCAGGCCTAAGCGAACCTGGAGCAGGCCTCAGAGGACTGAATCACAGGCAGCTGTGGCAGTATCCAGACTCCTCAATCCAGGAATGCCAAAGACAACCTAGAAGGTCAGTGGGAAAAGTCTGTTTCTGTGGTGCTGAGAGGGGAGCACGGGGTCTCAGATCCAGTTCCCTGAGAGTGTGACCCTGGGTGGGGCAGCTGCCTCCTGAGCTTCTGGCCCACAGATTGAGAGGGAATCCAGTGGCTGATTAGAGGTGGATTGCAAGGATCTCTTTTCCAGTGCTGAGGCAGGAATCTCTTACTTTGCCCGTGTGTGGATCTGGGTCACAGTTCTGGGCGGTGGTGCTGGGGTGAGGAGGAGCCCTAGTGTGGTGGAGCTTGGAGTGGCTATGGAGACGAACCCCTCCTCACAGTTCCAGGACAGAAAGGAATATTTGTGGTCACAGGCCAGGAAAGGAGTAAACACCTCACCCCTTATCATACCACCTTGGAAGAACTGAAAATTTACAGGTCCCTACAAGTATCTCTGAAAACAGCTGCACAAACCCCTGAAGCTTGGGACAGTGCATTCTCCACATTGGAAGCAGACTCTTACCTTAACAAATAGTTTAAAACTCAAGTAATTGGCCGGGATCATGAGCAAGCAGCACAAAAACCAGTCAGACTATATTATCTTACTTTGGTGAAAAAGAAGATCAAAATATACAACCAGAAGACAACAAAGTCAGAGCTCCTACATCCAAAGCCTCCAAGAAAAATATGAATCAGTCCCAGGCCTTGGAAGAGCTCAAAAGGGATTTTGAGAAGCAAGTAAGAGAAGTAGAGGAAAAACTGGGAAGAGAAATGAGAGTGATGCAAGAAAATCATGAAAAAAAGTCAACAGCTTGCTAAAGGAGACCCAAAAAATACTGAAGAAAATAACACCTTAAAAAATAGCCTAACCCAAATGGCAAAAGAGGTCCAAAAAGCCAATGAGGAGAAAATGCCCTAAAAAGAAAATTGGCCAAATGGAAAAGGAAGTCCAAAAGATTACTGAAGAAAATACTTCCTTAAAAATTAGAATAGAGCAATTGGAAGCTAGTGACTTTATGAGAAATCAAGACACTGTAAAAAAATCCAAAAGAATGAAAAATTAGAAAACAATGTGAAATATCTCATTGGAAAAACAACTGACCTGGAAAATAGATCCAGGAGAGAGAATTTAAAAATTATTGGACTATCTGAAAGCCATGATCAAAAAAGAGCCTAGACATCATCTTTCAAGAAATTATCAAGGAAAACTGCCCTGATATATAGAACCAGAGGGCAAAATAGAAATTGAAAGAATCCACAGATCTCCTCCTGAAAGAGATCCCCAAAGGAAAACTCCTAGGAATATTGTAGCCAAATTCCAGAGTTCCCAGGTCAAGGAGAAAATATTACAAGCTGCCAGAAGGAAACAATTCAAGTACTGTGGAAACACAATCAGGATAACACAAGATTTAGCAGCTTCTACATTAAAGGACCACAGGGCATGGAATATAATATTCCGGAGGGCAAAGGAGATAGGATTACAACCAAGAATCACCTACCCAGCAAAACTGAGTATAATCCTTCAGGGGAAAAAAGGTCATTCAGTGAAATAGAGGACTTTCAAGCATTCTGATGAAAAGACCAGAGCTGAAAGAAAATTTGACTTTCAAATACAGGACTCAAGTGGAACATGAAGAGGTAAACAGGAAAGAGAAATCATAAGAGACTTATTACAGTTGAACTGTTTACATTCCTGCATGGAAAGATGATATTTATAACTCATGAGACCTTTGTCAGTATTAGGGTAGTTGGAGGAAAAAAATTATATGTATGTAGATAGATAGATAGATAGATAGATAGATAGATAGATAGATAGATAGATAGATAGATAGATAGAGCACAGGGTGAGTTGAAGATTAAGGGGTCATATCTGGAGAATAAAATTAAGGGATGAGAGAGGATGATACTCAGAGAAGAAAGGGAGAGGTAGAATGGGGTAAATTATCTCACAAAAAAAAACAGAAAAGAAAAGTCTCTTACAGTGGAGGGGAAACAGGGGAAGGTGAGAGGGAATGAGGAATCTTATTCTCATAGGATTTGGCTTAAGGAGGGAATAACATACACATTCAATTGGGTATGGAAATCTGTCTTACCCTACAGGAAAATAGGGGGAGAAGGGGACAAGAGAGCAGGGGGGTGATAGAGAGGAGGGCAGATTGGGAAATGGGGTAATCAGAAGTAAGTACTTCTGAGGACGGACAGGGTCAAAAGAAAGAATAGAATAGATGGAGGGCAGATTAGGATTAAGGGAAATAGAGTTAGTTTTTCACAACATGTCTACTAAGGAAGTGTTTTGCATAACTGCACATGTACAACCTATATTGAGTTGCTTGCCTTTTCAATGAGGGTGGGTGGGAGGGAGGGAGGAGAAAATTTGAACTCAAAGTTTTAAAAACACATGTTGTTTAAAAAAATGTTTTCACATGCAACTGGGAAATAAGAAATACAGGAAATGAGGGTACAGAAGTCTATCCTGCTCTACAGGAAAATGGAAGGGGAAGGGGATAAGAGAGGGGAGGAGGGAGAGATAGAAGAGAAGGGAGACCAGGGGAAGGGGTATTCAGAATGCATGCCACCTTGGAGTGGGGGGAGGGGTGAGAAATTTGGAACTCAAAAACTTGTGGAAGTGAATATGGAAAACTAAAAATAAATAAATTTGTATTTAAAAAAATTAAAAAAGAAAAAAAATTGCTCACTTGATCCAAACATCCCCACTAGCTATCATCCTCTATCTTTCTCCTTGAAAGGGCTGTCTATCAATCTGTCAATCTACTTTTCTACCTATCTATCTATTGTATCTGGATATGGAGAGAGAGAGAGAGAGAGAGAGAGAGAGAGAGAGAGAGAGAGAGAGAGAGAGAGAGCACTATGTAATCGGAACCTTCAATTATTCTACTCTCACTTTCTTCTAAACCCTCTTCATTCTGGCTTCTGACATCATTCAACTGAAACATCCCTCTCCAAAATTACCAATTGTTTCTGAATTGCAAAATATAATGGACTTTTCTTAATCCTGACCCATTTTAACCTCTCAACCTTTCTGCATTATTTGACTCTGTTGATTACCTTCACCTTCTAGATACTATTCCCTTTCAGTTTTCATGACTCCACTGTCTCCTGGTTCTCTTAGCTGTTCAACCACTACTTTTCATTCTCTTTGCTCATTCTTCAACCATTCTGCTGACTATGAGTGTCCTACAAAGCTCTGTCCTACCCCTGTTCCCTTTTCACTCTATATTTTCTCTATTAGTTATCTCTTCAATTCCAAAGAATTAGATTGGCATGTTTATGCAGACGATTCCCAGATCTATATATCTATCTAGCCCTCATCTATCTCATAAGATCATAGCACAAATAGCCTTTTGGACATCTTGAATTGATTATCCTGGAAATTTCTCAAATTCCATATATCTAAAACAGAACTTATTACCTTTTCCCCCAAAACCTCTCCTCTTCCAAAAATTTTCCTTTATTCTGGAGGGTACCAACATGCCACTAATCACCTGCCTCAGAAACTCAGAGTTACCTTCAATTGCTCAATGTCACTAACCTTTGAAAAATTTAATCATTTCTACCTTTGAACTTTTTTTCCTCTAAGTTCCCTTTTCTACACCCACATAGCCATGATCTGAGTTCAGGTCCTTTTCACTTCTCACCTGGACTATGACAATAGCCTTCTAACTGGTCTTCCTGTCTCAAGCCTCTCCCCACTATATCCTCTATTCAACTGCCAAGATGATTTTTCTGAAAAGTAGGTCTGATCTTGTCATTCCTACTCTCCCAATCAGTTAGCTCCAATGGTTCCATATTACCTCCAGGAGCAAATATAAACCATGTTTAGCATTTAGAACTTCTTTTTTTTTTAAATTTTTTTTTAATTTTTATTTTTTTGCAATCTGGCCCCTTCCTACCTTTCTAGTAGCCTTATACTTTACTCACATCTATTCAGTCTAAAATCTAGCCAGTCTACTTTTGGTTCCTCAAATACAACACTCTATTTCCCATTTCTATGCCTTTGAAACAGCTATCTCCCATACTTGGGATGCTCGCTCCCCATCTTCACCCCCATCTCAGTCTCTTCCTTAGCTTCCTTTCCCTTTCTTTAAGATTCAGTGTAAATATCATATTCTGTAGGAGGCCTTTTCTCTTCCCCCCACTGAGTGAATACTATAGTGAATGACCAACCAGGATTCCAGAGATCTAGTAAGGAATCATCAAATTGCCAACCTCCAGCTAAGAGAGGTAAAGGACTCAGAATAGAGAGTAAGAAAAAAAATTGAGGACATGGCCAATGTGTTGTTTTGGTTTAAAATACATGTTTGCAATGGTTTTGTTTTTCTTATGTTCCTCCTGGGAGCAGAAGTGGGAGGAGGGCAAGAAGATAGATTTCAGCTGATTAAAACAATACATACAAACACACACATCTATGCACACACACACACACACACACACACACACATACACACACACATACACATACACATATATATATATGTATGTAAGTATATATTTAAAAACACACGAAAAGAGACTGCTGCTAGGAAAAGGGAGATGGTCAACAGTGTCAAATATCTAAGACAGGTAAAGGAGAAAGAGAACTGAAAAAGTCCATTAAGTTTAATAATTAGGAGATTATTGGTGTCTTTTGATAGAGTGGCTTCAGAAGCAATCTCATTGGAAGCCAACTGAAAGTGAATAGGTATTGTGGAAGAGGTTAGTTTCCTGCCTCCTGAATTTACTTTGCATTACTTTCCACTTATTTATCAGGACATATATTGTATGTCCCCTACTTCAAACTGAGCATATGTTCCTTAAAGGCAGTCACTGTTTGATTTTTGCCTTTGCATCTCCAGTACTTAGCAGAATGCCTTGTATGAAGTAGGCATTTAGCAAGTATTTGTTAAATTGAACTGGGTATTACTATGGAGAAAAAGGCTTTATGGAGTTTATCAGTGAATGGAAGGAAAGCTATAGGGTGACACCTTGAGGTGGGGGGAGGGCAAGAAAAAGAAAATAAACACAGTTACCCTGAAGATAAAAAGTGTATATCTGAATATTTTATTGTAATTCTAGATTTGACAGGCATTACCTTAAAAAAAAGTTTTATAATTTTGGTTCTTCCATAAGTAACTTCCAGATTTCCCCATCTAGTCAATGTACCTAATCTCATAATAAAGAAAATCAATTTAGTAAAACCAAATGACACACCATTGATTTTTGATAGCACATGCACTATTCTGTACACATAGGCCCTCACTCCTTCAGTAAAATAGATGCATTTCATCATCTCTCACATCAAGATACATAGTTTCAATTACATAACAATCAGTTCTCTTTTGGTGCCATTTCATCTGTGTATTATTAGTCACTGTGTACATTATTTTTCTAGTTCTGTTTATTTCATTCTGTATCATTTCGTATAGATTTCTCCATGCTTCTTTTAATTACTCACGTTCTTTAATTCTAGTGATGCAATAATATTAATTACATTTATGTACTACAATTTGCTCAGCTAAGACTAAATTGATAAGCTTTATTTCTAGGTTTTGCTACAACAGAAAGTATGGGTATGAGTATTCCAGTACAGATAGAACCTTTCTTTCTACTTTTGACCTCCTTGGGATACATGCATGCTCCAAGACATAGAATATAACAATCCCTTGATGTAAATGAGTTAGTCATAAATATTTATTAGTACCTTCTATGTGCCAGGTACTGTGCTAAGGGCTGGTATAATAACAAATTTAGCAATTAGTAGTTAAGTGAGAAATTAGGTTGGAAACAGAAAATTCAATTGGTGCATTTTTTTCTAAATTCAAGGAGAGAAGAGGGGAGGAGAGGAGAGAGGAGAGAAAGAGAAGAGAAGGGGAAGGGAAGAGAAGAAAGAGGAGAAGAAAGGACAGGAGAGGCAAGAAGAGAGGAGAGATGAGAAAAGGATAGGAGAAGAGAAGAGAGGTAAGGAAAAGAGAGGAAAGGAGCAGGGAAAAGAGGAGAAGAGAGGAGAGGAAAAGAAAAGAAAAAAGAGGGCAAGGAAAAGGAAAGGAATAAAATGAAAATATGCTTTTCTGAGTCCATCAGCTCTCTATCTGGAAGTAGATTAGATGTCTCATTATGAGTTCTCTGGATTTTTTGTTAGTCATTGTGCTGATCAAAATTCTCAAGTCTTTCAAAGTTGTTTATCTTCATAATATTTTGTTATTATATAAGTTATTCTCCTGGTTCTGTTCACTTCACTTTTTATCAGTTCATACAAGTCATCCTATGATTTTTCTAAAACCCTTTCCATTGTTTCTTATAGCCATATAGTATTTCATCACATTCACATACCATAACTTGTTCAGTCATTCCTCCATTGAAGGCATCCCCTCAGTTTCTAATTCTTTGCTACCACAAAAAAAGCTACTATAAATATTGTTGTATATGTGGTACCTTTCCTTTTTTCTTGATCTCTATGGAAGTATAGACCTAGTAGCAGTATCATATGCATAGTTTAATAACTTTTTGGACATAGTCCTAAATTGTTTTCAGAATTTCTGAACCAATTCAAAGCTCCACCAGCAGTATGTTATTGTACTTTCAACAGGTACTATTTACTAATTTATTGATTTTTGGTGGACAGTAGAGACCAATAGACTTTAACTGAGATATGTATGTTTATACATATGCATGAGGACCAGGAAAAGAGAAGTAAAACACAGCATTTATGTTCTAAAAATGCTCATTTGCATTGGAAATTTTAGTCTGAATGCAGGATTTTTGATGAGGAAGTTCCATGTATGGCTGCTTTTGCATAATGAAATTGTGGGCAAATGATTTAGTGCATGTTTACAGAAAATTTCACCTCTAAGGAGCTTCCCATGGTGAAATGTACAATTTCTTTGTGAGCTTTAAAAGTAAATAAATCTAGAGTGTCTGGAAATGGTCAGACCCATAGACAACCTCAGGCCCAACCTCCAGGGTAAGGAAATTTAATCCTTCAACTGAAAAAAAAAATGCGTGCACTAATCCATCATCCAGTCATTTCATTTTTAAAAAGACCTTTAGTCCAAGTTGTATGTATCTATTTCTTCAGCTACAGTATTTGTCAATTTGCATTATACATCATACCACAACTTAAAAGCATGCCTTGGGGTGGGTACCTGTCTCCTGATGCTTTTATTATACCAGCAGAATTAATAGTAAACAATAGTTACAGCAGTAAATTAAATACTTATTGCATAATAAAAATGTCCTTGAACTTTTAGGAATCTGTTAAAACATATGCAAGTAGATCAATGTCTTGTTGAGAAAGATTAAAGGTGTCTACATCTCAGTAGATTCTACTAAATCTTCCACACACTAACTAAGGATCTGTTAGCCAAAGAGCAAGTCAGCAAGGCAAAGTCAGACCTACAGAGACACTGTCATCTCAGCATGATAAAGACTATTCCAGTCTCACATTTTTCAACCTCTCTTTAACAGTCATGAATATCTTCTGATGCCATGGAATGAACGACTAAACTCCCATCCAGGTTGAATGACATTTTTAAATGGGGAAAATGAGATTTATAGATTTACTTGCCAGTTTCAAAGCTTTGATCCTTACACTAAAAATCTCACATTTGACAAGCACTATTTAGGATGCTGCCTGATTGGTCTTCTCAGGGACATGACAGTCTGTGATTCACCACCTCAGATGCAGGGTTCACAGAAATTAACCAACCTCACTTCGTCTAAACTCTGTAGAGAAAAAAAAAAGCACTTCTACCCTCACAAGCCCACAGTAATTTCCAAATGCTTACTATGAAGTTAACTTTATTGATCACTAGGGGTCGGAGATGCTTTTTAAAGGAGGTCTCTAAAAGTAGACAAGACCCTGTGTAAGTATGGGATGAAGATCTTAAATATTTGTTCAGCTAAAACTACAGCTAAGTGTGAAGCTAGTTAAAGGGCATAGGATAAACATAGCATGCCTGTTACATAAGCAAAAATTGATTGTAGAAGACAATTCAAGGCGACAATTGACTGCAGCATTCAGATCATGGACAATCAACCAATACATTATTACCATAGTAAAAGATAGTGAAAGTGTATGGAAATACTATGTCCCTCCCAAATTATGGCTCCTTCAAGTAGCTTAAAGTTGAGTTGGGAACACACAGTATAATAAGTCTATGAAAAGATATGTAGCACTCCTGAATTCTGGTTATATTAAAAATATACACATACATGCACAAGAACAACCTGTTTGGTCTATGTTTTATTTCTCACCAGTCCCCCTATTATCACTCTGAAATTCAACTAAGCAGAGTCTTTCTACTCTCTCTCTCTGTCTCTCTCTGTCTCTCTCTCTCTCTTTCTCTCCTCTCTCCTCTCTCTCTCTGTCTCTCTTCTCTCTCTCTCTCTCTCTCTCTCTCTTCTCTCTCTCTCTCTGTCTCTCTCTCTCTCTCTCTCTCTCTCTCTCTCTCTATATATATATATATATATATATATATATATATATGCATGTGTGTGTATGTATATGTGTGTATATATATATAGTATTTCCTTGAAATAGAAATACAAAATTAATAGCAAGACAATTACAATAAATAGAAAGTACTGTCACCAACTATTTCCAATGGCATCCCTCCCAAAAAAAAATCCCAGCAATTTCCAAGGATAAAAAGTTGCAAATCTAACTCATTTCCTATCCTATGCTGCTAAGTCAGCATGGCATTCAATCTACAGAAACAGTAAAAAGTTTGTTAGCAACTTGCCCATTAAATAAACACAGAAGGCAATGTGTATGGTAGAACATTGTCTTATGCTGGAGCAATAATTCTACTGCCACTGCTTCCTGACATGAGTGGAGGGGATACTTCCACAAGCATGAAAAGTATTGCTAGATAAATGTCCAGACATCTATCTAGCATTGGCATAAGTGTGTGGAGTGGTATTTCGATGTCTTCCAACCAGAATAGTGGGAGACTGGGGCAGCTAGGTGGTGCAGTGGATAGAGCACCTGCCCTGAAGTCAGAAGGACCTGAATTCAAATGTGGCCTCAGACCAAACACTTGACATTTACTAGCTGTGTGACCCTGGGTAAGTCACTTAACCCCAATTTCCTAAAAACAAACAAACAGAATAGTGGGAGACAGCTCAGGAACAACCTCTGTCTTGATTGCATCTCCAGTCCTTCTCTTTCAGTTCTAATCTGTTCAGTTCTTTCCTAAATACCCAAATATTATCAGATAGACTTCTATGTAACTTGCCAGGTGAACAGTTAGTTACCTGCTAAACTTGTGTGTAGAATTCTGGAGTATGTTATCCCAAGGAGAACATTCTGTCATTCCTGTCCAAGGATACCATATCCCCTTACTCTCCCTGCAGACAGATATCATACATTGCTTTATATAAGAAGTTAGATTTCAGATAAGTGTACTAGACAATACATGGTGGTACAAGAGGAGAAGAAAGAGAAAACATCACAGAATTTCACAGTTGACGTGATCTTACAGCTATTTAGTTCAATTCATATTCCCCTGAAAACAATCCTACTACAACCTAGTCAACAATTATTCCTACAATCCCTGCTTCAGTATCTGCTAAGAGGGGGAAACCATTTTCCTCCCAAGATAATCTATTAACCTTTTAATTGGGAAGTTTTGTTTTCTCTCCTCTGATAGCAAGATTAAATTTGTCTTTTTATAAAATAGACTGCTCCTAGCTCAGCCCTATAGGGCCCAACAAATAAGTATTCTTCTTCCACATAACAACTCTTCAAATACTTGAAACAGCTATCATGTCTACACTGGTCCTTTTCTTCACCATGCTAACCATCTTTATTTCATGTGATCTGCATATGTCATGGACTCAAATCCCTTTACCATACTGGATTTTTCACACTAAATGTTTTCAAGTTTAGCAGTGTCCTTCCTAAATTTGCATCCCACCTTGAACACAATACTCCAGATGTTCTCTGATCACAGCATTGGACAGAAGTAGTATCATCTCCTTACTCTTAGAAACTGCGCCTGTATGAAACCCAAGATTACATTCATTTTCTCAGCTGTGATAGTATTCTACTAAGTCAACTCAAATTAACAATCATTTATTAAGTACTTGTTATGGGACAGGTACTTTGATAAGCCCTGGGGGTGCAAATACAAGCAAAAAAGACAATCCTTACACACAAGGAAATGATATTCTTTTTGTGGAACTGAAAAGTGAGAGTGGAGAGCACATTTGCGAAGTGCTAAGACTCAAAAGCTGATACTTCCTCAAAAGGGAGGCTCTAAGAGGAACTACCCAGTGGGAGAAGGGAACCAGAGGGGAAGAGGGATGTTTCAGGGTGGTACCTATTAAGCTTACATTCCATTAGAAGTCCCAAATCCTATTTCTGACAAACTGCTTTCTAATCATGCCTACCCCATCTTATACTTATGTAGTCAATTTCTCAGCACAAGTATAAGACTTTATATTTAACCTTATTAAATTTCATTTTATTATATTAAGTCCAATGTTATAACCTGTCAAGATCTTTTAAAATCATGATTCTTATCACTAGTGTGTATTAGCTAGTCCTCCTGGCTTTGTGTAATCCACAAATTAGAAAAGTATACCCAATTCCTTTACCTAAGTAATTTATAAAAATATTAAGTGATACATGGCCAAGCACACGTCCCTGAGGCACCACATAGGATACCTACTTCCTATCGTTATCAAAGCATTAATGACTGCTTTGGGGATCTAACCATTTAAGCAGTTTCAAATCCATTTAACTGAGCTATAACTAGATCATATCTCTCCACCCTTTCCCAAATAATTGTGTGAGATATTGTTTGAAACTCTTTGCTAAAACCTAAGGAAACTCCATCTACAGAATTTTCCTGACCTACTCATTTTTTTTCTTTTTTGTTTTCTTTTTAATTTATCTAGCAAAATAAGTACATTGTAAATGAAACTGCAAATCTACTATGCATGACTTGCTATTCCTTTCAAATATACAACAAAATTATTATGTAAATTTCTTTTTTCTTTTTTTTCTTCCCCCTGCCCTAGAGATGACTAGCATTAGACAAAATATATGTGTATATATGTATTATATACATATATATATAGATACACCCCCACACACGCATATATAGATATATGTGTGTGTGTGTGTTTGTGTGTGTGTAAAATTATTCTATACATACTTGTATTTATCAGTTCTTTCTCTGGATGCA
Source organism: Phascolarctos cinereus (assembly GCF_003287225.1). Taxonomy (NCBI): domain Eukaryota; kingdom Metazoa; phylum Chordata; class Mammalia; order Diprotodontia; family Phascolarctidae; genus Phascolarctos; species Phascolarctos cinereus. Next base: position 245,813,193 of record NW_027555625.1, read on the forward strand.
GATAATGTCTTTCTTCATACATCCTTTATAGTTAATTTGGATATTTATAATAGACAAAATAACTTATTCACTCAAAGTCATTCTTAAAACAATATTGCTATTACTGTATATAATATTCTCTTGGTTCTGCTCATTTTGCTCTTCATTATCTCATGCAAGTCTTTCCATGTTTTTCTAAGATGATTGAGCTCATCATTTCTTATGGCATACTAGTATACCACCACAATCATATACCAGAACTTATTCAGCCATTCCCCAACTGATGGGCATCCCTTCAATTTCCAGTTCCTTGCCACCACAGAGAGCTGCTATAAACATTTTGGAACATATGGGTTCTTTTCCTTTTTCCCTAATCATCTTTGGAAATATACCTAGTAGTGGTATTGCTGGTCAAAGTTATAGATAGTTTAATAACTCTTTGGGCATAATTCCAGCTTACTATACAAAATGGTTGGATCTTTTTACAATTCCACCAACAATGAGTGTCCTAATTTATTTAGTAAATCTGAGAAAGACAGAAAGATAAAAAGAAAGAGAAAGAGAGATAGAGAAAGAGAGAGAAAGAAGAAAAAAGAAAGAAAGGAAAGAAGGAAGGAAGGAAGGAAGGAAGGAAGGAAGGAAGGAAGGAAGGAAGGAAGGAAGGAAGGAGGCAGGAAGTTTGCTCTGGCATGACCCATTCTTGCTGAAGCCATGCTGACTCTGTTTTGTCTTTGTTTAAAGATGTTTGTTAATTGCCTCTTTAAAAATATGTATTTGTAGATTTTCTCGGTATGATTAAAGCATGTTTTCGATGATGTCAAGGGTCTAAGATCTGTCTCCATATGGGCCAGTTAATTTCAAACTGAGATAAAACTGTTCCATGAGTTTAAGCAATTTCTTTTAACCCTATTACCAGGAAGGCATTAAGCTCTCTAAGAGGAGCACAAGTGTTGGCTTTGTTGTTTTTTTTTAAACAAGTCTTTATATTATGACTAAGAGATGAGCATATAGATGGAAGACAATAAGGAAAGCCAAAAGATTCCCTTTCATAACATATCTCTGGGAAGTCTGGTTGCCTGGTTGACTTTCCCCATATTTCTATTTTTGTTACCTGACTTATATATGTCTTGGTGACAGTCTTATACACTAGGCTATGCAACAAACTGCTTGAGGTCTTAGGAACAAAGTAAACTAAAGAGTCAAGACATACTGACTCTGTCAGATGATTAATAGCTATCTTCTTAGCCTTTCCCCATTCTCTTAAGCTTTTCTGTGTCAGAGTTTGAGATCCTTGACTTCTGAACCCAAAGGTCACGGAACCCTTAGCTTACTAAGTCATTTCAGGAGAAATTAGTCTCACAAGTGCTTAACCAGGTTAAAGACCATAGATGGTTCTTTGTATAATTATTTCAACTATAAGAAAAAAACAATTTCATGTCTTGTTGGCTGAATCAATAACAGCAGATGTCCAAAAAAAAAAAAAAGGAATAGGCTGCCTATATATACATACATACATACATATATGTGTGTGGATTGATTTTAAGGCTTGCAAAGCATTTTTCAAATATTATTTAATTTTATCTTCACAACAACCCTTTAAGGAAGTAATGTTATTATTCCCACTTAACAGATGAGGAAACTGAGGTAGATAGAAATTAGGTGACTTCCCCATGGTCATATGACTAGCAAGTGACTGGAGTTAGATTAAAACTCAGGTCTTCCTGACTCTTTCTACTGTCCTATCTACTTGCTACTCTTTAGATGTCTCCAAAAAGATACTGGATAACAACACATAAATAGATAGAATGACAAATTGTCAACCATAGATAGAATTCATAATTTAAGGAAGTGTTCATCTGGAAGACCTCTGGAGGCCCTTCTAATTCTGCAATTCTGTTATTCGATAATTAAATTAAGGTCAATGGGAAGTGTAGCATTGGATAGGACAAATGGTTTCTGAAGGTTTAGGGGTTTAGACTTAGTCTAGGGCATATGCATTGCCTGGGATGGTATTCTAGGGAAGAATGCTACAGAAGATAGACCATGGAGCACAATTAACAAATAAGAAGAAGGAGGAGGAATATCAAAGCAGGAATGAAAGGATGTTGAAACCATCCCAAATACTTCACAAATGTGGCCAGGGCCAGCTCTAGTCACAATCCTTTTAAAGGAGCTTCTACCCATAAAATCACCATTGGTTTATGGTATCCCTTTTGACCTTCCTGAGTAAACTAGACGTGTTAATTTGGGTTTTCATATCAGTAGCTATCCCTTCAGATGATCACTCACTCCTGTTCTATTATAGTCTAGTTGATAATGAGACTCAGCACAGCGATGTCAACTTTAAAATCTCTCAAACATATATTAAGAAGAAATTAAATCAGATCAACCGGGAACTACCTTAAAGGAAGTTAATATTCTGGCTGAAATCCTACTTGAAATAAACAGGCTAACCAGGCTCAAAATGTTAAACCTCTTATCTATGTCCATAAAATGAACTCATTAGGAGTCCCAAGGTATTCTTTTGTGAACTATCTCTGGGAAAGCATCTTCACCTTACAATGCTGTATCTCTGATTATTACAAGGGCTATTTCTTCCCTTTCACAACAGTGAGAAATTAACAACTGATTGTAAAATTTGGTTTGGGGTACAGTAACTTTCTCAGCATGTATACACAGAGATTTGACAGCTTTTGAAATGGATCTAAAGGAGGAAAATGATGCACTTTTACCACCCTGGATGTAGTATTTTTTCCTTAATAGAAGAGAGGAAAAGAATATTGTGAGGGTCCAAGATTATTAAAAAGGAAAATTTACCAGATGTGGTGGCACATATCTGTAACCCATGCTACTGGAGGGGCTGAGGCTGGAGGATCTCTGGAGCCTGGGAGTTCTGAGCTGCAGTGCGCTAAGCCAGTTGAGCATCTGCACGAAGTGCAGATTAATATGGTGAATTCTTGGGAATAAGGGACCATCAGATTGCGTAAGGAGGCAGGAACTCACCCGTGTTGGAAACACAGTAGGTCAAAACTCTCAGACTGATTAGAGTGGAATTTAGCCACAAGTAGCCCCTGTGCTTCCAGCTCAGGTGAGAGAGGAAGACCCAATTTTAATTAACAAATAAACAAATAACTAAATAAATGAAGAGATAGCTAGATAGACATGAATTTTTTTTCCTTATAAAAAAGTAAGTCTTTTAAAGTTGTTTTTCTTGACAATCAAACCTTAGGATTTCTTTATATTTACAATCTTCTTAACATTTCTGCCCCTTATCACTTCTACACCTAGAAGCAAGGAATTCTTTTAAAAGCTGCAGGAGTCAAACTTCCCAATCTCCTCTTAATTTGTGCATTCCCAGTTGGGCACAAATCTCTTTCTTTTTAGTCCTGATTTTCCCTGGCCTGGGAAAGATTAAATCAGTCTCTTGCTCCTGTGGTAACTGCCCTGTCCCTTAATCGTCCTGACAAAGCATTTTAGTACAACTAAGCTGCATAATTGTTAAGGATACTGAACTGTACACAGCACCACTTAGTGGCTAAACACCATATGAACTCCTGTGTGTGTGTGTGTGTGTGTGTGTGTGTGTGTGTGTGTGTGTGTGTGTGTGTGTGTGTGTGTGTGTGTGTGTGTGTGTGTGTGTGTGTGTGTGTGTGTGTGTGTGTGCGCGCGCGCGTGCGCGCATGCGCTCGCATTTTTTTCCTTTTCTAGGAAAGTTTTCTTTGATTGGAAAAAGAAAAAAAAACAGAATAACAACCAAAAAAACCCATTTTTTTTTAAAAAGCTGGGGGTTTTTTTGTTCTTAGAAATCTCTGAGGGCCAGTGAGCTGAGTTGAGATACTCAGGAACAGTGATAATATATGAATCAAAGCACCAGAGTGAATTATTTGAAATGTTAATAGCAAGGATATACACATACTATGTAAGGAGAAGAAAATATTAACCCCACTATGAAGAAAGAAATAAGCTAAACAAGCATGAAAAGCAAAGATGTTTTTTCATCCCAGAGAAATTCTGATAATGTCTTTAACAGAAAGCAACAGAGCCAAAATAATTTGTCTCTGGAACTTAGAGATAATAAATGTCCACATATTAGATTATTGGATATTTCTTGTTTGATTTAGTTCAATTCAACAAACATTTTTTTTAAAAACCAATATGTGCAGTAGCATTAGGGAAAAATATATTTGAAGGGGGAATGGTACAGGTTACTCCCCTTCAAGGAGCAGTTAGAAGGATAATTATTTACACTCAGGTAATTAAATATATAGGCTAGAATATGATAGTGGCCAAAGAGATAAAGAAAATACTATTGAAAAGTCAGAGAACGGAGAAAGCACCCTACATTTAGGGATGGGGGAACATGGGGAAGAAGTTGCACATGAGATAAAAGAAAAGAAGAATTTTGACAAGTGAAGATGATTGAGGAAATTGGAAGTTTAGTCTTACAGATTGTAGAGGGCCCTGCATGAAAGATTGAAGTTTGCATTTATTGTATTGTACTATAGGTAACAGGGAGTCAATGAAAATTTTTGAGGAGAGCAAAATTGTCAGACCTGTGCATTAGGAAGATTATTTCAGCAGCTGTGTGAAAGATGGGACTATAAAATGGGTAAATCACATTTACAGGGCAAAGTTATATTTGCTTGTTTGTTTTTTTCCAGTGAAAGTGTTTTGTCAAAGTCATAGAGATAGACAATAGAAAAGAATTGCTTTCCACTTCCACTTTTCCAAAAGGAAATTTAGGGGAAAAAAAAACAGCTACCTAGTTGAGTTCAGGGGAGGGGGGATCTTCTTTAAAAAGTCATAATTCAAAATATTTTCACAGGATATTGAATAAGATGACTTTAGTGACAAATAGAATGTTCTATACCAAGATTGAGAAAAAAAACGCAAAATATGCAACAGGGGAGGCACCGGATGTAAAATGGATCTGGGGCTTTAAAGGAACAGAAAAAAAAGTCAATATATCTTCATCCTTCAGCAGCCAAAAAGGGTATTTAGTGATGATCAAAAGGTACTTTACTCTAGAAAATCATTTATGAAAGTCTACCTGTTCTCTCTTATATTTTCATCAAGGATATTCTCAATATATATGCAGACCATTCTTAAAGACTTTATAAAAATGAGAAATAGGCACAGAGAAAGTAGCAAGTTCTAGTCCTTCAAATACTTTTTTTTGGTTGTTGTACAGTCCTGTTAATTCTCTTTGACCCATTTGGGGTTTTCTTGGCAAAGATACTGGAGTGATTTACCATTTTTTTCCCTCCAGTTCAATTTACAGATGAGGAACTGAGACAAACAGGGTTAACTGACTTGCCCAGGGTCACACAGGTAGTAAGTGTCTGAAACTGGATTTGAATTCAGGAAGATATCTTCCTGATTCCAGGCTGGGCACTCTATCCACTGCACCACCTAGCTGCCTCTATTTTTGGGAAGAAGGGGGGAAGGGGAGGTTAAAAACAGTACATGAACTGATGCAAAGTGAAATGAGCAGAACCAGGAGAATGCTGTACAGCAATACTGTACAAGGAAGAACTGTGAATAACTTAGCTATGCTCAGCAATACAATGATCCAAGACAACCCCAAAGGATTCATGATGAAGCATGCTATCCACCTCCAGAAAAAGAAGTGATATTGTCTGAATGCAGACTGAAGTATTCTATTTTTTCATTTCCTCCTTTCTTCATTCCTTCCTTTCTCCCTTCTTTCCTTCCTTCCTTCCTTCCTTCCTTCCTTCCTTCCTTCCTTCCTTCTTTCCTTTCTTTCATTCTTCCTTCCTTCTTTCCCTCCTTTCTGCCTTCTTTCCTTCCTTCCTTCCTTTCTTTCTTCAAGTCTTCTTGTACAAAATGACTAATATGGAAATGTTTTACACAATTGCACATGTATTAAATTATATTGGATTGCTTACCATCTCAGGGAGGGAGAAGAAGGAGGGAAGGATATATAGAATTCGGAACTCCAAACTTTTAAGAAAATGTTAAAAATTGTTTTAGCATGTAATTGGGGAAGAAATATGATATATTAAAAAAATTTAAAAATAAACATCATCCATGATTTTTTCCCATTTATCTTAGTACATTAATCTCCTGAGATAGGTTGTGTATAGGAGCGTGCTGGCTTTCTATTCTTTAACAACTGGCTTTCCAGGGGGGAAGTGCATATAACACACTTTTTTAGTTTAATATGCATTATTAACATTTTCTCCATTACTTTCTTGTGTCTGGGACCAGCAAAACAATAAATCAAACCCTGATTTGTAGCATTTGCCAATTTCTGAGCTATAAAGGCTCATATTGAAAATTTAACAATTGGCTCTTAAGATCCTGTTCAGGTTGGCTCTAGGACTATGATTTGATAGATTTGGATCTGGACTTAAAGCCTAACTCTTCCACTTATCATCTATCTGACTTTGAGCAAGTCACATCCCTTCTCTTGGCCTCGGTTTCTTCATTTGTAAAATAAGAAGTTTGATCTAGGGCACTAGTTGCCATTTAGAGATTCTCCATGGGGTCCAAGAAGTTCAAGCTAAAAATTCTTTAATGACCCCTTGTGTGGTAAATAATTACGTAATCATGTTACAAATATATTTTACCTCTGTGACAATAAGCATGTGCATGTTGAAGGCATTACAGATTTGTTTCTATAGGAATTATAACTTTGCGGGGAGAGGGGTGTGGGCAAAAGTTATCACTGTAGTTACTGCAAGCACTTAATGAACAAATCCAAAACATTATTATGAGCACTGTCTTAAATTTCTCTGGGGTTCACAATACATTTTTGTCATTGTTGTTGAATGGGGTTCAAAGACCAAAAAAAATTAGGAACCACTGACCTAAAGCTAAAATCCAGTATCTTTCAAATGGTGCTAGGCCTTTTAAGATGCAGCAAGGTTTTACAGCAGTCAACATTCTGCTGAAAATACCTCTGGAGTGTTTTTGGCTTCCAGGCTCAAATTCACTATTCTGAATTCAAGGTATTCTCATTAACAAAACAGAAGTGCCTCTCACTTCCTCCACTGAACTCTCTTAACACTTTATTTGTCCCTCTCACAGGCGCTTATCACATTCTATTTTGCATTCTAGTTATTTGTATACAATTCTTATTCCACTAGTATTATTCTAGGAGGGTAAAGACAGTCTTATTTATCTTTGCCATCCACTAGAGTGCATATACTAGGTGCTTAATAAATGTGTCTAATTGAATTTGTCCAAGGGACATGTCAAGTTTACCCAATGATGTTATTGTGTGTGAAAGGGCAATTGCAATTCCAATGTGAATAGAATACCTCCACTATTGCAGCTGGCTTGTTTTTTTAACATATCTAGCCAATATCATCTCTGAGGATGGGAAGATCTCAGGGTCAGAGTTTAAGAAGTCCCAGACACATTTGGAGGGTTTGGGTTCTCCTGTCTGGATTGGTTCTGAGGCAGCTTTTAAAACTTCTCATTTTTGTAATGAAGTATGTTATCATAGTCTTAAAAGGATTTAGGGGAAAGGACCTTAGACCTCACCTAGTACAGTCACTACTTTACAGGAGCCCAAAGAGAGTAAATAATTTTACTAAGATGACTTAGGGAATATATAGCAAAGCCAGGATTCAAAACCAGGCCTTCTGACTCCAAACCCCTCTTCCCGACATTTAACTTCACAATCATTTCAGATGTTAAGTGCCCTGCCTCTCCCCCAACGTGTGAATCCTTTTCCATACTATACATACAGGAAAAAAAATGCTCAGCATTCTGAACTGAACACTCTGCCTTAATGATCATAGACATAGTAGAGCTAAAAGAGACCTAGCACTCAGGAAAACACTCTGCAAACTTTAAAGTGCAATATAAGCACAAGTTCACAAGATCACAGGTTTAGAGCTGAAAGTGACCTCAACGCCATTGAATCCAGCCCCTCATTTTACAGATGAAACTGTGGTCCAAAATGGCTACTTTGTGACTTGCTGGGGTTCACACAAGGCAGGACCTCAAACCCAGGTCACTTTATCCACTACACCATGACACTGCTCTTACACTGAAGAATAAAAAGGATGCTACTTTAAGATATGCTCAAAAAAAGGAAAAGTGGGAAGGATGGAAGGAAGAAAGAAAGAAAGAAAAGAAAGAAAGAAAGAAAGAAAGAAAGGAAGGAAGGAAGGAAGGAAGGAAGGAAGGAAGGAAGGAAGGAAGGAAGGAAGGGAGGAAGGAAGGGAGAAAGGAAGAGAGAAAGGAAGGAGAAAAGAAGAAAAAAGAGAAACAAAGGAAGAGAGAAAAAAGAGAGTGATAGGAAGAAGAAGAGAAAAAGAAAAGAAAGAAGATGAAAGGTAAGAAAGAGTAGAAGAAAGGAAGGAAAGAAAGGTGAGAAGGAAAGGAAGGAAGGAAGGAAGGAAGGAAGGAAGGAAGGAAGGAAGGAAGGAAGGAAGGAAGGAAGATTCTTTTCTACCTCTAACTATGGGGAAAAAAAAGTTGACTGCCTGAATGTTTCACTTTATTATAAATACATAAGAAAGCCAAAAGGAGAAGCCAGACTGGAGCCTATCCCTATTTCAGCCAGTCTTAGTTCTTTTAATAATACCTCTAAAGGGAACATCATTCCCAATTAAGTACCATGCATTAAAAGGTCCTTGGTAGAGAGCAACAATCGAGTATTTGCCAAAACAAAGGTTCTGCCAGGTATGGCATAAAACAATTCAATTGTTTGACAGCACATCATGCATTTAAATCATTATGCTGTCAGGTACTTGACATCAATTTCTGAACCACATTTCCCCCCCACTTCCCAATAATTATAAAGCTTCTTGGCCTCTGACAAATTTTAAATCTTCCCACATGCACGTGGAGCCAATGTCTAATGTTAACAAAGTTGTGCTTTTCACTCCCATGTTACTTGTTCCCCCTAATTTGTATTTGCCCAAAGCAATGTGAAATCCAGAGGTTTGCAAATTTATTATGTACTCTCCACTTCTGTCAGTCATGGTGAAATGTTACATTATTAGGTATGAGTTTGAGGCAAATTGCAGAGGTTTGTTATTTTGCTGAATGAAAAATAAATCCACCCCCTCAAACTCAGACTGTCTTCTTTAGGCTTCTCAGGGAAGTTTACACCACTAGACCAATCTGAATTTCTATTTTATGGGAGAGCTTTTTTGTATTTTCCAAGTGTACAGCTGGATAACAACAACTGCTATCCCCAATTAACTCCTTCCCCCTCCTCTCCTCTAAAACACAAAACAAAACAAAAAACATCAACTCTGTTTAACCAAAATTAGGAAAACATTTCTGAGGTCAAGGCTTCCTAAATTTAGGTTCATAGATAGTTTGGGGGTTAAATGGGTCCTGAGAGGTTTGAGTTGAGTTTATCAGAGAATGTCAGAGCTAGAAGGCACTTAGAGAACATAGAAACTGGAAGAAATCTTAGAAGATAGAATATCAGAACTGGAAGAAGCCTTAGAAAAAACATTAAACACAAAATTTTGGAACTGGAAGGTGCCTTAATACATAGAATGCGAGAGTGGGAAGAAACCTTCAAACACAGAATTTCAGAGCTGGAATAAATATTAACAAGTATGATATTTGAACTGGAAGAGGCCATGGGAAGAGCTGGAAAGGAATCATCAAGCCAGATCATCAAGTCCCAGTGGCATCATTTTTATACTTAAAGGAAAAGGTCCAATCTCTCAGTGTGCGCATGTTTTTCTATCAGCAATTTTGGGATTAAGATATTTGACATATGGCAGGAATGCTAGGATAGGGTATGCTGGAACTTTTTCACATAAAAAAAAAATACTTGCACTGAAGTGTTATAATTCTATTACAGGTCTTAAAAAGCCTGTTATATAACCACCTTCATTATCTCCCATATTTATTTACTGGCTGATCACCTATGCTAGAGATCTGCCCTTTAGATAAACCATTGGGGGTGGGGAATCAATTACAAATACACCTGCCATTTGTTAAAAGCCATCCTCATTTGAAAATCTATCGCCCATCCCCCCGAGTACTGCAGCATTTAATGGTGTTATATTACTAGACCTCCCCCAGTTCATATTATTAATTTCATTTAGAGTGGAGCCAATAGCTCATACATTCAAGGCAGTTTATCATGCATACCTGTAAATAGATTGAAAGTTTACTGAGGCATTCTGGGTAAACATGATTACAAGGTTTGCCCGGTTTCCTGGATTCTAGCCAAATTCTTTAGATTTAGAGGATTAAAAAAAAACGCTTAAAAGTTTATACTACAAAGGCAACCTCCTCCTCTCTCTCAACCGCACCCCTGCCACCACCCTGAAATTTCATTGATTTTCCATTTTACTGTTCAAAACTATTCTGCTTCAAGCCTTTGGTCATGGAAGTGAAGTGTCACTACCATTATTTCCTCAGTGATTTAAGAGAAGAGTTTGGGCAGAGGGTGTGCAGGCAGGAGGGAGCCCCAAGGAGAGCATGTGTCTGAGCAGTGACCTGAGCAGAAAGTATTTAATTCCACACAAGAAGAATAAACTTGGCTAGGCCTGCCTCATGAAAACAGGCTTAGGGCAAACCAAGGTATAATCAAAGGGGTTCCATCAACATGACTGCAGAATACCCAGAGAGCAGAGTGGCCTCCAGTCCAGAAAAGCACCAGAGGGGGCCCAGCTGTACCCCCAAATAGGTCAGGGCTCACCAGAATTCAAACAGAGCAATATTCTTCAGTCTAAGCCAATCAAGTAAGTAAGTAGATAATAACATCTGAAGTAAGAAGATAATAATAAGTCATAAAATTCCTATGGCATTTTAGGGCAAGACATTTTCTCCTCCACAGGAATCCAGAGCTGGAAGAGCCCTCAGAGGTCACTCTATTTCATACTTGGATCTCCTCCAGAGAATCTCAGAAAAGTAACCATCCAGATTCTTCATGAAGACCTTCAGGGAAAGAAAATTCACCGCTTTGCAGGACAGTCCACTGGACTTTTGAACAACTCAATTGTTAGGAAATTTTTCTTCATACTGAGTTGAATGATCATCCTAAAGCACAGGTTTGACCATATCACTTCACTATTTCATAAACTCTGGTGGCTTCCTGTTACCTCCAGGATTTAATATTTAAAGTTCTGTTTGTCTTTTAAAGCCCTTCATAACCAGTCCCCTTCCTACCTTTCCAGTCTCTGTATACCCCATTCCACTCTACATACTCTACAATCCAATGACACTAGCCTACTGGCTGCTCATCAAACAAAATAGTCCATTTCTAGATCCCCTGTATTTTCATTGGCTGTCCCTCATGCCTGGAATGTTCTCCCTCTTTATTTCTATCCCTTGATTCCTTGGCTTTCTTCAGATCTCAGCTAAAATCCCATCTTCTACAAGAAGCCTTTCCTAGTTCCCTCCAATGCTAATGCTCCAGTTTGTTCTGCATATATCTTGTTTGTCCGTGGTTATTTGCATGTTGTCTTCCCCAATAGACTAGGAGCAACTTAAGAGCAGAAACCAATCCCTCCACCCCCTTTTTGTACCCTGAGAGATGACCACATTGCCTGGCAAATAATAGGTGCTTGATAATTACTTGCTGACTTAACTGAGTTATTCTCTCTACCTTCCACACATTACTCATAATTCTTACCTTTTGGGTCAAGCTACATAAGTCTAATTCCACTTCCAAAAGGCAACCCTTCGGATGTTTGAATATGGTTATCATGTATACCCTTCATCCTGCCCAACCTTTAAGCTTTTTCTTCTCCATAATAAATATGCCTGTTTGCTTTAACCTATCATCACATAGCATTAATTCAAGTCCCCTCACTTTTCTTGTTTGGGGGTGGAGCAGGTTTAGCTTATCAATATTCTTCCCCAAAAGATGTCACCTACAACTGAAAACAATACTCAAGATGTGGTCTGCCCGAGCAAAACATAGTGCAGAATGGAGGATAAGAACCACCACCACCCTTCCAGATGCTAAATTACCACTAATGGACTAAGATTGTGCCTGTATTTTGGCTGCCAAATCAGACTGTTGATTCATATTGAGTTTACCACACTTGCAACTTCAGGGCTTTTGTTAAATGAATTACCATCTTACCAAGTCTCCCCCCTCCAGCCTATGCTTTGTGCTCCCAGCTCCCCATTTTCTGCAAATTTGAAAAAAAAATAAATGTAATAAGCTTTGCCTTCATCCAAGTGGCCTCTTAAAGTATGCAGAATGAGTTCTTTTTGCTCCTTTGGCATCTCCCTTTGGGAGAAAGTATGGTGTTTAGGAAACCACTGGGGACCACTGAGGACAAGACTGCCTCAGACAATGTCACAAGTATTAATCTAGGGTGGAAAATGTATGGCTCAGCCTAGGCCTAACAGGGAGGGATTCAGGCACTGGGTAATAAGATCTTCAGCTGTATCATGCTGGAACCAAATAATAAGAATAAGAAACTGCATAACCTGATTTGTAACTGCAATGTCTTTTCTTGCAAATGAGGTAGTTTGATATCTAGATTATTTTTTTTTGCATTCCCTCAAGTGCTATCATTTGTAAAATTGTTCTCTCAAGTCTTTATGTGTGCAAAGTTGTCAGCCTGTGTTGAGATTCCCTGTGGCTAATCTGGTCCACCAACTTTCCTCATGAAAACAAATGAACTATTTGAAGATTCAGAAGAACAGTCCTTGCCTTCCACTGACGGGCTCAACCACCTGTTTATTCTGGTCTGTGCCCCCAAATGCTCTTCTTCTGGGTCTGTTTTATGAGGGTGCCAGCCATTATTGATCCCCAGGAACGCTCCAAGTTTTGACTCCTCTATTCTTAGGGTCCTTGAACCTGAACCTGATTTCAATGACTAGTGCTGAGGAGATAATTCTCTGGCCTATCTCTGATACTTTCCTTATCTCTTTGGCTGGCCTCAAATGATAGGCTTTAATATATTTGACACAAGTTGAACTATAAATTCCATTTATTTTATATGCTCGGAGTCAGTGGCACTTTGAACAAACATGAAAATCTATGTAAATGAGTATATACATTTATGCAAAATGATATGCAAATCTTTGCCCCCGAATTTGTCAGCTTTGCCATCATATTTGGTAACACAGGAGGATTGTATAGTGATTGTCCTAGACCTCATGAAAATAATCATAGGTACAAAAATACTTGGATTTTTTTTATTACATGTTGGAAAATGTGGTAGATCAGGAACTTAGTTTTCCTTTTCTAATGAAAGCTTTATTAAAGAATGTTTCAAATTGATAAATTAAGTTTAAATTTCAGCTTAAAAAGGTAATAGCTATAAATTAAGTTGTAGTGTTAAATCAGAAGTTCTCATCTTATAAAATTATGGCCATGATTTTTTTCTATTTTACTTTTTCTTGACTCTCAAGAGATTCAACTAAATTAATTTATCAAAGCTTTCTTATAATATTATAGGACATTAAAAAAAAATCAGATTCTCTGAGCTCATCGGAAATTCCATGGAACTAAAATGACTTGGGTATGATTGAATTATTTTAGTTGTCTTAATGGAATTCAGGCTTTCTGTTGACAGATTTGGTTAAAATTGGTCGTAACAGCAATTGGTTATTGTAAGTAGTGCTGAGACTTCCAAAACAGGCACGTTTGAGAAAATAGTTCAGGTCTTAGTATGTTGTGCCAAAAACCCAGTTATTATTGACCTTGTGACACAGAGCCCCTATCTCCTCATTCTGGTGTAGTCTGTGCTCAGAAACAAAATCAGGCAGCTTGTAGTACAACTTGATGTTTTCCCCAGGGCTATACACAGTATCAGGAAGTGCAAATATAGTCCTGCAGAAAAAGTTGCCCAGGTAACAAAACTAGCTCCAACCATCGAGCTGGCCCTGGAGCCTGGAAGACCTGATTTCAATCTGACTCCACATAGCCTCTGTTCTTTCAACTGTAAAATGGGAATAATAATAGCACCTATCTCACTGGGTTGTGAGGATCAAATGAGATAATCTTTGTAAAAAGTAAAACAAAACAAAACAAAAACAACCCAAAAAAACACTCAGCACAGTGCTTGACATTATAGTCTATGCTATATAAATGTTTATTCTCTACCCACCTCCCACTCCTCTCCCCAGTCAAGAGCAGTACTGCTATAATATAGTAAGTTTTCAAATAGCTTTCTTGTTCTTCCTCCTTCCATTATAATTAAGTTCCTTATTAATGGTATTGTTGTTCAGTCACGTCCGACTACTAGTGTCACTGTGGACCATATGTCATGGGTTTTCTTGGCAAATATATTCCAATAGTTTGCCATTTCCTTCTCCAGCAGATTAATGTAAACAAAAGTTTAAGTGACTTACCCAGCATCACACAGCTAGTAAGTATCTGAGGCCCCATTTGAACTCAGGTATTCCTGACTCCAGAACCAGCCCTCTTTCCACTGGGCCACCTAGCTTCCCCTTTTAATGGTATTAGGGCCTTTTTAAGGGACTCCAGCCTGAAAACCTGGGCTCTCTCAGCTTTTATGTTTTTCCTATAGTCAACCTCTACCTTGGAGAGACGCCCACACCCTCTTTAGGGATACTGGCAGCTGTTGCTACATTTCTGCTCCCACAATGCAACTGCCCAGTATTCCTAGGTGTAGGGGATACAATAACACTTCAGTCTACTGGATTCTTTGTTTTGTAAACCATTGCTTCCATAAAGTTTACAAATATTCTTCCTTGAAGCAGTTCACCTGTCTTCAAACAAGTCTCCCGCTTCCAATTCCAAGATTTCTCCCTAGTGCTCCTATATAAAAAGTTCTCCCTCCTACTGGCCCCCTTTTCTCAGGTATTCACCAAGGCTAAACTCTGTGCTTTTCAAATCTTGCATGAGCAGTGAGAACATTTCAGAGAGAAAGCAACAACAGTACCCCTCAGTTTAAGCCCTGTCATAATAATACCATTGTTATTCAGCTGAAGAAATTTAGACTAGCAGTAATTGAATCAGACCTCCAATTATGGGCAGAACCAGAGTTTTTTGAGCTACTGAGGCTCTCCTCTGGCACTGTTCTATCACTGACTGTCTCAGAGACAATTATCCCCTCACACTAACTTGTTTTCCTCTTAGGTGAATGACTACTTTGTCAGGAGCTATATTATACAACTAAGTGATGCTCTTTCAAAAGATACACACACACACACACACACACACATTTCCCCTTCCCATGATTATGCTAGACTTACCTTATACAAATGAAATACATAGCGGTATTCTGAAATCATGCACCCAAGAGCAAGAGAATCCATATCTTTCTTCACCAAAATGACAGAACACATTTCAAACCAATGATCTCTGATAAACACACCTTGATTTTATTCATTTTGTAATAAAGGTGTGCTGCTGGGAGCTTCCCATCTCTCCTCTCCACTCTTTCCTCTTGGGACTAAAGATGACCTGAGATGAAATTAAATCTCTAGATTTCTAGATTAAATTCATAATTCTTGATTCCTAGAGTAGGAAAACATCTCTCTCTCTCTCTCTCTCTCTCTCTCTCTCTCTCTCTCTCTCTCTCTCTCTCTCTCTGTGTGTGTGTGTGTGTGTGTGTGTGTGTGTGTGTGTGTGGTGGTGAGAGAGAGAGAGAGAGAGAGAGAGAGAGAGAGAGAGAGAGAGAGAGAGAGAGAACAGCACTCTTCTTCAGTCTTGGTGGAGATTTTGTGTAATTGTTACTATACACTTACAGTATTTTTCTGTTGTAAAACTATGCTAATGGGATTCCAGAAAATCACTCCTTTGGACTTCTTGTTGTCACAAGAGGGATGAATAATCACTGAGAAGCTGGGGAAGTGGCCAGGATTGGTAATCTTGATTACTCATTGACTTTAGGACTTGTAAGTCATCTCTGCTCTATGAAGGAGCCAAGAACTAGAGGCATCCCTCAGGCAAGAAATAGGACCTCAGCCTGTAAGTCAATGGGTAAGGAAAGGGAAGGGGTAGCTCTAGAAAAGAAAAAGGCCAGAAGTTAGATGGTTTCCACTTGTTGGAAGGAATAGATGTTCTCATAGGGCCATATATTTAGAGCTATAAAAGACCTTAGAGATCATCTTCTCCAATCCCTCATTTTACAGGTGAGCAAACAGAGGCTCAGAGAGTTTAAATAAATTGCCCCAGGTCATGCAAGTAATAAATGGCAGAGACAATCAGTCAGCCAACAAGCATTTATTGAATAAGTAATTACTATGTGCCAGGCACTGCACAAAGAGGCAAAAGTAAAACAATTCCTGCCCTCAAGAAGCTTACAGCCAAATGGAAGAAACAATTCAAACATACATACACACATTTACACATATATGTATGGGTATATATGTATACATACATATAAATATATACAGATATAAAATGAATACAAAGTGTTTACAGGAGGGAGAGGAAATCAGAAGGTGGCACTAAAGCTTAGTGTTGAAGAAAACGGGGATGGGGAGGGAAGCAGAGGGGAAGAAGGAATGCATTTCAGGAATGAGGGATAATCACACCTGGGCTCTGGAACAGAAGATGTGAGAATATGTGACTGCTAGTAAGATTAGGACCAGGTACCAGCTGGAAATATAAGCGCTTGTAATCCCAAAGTGTAGGACAGATTTAGGGAAAGAACTTCAAACTTAGTTTCCAAAGACCTTGGTTTGAGTCCTATTGCTAACATTTCTTAATGCAGGTCAATTACTTTCCCTCTTAACCTCAGTTTTCTCCTCTATAAAACAGTGTGGTTGTATTAGATAGTCCTATCAGTCCAAATGTTCTGTGATTCTGTCATTTTCATGACCCCTTAGGATTGGTCCTGACTAGCTAATCTATACCTAAATTTTAGTCATTTAAAAGCAAGCTATATTAAAAGGCACTGACCCATTGACACATGTATTCCAATGGTCTAGGCTATTCTCTTATTATGGGGTGAGAACCATGAGTATCTCAGGTGTCCAGGACACTACTATTTTTTCCTCTTTCTTTCTTTTTTTTTCTTTTTTTTTTTTTAGCTAGGCAATGGGGTTAAGTAACTTGCCCAGGGTCACACAACTAGTAAGTGTTATGTATCTGAGGCCAGTTTTGACCTCAGGTCCTCCTGAATCCAGAGCCGGTACTCTATCTACTGCGCCACCTAGCTGCCCTGACACTACTTCTAAGACTATCATTTCAGCACACTAAAAGATATCTACTGGAATCAGTAAAGTCAGTAAATAAGAGCATTATCTCTGACATCAGTTAATGTCTATTTAACTGGTTGTCAATTCCTCAATTAATATTTATTAAGTACCTACTGTGTGCCAGACACTGTGTTAAGCATGGTCATATAATATTCCTATCCCCTACACTAATTAATAAATTTAAAGTCAAACATTTAAAATTCTTAAAAAATCAAAAAAGAAAGACTTTTTTGTACAAAAGATACTATCCTTGTTAATTCTAGAAGCTAAAGTATATGTGGAAGAAAGCTAAGGCAGCCTTATTAACTGACTTCTAAGAATGTGTTGAGGGCAGATGTTTACTAAGTCTCAAGAGAATTCGGTAGCATTGCCCCTTCATAAACTGAAGACTTTTTATTGGTGGTTCAAGAATAAGGAAAAGTTCTCTTAAATGCTACCTCCAACTCTGAGACTTTCTACCATGACCCTCAGTTCATGTATAAAGTATATATTAGCACAGACTGTTAATGTGCTGGCCCCTGCAAAGTAGGCAAGGGGGAAAAACATACAAGAGGTAAAGAAGGCATTGCAGTCCTTTGAAAGGTCATTTGGGGTGAAGATATCTTTAGGTACAGAAATGCACTAGGTCTTTCTGCTAAAACTTAGAGTAAACTGGTAGAGACAAAACTCTACCTTTGTCAAATTTAGTTGTACGGGAATTAAAGGAGCCACCTTAATGTATTTAACTTCAATCTGGTGTGTCATCTGCTAGTATATACTCACAATCAATTTGGTAAGCATGATTTGCTGGAAAATTTGAATTTTAATCTTGGGACCATACTTTACTAACTTGTTCGAAACACTTAAACTCATTGAGCCTATTTTTTTAAATTTTAAGGAAATAATAATATATATCCTAATGATTTTAGGGAGTTTGGTAGAATAAATTGAAAGTCCTTGGAATAGCATAAGACAATATCAAAATATGAGACATTGTAGATCTGTAAGGTCTGACAACTAAGCCATCAACAGGAATGAAAGGAGGGATGTATTGGTAAATTGTCAACAACGTGCTCTCTGAAAAAAAATGTGCATACCACTATAACACTATTGAGTTCAATCTGTATCATTACCACTTTTCATCACTTCTTAAGTCTTACTAATTAACAGAACAATAAGTCAAACTTTGTTTTGTAGTATTTGCAAGTTTCTGAATTGTAAATGCTCACATTGAAGATTTAACAATCAACTCTCTGAAGCCTGTACAAGCTTATATACCCCTGAATGGAAGTTTCATGATGCAAGGGAAAGAGTACTGAGTTAGATATCAGAAGACCTACCTGAGTTCTATTCTTGGCTTTCTCACTAACTGGAACTGGACAAGTTATAACCTTTCTGTCCTCAGCTTACTCATGTGTAAAACAATATAAGTTGCAGATTGGTACAATAGAAAGAGAGCTCGACTGAGCATTGACTCCCTCACCCAGAGACACTTTCTTTTGGATTGGAGTCCCTAGTCTAGACTCCCATTTCACGAGGAACACCAATTATGCTTGCTGTACTCCCCACTCAACTCACTCTGGGCTTCAATTCCTCTCCAGCAGCCTTGCCCCATTAGCACTCTGCTTACTGCCCCACTCCTGTCTCCCTTTCCCATTTCATTTTTATGTGTGGTCTTCTTCCTTTCTAATGTAAGTTCATTGAGGGTGAGGACTCTCTTGCTTTGCTTGAATTTTTATCTCAAGTACTAAACGCAGCTGGTGGCACATAATAAGCACTTAATAAATGCTTTTCTAAATCGATCTAAAAATGAAAATACTGAGACCCAGAGAAGCTAAGTCACTTGTCAAAGGTAATATAAGTATTTAGTCAAGTATTAAAGCCAGGATAATAACATCTGGCATTTGTATAGGGCTTTATGATCTGCAAAGTACTTTACAAGTATCTCATCCTATCCTCATAACTATACTGGAAGGTAGATACTGTTATTATCCCTGTTATACAGATAAGGAAACTGAGTAAGACAGAAGTCAGTGATTTGCCCTGCATCACACTATTGGTGTCTGAGGATAGATGTAAACTCTGGTTTTCCTGACTCCTGATCCGGTTCTCTATCTACTGTGTGATCTAACTGCCTTGACAACACTAAGAACACAAATTTCTGACTCCAAATTGGGTGATGTTTCAACTGCATCAGCAACTTTCCTATGATCCTTTTAGTTCTAATCTTCTCTGATAGAAAATCAAAAGTGTTTTGTTTTGTTTCGCTTCTGTGGGGTTCAGTCTGGGGATGTTGTTGTAAGAGGATCAGGGGCTCTCAGCCTATAATTCTTTCATCCCTTCAAATGTAATATCTAATGCCCAATTTAATGTCATGAATGGCTCCAAGAATTTGAATCCGTATCTTCTCAATCCATTCTGTGACTCCTCTTTTCATTTCTCAACAAAGACTTTTGTCATTGGGCTTACCTTGTCATGACTAACCTGGAAAAAAATTTCCGGACTTTAGTTTTCCAGTTTGCAAAGTATAGAGTCCATTTGTCATTCAGGCAGTGGTCAGTATTTCTTGCCCATTCTCCCTGTCATCATAAATGCACCATATTACATTGGTCACCTCAAGTTGCTGGCTTCATTTTTTTATTTGGCATGTAGTCAAATAGGAGTTATATTCATATTTTTCATAGGACCATAGACTCTCAAAGTTAGAAAAAAAAACCTTAGAAGTCATCTAGCTCACTGTTACTCCTCTCATTTTACAGATAAGGAAGCCAAGGCTCAGTGAGAAAAAGTGATTTACTCAAGGTCTAGAACCCAATTGTTTTAGCTCTCAGCCCTGGGTATGTTTCACCAAAGATGCCTTTTAAATTATATAAGATTTAACAAGGAAATTAAATACTTAATTTACAAGTTTGCTTAATTATCAGAGCAGAAATCACTTCAATTTGCCCAGTAACCTCTCCTCCCCCTGTACCCCATATACACACATATACTTTTCTTGAGATGTCTAGGAAGTGGCTAGTGGAAACTGCTGAATAACATGCTCCATAGGTATATTGGTTGTTCTTTAATCCAATGGAAATAGCCCCAAAGCTCTCATCACAGGTTTACAAGTCATACAAGAAAATAAACTCAGAGTTAAAAGGGACCTCAGAGATCATGTGGTTCAACTCCTACTGAATCATGAATTTTGTTTGTAATATTCCTGAAAAGTGGTCATTCAACTTTGACTTAAGCATATCCAACAAAGAGAAATTTACTACTTTCCAAGTCAGCTCATTCCATTTTTGGACAGCACTATGGACCACCTGGGTTCAAATCTCAGATCAGCCACTATCATCTTGGGCAAATTGCTTAACCTGTCTCAGCTTTAGCATCTTCATCTCCTGGTAAAATTAGTAAAATGTGAGAGTTGTAATCACTGACCTCAAAAGTCTCTTCTTCCTCTATATGTATGATTTGTGTTGAATAAGGGGGGTGGGACACAAAGAACTTTTATTTCTTTTTAAAGATCTAATCCACCCCCAGAGGATAGAGATTTATACTCTATTGTGGAGATTCAAAAGAATATGCTATGTGCTCTGAAGACAATTACCAAGTCAGTCCCAAATAAAGTATCATGAAATAAAGGTTTTAGTCTCAAGTTGGCCACAAACTTAATCTCTGACTTCAAATTTGAAGGAACTGGGGATGTGTACCTTGTAGAAGAAAAGGCTTAGAGAGGACATGACAGCTATCTTCAGATATGTGAAGGACCAGTAAGGTCAAGTAGGATAGCATCTGTTCCTTTTGGTCCAGAAGGGAAAACTAGAAGCAATAGATAGACATTGCAGAGCAGTAGAGTTTGACTTTATTCAAGGAAAAAAAAGTAGAATAGATAGCCTTGAAAGGTACCAGATTTTTCATCACTGGAGGTTGGTCTTCAATGACGGGATATTGAAGGGAAAATTCCTATTCAGTTAGGGGTTGGACTAAATAACCTCCAAAGTCAACTTTGAGTTGCTGTGATTCTGTGACTCATTGGCTTCCTCAGGCCTCAGTTCTCTTATATATTAAAGATTGGGGTTTGACTATGTACTCCTTTATGGTCCCTTCCAATTTTAAGATTCTGTGATTTTATCTCTGTAGGGAATTTCGATAAAACCAAATTTATCTATGATATTTTAATGTGTTTATTTATTTTGCTTGTCAGGAATCCTCTAAAAAACAGAAAATAAGTCAGATGAGACGTAAGGTTGCAGATGAAGTTTTGATTAACAGTGTTCATACAATGTGTATTTTCTGCTCCTAACCTTCTTCCCCTTTTCTAGCCACAGGTAGGAAACAAGTAATCTCAGAAAACAGAGCAAAAACCCTGGGACCTCAAGACAGCTTTTCTTTAATTTCTATTGCCAGATTTGTTCTTTTCCTCTGATCAGTTTGATATTTTTGATAGCTTCCTAGTTTGAATGTCTTATTGGGGAGTTCTCTTCAGGACTGACTTCCTCTGCCACATTGATACCCAAAGGTTCTGAATACCAGAAGGACCTCTCTCAGAACCATGGAGTAACCAAGCTAGCAAGAGAATGTGAAAGCTCTTTTTTCTTCTGTTTTTCTGCTTTTGGCTACATTGATTAGGTAGAAGTATCATCTTTGTTTCAGTAAGACCTACATTCAAGGTTCAAGTTCTAGTTCAGCCAATAACCCAAGGTATGCCTTAGGTAAGCCATATCACCTCTTGGGGTCTCAATCACCTCACCTTAAAAAGAAGAGCAGCAGACTAGGTGAACTTCAAGGCTTCTGCTAGCTTTCCCATATTATGACTTCATGATATCCATGAGTCCATGAGATTCTATATCCCTTTATATTTATCATGACTCCCACCACTGTCAGTGGGAATAGAATGTTGCTATTGAAGGCAGGAGGAATCTTCATATCAGTTTCATTGTCCCAGCTATAAAGTTGCCATTATCACCAGTTCTTATGAGGAGGTACTAAAGAGGAAGATTTACTATAATGTAGAGTTGTATGTAATGGAAAGATACATGATGAGTGAAAGCAGACTGCAGCATATAACCAATGAGGAACTCATAAATAGAACAATAGTAAATGATGGTATCAAAAAATTTTATGAATGATGTGGCAAGAAGAAGGGATAATAGGTGGATAGCTAGAGAATTCCATTGGTACCCTCCTTATATTGGGAGACTATGAAGGTGTCTCAAACCTGAGGTGAAACCTCTATGTTGAACTTTTGGGATGACATGAATGAAAGTTGCTCAGAATGGACAGGAATCAATAGATCATGATTTGCATTGTTGGAGGAAGGTCCTGAATCTAAGAGATCACAGGCCCATTTGAGTGTATGTATATGTTCTTCTGTGGAGTCAGATGGCCACTGGCATGATTTCTGCACTGCTAAAATACATTTTGGTAACATGGCACAGTGAAGAAAGCAATGAACTTTGATTAAAAATCCTGGTTCTGTTGCTGATTAGCCATGCCGTCCTTAGCTAACTCACTTAATCACTTTTAGCTTCAATTTACCCCTCTATAAAAGAGCAGAGAGAATGGGGAAGAAAGGTTGGATAATGTTAACCTAAAAGTCCCTTCCAGCTCTCTAACATTCTGTGATTCAACATCATTTGTACTTTTTTACACGTCACCTCACACATCTACTAACCTACCACACTCACATAAAAAATCTTTACTAATTGCCTATGCCTTTAGTGTAAAATTTTTAAAATTATTCATCCTGCAATTTAAGGCCATCAGCAACCTTTCCATTACGTGGAAAATCACAGTGGATGTAAAGAGGTCATAGAATCTCATGGACTCACAGATATAGAGAATCATAGCATGTTAAAGCTACCAAGAGCACCAGAAAAGATGAAATTTAAATTATTTTTTATCAATTAACAAAATTTATTTCCTCTCCCACATATTTCTATACCAAGTGGAAAAAAAGAAAAGAAAATCAAAATAGTTGTAACAAATATGAAATCAAACAAAACAGATTCTGCAATTTCACATATCCAAAATATATTTTTCATTCTGGACCCTGAGTCCATCACGTCTCTGTCAGGAGATGGACACAATACTTCCTCATTGGTCTTTTGGAATGGTAATTGGTCACAATATTGATGTGAATCTTTAAGTCTTTCAAAGTTGTCTTGAAAATAAGTTGTTCTTATAAGTTGTTCTCATGGTTCTGATCTATATCCATCCATGGGTCTTCCTGAGTTTCTCTGAAACCATCTTTTCCTTCATTTCTTATACCACAATAATATAACATTACATTTATATACCATAATTTGTTCAGCCATTTCTCTGTTGATGAGCACTTCCTTAGTTCAAGTTCTTTGTTACCACAAAAAAGAGTTTCTATAAATATTTTTATACATATGGGTCCTTTTCCTCTTTCTTTGATATCATTGCTTTTCTTCCAGAATGTAGGATAAACAACAACAATGACAAGAACAAAGAGGATATAGGTCTATTACTGAGTGAAAGAATATGCACAATTTTATAACTTTAGGGTCATGGTTCCAAATGGCTTTCTAGAATGGCTGAAGCCAATTCACAGTTATACCAATAAATTGTTAACATTCCAATTTTTTTTCTAGTCCCTTCAACAGTTGTCATTTCCCTTTTTGTCAATTTTGCCAAGCTGATCAGTGTGAGATAGAACCTCAGAGATGCATTTCTCTAATTATTAGTGGAGTATTTTTTTCATATGACTATAAATAGTTTGAATTTCTTCCTCAGAAACCTGCCTTTCCCATCCTTAACCATTTTTTATTTGGGGAATGGCTTTTATGCTTATAAACTTGAATCAGTTCCATATATATTGTGGAAATGAGACTATGATCAGAGAAACTTTCTATAAAGATATTTCTCCCCAGTTACCTGCTTCCCTTCTTCCCTGTTTTGGGGAGAGGGGGATATTGGTTTTGTTTGTTTGCAAAAAAAACCCCTTTAAATATTATGTATTCAAATTTAACTATTTTAATCTTCTATGATGCTCTCTATCCCTTGTTTCATCATGAACTCATTTTATCCAAAATCTGAAAGGTAATTTCTTCCTCATTTCTCTAATTTCTTTATGCTGTCCCCATTTATCTTTAAATCATGTATTCATTTGGATCTTATATTAGCATATGGTATGAAATATTTATCTATACTTATTATTATTTTTTGTCAGACTGCTTTCAAATTTTCCCAGTATTTTTTTTTGTCAAACAGTGGGTTCTTTCTAGAGTTATCTGGGGTCTTTGGTTTTTGTCAAACATTTTTTTTGTATTAAACATTACATTATGTGGTCATTTTGCTTCTGTATGTTATACACCCAATCTATTCCACTGACAGACTCTCTATTTCTTAACCAGTACTAAATTATTTTGATGATTGGTACCTTTGTAGTATAGTTTGAGATCTCATCTTGCTAGGACCATTCCTTCCCACTTTTTTTAATCATTTCCCTTGAGATTCATGACCTTTGGATCCTCTTCAGGGCTTTAGCAGTTCCTAAAACTCTTGAGTGAAGCCTGAACCTGATTCACATGTAATTGGGAAGTGTTTAACAAAAAAAAGTTAAATATAATAAAACACAGATTATGTTAATTTGTGGTTTTCTAAGTCAATATGTAACCCATAGGGATCTATTTCTAGTTGAGTTTGACATCACTGCATCTAAATGAATTTAACTTTCTCCTATGTCTGAAATGGGTTCCCTTTTCATGGCAACCTTGTAGAATTTCTAATTATCTTCAAAGGACAACTCAGGTACTACCCTCTGTATGAAGCCTCTCCTGATCTGGCCAGGTGTAGATGTGCATGTATGTATATACATGTATGCATACATACACACATATATGTGTACAAATGTATATGTTTGTATATGTGTGTATATATATATATATATATATATATATATATATATATATATAAAGGTGTATATATCTAAATATACATGCAAACACATATCCTGATCTGCCAGTTATATATGTGTGTGTATATATATGTGTGTGTATGGACAGATAGATAAATAGATAAATGATAGATTTGTTTTACTTCTTTGTGTACTTGTTGTTTCCCCTAAGAGAATATAACTTCTTTGAGGATAGAAACTGCTGCATTTTTGTCTTTGTGTTCTCAGCACTTAGTATTGTGCCTGGCACATAGTAAGGACTTAATAAATGTTGACTTTAATTTCTAGTTCCTTTACAACACTTCTTTTCCCCCCATTCCTGCTACCTCTAAAAAAAGTAAATTGAAGAAAATGAAAACAAACAAAAACAAATAAAAAGTCAGGGGAAAAAATAGTACTGATAAGAATATCTAATTTCCTTCTAAACTATCACTCTTCCCAAACCCAAATCAACAAGTAGTAGACAGAGGGAGAAAAGAATCTTATACTCAGTGAACATCTGTAGTCCAATTAAAGTCAACAGTTTACAGGTGTTGAGAGGAAAATACTCCTACATTACCCTCACAAATCCATTTTCTTAGTATCTCTTAGGAACAAAAGCACACTTTTCTCTAGGGCTCTTTAAATTTATGCAGAAATGCCAATTTCTTCTCAGCTGTTGTTGGTAATCCAGTCCAAATGCCGCAGTGGTGGAGGGAGATCAGGTAGAGCCCACAGAGGCCTTCTCCAGTGCTAGGGGTACGTGTAACCACACATACCAGCCTTTAAGATAATAATGTCATTTATGTTAAATCAAAGCCTGCACCAGCAACACACCTAAGTGCCTGCTATTGGCATGGCATTATATAGTAGGTGCTGGGGATAAAGACAAAAATGAAAAAAATGTCACTGCCTTCCAGGAGCTTACAGTTTATTCTGGCATAAAATCTGTAAGCAGAAAAATAAATTCCAGATCATGGGATCATAGTAGAAGAGCTGCTAGGGAAGCTATTTCTAACCCCTTTGCTTTTAGGAATGAAGAAACTGAGACCCAGAGAAGATTCAATGATTTCCCTAAGGGGAAGCTGTGAGTAGAAGAGCTCTTAGGTCCTTTGGGTCCAAATCCAGTGCTCTATATTTCAGAAAGGAGAGAAAACTAACAACTGAAGGATCAGGGGTGATTTTCTGAGAGGTGGTACTTGAATGAACCTGGAAGAAATTCAAGGATTCTAGGAAGTATTCAGAGGATGTGGAGGTTGGGGAGTATCACTCTGGGCAAAGGACAGGTCTAAAACTGGATAATAGGCTTCCTGACAAGCATGGAGTGTTGCACATTTTCCTCTCACCACCCTTTGAGAACGAAGGAAACAAGCATTTATTAAGAGCCTACTTCGTACTGTAGGTGCTATTATTCCTATTTTACAATTGAGGAAACTGAGAAAAATAGAGGTTAAGTGACTTGCCTAGGATCACATAGCTAGCAAGTGTTCGAGGCTACATTTAAACTCAGATCTTCCTGAGTGCAACGGGGCACCTAGATGATGCAGTAGATAGAGTGTAGGGTCTGAAGTCAGGAAGACTCATGTGCCTGAGTTCAAATTTGGCCTCAGACACTTACTGGTTGTGTGACCCTGGACAAGTTACTTAGCTCTGTTTGCCACAGTTTCCTCATCTGTCAAATGAGCTGGAGAAGGAAATGGCCAACCACTCCAGTATCTCTGCCAAGAAAAACCCAAACAGGGTCATGAAGAGTCAGACATGACTGAACAATGACAATTTTTTGACTGCAGGAGTAGTGCTCTATCTACTGTACCACCTAGATATCTCTGAGATGGAAGAAGCAGAAGGAGACATGTGAATATAAAATAGATATTTATTTTTTTAAAAGGACATAAGGAATGGAAGGAGAATTAAAAAGACTTGTATGAACTGACACAAAGTAAAAGTCCAGAAGCACAATATAATAATCATTGACCACAACAGTGTAAATTGAAACAACATTGAAGGACAGCTGAACTCTGATTAATTATGATGACCAATCTTGGCCCAGAAGAACAGAAATAAAACATACTTCTCTATAGAGAGAGGTGTGAAGGATGTTATATATGTTGTTAGACAAAATGTTAGCAGATTGATTTAGCTTTGGTATAAAATAAAAAAGCATCAATAAAACAACACCAATACAACATTAAATAGGAGAATTTAAATCTGTTAAGAAGGGAATAGCATGTATTAAGCACCTACTGTGTGCCAAGCATTGTACTAAACACTTAACAAATACCTCATTTGATCCTCACAATAACTCAGCAAGGGAGGTGCTACCTTGATCTTTATTTTACAACTGAGGAAACTGAGGCAAACAGTTCAGTGACTTGCCCAGGCTCACGCAGCTGAAGTTGGATTTAAATTTAGGTGTTCCTGACTCTGGACCCAGCACTCTATCCGCCATACCACCTACCTGCCTCAAAGAGGCAAAATAAAAAAAATAAGGAAAGGGCCTATCCTTTGATCTGTGAATCAATCAACAACCATTTAATAAGTGCTTATTATGTGCCAGGCATTGTATTAGGTGCTAGGTATTACCCCTTCTAGAAAATATTTCATTTCAACTGGGATCTTCAAAAAATGATGCCTTAGCAAAAAGAAACTGCTCTGTAGATGAAACTTTTTGGTGCTAAAAGGCCCATGGTGGAGCTTTGAACTATACCAAAGGCTTGATGAGGCATCCCAGACAAATAATTATGCCTGAGATTTCCTTAGAAATTTTAGGACCTTCTGCCCATTGGTTGTTGGAACAATTTTTTCCCTAGAGAGATTGCCCTGATTTTGTGTTCATACATGCTAGAAACTTGTTAAATTGCATCTTAAAGGACCACTACATATGTTATGTAAACTAAATTATAATTTATTGATCTCTATACTGGCCTCAGGATACAAGACATGGGTGGTTTAAGGGTGGTGCAAATATGAATCAGAAAGTTCATTTATTGTCATCAGTGAAAGGTAGAAAAATATTACTGATTTTATTTATCTAGTTTAAGCCTAGGTTTCTTTTAAAAAGCAGCAGTATTTCACATCATCATAGCACCCAAGGGTCCGAAATGCCTCAATTTCTTCTCCTTAATAGACCCAGAAAAAAATACTCATTTCACCAGTTGCACAAATTACAAATCTTTTACACTTTAAGTTATCTAAGTCTAAGATCAGAATCCCAATCTCTAGAAGTGTAGCAGTTTTAACCAGCATGCTACATTGCTCAAGAGTTTAAAAAGAGAGGAGAGGGGAAAACATTCACAATTTTTCAGCTTTCTCCTACAAATTTCCTCTGACCTTGGGACCTAATTATTCTTTTCCCTCCTTCTGCTGAATATTTTTTAAACCAGGACTAATGCATTCTAGACACAAATCTCCTGCAACATCAAGACAAAGAAAACTCAAATATCTGAGCCAATGAAGCCACTTTTATCTCCTTAGAGAAAACATAGACACAAATAGCTACTCACTTTTGGAGCCCTACATATATTTCACTTGTAGGCTAGATGCCTCCCCCTCCTCCTAGATTCAGAAATCTCTCATCCAGAGCAAATGTAGTCAGGTCTTCTGTCCGAACTGTCTAGCAGCTTTTTTTTTTCTTTTTTCAGATGCGAATTGACATCTCGCTTCTCTCCAAAAATGCAAAGACTCATTCTTGGCTCCTTAGTCTTAACATCAAATACAGAAACAAAATCCAGACAATCTCAGCTCTCGGCTGGAGACTGGAAACAGTGTAAATGCCGAGATTTAACCTTACAGAGGTCACCCTATTCCCAAAAGTCCCGCAGCTGTGAAGTATTCCTTAGCTATTGTTTCTTCAAGTAAATGAATGAATGAGCGAATAAATAAATAAATAGCAGTAAGCTATATAGTCATCCAACTAAAGAGAAGAGGGCGGATGGTGGTACTAATTCATTAACCTCGCTTGTTATTTTTTGTTTTTTTAATTCACTCATCTCTTGTGGGCCTGGGTCATTTTTTAGAATGGATTAAAGCCATTAAGGAGAGAAAATAGAAAACAACTGTCCCTTCATTGACAAGAAGTCATCCTTCTTTCAAAAAACCCTTCCTTTCCCCCTTCCACCCAAAGGTAGCACTAGTGTTTCTGAGTAGTGGTCTCTCTTATTATTTTTTATTATTGCTGCCTCCCAGTTCATCTGCATGCAGCCAACTTTCCTAGCACAAAGAATCCGCACCTTTCGGACCTGGCATTAGGCTCCTTACGCTCCCTCTCCACCCTCCTTCTGTCCACTCGCAGGTGAGAAGGAAGACTCCTTCTCCTCTCCATCCCACCTCGGCTTGCGATGTAAGGGCAAGGGGCGAGACTTTAGGGGTGAGACCCTAGGTGGTCGCGCAGGCGGCTACTGCGGGCTGGCGTTTGAAGGCGCTGGTGGAGGCTGCGTGCGGCTCCTTTAAGGCTCCCTGTCAGTCGAAGGCGAACGGGGCCGGGCTTGAGGGGCGGGGATTTTGCTGGAGCTGCACGGAGCGCGTTTCACCTGCAGTTCAGACCAGGCGGAAAAAGAGGAGCGGGCGGCAGGGAGAGCGAGCGCGCACGCCAAGGAAAGACCCAGAGAGGGAGGGGAAAAAGCAGGGAGAGCGAGGGGGCGAGAGACAGCAAGAGAGTTGGGTTCCCCAGAAGGTGGAGGCAAGGGACCAAAAAGGTGGGGGTGGCGGGAGGGGGTGGGGGGCGGGGACCGGGGATTGCGCTGCCGGGCTGGGAGCCGGGAGCTGGCGCGGGATAGCGGCAGCGGCGGCGGCGGCGGCGGCGGCGAGGGCAGCGGCAGCGGCGCGTGCAGGCGCCCGGGCGCAGCGGGGAAAATGACTATTGGCTCCGGAACTCTACTTGTGCTGCTGTCGGTCTACGGCTCGCTCCGGGTAAGTTTCGTGCCCCGCTTGGTCGCCCGCGGCTGCAGCTGGAGAGCGGCTACGGGTGCCTCCTCTTGCTCTGCTGCCTCTCACTCCTGCTCCTCCTTCTCCTCTTCCGAAGCCTCGGGCTCTTTGGGGTGCAGAGGGGAGGCGGTGGCGACCGGGGGTGGCGCAGGCTTCGCTCGCTGTTTCTACGCGTACACACACACACACCCCCATACACCCACACACCCACCCCCTATACTGTATGTCCTTCTGAGTGCGGGTGTGTAGCGGTGTCTCGCGGCTGAGATCGCTGGAACGCTCTCCAAAACACACTCACACACACTCTCACACATAGACATACACAGCCTCCTCCATCCATCCATTCATTGGCGCTGGCAGCCCCCAAGCCCCTTCTGTCTCTTCTTGAACTGAAGGGCTGTTTGGTAGCACAAGGCAGGGGAGGTTCGTTTGGTCTGGTGACACGGAGCTGGGTTGTCTCTATGTGTATTACTACGCTACCTACAGCTGAACCAGCTAAGCCTCTTTCCTCTCCCCCATCATCAGCTCTTTTGGGCTCGGATGCACGGAGCCAGGGCGGCTGTGGAGTTGGCGAGCCTAGCCTGGAGCTGGGTATGGGAGGGAAGGAAGGGTTTGGCTAGCATCTGGAAGAGGAAAGTGTCGGTGTAGGGAGGGGTGGCGGTAGTGTAGATGTGTGGCGGGGTTCCAACTCTGCTGCCCCTTACTCTGGGCTTTGCTTAGATGAAACAACACAGTCTCCTCTCAATTTTCAGGAAATATATAAATAAATAGTATTTGCAGGTGAGTATTGGCATACCTCTGGGGTTCTTCTTCTACACGCACAAACATACCATTCACATATACTCCCATAATACCCAAGACCCCACAGGGCATTTTGAAGCTAGAGTATCTTCTTAACTTTAAAGTCTTTTGGCTTCTTGGCTGTGGGAGGTTTTGAAGCACTCTCTCAGCATGGGAATATAGGAGTCAGAGTCAACAAGGGACCGTGTCCTTTCCCACCTTGTTCTGCGGTTCATGTTTGGAAAGATGCTCTTGCTTTTATTTATTTTAAAATCTGTGCAGATAGCAAGGACTCCATATGGCGAACAGACTTGGACTTGGTCCTTTCTCCCTCTAGTGTTAGATGGGGCCATTCTACCCCCTTGTTATTACTTGCACTCTTCTCGCTATGGAAGGGGGTGTCTTTATTCTTCCCTACCCACTGCATAGGAATTGGCATGGGCCAGTATCACTGCAGGTCTAGTGATCCAGGGTGGGGGTAGCAGGTTAGGATAGACTCTAATCTGTTCTGCTTTGGGGAATGTGTGGAGGGAGAGTAAAGACCTAGAGATCGTACCAGAATAGAGTGGGTCTGGGGGATATGCAAAAAATCTCCTCTCTAGAAGGAGGTTCCTGGCATAGCTTTTAAACCTCAGAAATAAACAAAAAAAACCAGTCATGATGTTTGTTTTCAGACCAGGGGAAAGAAGAGCCTGGTGTGAATTATGCACTCACAACAGCTATCTTTACAGGGAAGAGCTGGGGCTAAACTTTGTGCTAGTGTGTGATAGCCCTGGCAACTAACTAAGGGCTTTGGGTGTGCCTTTGACTTATTTTGCAAATGAGAAAAAATCTCCATACTGACATTTTAAGGGGTGTGTGTTTGGAGAGAGGGTACACTTAATGACTCAAGTTCTACCCTGGATGTGTGGTTAGTTAGGGAAGTGGGAGGAGGGGACAACACCTGGTCCTTTAGTTTCCTTGGCTACCCTATCCTAGAATTGTCCAGACCCTCCCGACAGTTTCTTCGGAACTCTGCCCATCTTGTCAGAGACAGCTGAGGTCTGGGGAACTGGCATCTCTTGCAGCTGGGATTGGAAAAGAAATGACAGTGATGATTTTTGTATATTGTAAAATCAAAGAAGAGGGGTGTTTGATGCAGTTAAAAGAAATGCCTACCATAAGAGTGGACTTCCATATTTGCAGAAATATTTCTCCTTTCCCTCTAATCTCTTTAACTGCTGGAGGGGTGTGGGATAAATAAGTCTCCTTTCTGATAATTTGGCCCTTGTCTTCACTACACTGTTTCTTAAGAAAGCTGGTGCTTACTACTCTCCTGATGCTCTGTAACATCCAGATCGGATCAACCTGGCTCTCCAAGGGAAAAAGAGCTATAGGGGTAAAGTTCAATAAAGAGCCTGCTGGTGCTTTTCTTTCCTCTGGCTTCCTAGATATGGAGACGTGATAGAAGTCCCTCATAGGGGTGAGGGTGTGGGTGGTGAGGAGAGCTACTACTTTGAATCTGCCGGCAGGTTACATCCTCTGCCTCCTTTAAGAGAGAATGTAAGATTATTGACAGCATCCCTATGCAACTTGGGACCAAACTCTTGAGTGTTTGTCTACCTGTCTCCTTTAAGTGATAATGCCCCATCTAGAAAGGTTTTTTTTGGGGGGGGTGGAGAGCAGGAATGGAGGGGAAAGCATGATTTAGATATTTTCCTTCCTACTTCTAGGACCTTCAACCTTCCCTTCCCCTCCTAGTTCCCTGAGCCAGAAAGTGTTGAGTATGAATGGAGTGGGCCCCTAAGTCCCTTGGGCCTCTGAGGAAAGAGTAAACTCCAAGGTTGCCTGCAAAAGTGTGCCCTCTCCAGCCTCTCTTTTACTCATCACTGAGCTCTTGAACCCATCTGATCCAAGTCGGGGGAGTTCCTATAACCCCTCAGTCAGCATTCTGTTCTTCAGTGACTTGTCGTTATGTGGAAAACCCATTCCTTGCTGTCTGTCTCATCAGCCCATTGGAATGGTTCCCTGAAGCTTGCATGCAATGAATGTCCTGCTTAGTCTTCCTGAATAATACCTCCCTGTCTTGCATGACATTCTCTCTCTAGCTCTCCCTTTCAGTTATAACTTTAGACAGCTGAGAATCCATGTTTTCAGATTGTCTGGGAAAGACCTCTATAATTCAGTTTGAAGCCCCTTCCAAACTCTAGCTATTATAGAAAGAGAGTACATAATCACGTTATCTATTTACCTATTTTTCATTCCCTTATTTTATTATGTTAACAAATTGTTTCTTTCCCCTTAGGCCCACGATGGAAATCTTACAGTAAGAGCAGCCTGCAAACCGGGTTTCTCCGAAGAAACTTACACTGCACTAATCTCCCAAAGTGTTCTGCAGGGAGAGAAGTTACTTAAAGGTAGGGGGAAATAAGTTATGGTATTCTCAATTGGGAAGAGCACTCATTTCAAAACAAGTCGTAATAGGTGTAATGCCTATTTCCCAGGGTTGTTGTAAGGCTCAAATGAGATAAAGTTCTGTAAGGCTCTCAAAGTGCTACATAAAGGTCAACCATTATCATAATTATTTTGAAGTCATGACTTTGGTACTGTTCTTCACCTAGCTTTGCCTGAAAAGTGTTTCTAAGGTGAACAATGTACGTATGAACTGGTCAACCTGAAAGTTATTTGGAATCTCGTGCGAATTATTTAGAATTCCTGTCATTTTTGAGTAAGGTAACTAATTTCCTGACCAAGAAATTGAAAATGGCACATAGCCTCACCCAAATAATGTGCAGATGAGACTTTTCCCAAGTATTTTTATGTATGAAATTCAGGATTCTTAAATTATCCCTGCTTTGAAATGCATGATAAAGCAGACGTTGTTGTCGCAAATGTGGTAAACAAGCCTACAGACATTCTGTTCACAAATGTGGCATTCATTTTCATTACTGCCCCACTGACAACAAGAAAACACACATGCAAGAAGAAACTACCAATTAGCTTTATAGTAATTGCAGGATTATATTCACTTTTGTGATGGCAAACTCTAAGACAGCTTCAAAATTGAAATGACAATAGATCATCCCGGATATTGATCTGTTTCCCTTCCAAGCCAAACTAATTAAACTTTATATTTGCATGGTAAAAGAAATAAATCAGTTTTTCTTCTCTAAGAGAAAGAAACCTCATATTTAATACATTGGGTTATGTGTCTTCCTTATCCATTCCAGACTTTCCCATTGTAATAGAATTTTCTCAGAATTCAAAGTAAAGGAGATTGGGAAGTTTATATGATGAATTGTTATATTTTAACATCTGTTACTGTATAGATTATCAAATAACTTGTTTCTATGGCATTCAGAAAGGCATGAGTTTTCATTTTCTAACTCTGACTTTCCAAACAGTTTGTCACTGAGGTAGGACTATGTAGTTTTCTTTTGAAATGAAAAACAGCTATAGGTTTTAGATTCATTAGAAGTTTGTAGTGAAGTTTGGACTTCACTTCTAGCTTGAGTGCTGAGACAGTGCAGGCTTCTATGCTGACATAAACTGTGTACCTGTTTGCATCTTCATGGTCTGCCAATCAGAATTTTTTAACTGACTGTAACATCTCTTATTTATAACTCATCGGGAAATATCTGAGATGTCTTCTAAATCAATCAGATAATGATATTGAATCCCTCATTGATCGACAGAAAATTTGTAGTCACTTGGTATATTTATGTTTCCATGAGGTAGAATGTAACATAAAATAAAAAAAACACCCTGAAAAGGTGTTTGAAACTGGGTGAATGTGATTCAAAAGATCAGTAAAAGAAATGTAAATATTTGCATATGTGAAATTTTTAAAAAGTGTGATGTATCCTGTGTGGGAATCTTTTATTTGTTGTCTCATTAAAAATTAAGAATTCTCCTTTATCTAATTGTTATGTAAAGTATAACAATACTTATTGTGCCTCCTTGATGCCTTTATACCCCCAATAACCCATCTCTCCCTAGCATGAGTGTGCTAGACTCTTTGGGATGAGTTTATTTATTCATTCATTTATATTTGTTTCGTTTCTAACCAGAGCTATAATTTCATCAATGTAGGGAATCTCCTTGAGAAAACAGCCTTTACCAATGAGATTCAGCCCCTTTTCTGTGATGTAGATTTAGAGATTTGCTGGTAGCACTGAGAGGTTAAGTAATGTGCTAATTGTTGCACAGCCAGTATGTGCGAGATTCAGGATTTGAACCCAAGTCTTCCTGACTCTAAGGCCAAGTCTCTATTCACTTTACTATGCTGACTTTCATGGCTCTATATCTATATCTTTATCAATATTGATATAGATATCTAGATCTATATATGCATACATACCTATGTATATGCACATATGCATGTGTACATATGCACACACACGTATACATATATGTATGTGTGTACATATATACACACATAATTTTCCAGTAAATTATAAGCTCCTTGAGGGTAGAGGTTGCTTCTTTTTTTTTTATTTTAGGCTTTTTACTCAGTGTTGTGCACATAGAAGACATTTAATAAATGTTTGTTTAATTAAATGGACTTGCATATAAACTTCTATTGCTTATAATGTAAAGGGTAAGTGATGTCATTATGTAAATACCTAAGCAAACACATGCATGTACTCAAACATATGTTTTAATTTGTGTTTGACTTTTTTTTTACTTTCTAAACACATTATACCTGAAATATATAACAGTGAGCTTTATTTTCATAATTGAATGAAGAATTTGTGAAGTACTTTACTAATCAGTGGAGAAGCCTATTTCTTCTCTCTTGTTTTATAGGTAGAACAAAGTAGAGGCCATTCCTTTGAACTTGTATGTTATCCACCATTTTGTTACACTGAATTCAACTGGTTAGCTGTCTTTCATTAGGTCCATAAAATTAGTTAACAAATGGCTCTTCCCCACTTATTCTCCCCCTCTTATAATGATTTTTAGAAAAGGAAGCAAGTTCTAAAATAATTAAATCAAGGAAATGAAAAATTCTGCACTCCCATAGTAAATTTTAGGACTTTTTACAAGCACTTTGAATAGAACCATGTATCAAAGTAGCAAGTGAATCAAGTTAAACAGATAATGACAGCTTAAAATTGAGTTATTCCAATGGAAATAGTTTAGCCTTAATTTGACAACAAAAGCTTTCACAGAGTCATTGTTTTATTGTAAGTATGCCATAAGCTATTCACTATTACATTGTGGTTTATCCCATTTGCCTGCATCAGCTCACCAGCATCTTAGAAACCTACAGATTCCAGCAGGAGCTATTTGTTACACAGTAATTAACTTGTTTATGATAAATGGATGGAAGAAATGTCATGGCATTTTGTTTTATGTCTAAATGAAAAGCATTTGCATTCTAAAAAATCTCATGCTAATTAGGCTTAAAATAGTTGTCCCCAATAGGGTAGCAACCACTATGTATTGTGAACCTTTAAAAGCGTAATAGCTAAATATAGAGATGTGCGGTATGAGTTTAGCTGATTTGTGGCACTAGGAGATCCCTCAGACAGTTTGTCTAGTATCTTTGCTTTTCCTAGAAAGTAGTTGAATGCAATTGCATGTACATTTTTTCTTTAATTTCATTTATTTTTTGGTGGTGGGAGGGGGATAATATAACTATAGGCGTGATTATTGATATATAGTAATATCTAAAATTGGATGGTTATGCCCTTTTCCTCAAGAACAATCATAAATCTTTAGTATGGTCTGGATAGTGTACGGTGATTACTAAACTGGTATTTTTTTTCATGGCTTTGTTAGTAATTTATGTTTAATTTAACCTGGAGACAACTGTCACCTGAAAACTTTGTAAAGTCTAATATGCTACCACAGAGTGTGCATAGTGTCAGAGAAGCTTCAGACCACCTTGATGTCATGTTCTGGGGAGTGGGCTGTCTAGTAGAGACTGAAGGCTTTGTGTTCCTTGTTATGGAGTACAAACAGGGCTGGTGAATAATTCATTTTGGGGGGGGAGGGGAATAGCAGGACAATGGTGGTAGCATTTGGGGATAGTATAGGTATTCTCTAAGATCATTCCCACTTTTATCAGAATTCTGTTGAATGTTCTCTTGAAAGTGTGACAAGGCATGGGTAGAAGGAGGAGCAGGAGAATTGGGCTAGATAATCTCAAAGTCTCCTTCCAGGTTTAATTTCATAAGGCTATGACCCTTCTCTTCTAGATAAAGTTATTTCCCTAATATAAGAAGGGGGAAGGAGGTTAGGAGGATGAGTTGTGATATATTATTACAGAGTAGGAATTAATGAGGTTTGAAAGGAAAGAGTTACATGGCATGTAAGTTAAAATATAGTCACATACAAATTAAGGGTTAAAAATATAGACACTACCTGACATCGGCATAATAGGAAGATCAAATGAGATAACATAGGTAAAATGCTTTACAAACATTAATATGTTATATCAGTGACACTAATAATATTTTTATTTTTATTTATACACACTGTTCCTCATGTCAGTAGTTTTTAGCATGTATAACTTTATGTTAATTCAGCAGACTCAAGATCTATTTACTCTTACTATTCCCCTGTTTGAACACATAGGTGACTCTTTCTTTGGATGAGGATTGCCATTTATGATGACTATAAATAACCAAGGCTGTCATAAATAGTGACCCTACTTAGTTAAATAAAGATTTGCTTCCAGTGGCTGGTAAGTAAAGTCCATAGGTTCGTGGGGTTTAAATCTGGAAGGAACCTTTGAAAGCTTCTCCAATCTCCTTACTTTACAGAGGGTCTGAGGTAAAAATTGGCTTGTTAGAAGATGGGATTAAAGTTAAATCTGTGTGGACAGGACTTAGTTTGTGGGTCCAGTTCTGGGTCTCTTAATCTCAATTTCCATTTTGATTTGATTTGGGCCAGTTAGAGATATTCTTTACATATCCACATCTGAAGCCTTCCTACTTTGGTAACATCAAAACACCAAAAGGTAGCTAATTTTTTTTTCTTTTTAAGCAACCATATTTTAGTGGCAGGAGTTTATCTACTGTAGAGCTTACTGTTAATTCAGTTCTTCTCATCTGTTCCAGTCTACCATATTATTGCTAGGTCCTTTCTGTTAAGTTCTGTTTTAATAGGAGTGTCTATCAGTAGCATGTAACTTTTTAAAGTAAAATAATAAAATGATATAAAGTACAATTCAATAATTTAAGGAAACCTGAACATTTATGTTGTTTCATATTTTTTCTCTAGACCAACACCTATGTAGAAAGGCTCACAAATATGAGGTTGTAGGATGCTTTTAAGAACCAATTCATTTATTCTCTTTCTCTGTCTCTGTGTGTATCTGTATTTGTATTTCTCTCTGTCTCCCTGTTTCTCTCTGTATTTCTTTCTCCCCTCCTCCATATACATACACATATAAATAGATAGACATGGATGGCTAGTTATATTTGTAGGTATATAACTAGCCATCTATATCTATCTATGGGGAGATATATAACTAGCTATCTATATCTATCTATGGGCAGCTAGGTGGTACAGTTGGTAGCTTGTCGGGCCTAAAGTCAGAAAGGCTCATCTTCCTGAATTCAAATCCAGCCTCAGACATTTACTAGCTGTGTGACCCTGGGCAAGTCACTTAACCCTTTTTGACTCAGTTTCCTCATTTGGAAAAGAGCTGGAGAAGGAAATGGCAAGCCATTCCACTATCTTTGCCAAGAAAACCCAAAACGAGGTCATGAAGAGTTAGACATGACTGAAATACAGCACATCTATCATATCTATCTAAATATCTGTAGCTAGCTAAATATAGATATATGTATGTATACATATATTTGATATAAATATTAAATGTTGAATTATTTTCCTTCTCTGTAACATAAAAACCATATTATATCTTTAAAAGATATAGTATTGTAAGGATTTAGTATTACAGTTTACATTGAACGGTCTCTATTAGAGAGGCAGCATGTGTAGTGGGTAGACAACTGGCTTCAAAACCTGGGTTCATGTTTGACCCATATTGGCCTTATGATCGTGGGCAAGTTAACCTTTCAATACCCAAGGTGGCAATTCAAGACTATAAGGTACAGAGGAAGGGCTAACTTGCATCAGTCCTATCTTCCACTTACTATTAATAGGGTCAGTTTCAATTCCATTTTTTCTTTGTTGTAACTCTCATACTTTTCTTTCATTTAATCCTTCTACAAGTTGGAAGAAAACATTTCCTGGAACTTGATGGGACTTGAGAAAAGTGATGATTTCCTGGTAGTTCTAGTAAATAAACATAAAACTAATGATGGTAGAACTTTCAAAAATGTGGTATGTATTACATTGGATTCTTCCTTTGAAATAAATGGAAACCTAGTGTACTGCCACCTCTTAAGTTTAACTACTTGTTAAAATTTTGGTATTCATCTAATGCTGATCTGAACTTTATACACATCTCGGCTATGTTTACTGGGCTTGCCCTCCATGGGGAGCAGACCCTCCTTTTCAAGCAGGTATTTTCTAATGCTGGACATGTAGTAAGCAGTCTGAGCCCAGATCTCCCACTCTGCTTTTAGCCTCTGCCAACTTTTGGAAAAGCAGAAGATGGAAAGATCCTAATGAAGTTTCTAGCCAGTTTTGGAAACCCTTGAAAACATTTGATGAGCTTGGTTTAGAAAAGCTTGGCTCCTGCCTGAACCAATTTACACAAATTGTGTATAATGTGGGTGAGTTGTAACATTAATGAGATTTATGATTTTGGGTCAAGAAAAGTACACACACACACACACACACACACACACACACACACACGCACCCATGCACCCATACACGCACATGCACATATGCTCATTGTCTGCAAGGATCCAGGAACACTCAGCCTTTCCTTCTATGTCTTGAGGTGGAAACTTGTAGGAGATGATGGCCTCTACCTCTAAATGGTGGATTTAACCCATTCTCAAAAGCCATGGATATTTCCTGGATCTTTTCTCTAGGATTATAGTAATAAGGTACCTAAATTGTTCTCAGTTTTTGTTTGTTTGTTTTTAAAGAACATTTTACTTGTTCTTCAAAACATGTGTTCTTTTCATTGCTGACATGAGCTAGTGAGTCCTATGTTTGAATGGGTGTCATGGTCCTCTGGGCTTCATCAATGAACAGTTACTAGAATGGTAGCTTGTTTAAGACTCAGTGAACTTGAGCTGATGGGCTTTTCACTCACCCTTTCCTTTATATAATAGTCTCAATGGACTGACTCTGTGAGACCACTTTTATTTTGGTAAGGCTTTTAAGACATATATTTTTTACCTTCAGAAATATAAATTTTCTAATTATACCCTGCTGGGATTTTTTTCATTGATTTTTTGGTTAAAGTTTAAAAGCATATTTAGTATAGTTAAATGTATTGTTTGCCTTATGAATTTTATGATGTGAATTTTTAAATGCTGGAATTTGAAAGATTTTTATGGATTTTTAGGTAGTGATAAATGAAGGCAAGCTAACATTAAGGAAAGGGAGTTTTCTTTTTCTTTCTTTTTTGATGAAAGCGTGGTTAAATAAACATTAGACTTAATTAGAAGCATTTAGATAAAAGGAAAAAAAGCAAAGCATCTGTCTTTTCAAAGGATTTACCTATTATTCTGACTATTTTGAAAGTACAATCTTTTTGCTAGTGAATTCCTGTATTTAAAAAAGAAAAAAAAACCCTTTCAATTAATTTCTTTCGATCAGGGGCTCTAAAGTTCTCATATCTTTATTCTTGTAAAACATAACAGTACTTGTGAGCCCCAGTAAGCTGCCAGTTAGGTAATAGAGATAATATGTATAGCTAAAGTAAAGAATACTGGATTTGGAATTATAAGGAGGTGAGTTCATCTATGTTCTCTCCTTATTACTAAGCTTTGTGATTTTTGTGGAAGTCACTTAACCTCTCAGGTTTTTTTTATCTGTAAAATGAGGATACTGGACTAAGAGATGATCTCAGTTCTGAATTGCATGACTCTTCTTGTGGTGTAATGGGTTCAGTTATCAGTCACTACATCTTTTTTCGGCTACTCCTGTTGCTTTTTCCTGATATCTCACACTCTTTCAGGGTAGTGACTCTGATGGCAAGTCAATGCAACTAACTCTTCCCCTTTCGTTCTTTTGCCCAGAAAAATACTGAATTGTCTCTCTCTTCTGTGAAGACTCACAGATTATCTCCTTTCTTTCTCACCATTTGGCAAAGAGGAGGAAGAATAAATGAAATGGTCCTTTTGTAATTTTGGTCTGCTGATGGAGACTGGTACGGGATTATAGGATCATAGATGACCTTAACGTTCATCTAATCCATCATCTTCATTTTGCAGATTAAGAAACTGAGATATAAAGCAAGTGCCTTGTCCAATATCACATCATAGGCATCATAATAGGGAAAATTTTCCAGAATTTTGCAGCCTTTAGGCAGAGCAGTCTAGTAGAAAAGGTGCTGGACTTTAAATCCCCACTACTGAATCAGCTGTGTGACCTTGGCCAAATTACTTCACCTCTCTGAGTTCCTACTTCCTCATCTGTAAAATAGGGATAATAGTACTTGGGCAGTGTACCCACTAGGGTTATTGTGAAATTCAAAAGAATTAATTGTGTAAAGCAGTTTGTAAGTCTTCTAGCACCACATAAATGTTAGACACTATTTATTGTTTAATATAAGCTTACTCTGTCAGGGGACAGTTAGATGTAATTCAAACATGACTCCTACAACCTAGAAACTCACTTTTCCTATTCAGTGTGATATTACAGGCTAAATATTTTTGAATTATAAGTCTGATTAAGTTCATGCTACTTAAGAACCTTTAGTGACTTAATGCCATTAGGATAAAGGGAAAAAACCCTCCTTTGCTTTACATTTAAAGTTTTTTTTGAAAATAAATTTGGTTTTCCAGCATTATTTCACTTAATTCCTTTCCCCTCAAATCTCATGCCTCTAGACTTTTGTACAGGCTTTTCCTCATGCATAGAAGGCATTCCCTCTTCATTCCTGCATTTTAAAATCCTGTTTCCTTTGAGACTCAGATCAGTATCACATCTTTTAGAAGATGATCTCTTCTATTTGTTAGTATTCTCTCCTCCAGAAAATGATCACATGCATGTATATACATATACACAAATATATATATGTGTGTGTGTGTATGTGTGTATATATTTAAATGCTTTGTCTTTTTACATGTCGTGCCCCTCCCCCCAGTAGAGTACAAATTCATTGAGGGGCCAGTGCTATTACTGTTGTTTTTTGTTATTGTATCTCAAGCACCAACCATAGTGCCTTGCATATAGTGAACAAGAAATGTTTATTGGATTTTATTAGTAAACACATTTTAAATGGAATGTGCATTATTCATCCATTCTTTTTTCTTATTCTCATTCAGCCCTAGGCTAACAAGTTTTTCAGTTAGATGAGATCTTATAGCATAGGAAGGGATCATAGAAATCATCTATCTAATCAAACCTCTCACCCAATGTAGGAGTCTCTTCTGTTGTTTCCTTAACATATGATCATCCAGCTTTTGTTTGAACCACTCCACTTATTGGTAACTCCTTTTGGGAGGTAATGATGTGTCATTGTTCAATGACTTTAACAGGTGCAAAGTTCTTCACATTGGGCTAGAATCCACTTCCCTATAATTCTACTTATAGTCTCAAGACTGCCTTTTTCAGCCAAAGTTCATCTGATCCTTCTTTTTTAATGACATTCCTTTCAGGTATTTGAGAATGACAATCTCGTCCCCTGGATTATCAGTCTTGTTGGTTCTTTCGCTACTGCAATAAGTTTAGTAGAAACTACCTTAGATACCGTTAAATAAAAGCAACAATGTACGACTGTGGTGGAAATTTATTTTAGCTGATACAGTTTAGCAATAAAAGTGACAGCTATCTAGGTGTCACGGATTAGTTGCACCAGATAGGCTAACTTCCATTTGGTTCATTTGAAACTAATGCAAACTTTATCAAAGGGCTATCACCATCAGAACAATTTTTCTTTCTAGTTGCCAATAATTAGGATTTATGTTGGTTGCTTCTTAGTGGGCACTAAAATGAAGATTTTTCCAATGTTGATCAGAGTAGTGTAGAAATAAGGACCATGGTGTCAGTAACTGAAGATCTTTCTTCTTTTAACTTCATCTTGTTTGGATTCTCAGTGTTTTCTTCCTGACAGTGTCTCGGGATTTAGGGAGGATTAAGGTAAGCTTTTAGAGAGATATAAACATCCTTGGGCCATGGGAGGGCTGCCCCATGCTTTACTAGTAAGAACACATTCCATGGGATAATTTAGAGTGGAAATATTACCTTCCTTGGTGAAATTCATACAGTTAAACCTAAAAGTTTAGTGATAGGCATCATTCTAAAATGCTGTTGCTTTTTTAAATGAATGTCTTCTATTTCAAATATGGCTTCTTAAGTTCCCACACTAGATATGATGTGCATATACACTCTACGTGCATAGGAGAACATAATTTTTTTGCCCTTGAGCAAATCAAGCAGTAAATGAGCCCTCAGCTTCCAGGTTAGTATCTTGTTTTCTGCCAGAGGAAATGACTCAGGACTGTGTGTGTGTGTGTGTGTGTGTGTGTGTTCACACACACACACACACACACACACACACACAGGTCCACATATGGAGTTGAATGCATACAGCAAGAACCTGTGCTTAGGAAACAAAGAGGGACAGAGAACATTGCTACAGACAGAGGTACATTAGCTACAATCTGCAGTAGCCTTAAAATGTTAGTTTCATA
The DNA here is from genome assembly GCF_003287225.1 of Phascolarctos cinereus. Classification (NCBI taxonomy): domain Eukaryota; kingdom Metazoa; phylum Chordata; class Mammalia; order Diprotodontia; family Phascolarctidae; genus Phascolarctos; species Phascolarctos cinereus. The sequence goes on from NW_027555625.1 coordinate 245,856,549, forward strand.
TCTGAAGAGCTGCTGAAGTAAACAGAGATACTGAGATAGAATGGGTCGGTGCCATTTTATGTGCATTGTTATTATTCTGGAGGGTATATGTTTTACGCCATAACTGGCATCCTAAAATGCTGTTCAGATGAGTACATTGAAATAATGCTATGTGTTTCAATCCCACCTAAATTGTAAAAGAGGCGCTCTAGTGTAGTTTAGTATTTTATATTATAAAGCATGACATTGAACAATTTCATTGAAATTAACACATGCATGGAATATTTGATCTCTTCTCATTATCTGCCTATGTCAAATGGAATCTTCACAAGCATTATGGCTGAGATTACACCACATAGGTATATTGTAAATATTTTGTTAATCTAAAGCTTGCTCTCCATTTGAAAAATGGATTGTTTTACAGAAATGCGGCACTTCTATTAGAAAAAAGGGCAGACTCCCTCTACTGCTGAGATGCGGAGCAGCTCACTGAACAGGGACAGAGTGATAGTACATTTTCAGGCAAGGAGGTATTTATAGAAACTTCACTCCCTAAAAATGCTTCACTGGAGAAATGCAAAAAGGCATTATTTCAGGGTCTGAATATCTCACTTCTTGCTTTTCAGGCAGCTTCATCTTTGCACGCTGGTTGCTTTGTTCCATTGAAAGCTGACAGTTTACAACTGGGCAGAGAAAGCTGTTGTTGAGCCAGCTTTCAGTGGGCCAAATCTTCCTTTCATTTACTCTTCTCCAAGAGTTAGCACTGAAGTCTGTTGCATCTGCACTGTAAATGAAGGTCTAAACCATATTTTTCCAAGACAGTTGCTGGTGGTATTTTGAAATAGTAACAGTAATGTTACAACATTACTATTATATCAGCCTACTTGTATCAGTGGCTGGAGTAGCCACATTAGTATCTGCTTAGTTTGAGTGAATCTTCATATTTGCACAGTTTTATATGCTCACCAGGAAGGGATTCCCTAATGGGAGGTATAATAAATGGACAGTTTTAGATGTTGTGTCTTGGCTGTTTTGATGAGTCTGTGGGTCAGATATTGGTCTGCAGGCAGTACTTTTCATTTAGATGGAATGCTGGGATGAACATCTTATAACGTTTCTGACAATTAGAGTTTTAGGGAGACTGAATCTCGAAAGTTCTTAGAGCCAGTATGATTGGGGAGGGAACAGTGTCTAGAAATCTATGGCATATGCTCTTAACCTGTAGAAGAGAAGGTATAGGACACCTGGCATTTGCTTTGCTATGGTATATTTTATCATCAGTGTCCAGTTGCTGCTAAGCAAAGACTCAAAGACCAAAACAAACAAACAAACAAACCAAACCAAAAACAATAACCAAAAAAAAAAAAACCCCAGCCCAACCCCCCCCCTCCACAGGGATGACTCGGTCTCATTGGATAGAAAAGTTTTGTGTATCTTTGGAAAAAAGGTTGAGAACTTTGCAAATTAACTTCAAGCTGCTCTTTCAAAGGCTCAGATTCTATTTTAGCATAATGAGAATTGAAAGGGGCAATATTTCTATTTTGTATGGTTTAAAATAAAACATTCTCAAAGGAGTTTTGCTAATCTCTGGTAGGCATCACCCTTTGTTTAATGAATAATTTACCCTTTTGACTTGCTGTATAGTTCCTCACTGCTTGTAAGGACCCATTGAATATTTCATTGATGGTGCCCAGTCATTATTGGATATTAGCTGTTTGTTGGTAGGTTCAATTTCCTACAATATTCAGTGTTTGTCACTTCTTAACCTAGGCAACATATAGCTCTTGGCTTCCAGACATATATTAGACTTGTTTTCAGCCACACTGATGGATACATTGGATTTAGAAAAGGTATGGATTCTGATAGTGCAACTTACTTTACTTTTCTGTTTCTTTACTCAGCCTAATAAAATAATCACCTTCTTTCACCTACTCTAATATCTCTGGAAATTATGGAGACATTTCTGGTATAGTAGCTTATACCTTTATAGCAGCTATAGACAGGAAAATATACCTCTGGAAGAAAAGACTTCTATCTGAGTTACAAAATCATAGATTTAGTACTAGAACAGAGTTTAAAGATCCTCCATTCTAACCATCTCATTAAAAAAAATAAGATGAGAAACTGAGGCCCAATAAGGTTAATTGACTTGCCTAGGTTGCAGAGTTGGTAGCAGAGCTGGGAATTGAACCTAGGTCCTTTGATTCCAAATTGAAAACTTTTTTTCCAGTATTTCGTGTTGCCTCACGTGATCTTACCCCAACATACATGTGGCAGTTAGGGCCAGTGTGTTATACTGGATAGAGTACTGGACCTGGAGTTATTAAGACCTAGGTTCAAATCCTGATTCAGAGACTGTGTGGCTATGGGAAGCCTCTCTAAACCTCAATCTCCTCATCTGTGAAAACGTGAGTACTAGATTTCTGCACATGCTTATTGTAAGGCTCGGAAAATGTATGTCAAATGCTCTTCAAACTTTAAAATACTATACAAATGTCAGTTATTATCCTGTGAAATCTTTTTTAAATCTCAATAAAGCCTGAGGTATCAATTTATGATCTTGAATATAAGAAGAGATACCCCCCCATCTCTGCTCCCAGATGTGGAATGAGAAACCTGCCTTTTATAGTGGTATTTTCTTATTAAGCTATCATGCCATAGATTCCCCCTGCCCCTTTATAAATTCTGTACATTTGAGCCAGGGACCTCTTGGCATTGGATATATATTTAAAATTGAATAAATAAATTATGCAATGATTTTAAAAGCTTTCTAGGATCATTGGGGTTGAAAGGCATTACATAAAAATAAGTTACTTCTTGTTATTTATTAATATTGGTATTGGTATGATTGGATTATGTCCCATCATGTTTGACGCTTGAGTATGAATGAGTTGATAATGTTAGAAATGAATATTCCAAACATGTCAGCCAGTAGGCACCCTGGTTGTTCACAAGTGTTCTTATACTTAAGAAAAGAAAATTGATTTAGAATGGATCTTAGCCTTATTTTTTTTCTTCCAGAAATAGTGGTGATAGTGTTATAACATTTCTTTCTTATTTCGCCCTTATTTTTAGGTTAATGCTGAAGACTATAAGTTTGCGATAACAAGTCCACAAAACTGTAGAGTTTTTGAAATAAAGCTATACTACATTATTATTTATTATTTTATTCCTTAAAAACATTAGGAATGATCACATAGAAATGTAAGTCAAACTTCCACATTGGAAAAAAAAGTTATGTGTTTTGAAAGATAATAGTTTGTAAATATCAATTTTTTTCTAATCCCAGCTAATAAAAATAGCTTAGCAGACACCAAAATTACAAAGGCCTCAGATGACCATTTTTAATTCTCACATTCTTTGAAACTACTATGGTTTCATCATAGACTAGTATTTTACACATGTGCTTGAATAATAGGGCATTTATAAAGAGAGAATAGAGAGAAATGACACAACTGAGTTCCCAGGAACATTTGATTCAGCTGTTTATGGTTTTAGCATTCAATGTTTATTCCAGATTGGGAGGCTGAGAAACTATCCTATACTCATTATCTTCATCAGTGACAAAAGTGAAAACTACTATATAAATATTTTCTCTGTTTTTATGGATTATGAATCCAGGAAACAGGTTTAGGAACTTTTCCAAAGGCCCATAGGAAGCAATAGATATTTCAGTGAATGATTTGAGGCAGCTAGATGGTGGATAATATAATGGGTGTGAAGTCAGATAGACATGCATTCAAATACAACCTCAGACACTTAAGAGCTGTGTGACTCTGGGCAAGTCACTTAATCTCTCTCTGTGTCAGTTTCCTCATTTGTAAAATAGGGATGGGGCAGCTAGGTGGCTCAGTGGATACAGCACTGGCCTGGGAATCAGGAAGATTTATCTTCCTGACTTCAAATCTGGCTTCAGAAACTTACTAGCTGTGTGACCTTGGGCAAGTCACTTAACCCTGTTTGCCTCAGTTTCTTCATCTGGAAAATGAGCTGGAGAAGGAAGTGGCAAACCACTCCAGTATCTCTGCCAAGAAAACACTGAATGGGATCATAAAGCATCAGATACAACTGAAACAACTCAACAACAACAACAACAACAACAACAGGGATAATAATAGCACCTACCTTCTAGGATTTGGGGAGAAGAAAATGAAATTAGATTTGTAAAACACTTTGTAAATGTTTAATCTCTATATAAATGCTAGCTAGGAGAAAGGAGAGGAATAAACATCTATATAGCACTATTATATGCAGGCATAGTAATAATATAATATTTATCAATATTAATATATAGCATTTATTCATATTTAGTTATCTTATTATTAAATTCTTATTTTTGCCCCTTATTTTAAGAGATTACTTCCATTAGTGATGTATCTCTGTTGTGCATATGGACTGTAAAATCAAAGAAAACATGTTGCCCCCAGCTTAAAAAAAAGGCTCATGGTGTTTTAATTTTCCTGCTCTCTTCATATCCAGTGATCTTCTGTTGCATTAAATTGGCACTACTAGCAATAGTGATCCTTAGCGAGAGGAGGCAGTTCTCGTCTTCCAGCACTGCTGAATCAGCACAACGGGGGGACAGGCAGGCTGTCTTTCTAATTTCTTTGTGAGCAGGACTAAATTACTCTGCAGGCTGGATTTGAGCCATAGGCCATAGTTTTACAGTCTTGTAATATGGTCTTGGAGCCTGAATCATATAAGCCCATTTGTCTACCTGTTTATTACCATAAAGCTTTCTCACTTTACAACCGATCATCTCCGGCTCTCTTCTGTCTCCAGAATTTTAAGTATAAAATGACATGAATTAAAAAAGAAACCTAAAAACAACAGTTGAAGATTCTGGGCACTGCAAAATAACAAAGGCTGTAGCTTCATGCTGAAGCATGAAAAGGAAGATGCAGTAATCAGGGGAGACTCCAGGTGGCAAGACTACGGTGCACTGATAAGAGCGTTCCTTGGTTTTGCCTTTTCAGGAATATTTCATTTTTTAAAAAAATCACAGGAGGGACCAAAAGGATAGGTGCTTAGCAGAAGGCATAGATTTTAAGGATGCATAAAACTGACCTGCTTGATAACTTGTAGGCTCCCTTGAAACAAAGCAGCTCAGCTTGGGTAAAGAAAAGCTGGAGGCCTGTGGCAGGGAGTAGGAGAGAGTAGGAGCAGATTGAGAAGCAATATACATTGATCAGATATGTTGAATCTATTAGCTTTTTGTTTCTTTCTCACATCTTCCCCTCTAATGTCCTTTCTATTGAGGATTTAACATCAGTTACAAAAGAAGTTTGCAGGAGAAAGTTCCAAGACACATTTCTTCCCTGCAATTCTACGAGTGTTTTGAGTTTGTTTCTACGTCTCTGGTCAATCAGGCTTGTTGGAGATCATTAAATTCTAATACGGAATAATTCTGGAAGGGCGGCTTGTAACGACAAGAGTGCTGAGCTTGGAATCAGAAAGTGTGGGTCCTAATCTTGATTTTGCTCTCCACTAGCTGTGTGACATCGGGCAAGTTACTTAATCCCTCTGACCTTGTTTTCCTCATCTATAAAATGGGAGTATTCACACTTCATAAACCATAGAAATTTGAACTTTTGCAGTAATTCTGTGACAAAATTAAAATTGCCTGCTCCTTTTCTAAAAAGGCTGGGAATCCAAAAAAAGTATGGAATTAACTGACTTCTTCAAATCACAAGGATGAAGGGGCTACCCCATAAGCATGGCTAGAGGCAGCTTTGACTTGCTCCCTTAGTATACATGGACAGACACATCATTCATTGACTCTGAAAGGTTTCTATTTTATGGGAAGGTATCCCCTTCAAGGAATTATTTTATTGTATGTCTATGCCTGATAATTGAAAAAAAAACTGAGTAAAAAATTTAAAAAACAAAATTTAAATACCAAGGTGGACAAAGTTTTATCCTTATTATAAAGACGTTACTGCTGATTATTGTTGTTTTGTATTGATCATTACATTAATTCCCTATTAGTTTTCTTGCTATAAGACAAAGGTGGGGGACACAACCACTCCTGATTCTCTTTTGTGCTCATGGAGGGGTCCAAGATGCTTCAGTGCATCTGCTTGGGGCTGTGGTGGCTTGCAAAAGCTTATCTATTTATTTCGGAACATATTGTGCTGTTAATCTACACCTCCCTTCCCCCAATGGAAACACTGTGCATGAGGCTCTAGCCTCTGCCTGGGAAGTTATTTGATTTCTAAAGTAAGAAAAAGGATTAATGCAGCTGGATTTTGATAAGCTTGGTCCTCTAGCATGATACAGGCCCCTTCATCCTGCTAGCATCTCTGACAGTCGGTTCGTTAGGCAGGAGCACAGCAGAGTGCTGATATAGGCCGTGCGGAGATAATTGTAGCTTTGCTGTTTAGGGGTAAGTCTAGTGCTTTCCAATGTTAAAATGATAACCTGTTTAGGGAAAGTCATAGAGCCAATCTGCCATCGTGGGAAGACATAGGACAGCTTCGTTTATATCACTGAAATCTGAGCATAGTTCTCTTCTCCCTTGAACAAATTAAAGTCTTGTTTTGTTTATATTTCTACAATTAAGCTAGAATTTAATGCCGACACGTTGTTTCTGTTGTCTTCCTGGTATAAATGTATTACCAAAGAGCAGAGACAGAATCTATGTCTTCCTATGTTTCATCATAATCCTAAGCTATTTGTTATAACATGAAGCATAAAGGCACAGTGGCAAAATCATTAAATTGGGAGTTTGACAACTTGGGTTTGAATCCTAACTCTAGGGTGCTTTAGACATGTGGGACCCTAAACAAAATCACTTACCCTTGCTGGAGCTCAGTTTCCTTACTGGTAAAATGGGGATATTATTTTAGTAGATCGTCACAAAGGGTATCTTGTGTTCTAAATCTGTCTTAGACTCAGTTAAACATCATCTAGGTTGTTTCATCTGTAAAGCGCATGAATAGCAGCAAATATAGGATCATAGATTCAGAGCTAGAGGAGACCCCGAAGGTCATCTAGTCCAACCCCTTTTATTTTACATATGAGGAAACTGAAACCTCAGAGAATGGTAAGTAATGAGCTGGGGTTTGGACATAGAGATTTGTTTGGTTTTTGAATTTGAGAATTCAACAAAGGAAGATAGTTAGGCAGTTTTGGTGGCATAGGGGAAAGTTATATGAATTAGTGGTTAGGCTACTTGGTTTCTAGCTCTAGCTCTGCTTCTTGATCGCTGCATGATGGTGGATGAGTTATTCCCCCTTTCTCAACCCCAATTTCCATGTCTGTAAATTTCCATGTCTGTAAACCATAATATATCATGCTATAGGAACATAGAGGTTTAGTTGACTCTATGTATCTAAATCCCCTTCAAGCTGTGATATTCTGTCATTCTGTGATTCTGTTAAAAAATTACTAGGCTTCCGATAGCCTTAAAGAAAGAATTATATTGATGTCCATAAAAAGCCAGACCCCTGATGACGGGGACCTTTTATTTATTCCCTTGACTTTGTTTCTTGGAAGGTTATCTGGGTCAGACAAAGAGAGTACTAACCCCTGAGGAATATGTATGACTACTGGAAAGGTGCCCTTTCAGTATTATGTATTGCTGTCTATCTTTCTCCTGTGGCTTGTTTAATATTGAGTGGCAAGAGGAACCCTTGTTTCAAGGATCTCAAAGTATCTCTAGCTATTCAAAAAATTTCAATGTATTAAGCATAAGTATTAAGATACACAGAAAAAAATGAAATGATCTCCATTCTAAAAGAGCTTATGTCCTACTGTGGAAATATAATATTTTTTTTTCAGACAGCTGGCTTGCTGGATAGAACAAAGTACCTGAGGAAGACCTCAGTTCAAATCTGGCCTCAGACACTAGATGCGGGATCTTGAGTAACTGCTCTGTACCTCAGTTTCCTCAATTGCAAAATGGAGATAATTACAGCATCTACCTCCTAGGGTTGTTGTGAGGATAAAATGACATATTTGTAAAGCTCTTAGCATAGTACTTGCCTGTAGTAGGCACCTAATAGATGCTTATTTCCTTTCCTTCCTTCTTTCATTCAACCTGAGTAAGTATATCATCAGGTAAGAAGTAAAGGGGGCAATGGATTGGCTAAACACAGCCTTAGTAATGTTTGGAGAAGAGAAAAGTCACTAATAATTGGGAGGATCTGAGAGGAGGTAGCACTTGAACTGAAGGAAAATAAGGAAGAAGGGAGAGGTAAGGAGGGAGTTTCTTTCAATCATAGAAGCAGGAGATGGCCAGTCATGTTCCATTGCCAGCCTGATCTGTGGGCACCTTATAAAAACCATGAAGGTTTATCCCAGGACATGGGAAAACTAACTAAAACAGAAGGCACTGAAGTGCTCACATTACCCTCTAAGCATCTCTAATCCTAGTCTAATGCCTTCAGCTGCTACATCATCACTGAAGCCTTTCTTGATCTTCCCGTCCTGTTACTAATATCAAGTGTGGTTTCTCTAGTTTTCCTAATATGATATTTATATATAGGAAGGCAGCCTGGAATAGTGGATGGAGTACTGAGGCTAGAATCAGGAAAATATGGATGCTGACAGAATTCAGGCTTCTTGAGGGCAAAGATGGCTTCATTTATTTATTTATCTATCTATTCATTCATTCATTCATTTATTTATTCATTCATTCATTTATTATTTATTCATTTGTTTATTTATTTATTCGTTCATTCATTTATTCATTCATTCATCATTCATTCATTCATTCATTTATTTATTTATTTATATTTGTTCATTCATTCATTCATTCATTCATTTATTTATTTATTTTTTATTTGTCAACAGAACTGAGCACAAAGTACCTGGCACATAGTAGTCACTTAAATGGTTGTTGATTAATACTAGCTGTATAATGCTGGCAAGTCAGCTAAGTTCTGTGTCCCTTCGAAGCTTCCTGGACCTTATCTCTTAAGTCAGTGGTGTCATACTCAAATAGAAAAGGGCTCCCATTAATTCACAATAAGGATTCCTACAGACCACATGTTAGAATTAAAATGTAATATAATGGTTTTATTGTATTTTATTTATTTTGTTAAATATTTTCCCAATTACATTTTAATTTGATTAGCCCACATGACAGTCTGCCAGGCAGCCTGTACATTGCCTTTGACATTTTTGTCTTAAGCTATGGAAGGATTGTGATCTGCATCAGCAGAGGGAGTTTCCAAGGTGGGAGGACTCCCACTTATGAAATCACAAGTCCTTCATATACTTCAATATTTATTTCTGTACATGTTGTCCTCTCCCAATTGAATGTTAGTTCTTTGAAGGACAGTGCCATTCTATATCTTTGTCTATATACTGAATGCCTAGCATAGTTCCTTGATTATTATAGCCACTTAATAAATGTTTGTTGAATTGGCTTGAAAATGATAAATTCAGCAAGTCATTCCTCAATTGATAAATGATCGATATGAAAAGGCAATTTTCAGATGAAGAAATTAAAGCTATCTATAGTTTTATGAAAGAATGCTTTAAATCAATATTGATTAGAGAAATGCAAATCAAAACGACTCTGAGGCACCACATCACATCTATCAGATTGGCTAACGTAACAAAAAAGGGAAATGATAAATGTTGGAGAAGATGTTGGAAAATTGGAACACTAATGAATTGTAGGTAAAGTTGTGAACTGATCCAGCCATTCTGGAGAGCAATCTGGAACTATACCCAAAGGGCTATAAAACTGTACATACCCTTTGAACCAGCAATACTAGGTCTCTATCCTAAAGAGATCATAAAATGGGAAAAGGATCCACATGTACGAAAATATTTATAGCAGCTCTTTTTGTGGTGGCCAAGAATAGGAAATTGTGAGGGGATGCCCATCAATTGGGGAATGGCTGAACAAGTTGTGGTACATGAATCTATTGAAATACTTTTGTTCCATAACAAATAATGAGCAGATGGACTTCAGAAAAACCTGGAAAGATTTACATGAACTGATACTGAGTGAAATGAGCAGAATCAGGAGAACATTGTACACAATAACAACAACATTATGTGATTACTAACTTCGATAGACTTAGCTCTTCTCAGCAATGTGAGAATATAAGACAACTCCAAAAGTCTTATGATGGAAAATGGTATCCACATCCAGAGAAAGAACTATGGAGTCTGAATGCAGATTGAAGCATACTATTTGTGTGCTCTCTCGTGCTCTCTCTCTCTCTCTCTCTCTCTCTCTCTCTCTCTCTCTCTCCTCTCTCTCTCTCTCTCTCGCTCTCTCTTGCTCTTGCTCTTTCTCTCTCACTCTCTCTCCCTCCCTCCCTCCCTCTCTCTCTCCCTCTCCCTCTCCCCCTTTCTCTCTTTCTCTTTGGTTTGTTTCTTCTTTCTTATGGTTCCTCCCATTGGTTCTAATTCTTCTTTACGACATGACTGATGTGAAAATATGTTTAATATGAATTTATATGTATAGCCCCTATCAGATTGCATGCTGTCTTGGGAAGGGGAGGAGGGGAGGAAGAGGGAGAAAATTTAGAACTCAAAATCTGGTGGAGGTGAATGTTGAAAACTAAAAATAAATAAATAAACTTTTAAAAGAGGGAAAAAAAAGGAATGATTTTTAAAAATAATGTCTATTATCAGTGATCTGATTGTGGATTGCTTTCATAAATCCATCTGCTTCTGTAAATAAATAAGTTTATTTGAAAAAAGAAAATGATAAATTCAACATTTAGTAACTGCTTTCTGTGTGCAAGATCTTATTCTAAGGGGAGGGGAGGAGAGACATAATGGTAAATATGATAAAGAATTTACCTTCAAGAAGCTTATGATTTTGCTGTGGAGGTAAGACAGCATGCAAATAACTCTAAAGAAAATATTCTAATTGGAATGCCAGAGGCCCTGGGAGGTTAAAGGGAAAATGTTAGCTGAGGGAGGGGATCAAGAATGGAACAGGAAAGAATTCTACTTTAAATTCTACTTTAAAGATTTCAACCAGTGGAGATGAAGGACAAAGGCTCAAAGCCTGGGGCTGCATATATAAATCCTCTGTAGTCCTGACTGAGGTCTTCCAAAGTACAGTATAGTTTCAGTATGTGTCCTGTACAGCAAGGTCTCACGGAGCAAGTGAGTCAGCAAGTTAGTAAGTAAGAAATTAGAGCCCAGTGCAGGAAGAATGTCCAGTATCAGAAGAGTATTCTAAAGGACATCCATTTTGAGATGTCCAATAGACAGTTGAAGATGCAAGACTGAAGGTCAGGATCTTGTGGAATAAGAGATCTGAGAATTATTAGCATAGAGATAAATGTTGAATCCATAGGAACTGATGAGATACACAAGTGAAATAGTATAGAGGGAGAAGGGGGAGGACAGGAGAAGAAAAGAGAGGAGAAAAGAGGGGAAGGGAAGAGAGAAGAAGGTATAGGATAGAGCTTTGGGGGGAGAGGGGGATACCTACCCTTAGTAAGCAAGACCCAGATGAAGATCCAGCAAAGGAGACTGAGAAGTCAGTCACTAAGTAAACATTTATTAAGTTCCTGCTATGTGCCAGGCATTATGCTAAGTGCTGATGATACAAGGAAAGGCAAAAAACAAAAAACAAAAACACAGTTCCTGCTCTTAAAGGACCTCATAGTCTAATAAATAAGAGAACATGTGAACAACTATGTACAAACAAGACATATAAAGGACAAATTGGAGGTAATTTCAGAAGGAAGGTATAAGATTAAGGAGGACAGGGAATGGCTTCTTGTAGGATATGAGATTTTAGCAGGGACTTGGGAAAAGCCAGGAGGTGGAGATAAGAGAGTATTCCAGACATGGGAGATAACCACTGAAGATGTTCAGAGTGGGGAGATGGATGCTCCTATGCAAGAAACAACAAGGGAAGAGTAGGAGATTTAATTGCTGTGATCCAAGGTCATATTAATGGTATAAGAAACTGGGTTCCAGTTCACCTGCAGTTTGCCATGTTCAACTCAGTGAGTGTGAGTCTGTCCTTGTAAGCATGAGCATGTGATCTCTGCCATATTGCTTCTCTGAAGGAGCATCAGTGATGCACAGCTCCTAACATATCCCGTATGTGAAGCAGCTGTGCCCAAGGGGTAGCATATGCCATAGCATTTTAAGCACAGGGACATGATGTTAAACCTGCCATTTTGCTCCTCTTGAATTAACTTCTGTGTTGGATAGCTCTTAAATGATGATCTGCAATTCCTGCAGTTGCAGACAGCAAAGCACTTCACCTGAACTTGTCCTTCCATGGCCATGGTGAAAAATTCTTTCCTTGTTCTTTTTTTTTTCTTACATCCCAATAAATATTTCCTCATTGGCCTTCTTGCTGGCTGTCATGTTAGAAAGCAACTGCTAAATTACTTCCTTTCCATGGACGCCGTGCCATCTGCCCTGCTGATGTTTTTCCTCTTTCCCCACTGGAGTAGCACCCTTTGGGCCAAACCTATGGAGACCATGCCTGTGACAATAGTGGAATTAAACCATTCAGCTTTAGAACTTCACCCTGAGGCTAAACTGTCCTGATTGGTAAATCAGTATAAGCTCCCTTAGTCAACTCTATCTAGCCAGGCCCAGACAAGGCTTCGCATCCATTCATTCATGACATGTCATCGTCTGTCCTACATATATGCACTTCCCTCTCATTAGCCCTCCCTCTCTTGCATACACAAACTCATTTTCCTGGCATAATGAATAAAGTGCTGGGCTTGGAGTGAAGAATATCTGAGTTTGATTCCTGCCTTAGACATTTACCAGCTGTCTGACCCTGGTCTAGTTATTTATCTTTTCTGTGTCTCAGTTTCCTCATATGTAAAATGGAGATAATAATAGCACCTACCTTCCAGGGTTCTTGTGAGAATTCAAGGAGGCAGTATATATAAAGTGATTTGTAAACCATAATGTAGTATATAAATGCTAGATGTTATTTTTATTATTATTAATTCTACATCTTGCTCGAGGAATCAGATTCAAATTAATATCACCATTGCTTCTGGAAAGCCATGCTAATCAGCTTCCCTATGGTTGCACTCACCATTTCTGTGATTCCAAGAACAAAATGCCTTTCCCTGGCTACTATTCTCTATATGTGTTGTCTCCCCCAGTTAGAACATAAGCTTCTTGAGGACAGGGGCTGTCTTTTCTAATTGTATTCCCAGTGCCTAGGCATTTAGTACAATAGTGTTTCATACATGTTTTTCCTTTCATTCTGGTTTTTTTTTTAGGCTGTTCTTCCCATGAGCATCTGCCTTTTTAAAAAGGTGTGTCCGGGAGAGGCAGTAATTAATCTATAATTCTTGAATTTTGACCATTGTGGTAGGTAGATGAGTGAGATTAAGTATCAGTTTTAGAGAAAGAAGCTTTAGTCAAAGGACCTAATCTCAAAATCTCAGCTCCTCTACTGACTTCCTATATAAACACTGAGGAAGTCACTTAGGCTTTCTGGATTTCAAAACAAGGGGTACTAATTAAGATGGCCTCTAAAATCCTTTAAAACTTAAAAGAGGTACAGTCCCTTAAATAGATATGCAGTCTCTTATGATCTGTAACCATTTAGAATAGCTCCTCCATTTTATAGATAAAGAAACTGAGACCAAGAGAGATTAAGTGACTTCCTTGGTGGCCCACAGGAAGTAAGTGGCAAAGACAGGTTTTCAAGTTCCAAATCCAGGGCTTTTCCCACTAGACCGCACTGTCTTTCTATACTTTGGGGACAACAGGAAGGCCTTCCCAGCACTCAGATTCTAGGTGATTTGTGCATCCAGACTTTAATGGTGCCCCCTATAATCCTGCAATGTAGGTTGAGCTTCTCCTAATTTTTGTTGCATACTGGGAGAGAGAGAGACAGACAGAGAGAGAGACAGAGAGAGACAGAGACAGAGAGACAGAGACAGAGATATAGACAGACTCAGACAGAGACAGATAGAGATACACAGTGAGAGAGACATAGAGAGGGGGAGAGAGGGAGAGATGGAGAGACAGAGATTTGGCAACTACCCCTTCTATCCTCCTCCTTGCCTCCTAAATCAGGAAGGACATCCTTGTAATGGATGATGAGATAACTTTCCCCTGTCCTCAATAGAGAGGAGGGCATTGACAAGCAAGAAAATGTAGATGTGAGATAATTGGAGAAGAATGGGAATACTTAGGGGAAAAAAGAAGCAGCATTTTTTCATTTTGCCGGGTATAATAAGACTATGCTACTTTATTAAGCCATTGCCAAATAAAGTAAGACAAGTGGATCTTAGTCTAATCAAAGTGCTCCTTCGTGGGCTGTGCTAACTTCAGGTGTCCTAGAGCATAACTGGATAACAATGACAATTATCAGATCCCGAGTGTTAGTACAGGGGGCCTTCTTTCTTTTTGTTTTGCTCTGAGATGTAGCTTTTGGGAAGTCTGATGAACTGGGAAAGGGCTTGGCTTTTAAGCCAGTCAGTAACTTGAACATGTGTATACCTGGCTCTGGCAAATTGGGATAGACCTGCTTTATACCATTTCAGGGCACTGTTTTGTGATCAAAGAGGCCTGTGTTGTTTCATTCCAAAGCACAAAGGGCAATGTGAATAGATATGGAGTTTTTCACCATCCTACTGCTCAGCACAGATGACCTGTTTGGGAGCCCAGGAGTAGGCATTTACTAGTCGTACGAGTCAGGAGTCCAAAAAAAGGTTCATCTATCTTTATTTCCAATTTAGATTTTTTCCCCTTTTTCTAAAATATTCCTTCCCACCCTGACACTCCCCCCAAGACCAAAAAGAGTGTTGTAGCCTATCTCATATATCTGCCTGTATCATTTTACTGAGGAGCATTGGGTAACTGTAAAATTATATTGACCTGAGGGGATTGAGATAGAAAAGTGGCCGTGTGCTTAACTGAGCAGGAATCAAACTGTTTTACTGATAACATTTTATTGATTCATCTCCTTTTCTGTGTTACAAGTAGCCTCGAGCCTCTCAAAATGAGCTGGCAGTAGTGGTTTTTTTGTGTGTTGAGGGCCCATTGCATGGATAGTCTCTTGCTAGATATTGAAATCTTATATATGGGCTGAGAACTAAGATAATTATTGTGATTTGTAAAAACTGCAACTGCAGATGGGCCTTCCCATAGGTTCCATTTCCAACAGGGTAACAGGTAATTCTTGTCCTCTGTTGAAAATATGCACTCCATCCTTTGCAATGCTGCTGGGGAGAGTTTTGTTGTAAACAGCTAGACTTTTTATTATATTGTTTGGAGAGGGGAGGAGAGCAAAATGCTTACTATAATTGTTTTAAGGTGAGAGCGTTCAATCAACAGCAAACATAGAGCGGATTTTGAAGTGGAAGTGTTTTTAGATACTGTCACTACATGGTCTACAAGAAACGTTTTCTCTCCTGAAAGAAATAATTGAAGCTTTGGTATTTTTCCCTCCTTTCACATCACTTTGTATGACACATCTTTGAAAAACCAAGTAGCTTTGTGAAAAAAAACATAGACATATTGTGATTTTAACCTGCATGTGTTGACTAATTTAATTCTTTTGAAGGAGTTAATTTGATGTACTTAATTTATTGAGGGCTCACTCAAATTCTAATGACAAAAGGCCCTTTCTTTTGGGGGAGAGTGAATAAAATATTGACTCATGGTGTTTTTATACAAGTTTCATTTTATTGTGAATACTAGTAATTGAATATGTGTGTGCATTTAATAAAAATATGAGTAGACTAGCTTATGTAAAATGAAAGTTTTTATGGCAAGAATTTGTTACTTAAACACCTTGATCTCATGTTGTGGGCAAATGTGATCATTTTGCTGCTTTTGGTAATAGACATTGGGATGTTGAGGCTTCTGTGCTTTGGTTGACAAGGGTCACAATCAAAATAAATTCATATGTTAGATGTTACTGTGTGCTTGTCAAATTGGATGACACAGGAGATGTATCAGATATAGTTCTTGCTTTCAAAATGCTTAGAATCTAGTTAAGGAGCCAAGACATACATTTATCATTTAAGTAGTGATACAAGGAAATCTATGAGATATGATATGTGAAAACATTTGTAAAACACTTTGCAAACCTCAAAATGCTATATAAATGCTTTTATTATTGTAGTTGTTATTGTTATTATTGCTGAGCACCAAAATAAAGGTCAGCCACAGTATACTTTTGGAGTTTATTCTGGGCTGGAGTGGGTAGAAGAAAGTAGAAGCAGGCCTGGACTTTGAAAGATGGGTAAGATTGGGGAATATAGAAAGGGTGTGGGCTGTATTCCAGACAGGAAGAATAGCTTGAACAAAGACATGTAGATGAGGAATAAAGTTAATACGTTATAGAGGGAAGAGAGTTGTTAAGAAAGATGTAAAGAGTATAAGAAATAAGGACTGGACTTGTGATTTCATTGCCAGAGGGAGCTCCCAGTTGAGGAAGCTCCCTCTACTATGCAAATTGATAACTTCTTTACAATTTATAGCCTTAGAAAGTTGCCAAGAACACTAAGAGGTTAAGTGACTTGATCTGTGTCACAAGGCTTGTTATTTGTTAGAAATAACCCTTATCTTCCTGGCTTCAAAGCTAACTTTCTATCTAAGATGACACACTGCCTTCCTAATATATGAATAGCTATTTAAGTGCAGAGTGAAATCACACTTTCCCCAATCCCTCTAGCCCATAGTAATCTTTCCCTCTCAGTTTTTTCAGTGTAGACTCTACCCAATGGGTCTGCAACGATTTCTGTCCTTTATTCATACTTTATAAGATCTGTTGTTTCATGAGTTTGTTTACCCCTTTAAGTGGACAGGGAATCATAGAGCTGATTTCACATGGGTAGTCCCGTCTTGGAATGATAATATAGCTCTAGTCTTGTACTCTAGTCTTGTCCAACTTGTCAAGACCTGCATGGACACGTGTTCTGCTAGCATAGACTTTAAGAGCACTGGGTCACTTCTATACCACAACAGGTCATGAGAGCAAGATTTAAGAAAAGGCCCCTTGCCATAATTATATGGTACTTCTTGAGAGAGAAAGGTGTTAACTGGCCCTAATCTCTCTGCTGACATCAACTTACATCTTCAACTGACTATTCAACTGACATCTTGAACTAGGTGTTCTGTAGGCATTTTAACCCAACCCGTCCAAAGTTAGACTCATCATTTTGCCTCTCTCTCACTGCCCTTCCAAATTTTCTTTATTATTATTGAGGGCACCCCCATCCTCCCAGTCACCCAGGTCCCCAACCCATCCTTAACTACTCATTCTTTCATGCCCCCCTCCCCGCCATAGCCAATCTGTTGCCAAGGCCAGTTGATTTTATCTTCATTACATCTCTTGTTACAAAGAGATGTTGTTGCCCTCTTCTTTCTGATACTGCCTGGTTCAGGCCCTCATTATCTCATGCCTGGACTAATGCAATAGCAGTACCCTGCATAGTTATTCTCTCCTCTGATGTGGTCAGACTCCAATCAGCTGTCAAAGTGGTCTTCCTAAAGCTCATGTCTATCCATGTCAACCCTGCCCCACCCCACCCCACTCCCATCCTCTATTCAATAAACTTCAGTAATTCTCTATCACCTCTGGGAACAAATATAAAATCCTGTGTTTGGAATTCAAAGCTCTTCATCACCTGACCCTCATATCTTTCCAGTCTGTTTTTATACCTTATACCTCCCCCACCCCTACACATTCTGTGATCTAGTAATACTGCCATCTCTGCTGTTCCTTGAACAAGACAGTCCCATCTCCCAACTCTGGATATTTTCACTGGCTGTCTCCTGTGTCTGAAATATTCATCCTCTTCATCTCTTCCTCTTGGCTTCCCTGGCTTCTTTCAACCCAACAAAAATCCTACCTTCTACAGCAAACCTTTTCCACTCCCCTTTGATTCTAATGCCATTCCTCTGTTGATTATTTCCAACTTATCCTGCCCCTAGCTTGTTTGTAGTGTTTTCCATGTTGTCTCTCCCATTAGACTGTGAGCTCCTTGAGAACAGAGATTGTCTTTTGCCTCTCTTTATATTTCCATGACTTAGTGTAGTGCCTGGCACAGAGTAGGTGCTTAACAAATGTTTGTTGACTGGCTGGCATATCATCCACAGTGCTTCTTTTTTGTTATTGCAGTAGGAATAAGAATGGATTTATAAATCTGCATTTCCTTCAGTGTTGTCTCCCTTATAATCATTGGTACTCATAGTCATAGGACTCCTATTGAGGATGTATGTCTGGAGGAGAACTGAGAGATCATTTAGTCTGATCCTTTGATCTTAAAAATAAGACAGAGTTGACATGACTTCCTCATGGACAAAACTATCTAGCAATAGAGCCTGGAGTAGAAAAAGGTGTCATGCCTCTCAATTAGGGTCTGGCTCCTTTGTATAACATTAATTTGTTAGTGCATTTTGAATGGCCCTAATTCCTGTTCTTGATAATCCCCCTTCCTCCTCTGGTGACTCATGCCTGTGTCCAACAGGAGAATTACACACTAATAGGGAAGCCAGGTTAACACTGAATGTGTTTGTCAACTCTGCCCTGTAAGATAGTCATGATAAATGAACAAGAGTCAGTGTAGCATACTCTTGATTTGAATAGCCTGATAGCTTTTCTGTTGTTTGCTTGTTTTTTTAAATCAGGAGAAACAGCTGGAGACGGTAGTAGGAGAAGTATACTAAGTACCTAAGGACTTGATCTTTTCTCTTCTGGGGTGGGGGAGGTATATGAGAGTGGAGGGAATACTGGTGAGAAAACTGAGACATTAACATAAGGGAAAATAAAACCTGATTAGAACAATAAATAGAATCTGTTAAGCAGTCTGTGGTTTCTGAATTCACTTTGATTTTTGTCTTAAAAGAGAACAATCAACCTGTCAGAAGAAAACCAACAAGCGCAGACGAAAGGCTGTTCGAACAGAGAGGGACAGTGATAAACATAATTTAGTGTGTAATGGCTTGGGTAATCTTAATAATGATGCAGAGCAAGAATTAACCTCTGGAGATGGATTTTTAATACGTGCAAAGCCTAACATATCAAGCAGAAAATTCTTGGTGTTTACGTAGCCCCTTTCTCTTTACCTCCCAAATAACAGGCAATTTAGGACCCTAGGAACAAATTGACAAATTATAAAAATTGCTATTTAAGGTGATTATATTGCCAAAATATAATTTCTATGTATTGCAATTTTGATTTCTTTTGAAATAGTGGTGTTCCATGATTCAAAGCAATATAGCATGAACTGGGACAATATTAGTGTCATAAAGACTGTTTTAGTGAAAGCAAAAACCTTCGGATCATTAAAAGTGCTGTTGTTTCCGAAAACCGATTCAGCCATGTCTCCTTTTATACAATTATCGGACCCATTCATTACCTATATGCAGTTCTCACCCAGGATGCACATGTATACACACATGCACATATTTGTATGTCTATATGTATATGCATGTAGATGTAGAAAGATATGACTATATATATTTGTCTATCTATACATACACATGTACAAATGCATGTATAGCTATTATTATACTATAATATAGTATATAATATATTATATATTTAATTATATTATACGATTTTATATATTATTTATATTTTATATTATAAGATTTAAGGATATTAGATAGCTGGATAATAATAATAATAATATTTAACATTTCTGTAGTGCTTACTATGTGCCAGGCACTGTGCTAGGTGTTTTCCAAATACTATCTCATTTAATATTCACAGTAATCCTGGGAAGTGGGTGCTATTATTATCTCCATTTTACAGATGAGGAAACTGAGGCAAACAGGTTACATGATTTGCCCAGGGCCACACAACTGGTAAATGTCTGGGATGATATTTGAAATCAGGTCTTCCTGACTCTAGGCCTAGTGCTCTAGCCACTGTCCCACTTAGCTACTTATTGGATTGGTACCTATGAAATATCAAAGAACTAGAAGAAGACCATTAGTACTTTGGGCAAATATTCTATAGAACAAAGTATCAAACATGTGGCCACAACAATCCAAAGTATGGCCTGAACCAGATTAAAGTGTAATCAGGCAATATTTAACAAAACAAATAAAGATACTATAAAACATAGATAAACTCACATCTTAAAACTAAGTCGTATGCAGCCTGCTGAGATCCTTACGTACTGTTAAGTGACCCCTGTTTCTATCTGAGTTTGATACTGCTACTTTAAAAGATTTACAGAAAAGAGAATAATTAAAATTTATATAATGCTTTAAGTTTTGCAAAGCACTTTTTTTCACGTATCACTTCATTTGAAATTCACAATAACTTTGCAAGGTGGGTCCTACAGGTATTATTTTCTCCCCTTTACAGAAAAAGAGACTGATGTTTAGAGAGGTTATATGACTTGTTTATGACTCCACAACTAATGCATGTCAGAGTTAAGCTTTGAAGCCGGGTCTTTTAGATCAGGGGTGTCATACATGTGGCCCACAACTAAGACTCCTGAGTGCTGCCCCAACCAGACTAAAATGTAATTGGGAAATAGTTAACAAAACAAATAAAAATAGAATAGAACATAAGTAATGCTAGTATGTGGTTTTCCAAGTTTATGTAGCCTGCAGGGTTCCTATTCAGCCACCAAAGTGATTTGGTAAAGTGCAAGTCTGTCCATGTCACTCTCCCCCCACTCGCTAAACTGCAGCGGCTCCCTACCACCTCTAGGATCAAATACAAAATCCTCCACTTGGTATTCCAAACCAGAACCTAGCTCCCTCCTATCTTTCCTTCTCATACCTTACTCTTCACCACATTCTGTTTGACCCAATGACAGTGGTCTTTTTGCTGTTCCATGTGTAAGACACTTGATCTCCCAAGCTCTGGGCATTTTCTCTGGCTATTCCCCCATGCCTGAAATGATCTCTTTCCTCATCTCTGCCTACTGCTGTCCCTGGCTTCCTTTAAGTCCCAACTGACATTTCATCTTCTACAAAAAGAAAAAAAAACTTCTTCTTAGTTCCTCTTAATTTTAATGCCTTCCCTCTGCTAATTATTTCCTATTTATATTGTACATAGCTTGTTTGTATGTATTTGTTTGTTGTATCCCCCATTAAATTGTAAGCTCCTTAGAGGCAAGGACTGTATTTTGCCTCTTTTTGTATTCTCAGTCCTTTTATAGTGCCTGGCCCATAGTAGGTGCTTAATAACAGTTTATTGATTGATTGATTTAGTGGACCCAATTTCTATTAGAGTTGACACCACTGTTCTAGATTATGTCTAGCATTTTACCTGCCATTCTTCATGGACAGTAATAGGGCTTAAAATGAGAAGGCCTGAAGAAATCATGGTTTGTATCTGTATAGGGTGACTCAATCCAAGTTAAGCAGCATCTCTTTCTCCATTTAAGCAGCAAGGAATTAAACAATTCCACATGTGAAGTTGAGCCTCTCTTGAGGTTATAGATTAATTTAGAGGGCAGTTTTCTGAGCATCTAAAATTTACAGGGAACTGAGCTATAAGCTAAGAGATAATTCTGAACTGCAATCTTCTATAGTTCTGCCTGATTTGAAATAGGCTTCAGCACATAGTATATGTGTACTGGGTGCCATTAGGCAGGACAACTTGCCATAGTACCCCAAAAGGTATTGTTTTTAATTGCATCTCATCCATAAAATGGATGAACTCTAGCCAAAGAAGGAGGTACAATTTTGCTTCTGTATGTAATTATCTCAGAATGAGCTTCCATGAATACCCATAGGACTATAGCATTTAAAGTTAGGGTACCTTTGGAGAGCTTGTCCAATCCCCTTACATTATAGATTTGTTAAATTGGGAATCATGAAGATGAAGTATCACTCATGGTCACACACAAAGTATATAGAATAGCTGGAATTCAAACCCAGGCCTTTTGATTTCAGATTCAATATTCTTTCCTGTCTCATGAAACAGTGTATTACACTGTTTCTCCGAGTCTTTAAGTCTTTTTTTTTTAACCCTCCTCTAATTTTGATCATGAAGATAGAGACAGTTTCTGATGTATTACTCCAAATATACTACAGATTCTTGTGCCAGATACTCAGTTTAAATGTCTAAGTAATTTTGTTGGCTACCACTGGCCTGACTTAGCCTTGCAAACGAATATAAGCTTATGGCTTGAAAGAAATTGAGGTCAGACTAAATGAAATGTATCTTTAGGCAAGTTAAAATTTTAACAAAACTTGGAAAATGTCAGTATAGCTATGCCTCATTTTGTGCAAAAAAGTTCCCAAAAAGTTGGGTATGAAAATTTCTATTTATTGATTTTGGCCAATTAAAGCTTATTTTTAAAAGAATTAAGAGGAGTTTGCTTTTCAGCAGAAAACTTGGAGTTGGAAGACACCTTTCAGGGCCTCTAAAATGATCCTTCACACAGTTTAGGGATCCCTTCTACGGCATCCCTAATAAATGATCATCCAGCTTTTGCTCAGACACTTAAAATGATGAGAAACTCACTACCTTTCTAGACTGCCTGTTCCAGTGTTAGAAAATTCTTAATATTGAACGGAAATTTGCCTCCTTGTAATTCACATCTATCTTAGTTATATCCTTTGGAGCTTCATAGCATGAGCCTAATTAAACCCAATGGAAAGCAGGGCAGTCTCATAATGAAGGGATATAGTGGAGAAGAGAGCTTGGTTTACTATAGAAGTTCGAAGCTCCCTGGTGCACCAAGACTAGGTGTATATGTGTATGTGTACTCACAATGGGGGAAAAAAAGACCAGTGGGGCATTAAGATTCCTAGCCCAGGCTTTTACCCTTTTCATAGGTCTCCTTCATGTATATCACATGACTTAATAATAAAATCTAAAATAATAAAGGACAAAGGAAATGCAGCATTATTAACAATCCATTAATTTTGCATTCAGATTTATATTTAATGATGTCTGACTGAAAATCTATAGTTACAAATTCACTGATTTCTCACTTCCATTTTGCTCTGCTCATCCCAGATAAGGAAATGAAAAGATTGGTTCACAGACATGTAATCCAAATGTCAGTGTTCTGCCTCATTAGAGACACCAACACAAGCATCACTGCAAAGAGCACCCTATTAAAGAGATGCTATTTAGATCACCTGTTTAAAGGGCCCTTAATGTTTACCTGGTAGGTTTGAACCTAGTAGGAAAATGAGGCAGTAGAAAGACTTGACAAATCTTAGCCAGGCTGGAGATGGATAGATGATATTGTTTTGAATTGGAGGCCCAAGGGACCATGTTCTCTCTCTACTCATTACAGGGAATGTGCAGTTAATTTCCACTTTATAGACTATTTCCACTGCCATGTCTTGGCTGGGTCATCTGTGCCTTTTAGCAAGGTGTATGCAGCCACTTAGAACAATGTTGAAGAGATTCCTGGTGGTAAATGTTTCTTTCAGGTAGTACCAGCTAATCATTGTGGGGAGGTAGGAAATTAGAAAGACATTTAAGACACTCTAATTGATTGTGAACTAAACAAAATCAGATTTGGACCCTTTCTTGGAGATGTTCTATTGAAAACCATAGCTAAAAAACATTCAGGTTTACAAAGACTTACCCTATCCTCCCATTTTCTATTTTCTTCAATTAGATCAATCCTTAGAAGTGGAATGCACACACCTCTGTTCAAAATCAGGCATAACTCAAGGAGCACTTAGAAGAGTTCAATTAAATGGCTATTGTTTTTGATAACTGGTTTAATTTATGAAACTGACTTCCGCACAACTACCATGCAGAGTTAGTGATTTAAATGGTCCTAAGACAGTCATCTGCATGAAAGGGGGAAAAAAAGTGGTATTTGGAGGTGATATTGAATACACAGATCAGAAGCTTAGAATGGTGGCTAATCCATTTCTTTAAGGACAAAAATTATGAGGCAACACTTCTGCTTAGTAACTTGGTAAAAACAAACATATGACAGTGTGAAAGCTTTTTTAACAGCACTGCATATTGGTCTGGTTCACAAGACATTAAAAACTGAAAAGAAAACAATGAAAAAGGATGTATCTGGCAGCTTGCATGGAAGTGTCCCTGAATAGCTGACGGGTTCATTTTTACTGGTTTATGGGCAAATTACAGAGTTGCATCTGTTACTTCTCTATATACAGTCAGGCATCTCTAGTTTTTAAGATACTCTGTGTCATTCTTTGAAAATTTAATGTCAAGCTGAAAATCAGCTGAGGGTAATAATAATAATAGCTCATGTTTATAAGTGCTTTGCTTTTAAAGAAATCTCTTTCCTCACAACAATCTTGGGATATAGGCAGTGCAAATGGTATTACCTCTACTTTTAAAGATGAGATAAAACTGAGATCTAGGAAGGTTAAGTGACTTGACCATTGTCACATAGTACATAGCAATGTCACAGTGCCACAGGTGACAGTGCCAAGCTTGAACCCAGGCCATCCAACTCCAAGTCTAATGCTATTTCCATTTTACCATGCTTACTCATGTAAGCCTATAGTTAAGTAAATGGATTTTATGGAGAGTCACCCTAATCAGAATTATACATGAATAGCTTCATTAGGGTTTGAAAATTTTGCAACTTGTCCCCCAAACCCCACATTTTAAAACTGCAACCTCCGTGTTTTGTTCTGTTTTGTTTTGTTTTTTGTCCGGTAGAGACTTTGAGTCCTCATTTTAACACGTAGGCCTCAAATTGTTCTCCAGTATGTCAGAGATCTGTAGTGATCAGAATCTGCAAAGACTCATCAGTGACGGTACTCCTTTTACTAGGGGGGATTTCAACCCCCCCTCGGCCTTTAATGGACTGTTTTCATGAGTTGGCGTAATAGCAGTGGATGATGATCCCTCTAGGGAAGAACTTCTCTAAATTTCACTGGGCTGGTCATCCTACTGATGGACACAGACTGGATTGGTTCTTGAAGGCTTCCTGGCTTGGCAGATCATGAAAAGTCTCATACTCCACTCCCTTTGGAAAACCAAGTTTACTTCTATGACATAATAAGGTAGAGGGAGGATGGGAATAGACATGACAGCTTATTATAAAACCAATATGTATTAAGGAGAGGAGTTTTCAGTCATTAAAAGGCACACTTAGAAAACATTTTCCTTGTCACAATTCTTTACATGTGAAGTCAAAATAGCTGCCAATCTTTTCTACCCATAGCTCTGATCAGTAACCATATCCACTCCCCCGCCTCCCCCCCCCAAAAAAAAAGGCCACCAGAGATTTTTTTTTTTGGTGAGGCAATTGGGGTTAAGTGAACTTGCTTAGAGTCACACAGCTAGTGTGAAGCGTCCGAGGCTGGATTTGAACTCAGGGCCTCCTGAGTCCTGGGCCCGTGTACTATCCACTGCATCACCTAGCTGCCCCAACCTGAGATTTTCCATCCAACTCTTCTCTGTGATCTCTAGGTAGAGTTTAGCTTTGCAAGATTCCTATCATTTTAAAATAAAAGACAGGCTTCTTTAGTGTGGCTAAGAATAAATATGCTGCTCTTTATATTATGATTCTATTGAGCTACTATCAACAAAGCAAGGACTTCTATGGCATAGGGGAATGAATGCTGACTTTGAAAGTCAATCAGCAAAGCATTTATTAAGCACTTACTTTGTGTCAGGTGCTGTGCTAAATACAAGGGAGTAAAAATAGAGGCAAAACCAGCCTCTTCCCTCAAAGAACTTACATTCTAATGGGGTAAACAACATGTACATACAGAGAAGATGGAAGACAGCCTTAGAGGGGAAGGCTCTAGCATCTGGACATCCTAGATCCTGAATAAGTTAGGACTTGAGTTGGTTCTTGAGGGAAGCTAGGGATTCTTCAAAGTGTAGGTGAGGAGGGAAAGCATTTCAGGCACTGGGGACATTTTGCTACTTCAAAGTCAAAGAGCTGAGAGATGGAGTGTTATTTGTGATGAATATCAACTTGACCAGCATAATTGAGTGTATGGAAGGCAGCAAGATATATTATAAGTAGAAAGGCAGAGAGAGACCAGGTTGTGAAGAGCTTAAAATAATAAAGGAGTTTTTATTTGGCTATAGATTGGAATAAGGAGCCATTGAAGTTTGAGGGGGTTGGGGGTTAAATGGTGAAATCTATGCTGTAGGAAAGTCACTTTGACAATTATGTGGAGGATGGCTCGGAGTGGGGAAGAAACTGGAGACATGGAGAATGATTAGAAATGACTGGCATAATTGTTGGTGGAACTGTGAACTGATCCAACAATTCTGTAGAATAATTTGGAGCTATGCCCAAAGGGTTATAAAACTGTGCATACCCTTTGACCCAGCAATACTACTTCTAGGTCTGTATCCCAAAGAGGTCATAAAAACAGGAAAAGGACCCATATGTAGAAAATATTTATAGCCTCTCTTTTTGTGGTGGCCAAGAATTGGAAATTGAGGGGATGCCCCTCAATTGGGGAATGGCTGAACAAGTTGTAGTATATGAATGTGGTGGAATACTATTGTGCTATAAGAAATGGTGAGCACGTGGACTTCAGAAAAACCTGGAAAGACTTATACGAACTGATGCTGAGTGAAATGAGCAGAACCAGAGCATTGTACACAGTAACAGCCACACTGTATGATGACTGATTTTGATAGACTTGGCTCTTCTCAGCAATGCAAGGATCTAAGACAACTCCAAAAGACCCATGATGGAAAATGCTATCCACATGGAGAGAAAGAATTATGGAGTCTGAATGTAGATGGAGGCATACTATTTGCTCTCCTTTTCTTTTGTTGTTTTACTTTATTTCTTCTGTCTCATGGTTCCTCCCATTAGTTCTAATTCATCTATACATCATGACTAATGTGAAAATATGCTTAATGTGAATGTTTATATACAGCCTATATCAGACTGCATACTCTCTTGGGAAGGGGGGAGGAGAGGGAAGGAGAGAAAATTTAAAACTCAAAATCTTATGGAAGTGAATGTTGAAAACTATAAATAAATTAATTATTAAAAAAGAAATGACTGGCATATAGTAATAAATGTGTGTTGAGTAATTTTAATAGTCCTGGAGAGAGGTGCTGAAGGCCTGCACTAAAATGGTGACTGTGAGTATAGAAAAGGAGACAAACATGAGAGATGTAGCAAATGATTGTCAATGTGGGGATAAGGGTGAGGAATCAAGGATGCCACCAGTTTTGAGAACCTGAGTGTCTGGAAGAATGATGATGCCTTTGACAGTAATAGGTAAGTTTGGAGGAGAGGTGAGTTTTTTTTGGGGGGGGGATAGATAATGAGTTCTATCTGGTACCTGATGAGTTTGAAAGGCTTAGGGGGCATCCATTTCAAAATGAACAATAGGCATTTGGTGAGATGGGACTAGAGCTCAGCTTTACCACTTACTACCTCTCAGTCCTTGGGCAATTACTTCACTGCTCTGGGCTTCAGTTTCTCCAAACAAATTATGAAGGTGATGTTCTAAATGACCCCTAAGGTCCCTTCTAGCTCTAAATATATGTTGCTATAAATACAGACTACACTGCTATAATAAAAAGTTCAAAACTCCCGTTCAGGCTTTAGAAAAAAAAAGATTTCCTTGCAATATTCTCATAAGGTAGGCAGTACAAATATTATTTTATTTTTCTAGATGAGGAAAATGAGGCCCAGACAACCTGAAATGACTGGCCCACAGTTACACAGCGAGTGAGTGTCAAAGTCAAGATTCATACCCAGGTTTTCCAAGTCTAGCATTCTTTCTATTATCCTACACTGCCTATTATTATCATATTATTCCAGCACTTGTCCATTTTAAAGTCACATTTTTATTGCCATCTTTAGTTTTCCAGTCAATCAATCAATATTTATCAGCTGCCTACTGTGTGGGAGAAACTGTGCTCAATGCTAGAGATACACATGCAAAAGAGAAAAACAATCCCTGCCCTCAAGGAGCTTCCAATCAATAATGGGAGATAATAACCCACAAAAGAAAGCTGTTGGAATCTACTGTGGAGTATAACTGGCCTGAGAGCTTTCTTTAAATAGAGACTTTGGGAGGAGTTCTTAGCTAGCCCAATCAGAGGAACAAAGGATATTGAGTGTACTAAAGAGATATGAGTACCAAGCCAAAAGCAATCTGGAAATAAGAGGAGTTTCCTGATGATGAGGTTCCTGGGGACATGATATTTTTACATCACCTTTAGTTTTAAATGTGTATCTCCTCCCTTTCTAAGCCTAGAGAGCCAACCATTGTAACAATAGTTTATAAAAAGAGAGACAAAAAAACCCCACTTCAATAAAACCAACACTTGAACCATATATGGCAATATATGTAATATTCCACATCCATAGTCCTCTACCTCTTCCTTTTTTCCCCTTCTCAGTCCTCATATTTCATGTCCTCTCTGCTACTTTGACTGTTGATCACTTTTTTTTCTCCTAGATATTCTCTTCTCTCTAGCTTTTTGTGACAGTTCTCCCTCTCTCTCCCTCTCCCCCTCTCTTTCTCTCTCTCCTTTCTCTTCCTCTCCTTCTACTCCTCAGTTTCCTTTACTGGTTCCTCAGTCATGTCACTCCCACAATTCATGGGTGTCCTTCAGGCTCTGTATTGGGCTCATTCTTCTTTTCACTATATACCATCTTACTTGGTGATGTCCTTAATTCCCATGGTTTCAGTTATCATGTCTATGCCCAGATCTATATAGCCAGCCCTAGCCTATTTTCTGAGTTCCATTCGTGCAGCACCAATTACCTTTTGTACATCTCAAACTCACTATGTACAAAGCAACTCATTTGTCTTCCCCCCTCCCCCTCAAAAAGCATCTCCCTTCTTCTGAACATTTCTATTACCTTTGAAGTCACCACTATCCTATCAGTTACCCAGGCCCACAAACTCACTGTCATTCTAACCCCTCACTTTGACTCATTCCACATGTCTAATCATTTCATTTCTTCCTTTATGTCATTCATATATATCACCTTCTCTCTGCTCACAAGGACACCATCTTAGTTCAAGCTCTAACACACCTTTCCTGGACTATTCCAATAACATTGTAACTTATCTCCCTGCCTGAAGTTGCTCCACGATCCTGTCCACCCTCATTTCATCTGCCAAGTGATTTTTCTAAAGCATGGGTCTGATCATGTCACTCCACTGCTTAATGAACTCTATTGGCTCTTTGTTACCTCCAAGATCAAATAGAAATACTTTTTCTTTGGTATTTAGTGCTCTTTATAACCTGGCACCTTCCTACCTTTTTGATATTCTTAAACTTTATTCACTCCTATGCTCCCATGTACTGTGTGAGCCAGGGGAGCAACTAGGTGGAGCAGCAGATAGAGCTCTGTGCCTGGAGTCAGTAAGACTCATCCTCTTGAGTTCAAATCTAGCCTTAGATGCTTACCAGCTGTATGACCATGGACAAATCACTTAATCCTATTTGTGTCAATCTCTTCATCTGTAAAATCAGCTGGAGAAGGAAATGGCAAACTATCCAGTATCTTTGCCAAGAAAACCCTAAATGGGGTCATGAAGAGTCAGACACGGCCAACAGCAACAACGAACTCTGTGAACCACTTACACTGCTCTGCTTACCATTCCTTAAATAGAACAGTCCATCTCCTATCTCTGTGACTTCGCACTGTTGGTCTCTTACTCCTGGAATGTTCTCCCTCCTCTTAGTTTTTCTGACTTCCTCTATTTAGTTTAAATCACATTTTATGAATCCCACTTTCCTGGTGTTCCATCCTGCTGACCCTCATTGTTAATGCCTTCTCCTCAGAGATTTCCTTCCATCTACTCTGTGTATGGGCAGTTACATGGCACAATGGATAAAATGTGGGGCCTGGAGTCAGGCGGACCCTAGTTCAAATCCAGCCTCAGACACTTACTAGCCATGTGACCCTGGGAAAGTCGCTTAACCTTTGTTTGCCTCAGTTTTATCAGCTATAAAATGGAGACCCTGGAGAAGGAAATGGCAAACCATTCCAGTATCTTTGCAAAGAAAACCCCATAAATGGGATAATGAAGAGTCGGACATGCCTAAATGACTCAACAATGACAATACTCTGTATATTTTATATATACCCAGTAATTTACACATTGTCCCTTCCATTCAAACATAAGCTCTTTGAGAGCACAGACATTTTTTGCCTTTCTTTGTATCCCCAGTGTGTAACACATAGGAATATAATAAGTCAAATGAGATAACATGTATAAAGTGCTTTTTATACATTAACCTTATATATAAATGCTAGCTACTTTTATTATCATATAATAAGCACTTAATATATGCTTGTTGTTAGACTTCAAAGAGGGGATTAAGATACACTTTCATGTTTTTGGTTTGTTCTATTTACATTCTTGGGAATTAGGTATATTATGTTTCCTAATTCTGCTTACTGTATTCTGTTAACATGTCATATGTCTTCCTATGCTACCCTGAATTTCTCATATTTGTCATTTCTTTTGACAAAGTAATATTCCATTACATTTATGTACCATTTTTTTTTTTAGCAATTCCTCACTTGATGGCACTTATATTGTTTCCAATTCTTTGGTACTATGAGGAAATGATCCTCTGAATATTTTGGCATATGTGAGCCCTTTTTGTTTTTGACCCTCTTTGAGATATATGCCTAGCAGTAGGATCTCTGGTTATGGACATTTTAGTCACTTTTTTTGTGTATGACCTTTTAAAAGCACTTTCATATGCCTTATTTTCTCACTACATCCTTGTAACAATTCTATAGAGAGGCTAGGTTTTAGTGTCCTTATTTAATGGTGAGGAAATTGCAAAAAGAGATGAAATGACTTGCTGGATGACACACAAGTAATAAATACCAGAGTTAAAATTCAAAATGAAGTGTTTTATTGATCCAGTTCTTCTATTACATCACATACATCTCCATCTTCTTTCACCCTGCCTCTGAAACCAGTGATCATATTGATAGTCAAATGAGTTTACAAATGCCTCAGAGGTGGGGAACTTGTGGCCTTGAGGCCACGGGTGACCCTGTAGGTCCTCAAGTGTGGTCTTTTGACTGAATCCAAATTTCACAGAACAAATCCCCAAAAAGATTCAGTCAAAGAGCCACACTTGAGGACCTAGAGGGCCACATGTGGTGTCAAGGCCACAAGTTCCCCACCCCTGTTTTAGATGAAGACAGTATTCTCAAGGCCAAACTTACAGGCTTGATATCCCTTAGAGGTGAGTGAGTCCTACGTATTATTAGGCTATATTGACTTTATTGCATGAAACAGAGTAAGGCAAAACACATCACCATCATTGACTATAGCATACCTCCAGATGTTTCACTCTGATAGCAGTAAGATCAGTGCCCAAGACTGAGTTTTAATTATCATATTCTTGGCATTATATGTTGACAGACTCCCCTGAATAGAAGTAATGGTTGTTTGGTAACTCCTAGGCATAAAATGGAATTAAATGGGAAATGTCATAAATATAAATTCTAATCTCTGTGGACTGAGTTGGTGTGAAAGGTATCACAGAAACTAGGAGGTCAGAAGGCAGGAAAAATTGGACATTTAACGGTGTCCCTGCTCGGTTGATCTATTGAATATGCTCTGACACATGGTAAAAATCCTGTGTTTTTGTAATACTCTTTTAATGGAAATGCGGGATTGACAAAAAGAAACTATTTTGGCCAAGAAGATTCTAAAGAATGATTATGAAAATTACTTAAATGTATTTTAATTTGTATGTTTACTTTCTAATATATTTAATGAAGGGAAACAGGAAGAACATGGATACATTTAACCTTTTTCTCCATGAAGTTCTTAAGGTATGATGCCTATTTCCATTTATTTTCCCTCCAGAAAATCCATTTTTATAGAATGACCTTGTCCAAGCCTAATCCGTAAAAAATGGGATTTTACCATATTCCGTTCCAGCTCCGGAAGTTGGGCTGTGTAGCCTTGTTCAGCTGAAAATCATATTTGTCTCTCCCTACATACAGCCTCCTGCACGGGAACACAGGCTTTTGGATCTGTGACCATTGATCATGCAGGCTGCCCAGGTGCCCCATGGTGTCATGCCTACTTACTTGACTTTGTCATTCCAAGTTTCCCTTCCTAATGAAACATATAAACCTCTTGGAAACTCTGATCTGACAGAGGCCATCCATTAGTGGATTTTGTTTAGTAATTGCAACATCCATTCAATACTATTGAAAACACCCTTGAGCAGAATATAGCTACGGGGGAAACACACTCTAATGCAGCTGCCTAATTAATGAACTTTATTGCCATTTAGGCAAGCATTAGACAGTTTGCCGAGCTTGTCACCATGGATCTGTTGTGACCATTTTGTCTGCTTTCCCTGAAGGGAAATGCTTCCATTGTTTGGAGAATAACTTTGAGCAGGTATGGAAAGTTGCGACATTATGTTCCCTAAATGAAGCTGATGGTATCTTCAGCATGTATTCAGCCTGCTGACATTACTGGTGTTTTCAAATAATAGAAAGCCATACTGCAAAATGACTATGGATAGTAGCTAGTTCAGAGCTTATCTGTGCTGCCATATCCAAGTGTATCTGTTGTCTTCAGGCTGTATCATGTTGTGTGCCTGGAGCCACAGGACCTATTTGTGGCTCCTGGGCAAAGAAAAGAAGGAATTTTTTCTTAAAGAGAACTTCTTTAAGGAAGGGTATAGGACTGTGTGTGTGTGTGTGTGTGTGTGTGTGTGTGTGTGTGTGTGTGTGTACATGCACTTTAAATTCCCAAACCTCATTTTTAGAAAACTTCATTAAGGAAGAAGGAAATAACCCCTAAAAGCTAAATTCTTTTTTTCTGAGCAGTATTAGTCAGTTGAAAGACTGGGCAAGAAAAGACTGAGAGGGGAAGGTGATCACAGTCTTCAAATCTGATCCCTTTTCCATATGGTAACCCTTTAAACATCATGCTTACCTTACCTTCTAACTTACTCCCATGACAAAACTAGGACTAATAAGTGCAATTTACAAGGAAATATGTTTTAATTCAGAATACAGAAAAACTTCATAAGATCATAGCAAGAAAGGGACCTTAGATTATGCTAATGTACTGTTGAAAAATTCAGGGGCAGCTAGGCGGTGCAGTGGATAGAGCACTGGCCCTGGATTCAGGAGGACCTGAGTTCAAATCCAGCCTCAGACATATAAAACTTACTAGCTATGTGACCCTGGGCAAGTCACTTAACTCCAATGCCTCACCAAAAAAAAAAGATAAAAAAAAATTCAGTTGGAGTTGGACTAGATGCTCTCTAAGGTCCAGCTCTTACAAAAACAAAGTCTGTGATACTGTGATTTGGGCAGGGGATCATTGATAGAGCTGGGAAGGATATTAGGGCTATGTCCTCCTTTTATAAGTGGAATTACGTCACTCACTTGCCCAAGGTCAACAGCTAGTAAGTAGCAGAGCTGGTGTTCTAACCTTCTGACCCTCAAATCTATGTTCTTTTTGCTCTTTTTAATGATTTACTAACTTTAGAGAGAGCTGTCCCAAAATGAGATGGACTGTTTCATGCTAGGATCTTGGAGGGGTGGGGCAGGAGGAAGGGTAGTTCTTGTGGCACTGGGTATCTTTAATCAGCGGCTGGATGATATATCTTGTTAGGGATGTGACAGACAAGGTTCTTGCTTTTTGTGGAGGTTGGACAAGGTGACCTCTGAGGCTCTTTTTGCTCTGAGTCTTAATGTAACTGTGGTTCAATTACAATGGAAAGGAAAAAGAATAACAGGTACAGGGTATGTGAGTGAGTTGAAATTTATAGCCAAACATAGACTTTTGTTCCTGCTTTTCAAATGTAAAACAGGAAGGGGAACCTCAAGTTGCAAGTGATAACTGGTGGGAGAAGGGCAGGGGCAAGGGAGGATGATGACAGTGAGATAGGTGAAATTCATCATTTGGCCAAGAATGGTTCTGCATTTTAACAAGATTGAGTTCAAAGGAAGTGAAAGAAATACATTTAGCTTCATAAAATTTTAACCCTCGCCATCATCCTTAGGCACTGGGAAAGTAGAAGAGAAACTCATATATTTCGTCTACAGATGTGTTAAGGAATTGCATGCCAGTGTCTAAAAAATTGTATTGTCTAAATATATAACAAATATGTTGTCTAAAAATTGAATAAAACTTTAAATGTAGGATTCTCTTTCAAAATAAACAAATTGAACCAGAAGGTTTTGTGTCCAGTCAAGAAGAAATGAAAGGCAGGCATAGAGAAAGTCTGGGCATCCTTCTGTCTTCATTAAAAGAGAGGAACTAGCCATTAAGAGGGAGAGACCAGAAAGGCAAAGAATACTTTCAATATGAGAAGTCCAGGAATAGAGTGAACTTCCAGGGTCTGTCTGTCTGTCTGTCTGTCTCTCTCTCTCTCTGTCTCTCTCTCTCTCTGTCTCTCTCTCTGTCTCTCTCTCTCTCTCTCTCTTTCTCTCTCTCTCTCTCTCTCTGTTTGTTTGGGGAATGGTGGGTTTCTAGCTCAGTAAAAATTACCTTGGAAATTCTCAATGACTGCTTGTTTTATATACACACACATATACATACATATACACACACCAAACTTGATAAGAGGGGAATATACTAGATGTTTAACTTATAGACACTTTCAAAGATGTTTCCATCTATAAAGCAGCTTCACAACTGCTACTCTCAAAATATGCCCTAATGACATTTCCTCTGGTATGCTTAGATTGCCTAACTTGTCAGCAGTCTATCTCTGCTTACCATCCACTGAGTTGAATAGCATTTGCACTTTAAGTTGAGAGAAATCTTGTTTTTAGTATCTACATGACACTGTGTAGCCAACTCATTTAATCTTTCTGACCCTCAGTTTCTTCATTTGTAAAATTTCGATAATATCTGTAGTATCTACCTCACAGTATTGTTGCAAGGGTCAAATGAGCTTTTGTATGTAAAATGCTTTATACAACTCTGAAAAGTAAAGACACGTGAACTATTATCATGATGGCTATTATTATCACTAATTATTATTAGTCCATGCAAACATGTCTTTGGAGAAGGGAGAAATGAAGATAATGAAGAGGAATGAATCAGTACATGAATGGAAGAGAGATTTGTAGTGGGGAGCCACCTAGAATGCCATTAGAGTTACATAGATACATATCTTTGCTGTAAATAAGACTCATAGACTCTTTTGTGGCTTCATAGTTCACATTCCTTTATTATCAGATCTCTTCCATGAAGCCATACCTGATTTCAGTTCCTTGAGCTCCCCTCCCCCCACTGAAAACATTCCCTCTTTTCTCATGTTGTTTCTAATAGCACTTTTTATCCCCTGGGTGTTCTCCTAAACTAGTCTGTATTATAGCTTACCAGCTCTTGTATTTGTCTTGTACTGCTTTATTAGATTATAAGTGCTCTGAGAGTAGGAACTAAAATATTTTTTATCTTTGGATCTTCCACAACAAAAAAAGTGCTTTGTGCTTTGCAAACCTTAACTTAGCCATCTCTAGGGTGAGGAGTGGGGGCGGGGGGAGGAGGTTAAAAAAAAAAGAAATTTACATGATAATTTTGTTGTCTATTTGAAAGGAGTAGCAAGTCGTGCATAGCACATTTGCAGTTTCATGTACAATCATCTTTTTATTGTACTTTGTTATGGAAATGGTTCTTTTATTCCATAAATTAAAAATAAAATAAAACCCCTTAATGCACTCTATAAATGTTAGCTATTATTATTAGTTGGTGCTTGCTAAATGTTGAATTGAATATACCTCTCTACTTTATTGCCTCAGGAGTAAAAATAGAACAATACTGATAGATATATGGGTCCCCATTCCTTTTTATTATAATTGCTAAAAAATATTTAAGAAGCAGATAGCTTTCTGGATGCTGAATATACTTTCATGTTATAAGAATTTTATACCACTGATCCTTTTAGTCATCTGTAGGAACCATAGGAAGTGGGTTGTAGGTAAGCATATAAAGTTTCTCTCTCCTTTTTTTCCTTTTCTTTCTTCTTCCTCTGCTTCTCCACATTTACCCAATATCTTCTATATGCAAGGCTTCAAAAGCCTCTCTAATCTCAGTCATCAGCACAGTAGGGCTATAGGCAAGGCACCAAAAACTTCCTCAACCTTAATCATGAACCCAGTAGGGTGGAGGAAAATCACATTCAGGTTTGGTGAGTTTATTGAAAAAAAATATAGTTTCAAAGAAAGTGATTGTAAACTTGGAAAATTAGTTGTAATCTATAGGGGTAATTGAGTGTCTGTCCAGTGCATACATGTGCATATTTTGTTCAATGTATTGCTTATTCCATAAAGCTTTCCCTTATGCCTTCTCCCTAACTAAAAGTGATTTCTCTTTTCCCTGATATTCTTAGAGTACTTTGTCCTGGTGTCTCTTTTGCCCTTGTCACTTTCTACCTTGTTATCAAGCTGATTTGTGTGCCTCATTTCCTTTCTTGAGGACAAGCGCTCTGTGTCCTCCTTTGTCTGTGTATCCCCAGTGCTTAGAATAGTGGTTGGCACATAGAAAGTGCTTAATAAATGTTTGCTGAATTGAATGGATGATCTGGGTCACCCTAGTATTACCCTCAGATGTGGGTTGCTCTTTCAGAGTAGGTATAATTTTAGGTCAATGAGAAGCTAGTTTGATCAATTATGATACCCATATGCCTTCTGGAAAAAGGTTACTTGTTTCCTTTTCTCCCTTCCTTCTTCTGGAATGGGAAAGGTACCAAATGACTGATGAAAAGGAAATGTCCTTATTTTCAAAACAGGGAAAGGAACAGAGTCTGCAAAATATAGGCCAGTGAGTTTAATCCAGATCCTGGGAAAATTCTAGGACATATTCTTAGAAGGATGGTTAATGAATATGTAGAAAAGGAAGCAATGTTCACAAAGAGCTAATAGCTTCAAGAACACCTCATGCCCGGCCAAACTTATTTCCTTTTTGGGACAGAGTTATTAGAAAGTTGCTCAGGTAATGCTGTGGTTAGGGTTTATCTAAAAATTTAGCAAAGCATTTGACAACAACTTTTGTTCCTATTCTTGTGGAAAAGGAGGCATATAAGCTAGATAATATACTAATCTGGTGAACTAAATGTCTAGACACAAAGACACATTTGTCTGATATGTTGCAGGGAAGATTCTTGGTCATGGAAGACCTGGATTACATGAGCCCATCTCAATTCTGAGATTCTCCTTCCCCATCCCTTCCTTCCTTTTCTTTGTCCCTCTATATTTCCTTCTGTACCTCCTTTACTCCATTCTTCCAAAAGAAAGGTATTGACCTAACTATTTAGAACTTAGACATATGGGTAAGTCATAGATGAAAAAAATTTGTCTTTCATTCCCAGGTAATAAAAGTGGTGATAAATGATTCCAGAGTGGAAGTATTACAAAAAGGAAAACATTCTTCTCCCATCCAGGCTTAAATTTCCTTCCCCCCACACCACCCCCTTTTTTTCCTTTTCATTGATGTCTTGTGGAGCTTTGTGTTTGGCAGAGGACTGACCCCTTTTAAAGGGTCGGATGGCAGGAGCTTCAGCGACATGGCCCTTGTGCAGCCTTTATGACACAGAGAGGGCAAGGACACAGTATGTTGGCAAAGGTTGGCCCAGGCCCTGACAAGAGCCCTCTGGTCTGCATTTCACAAGGCAGCAATTCTGAACCCTGGAGAGTGATTCTGGCCCTCTGTCATCTACTCTACAGCCTTTGCAGGCTCCCAGTTACCAGAGCTATAACCTGTATGCACTCAAACAGATACATTACTTTTCAGGAACAAAAATAAGATGTAATTCCTACCTAGAAACATAAACAGAACCGAGCTTCTCTTTTTACCATTAAAATCAGCAGGATTTAAAATAGCCCATTTGGTTTACTTCATCATAGTTATTGATTTTTTATGGGAGAATTTTGTATAACTGTAAAAGCATTTGCATGTATTGATCATTAGATGAATCAGACTATTGCATGGGGTGAAAAAGGATGCTTTGCTTTTTAAATGCAATTAAAGTACTCTGCTTCATGGAAAAGGTTTTAATTTTTGCTGACATTAAGGCATGTTTATTGATACTTTTGAACCATATTTTTAATAAAGACCTTGGGTAGTAAAATAGTCTAGATACCATCTATGTGGGAGTGTATATATATTTGTGAATATTTCATAGAAGAATAGAATCATTGGGCTTTAGAAATGAAAGAGGCCTTACAGATCATTTAGCCCAACCCCCTCATTTTGCAGAAGAGACAACTAAATTTCAGAGATGTTAAGTGATTTGCCTGAAATCACATAGCTAGCAAAGGATCATGTGTTGAAGAATAGACTTGATGCTTAAGAAGAAAATCTGAGGCACGAAAGAGACAACTATGGGAAAGAGGAGGGAGGTTAATAGTAGTGAATAGGAAGTGTGGAACAGCTAGGTGACGCCATAGTGCATAGAGTGCAGGGCCTGGAGTCAGGAAAACTTATCTTCAAATCTGAGTTCAAATCCGGCCTCAGACACTTAATAGCTGTGTAACTCTGGGCAAGTCACTTAACCCTGTTGGCCTCAGTTTTCTCACTGTAAAATGAGCTGGAGAAGGAAATGGCAAACTACTGTAGCATTTTTATCAAGAAAACTCCAAAAAAGGGTCACAAAGAGTCTGACATGACTGGAAAATGACTGAAACACAAAGTTAGGAAATCCTTTGTTCCATTGATATGTGATGTCTCCCACATTCTCCCTTCCTTTCATGGTCAAGGGAAGTCTTGAAGGCAGAGTAAGAGCTCTCTTCCTTGGGAGGGAAATTGTTAGCCACCTTGTTCAATCCAATGCAACAAATATTTTAAAAATATGCTGGAAATAAAAAGATAAAATGTAAAACAGTACCTATTATCAAGGAGCTTATATTCTATTGGTAGGACATAATGGGGATATAAATAAGTACTTTATATACATATATGTATATATAAGTGAGAAGTTGAGGAAAGAGAAGGAATTAAGTAGGAGGATCAAGAAGGTCTTCCTGTAAGAGCTGGTACAAGAGCTGAGCCTAGAAGGGAACTAGGGATTCTAAGAGGCAGAGGTGAGGAGGGAGTGCATTTTAAGTCACAGAAGTGGGAGATGGAGGGTCAAGCTAGAATTGGAGGAGTGGGGGCTGGGGTGGGGGCAGGGCTGGGTGAGAAATAGACCATTTGGACTGGAATGTGAAGTATGTGCAGGGACTAATTTAAACTCTCAGGAAAGGTGGTTTCAAGTCAGTTTGCAAATGGCTTTAAATGTCAAATTGAACAATTTTAATTTTTTTGGTCAAGTTGAGGAGTTTGCATTTTATCCTACAGGTAATAGGGCTAGTCTTGAGCAGAGGAGTTATATGATCATACTTGTGCTTTTGAAATATTTTGTCATGTGTGTGGAGGATGGCTTTTAAAGGGGAGAGGCTGAATATATAGATATGTAAATTATTTTCAGAGAGATAACTGAATCTATTAGAGCTAAGGAGAGGGTGGAAGGGAATATACGTATTTTATATATGTGTGTATATATATATATATGTGTGTGTGTATATATATATATATATATATTATATATGTTTAAGGTACCTACTATGTGCCAAGAATTGTGCTAAACATGTTTCTTTTTCTTTTTCATTCCTCTTCCCTCCCCCTCTCCCCTTCTCCTCTTTTTTCTTTTCCACTCCTCTCTTTTCCTCCCCTCTGCTTTTCTCTCTTCTTCTCCCATTTTCTTTCCTCTCTTCCTCTTACCTCCCCTCTCCTCTATTCATTCCTCTCCTCTCCTCTTCACTCCTCTCTCCTCCCTTCCTCTGTTTTTTCTCTTCTCCTCTCTTTTTGTTTTTACAAATATTATCTTACAACCTTGTGAAGCAGGGAGGCTATTATTATTCCTGTTTTACAGGTGAGAAAAGTGAGGGAAACAAGAGGTTAGGTGACTCTCCCAGGGTCACACAGCACAGCCATTAAACACCTGAGGCCAAATTTGAATTCAGGTCTTCCTGACTCCAGACCAAGTACTCTGTCTACTGAAAGGAGAAGAATGAGGAAGGAAGGGAGAGGGCCTCCTGGCACATGCTTCAGCTACCACTTGAAGGAGAACATTTTTGCTTCTTGTTAGGAACTTCTCCAGTTGGGTCTGGTATTTCC
Organism: Phascolarctos cinereus; assembly: GCF_003287225.1. Classification (NCBI taxonomy): domain Eukaryota; kingdom Metazoa; phylum Chordata; class Mammalia; order Diprotodontia; family Phascolarctidae; genus Phascolarctos; species Phascolarctos cinereus. The sequence continues at coordinate 245,896,443 of NW_027555625.1, forward strand.
CATGACCATGCTTTCATGTTTAGCCATATGTCTGTCTGCGTGTGCACTCTAAACAAAGCTTGCTTTTGGCTACTTAGATGTGTTCCAACAGCCTGGCTCATGAAAAACTTGAAAATACTATCTATTCTTTCAGCTTACTTGATGTGTGATAGAGATGTTACTCCATGTCAAACTCTTTATCTGGGGTTTCCCATTGTTTTAGTAGGTTCCTTTAATCTAATAAGAATGTGCCCTTGGCTGAACTTTTCATGAATCTGTGGGGAAACCAAAGTGAATATATTACTGCAGCTGTGATTTGAATTATAATCAGGATGTTCAGATCTGTGACTGTGAAGGCTTCATTCCCTGCCAAGAAAGGCCTGGGCCCTTCCTCTGGGTCTGTTTGGGGTGGCAGGTCAAACCCAAGAGCTTGCTGTCCCACATTATAGCTCCAGAGGCAAATTGGAATAGTGAGCACCACAAATTAGAGATTTCACCATCAGAAGATGGTATTTGCCCAAATGATTTCCATAACTCCAGTATGCACTGAAGCATTCTTTGCTCATGATTTGAGTAATAGAAGAAATGTAATTTTACATCTGTGGTTATGTATCAGAAGTGATGTTATGGTGGACAAGAGTACAATTGCTTTTAGTACCAGGCAAGCTTAGGTATAGCGACTAGTGATTATTAACTTTCAGAGAGGTCAATTAAGACCAGTGTGTGTATTGCAAGGATTAGATTGAAGTACATGGACTTTATTGATCAATTGTCCTGTACAATCAACATTCCCCCTAGAGATCTCAGAGTTCTATAACAGGAAAAACTCCATCTTCTCTCCATTCTGTGCTCCCTTTCTACCTTTTCTTCCTTTTTTCTCTTTATTTCCTTCCCTCTGTGCTTTTATTCTTGTTGTTTAACTTCTGTCTTACCTTCTTTCCTCTTCTGTTTCTAGGGATTCATTCTAGAAGTTTGTTTTCCAACTTCAATCTAAATGGCTTAGTGGATCGAGTGATGTACTTGGAGACAGGAGGACCCCAAGTTTGAATCCTGCCTCTGAAACTTATCAGCTATGTGATCTTGGGCATGACACTTAACCTCTCTCAGCCTCAGTTTCCCCATCTGTAAAGTGGAAACAATAATAGCACTTACCTCACAGGATTGAGTCAAGAATCAAATAAAATGTCATATGTAAAGATCTTTTTAAACCTTAAAATACTATATAAAATCTAGGTATTATTATGATTAATTAGTGTGTTCTAGAAACATATAACAACATATTAATCTATTGCAGAATATTTAAGGATATACCCCCCAGTATTTTCAAAGAAAAGGCATATACTTCTCATTTTTAAAAGATACCCTAATTATTGTTTTGAATGGATATGCTGAGATTGTTTATTCTTCTATTTTACTATACTTACACTTTCCAAAAATAAGGTTAAGGGGAAAATACATAGTTCCATAAGTAGCAAGGTATAAAGTACTTAACAATTAACAAAAAGGTACTCATATTATTTATAGATTGTTAGAGTTAGAAGGGTCTTTAGAATGGAGAACACAGAATCCCAGAACTGGAAAGGATCTCAGAAGACAACACAATGTCAGAGCTAGTAGAGACCTCAAAACAATGTTTCCAAATTTTGTTGATCACATGCATCTATCACTTTAAAAAAAAGACCATGCTTCCCATATCTGTATATTTACTTATTTGTAAGTTTAATAAATGTCCTACTGTACTAACAACTGAATTATTAAATATGCACAAAGATAGAAATTAAAAAATGATGAGGTAAGAGGAGATAATGATTAATACTACAGGCAATAGGAAACAGCTATTAGTTGTTTTTATAATAGGAGAGGAATATGGGGAAACCTTGGGGGAAAGTATGTGTAGGATAAATTGAAGTGGGAGGAGACTTGAGTCACAGCAAGCAATTAGGAGACTATTATAATTATCCAGGTGAGAGATGGTTTAAAGGCCTTTGCAACAGTGAAGGCTATGTGAATAGAGAGAAGAAGAATATGAAAGATAAGGAGATAGAATAAATAAGAATTGTCAATTGTTTGGATATATGAAGTGAGGGAGAGTAAGAAGTCAGAGATAAAACTGAGGTTGGGAGCCCAGGTAAGTGGACAGGATGATGCCCTAAATAGAAAGAGGAAAGTTTCAAAAGGGATAGATGGGGGGAAATGTAATAGGAGGTGTATGATACCTAAACATTTCCATTAGTTCTGTGGGCTCACTCTTCCATCAGAAATGAAGAAGGAGAAGTGGAGGACTCCTACCAGCTGTTACCTGGGAGAACAGAGACCACAAAGGAGCACCTGCCCCAGCCACAGATGTAGTCTTGGTGTCAAAATGGTGGAGTGGAACAGAATTTTGTCCATGCAGGTGATGGTGCCTATGTCTGGGGTCATAATTAGATTATAACTTTTCTTAAAGGCTCTTCCTTTCCCCTTGGCAGAAGGAGAGAGGATGGAAACTTGTACAACCATGAGAAGCCAATAATAGGAGGGTACAGTGCTGGGCAATAATGGATTAAGAGAGGATAGATTTTATTGGAGACCAATGCTGTTATCTGGGACATGTCTTCCCAGCCTCTGGTTACTGTCCTCCAGCCACAGTTCTCATTCTGGAGCCCATTTGGGTGTGGAGATTGCTTTGAAGATTATAATACCTTAGAACAGGTAACCCAGAAAGTCAAAACTGAAAAGGACCATAGAACAGAGAATATTAGCACTATATGGAACCATAGAGATCAGCTAATCCAATCCCCATGTTTTATGATTCAATAAACTAAAGCCCAGAGAGGATAAGGGACTTCCCCAAGGTCACAGTTAGTGGCAGAGTAGGTATAAAACCAGTCTCTTGAATCCCAATCTCATATTATTCCTGACGCACCACTTAAGTCATCAGTCTGAGTGGAAGTCTATCAGTAATACTGATAAGTTGCACACTTTTTGAACTAATGCATTCTTTAGTCTGACTTTGAGGTAGAGAAAATACTTGAAATGATCCAGTAATAGTTGCTGATAATAGATTCTGGAAATAGCAAAGCTGCTGCCAGGGTGTCAGTATTTGAAATATAAAGATAACTGAAAAAGAAGGATGAGTATGAGAATCCCTAAAGAATAATGTTAGTATACTTACTTTTGGGGTCTTTTACCCCTGAAGGAATTTCTGGTTGGAGGAGTGATTACTATGTTTCCACAGATTTTACTTGTTGAAGAATTGCTTTTTTTTTTTAGGGAAGAGGAATTGAGTATTAGAAATAAAGAGGTTTGTATGTATGTGTGTTTTATGAAGTCTCAACATTGTACTAATTTCCCTTGAAAGCTACCTCAGAAGACCCATAATAATCCAACTATGCTTGGCTTGTTTTCATTCCTTTTTAAACTGTCTTGTAGAAAGTTTATAAAACCACATTGTATATGCAGACAATGATGAGTAGAGTTGGAAAAACAACCTATTAAAGTGTTAGGGGCCCTTTAAAATCAGCCATAAAAAGTCCATATCTTCATATTTGTAGGGAAGGGGGAGGGCTATGGGGGGCTCTAGTGCTAGGAGTTCTATTGCTCCATGATATAAAATGATTAGAGCAATTGGAAGTTCTTATGATGTTGAAGGGTAGGGAGGAAGATGTTGTATAATGTTATTGTATCCAAGCCCACAACATTACTGGCACATTTGAATCAGGAAAGAGACAAGCAGGCCAATGCAAGAACTGTGCTGACACATCAGGCATGCACACCTCCACCACAGAAGGTGTCAATATTTGAGGACAGAATGTGTCAAAAAGCCATGTCACTGATATACTTGGCAAGTGGCATCCTAACCTTTTGTAGGCTTCACTGGATAGAAATCTCTTGAGAATCCCACTTTCTGTTTTAATCCCTTGGACTCTGGCATATTGGGAAAAGCAAACACTTAGTGTCTTGGGCTCTACCTCTTTTTCCTTAGGAAGAGAACTTTCTCCTAGTGATCATGATTGCCTTAATCACTAGGTCAGCTTCCCTGCAGGATATATAATAGTCTATAATAGTTTTCTCCCACCTCAGTAGCTTTGAATGTTCTACAGTTTTTCGTGTTTGTTAACACTTTTCCTGTCTAGATGTTTTACGTTGGAATAGGCTCAGTGTGGTGTTGTCTATTTTCCAGGGCACGTAAACTTCTATCTGGGATGTTTTAGAGAATCTTGAAAGATGTAGTTACTATTCAGGACTGCTAACAGGATCAATTAATGTGTTTTAGGAGTAACTATGAAAGAGTGATATGTTAGTCATCTCCAAGAAAAGTGATGTAAGACATTATCAAGGAAACTTTCAGCTGGAACTGATGGACAAGCCATGCAGTGAGAATGAGGGAGAACAAATAGCCCAAATCCTGCCATTGATAAGAACAAAATCATAACTAGTGGAAGGTCTGGTCTACACCCCAGTCTTAAGTAGAGCCTCTGCAGGAAGAAGAAAATTTGGAAAGACAGATAAGAATCAGAAAAATGAGATGAGGTGGATGTATTATTATCTCTATCATACTGATGAGAACATAGGTTCTTTGATAAATTAAAGCCATCTGTAAGTCTTTTATAGAACATAGAATAACAGATTCTGGGAGAATCTGTACCAATTGTGTAAATGATGGATCTATCACAAGGCTCCCTTAAATTTTTTCCCTTAGTAAAGATTTTGACATATTTAATTAAACCAAATAAATTTTATTTATTAAATGCTTACTATGTTTAAAGCACTGTGTTAGGTGCAGATGATGAAAAGACAAAAATGACAGTCTTTAACCTCAAGAAGTTTATATTCTGTTGGGAGGTATAACATATAAACAGATAAGTAAATGCAAATTAATTTCAAGAGGGAGAAAAATCTTGTGCTAAGGATTGGGAGAAGAGAGCTATGACATGGATTAAATTTAGTAGGAGGGAAATACATGAATGAAAATAACTACAATGTAGAGTTTAAAATAGAGGTCCAGGCAAAGTGAAGTATATACAATGAAAAATTTGAGGGGGAGAAAGGGATCACTTCTACATCTTGGGATCAGGGAAAATTTTTAAGAGGAGTGAGCCTGAATTGGATCTTTATTTTCAGGCATGGGGTTTTGCATGAGTACAGACAGGTAAGCAAGAGGGAGAAATGAGAACAGGGTACAAAGAATAATCCACTGTGGATAGAATGTGGCTTGTATGAGTGGAACTGGTATGAGAGAAAGATTCATAGGTAAACTGAGGTCAGATTATGAAGGACCTTGGATGTTGAGGTTAGAAATTTGTTTCTGAACTGCTATTTCCCAATTAATAAATTTTCCACATTGAGAACTTCATTAGTAGTAGATTAATTGAAAAATATGGAAATCTTTTTTTTTTATGAGGCAATTGGAAATAAGTGACTTGCCCAGAGTCACACAGCTAGTAAGTGTTACGTGTATGAGGCAGGATTTGAATTCAGGTCCTCCTGACACCAGGGTTGGTCTGCTACCCACTGCTGCCCCGAAAAATATGGATTTTTTTTACAATACCTGAATAAGAGGAAAACAGAAGTATCTACACTTTTTCAATAGCTAAAATATTGTGCTATTGAAACTGCTAGAATTGTTCATATTCGTATGACAAAAGATCAGTGGTTTCTTTGGGGTGAGTGGACCCCACAGGCTGAGAAGGCATGTATGGGCCATGATCTGTGCTATCTACCTTCACTGCCATAAATGTCAGACTACTCCACACCTTGGAAAGCTTATCATGAGTTGCTTTGCCACCAAAAAAAAGTCATTTGGTACCCATTCAAAAAGGAAGAACCTTTCTAACATTGAAATGGCTGGTTTGGGGATGATGGACACAGTTCATCTTGTCTGTATTTCCATTTGATAAATAGTTGTAAAAAGTGAGTAAATGAATAGCTTGAGAATTCTGTGACAGAGATGGATTGAGATCAGATTGCTGCTTTTTTTTGAATCATTAAATCTTGCCTTGATTTTTGATAAGATGTGGCCTGAAAAAAAAATCTTCTTAATCTGCAGCATACATTGTTTCCTACAACACCCACCTCCTCCCCACCCACTTTTTTATGTCTGATGACCTCTTTTTTTGGATGTTTCTAGCAGTTAGTTTTATGTAATAAATCATCATCTCCAAAACAGGTCTCACAAAAAGCTGAACTTTTCTTCTGATTAGAGTAAGAGTTTATTGAATGCACATTACGTGTATAGATCATAATACTTATTAAAAATACTATTAAGATTTTACACTTGGAGATTTTCAGGCAAGGGTAACAGTGGAAGTCTGCTACTCTCTGAGAATCATATCTGCATTAGCAAGATAAAGGACAATTTAGGAAGATTACAAAAGCAATGATTTAGAGTACAACATAAAAATCTGCTGAGAATGAATTTGCAATGCCAGCTGCTGCTAAGCTTCGTAATCGTTATCTAGTTCAATTAAAATCTGAATGTTTGGGATTTCATTAACAACTGGGGACTTGAAAATTACATGCACTTTTACACTGTATTTGACTGTGTATGCCCATTATTGGAAGTTTCCCAAAATATCTTCAGGTAAACGGAGATATAATTAAAACTTAAGTACTTAAAGGATAATGCAGAGGTAAAAGAGGATTATTTTAATTTTTCTGTCAGATCCAATTGACAAAAAAGAAACCTACAAAAAAAAAAAAAGAAAGAAAACCCAACAGCCCACTCTGGTGTATGGAAAGATGAGTCAAGGCCAGAGAGCTGCTGAACAAATATCAACTTTGGCATATGATCTTCCATCATAGGAGAGCATATTTCATTTAAGAGCCAGGGAGAAGTCTATCTCCCTAATTAACGCTTTTGCTCACTAGATTTCTTTGCATAAGCTTCACGCATACTGTTCACTTAGGTACAAATGTAACCGCTCTAGTATCAATTAATTATGCATTTCAAAGAATCTCCAAGTAGGCTTTTCTAAAATTAAGCTAAGCAAAGTGATGAACAAGCTTAATACTCTGTATTTTAAAAAAATAGTTAATTGCATTATATCTTTGGGAAAAATGGTAGAATGTGTTTTGTGTTTGTGCTTTATACCTATATAATAAATTGGAGAAATTGTTTTTAATGTCTCCTTTTTGTAATAAGGGAAATACTAAAAACTGGTACAATGTGTGTGTGTGTGTGTGTGTGTGTGTGTGTGTGCATGCACGTGTGTTTATTTTAGAGAAACAGACTAGTGATCAAAAGATGATAAATGGAAGGTCCTATCAAATAACTTATTAACATAATCTTATCTATTGTATAGAGGTGTCTTATTCACGGACCTTAAAGCACTTTCTGTTCCTGAAATAATTATTTATATCAGATAAGTATTTGATTGAGGGCTTTATTGTGAGGTGAGGAGGAATGTCAGCTTCTCTTTGGGGCTATGGTATTCAAAGATCTGGAGCATATATCTGAATTCTACACAGGCTAATGAGAATGTCATTTCAGAAAGATATTTTTCTTCTACCTCTTATTCTTTGTAAATCATAAATAGATAATTAGTGGAAAGATATACCTTCTTTTTTGGGGTTCCTACAATGCAAGGGCTTCTGAGTAGTATTTATATTTCTGCAAAGTTAACAGGGATAAGGTTTATTTATTTATTTTTTGTGCCAATCTGTAACTTCAGCTTGACAGATGTAGGGGAATTCTCGGTGAGGAAAGTTCATCCCTTGCAAAACTCCAGCTGCTTTGCAGCCCATCATTTTAGAACATTGCCCAGAGCCCTGACAGGTCAAGTCATTTGCCAAGGGTCGCACACAGCCAGTGAGATGCACATGATTCTGTGGTTCTGCAAATCTGACCCAGCGTGCCACATTTCTCCTTTTCTTTTCTTGCCTCCAGTGAAAGTATCTACTACTGAAGGTGAACTCATAGAAATTTGAACATTATAGCTAGAAAGGGCCTAAGTATTCATTCAGTTTGTTGTTGTTTAGTGGATTAGTCATGTTTGACTTTTTGTCAGAAACCCCCATCTGAGGTTTCTGGCAAAGATACTAGAGTGGTCATGCCATTTCCTTTTCCAGGTTATTTTACAGATGAGGAAATTGAGGCAAACAGGGTTAGGTGACTTGTCCAGAGTCACAGCTAGTAAGTGTCTAAGGCTGAATTTGAAGTCCAGTCCACCTGATTCCAGGGCCACACTCTATTTACTGTGTCATCCAGCTGCCCTTCATTCAGTTCAGGGATTCTTAATATTTTTTTGGTGTCATGAACTGCTTTGGCAGTCTAGTGAAACTTTTGGACCCATTCTTAGAATAATGTTTTTAAATGCATAAGATAAACTATAGTTTTGCAAAGGAAACCAATTCTATTAAAATATAGTTACTTTAAAAAAATCACATTTGCCAGGTTAAGAATCTCTAATTTAGCTAAATTTGCTTATTTTAAAAATGAAAAAAAATGGAGACCCACAGCAGCAAAGTGACTTGTTTAGTCACGTACCTAGTTAGAGGTATTGTTGAGATTAGAAACCACATCTAAGCTTTCCATTACAGCAAAATCCTTTTCATCTAGCTGCTGATCTGATTAAGCAATTGAGACTAATAGCTGAATACCTAATAGATTCACTCTCCCCAGAATTGGTATGGCTTTTGCTTCTTAAACAAAATTAATTTTCATTTCTTGGTATGACTCTGGGAGTTTGGAAACTAAAGGCTCTCCTCATTACCTCGTTTTCAACCCAGTTTCCCAGCACTCTCTGTACCACCCTTTCTCCTGACCAGGCTACTGAGGGAAAATCAAAACCATCTTTTGAGAATATATTTTGAGGAAACTGGTCATATTTGGCCTAGAAAGGGTAAGATTTAGGGGATAGGGCATAATACTTGTTTTCAGATATTTGAAGAGGTATTATGTAGAGGGATTAGATTTGTTTTGCCTGGCCTCAGAGGAGAGAACTTAGAAGAAATAAGTAGAAGGGGCAAGGAGGGAGCTTCACAGAAGGACAAAAAACACCATACACATAAACAAAACAACAACCATTTTTGAGCAGTAGAAATGTCCAGAAATAGAATGGCTCTCCCATTAAGGGATAATGAGGTTTCTTTAAGTGAAAACCTTCAGAAAGAGACTAGATGATCATTTTTCAGTATGTCAAGGATATTCCCATTTAGACATAAATTAGACCAAATTACTTTTGACGTCCTTTTAGTCGTGGGATTCTATAGTTATGGGGGGAAAGGAGTTCAATTTATTATGGAGGTATTACACCTGTACTCCCTCCAAGTTTCTCATTGATTTCAAAGGTCTATCTAAGGATGAGAGATCCATTATGGAGAGACCTCAGTGTTTGTAATTAGGTACAGTTGCTCTTTTATTGACCTAGGTGAGAAATCAATTTTTGTGTGAATGATGAGGAAAGCTTTGGAAATAAGTTGTGTCATAGCTATTGGTCCTGTATGTTAAAGGCACATTGTAACTTTCCCCACATGTAAAATTGAACTACTATGAATGGCCCACTTTAAGATGTGTCCCTTCAACATTATTTATTTAACATTTGTCTTGACCCTTCTATGCTAATCAGACAACTTGTGAGTATTCTCTTGCTTTTTTTTCCAGCTGTCCAAACAGAATTGGCATTTTTAAAAATGGCATCACTGTTTTGTTTTGTTTTTTCCTGATATCCTATGAAACTTTCAGGCCTTCATTATTTCTCTGTGGACTAATGTAATAGCCTTCTGACTCCTCTCCTCGCTTCCTGTTTTTCCCTCTTTATTTCATCCTTTCCTGGATTTCTGTTATATGTAGGATAAGATCTAAACTTCTTAGCCTAGTATGACATGGCCCTTCATGATCTGATGTCCACCTATCTTTCCAAACCTTATTTCATACTTTTTTTTGTACTCAATGTTCCAGAAAAAATTGCGTTACTAGATTTCCCTGATTTTGTCCTGGGCTTGCCTCTCTTTGGGCTTTTTGTCACAGATCATCTCTTAGGCTTGTAATGTACTGTGTTTATATCTCTACCTCTTGAGATCCTTCTCCTCTTCAAAACCCCATTCAGGTGTCACTTGTTCAAAAACTGATTTCTGATTCTCTCCTGCTCCTCTCCATCAAAAGTGGATCACAGAATTAGAACTAGAAGAAACATGAGGAATTAGTCCAGCCCCCATATTCTACAGATGAAGAAACTAAGATCCAGAGATGTTTCCTCTGGCTTATTACACAGGTAGTAAGTAGTGAGGTAAGGAGGAGGAAGAAGTGGGGAGAAGAATAGATTTTAACTCAGGTCCTCTGATAATAAATTCAGCATTAATTCTACTGTACCATATTGCCCTCTGACATTTCTTCTTTCGTCTTATCGTATTTTTCACTTTATCCTATTATTTGTGTGAGATTTGTATTTCCTATATTACTTAGGGAACTACTTTGAGGCAGGGTCTCTGCTAACTTCTGTCTTTGTACCCTCAGAGAGTGGCAGAGAGCTTTGCCACTTAGCAGTTATTTAATACTTTTTTGAATTGAATTATCTTTCACTGAAGGACTGCTTATTAATTGGCAGGAGAGAGATGGTATTTATATAGACACTCACTGGATTCGGTCCAGGATAACAATTATGATATATTTTTTCATTTCTTTTGAAATCAGTCTGAAATTGTAGCATCAGTTTTCCTCTTTTTCTAATTTCCTCATTTGTTTGACTGTGCTTTCTGATTCATATTGTACATATTTTCATTTTTTCTCAATCACATATTAAAGAGAGGGGATATCAAGAGGTTTTTTTGTAAAATTAGGAGGGAAGATATCAATAATATTACTGAGAATTTATTTAAGTCTTGCCACCATTCCTTCACCTACACTTTATTAGCAGTTTTCATTTTGACCTTTCATATAGGTAGAAAGCAGGTATTCACATTATCACTCTTTCTTGAAAACATATTTTATTTAATTCATTAAATATTTCCAAATTATATGTAAAATTAATAATCTTTTTTTAAGATTTTGAGTTCAAAATTCTTTCCCTCCCTCCCAATCATAAGGCAAAAACATTAATATTAATTATATTGTGAAGTCATTCGAAACAATTTTTATTAACCATGTTGTAAAATAAAACAGACAAAAATCCAACAAAAATTTAAAAAAAAATTTTAAGTATGCTTTAATCTATATTCAAAGCTTAACAAGTCTCTTTCTGAAGGTGCATAGCATTTTTCATATTTTTTCATCCTTTGGAAATATCTTGGATCATTGCCTTCATCAGAGTAGCTATCTTTTACAGCTGATTATCTTTACAATATGGCTGTTACTGTGTACCATGCATTCACTCTTTTCATTTTTGATGCTAGTAATTTTGTTTTCTTCTTTCTTTTAAATCAAATTAACCAATGTTTATCTATTTTATTGATTCTTTTCCATAAAACCAGCTCCTAGTTTTATTAGGTTTTTTAAAAAAATTTTCAGTTTTATTAATTTCTCCTTTGATTTTCAGGATTTCCATTTCACTGTTTAATTGGAGATTTTACATTTTTTTCTATCTAGTTTTTTTTTTTGGCTGTTGTTGCATGCCAAATTCATTGTTCTGTCTCTTTTCACTTTTATTGATGAAAATGTCTAGAGAGATAAATTTTCCCCTAAGTCCTGCTTTGGTTGCATCCCTCAAATTTATCTCATTGTTGTCATTCTCTTTAGTGTAATTATTGATTGTTTCTATGCTTTGTTCTTTGACCCATTCATTCTTTAGGATTAGATTATTTGGTTTCCAATTAATTCTAACTTATGCTTCCATGACCCATTATAAAATGTATTTTTTAATTGTATTGTGGTTTGAAAATGCTGCATTCACTATTTCTGCTTTTCTGAATTTGGTGGTGAGGTTTTTAGGCCCTAATACATTATCGATTTTTGTAAAGATGTCATATACAGCTGCAAAAAAATGTAGACTCTTTTCTATTCCCATTCAATTTTCTCCAGAGGTCTATCATATCTAACTTTCCTAAAATTTTATTCATTTCCTTGATGTCTTTCTTTTTTATGGTTAGATTTATCTAGTTCTATGAGGTGAAAGTTGATGCTCCCCCACTAGTATGGTCTTACTGTTTTCTCTTTTAATTCACTTAACTTTTCCTTTAACAATTTGATGCTATGCCATTTGGTGTATATATGTTTAGTATTTTTTTTTTGGCTAGGCAGTGGGGTTAAGTGACTTGCCCAGGGTCACACAGCTAGTAAGTGTTATGTGTCTGAGGCGGGATTTGAACTCAGGTCATCCTGAATCCAGGGCTGGTGCTTTATCCACTGTGCCACCTAGCTGCCCCACTGCACCATTTAGCTGCCCCATATGTATGTTTAATATTGATATTACTTGATTGTCTATGGTCCCTTTTTAGCAATATGTAGTTTCCTTGCTTATCCCTTTTAATTTCACTTTGTCTGAGATTATGATTCCTACCTCTGTCCTATTTACTTCAGCTAAAGCATAATAGATGCTGCTCTAGCCCCTTATTTCAAATCTGTGTGTGTCCCTCTTTTCCAAGTGTGTTTCATGTAAACAAAATATTGTTGGATTCTGGTTTCTAATGCATTCTTCTGTCCACTTCTGTTTTATGGCTGAGTTCATCTCAATCACATTCACAGTTACGATTACTAACTGTGAATTTCCTTACATCCTACATTCTTTTCTCTCTTTTTGTCCTGTTCCTCCTCTACAATATGTTTTGTTTCTGACTACTGTCTTCTTTTATCTCCCCTCTTTCTTATTATCCCCCTTTCCCTCCTACTTCTTTGTTGGGTAACATAGATTTCTACTACCAATTGAGACAGAGAGAGAAAGAGAGAGACAGGCAGACACATACACACACAGAGACACAGAGAGAGTGTGTTTGTGTGTTACCTCTTTAAATCAATTTAAATATAAGTTTTAAGCATTCCCCAATACACATTCCCCACCACTACAAAAGCCTCTTCCTTGTGCCTCTTTTATATGAGATATTTTTCCCCATTCTCCTCTCCCTCTCCCCTTCTCCCAGGTTATCTCTCTTTCTTGCATATCCTTTTTTTTTTACATCATTCCAATACAATTGACTCACTCTTTCACCCTCTTTCTACATAGACTCCTTTTAACTGCCTTCATAATGATCAAGTTCTTAGAAGTTATATGTATCATCTTTCCACATAGAAAGGTAAACAGTTTAATCATATTGAGTTCTTATCATTTTTCTTTCATATTCATCTTTTTATGCTTCTCTTGAGTCTTGTATTTGAAAGTCAGAATTTCTATTCAGCTCTGGTTGGTTCATCAGGAATGCTTGAAAGTCCTCTATTTCAGTAAATATCCATTTTCCCCCTAGAAAAAACATACTCAGTTTTGCTGGGTAGTGTATTCTTGGTTGTAATCCTAATTCTTTTGTCTTTCAGAATGTTCTGTTTCAAGCCCTCTGCTCTTTTAATGCAGTAGCTCTAAATCTTATGTGATCCTGACTGTGGCTTCAAGGTATTTGAATGGTTTCTTTCTGACTGCTTGAAGTATTTTCTCTTTAATTTAGATATCTGGAATTTTGCTAAAATATTCTTAGGAGTTTTCATTTTGGGATCTCTTTAAGGTGATGATCAGTGTATTCTTTCAATATCTATTTTATCTTTTAGTTCCAAAATATTAGGGCAGTATTTCTTGATTTTTTTTTAAAAATATGATGTCTAGGCTTTTTCTTTGATGTCTTTCAGGTATTTCAATTATTTTTAAACTCTCTCTCCTTGATCTGTTTTCCAGGTCAGTTGTTTTTCTCTATGAAATATTTCACATTTTCTTCTATTTTATCATTCTTTTGGCTTTGTTTTATTGTGTCTTGTCTCACAGAGTCATTAATTTTCACTTGCCCAATCCTAGTTTTTAAAAAATTATTTTCTTCAGTGAACTTTTTTAACCCTTTTTCATTTGGCTAATCTGCTTTTTAAAGAGTTGTTTTCATCAATGAATTTCTGTACTTTTTTCCCCCACTTGGTCAATTCTTTTTTAAAAGGTGTTATTTTCATAAGTAATTTTTGTGCCTCTTTTACAAAGTTTAAAAATTTTTTTCATAATTTTCTCCCTTTGGTTTCATTTCTTTATTCTTTCTCTACTTTTCTTCTTTGAGTTTGAAAATCATTTTTTAAACTCTTTTAAGAATTCTTGTTGGACTTCTGTCAAATTCACATTTTTTTCTTTGAGGTTGTGCCTGTAGCTGTTTTGACCTCATTCTTTCTGCTTTTGTGTCTTGGTTTTCCTTGTCATCATAGTACTATATATGACTAGCTTCTTCTTCTTCTTCTTCTTCTTCTTCTTCTTCTCTTCTTCTTCTTCTTCTTCTTCTTCTTCTTCTTCTGCTTCTGCTTCTTCTTCTTCTTCTGCTTCTGCTTCTGCTTCTTCTTCTTCTTCTTCTTCTGCTTCTGCTTCTGCTGCTTCTTCTTCTTCTTCTTCTTCTTTTTCTCTTCTTCTGCTTCTGCTTCTGCTTCGTCTTCTCATTTTTCCACTCTATTTCTTAATTTTGAACTTTATGTTAAATTTGGTCTCTTCTCTGCTGTAGGTGGGGAGTCATTATCTCAAGCATCAGGCTTTTTTGCACAACTATTTTCAGTTGTTAGTTTGGGAGTTTGGAAGTTTTTCCCACTTCCAAGGTGGTGTGATCTGGAGAGAGATGTGGTGACTGCTCTCCTGGTTTGTCTTGTGGACCCTGCCCAAGTAGGACTCCTGCTCCCTTGGGACTGGAAGTGATACTTTTCCTCAGGTTTGCTAATCCCTTGGGCCCAGAGATGATACTGTTCCTCAGGGTTCCTGATCCTTTGTGACCAAAAATAATACTGCCCCTCAGGGCTTCCTCTCCCTTTGACTGAAAGTGTTCCTCTTTACCCTTGAACTATGACACAGAAGTGGGTATAGGTAATAGATTTGCAAAACAATAACTGGTCCTGCATCCAGTGCCATCGGGGGATTTCCTGTAATCTCCTTCTTATTAGTTGCCAGGTTCCCTTCCTCTCTCTGGCCTGAGAGTTTCTGAAGCTGCTGCTGCTTCTGTCATTGCCTCCTAATGCCAACACTGGTGTTTTATCATGTTGCCTCTGGCCTAGCCTGTCAGTGTCACAGATCTCTCTTTCCGACCTCCTAAGTTATCTTTGGCTAGAAGAATGTCTCACTCTGACCTTTTGTTGGCTCTGCCACTCCAGAATTCAATTTGAGGAATTATTTCAAAGTAATTTGGAGGGAAATGTTGAGAGAACTCAGCTGAATGCTTTCTCTACTCTGCCATCATGGCTGTCCCCCTCCCCCACCATCATTCTTGACTATGGTTAAACCACATATCACCATTTTCTTCCCTCTGCTACATAACCCAAAGTAGTGAAATGTCTTATTTCAAATCCCTTGTTCTGTAAAGCTCTAATCTCTCTGGCCTATAACTGTTTACAGATTTCTCCCTTACTCTTTGTTTGAAAACTCTGCTAAATATTGATGGACGTGAGTTTGCACATGCTTAGTATGTCGTTTCCTTTTTTGGGTTACATCCTTCTAAATGGTTAGGAGTGGTATCAAGATTAAAATGAGCTGCTGTGAATTTTTCCTTGTCATTTCCTCTTCTCCAAAGGAAGGCAGAAATAAATAAATGAAGGGTGGTGCTCTATCACAAATGGATTCCGTAAATGTATCACTGGGGAGATGTGTGGGAGTTTAGAGCCGGAGATAACTGCAGATATGATGTGTTTCTGTTTATTGGCTTCAAGTATGAAATTCTGTGCCACAGATTGATCTGATAGGAGTAATAAATATACATTATTGGTAATTATTTTTGAACTTTGCAAACCTTCTTTTAATAACATTCATTACATCACTTTTCCTCTGGATGTTTCATTTTTAAATGACATATTTGCTTAGGGGGCATAAGATGATTAGAGTACTCAAAATCATGCCAAACAGGGAGACTGCATGGTGTAGTGGAAAGAATATTGAGCTGGACATTAGGAGACTTTAGTGCAAGTTCTGGCTTTGTAGCTTACTAGTCCTGCTACCTTGAATGTCACTTGGGTTACCTGAGCCTCAGTTTCCCCAGCTGTAAGATGAGGAAAGTCATGAAACTGTATAATAATATCCTGTGATGCTAGTATTGTTTGAAGGAACTGGAAATTATTTATTTGGAGAACAGAATTTGAGAGGATAGCCAGGCTGTAGGAAAGTGTTTTGAGGTCAGCTCTGTGGAAGAGAAATTAGATTTTGGTGTGAGTTCAGAATCAAGTTGCAGAGATGTCAATTTTGGCTCAATATAGGGGAGAAAAAACTTCCTAATGTTCAGATTTTTATGACTATGGAATTGTCTATCTTGGGAGTTCCTCCTCACCAGAGGCTTTATTTCCACTTGTCATGGATGATGTAGAGGGAATTTCTGTTTTAGGTCTGAGCTTCTTAAGAGAGTCCCTTCCAATTTTGAGATTCTCTCATGTGAAATGCAAAGAAAACAGCAAAAAGTGCATTGTTATTGTTGTTGTTCTTCTTAGGCCTTCCTTCTTGAAGAGGACCAATGATGTCAGGAGGGAGATGTCTTGACTTACAAGTGAATCGTGCTTTTCTGTCAGAGTCTATGTGTGTCCAAAAGTGATTTGAAAGGATCATTACTTTAAGTCTTGATTCAGTATATAACTTTAGAATGCTGCAGACTAAAAAAAATAAATGTAGGCTTGTTTTAAAATCCAATTTTGTTTGCAGAAGTGTTAAGGAACAGTGACATCATTAATTTTTGAGCTTATCTATTGTAATTGGTGCCTGACACACAGTCTGCATACTCTGCTGGTCTAAGAGCCTTTTTTTTTTTTTTTACAAATATCTTCCCTGGGAGAAAGGGTTGTACCTCTGACCCTTGTGAGCTATGTGACCCTGGGAAGCTTCCCTGGCATCACTGAATTATGTTATCTTCATTTGTAAAAGGAGCATGGTAATAACACCTATCTTAGAGGATCCTGGAAAGGATCTAGTGAAATCATGCATCAAAATTTCTGTGCAAAGCTTAAAGTTCTGTGAAATATAAGTTAATATTATTGGGAGACAGTTTTGAGCAGTAAATAGCTAGGCTTGCAGTCAGAAAGACCAAAGTTTTAATCCTGCCTCTGAAACTGACTATGGGCCAATCGCAATAACCCTCTTGAGCCGTGGCTTCTTTGTCTTAAAAATGGGTGCCTAGCTCACAGGGTTGCTGTTAGATTTAGAAAAGGCCATCTATGTTACGTGCATTGTAACTCTTCAGATTTGCTAAGCAACAAGTATAATGTATAGGGCACTGGACTTGGGGTCAGGAAGATCCGTGTTCAGATCCTACCTCGGCTACTTACTGGACATTTTACTTAACCTTTCTATGCTTTCTGTCATTCTCTTCCTGACCCTGACCCTGGCTCTGGTTTTCTGGACCTCAGAATCATGTTTTCATTACTGTTGGTTCCTTCTGGAACTTCCTGCCTTGAGGGAACCTTGAGGGCACCTCCTTGCCCTGGAAGAGCCTACCATCTGTGTGGCTTACTCACCACCACCACCACCTACATTGGTGGATTCCACCTGGAGTCTCCATTTCGGGGAACCTCCTTTCATTCTCTTTCCAGACCTGTTTCTGACTTTCTGGATTTCAAAACCATGCTGCCCCATTCTCTTCAAGGGCAGGGACTTTCTTTTTGCTTTAATTTGTATCCCCACCACTTAACACAGTATAAACACATAGTAAGCACTTAATAAATATTTTTTCCTTTTACTCTTCTAGTTTTCCTTCCTTCCTTCTTTCCTTCCTTCCTTCCTTCCTTCCTTCCTTCCTTCCTTCCTTCCTTCCTTCCTTCCTTCCTTCCTTCCTTCCTTCCTTCCTTCCTTCCCTCCCTCCCTTCCTTCCTACTTTCCTTCCTTCTCCTTATCTGTCAAAAAAAAAAAGTTAAACTGGATGCCCTCTAAGGACCTTTCTAGTTATAAATCCATAATTCTATGATGCTGTGTTCCTGTGTGAGCTCTTTCATCTTTCTGGAAAAAAAAAGCTTTTACTTTTACAAAGACATATTTGCTTTTAAGATACAGCAAAAATTTCAAAAGTGCAAACATTTGCCCCAAACACTTAGGGGACAAAATCTCCCACATACCATCTTGTTCCCTGTGAAAAGTGGGCTCAAACTTAATGCAGTTTTTACATAGCAGTATTCCAAGCAAGTTTACATCCAAATGTAGTATGACTACCAATGAGTCCTCACTTCAGAGGCCATTGGGCTGGGTCCCCAAAGCCAATCTTCCATCTTGTGGGCATTGATGGTAGGCTGGCTACGAAACACTTAATGTTTTTGACTCTTGAACTAGTTACTCTCTTGACTTATTTAAACCCATAAATTTACAGTCTCCAATCTCTTCACCTAAAACAAAGGAACAAACATTGAATTGGAGGCCTTTATTAAGCCAGAAAGCCTAATTACTGGAAAGAAGGAAAGTCCAAGGCCTATCCCCCTTCAACATTGTCTCTCCCAGGAGTCAAATCAAAAGCAGAGATTCACCAAACCTATGTAAACTTCAGGACAGAGTCTGTTTCATATTTATATTTGCTTACTTAGTGCCTAGTACAGTACCTTATAGAATAGTTACTAAATAGAGCAGAGTAGATACTAATGAAGGCTTTTGAAATTGAATTGAATTCCTTCAGCTTAGAAGAAAATGATGTGAAGACTTCTAAGATGCCAGAGTTCGATATGTGTGACTCTTGTTTTATGTCTGTGATATTTTGACACCTATTAGTTTTATGCCAGGGCAATGTAATTCTGAGTATTCTGCAGATGGTTTCTTTAGTAGTAGATGCTGTGTGTAACATACCTTACCAAAGCTGCCGTAAAGTTGTCTTGAAATGCATTGTTAGTAGACTTTATGGGAATCAAATTAGTGGAATGCAGATGTGATTGTTTTTCCCCTTTGTCTGGAAAAACCATGAAGTTCCCATGACTCAAAAGATCCCCTTTCACTATTCCACAGAACTCTGGAGGCAATTGATCTTTGTCCACCTGGAAAGTCTGGCAAAAGTCAGGCTAGCCAGTATTCCCTCCTGTATGTGGATATGTTTCTCCTGAAACTGCAGGATTTATGGTTTACAGTTGCATCAGAGTAATTGTGTGAGGAGATTGTCAGAGGATGTTGGAAATGAGAGAGAGCTTAGGTCTATGGCTTTCTATGATCAGATAGAATTTCTTAAAATGCTCTCTGTGTCCTCTGCAGGGGAGGTATTTATCCGGTATATGGGGTTTGCACAAGTTCATATGAACCTTTTAGGAGACTTGCTCTGGGCCTGGTTTTAAAGATGAATTTTATTACACAGGGAGGAAATAGAAGGCAAGAGGGATGTTTAGGACAGAAATGACAGCACAAATTCTCAGTGTACATTTTTTTTTTCTGGCAGAAACTTGTCATAGATTCTTAAGTTTCATTTTGCTGTTTCCCCCAGTGAAATTGAGACTTTAAAAAGTCAAAACTCTTGAAAGGGACTCCCCTTGCCAGAGTTGGCAGGAAGGATTCCCTTTGAGATTTGGCAGGGGGTGTACACTGCAGAACATTTTGAGTGCCCTTCAACCAAGTGTCAGTTCGGGGCCCAGAAACAGCCTGTGTTGAGCCCAGGTGGTCAAACTTGATTGTATTAGGTGAGGGTATCAGTCAAGGGAGTGAGGAGGGGGGTGGGGGATCAGATGTAGATACCAGCATACACTTCTCCTTATATCCACTGCTATACTGCTGGTCATATGGCTCACAGCAGGACTTCTCTGATGTTTTACTTTCCCAAAGACTTGAGCACATTAGAGTATTTCTCCTAGCACCAACCAACAAATAACAAAGCAAAGAAGTATCATTTCACCTTCTCTAGCTATCTTTTGAAGCTGACAATCTTTTATTCTCATCGTATTAAATTCATTATTTCTTTTCACCTTGAGAAAGTTTGTTTGTCATGTTTTTGTGGTTATATGGGGAGATTAAGTATTAAAGGAGAGAGAAGGAACGTCTCAAATAGAAGTTGGAGGAGAAATAATTTATGTATTTCCTTAAAGTCTCCAAATCCTTTCCCTTAATGGTGATAACTTCAAATCGTTTTAAGCAAATATATCCATTTAAACAGAATATCATATAAGAATGTGAAAATTATGGTGGATGTGTTTTTTTTCCTTTTGGGTACCAGACCTGAGGTAGGGAACTGCTGGTCTTAGAGTAAAACATCTGCAATCTTAGAAAGTTGCCTGGAAGCACAGAGAGGTTCATTTATTTTTCCATGATCACAAAGTTAGTATGTGTCAGAGTCAGAACTTAAATAAGATCTCTTTGAGTCTAAGGCCTTCCTTTTATCCACTAGACTGTGCTGTCACTCAAATATATACTTAAAGTGTACATTTAAGCTTTTATAAACTTAAGTTTCTTTAAGATTTTGGGGATCCCCCAATTTTATTGTTATTTTTGTTGTCATTTTTCAGTCACGTCTGACTCTCCATGACTCCATTTGGGGTTTTCTTGATAGAAATACTCGAGTGATTTGCCATTTCCTTCTCTAGCTCATTTTTCAGATGAGGAAGTGAAGCAAACAGGGTTAAGGACTTGCCCAGGGTCATACAGCTAGTAATTGTCTGAGCCTGAATTTGAATCCAGATCTTTTTGACTTCAGGGCTGGTGCTCTATCCACTGTGCCACCCAGGTTTAACAATTGAAACCGTCTAATTTCCATTTCAAAATGTTACCAATTATGTTCTCACTGTAACTTTTAGTAGTCATCTGTCTCTCATTGTGAATAGTTGGATAGTTTTCATAACTGTAAAGATTTACTCCATTTGTTTGTTTAAATAAAGCCCTTGAAATTATCGAAGAGGTTTTTAAAAAATATCTTTTTAAAGTAACTTTTTAGTTCAGAAAATCCTAGCAGCAACCATGGAATTTGACATGACAATTATGTTTTTTCATTATGGAGAATGAATGGCAATGTAAAAATACAACAGATGAGTACCTAAATAGCATACAGTAACATAGCTAAAAGGAGTATTTATAATAAACAGTTACCCAGCAACTTAATCCTTTCATTCATCCAAACATTTATTAAGTATTCTCCATACACAATATATTCTGCCAGCTGCCAGATGCTCTCCTCATTTCTAGAACAAGCTTTGCCACCAACTAAACAAAAAATGAGGGGCAGCTAGATGCTCCCTGGGGTTTCTTTCAGCTCTCACCTGGCAGGATCTGATCATGTGTGAAGATGAGTTGATGGACTCATGGTCTGTTTATAGCTCACATTTATATAACACTAGACTGTTTACTGAGCTCTTTTCTCAGACCCATCAGATGAGAAAAGTGAGGTTCAGGGCAAGCAGCAGAGTCACTTGCCTCTGGTTAATGGGCTAATATGTAGCAGAGTTGAGATTAGTATCCGTGTTCCATTATAATATGTTGCTTTCCCAGGAATATATAAATACACAGATTGTTTTTAGGGAGGTAGGCTTGTTTTAAGGGATAGGTTTGTTGGGCCAACTCTTTCTTTTGCCCCATCTGCCAAAGCATGTACAATAAGGGAGCTGGCCGGAGTCTCAGACACAGTCTGTGACTGTGGCACTACTCTCTAGACTGTAAGAAGATTAGGTATGTGGCCTTATTCTCATGAGTATTGTCTTCTAAACAACAAAGCCGACAGATGGATTACTTGGCAGCTTTTTCCTTATTTAATATATAAGAGGCAGTAACTGCTCTTCACTGGCTTCCTGTCCTATAAGCTTTCCCCAGAGCCAACTCAAGATGATCAGTCAAACCACAAGCATTTATTAAGTGCCTGCTGCAAGCCAGACAGTGGGCTAGGCTCTGAGGATACAAAGATAAAAATGAATCAGTGCCTCCCCTCAAGGAATTTACATTCCATTGGAGGAAATTATGTGTACAATTTTCACTATTATAAAATAGATAAAGAATAAATGAGAGGAGATGCTAGTAGCTTGGAGAATAAGGAGAATAATGTTGGAGGTGCCACTGGAGCTGATCTTTGAAGGGATTCTAAGAGGTAGAGGTGAAGAGAGAGAACATTCCAGGAATGGTGGACAGCCTTTGTTAAACAGACTCAGTATTGTATAGAAGGAACAGAAAGTGGGCAGTTTTGTGGAAAAGAGAATATATATCAAGGTGAGTAATGTGTAATTAGACCAAAAATTGAAAAAAAAATTGTTTAAGAGACAATATGGAAGTATAGAGACTAGTTGGGAGGCTATTACAGAAGTCAAGTGGGAGATGAAAAGTCCTGAAGCAGGGTAGGGGCCATGTGAGAGAGATGCACAGACACCAAAAGTGTTTTAGAGTCAACTTGATAGGAGTTGTAAACTGATTAGAACGTGGGGGAAGAGGTAAGAGAGAGTTAATTGTCAATTAATTAATTGATTTTAATTTTGAGGATGATCAGAGGTTACAAATCTGGGTGTCAAGAAAGATGATGGTGCCCTTGATAGAAATAGAAGAGTTTAGGAAGAAATGTTCATTTGGGGGAAAGGATAACAAAGGTACCCAGTTACACTGGATGATAGTATAGCTCTACCAGAAAGTTTTGGGGTTGAAGGATAGCCCAGATTAAACTGGGATTTTATCATAAACATTAAACATCATAGGATCACTGGATCATCAGATTGTAGATATAGAGCTGTAAAGGACTGCAAGAAGCCATTCATTCTAAACCCTTAATTTTACAGCTGAATGATCTGAGGCCCATATGGGGAGGTTGTGACTTGCCCAGGGTCATACAGTTAGTAATCATAGGAAGTTCTTTGCACAGCTATAGGTCTTAAAGACAGAATGATTAGTCCAAAATATGAAATTGGTTATGGGTTAACTGGTTTTTAGTCATGGATCAGAGGTTTGGAGGAAAAGAGCATTAGACTTGGAGGCAGAAAGCCTGGGTTCAAATCCCAGCACTCAGCACTTAACATGTGTAACTTTTAGTTAAATTTCTTTCTTTCTTTGGGCTTCAGTTTTTCTATCTGTAAAATCAGGATAATAAATTACAACCTCAAGAAATTTATGGGCACAGTGCTAGAAAGTAGGAACATCAAAGGCAGAAAAAATTTAATTAATTATAATGACCAATCTCAATCTCCAAGACAAGGTGATGAAATATAACTTTCCATGCTTGATGAAGTAGTGAGGGCCACAAGATGGGTCCTTGATAAGAACAGAAAAATTAGTAAGAAGAGTTCATTTGAGTGGAATGTTATAGATCCAGTGAGACATGGTCTCTGTGATGGAGTTTTTCTTTGTTATAAGGAATGGTTCAATAGGAGGAAGGAATGTTGGGAAATGATTGTGTTGTGAAAGCAAAAAGCATCAATGAAACCAAGATTAAAAGGAAAGCAAGAAATTGGGAAAGAATTTTCACAACAAATTTCTCTGAAAGGCCTCACTTCTCCAATGTATAAAGAACTGTGTCAAATTTATAAAAATAACTTCCATTTCCCAACTGATAAATGGTCAAATAATATGAAGTCAATTTTCAGAAGAAGAAATCACATCTATAATCATATAAAAAGTGTTCTTAATCACTATTGGTTAGAGAAATGCAAATTAAAACAACTCTGAGGTACCATCTCACACTTATCACATTGGCTAACGAGACAGAAAAGAAAAATGACAAATGCTGGAGGGAATGTCAAAAAGTAAGGACACTAATACATTGCTGGTGGGGTTGTGAACTGGTCCAACCATTCTGGAGAACAATTTGGAACAATGCCCAAAGGGCTATAAAACTGTGAATACTCTTTGACCCAACAATACCACTACTAGGTCTGTATGCTCACAGAGATCAAATCAAAAAGAAAAGGAGCTATATAGACAAAATTATATTTATAGCAACTCTTTTTGAGGTGGCAAAGAATTGGAAATTGAGGGGATGCCCATCAATTGAGGAATGAATGGCTAAACAATGTTCTGATATGTGATTGTGATGCAATACTATTGTGGCATTACAAATGACCAGGGGGATGTTTTCAGAGTAACCTGGGAAGACATATATTAACTGATGCAGAATGAAATGAACAGAACTAAGAGATCATTGTACACAATAATAGCAATATTGTAATGATGATCAACTGTGAAAGACTTTAGCTGTTCTGATCAGTGGAATTCCAAAGGACTCGTGATGAAAACTTCTGTCCACCTCCAGAGAGGGAACTGATGAACTCTGAGTGCAAATTGAAGTATATATTTTTTCACTTTCTTTATTTTTCTTGCAACATGACTAATATGGAAATGTATTACGATTTCACATGTGTAATTGATGTTATATTGTGAAAAAGATGCCAACTATTTTTATTACTTTGATTTGTTTTAGTTTGATTTTAGGATTAGGTAACCTTCTTTAGGAAGAACTAGCTGTAAACTAAGCTAGACTAGGTTACCTATAGATTTAATGAATAGATAGATTGAGAGGATTTTATCATTTAGTAGCAGGTGTTTTGGAAAAATAAAATAATCATCATTAGGCTTTTCAAAAGGCTAAGTTTCCCTTTCTAGCCAAAAAGGAGGTTGACCAGAGGCCAAGTTTCCCTTTCTGGCAGCTAGAGAAAGGTTAGCCAGAGGTGAAGTTATTTTTTTTTCCACTCTGTGGATAAGCCCCTTTTTTTCCTTGACCTAGATTCTAAGTTGAGTAGTGGACTGACTATTCCAAAGGAGATGGAGGTGTGACTGCTAACCACTGACCACAAGTTCTTCTTTCCCAGTACACTTTCTGGTTACAAAAGGTAGCACCTGGAGGAAAGGACATCTGGCAGAAGATTAAGGAAGTCGGAGAAAAAGTAATTAGTCAGGTGACCTGCCTTGTCTAATAGAATTATGTTCAAAACAAGTTTCTGTAATCTTTCCAATTTCTTTTTTGTTATAAGAACCATCTTGGTAAACCACTCCTTGTCCCTGACCCCTGAGAAGCCAGGTGACCTGGTTTGATATGCAAATGCTAGCCTTGCAAATCAAATCATAAATGGCTCTGTAACTTTTTCCTTAGTTTCCTTTTTATTCTAGATAATCAAATTTAACAATTGCTTTCCTTCTCAATGAGTGGGGGAAGGGTGAGAGGGAGGTAGAAAATTTGGAACTCACAATTTTAAAAAATTAAATCATTTAAAAAAAGATGCCACATAAAAATAAATAAAATTTTAAATTTTTAAAAGTCAATTTTTACAAAAGAGAAAGCTCTTTTATACCCTAATATTTTGCAGAAAGTTCTAGAGGCAATGTGTGATGCATAGAAAGAGCATTGGATCAGAAAGAGATGGGACCTTGGCTAATTGACTTGACTTGACAGGCCTCAATTTCCTCACCAGTAAAATGACAGTTGGACTAGATTGGACTTTATACATGTAAATGGTTATCACTTATATCAAGTATGATAAGATCTTTTAAAAAGTTTTTGTCCTTTTGACTCAAACTTGTTGGGTCAACACTCTTTGGAACATCTATTAAAAAGGCTTAAAGAAATTCTTTTGGCTGCCTTAGGCCTGAAAGCAAACAGTTATTCTG
Organism: Phascolarctos cinereus; assembly: GCF_003287225.1. Classification (NCBI taxonomy): domain Eukaryota; kingdom Metazoa; phylum Chordata; class Mammalia; order Diprotodontia; family Phascolarctidae; genus Phascolarctos; species Phascolarctos cinereus. Next base: position 245,921,921 of record NW_027555625.1, read on the forward strand.
CAGTTATGTGTTCAGTGACCAATATCCGTCGGATAGGTTCACAACCAAATCATAGTCTTCCAAAAATAAGATTAATGGCAAAAATGCTGTCTCACCAACACAGAGGTACTGGTAACCAGAGTTTGGCAATTTTCATATGTCCCTCCTCACTGCCTCCCCCTTCCCCCCTTTTTCCCTGAGGGCTAGTAAACAAAATTCAGAATGATGAATTTTTGAAAAAAGTATTCTTTGTCTCTGTCTCCAGGGTAGTGGGTTTGAATAACAAATAATGTAGGCTTTGCCATTGCATTGTAACTTCATGCTTTTATTGAATTGTAAAGTAAATCATCTTGTAAACTTGTGTAACTTAGTGATGCATAAGCTAAAGCTGTCCTGGGGCTGTAAGCAGATACTAGGAATATCTCCACTTATTCAACCTTGTATTTCTAGTGGCTTTGTGACTGCATTACATCATTATGTACAAAGATTTAGATCATTGGACGGTGGATTATTTCACCCAATTTTCTATTGAATGAGTGGAATAAACTTTAGAAGAAGTTTCAGTGCCTTTGATAAGGCAAGAAGGGGCATAGCTGGTGATGATGGTCAATCATTTTCAGTCATGTCCAACACTTTATGAGCCCATTTGGGATTTTCTTGACAAAGACAGGGGAATGGTTTGCCATCTCCTTCTCTAGCTCATTTTACAGATGAGGAATTTGATGCAAACAAGGTTAAATGACTTGCCCAGGGTCACATAGCTAGGAAGTAAATGAGGTCAAATTTGAACTCAGGTCCTCTGGTCTTTGGGGCTGACATTTTATCCACTGTGTCCCCTAGTTGCCCCTGAGAATCATGAAGACATAAATTCAAATCCTGCCTCACATATTTATTATCTAGGTGTGACCCTGAGCAAGTCATTTGCTTAATGGCTCCCTGCCTCAGTTTCCTCATCTGTAAACTGGGGATACTAATAACATCCACCTCAGGGTATGGTGATGAGGAACAAATGAGATAAAATGCATAAAGCCCATAAAAAACTTTAAAGCACTATATAGTGTTAGGCAGAGATGGTAACATAGAGATGTGGACCATTGTCTATTAGCTATTGGTATTCAAGCCTGGTGTGACAGGAACATGAACATTGCTGTGTAAATTACTTATCTGTTAAAGGCATTGAAGTATAAAGAGCAGTAGACCAGGAATCAGAACTTTTGGAGATTAATACACTCAATACACCTCCATTTCCTCATCTATAAAATGAGGGGGCTGGATGGTGCTTAGCCCAGTGCTGGGCACATTGTAGGCACTTAATAAATGTTTTGACTTGAATTTACTGAACTAGATCAGATTGGTAACTACTATTTTTTTTTTGCACCTATGGCTTAGCAGCACGAAATCAACTTTTGAAAGACAAATATACTTAAATGTATGGGAGAACTTGAGACACAGACTCCTGTAGGGATAGAAGCACTGGAATACCAGTACCCATGGGAAAGCCTGTGGCTCAGGTAAGGATGAGGGGAGTGAGAACAAAGCATTCTATCTATGAGTTTCTATCACTGAATTTTTATATTATCTTGTACATTTTTCTTTTTTTTATAAATTTATTTTCAGTTTTCAATATTTACTTCTACAAGATTTTGAGTTCCAAATTTTCACCCCATCTCACCCCTCCCCCACCCCAATGCATTCTGAATATCCTTTCCCCTAGTCTGCCCTCTCTTCTATCACTTACCCCCTTCTTTTATCCCCTTCCCCTTCTATTTTCCTGTAGGGCAGGAGACTTCTGTACCCCATTTCCTGTATTTCTTATTTCCCAGTAGCATGTGAAAACTTTTTTTTAAACATATGTTTTTAAAACTTTAGGTTTCAAATTTCTCCTTCCTCCTCCCTCCCCACCCACCCTCATTGAAAAGGCAAACAACTCAATATAGGTTATATACATGCAGTTATGCAAGACACTTCCATAGTAGACATGTTGTGAAAAACTAACTCTGTTACCCTTAATCCTATCCTGCCCTTCCATTTATTCTATTCTTTCTTTTGACCCTGTCCCTCTTCAGAAGTATTTGCTTCTGATTACCCCCTTTCCCAATCTGCCCTCCTCTCTATCATCCCCCTGCTCTCTTGTCCCTTCTCCCCCTATTTTCCTAGGGTAAGACAGATTTCCATACCCAATTGAATGTGTATGTTATTCCCTCCTTAAGCCAAATCCTATGAGAAAAGATTCACTCATTCCCTCTCACCTTCCCCTGTTTCCCCTCCACTGTAAGAGACTTTTCTTTTCTGTTTTTTGGGGGGGTTTTTGTGAGATAATTTACCCTGTTCTACCTCTCCCTTTCTTCTTCTCCAAATATAATCCTCTCTCATCCCTTAATCTTCAACTCACCTGTGCCCTCTATGTATGTATGTATATATCTATACATATATGCATATAATTTTTTCCTCCAACTACCCTAATACTGACAAAGGTCTCATGAGTTATAAATATCATCTTTCCATGCAGGAATGTAAACAGTTCAATCTTAATAAGTCTCTTATGATTTCTCTTTCCTGTTTACCTCTTCATGTTCCACTTGAGTCTGTATTTGAAAGTCAAATTTTCTATTCAGCTCTGGTCTTTTTATCAAGAATGCTTGAAAGTCCTCTATTTCACTGAATTACCATTTTTTCCCCTGAAGAATTATACTCAGTTTTGCTGGGTAGGTGATTCTTGGTTGTAATCCTATCTCCTTTGCCCTCAGGAATATTATATTCCATGCCCTGCGGTCCTTTAATGTAGAAGCTGCTAAATCTTGTGTTATCCTGATTGTGTTTCCACAGTACTTGAATTGTTTCCTTCTGGCAGCTTGTAATATTTTTTCCTTGACCTGGGAACTCTGGAATTTGGCTACAATATTCCTAGGAGTTTTCCTTTGGGGATCTCTTTCAGGAGGAGATCTGTGGATTCTTTCAATTTCTATTTTGCCCTCTGGTTCTAATATCAGGGCAGTTTTCCTTGATAATTTCTTGAAAGATGATGTCTAGGCTCTTTTTTTATCATGGCTTTCAGATAGTCCAATAATTTTTAAATTCTCTCTCCTGGATCTATTTTCCAGGTCAGTTGTTTTTCCAATGAGATATTTCACATTGTTTTCTAATTTTTCATTCTTTTGGATTTGTTTTACAGTGTCTTGATTTCTCATAAAGTCACTGTCTTCCAATTGCTCTATTCTAATTTTTAAGGAAGTATTTTCTTCAGTAATCTTTTGGACTTCCTTTTCCATTTGGCCAATTTTTGCTTTTTAGGGCATTTTTCTCCTCATTGGCTTTTTGGACCTCTTTTGCCATTTGGGTTAGGCTATTTTTTAAGGTGTTATTTTCTTCAGTATTTTTTTGGGTCTCCTTTAGCAAGCTGTTGACTTGTTTTTCATGATTTTCTTGCATCACTCTCATTTCTCTTCCCAGTTTTTCCTCTACTTCTCTTACTTGCTTCTCAAAATCCCTTTTGAGCTCTTCCAAGGCCTGGGACTGATTCATATTTTTCTTGGAGGCTTTGAATGTAGGAGCTCTGACTTTATTGTCTTCTTCTGGTTGTATATTTCGATCTTCTTTGTCACCAAAGTAAGATAATATAGTCTGACTCTTTTTGTGCTGCTTGCTCATGATCCTGGCCAATTACTTGAGTTTTAAACTCTTTGTTAAGGTAAGAGTCTGCTTCCAATGTGGAGAATGTACTATCCCAAGCTTCAGGGGTTTGTGCAGCTGTTTTGAGAGATACTTGTAGGGACCCGTAAATTTTTAGTTCTTGCAGGGTGGTATGAGAAGGGGTGAGATGTTTACTCCTTTCCTGTCCTATGACCACAAGTACTGCTTTCTGCCCTGGAACTGTGAGAAAGGTTTCCTGTCCATAGCCACTCCAAGCTCCACCATGCCAGGGCTCCTCCTCACCCCAGGACACCTGTCCAGAACTGTGACCCAGATTCACACACGGGCAAAGCAAGAGATTCCTGCCTCAGCACCAGCAGAGAGATCCCTGCAATCCCCCTCTGATCAGCCACTGGATTCCCCCTCAGTCTGTGGGCCAGAAGCTCAGGAAGCAGCTGCCCACTCCAGGGCTATGCTCTTGGGGAGTGGAGCTGAGACCCCGCCTTCCTGTCTCAGCACCAACAGAAACAGACTTTTCCCACTGACCTTCTAAGTTGTCTTTGGCGTTCGTGGATTGAGGAGTGTGGAAACAGCCACAGCTGCCCACGATTCAGTCCTTTGAGGCCTACTCCAGGTTTGCTGCGGCCTGAGCGACAGGCCAGACTCTTAAGGAATCTGAACACTAGTAACACCCATTAGGGACAAGTGGGCATGAGAAAGTCTCAACCTTTTGGGTATGAGAGAGTCTCAGCATTTGAACGGGGGCCAGGGTCTTATGTACACTAAAGTAATTTTGGGTGGCCAGAGGAGGGGGTTGAAAAATGCGTTGTATGTTTCTATATATGCATGTGTTGCCTCCCAAATTAGAGTATAAGCTGCTTGAAGGTAGCAAGTGTTTCATTTTTGTTTTTGTATATACAGTGAGTAGCCCAGTGCCTGGGAAAATGCTTTAAAGAATTCCTGTTGGTTGATTTTAGGTAATTTTTCTTGCTAGCTCTACTCAGTGCTAAGCTTATTTGTTTCTGCCTGGGCCCTGGGACAAAGCTATGTAACCCTACCCTAATTATGATTGTGGATTGAACAGATGATCTCTAAGAACTCACTTGTCTGAAGATCTGTGTTCCTATTGCCATTTTGGCTTTCACCTAGACTTAATGCTTCATTCTCTGAATCCCTATTACTTTGACCAATACTGACACTTTCATCCTAGGGCCTTGGAAGTCCTAAAATTAACCTGGCACTAATCTGTGTTAGTGATGGATAATGGCTTAATGCGTTTTCTTCATACAACTTCATTTTAACAGCAAAGAGGCGTCATGTGTAACAGAAAGGCAACTGTACTGAGAATCAAGGGATTTAGCTTCTAGTCTCGGCAGTACTGCTCACTATCTCTGTTGTTGTTGAGTTATTTCAGTTGTGTGTGACTCTTTGTGACCGCATGTGGGGTTTTCTTGGCAAAGATACTAGAGTGGTTTGCCATTTCCTTCTCCAGCTCATTTTTCAGATGAAGAAACTGAGGGCAACAGGGTTAAGTCACTATTCCAGGGTCACACAGCTAGGAAGTGTCTGAGGCCAGATGTGAACTCAGGAAGATGAGTCTTCTATCCACTTCTATCCACTTCACCACCTAGCTCTCCAGCTATCTCTGTAACCATTAACAAATTATTTCATTGTTTTAGACCTCTGTTGCCTCACTGTCAAATAAAGAGAATGAACTAAATGTTCTCTCAAGGTCCTTTCAGCTAAAGTCATAAGTCTGATCAGAGATAGCATTAAAGTCAAAGTTGTGTACTATAATAGTAGTATTATTATCCCTATTTTAAAGATGAGAAAACTAAGGCTCAGTGAAATTAAGTGAATTGCAAGGAAGGATTTTAACTCAGATCTTCCTGACTCCAGGTCAGCCTTCTATCCATTACATCGTGTTCTCAACACTCTTTAAAGTTTGCATACCTCAGCTATATATAGTGAATACATGCTCAACAACATTCAGTCTATCAACAAGTATTTATTAAACACAAACTAATGTATCTGCCAGGCACTATACTAGGTACTGGGTATAAAAAGATAGAAGTTAAATAATTTGCGCTGTCAATGAAAATAGCCCTTGCTGTGCAAAATAAAATAAAATAAAATAAAAAACTAAAACTTGCCGTAATCAAAAGAACACTGACCTTGTAGTTGGTAGACCCTAAGGAGAATCCTTGTTCTGACACTTATCAAGCTATGTGATTATAGGCAAGTCATTTAACCTCCCTAGGTCTCAGCTTTCTCGTCTATAAAATGGGGACAGTATTTCTTCTACCAGTCACATAGGTTTATGAGGAAAACTGCTTTATAAACCTTAAAGCTCTATATAAATTAAGCTGTTGTTATTGTTAAAAAGCTTTCTGGTGATGCTTTGAAAAAAATAAAGGTGTTCTTTTGCCATTCAATGAAGTCTAATAATAATTTCATATACAAGGAGAAGGAAATGCACGCTAGCTGCAGAATCCTCTCCTATATGACTTTTGTGTTTGGGCTTATCTAGGCCTAGTAGTGTTTAAAATCTCATTTATTCCTACATTTCATATTCTTCTGTACTACATGAGTGCCTGGCTTAGCCTGGGTGTAGAATAATGGGACATCTAAAGCAAGATTATTGAATACTGCTTCTCTGTGAATCTATAATCACAGGGGAAAGATAGGCAAGTCAGGACAGGCAGGGAACATGACCACAGCCCAGCCTGGAAGCCTGACAAACAGGGATTCTCAAGTCAGTATAAACTAAAAGTTCCCATGTGATTGAGAGAACCATGGAACCAGCTGGATCCCATGTGATTGAGAGAAACATGCAATCAGCTGGGTGCTAGTGATGTTTTTCTCATTAGGAATGAGATTCTCTCAGGGGCAGCTAGGTGGCACAGTGGATGAACTCTGGCCTTGGAGTCAGGAGGACCTTAGCTCAAATGTGGCCTCAGATACTTGACATTTACTTAGCTGTGTGACCCTGGGCAAGTCACTTAACCCCAATTGCCTCACCCCTGCCCCCCCCAAAAAAAGAATGAGATTCTCTCCTCTCCTCTTCTCCGTTCCTCTCCTCCTCTTTCTCTCCCCTCCCTTCTTCTCCCTCTCCCTTTCTCCTCCTCTCTTCTCTCCTCTCCTGTCTTTCCTTCTCTCCTTTCTCTCCCCTATTCTTCATCGGATTGCCTTTGGCACTCTTTATGTTTATTATGGATGAGCTCCCTTGGGAAGCCTCTAGTCATATCTATTTGTGCATAAACCTCTAAATAAATATGTGTTTTTAGAACCAAAAGGCAAAAGCTATGAATTTGATGTGCAAATTAAATCCAAAGTCATATGAAGTGCAAGATGAGTGAATATTGTCCACGTTGAATTGAGGAAATGTAGTGTAAGCAATTTCATTATTTGCTGCCTTTTCTGTTTGATTCCAGAGCAGTTAGTGCCCATTCCATTAGGATAAAAATTGAGATTCAATGAATGTGGGTGCTGCAGCAGTGGATAATAAGAGAGTAGTAAATATTAATCATGAGGCTTTCATAGGATCATATATTTAGAACCAGAAGAGATCTTACAAGCCATGCAGTCCCTTCATTGTACAGGAGGAAATGGAGGCCCAGAGAAGTTGTCTTGTGCCTAAGTTCACATACCTAGACAGAGTTGGACATGACCTTGTTAGGTCATCTAATCTAGCCCCTTTATTTTATAAATGAGGCAGCTTAGTCTGAGAAAAGCTGAGTGAATTTCCCAAGGTTACACAGGTAGGAAGTGACAGAATTAGGATTTGAACACTAATCCTTTGACTCAAAATTCACTAATGATGATGATGATGATGATGATGATGATGTCTAACATTTGTATAGCACCTACTATGCTCCAGGCACTGTGCTGAGAACTTTACATTATTATCTCATTTTGATATTAATGATAGTCATCAGTAATAGAGTCCCCTGTGTACTCCCTTCTTATCCTCACTCATAACAAGTCCTACCCAAATTGGCATATTGTTGGTTCATGTGGACGACATGACCCTAGTACTATTTCAGTATAATCACTGCAGTATTAAAAAATAAAATTACCTCCTATGGTTTGGATTATTGATAATAATGATCCATTAACACAACATATGGGCCTATATTTTATCTTCTTATTTAAATTATTCAACACATTTGAAAGGTAGCATGGTGTCCTGAAAGAGATGGTCTTGGAGATATAAAGACCTGAGTTCAAGCCCTGCCTCCAATAGGTGATCCTAGGCAAGTCACCTAACCTCACAGTGCTGTAGGAAGCTGTCTAAAAGCACCTCAACCTACTCTGGTACAAGCAGTTTCCTCATCTAGGAATTCCCTTTACCAATGAAATTAGAGCATCAGACCCTATTTCTATTGAAGACTGTATTCAAGAACCAAAATGTCTACTAAAGTATAGATTTGTCAAAAAATTGTACTACTAAGCTTTTGCACTATGTACACTAATTAATTGAATGTAATTTGATTATTAAACCCTACATCAAAAACCCCATATACCCTCTCAGTCTAGCATTGGTGGCAGATTCCTATCAATAGTCATGTTCTGTAACAAAATTCTGGCTGAGCTAGTTAGTTGGTGACTAATATTGCCAATACACTGCAGAAAGTTTAATTAGATATATTCACTCAATAATCAGTGCCTATAAAAGGTTTGGTCCTGTATTAGGTATTGGATTCAAGATTAGGGGTGGGGTATTAATAAACAAAAACATGAGACATTATACCTACACTCCAGGAGTTTATAGTCTAGTTGGACAAATAAGGAAAAAAAAACGTGAAAAGGTAACACTACAAGTTAACGGTGTATCATTAGTATCAACTGTGGCAATTCCTCAGGAAGGAAAAAAAAAACCATTCCTTTCACCTGCGTGGTTGATAAAACCTTTGAGAAGGAAATAGAATTTTTTTTTTGGCAAGGAAATAGAATTTTGAGGAGATCCATTGTATGATGGAGTAGGATTTTGATAGTTGATGAGAAAGAGAACATTCTAGATGAGAGATATAGTTACGAGAAAGGAATAGAAGATATACTGTAAGCGCTGTGGGGATAAAAGACAGTGTCTTATCTGAATTTTGTATCATCCACCCTCACAAAGTATTTGTTGTGACAAATTGAATTGTGCAAGGTTTACTCAGGGAATGATGAGGATACCATTTTACTTGGAATGATTTTTTTGTTTTTGTTTTTGTTTTTTAAACAGGAATGATGGCAGACTAGAATAGACCCAGGAGGAAAAGTAAATTGGGAACAAAATGAAGAGAAGGCCTTGAATGTATCTTAGGAGTTTTGATTTTATTATACAGGAAATTGGGAGCCATTGAAAGTTTTTTAGGAAAGCAGTGTCTCAATGATTTTAAGAGCATTAAGCTATTTTGTGTAAACCACCAGAGTAAGAAGGAGCAATACTGGATGAAAAAGATGAGTTAGGAGCCTATTGTACTAGACCTGACAGTTATGGCAGTGGAAATGAAGAGGGAGACTTGGTGACTTAATGATCTTGCTGATGGCGTGAAAGTGCAAATGAACACATCAAGTTAGGTGGGGGATATTTATCATGTGCTGCTGAATCCAGAATTAGGTAGAAATTATAAATTGATTCAATTGAATTTGTGAGATTATGCCATACTTTGGGTAATCTTATCCTATTTGCTGCTTGAAAAACCCATATGTTTAATCCCAGTATTTTCCTTGAGCTTCTATTTGACTATGAGATATAGAATACTATGAATTCAAAAGAATCAAAATTGCAGATGACCCAAAGGGGAATGGGAAGATGTATGATGAACATTCATTGGTTTCAGTGTGTTACCAATGACTACTTGTGTGCAAGATGTAGTGTGAAACCATTAAAGATGATAAACTGAAAGAAAACCTGTCATGAGGGTTAATCAGTGAAGAGACCAAGCATTGCTCTGCTGGTCAAATAATAAAAGAATGAAAGGAAGACCTACAGTCTCTTGGGTAGATTTTCTGTGGAAGATTTATGGAAAGATATGTGAATGAAAAATACATGGGTTAAATTCATGGAGGTGTGCAGTCTGCATGAATTGGAGAAGCTAAATTAAACTTATAAATGACTGATTAGAAATGATGGGGAAGGAAGAGGGAAGGAATTTCAGGTGACTTTAGTATGACAATGAACTTCATTTAAGTATTATTCTTAAACAGTTCATATATACTTTAAGAATTTATAGTTTAGTTATTTCTACTATTCCTCTCACCCTACCTTGACCCCTAGAATTTTCATCAGGTAAGATTGTTATACACGATTAGTGCTTCTTTGTAGAAGATTTAGAAATAGGAAAATGAAAATGTTCTTTAGATATCAGAAGGTAGATTTTTGCAGGTGATTCACAGTTTCTGCCTTGTCCAAAGCCAGTTTCATTGGGCAGAGATGAGGATGAGAAATCTAATTCCCTAGAACTCTAAGATGGAAAAAAAAACCTGTGTTCCCTTGCCAACTGAGGCTGTGCTTAACCAGGTTTGTAATTTGAAGGCTCTAACGAGTTTGAAAAAGTCCACTTGTCCTCCTAAATTAGGTCGTGGTGGCAAAACAAATACGTTCTTCCAAGGGAGATTGAATAAACCTTTGGCTGGAAGAAAGGATAAAGTCATCAAACTCTTAGTTATTAGGTTTTTGCAGGCTGACTTTTTTCTCCCATCTAGCATATGCCACATCTTGTGAGAGGGTCAATTATTTTGCCTGTTCAAGGTAAAGTGGTACCTTTTCTTGGCAATTAATTTAATAGGGTCTCTCAAATGTTGCTGACTGATGTGAGTGGTATTGGTTCAACAGATGTGTTAATTGGTTAAAAAGTAATGGTGATCATGTTATAACCATTAAAGGAAGCTAGCCAGCACCATAAGAGGCAGAGCCTTGCTTTATATATTGTACAACACTGAATTCTATCTGACATAGTTTTTGATAACATGAATCTGTTTGCCAATGATGGCAATTAATGCTTCTATACAGGTTTCCACAAAGCACTGTATACCATACCTTATTTAATCCTTAAAGCCCTGTAGAAAGGCTAGGGGCAGGTTATTATCCCCATTTTACAGATGAGGAAATGGTAGCTCACAAATGAGAAATGACTTGCTCAAAGTCATCTAGTCGGTAAGTGAGAAAGCAAGCATTTGAACCAATCCTTTAGTTTTTGAGACAATTGCTTTTTCTACTTTTGTTACAGGGTGATTTTTCAGCCTTAACCCAGGTCCTATGATGGCTACTGTGAACTCTGAGACCCATGAAAGGTGGAGCAGGGAAGTGTTTGGGCCCCACAGGTGTTTGATGTGGTACTCCTCTTCCCATGCATAGGTTATCTTCTTAGCTTGTAAATTTCTATGAATGCTTTCTAGCACATACCTTAGAGCAGAGCTGTAAGTCTTTGCAATAATCCATTATTTCTAAAACTGGATAAATTAAAGTGCTTGTGCTGGCAAGTCTCTAGACTCCTATACTATAAATTCTGTCAAATAATGCTTGAATTGAAGTGTTTATTAGCAAGCCAAGAGCATGTGATCTGATTGGATAAAGTGGTGTTGGGAGCACTGTACCAGAACAATGCATTGTATAGCAGGGTTGACCTCATTAGCTGCAGTCTCCCTCCTCCTTTAATCTATATCAAGTGTTTCACCAAGGGAGGGAACGTTCCTGTGTGCCAGAATCTGCCAGTGTGTATCAGTGCAATCAGACAAAGACAGATTTTGTTGGGCCCTTTGGAAAGAATGTGCCTGTGAACATAGGGTTAGCAAACTTAATTGCTGCTAAAATAATGACCCAACGATTTCTCCAAATGTTTCCCTTTTGGATAGCACCAAGGACAAGCCATTATGGTGAAATTCTTTGATTGTTTGTCACCATGTCCCCAGAGTATGAAGATGAAACGGTTGAAAGATGGATTGGGATGTACCCAAAGAGTATTTTGTGCTCTTAAAAAAAAAATTAGTAAATGCTAACAAATACAAGCAGCAGTCTTGAAGCCTTAGTTTCCTCATCTGCAAAATAAGAACTATGGGTGAATGAATGAAAAAAAAAAATCATTAAGTGTTTACTATTTACCAGGCATTGTTATTTGTATCCAAAGCACTTAATACAAACAAGCAAATCACTTTCCTCAAGAACCTTGCTTTTTTAAAAAATAAATTTCTAAAAGTAAATATTTATTATCTTTGTCTTACAATACCAGATTTTCTCTCATTATTCCCCCTACACTGTCCTAGGCAGCTATCCTATATGACAATATTTTTAAGTAAAAAAGAAAAAGAAGAGAAAAATCAATAAAACTTATCAATACATTGAAAAATTCATAAAATATCTATGGACCTCCCCCTTCTACAAAGGAATGGGATAGGGATATCTTTTCATAGAAATTGAGCTTGATTTTTCTGGTTTTGGAACATTCACTTTTGATTTTTGGTCTGTGGTGGTTCTTTCCATTTACATTGTGGTAGTCATTGTGTATGTTGTTTTCTCAGCTCTGCTTACTTTATTCTTTGGATCCTATGTTCTCATCAAGTATTTTTATAAATCTCCCACAAAGTATCTTTTCAAAATAACTGGCAATTTTCCTTTGGTTATTTTTCTTTTGTCAGGAATACTTGTGTAGCATTCAAGCTGGCCATCTGTCATATCTCATTCTTGCTTTCATGACCATCTTGCTTCCTTCCCCAATTATACATGTTCCTGATGATACTCCTTACTCTATATCTCAGGTTTTTGTTGATAAAATGCTGTAACTTGTTTCCAGTTCATTCCATAATTTAACTTTGACCCTTCCAACATTATATTCATTCAGTAAATTAGTGCTGGCACTAGGTGGCAAAATGAGTGGAGCACTGGATCTGGAGTCAGGAAGACCTGAGTTCAAATATGATCTCAGACTTTTCCTAGCTGTGTGATGCTAGGCACATTATTTAACTTGTCTATGTTTCAGTTTTCTGTCTGTAAAACAGGGATAAAAATGTCACCTCTCCCTAGGTTTGTTGTGACAATCAAATGTAATAATATTTGTAAGTGCTTTATAGACCTTAAAATGCACAAATGCTAACAGTCATCATCATCATCATCATCATCATCATCATCATCATCATCCACATCACAATTAGGTGCCTGCTATGTATCAGGTACTATGGGATACAAAGACCAAAAAAAAGAAAAAGGAAAAAAAACGGAAAAAAAACCCCTACCATCAAGGAGTTTATGTTCTTTTGGGGAATACAACAGATGTAGATAAGTATATAGAAAACCAAGAAGAAACAAATGCAAAGCATTTAGAGATAGGGCAGTTAGGATTGGAAGACACTAGCAGTTGGGCTGTAGGGTAGGGCAGGAGGAGCAGAAAGGAACAAGAAAAGCCTTCCTTTGGAAGGTGGTGCTTGAGCTGCATTAAAAAAAATCGTTGTTAAAGCTTTTTCAGTCCTTTATACTCTCCCAATTTAAAATAGAATGATCACATGAGGAGGAGCTATAGGAGGATAAGTTAAGAGCAATATTACAAACAAGTTTGATACATTTACAACAATCTTAAAGCGTGTTCAGCAAGGACAAACACCTAGAGAGAGAATCTGATTCAATTAGGCCGACATAAGGCTTCATAAACAGGTGATAATAATCATAGCTTACATTTATATAGCACTTTGAGATTTGAAAACCCCCTTAACATATGATCTCATCTCATCCACATAACAACTCTGTGGGGAAGGAGTTATTATTATTTCCATTTTATGGGGACCAAGAAATAGTCTGATGACTGTTGCCCAGTCTCAGACTGGTGAAAATAGAAATGAGAGGTTTAGTGACTTACCCAGGGTCATACAACTAGTAAGAGTATGAGGAAAGATTTGAATTCAGGTCATTGTGACTCCAACTCCAACACTCCATCCTGTCCCACCTACCTACTTCTAAATAAGTGATATTTACCCATGCAAAGAGTGGCCCAGTATCCAAATATAGTGTTTCTTCACCCTTACAGCTGAAAGCCATCTCTTCCTCTTCAGATTTTCCCAGAATGCTTTGTTGTGATCTCTCCTTTGCCTCATCACCTTATACCCATTTGTATGCATAGTGGATCAACTTTCATTTTTATATACATAGTATGGTGTCATACAAATAGCAGATGCTAAATGAATACTTGTTCAGTTGAGTGGAACTGAAATGCCCTACCACAGTGGAGGGCCGAGACTGCCCCTTGCATAAACTATCTCTTCTGAATTGTGTCGTGACAGAAGAGACAGAAGCAGAAGCAGGAGTATACTTTAGCATTGGCGATAGCCATTGCGAAGGAATGAAGATTGGAAATGGAGTTTCATGTATAAAGAGGACAGGGAAGGTCAGTTTGAATGAAATGCAGAGTGTAAGAAGGGGATTAATGTATGGTGAGTCCGAAAAGATAGGATGTTGTACTGTTATCCCTTGCCAAAAGCATCACTGAAAGGCTATTAATTTTAACTAAGTTCTCTTGTGGTATTGACCAGCTTTGTACTGCACAGTTTTTCAAGTGCATCTTGACCTGCTATCCACCTGATACTTACCAAGATCACTGGCTATCTGTCATGTGTCCAATATTTTATATACATTCTTGCAATAGGTTGCCAGATGAAGTCACAGAGACTGGAGTGATCAAAAGCCATTAGCCTGGATTTGGGGGAGGTATTGGCCTATTCAGATCTGGAGCCAATGCTAACTTTACCAAATACTCATCAGAAGCTAGAGGAGGAGCTAATAGGGTTTGCCAGACTGGAGGGTTTCCTTCTTTTGTTCTAGGAAAAAAAGGAATAAGAAGAAAACAGCAGATGAGATAGCAGTTGGGAGACTGTACAGTGCTTTCAAGGGTTCCCAACTGGTTCCCAGAGTCAAAATAGCATCTTTTAGACACAAGTATTCTCCTAGTGATTCTTTATGTCTATAAATGTTGAAACACCACAAACTCCAAAGAACAAAAATTATGGGTGACCCAAAGGAGATGAAGAGATGTCATATGAACACAAGTAGGTGGCAGCATTTTCCAAACAATTGCCTGTACTTGAGAAATGGCTTAAGGAGTATTATTTTTATTTTTGTATCTACAGTGCCTAGCATAGTGCCTGCCATACAGTAGGCAATTTATAAATACTTGTCCAGTTGAATCGAGGTGAAATGTCTGATTTTTCAAGGATGTGGTCTGGGAGTATAAATAATATATATATATATATATATATATATATATAATAGAAAGATAGACTCTATGTTGTTTTGCTATTGTGCAAAAAATTAAGGAGACTTGCAGGACATCATCTAGTATATTGAATGAAACCTAAATCAAGAAAATATGGAAGAACATGGATAAAGATAACAGGATGGGAAAGTACATGGATGGGCTGTGGTTTGCACTGATTGAATAAATGCACAAATTAGTTCAGATACCAATAGCAATATTGTAATATCTTATATATGCTAACTCAAAGGGCTGTCATTATGTGCTCATTGTGCATTTTTTCATCCACTTTGTTTTTATAGTGTAGTTGGTTTGGCAGATTTGTCTTTTTGAGTAATGAAGGTTTTCACTGAGAAGGCTCTTATGTTCTAAGGCTTGCTACAGTTAGTGCAATAAAACTTGCAAACAGGAGCACTTGGAGAATTTTTCCACTGATATGAAATCCTCCTTAATCATTAAAAATTGCATCTGGAGAGAAAGAAGTCCTTTAGTTTTCAGTGTTATCAAATTAGAGAACATCTATGGAAAGTTAGTATTTGTGGCCTTGACATTTTAATTTTTTAATTTCAAAACTCTTGTTTAGACAGCAGTTCTCTTTGAGTTGTGATGAGTTTAACATATGTTCTTATCCATCTGGAGTTAAGTTTGATGGTGCTCAACCATTTGATGAAAACGTCAGACTAGAATTTGTGATTCTTCTTATCAGTCAACAGTTAGTTCCCTTATTAGAACAGAAATGTTCCATCAAGTGCGAATGAATCCTAGATGTATCTTAAATATAGAATTTAGCATTGAAACAGAACTTGGAAGCCATCTATCCCAATCCTCTTACTTTAAGAATTTTGAAAAGCACATAGGTAGGCATTTTAAATTGCTTTGATCTGAGATTCTAGAAAGCAGACTTCTTGCAGCTAGGTCCCAATTAGTGAGAATAATGAATCAGGTGAAGTGGTCACATTATTCAGATTTGCGTTGTATATTCCATTGGTCTGGAACCAATTACCATATCGTACATAATTCTAATACATTCAACCACTTCACGGAATTCATCATTTGCACTTATCAAGACCGAGCAGTAACTCTTTTTCTAGGACGTTAACAATAACTCATGCTTGAGGGGCAGGGTAACAGTGGATAAAAAGCTGACTTCAGGGTCAGAAAGACCTGGGTTCAAGTCTTGTTTTATAACCATGGACAAGTCCCTTAGCATCTTAATACCCCCAGACAATTCACTAAAGCTCTTTGAATTTCAGAACAGTTAATGATCTGCTTTGGTAAAGCAAATTTCCTGATTTGAGCTCCTTACATGAGATCTGGACAAAACAACTTCATGTGTATAAGATGCTTTCAGAAGTACAAAGCTCTTTCCTTTTGTGCTGTATGTACAAATATATTACTTCTGCTTCTTTTATTTTCCTCTTTTACTCTTCCACTCTTCCTGTCTTTTGGAAAATCAGCGCCTCGTATCACCTAGGTGGCCTATAGCTCCTGTCCTTATATTGTTCATTTTGGAGGCTATTGTAATAGTCAAGTAGCAAAGAGCCTGAGGTCCAAAACATTGTTACTCTGTCTTGCCAGCATCCCCAGGGACAAGAATTCTAAGGTCGTGGGCTCTCCGTGGCCTCAGCATGGCAGCAGTATCCTACACTGCCCTTCAGTCTCTAGTAGCTTGACCTCTGATCTGAAAATAAAATGTCACAACCTTTTTTTTCCCCCCCTCAGAGGGAGGTCTGTGGGTCTCATTACCAACCTGATTGGGGTCAGAGAATATCACCACATCTTTAACATTGCAAATTAGACCTGTTCATTTCCCTTGAAATGAATCCAGTTCTACCATTGATCATGGCTCTAAATTCTTCACCCTAAGGTAATCATTTCACATGCTGGAGGAAAAATAATTTTGCACATCCTAAAGATGGCAATTTTTTTTTGTTAATATAAGACTTTTTAAGCCTCAAGTTTAACAGCATTCTCTAGGTTGTTACTATGCCTTTTTTCACTTAGGGCAAAAAATAGGTGGGGTGGGGAGCAGAAGAGGTGGCACTGACCCAGAAGATTGTTTAACCATGGCTACAGTTACTCCATGAGGAGTTGCCTTTTTCCAGTGAGGATAGGTTTTACCCATGTGGATTCACAGAGGAAAAGTGTTTTACAGGGATGGCACCCTTTGGGTGGCAGCTGATAGAAAAACACACCAGGTGATGGCATGGACATGTTCTGGCAGAGGACAATTAGCTGAGGCAAGGGGGTAGTGATTGCCCCCTCAGCTGTAGATTTTAATACTCTAGGACAGAATCCCATTTGCCCCGTGAAGTTATGTTCCTGCTTTTTGTGCAACTTAGTGAATCTGTGGTTCTTAACTTGATAAAAGAGAGGATATTTGATGGTTTAGATTAGAGACAGTTGACCTGGAAGTTACACCTGGGTTCAAAGTCCTAATAGATAGATAGATTGACAGATAGAGAAATAGATATAGATCTATTACCAACCCCACCACCCCACTACCACCCCCACCCCCACACTAGCTATTTGACCCTAGGCAAATTACTTTACTTCTCAATACTTCAGACTACTCTCTAAGACTTTGAACTAAAGAATAGGTAATTTGTTTTGGTAGAGGGCATCCCTCCTCAAGAATTCCTTGTACTAATTAAATCATACTTCTGGTGCAGTAATAATAATAGTAATAACGATGATGATAATAATAACTGATAATGAAAATAAGACTGAGTACAAATTACCAATAGACTTACACCATTTTGTTTCTCATAGATTTTTAATGTTAGCTTTTGTTTTTGTCACTTACATTTCCCTGTATATTCTTCTCCTTTCCATCTCCTTTATAACCATTTTTTAAATAAGGATAGCCTTTATATCCTGTTTTTTAAAGAGGAAAAGATTTCAGGAAAACCAATAAACACATGAAAAAATTCTGAGGTTATATAAAGTGTTCCATACCCATAGACTTTGCCTCTTTAAAGAAACTCGGAGAAATATCTTCTCATACCTTTTCTTTGGGACCAAGTTTGATCATTATAACTTCACAGCATTCAGTTTTCATTGTTTTGAAGTGGCTACTCTTTCCATTTGTATTGTTGTCATTGTGTATATTATTTTCCTGGTTCTGCTTACTTCATTTTGCATCAGTTGATACAGTCCTTTCCATACATCTCTGTTTTTATCATTTGCCATTTCTTATATTTCCATTCTATCCATGCATACTGATTCAACTATCCTACCAATTGAAGAGCATCTTTTTTTTTCCAATTTTTTCCTACCTATCTATGGATTTTTTTTTGTCAATGTCCTTTAGGAATATAAGACTATTGGTGTAATCTCAGGGCCAAAAGATATGTATATGTTATTTTTATAATTTCAAATTATTTTCCAGGTTGTTCCACTTTGCAGCTGCACTTACAATGTGCCAGTGTACCTCTCTTTCTATAACATCTCTCTTTCTATAATACCTCTAACTTAGGCTACCCCCATTTTTTATCATCTTTGTCAGTTTGGGGCATATGGAACACAACCTCAGCTGTGAGTTTAATTTCTTTTATTAGTGATTTGGAGCATTCTTTGATACAGTTTTTAATAGTTTGCAGTTCATCTTTTGAGATGCCTTTGTTCTTATCCCTGGATCCCTTATCTATTAGGGAATGGCTTTTGGTCTTAACTGTTTCTGTTAATACAATATCATTTTAATCTAATCACTGCTTGGATCAAAAAACCTTGCGTCAACCAGTCAACCAAAAGTTCTTTGCCTACTATTTTATGCCCAGGTTCTTTAGCCTGGAATTTAATACAACTCATGACAATTTACCTTTCTAGTCTGATGTGTTGGTGTTCTGATACATTTGCCCTTTATTGCAGTATAATTAAACTGCTTTTGTTTGTTGTTCCCTGAACAAGTCCTGTACTTTCTTACCTTTTCCTGTGTCCCTTCCTCTCCCTGGAAGGCTTGTTCCTCTACCTTCAACTTTCAAAATCCAATTTATCCTTCAAGGCATAAGTGAAGTGTCACAGCCATCTTTCTTAAGAGACCATCTTGAATTTCTTTGTCTCCCAAATGTAATTTCTGCATCATCTGAATCCTATGGTGTTATCTATATGTCTTTCCTGTGGACCTTATCTTGTCTTGTCTTTTATTACAAGTGATTTTAGGTGAGATATCCTCATCAACCTCATAGCCTAGTGGGGGCTTGTGACACATGGTTGCAACAAAATATCATAGAAAGAAAAATAGATTGGCAGTCAAGTGTTTGGGGTTTGAATCCTGGCTCTTCCATTTATTTACTGTGTGACTTTGATCAAGTCTCAGTGACTCTCTGGGCCTCAGTGTCCTCAACACTAAAATAAAGGAGTTGAAGCAGATGAAACCTTAGTTCTCTTCCAAGCTCTAAGTCTATGGTATTCTTTCTATATTTATGTAGTGTCAACTACAGCACAAGTTAATACCCAACAGTGTAAAGAGTATTTTTTATGCAAATTTATGCTTATTTTCTCTGGCTTTCTGTATGGCTCTTAATCTCTATGGATATTTGTTTCTCATATGTCTGTCTTTTTGTCTCTGAGTATCTGTCTCTGTCTGTGTCTGTCTTTGGCATTGTCTATCCCTGTATCTTTCTCTTCAAATGATTTATTAGCTAAAATTCCCATCCAAACACTGAGTGGGATGACAGCTAATTTAAATTGTCAATACTTGTCATGAATTCAGAGTTATTTAGGACCTATAAATTAAATAAGATCACAAATAGTTTCCTGCATCAGGAGACTGTCATGAAATGAACTTCACATTTGACTCTTTCTTGCTTCTATTTCATCCCCTTAACTCATAATAGATTCATTTGTAGATTCATGAATCTTGTCAACTGAGGTTAGTTAGGTTTTAGTGGATTCTAGTTTATTTCTTGCATCCTCTACCTCTGTGACCCTCTTACTGTGGTGTCCTTATTTCAGGCCCTCATCCTTTCTCCCCTGGACCATTATACTGTTCTTGGAACCCTTCTGCCTTTTCCTCTTCTTTTTCCCCCCAGACTATTCCTTATACTGCTGCTCATGCAGTGTGATTTAGTAAGTAGGCTGGCCTTGAGATCAGGAGGATGTGGGGTCATATCCTGTTCTTGGCACTCACTAGTTGTGTGACAATGAGCAAGACACTTAAACTCTCAGAGCCTCAGTTTCCTCATCTGAAAAATGAGATCATATCTGTGGTAGGACTCTCATATGGTTGACATAAAAACTAAATGAGATAGAGTATGTAAGTGATTTGTGAGCTTTAATATACTATATACATTCTGTGGTTGTTACTCCTAATAGGCATACTTACTCACTTCCTTTTCTTATTCAAAATCCTGCCATAACTTTCAGTTTATGAGATAAAATGTAAGATCCCTGCTTGGAATTCAAAGCTCTTCATGGTCTGTGTCCGACTTTACCATACCAATCCCACTGCAAACAAAGAGTACTTCATGTACTCTGCATTTGTTTTTCATTCCATATTTCACTGAGTACTTGCTGTAGGAAGAGCACTTTGCTAGGTGTGAGGAGTGCAGCAGGGTGGGGAGAATAGAGTTTGGATAATAATGATAATAACAATATCTAGCATTTATATAGCACTTTAAGGTTTGCAAAGCACTTTACAAATATCTCATTTTATCCTGATAACAAAGGCTAAATGCCTTGCTTATGTGTCTGAAGTCAGATTTGAACTCAGCTCTTCATGACTCCAGAACTGGCACCCTATCTGCTATACCACCTAGCTGTTAATATCTTCTTTGAATTTACAATTTCGTGGGGGAATAAGGCACAAACACAAATAACTCTAATGTACAATATTCTGTTCCTACCAGTTTGGACTCCTTACTATTCCTTCTGTCCTTTTCCAGCCTAATGCTTTTGTGGATAAATGATCCTATGGGTCTGGAATGGTTTCCTTCCAGGTATAGTAGGTTTCCTACTGAAACCTTTACCTCTTCAAGGCCCTGGAGTCAAGACGAGCTGAGTTCAAATGTGACCTCAGACACTTGACACTTTACTAGTGTGACCCTGGGCAAGTCCCTTTACCCTGATTGCCTTGCCAAAAAAAACAAACAACCCAAAACTCTGATGCTTGTTATGGGACCTTAGAAATTAACTACTCTAATCCCTTTATATATAACTCATAGTATCATAGAACTGGTAGAGACTTTAGAGACAATCTATTTCAACCCTTTCTTTATACAAATGAGAAAACCAAGCCCCAGAAATGTTGCAACTTGTCTAAAGTTATACACCTGTTATGTGAACACCAGGAAATTGAACCTAAGTCTTCTGAATCCAAATACTACCTCCTACTGCCTTATGATTTTTTTAAGAAAGTGAGAGAAATACAATATTTAATACATTTGCTTTTTCTTTTCATGATTATGTCTTCTGTGCATTTGAAGATTTCCTATAAATAAATATTTTTAAATAGAAACAGAAATTCTGTAGTCTTTTAGGTTAGAAAAAAGCAGCTATGACAGACTAATACTTCAGTCCTAATATGGGAGGTAAATACTAGGCAAAATGCAAGTATATCTGAAGAGACCAATGCATTAAAAACATTTGTCATGTCCTTGCTATGTGCCAAGTGATGTGTGATGATGCAGGTTTGTTCTGATAACCTGAATTTAAAGTAGCAAATATTAGATTGCTGGAGAATCTTACAGACAAATTGAGGGCACTAAGGGAGGGTTAAGAAGGCCATATCTTTTATATAACCCTGCAATCTTAGCAGACAAACTAAAGGGAATCCTGAGTTAGTAACTGGCTTTGTGACTCATGATTTATATTGGCTGGAAAAAAAAGGAAGTTTTAGATATGACTTGTAGGTTCTTATGACATATGGTAAATTTGAGGAGTTTGATCTTATTTTGTATTTGGAGCTTCTCCAGTAATCCTACCAAATCTGCTTTGCCACGTCTGATAATAGTGGCACAAGTAATTAGTAATATCATTTTAAAATCCATTAGCAAGTGTGAAATTGTAGTTCATAGCACAGTAAAACCAACCTCAGGTGAACTAGTTAGCAGCAATTTCCCTCCCCTTCCCCTTTCTGTTTTTTTTTTTTTTAGTATTTTGTTTTATATAAAATCTTGATGAAATCTGTTCGAGATTAAAAGCAATAAATCCCTTCCAGTGGCTTTTCTCAATTAGTTGCTGTCATTGATATTTGGAAAGATAATTTACGAACTGCATGTTGCTTTACACATACATTTTTACTTCAATGAAAACATCCAAATGACCTAAAAAAAATCCATTTGACTATGGAATTATGGAGGTGATGTGGTGTAGTGGAAAGAATACTGGACATTAAGTCAGGAGAGACGTAGGTTTAAATCCCATCTTTGACAATAACCTTTGGGGCCAAGGGCAATGACTTAACCACAGGGAGCCTCTTTTTCCTCATCTACAGATTGAGGATAATCATGCTCATAGACTCTACCTTACAGGGTTGTTATAGGTAACATTTATATTGAGAGACAGCATGGTGCAATGGTTAGTGCTCTGTAATTGAAACTGAGAGACCTGGGCTGGGATTTTACCTTTTCACTGACATGTTGATCATATCCTCAGCTATAAAATGGGTCTAAATAACTTTACACTCCCTTCTTCACAGAGCTATGGTATAGAAAGCACTTTGCAGACCAGCACTTAGCATGTAGTCTGGCACAGTGGCACTTAAGAAATGATAGCTGACTAAATGCTAGTTGACCTTACTGTCATTCAGTAAACGTTTATTAAGCACCTGCATGTGCCAGGCACTGTGCTAAGTGCTAAGGATACAAAAATGAAAAAAAGACAGTCCCAACCCTTAAGGAACTTACAATCTGGTAAGGAAAAGTAATACATAAAAAGAAGTTGAAAAATAGGGAAGTGGGGGGGTGCTATCCAGTGAGGGGACATGGAGGAGAAGCCAGAGAAGACCCAAAGTAAGTGCAGCCAGGTGAGAAATGAGGGGCTGTATGAATATCAGCTGTGCTTATTATTATGCCATTAAATGTTTTGTAAATAGTGGAGCACTATTCATTGATCAACTATTATTATTATGGAAGTTAAGGGAAATTTGGTACTTTCTAAAAATGAAATGATAATGGAAAGAGCTCTAGCTCTGAAATCAGAAACTGAGATGAAATCCCACCTGTGGCTTCCTTCCTTCTTTCCTTCCTTTCTTCTTTTCTTCCTTCCTTCCTTCCTTTTTCTATAAGGTATCTAATCTCTCTAGTTCTTGCTTTCTTCATCTGGATTGTGAGACTGTGGGCTAGGCTCCGTCATAGTATCATAGATTGATTGAAAGAACCTTAGAGGTTACTGAGTCTACCCCACCTTTTTACAGATGAGAAAACTGAGACTCAGAAAGATTTAGGACTTTGCCCAGAAACATGAAGCTAGTAAGTGTTGGAGGCAGTGCCCTTTTGGGGCATGCCCTATAGCAAGAGTCAGAATACCTGAGCCACTGGAAGTGGCCTCAGTGCATGTTCAGCCCCGTATCCTCTTTCATGTATAGATATGTATGTGTATATTTTGAAAATTTATATGTATGCATGCGTATGTATATGAGACAGCTAGGTGATGCAGTGGATAGAGTGCTGGTCCTGGAATGAAGAAGACTTCTTTTCTGAGTTCAAATTCAGCTGTGTGACCCTGGGTAAGTCATTTAATCCTGTTTGCCTCAGTTTTCTCATCTATAAAATGAGCTAGAAAAAGAAATGGCAAGCCACTACAGTATTTTTGCCAAGAATATGCCAAAAGGGGTCACAAAGAGTCAGATACAATGGAATAGTAACTAAACAACAATGAAATGTATATACATGTATAAATACATGTTTATTACATACATATAAATATGCATAATAACTAATGATAACTCATCTGTCTGTAGCACTTTATGTTTTGTAAAGCAGTGTCTTCATAATAGCCCACTAAGTGAGGTGCATCACAAGTTATTATACTCATTTGACCAATGAAGAAACTGAGCCTCAGAAGAGTGACGCGACTTGCAAAAGTCATAAAGCTGATACGTGGTTGGTTTATTATTTGCAGGAAGTCTCAAACTCAACCATGTTGTAGGAATATATGCTGATTCCTAGCGTTAGAGAGATAGAGATGCCAATTCACCCATATATTTTTATCATGGAAGCTAGTTGTTTCCTACTGATGTGTCCAATTATAACAGGGTTTGTTTTTTTTAAATTTTGATAATCTAAATGGAGGGGAGGAATGTCATAGATATATGTGTATATAAGTTTAAACAGTTATCCTACTGATTATCTTCAGTGCCCAGTTGTGATTAAAGTATTAGAGACTAATTTATTTTAAAATATATTGAAATTCCTATCAGTAATACATGATATTACTACATTTTTTACTTATTTTTTTAAAGTGTCTACACTGGATGCAGGTTACATGTCCTTTGGTGTCTTCAATGTTTCATGATTTATCCTTTCTATTTTTTTGAGCTGGAAGAGAGGGGGCGCTGGTGGAGAGAGGCTCTTAAATGGAGGATGAATGATTGTCCTATCTGAGACTGAAGTAGGCAGAGTATTTGGACCTTGTCTCCCTAAACTCATTCCCTCTCAAACTCACAGACTGCTGCCCTGTCACTTTTTGTTTCATTGTATCCAGCTCATCCTGTATTTTGCCCAAATGAAATTTAAGCTGTAAGCAGTTGTCCACATAAAGGTTGTTACCTAGAGAGCTCAGCCTTTACATCCTGCCTTTTGTGTAGTTAACATCTCACCTGTTGGTTTTCAGTATTCCATGTACATTTCAGGTTCTGTTCCTCTGAGGCATTTGCTAAGAAGAGATAATGTATAGAAAGTATTCTTTGAACCACAAAATGTCATACAAATGTAACCTAGTTGTTATTATTACTGTTTGACAATAGTCTGTCTGGATATGCATTGGATACTTCTTCCACAGTATCCATCACAGGTATTTCTGCAAGTATGTGTATGAGGCAGAGGTTTGAAGGAAAGAATGCTTAATCTGGGGTCAGAAGCAAGATTTCAAACCTGCCTCTGAACTTTACTAGCTGTGTGACCCTATGGAACCCCTTGATTTTTCTGAGGCTCAGTTTCTTTATCTGTAAAATGAGAGTACAACTACATGAAAGGTAGGACTTTTTTTTTCTTTCTTTTTATCTTCATTGCTTATATAGTCATTTGCAACCACCTACAGTCCCTGGAATGATTGGAACCAGGTGAGAAAAGATTTAGAAAAGCAATATAGGAGAGGTAAATTTTGAGCCAAGATCTATCTTTGATCAAAAAAGTGATATACACAACTCCAAAAGACCCATGTTGTTTGCAAATGCTATCCATATCCGGAAAAAGAACTATGGAGTCTGAATGCAGATAGAAGCATACTATTTGGTCTCGATTTTTGTTCATTTCTTCTTTCTCATGGTTCTTCCCATTGTTTCTAATTGTTCTTTACAACATGACTAATGTGAAAATCTGTTTTTTATAAAGACATCTTAAATTTAATTTAAAAAGTGACATGCATATCAAAAACTGTGGTACTTATGTGCTCATTAAAATCTTTTGCTTAAAAACAATGTTTCTTTCTCAGTAGCAATTTTGGTAGTTACAAGAATGATTTTAATGATTGGCAGAGAGAAGATTGCTACTCAGAAAGTACTGTGGGGTTAATTTGAAATATAGTTCATCAAGGTAATGGTTGATAAAAATCAGTTACTTCTACATTTTTTCACTCCACATGGCAACATTTGTAATTAATATTTCAAGTACCTTAGGTATTTCTTTGGATTTATCAGACAAATTCCTCAAAGCAATCTGAGAAAACTCTCATAACTCCACATAGATTTCCCAAAATGGCTGGCCAAGGATGTTATTCCATTCCACCTAGATAAAAGGAAGTTCCTTGCCCTTCCTTTCACTTCCCCCAGATCACCCAGGCTGGTGATCAGATGCCCTGCAAACTAGTTTAAGCCTGTTCACAAAAGGGAGCCAAGGGAGAAGTCTCACTCAAAGTTTTCTTGGTAGCTAAGCACCCAAAGAGATCCTGGTTGGCAATAGGGAAAAGACATTTTAATCAATGGAACTCCAGCATTGGAATGCTACATACACTGCCCTAAATACATACCCTCTGAAGCAGGAAATCCAGTTAGAGCAAAGGTACTCCCTGATTTTTAAATGAGTTCACTTTCTCTGCAGTTGAAGTGATTCTATAGGTCTTTGAAGTTTTTCTGCATGATTTGGTTCCTGACCAACTCAGACACCACTTGGCTTGTTCCTCTATCTAAGATTTGAAATCAATGAGCATTGCATTATCTTTTTTTGTAATGAATTATATCTTGCCCTCAGAAAGATAATCCCTCACTATTGAGCTGTAGGTATCCATCAGTGAAACTGCAACCAAACCTCTCTCAGCTGAGATACCTGTCCCCCCTCTCGGCCAGCCCACCCTGGACAATTGAATTCCATAAACACCTATGCTGGTCAAGGTCTGTACCTAACAAAGGGGATAAAAAGATAGGTATTAGACAGGCCCTTTTCACAATACTGTAGGTCTTGGGAAGGACAAAGACACAAAACTTTCATAAAAAGGAGACAGAAATAAATGTAAAGGATTGGTTTGACCAAAGAGATTATGGAGAAATTTGAGGACCCAGAGACCATTTTTATCTAGGGGATGGAGATGCAAACTAGGCTTTCTGGAACAGGTGGTGCTTGAAATGGAGTCTTGATGGAAGGTAGGGACTTGGAAAAATGGAGGTGTGTGAGAGGGATGTAGTTCAATCCAGGTGTGGGATTATTTCTGGGGAATAATGTAATAGTAGTATTTATGCCTGTAATTGTTTTCTCCCTGAAGCTTTAGATCTTTATCCTCACAGACTGAACAGCATTTTATCTTAAACTAGCATTTCTATGGGTCATCACCTTCTCTTCCCCCCTCCACCCTTTTCTGGCCCTATTTTTGGACCTTCAGTGTCTTACTCATTTACAATCCTAATGAATGCCTGCATACAATAACTGAATTAATTCCACTCTAGCTCAGCAGGGTTTCTTTCAGAGAAATTTGTTGACTTTAAAGCAACAAAAGGGGGAAAAATGTGGTTTTAAATATTCTTGTGATGAAGGCCCGATAAATGGATGGGCACATATGCACGCAACAGCCCATACCTGCGAGAAACAATGTTTGACTAAACCAAAGTTCCACATTTCCATTTAGAAATTCTTGGACTACAGGCAGTAAATTAGCACTCATAAGCTTTGGATTAATGGAACCCTAATAGTAAGCTATTCTCCCCCAAAAGGTCACTGCATAATTAGGGGATGCTGAGCACAATGCCACAGTACTATTTAGGTTGGTTAAAAGGAGGTGATAAATGCTGTTTGGGAGCAGCCACTGAATAATAATTTTATGCATAGACCTGCCCCTGTGGCTAGTTTGCTCTGGCCTTGTGTGCTGGTTGATGGAGTACTGGGAGTTGGAGGGGTTGAATTGTTAAGCTAGAAAAATCGAAGCAGCTGCTATTTGCCGTGCTCGGTTAACACATCAGAGTGTGGTGGTTACAAAGTGGCAGGCATGACTCTGCACAGGTCCCAGGTTGATATTTCAGGGAAAGTGTGCAATAATATAAAGTTTATTGCCCCTGTATCAGAGTGGCTTAAAATTAAACTCTGGGCTGTCTTGGAGACCTGCTGTGAAAACATATTCCAAATGACTCTAATGTCACTATTTACCACATGGAGTGTATGTAAAATGCCAGGGCTTGGTGGTGGGGAGGGAAATGGGGTGGGATGAGGAGGGGGGAGACAATTAATAATAAGTGACCTGGCCATGGAGGCCATCAAATTAACTATAAGGTCGAATGATTGCTTAGTTAATGCAGGCCTCCAGGGTGTGTTTTCCCAAATAGGATCAGCCTCTAAAAGCTCTGAAATGCATAGGTGAACCCACCTCTGTCAGTGAGTTGAGATGAGTCAAATTTAGTGCCCCTTCCACATTCCAGCAAGGATGGTAGCTGCTAAAAGTCACAAACAATGGTTCTGCAATCAGCTGCTTCCTGTAACAGGATCAGTCCCTCTGAAAAACCAAAACTGTTACTTCCATACTGGAACTTTAGACAACAGTGCTTCAGGGAGACAGGACAATAGGCCTGGACCAGGTCCCAGGGGGATGTTCTGGCTCATAGATTTCTTGGCTGTGAGAAATAGTAGGGATCATAAAGACATTCTAGTGAAGTATTTTAAGTGTCAGTCTGTACCATACTTTTACTGTCCCACAAAACTTTTCCTAACAAAAGTTCATCTCAATAACTATATCATCAAAAAATAAACTAATCTTTACCCTTCTGGGATCCCTACTCATAACTCCTTCCTTGTTGTTGTCTCCTGAAAAAAAAAATAATCCTGGATAGAGAATGTCGAAGGTTGTGTGTGTGTGTGTGTGTGTGTGTGTGTGTGTGTGTGTGTGTGTGTATGTGTCTGTATTTACATTTATGCATCTATTTATTTATTTTTTGGTGGGGGGGGAAAGGGATGGATGGAAATATTTACTTGAGGAAACTGAAACGTAACTTGCCCAAGGTCACACAACTAATTAATGATAGAGTCAGGGCTCAGACTTCCATCTTGGGACTTAAGTCCGTTATAGCATATTCTCTAAGGGAGACTTTAGGAGCCTGTGATAGTTCAGTCAATCAGAGCCAGGCCAGACTGTCAAGGCAGCATCAGAAGAGAAACATTCCAGAGAAAAGTGAGCTTTGGGATACTTTTAGTGTCATTTTCAAACAGGAAAGCCCTAACCTGTTTCTTCTGTGAAAAGAACCAGTGATGGTTTTCTTGGAGCATGCTGAAGCTTGCAGGTTCAGGCTGATGCTGTTGCAGCGTAACTGCATTTACTGCACCTGGCAGATCCTGACAATGCAGAAGATGGAAGAAGCTGTCAAAGTTGCTTAGCACTGGGGAGCTGAGGAGATTTAACCATGATTTCAAAATAAAATAACACTTACCATCTTTAGCTTTTATTAGCATTTCAGGGTGGTACTTTGGGAGGGTTAGGTCTGGATACAGAAGGTCTGGGTTTGAATCCCAGCTTGGCTATTGAATATTCACATGACTTAATTTCCCTGGCCTTCAGTTTTCTGATATGTGAAGTGATGGGGTTGGGTTGCATAACCTCCCTTGCATGCATAAATATGTGACCCTATGACAACTTGTTCAGGAAGTTAGCAATTGAATTCTGACTCAATTGCTTGTTAGTTACATATTTGTTGGCAAGTCACTTAATTTATCTTAGCCTCAGTGTCTGTGTTCATAAAATAGGAACTCTACTGCTTTCGAGTGCAATTTTGTAATTGTAATAAATAAAATTATTTTAAAAGATCTAAATTACTTCTGAACAATAATAACAAAATAAAGGAGATATATATATATATATGTATACATATATACATATATACATATATATATATATATACACACACATATATAACAAGAAAAGGATGTAAGTTTTTCATTTATCAAGAATAAGGAATAACATTCAGACCATCCAATACTACACTGGTTGCAGGATATATTAAAAGAATGATCTAGGAAGGCCTTCAGTTTGTTGGGTTGATCTGCTATGAGGAATTTCAGAAAGAATATGGACAAAGGTGGCACAGAATGAAATGGTGTGGCTAGGTTGTATGATCTGCACCATTTCAGGGAGTGGCTATCCTAGTGAGATTCAATCTCATCCAACTAGCATTTATTAGGTACCTACCACGTGCAAGGTGCACTGAGTACTGAGCAGCCAAAAGTAAAATGAAAAACAGCCTGTGTGCAGCAGCTTTGGTTCATGCTTTATCCTGAGAGTTCACACATATGCTGCTAAAGTAGCATCAGAACTGTCCATCTCTCATGTATGAATCTTCACCGGTACTAAGCTGAAAGCCTAGACTCACCCATGGTTTTTTGTTGTTTGGTTTGTTTGTTTTGTTTTTTACCTCACTGTGAATCTTCTGAAGTTCCGTATTCTATGATTCACAACCCCATTAACTTCACCAAGAAAATATTGGTATTATGGGTGTTGACAAACTAGACTTTTGGAAGAGTCAGTGGTAGAAATAGTTAAAGATATTTAACAATTAAAGAACTGCTCTGTGTTTAATGTTGTGTTTGATTTGGGGGTTGAAGTTAGGAATAAAAAAAAGAGAATTCCTGTAAAATATAGTCTGAACCTCACAAGTAGTTTGCAGTCTATTTGGGGAAAGAAGAGAAAGGTACATGAAAACAATACAAAATAAGACAGCTTCAAGTAACACGATAAAGTCATGGTGCCGCCTTCTCTTCAGTTACACTAAATAATACCACCTAGATGGTTACTGCTAGAAGGAGCAAGACTTGAGAGGGAATGGCTAAGCTTTCACTTAGCATTGAAATCTCACAGACCTCTCAATAGATGTAAGAGGCATTCTGTGTCTTATTAATAAGCATGATGACAGTGATAATGCAGCTACAAGCAACTAATGAGATAAAACATATCTGACAATTCTCTTTAATGTTGTGGTTTGCGTTGCTAAGCATGAACACTTCTAAGAAGCCAGCAGAATTGGAAAAGCATGACTGACAAATGTCAATGTAATGACATTAATTTGCTCCTAAAGCTCCAATTTGGAATGACTCAACAACAGACAAATATACATTTGCCTCTCTCTATATTGTAACAGTTAAAGTTCAGTGATATTTGGGCCAAGGGAAACTGAAGACAATTATCTAACTCACTATGTTCCAAGAGTTTAGGATTAAAATGCAGATAGAACATTAAAAGACATCAACCAAATTTGTTAGATTTTTTTTCATTACACCTCTTGCGTTATACATGGAGTGTGATTACCAGTACCATAGGAAAATCACACCCTGTGGAAAGTTTGGGAACCTGTTACACAGCTGGGGTGTTGAAGCTTCAGGAAGTGTGACTGTCTCTCCACTGATAAATATGCCACTAGTGTGTTGTAATTGTTGCATCAATTGTTTCTAATACAGGAATTGAAAAGTCACTTTGAACCAATGCTCAGCATCAAGAGATCTGCAGAAAGTTTTAACTAATATGTAATCAATATGTCATCTTAACTATGCTTCTGCATAAGTGATAGAAGTTATATATATTTCTTTTAAATACGTGCAATCCATTTTAGAGTACCTGACTTAAAACTTGATGAGACCATTAAGTTTTTATTTTTTCAAAATTCAGCTTAAAAGCAGCAATTTTAGCATTAGAAATAATAATCTTTATCAAGACCATGTTCTACCAGAGCATGTAGTTGATGGAAGAATGGCCTTGATTAAAGTTGTATTACCAGCTAACATTATATTACTCGGTAAAGAACAATAGAATTGAAGAAGGAAGACCTGACATGAAGTCTGAAGTCCCATCTTGGCTGCCTCCTAGTTCTGTGACAGTGGGCCCTTCTGGGACACATTTTCATCATCTGTAAAATATAATAATTGGTCTAGATGGTGTTTAATATATAGTACCTCATAGATCTACCTTTCTACAATTTTATTATTGTGATCAATTCCTTCTTTTTCCCTTCTTTTTTTAAGACTTAGCTCAAGCATCACCTCAGCTGCTAATGCCTTCCCCCCAGCTCACTTTGTATCTGTTTTGTATATACCTGCATCATATTTGCATGTTGTTTCCCTTCTTAGAATGTCAGTTCTATGTGGTTAAGCATTCACTTGCCTTTTGCCTTTTGCCTTTTCATCCTCCTGGCGTGGTCCTAGCACATAGCAGATGATTAGTAAATGCTTGTTGATTGGGCCAATTAGAAAAGAATCGTTCTCCTTTGCTTCCATGAATGTACTAATCACTCCCATCATTTTAGCATGCCTACTGCTTTGGTCATTGTGCATCTGTCTGGTATGTAACTCTTTTAACCAGCATCAAATGCTACCTAGGCTCAAATGTTTTGTCCTTCATAAAAGCCCCTGTCTCAACCAGACATGACCTTTTCCTCCTCTCAAACCCTGTACCACTTTGTATCTCTCCTATCTTTGATTCTTCTCCTACTTATCAAATTTTGCCTTTTATTACAGCTATTTGTATAATGGTCAATTCTAGTGGAATATAAATTTTCCTTAAGGATAGGAGCTATATTTTATTCACCTCCCACCCCCACCCCCACTGCTTGATGCATAGTAGTAGCTTAGCAAATATTTGTTAGGAAGGAAACCTGGTGTAGTGGAAAGAGTATTGGATCTGGATGCAGGAGACCTCAGGTCATATCCTAGCTTTGGTGCATATTACCTTGGTGACAATGTCTTCATGCCTTCTTTTCCTCTTGGTAAAATGGGTTATAATGTTTACACTGCTTGCCCCACGGGAAAATCCTTTGTGATCAAAGCCATGGATGAATGTGAATATAGTAGTAGCTGTTATTGCTTTTGTTATAAATTCAACCCATCCTTCGGCTATCCTCCCACTAGACTAAGCACACTAGTTTGTTTAAATATTCTTGTGCAATTAGCTAGTCAGAGATCATAACATCATAAATTTAGAGCCAGAAGAGATTTTAGAGGCCATCTGGTCCAAGCCCCTTATTTCCCAGAAGGGGGAATGCAGGCCTAGAGATGTTAAGAAACTTGCCCAAGGTGACATAAGCAGCTGGTGGCAGGGCAGTGATTCAAATCAAGGTCTGCTAACTCCAAATCCATCACTCTTTCCACTATGCCATGTTATCTGTATAATTAAATGCAAAGAGATGTTTTGGCATGACATTCCAGCTCTGTTTACATGTGGGTGCTGGTAGCTGAGGGAAGCTTTAGCAAGCACACATCCCTTAGCCTTCAGACACAGCTTTCTTATCTATCTTCACTTTCTGGTGGAGGAGGAATTCTTAAGTTGCGGTTAATGAACTTCTTTTAATAAGTATTTTGATAACTGACTTTCATTATAATTAGTTTCCTACGTTGCTATTTGTTTTATTTTATGGATTTAAAAGCATTATTCTGTGAAGAGGTATTCAGACTTCACCACACTGCCAAAGGGGTCCATGACACACAAACAGTTTAAGAACCCTTGTTCTTGTGCTCCCTTACTTGTTTTATCAGTCTCCCCAGGATCTGAGATAAAGTTTTGATCCTTTTTTTTTCAGGTAAAAAATATCTATTTTGACAACACTTCCCCAGTAGAGGCTAGATCCCTTAGGGAAGGATAGAGAAGAGTAGACACATAACATCCCAATAAGAATAGTAATCATCACCTGCTCTGTTTGGCAATTAAATTTCTTCATCTTCTGGTTTCCACCCAACTTTCCTGACTTATTACTCATTATTCTCCTTCATGTATTTTACATTCCTGCCAAATTGGCCTACTTGCTCTTGCATATAAATGCCATTCCATTTCTTTCCTCTGCCTTTGTGCAGGCTGGCTTCGATGCGTGGAATGTACATCTTTCCTCCCTCCAGCCCTCAGAATCCCTAGCTTCCTTAAAAGTTCCAGGTCAAGGTCCACCTGCTATAGGAAGGAGTTTTTTCCTGTTTTCCAGAGTTGCTAGTGACCGTTACTACATTGCTCTGTATTTACTTTTACATATTTTATGTTTACTTATAATGGCACATATTGTTTCTTAACCTCAGAATATAAATACATTCCAGACTAGGGCCATCTGACTTGTTTTTGTATCCCCAAGGCCTTGCACAGTGCTTGATACAGAGTAGGGACTTACTAATTATTTGTCAAATGGATTATAACACTGATAATCTTTCATTTGTAGAATGTTTTTAACCCATGTATTTATGATGTCTTTTTCTGCCAAATAAAGAGATTGCATGAGATGTCTGCTAACGTTCCATCCTGTTCTCGGTTCTATGATGAGTCTTACTTACAGATCGCACCTTTGCTTTTTAAATGTTCCTAAGGTTTAGTGTCACAATGTTTGATGACTTTTGATCTCCACTGTCTTGGTTTTTCAGATTGTTTTACTTTCAGCATATCAACTTTTTTTTTTTCTTAAACAAGGACTTCATGAGGGGTGGGGAACCTGTGGCCTCGAGGATACATGTGGCCGTGTAGGTCTTCAAATGTTACCCTTTGACTAAATCCAAATGGCACAGAACAAATTCCCTTAATAAACTTAATAAAAGGATTTGTTCTGTAAAACTTGGACTCAGTCAAAAGGCTACATCTGAGGACCTAGAAGGCCCTGTGTGGCCTCCAGGCTGCAGGTTCCCCATCCCTGGACAACATACTAATAATTTGCATTGCAGCAGCTGATGAATGCCTATGAGTTAGGAAATAGTGCTTCTCCTTCTTCTCTGTGCCCCCTCCCCCATTTTTGAAATGTTTGAGTTTCTGTCCTGGAGTTTTTAGTTTTCTCAACATGTGGGGGTTAATTAGTTTGGTTACTCCAAAACAGCATTTACAGTTTTCTTATTAACTGGGCAGATACCCAAGGAATCAAATTCTTCAGTGGGGGTCTCTTGCAAGGTTTTAATCATGAGGGTGGTAAGGGTGGCTTCAGAGAACATAATGACAATGAGGAATTAAACCTACTTTATTGCTATCATGTTCTCTGCATCCATAATATGTCATTGCTACAAGTCTCAGAGAATGCAGTGGCTGCTGTGTGTGTGTGTGTGTGTGTGTGTGTGTGTGTGTGTGTGTATGTGAGAGCAGAAGAGAGAGTACCAAAAAACATAAAGTTAATCTATTGATTATTTTTGTGTTAAAAACCTTTAATTCACAAAAGTTTTCAAAGTTCAAGAAGTTAAAATATATTAAAGTATTTAAGGTAAATATCAAAAACAATAACCCAAACACTTCCTGGATTTAAGAATTGAAAAGGAGAAAGCCCATTATTGCTGGGGCTGAGTTGCAAATAAGGACAGATAGAAGACAGGTCCTGGAATATGAGTGGTGAGGAGATGGGAAAAAAAAGGAGGAAGTGATTTAGAGGTTATATAATGATGTAGTCTATTAAGAGCTACCTCTGGATGCAGCGAGGGAGAGCAATTCGTAATAATGCTTGGATACTCTCTGTTCATTACTGATAACTGACTAATGTCTATAGTAGTCAAATGGTCCAGTGAATGTGGTTCAAGCACATCTTTTAAAGTGTAGAATTCATTTGATACTAAAGGCATTATCTTTCATAATATTAAAATTTGTTCAGAAGCTATTTAGTATTAAAACAGTGAATGAAAAAAAGCCATATTCAAATATCTGAGAGGTCTAGACTAAATTTGGGAAGGGAAATATGTATATTTGGACACAGCTTCACCCCTTCTGTTTACATCAGAATTCTAAAATGATTGCTGGTTCATTTTATGTAAATTTGGATTCAATAAGTTCTTTCATTTATATATTGGCATTTCACTACCTATAATAAATACCTCATGGCTTTGTATATATCTTATATAGAGACCTCTATAATACATTTTGCACCCCCAATCAGAATGTAAGCCCCTTGAGAGTTAGAACTGTTTTTTTTAACTTTTACCTTTATAACTCTAGCATTTAGCACAGTGCTCTGTACATAAGCACTCAATGAATGTTTGTTGATTGATTGCATGATAAGAAGTACTTGGACATGGAAGAAGCATCCTGAAAAAAGTTCTGAGTTACATATGCATGAATACTTCAGGGACTACTCTGTAATATTTCTCTCTCCCTGTGTGAGGCATAGATGCCATGAATTTTGGTGGTATTTCGTTGAGGCTTAACTTCCATGCCCTTGGCCAATGAACAATTTTTCATTGAGGGGTAAGAGAATATTAGAAAAGAAAGAGAAAAGGAATTTTCTCTATTTAATGAAAGAGAAGAATCTCATTGAAGGCTTTGCCTCATTTGTCACAAAGCTTGGCCAAATAAACTTACTATTATTCAGATGTTCTTTACAATTTTCAGGAGGGAGATCTCTATGAGTAAAGATATGGGATTTGGGAGTAGTTCATAGTAATAACTAACACTTCATTTGGGTTCTGTAAATTACAGAGAGAAACAATGACCTCAGTTACAAAAGAGTTCCTGCCTAGTAGTGACCCAGTATCTCAATCTTGGATAACCAAAAAATTGCATTATTCTTGATCCCATTGAGTCTTAAGATTGTTTCTTGGCTTTATATATTTCTAAGGAAAGAAGCTTTTAGTAGAGTCTATATGGTGTAGTAAGGCAATGTAGTAAATAAAATGGGAAAAATAATAGCTGTAATACCCATCTTTTAAAGATATGGTATAGGGACTGGAGTCAGGAAGATCTAAGTCCAATTCCTACCTCAGATACTTTAATGTCTGATCATGAACAAGTCACTTCACCTTTCAAATCTTCAATTTCTTCATCTATATAAATGGGGAGAATAATAGCTATAATACCCATCTCACAAGGCTATAAGAGTGCTTCTACAAATGTGACTTTTTTTTAATAGATAAGGAGAATTTGGAGAAAAGAATTGAAGCTAAATATTGACACCCACATTAGCAATTGGGAAAATTAATGAATAACATTTCTCCAAGGCAGGGGCTGTTTTCTTCAAGAGAATAAATACGTCTGCTGATTAATTGTATAATGCTATTAATAGGAAACATTGTCATTGAGAGTAATTGGTCTGCTGGACCCATCTGTTTATTTTATTTTATTTTTTTGAGATTCATGTGTCTCTGAGATGGAGGTAGGGAAACCTGAATAGTAAAGGAGCAGAAACTCTTTAGCCTTTGAAACACTGAGCCCTTGATATGAAGGATTTCAGAATAAGCAGAGATATCTTGAAGTTTAGTTCTTTTTATTTTATTTTTTTCCCATGGCATTAGTAGATGGCAGGGTGCTTGATAAGTCCAAGATATTTAATTCAGGGGTCTAGAGCTCATAAAGTATTATAAAAATGCATAGGCAGCAGTCTGGAGAGGCCCGTTGGCAGTGGTGACATGGTGTCAGGATTGTGGATTACTGCCCATCGCACATTTCAGTCTGAAGAATGGTGAGTTTTAACTTCCTGGGAGCACACTGATTGTAAAGATTAGGCCATATGATTTAAACTCTTTGTTCTGCTGGGGAAGAGAAAGACAGAATGCCCTTGGCTGTTAAGGCAGATGACACATATTACTACTGCTGTGATTATCTTCCTGCCTTAGAAGTGATTTACTATTGAATATTGAAGGGGTAAAAAGCCAAATCATGAGCCACAAATTTGTATGTAGGCGTGATTTATTTCTGTTGACATGCTATGTAGCATCATTCTGCCCCCCCACTCCCAATTTGGGTAAGAGCAGGGCTTAGTTTTCTAATATGCCAGTCAAACAAATATTTCACATTTACATACTTGTTAAAGTTTACAAGTACTTTCCTTATATCAACTCTATGAGTTAACTGGTTATTAACTATTATTATTCCCATTTTCAGAGATAAGATGATTGAAGCTCAGAGGAATAAAGTTATTTGGATAAAGTCATACAGTTCTTAACTTGAAGATCAGTTTTCCTTCCCCCACGCCCTCCCATAGAAACATCCAATCATACGCTGCCCTTACATTTCTTTTGATATTGTCTCTTAAATACTTGTGCTGATCCAGTAATGTTGCCCTACACAATGAAGAGGCATAGTGGAATGCACATTGGATTGAGTATTAGACTTTGATTGTGGCTTTTCTACTTGCTAGATGTATCACTTTGTGTAAATTATGTCACCTGTCTCAGGCTCAAATTTCTCATCTATAAATGAGAGTTAATGATACCTGCTGGACCTAACTCAAGGCCCCCAGTACATAACCTAGGGCACTTTCCAATATCCTCAGTCCTTTTGACTAGACTGGATCATTCTGAATATTCAAAGAATGTGCTTAAAGGTGCTTTTTAAACTGTAACACCATATGCAATTATGAGTTAGGGTTAGTTATTCAAACATTTTTTTCTGCTCCTATTATATATAAAGCTCTATGCTAGGAACTAAGAATGCAGAAATGAAAGCGCAGTCCTGCTCTCAAAAAGCTTTCAGTGATAATATTCAGTTTTCATCAGGTGATCCTCAATGCCATAGGTGATTATTAAGTTAATAACTATTTAAACTATAGTCCTGCTTAACCCTCCATGAGTTTCAATATTGTCATTCCAACATTAGATTTGAAAAGTGTCATAGGATCCTTTCTCCCTTAATGAGAAATGAATGTGGTTCTGTGCAGGCATTTGCATTTATATCTTTGAGGATGCTGGTGTGTGTTTCAAGCATTTAGTGCTGAGTAAATAGAAAGTATAAATATCTAAAGTGCAGTTATAAATTGAAAAATAAAACAGTGAGAAATGATTACAAATTAAAGTAAAAGAAACTGCACTGAATTCCATTCCCAAAAGCAGCTGTCATGTACATTATAGCTAAGGTGTGGACAGGAGCCAAGAGCATACAAGAAGGAACAGATTTTAAATTGAGTTGATGAACATTTATCTGTGTGTGCACCTTATGGCTAAAATCCAAATCATGGGTAATGTTAACATTTGTTACTTGGCTACATATTAAGTGTGTTTAACCAATCAGCAGTTCCATACATAACAGCTTAACACTGACAGTCATCTTCTTTGTTCTGATATTAGGACCTTGCTATGAAGCTGACATAGAATCACAGAATTCCAGTTAGAATGAGTACCCTTCCTTTTAAGAGTTAGTGTCTTATGACTACCTGACAGGTTTGATTTCCTTATGAATTACTTTTGTAATCCAGTCATAAAACTGCTGTAGATGGGATTCAAAATAGACTCTTTACTAAATCCTATTCTAGAAAAAGTCAACTTAAGGCATATTTCTAGGCTCTTATTTTGATCATGTCTTTCAGATAGTCCAATAATTTTTAAATTCTCTCTCCTGGATCTATTTTCCAGGTCAGTTGTTTTTCCAATGAGATATTTCACATTGTTTTCTAATTTTTCATTCTTTTGGATTTGTTTTTACAGTGTCTTGATTTCTCATAAAGTCACTAGCTTCCAATTGCTCTATCCTAATTTTTAAGGAAGTATTTTCTTCAGTAATCTTTTGGACTTCCTTTTCCATTTGGCCAATTTTGCTTTTTAGGGCATTTTTTTCCTCATTGGCTTTTTGGACCTCTTTTACTATTTGGGTTAGGCTATTTTTTAAGGTGTTATTTTCTTCAGTATTTTTTGGGGTCTCCTTTAGCAAGCTGTTGACTTGTTTTTCATGATTTTCTTGTATCACTCTCATTTCTCTTCCCAGTTTTTCCTCTACTTCCCTTACTTGCTTCTCAAAATCCCTTTTGAGCTCTTCCAAGGCCTGGGACTGATTCATATTTTTCTTGGAGGCTTTGGATGTAGGAGCTCTGACTTTATTGTCTTCTTCTGGTTGTATATTTTGTCTTCTTTTTCACCAAAGTAAGATAATATAGTCTGACTCTTTTTTGCTGCTTACTCATGATCCCGGCCAATTACTTGAGTTTTAAACTCTTTGTTAAGGTAAGAGTCTGCTTCCAATGTGGAGAATGTGCTGTCCCAAGCTTCAGAGGTTTGTATAGCTGTTTTCAGAGATACTTGTAGGGACCTGTAAATTTTCAGTTCTTCCATGGTGGTATGATAAGGGTGAGGTGTTTACTCCTTTCCTGGCCTATGACCACAAGTACTCCTTTCTGTCCTGTAACTGTGAGGAGGGGTTCATCTCCATAGCCACTCCAAGCTCCACCACTCCAGCGCTCCTACTCACGAGCCAGCACCACCACCCACAACTGTGACCCAGATCCACACACAGGCAAAGTAAGAGATTCCTGCTTAGCACTGGCAAAGAGATCCCTGCAATCCCTCTCTGATCAGCCACTGGATTCCCCCTCAGTCTGTGGGCCAGAAGCTCAGGAAGCAGCTGCCCCCCCCAGCGACGCTTTTGGGGAATGGAGCTGAAACCCCACCTTCCTCTCTGAGCACCGGCAGAAACAGACTTTCCCACTGACCTTCTAAGTTGTCTTTGGCATTGGTGGATTGAGGATTCTGGAAAGCTCCACAGCTGCCTATGATTCAGTCCTCTGAGGCCTGCTTCAGGTTTGCTGCGGCCTGTGTGCCCATGCTGCGCTGCGCTGTGCTCCCAGCATGGCGCGATACACCTTTCTGATCAATCATCCAGGTTGTCTTGGGCTGGAAATTTGTTTCACTCTGTCTTTTTGTGGGTTCTGCTGCTTCAGATTTGTTTAAAGCCATTTTTTATGAGTATTTGGAGTGGTTTTAGAGAGAGCTCAAGCAAGTCACTGCTTTCACTCTGCCATCTTGGCTCCGCCCCCCTAAAGCATATTTCTAGACTATTAACATGAATATCTTGGGTATATGCAGAACATGTGTTTTCAGTAGATCTTTCTGAATCTTGAAAATTTTATTAAATGAGGAAATTCTGACTTAATTCAAAATTAGCCAGTTTCACACTTCATTAGTAACATGTTAAAAAAAAAGCATGACTTGAATGCTTTGTTTCTGATTTATTTCTGCACTCTGTTGTATTCTTACATAATTCTTGAAAAGTTATACTCTTAAATAAGTCCAACTAATTTAGACAGAATACCAATTTCTAATTTTAATTATTGCTTAGAAAAGCACCTCAGCTAACATAACTAATGATTAATATGGTAGAATTTAAACTTTCTAGCCCTTTTAAATAAGTGTTTGCTCTTTTACATAGCTGATTTTTATTAGATGTGTATTTTATTATTCCCAGTAGTTTGTTTTTCCTGAGGTTATTGTAATTTTTTTCTAAAGTTTATGTCCAAGTAGCAATGTTTTCTCTGTGGAATATCTGATATGTCAAGAATAGGCCTGCACAGCCACCAAATCTGGGACAATTGAGCAATAAAATCCATCCTTATGTTTGCAATATTGATAGCTGAAAGACAAGTGTAGTTTTCCTTGAATTTTCCAGCGGCCTATTCAACTGTACATTTGGTTTTAGATCAAACCTACAAGATTTCTATGTTTATAATTTATTCATCTTATTTTTATATGGAAAGGTTGTTGATTTATACTAGAACAAGAAATTTGAGCACTGGAGTAGTGTGCTGGTGATTTAACTGGAAAACAAGAGATTGTATTTGTCAGGAAATAAGGGTTGGTCTGGTTCTCAAGGAAAAGCCAAATTTATAGTTTGAGTCTTACTAAAATGTCACCTAAAAAAAGTTTGTTTTTTTTTCCCTTGAAAGGTTTTTGAGAGTAAGTGGTACTCTCCATGGTACTTAGATCTTCCAATTTCCAATATTTAAAGATGTGTGAATTTCTGGCTAGCTCAGTGGTTGTGTGCTGACCTCAGGGCTGAGGTCACAGGTTCCTTTGCCATTTATGACCCACTCTTTTGCCACAAACTGTACTCCTGTTACAGTTTTATGTGCATGCTATGGGCTGCAAAGGAAGACTAGTATACATAGAAGAGGAAAAGTCCTTTAGAAAGACAACTAAAATCACACCTTTTCTCATAAGGAGGTCCTTGTGCATGATGGCTAGTATGGACATGCAAAATGCATGTCACAATGCTGAGTAAGAATTTTAGATTGTTTTAAGCATGTTTTCTTGTCTCTTATTTATATAGTTGGCAATTCCCCCCCCCTTGAGAGGAAAATGTAGTACAGGATATCAGCTCCAACTTCTGATGGTGACTATGTTTGTATGTGTGTGTGTGTGTGTGTGTGTGTGTGTGTGTGTGTGTGTGTGTGTACATATATATTATATATATGTACACATATAAAATCAGTGACAATCATGGAAGGATTTGCTAATGGCAGCTGTC
Source organism: Phascolarctos cinereus (assembly GCF_003287225.1). Taxonomy (NCBI): domain Eukaryota; kingdom Metazoa; phylum Chordata; class Mammalia; order Diprotodontia; family Phascolarctidae; genus Phascolarctos; species Phascolarctos cinereus. Next base: position 245,963,473 of record NW_027555625.1, read on the forward strand.
AGAGTTATTTTAAATGGATTAGACCTTTTTTTAGTTTTTATCTCTATTAATGAATATTGAGGGAGTCTTTTAAGACTATAAAGTATTCATCATAGTGCCTGGAAGTACAGTGTTCAACAAAATTTGGGATTGTACACATTTACATGTTGAAATATATGCTGCTTAAGTATCTGTGAAATGTCATCTCACCTTGCTTTGTCTTAATTTTAATAGTAGAAATAATTTATTTTAATGGCTTCCAGTGTGTGATAAATCTTGCTTTTAAGTGATACTGCCATGGTGGATAAACAAAAGACACAATTTTATTATTGGGTTACTGCATAAGAGCCATGGTACTTTAAATATATGCAGTAGAATTAGGTTATCATAGATATATTTTCATTGCAGACATTAACATTAATCTTTAGGTAGGATATTCATTATGGAAAATTAAGTCTAGCCCTTTAGATTATTATAGTGAGGTCTAGAGATACATGTATATTCATTTATGCCACTGCTGTATGATTTTATGTAAGAAATAAATTAAGTTGGTTATTTTCTACAGTTAAAGTAAATATTTTTGCAGTTAAAATAAATTGGTCATTCTAACAGCAGAAAACTGATTTCACCACTGACAAAAGAATTGTCAGTTAACTGGATTTAATTGCTTCAAAAAACTGTAGCTACTGTAGCTATGTGGGATATCATCCTCCAAGAATGACTAGAATGTCTAGATTTTGCCAGTGCACTCCATCATGTGAAAACTCAACATTTTAGGAATGATAATTTAAAGTTAGGAGGAATGGCCTATATGTTAGATGACAGAGTTATAATTTAAAAAAAAAATCTCAAGAGACTAGAACTTGTGGTCCAAATTGAGCAAGATAATTTTTTTCTTTTTTTCCCTAAATTTTATTAATTTATTTTGATTTGTCAGCAATCACTTCCATATGCTTTTGAGTTTAAAATTTTTCTCCCCCTTCCTCCCCAAGATGGCGCACAATCTGATATTGGCTATATATTTACATTCCTATTAAACATATTTTCACATTAGTGAAGTTGTAAGTAAAAATTAAGACCAATAGAAGGAACCAATAGAAAGAGGAAACAACACTCAACAGAAAAGAAAAAATAAGATAGTGATTCAACTTTCACAGTTATGATGACTGTGTCATTTTCTCCATCCTTTTTTCCCCCTTGTTTATGCTTTTCTTTCTCCTTTTCCCCCTCACTAGTGTTTTGCTTTTGACCACCACCTCCTTCAGTCTCTCCTCCCTTCATTATCCCTTTCCCTTTTCTTCCCCTTTGCCCTTACTGCTTCTTCCCTCCCTTTGATCCTCCCTCCCTTTTCTCTCCCCTTTTCCCTCCTACTGCCTATAGGGCAAGTTAGATTTCTATGCCTAACTGATTATGTTATTCCCTTCTTGAACCAAATCTGATGAGAGTAGGGTTTGCACAATGCTTAACCCCCCTCCCTTCTTTCCCTCTGCTGTAATAGGATTTTGTGTCTTTTCCTGTAATGTAATTTACCCTTGTCTGCCTCCTCCTTTCTCAGTACATTTTCTAAGATCAGACTAATCCACTTACTTGGATCTATTTAACCCACTTGATTAGATTTTTTTTATCATTACATCACAGTCAACTAATATCCACCCTCTTTATGTATACTCCTTTAACATGGTGAAATAACAATACAGTTCTCAAGAGCTGCAAGTGTCATTTTCTCTTGTAGGGATGTAAACAGTTTGCCCTTATTAACAACATTTTGTATCTTTCTGTCCCAGTTACCTCTTTATGTCTTTCTTGAATCTTGTACTTGAAGATCAGATTTTTTGTTGAGCTCTAGTATTTTTGTCAGGAAGGTTTGGAAGTCTTCTATTTCCTTGAATATCCATCTCCTCCCTTGCAAAATCATACTCATTTTAGCTGGGTAGTTGATCCTTGGCTGCAGTTCAAGCTCCTTTGCCTTATGGAATATCATGTTCCATGCCCAATGGTCTTTTAATATAGAAGCTGCAAGGTCCTGTATAATCCTTACTGTGGTTCCATGATATTTAAATTGTTTCTTTCTGGCTGCTTACAGTACCTTCTCTTTCATCTGGTAATTTTGGAATTTTGCTATTACATTCCTTGATGTTGTCAATTTGGGATCTCTTTCAGGTGCTGAGCAGTGTATTGTTTCTATAGTCATTTTCCCTTCTGGTTCTAGGACTTCTGGGCAGTTTTCCTTTATGATTTCCTGAAAGATACTGTCTAGGCTCTTTATCTCATCACGATTTTCAGGTAGTCCAATGATTTTTAAATTATGTCTCCTGTATCGATTTTCCAGGTTGGTTGTTTTACCAATGAGGGTATTTTGTGTTTTCATCTATTTTTACATTTTTTGTTTCTATTTGACTGATTCCTGCTCTCTCAGAGAGCCATTAGGTTCCATTTGTCCAATTCTAGTTTTTAACAGATTGTTTTCTTCTGTTAGTTTTTGTACTTCCTTGTTCAATTGGCCAATTATAGTTTTAAGGGATTTGTTTTCTTCAGTGTACTTTTTTTCCAGTTTGCCAATTGTGTTTTTTAGGGACTTGTTTTCTTCAGTGTACATGTTTTCCAATTGGCCAATTGTATTTTTAAAGGACTCTTCAGCCTCTCTCATTAGACTTTTAAAATCCTTCTTGAGCTCTTCTAAGAAGGCTTTTTGGTCTTCAGACAAGTTCATATTCCCTTTTGATGTTGCAGATGTGGGTTTGTTGACAATGTTGTCCTCTTCAGAATTTCTATCTTGAGAGCTTCACTCTTCTCATAATATGAATCTATGGTATGTTTCTTTTTACTTATGGTTTCTTTATTCCCTGGCCTTTAAAGAAATTGAGCTCTCCTGCTGGGGCTCAGAGGGTACTGACCCAAGCTTCTTGTGTTGGGAGCCTAGGTCTTGGTCACTGGCTTTGTGTGCTGGGCCTCTTATGTTGGCAATTGGAGGCTGTAGGGTTTTGGCAGCTTACCTCGTTTTGGGCTGGAATCAGCAAGGCTGGAACTTTCAGGCAATTCTAGGTTGCCTGCTTTTCCTTTCCTTTAGCTTTCTTCAGCTCCTTTTAGATGGGTGATACAGTGTGTTTATCTGCCTGGGGCCCCTTGCAATGCTCCCTCCCTCCTTTCTGCTAGTGTACTGGGAGATTTTTTTGTGGTAGAGTGCCAAGGCTCCTGGTGGTTTTCTGAGCTGGTTTCCACCAGTTCCCCAACCCTCACTGAGGCACTCAGAGATCCAGGTGTTGGTGTTTGCCTGCTCTACCACCTGGGCTTCAGTATCTCCTCCTGGTTGACAGTTGGAGGCTGTAGGGTTCTGACAGCTTACCTGGTTTTGGGTTGGAATCAGCAAGGCTGGGACTATAGGAAGACTCTAGGTTGCTTTCTTCTGCTCCTTTCAGATGAATGCTGCAGGTTGCTTATTCACCTGGGGCCCTTTGTAGTGCTGCTTCCCTAATTTTTGCTGAGGCACTGGGAGACCTGGTTGGTGGGCTGCTACACTGCTGTTCCCTGTCTTTCTTCTAGTTCAGCTGTTACAGGTTTTTTTTTCTGGGGTGATATTTTGTGGTTTTTCAGAGGTTGATGAAGGAGGGTGAGAGCGACTACCTTTTTACTCTGCCATCTTGGCTCTCGGAAGTGGAAGTCTCTGAGCAAGATAAAATTTAAAGGGATAAATATAAAGTTTCATAATTGATTTTTAAAAAATCAAGTTCAGAAGTATAACATGTAGGCAAGTATAGTTAGCTAGAAGTTAATCTAACAATAAAAAGGGATCTGGGGATTTTAATACACCACAAACTCATCAGAAGTAAATGATGTTTTATGGCAGACAAAAAATGTGATTTTAGACTCTATTAAGGGAGACATAGCTTCCAGATTACAGTGGTTAGCTAGTTTCACTGTGTTATACCCTGGTGAAACTACATCTGAGCTCTCAGGTTAAATTGAGGGAGCCAGAATTTATAAAGGGGAAAGAATTTTAAGAAAAGGGCAGTTGCAATGGTGAAGAGTATAATGTTGATGCTATACCAAGATTTACTGAAGTAACTGGGAACGTTTAGGCTTGCAAAGAGAAAACTGAGGATGACTTGATAGCTCTCACCAGATATTTTAAGGGCCCTCATTTAGAAGAAGGATTAGTCTTCCTACTTCAACTTCCTTCTAGGTCAAGATAGACCTTTTACTAAAACATTTTCTTAAAATCATCATAATCTATGGAATGAACATTAATGGGAAAGATAATCGGGTTTTTTTTTGTGGTTGTTGGGAAAGATTCTCGTCCTTTAATTCATGCTTAGAAGCAAAAAAAAAGACGGTATAATGATTCTTAATGTGACAAGATTAAGATCATTTGGGTGTCATTTCTGTTGTTGTTGTTGTGCAGTTGTTTCAGTCATGGCCAACTCTTCATGACTCCATTTGGGGTTTTGTTGGCAAAGATACTGAAACAGTTTGTTATTTCCTTCTCTAGCTCATTTTACAAATGAGGGAACTGAGGCAAACAGGGTTAAGTGGCTTGCCCAGGGTGACACAGCTAGTGTCTGAGGCTGCATTTGAGCTCAGGTCTTCCTGACTCTAGGTCTTGCATTCTATCCACTGTGCCACCTAGCTACTCAGTCACTTCTGCATACCAGCACCTGAAATTGGAAGCAGCAGCTGTTGTAAAGAAAGTTTTGAAGAGTGCTACAGAGGAATTATATTTAACTAGGTATATGAGCATTGGGTAATTTAAAGAAAATGCATCGTCCATATTTGCCTCTGATATATAATTTAATTTTTAAAAAGGGAAAGCGTTAGCTGAATTATAGAGTTATTCCACATTTGATTTTATCCTTCATAGACTCTATTTCTTAGAAAAGAAAGTATTGTCTTTAGAAAATTGGTAATTCCAAAAGTTTTGTGAATTGAAAAATTTTTAAGATTGGGTTTTGGCCTCATCAGGAAACTACCTCTTAATATATGGTAACTGCTTTAAGAACAGTCTAAGTTCATGGCTATCATGACGGGAGAGGATTAGAGGCCAATTCATAAAACTACGAAGTAGAACTTTCTTTTCTGAAATATTCATGAGTATTGTCATTATCATTTAATATTTTTGTTGCCTTTTTGAAAAACTATATTCATTCCCAGATTCCTTTTCTCCATAGAATCCTCCTTATTACAAAGAAAAACAATTCAGCAAAACTAATCAATGTAACATTCACATTCAACAGTATTTGCAGCATTCTACACCCATAGCTCATCACCTCCCCATTATTAGAGGAAGGAAGCAAATCATCATTGGTCTTCTGGAACCAAGATTAGACATTTTTTTAAAAAAATTTGATTCTGATATATTTTAGTATTGTTTTCTTTTTATATTATTACAGGCATTAGCTATATTTTTCTCTTGGCTCTGCTTTCTTTGTATTGTATCAATTCCTACAAGTATTCCCATGTTGTTCTATATTCCTTATATACTCATGTATTATGGCTACTTCTCACCCTAGAACCCCCCTTAGTGCCTACAGCTCACATCTTTATTTGGTGAGTTCTTCCCAAAACCTCCATTTTGAGGAAAGTCTCTAAGACAGCCACCCTTAATTTCTTCCCTTACTCTGATTTTGACTCTCTGGATTTTTGCCACCATGCCTCAGCTGCCTACTTACCTTGAAACTTCCTTAGAGTCTACAGCTTTTTCATTGTATAATATCCCTCTACCCTGCATTCTACCACTATCCCTTTCCTCATTCTGTACTTTCTAGCCCAAATGCTATTTCTGGGAGAATTTTTTTTTAGTAGAATATGTCTTTTTATTATTATTTTGCTATCTTCAGTACTCATCACAGTTCTTGTCACATCTTAAGTAAGAGCTTAACAAATGTTTGTTGATTAATAATATTCCATTATAAAGAGGTATGAATTTTGAAAGTCTTGAAAATATAGGGAGAAGACATTCCAAGCATTTGCTGTTCAGTAAACAGGAAATAGTTAATCTGAACAATCTGAGCTGTGGCTAATGTTCATTATGAACCAAAACAAGAAAAATCTGCTCAAAATAGACTAGAGGTGTAGAATAAAACACGCATTTACATTCATGGCCAATGTGTTGATTTGTTTTGTTTGAGTACTTATTTGTTACAAGAAATGGCTTCTATTAGAATTAATAGCAAATTTGTAGTATTCTCCTCCTCTACCCTCCCCCCCATCACTACTTTGTGTAGCTCAATGAAACTATTAGCTGTGCCATGCAGGGTTGGCCGACAGGTCATAGTGGAAATTTTTGACAAAAAGTGATCCATTGGAGAAGAAAATGGCAAATCACTCCAGTATCTTTGCCAAGAAAATCCCATGGACAGTAATAAAATGATAAAAGAGATGACACCAGAAGATGAGCCCCTCAGGTTGGAAAGTGTCCAGTATGCTACCGGGGAAGAGCAGAGGACAACTACAAGTAGCTTCAGTACTAATGAAGTGGCTGGACCAAAGCCAGAGAAAGCTCAGCTGTGGATGTATCTGGTGACAAAAGGAAAGTCAGATGTTTTAAATATCAGTATTCCATAGGAACCTGAAATAAGATCTATAAACCAAAATAAGCTGCATGTGGTCAAATAGGAGATACATTAAACATTGAAATCTTGGATGTTGGTGAGTTTAAATGGATGGGAATGGGTGAATTTAATTCAGATGTTCACTGTATATGCTACTGTGGGCAAGAATCCCTTACAAGAAATGGAATGGTCATCATAGTCAATAAAAGGATGAGAAAAGCAGCACTGGAGTATCATTTCAAAAATGACCAAATGATATCTGTTCAAATCCAAGGCAAACCATTTAGTATCACAGTAATACAAGTCTGTGCTCCAACCACTGATGCTGAAGAGGCCAAAGTCAATCACTTCCATGAAGGAACCACAACATTTTCTAGAAATAACACCAAAAACAAAGATTCATCATAGGGAAGTGGCATGCTAAAGTAGGAAATGAAAATATAATTGGAATAGCCAGCAAATTTGGCCTTGGAGTACAAAATGAAGTAGGACAGAGACTAAGAGTTTTGTCTACATAGCTCTCTGGTCACAAACAAATACTATTTTTTCAACTACTCAGAAGGCAGCTCCACACATGGACATAATCAGATAGTCAGTATAGAAATTAGATTGACTATATACTTTGTAGCCAAAGGTGAGAGAAACTCTATGTGATCAGTTAAAACAAGACCTAGAGCTGACTGCGGCTCAATTCATGAGCTTCTTATTGAAAACTTCAGACTTACATTGAATAAAGTATGGAAAGTCATCAGACCATATAGGTATGATCTAAATCACATCTCTTATCAATGTGAAATGAAGGTAATGGATAAATTTAAGGGATTCAATCTGGGAAATAAAGTGCCTGAAGACCTATGGATAGAGGTTTGTGATATTGTACAGGAAGCAGCACCAGAAACATTCTAAAAAACAAAAACAGCAAAACAAGAAAGAAAAAAGAAAGACTATCTGATAAGGCTTTACAAATAGCTTAGGAAAGAAGGAAAGCAAAAGGTAAAGGAGAAAAGTAAAGATATGTCTAACTGAATGCAGAATTGCAGGGAATAGAAAAGAGAGGCTTCTTTAAATGAGCAATGCAAAGAAGTGGAAGAAAACAATAGAATGGGAAAGACAAGAAATCTCTTCAAGAACATTAGAGATATCAAGGAAAAGTTTCATGAAAAAATGGGCATGATACGATACAAAAATGGTAGGGATTTAACAAAAGCAGAAGAGATTAAAAAGAGGTGGTAAGAATACACAAAAGGATTGTAGAAGAAAGATCTTAACATCACTGATAACCATGATGGTGTGGTTTCAGATCTAGAACCAGGCATCCTGAAGAATAAAGTCAAGTAGGTCTTAGGAAGCATTGCTCACAATAAGGTTAGTAGAAAAGATTGAATTCCAGCTGAGCTATGTAAAATGCTAAAAGATGATGTTAAAGTGCTATACTCAATATGCCAGCAAATTTGGTAATCAGAACAGTGGCCACTGGATTAGAAAAAAAATTGATATGTGTCCCAATTCTAAAGAAGGGCAATGCCAAGTAATGTTCAAATTACTGAACAATTGTGCTCATTTCACACACCAGAAGGTTATGGTTAAGGTTCTGTAAGCTAGGCTTCAGCAAAATGTGAACCAAGAATTAACAGAAGAGCAGGCTAGTTTTCATAGAGGCAGAGGAACTGGAGACCAAATCACTAGTATTCACTGTATTGTGGAGAAAGCAAAGGCATTCTAGAAAAAACATCTACTTCTGTTTAATTGACTACAGTAAACTTTGACTGTGTGGATCACAACAAAATGTGACAGGTCCTCAAAGAGAGTAGAATATCAGATCTTCTTATTTTTCTCCTGAGGAATCTGTGTGCCGGCCAAGAATCAGTTAGAATCAAACATGGGACAACTGATTAGTTTATGATTGGAAAAGGAACATAAGGCTATATATTGTCACCTTATGTATTTAACTTATGAGTACTTCATGTGAAAGGCCAGGCTGGATAAATCAAAAGCTGGAATTAAGCTTGCCAGGAAGAATATCAAAATCTCAGATATGCAGACAGTATAACTCTGGTGGTCAAAAGTGAAGAGGAATTAAGAAGCCTCTTGATGAGAGTGAGAGAGGAGAGTGTGAAAGCTGGTTTGAAGCTTAACATTAAAAAAAAACCCTAAGTACTTGGCAACTGGTCACATCATTTCTGGTAAACAGAGGGAGAAGAAATGGAAGTAATCTCAGATTTTATATTCTTGGGTTCAGAGTTCACTGAAGATGGCTGTTATAGGCATGAAATTAAAAGATGCTTGTTCCTTGGAAGGAGAGCTATGGCAAATCTAGACAGCATTCTAAAAAACAAAGATGTCACCTCGCCGAAAAAAGTCCGTATAGTCAAAGCTATGGCTTTTTCAGTAGCAATGTAAGAGTTGGACTATAAGGAAAGCTGAGCACAATAGAATTGACACTTTCAAATTGTGGTGCTAGAGAAGATTTTTCAAAGTCCCTTAGACAGCAAGGAGGTCAAATCAATCAATACATAAAGAAATTAATTCAGGCTATTTACTGGAAGGTCAAATACTGAAGCTGAAGCTTAAAACTTTGGCCACATAATAAGAAGATGAGACTCATTGGAAAAGATGACCCTGATGTTGGGAAAGATTGAGGGCAAAAAGGGAAAGAGGATGGCAGAGAATGAGATGGATAAATAGTATCATGGGAACCACAAACGTGAACTTTATAGACTTAGAGAGAGTGGAAGATAGAAGGGCCTGGTATGCTATGGTCCATGGGGTCATGAAGAGTCAGACATGACTGAATGACTGTACAACAGCAACAAGAAGTTTGTAGTGATGAAAATACAAAAAAAAAGATGCATCACTGAAGTATTATTTAAAAATGCAAAGAAGAAAGCAAAACAAAAATTCAAAATGAGATACAAGCAAGGAAGTTTTGTTTATGCCTTGTTAAATTTAATATACTTATAAAACTGTACCACCATATGTATTTTGTACCTATTAATTAATTATGCTTATTTTATATAATCTATTTTTCTTGGTATATCATTGCTTTTTGTCCCAGTATCTCTCATTCTGGTTGACATGTAGTAAGGATTTAATAAATGATTATTGAATTGTATTCACTTAATATTAATTAAATATTGGCAGCATGACGTGAGTGAGCTGGACTTTGAATCAGGAAACCTAGGTCTGACTTCTGCCTCAGGCACTAACTAGCTGTGTGACACTAGTTAAATTACTTACATAATCTGTTACCTCATTTTTTCTTAAAATGGCAGTAATCATGCATTCCTTAATCAAACAGCTAGCCTTTATTAAGTGCTTACTTTGTATCAGTCTCTGTGCTTAGTTCAGTTTCATAGAGTTTGAGGAGGGATTGCTACATACAAACTTAAGGCAGTATATAAATGTGTATTTTTCTTATTCTTCTTATTTCTTATCCTCTAGTAGAATGAGTCCTGGACTCGGAGTGATGAGTCCCAAGTTCAACTCTCAGCTATACCTCTCAGTGGTTATATAAACCTGGGCAAGTCCCTTAATGTTTTTGAGACTCAGTTTCCTCATCTATAAAATAGTAATATAACCTCTCATAGTTGTCATGGAGAAAAAGCTTTGTAATGCCTTAAGAGCTATGCAAATATGTTATCACTTCATACCTGTTTTTGAGTTTTGTGTTGTAAGTTTTAAAGGTCTTGGTTTAGACTTACTAATACCCAAATTAAATCCTCCTCAGTGTAACTTAATCATGTTTTGCTTGGTATATCTCAAGTGAGTTTTGTTCCCCATCTCCTTAGCTGGTGTGAAGCTTACAGCAAGACCCAGAGGCAATCTCTGTTTTGCAATAGCCATATCAAGAAAAAGAAATCTAAGAATGATCACTTTAGGAAGTAAAATGGACTGACTCTGAGATGCTCAAATGTAGCCAAGAGTTAATCCTAGAATAAAAATTACTGACCTGTAACAGGTATGAGAAACTGCCTATGTGACCTCCTTTTATCTCCTATCAGGGGCAGTGGACAACCTGTTGATTGTTAATTGACCATTACCCTTTTTGAGCTAATTCTTACTTTCAAGTGGCCTTGGATTGGATAAACACTGTTTTAAATAAGGGATCATGATATTTTCATAGAAGTATAACAGCATCTGTAACCCAGGATTTATAATTAAATCCTACTTAATAAGCATGTGATATAGTGTTTTTTTAATTCATAAAACATGAAAAAATGAAAGGTGAAGAGGTTTGATATAGTTGAAGACAAAATATTTTAGCCATTAGGGAATACTCTGGAATAAACCGACATGAGGTATTAGTTCATATTCCCATGGAGTACTTAGTTATTTCTGCATGTTTTTTCTTTTTTTGGAATGGCTTCCTTTTTTGTTCCCATTTAAAAGCTAGAGTTTTATCTTTTTATTATTATTATTATTGTTGTTGTTGTTGTTGTTGTTATTGTTATTATTATTAAGATTGCATCTATGGAAAGATTGTAAATGACTCTTTCCTTTATAGCAATCTGTGATTCCTGCACATCAGATGATGTGATATGATAAACACCATGGTGAAGAAAGTGTGCCACTTTTATGCAGGTGAAACTAAATCCACAAATAAGTGGAAATGGACAGCAAGTCTGTAAAGATAACAAACCTTTTAAATATTTCACTTGATTTATTGATATTGAAGGCTCAAAGTTAGAATTTAATAAGCAGTACACCAGACTAACTGACCTATTTCTTTAGGGATCCCCTGTAATGGAACATGAAGGGAGTTGTCAGGTTGACTCAAAATAGAAATACTCCTCTGACTAAAAGAGCTGGGTGTGTGGCTCACTACAAAGCTTCAATACAGCATGTAGACTTCAATACAGTGTTGTTCTCTGTGTGTTCTGCTGGTGATTGGGAATGTGTGATACCCAGTCTAGGTCTTTGGGGGAATACAAGCACTTAAGAGACAGGAGATATGCCTCTTAATGCATGCTTTTCCAATAGTACTTTGCATGAATCTTAAATACCATTTGGTAGTGATGGCTTAATTAAAGTAGATTTTTTTTTCCCTTTGGGTTTATGTGTGTGTGGTGGTGGTGGGGGAGTAAATTTGAATGGGGCCATGGGGCTGGGGCAGCTGGACAAAAACTTCATTGTTCTGTTGTCTTTCTGTTGAATTCTTCATTTGATTTGTGGCAGCTAGGTGGCTTAATACCTTATAAACTATGAAATTCCAAGGGCCAGAAGGCAAGGCATTATCCTGTCCCGAATTGGCACAGAATGTCACCATTAAATAGAAAACAATACTGTACTTTTCTTGATTTGGAAAGCTTCAAGCATGCATCAAAGGGGGCCAGTTCCTACTGTGTATGTGATATCTGAATTGACAGAGTACCTCTAGTGAAAATTAGAGCCTCCATTGGAAAATAACTATTATCCTTTTCCTCTGCTCTTGCTCCATCTCAGATTGTATGAATGTATTTTTGTCCTCTTTATTGACATGAGATATGCTAAATTGAGGATAGGGGAATATCTTGTCTTGTCTAACTTGGAAGTCCTAACTTGTGCTCTTGAAATTCACATCCCCTCCCTACTCTCTATAGTTACTACCCCTTTTTCCCTCAGGTAGATTAATTCATCCACTGCTTGATGTTGCTTTGATATGTAGGTTATTTTCACACTATTTAAATTACAAATCTACTTCTTCCTCCACTGGCAGCGAGTCAATTGCCACCCTATTAATGGTAGTGGCTGAAATGCAGTAGACTTTGTGCCTGGGGACATGAAGTCACTTGGGACATAGACTTGCCAAAGTGTTCCTTTTCTCAGCACTCTGTCATGCTGACTAACATTTCCTCTTCCATTAAAATTAATTTCAGCATCTCAGACTATGTGCCAAACCATCACAGATTGCATAATGCTTACGATGCTGGCCTGTGAATTTATTCAACTACCATTATCTAACTCATTACCTTGTAAACTGCCTTAATATACTGTTGTTCCACTCCACACAGGCAACACATAAAGCCCGATTTCATTCTGTGGCATTGAAAGTGTTCAAATTAATCACCCCTCCAGCATCATAGATTTTCATTCGAGTTAGCTCTCTTTTTGCTCAACTTGCTTTCAAAGAGTTGATGGAAACACAGGGTTTATGGTGGATATGAGTCTATATCCTCGCTCTGCTTGGCTTCAGAGGACAGACCTAAGAGCAAGGGTGCAAGTTGCACAGATAGATTTTAGCCTGCTACAAGGAAAGGCTTCTTTGCAGTTAGAACTATCTAAAAGTATAGCGAGTTTCCCAGGAAGCTAATAAGAAAGGACTCCTCTCACCGGAACAGTTGTAGTGGTTGCTGGGTGACCATTTATCCAGGCTGTTATTACTAATAGGCAAAATTTATTTTGCATTTTAATATTCATTATCTCATTTGAGCTTCACCACAACCCTGTTAGATATTAATATTCCCATTTTAGAGATGAAGAAAGAGGCCAAGAAAGGTTAAGTGTCTTGCTCACCACTAACTAGAAAGTATAAAAAATTGGATCCGAACCAACATCATCCTGCCTACCTCGTCTATCCTTTTTGCCATGGTGCCTCTAATGGTCATGCATGTCAGCCGAATCATATTAGACAGCAGATGTTGGGATGATTTCTATTCAGGTATAGATTGGAATAAATGATCAATGAGATCCTCTCATACTGTGTGATTCTATAACTACAGAAATATTCAGACCTAGGCCTGGAATGTGCCAGCCTGGGAAAATCTAAAGCTGAAAGCATTTTTCCTTTATTCCATTTTAATATAATTTATCTCTGAGCTTAATGGATAACTAAAACCCTTGAATAAAACACCCTTATGTCTAAATGGACTTTTTCCCAGTGTCCTAGGCAATTTTTCCATCTCTTTGAGCTTTCCTTTTAGATGCTAGAGATAAATAATTTACACATCAAGTGATAATTCAGGAGATTGAAATGAATTGGAACAATCTGCATCCTCTCTGCCTCCTCAGAGGCAATGATAATTTGATGAACAGCAAAGGTGGCTGGGGTTTTTTAACTCAGTCTGCCCCTCCCCTGGATCCCACCATGGCATTGTCATACTATCTGCCACATGCGTGGTCCGCCTTTAACCTCCTAAAGACTTCAATTTTTTTTTCAAACAGCTTAGTATATGAAGGGAACAGTTAACCTAAAACTCCCTTGCAACAATTATATTGTCTCCAAAGGCTGGCCTTCTGGTCCTCTACTCTCAATAAGCTTATTGTCAAGATGATAGCCATTGCAGATCGGTTTGCCACATTGCAAGCCAAACTTTTGTCAGAGTGATACAAGCAGTGTGTGTGTCTGGAAGCTGAAGGAAAGACTCTTTGATTTGCTTGACAACAAGCACAGGGAGCCAAATACCAGCTTAGACAATGCTTACTCGCACATGTAAGAATGCCCTTTTAATTAGGCTTTTATTGGCCCATTTTGAGTAAAGCATTAACATTTTATAGTCCATTTTCTCATAAAGAGGAGGAAACCAACTCCATTCTTGCTGGCTTTAGGGTTTCTACTCCCATGCTCAGCACATCAGACACAGCCACACTGGGAATAAAATGTCCTAAAATTTACTTAGTAGAAGGAAGTCACTTAGTTGTAGTCCTTACTTTACAAAAAAAGAAGAAAAGGAAAGCAAACAGAGGGAAACACACCTCAAAAAATTTAGGTTTTGATGAAAAAATAATTAAGAGAGAACGTTCAAGTGTATAGGAGATGATTAACTCTGAACCAAGGTGCTGACCAAAGACAGCAGGAGTTAAAGAGCTTTATTTAGGAATTAGGGCTGTGCTAATTCACTCTTTCACATCTAGATAGAAACTGGAAAAGTGAAGTCAGCTGGAAATTTCCAAAATGTGTACACATTTTGTTTCGTATCGATTAAAACATCCAGGCATTTTATGCAGTTTCTCAGTTCTTGTTTTAATGTCTGATTTGGTGTGGTATGTGGCTGGAGATACCTCAAAGACTGGCCCACTCACAGCAATGAGAAATGGTGGCTAATAGTGTTACAGTAGGAGAATAGGTGAAAGAGCTGTGAACATCACCAAATATCTAACAACTGAAAAGTCTTGGGCCATTTAGCATAGGAGCAGAGAACACTGCACAACTTAATAGCCTCTGAATATACTACTGCATTGTAGTAGAATCATGAATGTTCATAATGATAACTGTGAGTGCCAGAGGTGGTATTCTTTTTTTTTTTCCTTGCTAGGCAGTGGGGTTAAGTGACTTGCCCAGGGTCACACAGCTAGTGAGTTTTATGTGTCTGAGGCTGGATTTGAACTCAAGTCATCCTGACTTCAAGGCCAGTACTTTATCTACTGTGCCACCTAGCTGCCTCAGTATGTTATTCTTAAGAATAACATAGGTTTTTTTCTTCTGATTTGTCAGTCAATAAACATTTGGTAAGTGCCTACTATGTACCCAGCACCATGCTAAACATTGAGAATACAAATAAGAAAGAGAAAGTCCCTCCTTCCAAGAGTTTACAATCTCATGGAGAACACACAAAAGGAAATTGAAAATTGAGAAGGGGGGAGGGAAGCCACCTAGCATGGAGGCAGACTGGAGAAATCCCCTTGAATGTTTAAGTTCTTCTCTGATGTCTCCGCGTTTCACTCTCCATGAAAGCTATCCCAGTAGAGTCAAATCTCTAATGGGTTATAGAATTTCATTCTTGAAACCTTAGAAGTCATCTAGTCAAACTCCTTACGTGGAGAAAGAATTCCCTTTAAAACATATTTAGCAAGTGATCATCCATTCCTTTCCTGAGACATTCCAATGAGGGCTTGGTGTCCTCCTAGCAATCATGATTCAATTTAAATAGTAGTAGCTCCATACCAAGTTAAAAGTTTACAAAGTGTTTTCTTCACAATAATGTTAACAGCTAGGTGGTGCAAGTATCATTTACAAATGAAGAAACTGAGGCTCCAGGATGTTAAAGTGATTTTCTCAGAGGAGCTCATACAATTCGTGTCAGAGCAGAACCATGAACCCTAGTCAAATCCTCTGTTGTATCCTCGCACAGAATATTGATTTTTTAAATTGTCATTTTATCCCTAGCTTCTAGCACAGTGTCTCATACATGGTAGATGCTTAATAAATAACTATTAAGTTAGGAAGGAGCTAACATTTATATAGCATTTTCAGATTTGCAAAGCTCTTGAAATATGACACGTGGATTCTTAGAGCATTCCTGTGGGATAGCTTTTAATATTATCCCCATTTTATAGATGAAGAAACTGAAGCTAGGATTGATGAAGGAATTTGTCCTGAGTGCCAAAGCTGTTGAGTGTCTGAGGTGGGGTTTGAACTTTAGTTCTTGACACCAAGTTGAGAATTCTCTCTGCTGTATTATATAGCTTTCAAGGAAATGTACCATATATTTTAGAAAGATTGCATTTAAAATACTTTAAATATTTTAAGGAATTGCTGCTTAAATGGAGCAACCTTCACTTATCCAGGAAATTTGCACATACAGAAGACCTCATTCCCCAACAATGCCAGATAATACAGTAGCATCCCATTTACCCTGAGCATGCAGGAGCTCAGAAAGCATTTGACTTAGCTGTTGATAAGTTGAACAAACCTGGAAAATGTTCTCCTTAGGAAAGAAGCAAGTTCCCCCCCCTACTTTTTTTTAATCCTTCTGCTACTTCATTTTCCATTGGTGCTTTTTGTTCCTGAAGCAATAAAGAGTACAAGTCATGTTGCTCCTATCTTGGTTTGCTGGTTTTAAATATTCAGTCTGAATTTGGCCAACACTGCTATATTATGCTCCTTACCACCTGCACTGTCTGTGAGCATTTAATTAGAATTGCAACAAGCTATTGAAAAAGTTTGAGCAAAACTGGTTCCATGTTTTTTGCATTAGTGAAGCATGAAACATTTTTTTCATTAAATAGACATATATGTATATGCACATACAATATACATTTGTGAATGTGTTTAGGGCCAAAATATCTGAAAACTGACTTATTGGGGATCATTCCCCAACTAAATGTGCAAATTTTAAAAACAACTTATGTTTTATAAAACACGGTTCAAAAACTTGCTTCATATTATCATCTTCCTCTTACTCAGTCTGGGTTTATAAGGAAATGGTTCTGAATTCTGAATAAGAATATTGTAGTACAGCATCTGGAAGAAAGTAGGACCCCCTACTGGGGTGGGATATCCAAATTGTGGATTACCCATCTCTGTGGCTATTCAATTTCTTTAATTTTTTAATATTTCACTTTTAATTAAATCCTATATCAGAGGTTACATAGAGTCAAGGAAAAAAGATGAAATTAATCAGATAATTTTTCATATACTATTTTTGCAATAGTGAAGTAATATATATGCATTTTACATATGCTTGTATATACATATATTAAAATTATTTGGCTACTTTCTGCTAATGTGAGTAATAGTGATCATCCCTTTTGTGTGATATGTTACTGTTGGAGAAGAAGCATAGCATTGCCTTTGTTTTGTTTTAATTCTCTTACTGTTTAACTTCTTATCATAAAGAAATGTGATAACAAATATGTCTGTGAATATTGGAACACCTGAACCTCTGTAGAAGCAAAACTATAAGTGACCCAAAGGGCAGTGGAAAGATGCATGGTGGATATATAGAGGTTGCTGCAACTACCAATGATGATTTATTTACCTTCAAGCAGTGGTCTAAACAATATCATTAAAGACATATATAATTGGATGAAACTGGTCATACTATTCCTGTAGTGACATCAAGGTCTAGCAGACAAAAGACACTGTTGCAGTCAACAGAGTATTGGACTTGGGGTGAGGAAGACCTGATTTCAAATCCTAGTTTTGTAGACTAGCTGCATGACCATGAGCGTGTCACTTAATATTTCTGAGCTTCAGTTTCCTCATCTGAAAATAGAGGGGGAGTGGAGGTTAATAATACTTATAGCTTCTCCTTTATAGAATTCTGATGAAACCCAAATGAGATATTGTATGTAAAGTACTTTGGAAACTCTGTAAGTGGAGGTTGTTGTCATCATTGTTATAACTGTCATCAGAAATGACAACACTGTCATCCATGAAATATTAAAAGAACCAGAGAAAGACATCTCGCACAGTGGTTTGACCTTCATTGAAGGATTTCTGGAAAGATATAAACAGTAATTGCACATGCTAAGAAGGCATGTATGTGAATTGTATTCTTTAGGGAGTACCCATGTTGATGAAATAACAGACTAATGGGAAATGCTTCTCTGTAGCCATCGTAGCGTCTGGCACAGTACTGAGCCTATAATAGGTACACCTTAAGAAGCTTAGGGCCCTGGCATCCTCCCTGGAACTATACTCTTATATATGTTGTCTCACTCAAATTGAATGTGAAGTCTTTGAGATTAGGAACAGTCACTTCTCTCTAGGTATGCCAGAAGTTAGCACCATCTGTGGCTCATGATAAGCACTTAATACATGGTTTTTCATTTATTTATTAATGAATGCCAAATAGATCATTTTAGTATCCTTTGTGGTGCTTAGAATTTAGCCTCTGATCCTGTTCCTCTTTATTTTCAAAGGCTACCTAGGACCTCAGTTTCTAAGTTTAAGTGCTTTCTTCACATCTTATTCTTCTAAACTTTAACATAGCAATATGTAGCATTTACCACTGCTGATCCCTCCTTCAGTCTTCTCTCCTTCCCTTAGCTTTTGTGATGCTGCCTCTTATTCTTCATCATTTTCTTTGGTTTGTCAATCTTCCTTCTACCCCAAAGTGTGGGTGTTCCCCCAGGCTTTGTCCTTAGCCAACTCTTCTTTATCTCACTGAGTGATCTTTCTTATCCTACTGCTGTGGATTCAATTATCACCTCTAAGCAGATGACTCAGTCTTTTCCCTGAATTGAGTCTTGCATCTGTAACTCCCTGCTGGGTATCCAGTCTGTAGCTCAAACAGAACTTTGAGGAACAAAAGTCCAAAATTGAACTTAGCAATTTCTCTGCCTAAACCAGCTACTCCTTCTAATGTCTTTCCTTACTTTAATTGATTTCGAAACCATCCCCAAAACTCCCATGGTAAACTAGAGTAAGAACTTGAGGCATTTGGTTCATCCATCTCCATCTTCTGTTTTTTTTTTCATGAGTCAACCATCATCCTTGGAATGTATGCACTCCTCATCTGATTTTTGAAATCTAGATATTCCTCCAAGTATTAGCTCAGATGGTACCTCTTCCATGAAGTCATCTTTATTTCCTTGAACTACATGTACATATAAGGATGTGTGTGTGTGTGTGTGTGTGTATGCTACATACAGAGTGTTTCCCACCTTTGTGGGAAAACTAATGCAGCTTGGTTGCAATTAATTGATCAGTCTTTGAAAGCCTGCTGCAAGTAGCGCTTGAGCCAAGTCTTGAACAAAGCTAGAGATTCTAAGAGATGGAGTTAAGGTGGAAGAGCATTCTGGGCATTGCAGGATAGACTGTGTTAAAACCTGGTAGAGCATAAAGTATATAGAGTGAAATAATATACAAGAGTGTGGAGAGTTTTAAATGACAAATAAAGTTTCTATTTGATCCTCAATTTCTTAGGGAGAAATTAGAGTTCACTGAAGAGCACATGTTTGTGTGATTTGGTCAAATCTGCACTTTAGGAAAATCACTTTGTAGCTGTGTGGAGGATGGCTCATAGGAGAGAGACATTTGAGGCAGAAAGCCTAATTAGGAAACATTGCAACCTCAATTTTGAAATAATGAGGATCTGATGGCTATGTGAATGGGGAACAAAAAGGATGTGTTTGATAAATATTATGGAGGAAGAAATTATAAACTTAGGCAAGTGACTGGTTGTGTGAATGGGGTGAATGAAGATTTGAGGATAAAACTGAAGTTGAGAACCAGGAGACTGAATGGTTGGTAATGCCCTCAGAAGTAACAGAGAAATTGGAAGAAAAGAAAATTTTGCAAGAAAAAGTGATGAGATCCATTTTGGGTGTATTAGATTTGATATTCCAGCAACACATACAGTCTGAAATGTACAAGCAGCAGCTGATGATGCTAAATTGCAATTCAGAAGACTAAGACTAGATATATAGATCTAGAAATCATCTGAATAGAGATTACTGAAATCATGGAAGGTAATGATATCACCGAGTTATATAGTACAGAAGGAAAAGAGAAGAGGGATCACAACAGACCCTTGGGGGATACCTATAGTTACTAGGCATAAAGATACAGCGAAGGAGATCAAGAAGGAATGGTCAGACAGGTAGGAGGAGAACCAAGAGAACAGTCTCACAAAAACCAAAAGAAAAGAAAATATATTTGCAACAGTGGCAAATGCTGCAGAGAAGGGAAGAATGAGGATTGAGAAAGCACTTTTACATTTGTCATTTAAGAAATCATAGGAAACTTGGGTGAAAACAGTTTTAGGTAAATGTTGAGGTTAGAGATAAGATTGCAAAGAATGGAGGAAAGTGTAAGAGGAGAGGAAAGAGGAAGTGGAGGTATATAATAATGATGTCTTTTTCAAGGAGTTTAGCTGAGAAAGGAAGGAGAGTTGTAGAGCAATAGCTGCTGAGGATGATAAGATCTAGTGAGGATTTTTAGAAAATGGGGGAGATTTGTGCCTATTAACAATAGGCAGCAGGGAAGGAACAGTAGATAGGAAAAGACTGAAAATTAAGAATAGAGAAAGAGGGATGATATTTAAAGTAGTTAGTCAGCATTTATTAAGCTCCTATTGTGTACCAGGCATTGTGCTAAGAACTGAGGATGCAAAGAAAGGCAAGAGACTGCCCCTGTTTTCAAGGAGCTCAATCTACTGGGAAAGACAAAATGAAAAACAACTAGGTACAAATATACTATATTCAGGATAAATTGGATGTAATAGAGGGAATGAGTTAGCATTAAAGGGGATCAATTGATCTGCTGGAGAAGATAGGATGGTTGAGATCAATGATTTATGTAGGCGATAGGTCTTGGCAAGGAGAACGAACACCTCCTTTTCTGAGATGAGGAGAGAAGAGAAGTTTGCCAGCCAGTGGCTTCTTGTATTTTTGTTTGTTTGTTTTGTTTTGTTTTGATAAAGAATGATGTGAAGTCCTCAGATGAATGAGGAGGTAAGGAGTGGTGTGGGAGGCTTGAAGAGAGAAGAGATGGCTTGGTAGAACAACTTAAACATGGAATTCTCAGATTTATGTAGTTCTTTACTTTTCAGATTTGCAAAGCTGTGCATATACATATATTTAGTCATTCTGCTATATAGTCTTCTGCCCTCTCTTTATTATTGCCTTTTTCTGTGCTTTAAAGAACCAGTGCCTGATATCTTCTGGTGATCCCCTGTCACTGAGTTACTGTTCTTGTCACTTATCCTAGGCAAATCACTTAACCTCTCACTGTCCACTCACAACTCTGACTAAGTTGCAGAGCAGGTGTTGGGCTGCATTGGTAAAGGGAATTTCCTTAGTGAGAGTTCCCTATGTCAATGAAATCACAGGTCCACCTCCCCCACCCAAATCATTATAATGTCCAAGTCATTTCGATTGATTAATCAATAAGCATATATTAAATGCCTACTATATGCCAGCTACTATGTTAAGTTCTGGGGACACAAAAGGAGTCAAAAGACAGTCCCTGCCCTCAAAGAATTTATAATCGAGACAACATATGAATATCTGCAAAGCAAGCTATATACAAAATAAATAGAAAACAAATGTTGCAAAGGTGAAATTAACAGACCTTGGGAACACATTGGATGTGGGGGGAGGGAGATGAGAGATAGTGAATGAGGAGTCTAAATTAACTATCAGGTTGTGAGCCTGAGGAACTGGGAGGATGGTAGTACCCTCTACAGTAAAGCGGCAGGTAGGAGTAGGGGGTGGGTTTAGAGGGAAAGGTAATGAATAATTTCCTACTAACAGAACTTAAGTGGCTCCCTGTTGCCTCTAGGATAAAATACAAAGCCTTCTGTTTGGCATTTAAAACATTCCTAATCTGTCTCCAACCTACCCATCCTGGCTGATTCTTCTTTGTTCCCCTCACACTCTATGTTTCAGTCAAACTAGACTATGTTCTGCCTCAGTGGTTTTGCACAAGATGTTCTCACATGCCTGGAATGCTCTCTCCCCTCACCTTTACCTCTGAGAAGGTTTAATTTCCTTCAAATCTCAGCTCAAATACCATCACCTAAAAGAGGTCTTCCCCGATTATTTCGGTCATTAGTGCCCCTCATCCTGACATTACTTTATCTATCTATCTATCTATCTATCTATCTATCTATCTATCTATCTATCTATCTGTCTGTCTGTCTGTCTGTCTGTCTGTCTGTCTGTCTATCTATCTATCTATCTATCTATCTATCTATTTATCTATCTATCTATCTACCTACCTACCTACCTACCTATCTCTACAGCTATACACATGTCTATTATTTAACTGTTGTATATCCCCATGGAATTGTAAGCTTTGAATCCTCAATGTCTAGCATAGTACCTTACATATGCTAGGTACTTAATAAGTACTTGTTGAATTTAATTAAGTTGCACAAGATCATAGGGTTAAAAGTAGCTAAATTTTAAAACATTAAATGAAGGTCATTTTGAGCAGGGTGTCTTGTTTCCCATTTCTCTGAGAAGCCACATAATATACTTCATTACGGGATCCTTGATTTAAAAAAAAAATTAGCCCCAGGAAAGATGTCTTAAGACTACATCTGTCTCTATTTTAAAGGACTAAGTAATGGTACCTTGGGGGCCTTGAGGCCCTTGTTCCATGCTGCAATGGAGAATATGGCCTTGGGCTGATGGCAGTAATTCTTGCATTGGGGATAATTTCTTTAATATACAGAAGAAAGGAAGGAAAGGACATGTAAACCACTCCAGTCATCTGAGAATCATGATATCAAATGCTTTTTCTTTTTTTTTTAAGATTATAGGCAGAACAGAAAAAGAAATTAACAGATGCTGGAGGGAAATGTGGAAAAATTGGGACACTAATGCACTATTGGTAGAGTCATGAACTAGTCTAACCATTCTAGAGTACATTTGGAACTCTGCCCAAAGAGCTATAAAACTGTGCATAGATGTTGGGAGGCAGAGCCAAGATGGCAGAGTAAAAGCAGTGACTTGTTTGAGCTCTCCCCCGAACCCCTGTAAAAAACGGCTCTAATTCTAGAGCAGCAAGAACCCACAGAAAGACAGAGTGAAAAAAATTTCTAGCCCAACACAACATGGATGGTTTATGGAAATGTCTGTTGCACAGGGCTGGGAGAGGAGCACAGTTCAGCATGGACCATGCCTGCAAAGAGGAGGCCTCAGTGAACCTAGAGCAGGCCTCAGGGGACTGAGTCACCAACAGTTGTAGCAGTTTCCAGACTTCTCAACCCACAACACCAAAGACAACTTACAGGGTCAGGAAGAAAGGTCTGTCCAACCATGGTGAGAAAGGAGCAAGGTCCGGCCCCAGTCCTGGCACAGCATTGGATTGGTGGCAGCTTTGGGAGCTCTCAGCCCATAGACAATGGGGGGATCAAGCGGCTGATCAGAGGAGGATTGCACAGATCTCTTTGCTGGTGCTAAGGCAGGATTCTCTTTCTTTGCCCATGTTTGGATATGGGTTGCTGTCCTGGCTGTCCTTCTCCTGGGTCAAGGAGGAGTGCTGGTGTGGTGGAGCTTGTGGTGGTGGTGTGGCGGGAATCCTTCTCAGTTCCAAGGCAGGAAAAAGTGCAGAGCACAGGCCAGGAAAGGAGTAAACACCTCACCTTTGATCATAACACCTTGGAAAAACTGAAAATTTATAGGTCCCTAGAAGTAACTCTGAAAACAGCTACACAAAACCAAAAGAATGAAAAAAAAATAGAAGACAATGTAAAATATCTCATTGGAAAAACAACTGACCTGGAAAATAGATCAAGGAGAGATAATTTAAAAATTATTGAACTACCTGAAAGCCATGATCAAAAAAGAGCCTAGCCATCATCTTTCAAGAAATTATCAAGGAAAACTGCCCTGATATTTTGGAGCCAGAGGGTAAAATAGAAATGGAAAGAATCCACCGATCCCCTCCTGAAAGAGATCCCCAAAGGAAAACTCCTAGGAGTATTACAGCCAAGTTCCAGAGTTCCCAGGTCAAAGCGAAAATATTGCAAATAGCCAGAAAGAAACAATTCAAGTACTGTGAAAACACAATCAGGATAAAACAAGATTTAGCAGCTTCTACATTAAGTGATCAGAGGGCTTGGAATATGATATTCCAGAGGTCAAAGGAGCTAGGATTAAAACCAAGAATCACCTACCCAGAAAAAACTGAATATAATCCTTGAGTGAAAAAATGACATTCAATGAAATAAAGGACTTTCAAGTATTCTTGATGAAAAGACCAGAGCTGAATAGAAAATTTGACTTTCAAATATAAGACTCAAGAGAAGCATTAAAAGGTAAACAGGAAAGAGAAATCATAGGGACATATTAAGGTTTACATTATTGCATGGAAAGATGATATTTGTAACTCATGAGACCCTTCTCAGTATTAGGGTAGTTAGAGGGAATACACACACACACACACACACACACACACACACACACACACACACACACACACACAGAGACAAAGGGCATAGAGTGAGTTGAAGATGAAGAAATAATAGCTAAAAAAAATAAAATTAAGGAGTGAGAGGATTATACTGGGAGAAGGAGAAAGGGAGAGGTAGAATGAGGTAAATTATCTCACATAAAACAGACAAGAAAAAGCTTTTACAGTGGAGGGGAAGTGGGGGAAGTGAGAAGGAATGAGTGAATCTTACTGTCATCAGATTTGCTTAAGGAGGGACTAACATGCACACTCAATTGGGAAATCTATCTTACCCTATAAGAAAATAGAGGGGAAGGGTATCAAGAAGGGGGGATGATAGAAGGGAAGGCATATTAGGGGAGAGGATAATCAAAAGCAAACACTTAGACAAGGTCTAAGAAGAGAATAGAATAAACAGGGTGAGGGAGAGGTGGGAAGGAATCAAGGAAAATATAGTTAGTTTTTCACAACATGACTATTATGAAAGTGTTTTGCATGATTATACATGTATAATCTGTATTGAGTTGCTTGCCTTCTCGATGAGGATGGGTGGGGAGGGAGGAAGGGAGAGAATTTGGAACCCAAATTTTTAAAAACAAATGTTAAAAATTGTTTTACATGCAACTGGGAAATAAGATATACAGGCAATGGGGTATAGAAATCTATCCTGCCCTACAGGAAAATAGAAGGGGAAAGGGACAAGAGGAGGGGTGATAGAAGGGAGGACAGATTGGGGGAAGTGGTATTCAGAGTGCATGTCATCTTGGGGTAGGGGGAGAGGAAAGATGGGAAGAAAATTTGGAACTCAAAATCTTGTGAAGTGAATGTTGAAAACTAAAAATAAATAAATTTTTAAAAAAATTGTGCGTACCCTTTGACCTAGCAATACCACTACTAGTTCTATATTCCAAAGAGATCAACAAAAAAGGGCAAAAGACTCATATATACAAAAATGTTTATAGCATCTCTTTTTGTGGTGGCAAAGAATTAGAAATTGAGGGGATGGCTATCAATTGGGGAATGGCTGAGAAAGTTGTGGAATATGATTGTGATGGAATACTATTGTTCTATCAGAAATTACTAGCAGGATGGTTTCAGAAAAAAACATGAGAAGACTTACATAAACTCATGCAAAGTGAAGTGAGCAGAACCAGAAGAACATTGTACACAGTAACAACAATGCTTAAGGATGATCAACTGTGAAAGACTTAACTGCTCTAAACAAGACAATGATTCAAGACAATTCCAAAGGAACCATAATAAAATATGCTATCCACCTCCAGAAAAAGACAGAGAACTGATAAACTCTGCAGTATAAAACATACTTTTTTAAACTTTATTTTTCTTGTGTTATTTTTTTCTGTCTGTGTTTTGTTTTGCCTGTTGGCTAATATTGAAATACGTTTTCCATGACTTCACATGTATAATTGAATCAAATTACTTGCCTTCTCAAAGAAGAGGGAGCGATAGAAAGGAGGGAGACAATTTGGAACTTAAAATTTAAAAAAAAAAGATTGTTAAAATTTTGTATGTATAATTGGGAAATATTTTACTAAATAAGTAAAACAAGCAAACAAAAGGTTATAGATACAAGAGGTTGGGGTAGAGGGCACATTTTGTCATTTTGGACTCCTTTGTTACTTAGGAAAATTCAAACTTAATGACTTTCTTCCAAAATGTTGTTTTGTGATTCTCATGCATTGTAAGTTTCTTTTATTTTTTTCAAAAAAAAATTGCACTTAATGGATGTGTGAAAAACTACATTTGACACTACAGTTTAAGTAGAGAAATGTGCTGATATTTTACTCTGTAACAATCTGAGCTTATTAATTTCAGGCCGAGCCACTCACTAGCTCAGTCTATTTTCACCATCTCTTCTTCTCCTAAGGAACCGACTTAAATGCCACCAAAATCAGAAAGTCACTTTGAAAGGCAGTGAAGAACATGCTTTCCAGTTGCCTAAATCTGAGATGATTCTGCTAATTAAGACATTTATCCCCTCTTTTATTCCAGTGCCCCACAAAGGAATTCAAGCAGATCCCTTGTTAATATTCTGTTTCTGTTCAAAGACCTGTCTCCTGGTATTGGGAAAACTTATAAAGGAAAGGAGGAGATGGGCTCAAGAGTAGGATTCACTCCAGAAACATTTGCCTTTAAAATTCTTTAATTCCCAATTCTCTGATTGATGTAACAGGGGGCTTATGTAGCTCTATGTGCCTACAGCACAGTAAATTACCAGGGCACTGAAGGGGCATAAACTCAATTCTTTATTATGTCTTCAGAGTGCAGTAAATGAAGCATGTAGCTAACTCTTGCCTGGCAATGACCAGACCCTTTATACTTTGCTTTTGGAGGTGAGGGATTTAGGGGTCTCCTTTATCTTTCAACCATAGTAAGAAAAGGGAGGGAGGGAGGGAGGAACAGATGGGGGGAGAGAGAGAGAGAGAGAGAGAGAGAGAGAGAGAGAGAGAGAGAGAGAGAGAGAGAGAGAGAGAGAGAGAGAGAGAGAATGAATATAAATATCTGAAGGCTTCACTTTGCAGTAACTGCTCCCATCAGATGCTAAGGCATGTCTTAAAAAAAGCTAGGTTGTGATGGAATGAAATCAAAGGAGGAAGAAAGAAATTTCACCCTAGTGAGATGGTGCTGTAAAGAAGGAAAGATCTAGAAGAAGAGGGGGAAAAAAGTTCTTTATTGAGTAATTAGCCATAATAAGCCCAGATAAGAAAACAGATCAAACAGGGCCTCTTAAAAGAGAAGTCAAAGAGACATGATGACTTTCTGGAAGAAACTACAAATAATCTCCAAACCAGAAAGTGAAAGAAATCTCCCAAACCATTTGGCAAGAACTGAAATCTAAATAAAAGCTAATTGCTGCATAGCTTTTTCTTCTCACTGAACCAAATTATAATAGGAGCTGTTAAAATTTGAGAAAGTCTGTCTCTTGAGATAGTTTATTATTTTATGTGTTGACTGTATGTTTGATGTTATATGTGAATGACTTGGTAAATTTGAGCAGTACTCGGTATATCATCCCAGATCATTTCAGGAGAAATATATGGCAAAAACAAGCAAATAAATAAATAAATAAAGTGAACGAATAAATAAACAAACAAATAAATAAAAGCACTGATTTGAAATTAGATGACACATATTCAAATCCTGGCTCTGCTGGATTTGACGATGTTTGTGCCTTAATTTAAGAATTATTAGACTACTTGAAAGCCAAGATGAAAAAAAAATAGCCTGGACATCGTAATTTAAGAAATAATCAAGGAAAACTGATCTGATATCCTAGAACCAGAGAGTAAAATAGAAATTGAAAGAATCTATTGATCACCTCTTTAAAGAAATCCCAAACTGAAAACTCCCAGGAATATTGTAGCGAATTCCAGAGCTCTAGCTTAAGAAGGAAATAATGTGAACAACCAGAAAGAAGCAATTCAAATATCATGGAATCACTGTCAGGATCACACAAGGTTTAGCAGCTTTCACATTAAAGGGGTAGAGGGCTTGAAACGTCATATTAACATGAAGGAGCTAGGATTACAACCAAGAATAACCTGTTCAGCAAAACCAAGTATAATCCTTTGGGGTTGATGTGGAGAATGGATATTTAATTAAATTGAGGACTTTCAAGCTTTCCTGATAAAAATAGCAGAACTGATAAATAGTAAAAGGATATGAAGTCAGTTTTCAGAAAGAGAAATCAAATCTATCAATAGTTATGAAAAACTGCTCTAAATTATTATTGATTAGAGTAATACAAAGTAAAACAACTCTGATGTACCACCTCACACCTGTCAGATTGGCTAATGTGACGAAAAGGGAAAATGATAACTGTTGACAGGGTTGTGGGAAAACTGGGACACTAATACACTGTTGGTGGAGTTGTGAACTGATCCAACCATTCTGGAGAGCAATTTGGAGCAATACCCTAAGGGCTGTAAAACTGTGCATGCCCTTTGACTCTGCAATATCACTACTTGGTCTATAAAATGGGAAAAGGATCAACATGTACAAAAATATTTATATCAGCTCTTTTTGTGGTGGCAAAGAATTGGAAATTAAGGGAGTGCCCATGACTGAACAAGTTGTGGTATATGTGATGGTTTACTATTGTACTATAAGAAATGACTAGCGGAATCATTTTAGAAAAACCTGATAAGACATATATGAATTCATGCAAAGTGAAGTGAGCAGGACCAGGAGAACATTGTATACAATAACAACAATACTATATGATGATCAACCGTGAATGACTTAGTTATTCTGATTAATACAATGATCCAAGACAGTTCTGAAGGACTTATGATGAAAAATGCTATCCGCTTCCAGAGAAAGAACTGATGGATTCTGAATGCCAATTAAAGCATTTTTTAACTTTATTTATTTTTCTTGCTTTTTCTTTTGCAGCATGGCTAAAAATGGCATATTTTGCATGATTTTGAATGTATGATTTATATCACATTTCTTGCCTTATTGGGTGGGGGAGGGGTGGGAGTAAGGGAGAGAATTTGAAGTTCAAATAAAATTTTAATGAATGTTCAACATAAATAATAACCTTAAAATGTAATCAGGAAATATTTAACAAAATAAATAAAAATGTACTAAAACACACACACAAAAGAACTGTTTATCCTGGAGAAGAGAAGACTCAGAGCAGACATAAATGTCTTCATGTACCTGAAGTACTATTATACGGAAAATGCATTAGATTTTTTTTGTTTGGTTCCAGAGGACACAACCAAGAAGAATGGGTAGAAGTTACAAAAAGCCAATTTGAGCTTCATGTGAAGAAACATTTTCTAACAATTGTGGCTTTCCAAAAGTTCAATCTGCTGTGTTAGGGGGTTGGTGTGTACTCCCTCACTGGAGGTCCTCACACAGAGTCTAATTGAGCACTTGATGGGAATGTAATGGTGAGGGATTTGGGGGGCATATGAGATAGACTCAATTTCTGAGGTACCTTCCAACTTGGAAATTCTGTAATACTTTCACTGCTCTCTTGGTTAAGTCACTTCACTCCTATGGGACTCTGTTTTCTCATGTGTAAATAAGGACATTGGAGATGATAATCTCTTAGGCCTTTTCTAGTTCTGAATCCTTTATCTAACAAAAGAAAGTTAAGCTGTCCTCAACAGTGTGAAGAACTCTGCTGTAGGCATTGAAAGGAATTTATAAAATTAAGATAAGGATGTGGATGATTTTATAACTAGAATATTTGTAGTAATTCCGTGTATTTGCAATAGCCCCATCAAATGCTTGCCAACTTTATTCTCCAGGATCTATTCTCCACCTAGATGTCATATAAATAACCCTTCCCCCAAAATATCTCTAAATTTGGGGTTACTTGTCTTTCTCAAGGCAGCTCAGTGGCGTAGTGCAGGTGCACTAGATCTGGAGTCAGGAAGACCAGAGTTCAAATCTGGCCTCAAACACTTACTAGCTATGTGACATTGCCCAAGTCACTTAATCTCTGTTTGCCTCAGTTTCCTCAACTGTAAAATGGGAATAATAATAATAGTACTGACATCAATAAAACTATTGTTATTGTTGTTGTTATTCTTAAGCCTGCTCATTTGGACTTCATTAGTTATATTTATGGCAAGTTCATTTGCCTAGTTTTTCATACTTATAAGCCATCCTGCTATTCCCTATTTTTCCCTCTCCTGTACTTTTCATAGTCAATGATTTATCAAATCCTGTCAATTCCGTATCTCTAGAATCAGTCCCTTTTTTAAAATTTCTGCTTTGACTACATCTCGTCTTCCCCATTCACCACATTATACATATTTATCACTATGCTTCTCACAGGTCTTCCTGCTTCCACTCTCTTCCTCCTCCAAACGAACCTGCTCATCATTCTAACTATTCCTCCTCATACATATTTCTGTACTGTCATGGATCTTTTGATTTAATTAATGGGCCCATTCCTTCCACACATGCAAATTATAGACACTCATAGCACTTCTTGTCTCTCATACTTTTAATGGCTGCTGAGTAAAGTTCAAAGCCTTCCATAATCTGGTGTCTTCTTTCCAACCTTTTCATACCACTCTCCACCTTGTGCTCCATGATCTAGTCAATTTGAACTATTTTGTTTTCGTTTAGTCATTTCAGTTGTGTCCAACTCTTTGGACCCTTTTTGAGGTTTTCTTGGCAAAGATACTGGAGTAGTTTGCCATTTCCTTCTCTGCATTTGGACTGTATGTCATTCCTATAGATGCCCTGTGCATTCCTGCTTCCATGCCTTTGCTCATAATGGTCCCAATGCTTGGAACGCTCTCTCCTTACCTTTCTATTAGATTTCTATCCATCCTTTAAAGTCTACATATATATACATACATATATATATATATATATATATATATATACATATATATACATATATATGTATATATACGTATATATGTATATATACGTATATATACATATATATGTATATATATACACATATATATACATATATATATGTATATATGTATATATACGTATATATACATATATACATATATATATATGTATATATATGTGTGTGTGTGTATATATATATATATATATATATATATATATATATATATATATATATATAATATATATATGTATGTATTAGTTTTCCTTATCCACAAAATCTACCTGGATCCTCCCAATCATTAATAACCTCTTCCTCTCTTTAGTCTTACTCATTCAAAAAGCATTTATTAAGTGCTGAGGATACAAAGAAAGACAGTTCCTGTCCTTAAAGAGCTCCCATCATAATAGGAGAGACTGTAATTACCATAAATAGGTAGATTGTAAAGGATTACATGTTATGCGGAGAAAATTACTTGTAGCCCTCTTAGACATAGTGCATTATACTAATTTATGTACATGTCCAATTTCTTTATGAGATCCATGAGCTCCATTAAGGCAGGGGCCCTGTCTTTTATTTTTTCATCTCCCCAGGCATATAGCACTGTGTTCTACCACAAGAAGTTCTATGATTGTTTATTGAATTGAATTAAATTGGTCCTTCCCCTTGTGGAACTCACAGCCTAATGGAAAAAGCTAGACTATAAGCTAGGAAAGTCCATATGTATTGTTGTTGTTATAAATAACATTCAAATCAATCAAAAAGCATTTATAAAGCTCTCACTACATCAGTAATTGTACTAAATGCTAGGTATAAAAAGAAAGGCAAAAATTAGCCCCTGTCCTCAAAGAACTTACATGTTTTTTTCAATAGATTTTTATTGATATATTTTACATCACCTAGATTTCCCCCTGTACCCTTTCCTTCCTCCCTGCCCTGAATCATTTCTTACTTAAAAATTAAATAAATGAAAAGATGAAGAGAAAAAATGATCAATGCATCAAAAAAAAATCTATTACAATGAAGTTACGTTTATTGGATAATGCATTATGTAAATAATTACACATACACTTACACATAAGATATATATATGTAGATAGATAGATAGATAGATAGATAGTAGATAGAAGGTAACCTTAGAGGGGACAGTAATAATAATCTCTATCTCTTTTGTATAGTGCTTTGCAATTTATAAAACATTTCAAGTAATTAATAAGGCATTTATTGTTATTTCATGTATTTCATATTCTTCTCTAAAAGGTAGGCCAGTTATTATTGCTTTTTTTTTAAACAAATGAGAACAAGGCTCTGCTCTGAAACATCAATTGATTTTTCTATGTTTATTCAATCAGTTGGAAGGGCTGGGATTAAAATGCAGATTCTTTTATTCTAACCCAGTGTTCTTTTTGCCATTCCATACTACTACCCTAATTAAATATTTGCTGTGATGAAATATATAAATAAATGCAATTTGTCATGACTGTGTGCTAGAATGCCTTCATGTCATTAAAGACCAACTCAAATGCCTCATGCTATGTGAAGCCTTCCCTGGTCTTTACCCTCCAGTAGGCAATTACCTATTCCTACTCCTCAAACTCTATGTAGCACTTAATTCTGTATGTCTCTAATACATTCATAATATTACAAATTAGGAGACTTCCACTTCCAGGAGCCAAGATGGCAGAGTGAAAAGGTAGTTGCTCTCACTCTCCCCTATCAGTCTCTAAAAACCCAGAAAATATCACCCCAGAAAAAAACCCTGGAATAGCTGAACTAGAAGAAAGACAGGGAGCAGCAGTGCAGCAGCCCAGCAAATGGGTCTCCCAGTGCCTCAGCAAAAATAAGGGAGACAGAACTACAAGGGGCCCCAGGCAGATAAGTACCTGCAGCTTTCATCTGAAAGGAGCAGAAGAAAGCAACCTAAAGTCTTCCTAAAGCCCCTGCCTTGCTGGTTCCAGCCCAACACCAGGTGAACTATTGGAGCACTGCAGCCTCCAGTTATGAAGAAATCCTGAAGCCCAAGTGGTAGAACAGGCAAATACCAACATCTGGACCTTCCAGTGCCTTGGTAAGGGTGGGGGAACTGGTGGAGGCCAGCTTGGAAAACCACCAGTTGCCTCAGCACTCTGCCTCAAAGGAATCTCCCAGTGTGTGTTAGCAGAAGTGCAGGAGGCAGCACTGCAAGGGGCCCCAGGCAGATAAACACCCTGCACCACCCATCTAAAAGGAGCTGAAGAAAGCTAAAGGAAAGGAAAAGCAGGCAACCTAGAATTGCCTGAAATTTCCAGCCTTACTGACTCCAGCCCAACACCAGGTAAGCTGCCAGAACTCTACAGACTCTAATTACCAGCATAAGAGTTCCCAGCACACAAAGCCAATGACCAAGACCTAGGCTCCCAACACAAGAAGCTTGGGTCAGTGCCCTCTGTTCCCCATCAGGAGAGCTCAATCTCTTTAAAGGCCAGGGAATAAAGAAACACCATGAGTAAAAAGAAATGTACCATAGATTCATATTATGAGAAGAGTGAAGATCAAGACAGAAATTCTGAAGAGGACAACATTGTCAACAAACCCACATCTGCAACGTCAAAAGGAAATATGAACTGGTCAGAAGCCCAAAAAGCCTTCTTAGAAGAGCTCAAGAAGTATTTTAAAAGTCAAATGAGAGAGGTAGAAGAGTCCTTAAAAATACAATTGGCCAATTGGAAAAAAATACACTGAAGAAAACAAGTCCCTAAAAAACACAATTGGCCAATTGAAGAAGGAAGTACAAAAACTAACAGAAGAAAACAATCTGTTAAAAACTAGAATTGGACAAATGGAAACTAATGACTCTATGAGAGAGCAAGAATCAGTCAAACAGAAACAAAAAAATGAAAAAATAGATGAAAACATAAAATACCTCATCAGTAAAACAACCGACCTGGAAAATCGATTCAGGAGAGACAATTTAAAAATTATTGGACTACCTGAAAATCATGATGAAAAAAAGAGCCTGGACAGTATCTTTCAGGAAATCATAAAGGAAAACTGCCCAGAAGTCCTAGAACCAGAAGATAAAATAACCATAGAAAGAATACACCTCACCACCTGAAAGAGATCCCAAATTGAAGACACCAAGGAATATAATAGCAAAATTCCAAAATTACCAGATGAAAGAGAAGGTGCTGCAAGCAGCCAGAAAGAAACAATTTAAATATCATGGAACCACAGTAAGGATTACACAGGACCTTGCAGCTTCTACATTAAAAGACCACTGGGCATGGAACATGATATTCCATAAGGGAAAGGAGCTTGAATTGCAGCCAAAGATCAACTACCCAGCTAAAATGAGCATGATTTTGCAAGGGAGATGGATATTCAAGGAAATAGGAGACTTCCAAACCTTCCTGATAAAAAGACCAGAGCTCAACAAAAAATTTGATCTTCAAGTACAAGATTCAAGAAAGACATAAAAAGGTAAATGGGACAGAAAGATACAATATGTTGTTAATAAGGGACTGTTTACATCCCTACAAGAGAAAATGACACTTGCAGCTCTTGAGAACTGTATTGTTATTTCACCATGTTAAAGGAGTATACATAAAGAGGGTGGATATTAGTTGACTTTGATGTAATGATAAAAAAAAATCTAATCAAGTGGGTTAAATGGATCCAATAAGTGGATTATCTGATCTTAGAAAATGTACTGAGAAAGGAGGAGGCAGACAAGGGTAAATTACATTACAAGAAAAGACACAAAATCCTATTACAGCAGAGGAAAATGGCGGGGTGAGCATTGTTTGAACCTTACTTTCATCAGATTTGGCTCAAGAAGGGAATAACATAATCAGTTAGGCATAGAAATCTAACTTGCCCTATAGGCAGTAGGAGGGAAAAGGGGAAAGAAAAGAAGGAGGGACAGAAGGAAGGGAACAGTAAGGGTAAAGGGGAAGAAAAAGGAAAGGGATAATAGAAGGGAGGAGGGACTGGAGGAGGTGGTGGTCAAAAGCAAAACACTAGTGAGGGAGGCAAAGGAGAAAGAAAAGCATAAACAGGGGGAAGACAGGATGGAGAAAAACACACAGATAGTAATCATAACTGTGAATGTGAATGGGATGAACTCTCCCATAAAACGGAAGTGGATAGCAGAATGGATTAAAAACCATAATCCTACAATATGTTGTTTACAGGAAACACTTTTGAAAAAGAGTGACACATACCAGGTAAAGGTAAAAGGCTGGAGCAGAATATATTATGCTTCAGCTGAAGTAAAAAAAGCAGGGTTAGCAATCCTGATCTCAGACAAAGCAAGAGCAAAAATAGATCTAATCAAAAGAGATAAGGAAGGAAACTACATCCTGCTAAAAGGCACCATAGACAATGAAGTAATATCATTGCCAAACAAATATGCACTCAATGGTATAGCATCCAAATTCTTAGAGGAGAAGTTCAGGGAGTTACAGGAAGAAATAGACAGAAAAACTATGCTAGTGGGGGACCTCAACCTCCCCCTCTCTGTACTAGATAAATCTTACCACAAAATAAACAAGAAAGAAGTTAAGGAGGTGAATAGAATATAATATTATAAATTATAGTTATGTTTTTTTCTTTTCTTTTTTAGGCAATTGGGGTTAAGTGACTTGCCCAGGGTCACACAGCTAGTAAGTATCAAGTGTTTGGTCTGAGGCCCGATTTTGAACTCAGGTACTCCTGACTTCAGGGCTAGTGTTCTATCCACTGTGCCACCTAGCTGTCCCTGTGTTTTCTAAACTTCATATTTTCCCTATGACTACATACAGAATATGTGCTTAATAAATGTTGAATGAATGAATGAATAAAACTAATTAGAGACTGGAACATAGGTATGATTTGTCCCAGGAATATCAACTGTAACATGTATTTAAAGACAAAGACATTTGTCCTCTTCAAAATAACCTTATTAGTGCATATGGCTTAAGTTTGGTTCCTGAACAGATAAGATGGAAAAGCTTTGAATCCATCAAAAAGAAAAACTCAAAAGATTAAAAAGAGAGAAAATTTGTTTAATGTAAAAAAAAAATTCATTGTATTGAAGGTTGTTTTGCTTAGAGAAGAGAAGGATAGGTTAGAATTTAATAATTGGTTTTAAACTTAAAAAAAAAGGAAAGGAAAAGGCTGAAATTTTCATAAAAATGAGGTTGGTTAGATGTATGGAAGAGCTTTTTGAGATCATATGTAGAATTTTAATGTTTAAAGTCTTGAAAGATCATCTAGTCTAATACTGTCCTCTTACAGGTAATGAAAGGTGGCTTGTCCAAGGTCATACAGTCATTTAGTAGCGGATCCAAGAATATAACCTAGCTCTCCTGACTCTTGAAGTTAGTGGTCTTGTTGCTAGGTTCTCAAGTAGATCTTGTGATGTTGCGTCTGACCTCTAAATACAGTACTCTGCCTTGGATAGTTTGGATGTCAGCCTTCCTGGAAGGAGGAAACTAGCCTAGAGTTCCTGCAGAGGCAGCTGGTGGTATAGTAGAGAGTGTCAAGCCTGGAATCAGGAATATCTTGGTTCAAATCCAGTCTTTGATGTTTATTAGCTGTGTGACCCTTAGGAAGTCACTTAGCCAATCTTTGCCTCAGTTTCCTCAACTATAAAATGGGAATAATAACAACGATCTCAGGATTGTTGTATCAAGTGAGATAATATTTGTAAAGCACTTAGCACGATGTCTGGCACATAGTAGATGCTATGTAAATGCTTATTTCCTTCTCTTCCATTCCTCTCTTTGCCCCCAGTATTACAAGCACGAACTTCCCTTCCCTTTTTTGCAAGAACTTAAAATATAGGATGTTAGAGCTGGAAGCAACTTTAGAAAGCATGTGGTCTACAAACCTCATTTTCCAGATCAAGGCAACTTTGGAGAGGTTAAGTAATTTGTCCAAGGTCACACTGCTAGTTAGTGACATCCAGGACTCAAACCCAGGTTAACTAGTTGCTAATTTAGAGGTGTTTTCCCTATACTACTACTGCCTCTAGACTACTTTGGGATAAGGCATTCTCTTTATTTTCCCATTTGTGAGACAAGAAAAGGGAGAATGGACAAATTAGGCAAGCTAGTTACTATCTGTAAAGCACTCCAAGGTGTAATTCTCCTGCAACTGGGAGGGGAGAGTGTTGTTTTAGTGAGTATACTCAGCAAGTCAGACACATCATTTGGATTCTGTTCTAATCTGTGCAGTGTCTGTCATTTGGCTTTCATTCTGAAAAGCAAAAAGCTCTTATTTTTAACTTCGGTTTTTGACAGTCATTCCATGAAGCAGGCTATTTACGATTTCAGTGTAGCAGGATATCAAATAAATAGCAGGTGATACAGGGAGCAGGTGAGCATAAGGGTTTGTGAAACAAGGTTTCTATGAGTTAGAAACAGCATTCATCACAACTGACCAAGAACATGCAGACCTTATGGAGAAACAAGTGGTCTTCATTGCAAGTGCCAGTAAGTCAAAGGCTTTGTGTATCTTGTGTTCAACGATACGAGTTCATGATTTCAGCAAATATCACACTCCAGAACTATGACATAGACTTTAAATTCCTTGAACATTTCACCTCTAACTTCTATCCTTGCATCCTCCTCATGTTAATGGCCTGTATGCCTACAATAATGGTTATTGAGTACTCAGTAACTCCCTTTGGTATTATTTGCATATTTAACGTGTCTTATCACTAAAAAGGGGAAGCATTGGAGTATGCCAAGAATAATGGGCTGGAAGTCAGAAGATGTGGGTTCTAAAGCAGTATGTAATTTTGGGCTGCAGTTTCTTTTCTCTGAGAGGGAGGAAATAATATCTACTTGTACTATTTACCTCCAATAGAGTATTTTGTATTTGATCCTGGAGGTAATAGAGTCACTGAAGTTTAATGAATAGGGGGTGGTGCACAGTCAGAGCTACTGTTCAGGAAGATCAGTTTGACAGCTGGGTGGAGGATGGATTTGAGTGAAGAGAAACTTGAAAAGGGAAGACCAGTCAGCAGGCTATTGCTGTAGTCCAGGAGTGAGGATATTAGGGCATGCACCATGGTGGTAGCATTGTTGTAGGAGAGAAGCAGATATGTACAAGAGATGTCTCAAAGATGAAGAAGAGAGAGAGTAATGAGTTGAAGATGGTACCTAGATTTCAAGCATGAGTGACTAGGAAGATCGTGGCACCCTCAAAACATGGAGGAGTTGAAATGGAGGAGAATTTAAGGGGGAAATATGAGTTCAATTTAAGAAATGTTAAAACACGTGTATGGAACATTCAATTCAAGGTGTCAAAAAAGTAGTTAGAGATGTGACTGGAGGTCAGAAGAAAGGTTAAGGCTGGATAAGCAGATCTGATAGTCATCTGCATAGAAGTGATAATTGATACCAGAAGAGCTGATGAGATCATTAAGAGAAATAATATAGACAGAACAGGAAAAGGCCCTGGGCAAAGCCTTGCAGGACTCTTACTGTTACTGGGCATGGCATTGATAAGGAACCAACAATTGAGTCTGAGAATTGGTCAGATAGGAAGAGGGAGAACGGTCAGTAAGTCAATAATCAATAAAATTTAATTAAATGCCTAATATAGGCAAGACACTATGCTAAGCACTGGAGATACCAAAAAAGAGGCAAAATACAGACCCTAACCTAAAGGAACTCAGCTTACAGAGAAGAGAATATCAAGATAAGGGTGACTGACAGTGTCAAATACTACAAAGAATTTAAGAAGGATGAGGACTGAGAAAAAGCCATTACCTGTGGCAATTAAGAGACCATTAGTACCTTTGCAGATAATAGCTTGAGTTGGAAGCCAGGCTGCATAGAAAATGGTAGGAAAAGAGGTGGAGGCACCTTTTGTACACGGCCTTCTCAAAACTATATCCACAGAAAGGAGGAGAGATAGAGGATGATAACTAGTAGGGAAGAATGGCTCAAATGAGATATTTTTGAAGACGGGGAGACATAAGCATGTTTGTAGGCAGTAGAGAAACAGCCTGTAGATCAGGAGTGATTAAATATTAGTAAGAGAGTAGGAATTATAGAAGAATGTAGAAGAAGATTGGAATGGGATCACTTGTGCACGTAGATGGGTTTGCCTTCAAAAAGAGAATACCTCCTTCATGTGAAACAGGAGAGGAAGCTGTACAGAAGCAGCTGTACAATGTTAGATGAACAGGAGGGAAGAGAGAGCTCTGCAAATTGTCTCAATTTTTCCAGTGAAATATGAGGCAAGATTCTCAACTAAGAATCCTTATCGGAAGAGAGAGGACTGTGGGAGGCTTGAGGAGAGATGAAAAAGCTTGGACAAACCACTATGATGTGTACAGTAGTGAATCAATTTATAGGGAGCTATAAGAGGATTGCCTTTCTGCAGTGAGTGCCCAGTTGAGATTATGTAATATAAAATTGTAGTGAACTCAGTCAGTATGGTTTTCAATAGCACATGAGTAAGAATGATGGCAGCAAATGGTAGGAGTAGTCTGAGGCTGGGTTTGTAAAGGCAAGATATTTTATAGAATAAAGGTACAAAAGATGAGTTAGTGGTCAGGAGGAGAAAGGAAGAGAGTATATCCAGTACTGAGAAAGAACTGAGAGAGTGAGGGTTTAGAGGTCATAGTGAGGTGAAAGAACAGGGTTTGGAGCTGTAGAGTGAAGTTGAGTGACAACTGACTATGATCAAATAAAGGAATTTCAGAGTTTATAAACACAGATATAGAACATTTCTGGCTGATGGTGAGATCGAGGATGATCATGTCTGTGCATACGTGTTATGAGGTGGAGGAGTAGATCATGGGAAATGAATAAATTGAAGTTAAAAATATTGGAGTACCAATATGTGTGTTGAAGTCTCCCAGATTGAGGGCAAGAGTT
Organism: Phascolarctos cinereus; assembly: GCF_003287225.1. Classification (NCBI taxonomy): domain Eukaryota; kingdom Metazoa; phylum Chordata; class Mammalia; order Diprotodontia; family Phascolarctidae; genus Phascolarctos; species Phascolarctos cinereus. The sequence continues at coordinate 246,002,752 of NW_027555625.1, forward strand.
GGAGAGGAGAGTCTGAGTCAGGCACTGAGTTCATTGAGGATGGAAGGAGGGTGTCTTGGAGTTCTACAGATGACAGCTACCAGAATTTTGATTGAGTGATTAATATATATTTAATGTACTTCAAAGGAATAGAAGTTAGCGAATGATGATGATAGAGGGAGAGCCTAGAAATAGCAACGAGGAAAAAGTAATTCATTCTCCCACTACAACCAGTGAGTCTGTGTGAATGAATGAATGTGCAGCCAATGCTAGAAAGGGTTACCAGGGCACCTAGATCATCAGTAGAGAGCTAGGACTCAGTGCAAGAAAACTGAGGGAGCAAGAAAGAAAAGGTTTAAAATGATACCTATGGATCAGACATTACATAGAACACAGTGGAATCATTGTGAAGCTTTAGAGTAGGAGGTTGGGGGTGGGAGGGTAAGAGGACTGGGTTGAGGAGAATTTAAATAAGGGGTGAGTCAGTAGAGGATGGAGATTGGTATTTAATAAATGGCTATTTGGCATACAGAATCCTTGGATGGGGTGGGTGTGATAGGGTATAAGTAGTCAATCATAGAGAAGTGAGTACACAAGATCACCATTGTGCATAGGGATTCATCCTCAGGTAGTATTGTCCCAGGGAAGGTGAGGGAGAAGCCTGGAGGGTGCTCAGGTTGGGGCAAGGCAGGCTCTAAGGAGATGTGAGTGGCTACAGATGGTGCCTGCTTAAAGCTGGATGCAAGGACTAAGACAAGGCAAGCACTGGGGAGATGTAGGAACCATCACTTTCTTACTAAATAAACTCCAGTGACTCCTTTTCACCTTCAGAATTAAATATATGCTGCATTTTAAAGTTTTCAGAGCCTGTCCCCTTCCTGCATTTCCACTATTCTCACACTTTTTACTCCTGTTCACACTCTACAATTTTACTACACTTGTTCCTTCTCAAACATTATACTTCATCTCTCATTGCCTTACTATTACCTTGGAAGTCTTACTGTTAATAAGCATTTATTAAGTACTTGGTGCCAGGCACAATACAATGTTCTGGGGATACAAAAAAAAAAGTCAAAAGAACATCCCTACTCTCAATTTACTCACAGTCTAATAGAGGAGACAACATGAAAATAACTATGCACAGAAAAGACTGGAGATAATCAACAGAGGGAAACCATTAGGATTAAGAAGGGGTTGGGAAAGGCTTCTTATAGCAGGTGAGAGTTGATTTGGGATTTGAAGAAAGCCAGGGAAATCATGAGGCAGGAGAATATTTCAGTCATGAGTTTCAGCTAGTGAAAATGCCTGGAGTGGGGAAATGGGATGTCTCGTGGGAGAAACAGTAAGGACGCCAGTGTCACTGGATTGCAAAGTGCATGGGTATGATTAAGATTTAAGAAGACTGGAAAGGTAGGAGGGAGCCCAGTTGTAAAAGGCACTGAATGCCAAATAGTATTTTACATTGGATCCTGGAGGTGATAGGAAGCCACTGGAGTTTACTGAGTGAGAGAAAGGGGTGATGCAGTCAGACTTGCACTTTAAGAATATCAGTTTAAAACCTGAATGGAGGATGGACTGAAAGGAGAGAGACTTGACAAGGATGAGCCTTCTGCCTGGGATGCTTACTTTCCTCAGTTCAATTTTAATTTCCCTGGCTTCCTTCAAGATTCAGTTCTAATCCCAACTTTTATAGAAAGCTTTTCCTTGTCCTGCTGATGTCTTCCCCTGCCATCTAATATACCATCTGTGTGTTTCTTGTATGTGCTAATTTACATGTGTGTATATGTATATATCTCTCCCTTCAGATTGTGAGCTTCTTGAGGCCAGGACCTGTTTTTGCATTTCTTTATATCCCCGGTGTCTCGCTTCCTCTCAGTGCCTATTAGTGTTTAATAAACACTTATTGACTGGCAAAAATGATGCTCAACTTATACACAACTGATCCAGAGGAAATATTGGCTAAAGTCAGCTAGAATTTTCTGGCTTGAAGATCTTCAGGCATATTTATAGTCTTAGATGACCCAAGAGCTGAGATCTCTTCCTGCCTAGTCTTTGAGAATCACCAGAAGAACAAGTAAAAGGTATATACCTCATGTGACAGAATGGTGAAAAGGGAAGAACCCCGAAGATATTTTTGCTTTGTTTTTAAAGTTCTTTGTTATAAGGGATCACTGGGGGATGGGGAGTGGGCAGAGTGAAGGGATGGAGAGGAAGAAGAATACATTGGCAAATATAGGTGACATCATAAGAAAGGTAGCAATAAAATACTTTTTTTCTTCTTTTTTTTTTCTTTTTAGGCAATTGCCCAGGGTCACACAGCTAGTAAGTGTCAAGGTCTGAGGCCAGATTTGAACTCAGGTCCTCCTGACTTTAGGGCCAGGGCTCTATCCACTGCGCCACTTAGCTGCCCCAATAAAATATTTTTTTTAAAAACTGTAATTAATTGGAATTATTGGACTACTTTTAAAGCCATGACTAAATTGGAATTTAGATTCTAAAGAATATTAAGGGAGATATAGAACTTTTGCTTAAAGGCTATGGGGAATAGTGAATCTAGAGTGAGGGATCTAGATTTGAATCCTGACTGACATTTTACTTAGCTGTATGACCACTTCATCTTTTGAAGCCTAAGTGTCCTCACCTTTAAAATGTAAATAATACATTCTTCATCTATCTGCCTCATAGATGTAGATCTCATTAGATTGAGACCTGAAAAAATCTTAGACGCCATCTATTTCTTCTTTCTCATTTTAAGTGTCAGGAAATTGAGGCCTAGGGAGATCAAAGGACTTGCTCCAAGTCCTCTTGGTAGTAAGTCTCAAAATTGGGATTTGAACTCAGCAACTCTGATTCCACTGTCAGAGCTCTTCTCACTGTGTCATTATGAAGAGAAGTCTTTTAAATCTTAAGGTGTTATAGAAGTGTGATGATGATGGTGGTGGTGGTGGCGGCGGTGGTGGTAATGACAAGGACAAAGAATCACACAAATTTGGTACTCAGTGGGACCTTAAAGGTTATCTAATTCAACCCTCCCCACTATATTTTTATTTTTTCCTTCAGCTGAGTAGATTTACCCATTTACATAGGTAGTAAATGGAAGAGCTGTGCTTCTGAGCCAAGTCTTCCTGTTCACCATTCAGCATTCTTTTGAATTCACTGCACTACCTGATGGTATTTTGCTTTTGGAAACGTTACCATGCCCTCTAAATGACAATGCTAATACTAACATTTATATAACAATTTAAGGTTTGCAAAGCACTTTACCTATTTTAACTCATTTAGTCCATTAGGTACTATTATGATTCCCTTTTTACAGGTGATGAATCCAAGGCTTAGAGAGATTAAGTGAGTTGTCCAAGGTCATACAGCTAGTAAGCAGCTGAAGCAGGATGAAAATTCAGTTTCCTGACTCCATAATCACTATTCTATTTAGTTGCCTCAATGTCACACTCAGAGGAGAGGGATTTCATTCAACCTCTTGCATTAATGTGGAGGGGGAAGGGTGTGCCATATGCAGTGTGTGCCTCTAAAACAACTGCTTATGTGTTTTAGAACTACATAGGCAAGCTGTTATGGGAAAGAAAACAACCATCTAAGCCATACCCTGAGTCTGATTACATCCTGCCAGTTTTGTTTTGACTGTGGTTACAGAGCCAGGGTATACACTCTTCAGTGTGATTTTTATTAGCTGCAGGAAGCTGGTATTTTCATTTATCTGCATGCCATTGACAAGGGTTTTCGCTCAAGTTTCACACCTGCACCAGCTTTCTGCAAGAGCTCAGCAGATTAGTAAACTCCAGCTGTTCAGGCAAAAAGCCCTTCATTGCGTGCTTGCAACCTCTCAGTGATCCTTGGGACTTCCCTCCCCTTCATAGACCTGGTTGAGCATGGGATTGGTTTTATCACCCCTTTCAATGCACAAACATACACAAAACCACCACCACTAAACTTGTGCACCTAAAGATTAGATCTTTAAAATCTGAAAGTGACTGATATATCTGAAACAAAACAAATATTTACTCTTTAGCCAGTCTTCCTACCTCCTGTACCTCACACATGGAATATTCCATCTCCCATCTTTGTGCCTTAGCATTGGCTGTTCTTTTTGCCTAGAATGCAATCATTTCTCACCTTTATGTCTTAGAATCCCTGACTTCCTATACTATAGCTTTTGCAGGAAGCATTTCCCCAGTCCCCATAGCTGCTAAGATCTTACTCCCTTTAAAATACCTTATATCTACTTTGTATGTGTTTTCTTTATACCTATTTAATATTGTATATACCTATGTGTACCTATTTAATATTGTATATACCTGTTTAAATGGATATTGTTTCCCTCATTAGACTGAGCTGTAGGACTGAGACTATTTTTGCTTTGTATTCACAATGCCTCACATTTAGTAAACTCTTATTGATAAGTTAGCTTTCTGAAATAAACAACTGCACATTAATAAATTGATTATAGTCTTGAAAAGCAACACTATTCTCAAGTCAAATACCCAAATATCCTAGTAATAAAATAGGATGAATTGAGACTTTTCTTCTATTTTATCCTCTGCTGTCTCTTTTTGGTAGCTCTCTAGTGACCTACAATTAACACTAACTTTTAAAAACAGCAGATTAAAAGGATGTTGGTCACTTGAACATATGAGCCTCCCTGTGGTGTTGGAGTGAAGGAAATAAACCCGTACATCAGCTCTAATTCCTATGATCTTTGCATCTCATGCACTACCCAGCAAAGTGTGTATACCATAGAATACTCAGTATGTGGCTTTTGAATGAATGGACTCCCAATGTATGTCTCAGGTCCCAACTTCTTACACAAGTGTCAATCAGTTAATCAAGAATTTGTTAAGTGTATAATGTGTGCCAAGCACTATTGATACAAAAACACCCAAAGACCCACTTTTCTCACTGCCTATTCTGTGTCATTACTTAGATGTACTGCTGAGATCTCCAATTCAGCATATCTGAAACTATACTCATTTCCCCCTAAAACCTGGTCCCCTTCTTTTTTGTCTTCTCTATTTCTATTAATTGCATGACTTTCTTCCCACTCACCCCAGTTTGGCCAATCAGAACCATTTTATGCCCTTCCCCCTCCTTTTCCCCCCACACTTAATCATCAAGATCTGTTGATTCTATCTCACTTACTATAATATTTTATATTAGTCCACTCTTTCCCCTTTCCATTACTTCCCATTCCAATACCTTGGTTCAATCCCTTCTAACCCAGGTTAAAATTACCATCTCATCTCTGAGTCTTTTCATGTTCTTTCTAGACAGAAATGATCTCTCCATCCTTGAATTTTTACTGTACTTTATATCTCAATCCAGAAACTAATATGTGTGAGGCCTTGTATATATGCAAAAATAAAAACAAAGTATCTTCTCTCAAGGAGTGCACATGTTATTGGAGAATATTACATATATGTATATCATATATATGATAGATACATAAGGATAAGATAGTTTGAGAAGGGAGAGGGAACTAATATTTGGGGGTGGGGTAAGGACCAGGGATGGCTTTGCATAGGATGGGACACCTGAGCTGTGAGGCAGAGATGAGGAGGAAATACATTCTAGATGTGGAGATAGTCTGTACAAAAGCACTGAGAGGAGATGGAATGTAAGGTTCAGGGGAAAACACATAGGTCAGTTTGGCTAGAGCATATCACTCTACTTTTGTTATTCATTTATGTGCCTAGTGTCTACTAATAGATTGTGAAGGGCTTTGGTGGTAAATAGTGTCTTATTAATTTCTGTATTCCTCTCAGTAATCAGATGTGATTTTGTTTGTGTGTATGTATATATAGAAACATACATATATACATAGAAATATACACACATACTTTATATGCATGTTTACATAGGTATATGTTCATATGTACTCATACACAAATATATGTGTATATGTATTTATAATACTCAATAAATTTGAATGAGTAAATGGTTTCCTTGAGGATCTATGACTACATAGCACAATAACCACAATTTAAAATATGATGCCTGCTCAAATCCCTAAGTTCCATACTGGTTTGACAAAGTCCATGCCTCTTCTATGTCCTCTGTTCCCTTTGAAGAAAATCTATCTAACAGTATTTAAGCACTGGGACAGGGAAAGAACCTTTGATTTCATTGGTAAGGGGCAATTCCAGATGAAGAAACTCCCTCTAACATTGCAGATTGACATAATTTCTGCAGCTTAAACTTTTAGGGAATTACCTAAAGAAGAAGTGTCAAATTTGCTGCAGCAAAACTCCTGAATGCAGCCTGAACCAGATTAAAATGTAATGAGGAAATGTTTAACAAAATAAATAAAAATACAGCATAACATAGATGATATTAATTTGTGTTTTTTCTAAGTCAATACAGGATTCAATCTTTTCTATAGGAGTTTGATACCCCTGACATGACAACCAAGTAGTTAAATAACTTGCCCAGGATCTCATAGCCAGTATATGTTCTTTCTATTTACATCATAAGTTTATGATCCATGTAACTCCCAATAAACTTTCCTATCATGACAATTCATTTATCATCTTTTTTTAAAAAAGTATTTATTACTTGATACATTTTTGACATGCAGATTTATAACCACCAAGCCCACAAAGACATTAAGCCCCCAAATCAATTAAGCAAATCATCATGAAAGAGTTCTGTTAATAATGCATTGCAATTTTTTAATATGTTGCTTTTTATAAGAAAGGAAGGGCACCATAGCTTCATTTTAATAATTGAATATAAGTATTATTTGTTGCACTGGACTTGAAACTTGTTGCTGTTTAATGTTGTCTTTATTTACATAATTATAGTCATTTTGTTTATTTTCCTTTTTTCTGTTTTCCATAGTTTATTTTGTTTCCTATTAAAAGTCTTTTTTAGTTTTTGGAAATGGTGGAGTTTGATTAAAAAAATAAGCCTTCCACAGCTATTCCATACTGTTGGTTTGGCTTTTATGAGTTGACACTTAACTGTTCACATGTATAGTGAAATGCTGAAATTCATTCTGGTCCAAAAGGAATTAAGAACATGGCTTCCGTTTTCATAAAGTATATACAAGGCAAAAAGTATTCCTCATCTAAAACAAGGATGAGGACATGTGATTAAAACTGGGTGCTCTAGGATTTGTGGTGGAGGTGATTCGCAAGGCTCTGACATTTTTCTGGCCATCTGAAAAAAAATAATCTGTGGCAATGAAGCACACGAGGCTCCTTTTAGCAGAAAAGTGGTGGGTTATAGTCGCAGAATGATACATTAAATTGTCATGTATGGCTTATGCATTGGTTTATTTCACTTTGTTACAAGAGAGGATTCTATTGTGTTTTATAGGAGGTGATTAGAAAGTGATACTGATGTAAAGAAGTATCAGTAAAACACTAAACAATAAAAGTGTAAAACATCAGCTCCATTGAACAGAGATTTTCTTGATTGCAACATGGGTCTGACAGAAATGTCTAAATATAGAGAAGGGGTTTTGGCCACCACACATGATAGTCCACCCAGATAATGTCATCTTTTTTCTAAGTTTTTATTCATTTCTATGTAGTGATTAGGCCTTTATGAACTCATTTTAAATCAACTTCTCTTGAATGACTACTCAATTGTAATCCACAAAAGCAGTTACTTTGTTGGATACTATTTTAATTTCAGTCACCGGTAAATGTGTTCATTTCTACCAAGCACCAAAAATTCTGCTTTGAAGCATGTGGTCTGTGGATTAAACTGAGTTCGCATACCCATCAGGACCTTTGAAATAACTAAGTCGGTAGAAGGGAAGTCATTTCAAGGAATGTTTAAATACTGATTACATCTTTTATTTTGAAAATAATTCACTGGTAAATTTTTACAGTATTGTCTTTACAGAGAATGTAATGAGAAGGCAATTTTTTTTCCTTTGCTGGATATTAAGTCCTTTAATGAGAGAACACAAAATGACTACATAAAACTTAGTGTGGAACAAGCTGTGCCGAGACTTAATGTTATATTAAAGCTGTGAGGTTTCCAATAATCAGCTGAACTGCCCTTTCATCATTGCTTGGGGAAATGGGATATTGCAGGCTTATTTCTATTTGTATGTATTTGGATGTGACCTGTGTTTGACGGCTAGTCATTCCACAGTAAGACACATTTCATTCTACAGTAAGATACATTGCACACCTTGTTGCAGCCTGGTGAGTACTGTTTTGAGAAGAGAGACATTTTTGTTTCTCAGGACACACTGTTACCCTAACAAATTTTTCTTAAGAGCCTTTGTGTGCAGAACACTACACTAGGCACTGGAGAAGATAGGAAGAATAAACAAATCATAGGCCCTTACCCTCATTAAAGTCTACCATTTTCATTGGCTTTTATATCAATGAATAACTGTCCTGTTTACAGCAAACTAGGGTGGGTGTTAGAGCATCTAATTTAATTTCAACAATATTATTGTGAACTCTATAGGACTCCACAACTGGCAATGGTAAGATTGGCTCTGATGTTTCATTGTTATGTTAACTAGATGCAGAGAGTTAAGTAAGTAAGTAAGTAATGAAGATAGAAGGTTTGATAAACACTTATTATGTGCCAACCATTGCGCTGAACTCAAGGGATAAAAAAAAACAACAACCAAGGCAGTCTGCTCTCCTCATGAAGTTTGGTTGGTTGTCCTTCATTCTCAAAGAAGACCAAAGTGGCATCACTATGTTGGAATCAAGGTACATTGTGACCAGCTGTGGCTGATCAGACTGCTATGAGCTTAGAAGGCTCTACCATAGGTTGGGAATAAATAGTCCACATGAACATTACTAGTGGAGATGTCTCTAAATATGCATATCTTACATTTTTTTCTTGAGCTATTGAAATTCTCCTTTGCTCATAGAGCATAGCACTTTTTTCATGGGACAGTGCCATGTGGGATGTCCTTTGCCAATGTCTCCTATGTCATACAATTGATTCCAGAATTCTTCAGAGAGATCTTGAGAGTGTCCTTCTATCGCTCCTTCTGACCTCCACATGAGTGCTTGCCTTGTGTGAGTTCTCAGTAAAATAATCTTTTAGGCAGACACACATCTGGCATTCAAACAATGTGGCCAGCCCATTGGAGTTGTGCTCCCTGCAGGAGAGTTTGAATGTGGTACCTTATCTTGCCAGGTAATCTTCAGAATCTTCCTAAGACAATTCAGGTAGAAGTGATTCAGTTTCCTGACTTGGCACTTGTACACTATCCAGGCATACAACAATGAGGTCAGCTCTGTAGACCTTCAGTTTGGTAGGCAGTCTTATATTACTGGAGGAAAAAAAAAACGACAAATATACAAGGGATGAAAAATGCAGGCAGAGAGGCAGAGCCGGGGTTGGGAAAAGGTAGGTGGCCTGGTATGGAGATATCTGGAAAGTGGCATGGAGGCTTAGGTCCAAGCCAGGTAAGGTGAAAGGTCTCCTATCAGAACCTGGCATCCAAAAAGTATAAGGTTCTGGTGTGTCTATTGGAGAGAGGTTAGAATTGAGGAAGATGGCCTAAGTGGAGTCTGCATGATATAAAGCTGTCTGGGAAGCAAAGATAAACAGGATGCCAGAGGAATGCTGGAGCCAGCTCAAACATCTGGGGAAACCTGATTGTTAAATTTTAGTGGGAGTATTTATGCTTCAGGAATCAGCAAATGCTACAGATCACGGCTTGATTTGCTTTTTTGTTGATTATCTAAACTTAAATGCTGAAGACAATGTTAATAATGCAGGTTAACCTTAAAAATGTCTCATCCATGTATGTGTGTGTATACATACATACATACATGTACATTATATATGTGTATATATGTATATGTGTATTATATGTGTGTATATATGTATTTGTGTATATGTATAGTAGAGTTGGTTGTTAAATATTTAACTGTGTATCCCTGGTGTTATTCCATATTTGTTGTGCCCTGGTTAGACTATATCTGGAACATTATGTTTAATTTGGCCACAAAGAGTCTGACTCAACAACAATTTAGGAAGGATATTGTAAATAGAGAAAACATTTGCAGGAGCACAACCGGCCTGGCGAGATGGCTCTAAAACACATCAATATCAGTTCAAGGCACTACATATGTTTAGCCAGGAGAAAAGATGTGGGGGTGGCTGGGAGGGGAGCTGTGACACAGTGTGTAACTCCTGCCCACACTCCCCTCCCTGCTACCTCATTGTATCCGTAGCCCTGCAGGGATCCTTAGCTGCTTAGATTCTTCAGGAGGTAAATATTTGGTAGATTTATTCTTTCATCATGTTGCCTACCAAAGGAGATGGCCAATGCATGCCTTAAATTCAACTCGATTCTGTTCATCTTTGCAGGGCTTATATAACATGGAGCATTATCCCAAGTATATCCCTCATTGTCCCCATTTTTATTTTTATCTATTGTCTCCATCCTGATTCAATTTTCTTACAGGATCAAATTTCTTGACAAACATACAGTTTCTTTTCAATCAGTGAGTATTTCCCATCTACACAATTCTTAAAGTTGAGCTTCCTTAATAAACAGGTAGGGGACATCGTATAAACTCATTTATCTCCTTGCAGACAAATCCCTCTATATTTGACATAGCTCATAACCCTATTATTACTTCAATAAATTATTTTTAAAAATCTATTTATTATGCCTTATCAAATCCTATATTCCATTCTTGTTTTGGTCTAATAGTGATAGAGATGTGATCTGTGTTTCATTCATTTAGGGAACTTCTGAGTGAATCAACTCCCTTTACCATGCAGCTTAGTTTTATAGTCTTGCTTAGAGCACTGAGACATTAAGTGTCTTGATCAAGGTCACACAGATGGTATGTGTCAAAGGTAGAATTTGAACCCTGGTCTTCTTTGCTTTGAGGCCAGCTTTTTATCCACTATACTAATCTTCTTCTGTTCTAATATTTGAGTTAAGTAGAACCTAACTTTAGACCTTCTGTCATCCTCTCCTCCTTTCTTTTGATCTATCCTAATCACAGAAAACACTTAATGTGAAACCACATCCCTTACTGAGCAAGAGACAAAGAGAAATGTCCTCACAACTTCCCTTAGGGCACCAAGTATATTACCAACCCTTTTGTCTTTGGTTCCGATATCTGAACTGGTACTTGCGTCCCTGCCTCTGTCTAAGCAGCTAAATAGTGCAAGTAGATATGGCACTGGGTTTGGAGTTAGGAAGTCTTGAGTTCAAATCCTGACTCTGATACTAATAGCTGTAGGAACCTGGGCAAGTCACTTGACCTTGGCCTGCCTCAGTTACCCATCTGAAAAATGGAACCTCCTAGGATTATTGCAATGATCATATGAAATAATATTTATAATGAGTTTAGCAGTGTCTTGCACATAGTAAGCACTTAATAAATCTCTCCTTTTCTTCCTCCTTCCTCCCTCTCTCTCCTCCTCTCCCCATTAGCTTTCTCTCCTTCCTTTCCTCCCTCCCCTTCTCCCTCCCTCTTTCCTTCCTTCCTTCCTTCCTTCCTTCCTTCCTTCCTTCCTTCCTTCCTTCCTTCCTTCCTTCCTTCCTTCCTTCCTTCCTTCCTTCCTTATACTTAAGTTGCCCTAGTCTTCTAGACAGTTTAATACCTTGGCTACTGAAACACTCCTGTATAATGGATTATGGTGACAGTGAGCCCATTGAAGATAATAGTTTGGAAGCCTATTTATCAATCCCCCAACTGTTTTTCATAGTCATTTCTGTGATGCCTCAACACCTTGGACATTCTATATTCTTAATGGTTAGAGAGCCTTAGAATCAATGCTTCAGAAGTGGGAGGGACCTTAGGAGCTATCTATGATAATCACCTTATTTTAAAGATGAAGAAAATGATCCCCAGAGAACTCAAATAACTTGACCCAGGTCGCATAAGTAGTACGTGCCAGGGGTAGATTTAAGCCCTAGCCCTCTTTATCCATGCTTGATGCTCTTTCCAATTTATAATCCAAAACATGATTTTCCAGTGACCAAACCCAGAGGACTAATAATTTTCTCATTTCTCCTTTTTCACCTTTACCCAAAATATGCAACATAATTCCAAGCATAATTAATCCCTGAAAAGTATAGGGTACATATATTTAAACATAGACCAAACACATATGTGTCTGGGCACTGTCTATTTCCACACTTCCTCATTTCCCCCTCAGAGTTAACATTGAACCATCAAGCCATTTTTTTTCTAGATAAGATGCGACAACAAATCTCTGGCACCTGTAAATTAGGATTCCCTTATTATTATGAAGGGACCCTCCTTTTTCAGGTCCCTTAAAGCTACAAGTTATCTTTCCTAATGTTTTCCAGGGTTTAAATGAGCAATATAAATATGTTTTCCCAGCCCAAAAACCAACAGTAAGGTTCCAAGATTTCTCTCATTTCCCAGGACCATAATCACTAATCCCATGATTTGTTATAAATGCCAAATAAAGTACAAGCTTCCCTTTTCTCTTCCGTCATCATGAGTCATTCCATTGCCCAACTCCAGGCATTTTCATTGTCCCTCATGCATTTCTAATCTCAAGTCTGCCTTCACTGGCTTCTTTCAAGTCCCACTTAAGATCCTACTTGCTACAGGAAGCTTTTTCCAACCCCTCAATTCTAGTTCCTTCTCTGTTGATTATTTTTATTTGTTTTGCATATAGCTTGTTTGTAAGTAGTTATTTGCATATTATCTATTCCATTCCATTGTGAGCATCCCAAGGGCAGGGACTGTCTTTTGCCTTTCTTTGCATTCTCAGTTCTTAGTATAGTGCCTGGCACATAGTGGATGCTTAATAAATGTTTATTCACTGACTGACAAGAATTGAAGTCAGAAGGTTCCTACAGTTTCTAAATTCTGTTTTAACTTTGAACAAGATAATTTCCATCTGGTCCCTAAAATATTCTCCACTCTTGAAAATGTGTCTGTCTTATACATCATGACACCCCACCACAGGAATAATAGCAGAAGACTTCCCAGTAGGCATCTCTAGATATGAGAAACTCCATAATGTTCACATGGCCCCACTCAAGAAAGATATATGCCAGGAGCTGCTCTGGTGTTTTCAACATTTCCTCTGAAGAGATATTGCTTGCTCCTCCCTATTTCTGTCACCACTGATTGGCAGGACAAGGTTTTCTGCTTAATCAACAGGGCCAAAAAGACTTGCTTTCTTTATAAAATATGTATCCCTTTCTTCTACAAAGCCTGAATATTTCTAACCAAAAGCCTGTAATAACTCATAGTCCTTCTCAAAGTTTCAAACTAATTTTCTCCTACATTTTTCTCAAAATCACCTAGTTAGACCCTGATTCTGAGAGTAGGATATTATGTCACCTGGTGTCTCAATATGTATTTTCCCCACATAGCAATAGCAGCGACAACAGAGCGGTTCCTAAATATTGGCCTGATCCAAACATGGGACTAAGTTTCATCTACGTGTCCTGAGTGAGCAAGTCAGTAAACATACATGTGCTGCTTTAATATCCCCCAAACGTGAACAAAGTATGACTGTCTACTTTACCAAAGTGTTTTCTCCTGTCTCTGAATGTGTTCCCTACTCCTTATTTACCTCCGAGCTCATGACCCAATCCTATTCTACTAATTAAAAAAAGAAAGCAAAACAAACAACAACAAAAACCCATATATCAAAACCACATACACATATATATGCATGCACATATATGTGTATGTATATATACACACACATATGTCTATGTATGTATATGTCGATCTCTCTATGTATATATCTATATGTCTATATATATACATCTATCTTCTTTATTCCACTTTAAAAGAGCACAAAAGTTTTCTTTAAGTATTTGAATGTCTGTGAGGCAGGGTGGAGGTGTGGGGGCTGGAAAGAGTGATCTTGTGCTGCTTGATGCCCCAAGGGGCAGAATTAGGGATGGAGAAAAGTCAAAGGGAGTTGGATTTTATATTAATATAAGGAGGAAAAACCTTGATAATGTTAGCTTACCAAAAACATAATGGGCTTAAGAAGACATTGAAATTCCCATTGCTGGATATCTAAGCAGAGACCAGATTGCCACTTGTCAAAGGTGTTATAGAAAGTATTCTTTAAAAAAACAAAAGTATTCTTGTTTCAGATTGGACTATAAGACGTCTGAAATCTCTTCCATCTCAGAGATTCTGTGATTATTTGAACTGCCAATTTTGAATTGTTAGTTATATGATATATGTAGTTTTAAAAAATTGACCAGTAAGTAATCTCTTTTTTTGTTGTTGTTGTTCTTTAAAAAACAATATGGGGGGGATTTTCATGGGCTCATAAGGCTAAAGCAAGAAGGAGCTTTACAGTCTTACAAGCGTAGTCCTATAGTTTTACAGAAGAGGAAACCAAGGCCAGGGGATATTAAATGACCTGCCCAAAACACACACATGAAGTAGGAGAGGTGATAGCTTGTGTGTCTTTCTGCCTTTCCTTTGGTATTGAGTGGAGGCAGTACAGAAGGAAGGGAGGAAATAATAGATGCAACAAGGAATTTCTGTGGTTTTATTTGACCTCTTTAAAAGTAGAGGATAAGGAGCCACAAATTTTGAATTGTGATTCCAAACTTGTAGCCAGATCTGCCGTGTGACCTTGGGTAAAACTCTAGGCATTGTCTGTGTCTGTTTTGTCAACTGTAAAATCAATGATAGTAATTCCTGCCTTGTGGATGTTGTTTGGATTTAGCTGATGAATAAATTGTAAAATGATTGGAAAAGATCCATTGCAACATGAATGTTAAATGTGGTTTATACTAATGCTCAGTGGCTTGAAGAATTAGATATGTGTAAGCATCAGTTTAAACTCTTTGGGCTTAATCATTCTGAAGAAATGGGACATCCTACTTAATTCAAAGAGAAATAGAAATAACCATTTGAAACAGCAGACCACGTAACACGAGAATCCTGTGAAATTACTTGGATGGTGAGGGCACAGATGTGGTTTGTGGTAACAAAAATCCATGGAAGAGGATTCTTTAAGAAAATGTTCTTGTTGTGAATGGTCCGGTCAACAAGGATGTATTAAATATCTTCTATATGCCCAGCCATGTGCTAGATACTGTGAAGGGATAGTGTCCTATTTTCCTACGAAACTCAGCTCAAGAGATGCCTTTCTTCATCTCCATAGCTGCTAGTGTTTCCTCTTCCAAATTACCTTGTCCATGTATGTATGTGTCTATCTCTATCCACACGCATATGTGAATATAGTATGTAAACATCTTTATGTTTACATATGTTTCTATATGTGTGTATTGACACACATATAGAAATATAAATGTGTGTATGTGTGTATATAATCTTACATGTTGCCTTTCCTTACCTTTTTTGTGTCTTGGATCCCTTATCAGAATAATGTTTTTAAAATTATAAAATAAAATACTTAGTATTACAAGGGAAGCCAATTATATTGAAATATAATTTTTCCCTTTACGTTTATATAACCTGCGTTTAGAATCACTGCTATTAACTATGAAGTCCTTGAAGGGAAAACTTTTATTTTCCTCCTTATACCTCCAGATCCTAGAATAATTCCTGGCACTTAGTAGGGATGAGAACTAAACCTGTTAGGTCATTGATGTAAGGTATATCTGGATAAGTACACTTTTCTCTATCATTTAAGATCTGAACCTTCTGTGAAACTTATTATCTTAGAGAATTACTCAGGATACTGAGAGTCTAAGTGATTTGCCCAGGGTCACATAGCCAATGTGTCAGAAGCCAACCCTCTACCATTGTACATTGCCTCTCATAGTGGACTTTTTTTTTTTTAGGCAATTGGGGTTAAGCGACTTACCCAGGGTCACACAGCTAGTAAGTGTCAAGTGTTTGGTCTGAGGCCTGATTTGAACTCAGGTCCTCCTGACTTCAGGGCTGGGGCTCTATCCACTGCTCCACCTAACTGACCCACATAGTGGACTTAAATAAACACTTTTTGTTAATGGAATAGATTAATATAAGAAAATATGAGGTTCATTTTAAGGAATTCTCTATCACAGAGGTCATAATTTAGTTCAAAAGACAAGACTTAAAGAAATGAAATGAAAATGAAAAACAACAATATGATGTATATGTACTAAATTGTACAGTGAAGACTGGAATATTGATAGTTTAAAAATAGGAAACTAATTCATAAGGAGATGTGGAAACCATGGGATGTTTTAACTATGACCTTGTTAAAATTAATATTGACATTTAAAAACTGTAAATAATGGAATTTATGGTCTTACATGATTCCTAATTTTTATCTTCATTTTTTTATATTTTAATGTTTTATTAATAATTTCTAAGTTTATAGTAAGTTATTATTTTTTTCAAATTATGGAATGTTATAAGAGTTCAGAGATGGGGGGATCAGTAAGGAATCAAATTAGATTTATATTTTACAAGCTCTCCATCCTGCTTGCTCAGTTGTCAAAACCAGGAAACAAAGGGTTTAGAGGTGAGGCTTGTGGAGCAGGGATGAGGAGGGAGAATAATGAAATGGTCTGAGACAGTGATGGGGATCTATAGGAGGACAGCTGTATCCTATGTGGCTAATAATGCAGCACATGTCAAATGCAGAAATAATGACATTCCTTTCCAATATTTTGTTTGTCATTCTGTTTTACTATAGTGGGTATTAAATTGCTGTAAGTCACCGTAAATTCAGCAGCAATTTTGAGTAGTATGGAAAATAGCTCAAGCCTAGGATTCTGGCTTCTTAGGGTCTCTTTTGGACTGCATTAGTCAATTATAGTGTGACACTGAATAAGTCTCTTCCTCTCTCTGGGTCTCAATTCTCTCACCTGTAAGATGATGGAGTTAGACTCAAAGGTGCTTTCACCTCTAAAAAATTGTATGATATCACACAATGAATCAGTGAAATTTTGTGCAGTAGGTGAGATTTAAGCTAGGCCCTTGAAGACTGGATAGAATTTGGAAAAGTAGAGTGAGGAGGCACTTGGGAGTGGGGAGGAGAAATCACATATTCCAGGTAGAAAGAAAATATGAGAAAAAGCAGAGTTTTTCTGGAGAGTTGGGATGCAGTGGGGAATAAGGATGTAGTAGATGAATAGGATGACACCAAATTGAAAGCCAAGTTTAGAATGAAGTGGGGAATAGGGAGCCACTGCAGGACTGAGAGCATGTTGGAATATGTGTTTTATTCATCCATTACTAGATGGATCACTAGAATATATGAGCCAAGCCCCTTGAACAATACATGAATCTGTCAACAGTAGCTGACCCTGAAGATAATTTCTTAGGAAAATACTTGTTTACAAGCACAGTGATGCCATTGATGAGCATGTCTGCACAGATGGGCATTTTTCATGAGTCAGTAGCGTCCTTTATGAAGCTTGTTTTTGGTACAGTTATTTCCATTTCCAACTGATAAGCACCAGCTAGATTAGCTTGAAGCTTTAGAGTGATCAAAATGCTAGTGAAAGCCCACCACCAATAAATTATCAGAAGTCAGTGTAGTTAATTTCTGTGTTGCTACGGTAACTGGAGGATTTTAGAAAGAGCAGTGGAGTGGCATACTTTGCCAGGAGTACTTTGTAATTGTTGAAGATTTGTGGTTCCATTTATAACAGAGTAGATTTCCAAGGCTGAAGAAGCAGAGGAAAATTTGGTCTTCTCTCCCGGAACACTTTGGGGACCGTGTGCTTGGCTGGTTTTTATTTTATCCCCTTTACTTTGAAGAAGGCACATGTGTGGGAGCTTGGGTGCTGACAAATCAATCAGGCCCCTTCTTTTCATTACAAGTGCCAGTCTGGTGGCTGAGTTGTTACAACTGTTGCTCCTGGCCTCTGGTCTTGGTTTTGAACCTTCTGTCTTCTCTCCCAGTTTTCTGGTTCAATGCCTTCTTTGGGCAATGGGTCCTTGCCCCTACCCCTACCACCCCAGATTCTATGCTCCACTTCTCACACTGGAAGGAACTGCTCATTAATATGACCATCAAGTGACATTACAGGCCTAAGGAACTTTGGGATTCTCAGGCATTTGCTTTGTCTTTGACATCATTTGGAACATGCTCAGAGGTCACTGGTTTCCCTCACACCATCCTGACAGCTTAATTTTCTTGCCAGGCCTTCAGTATTGGATTCAGCTGAATGGGAACTTTAGTGCCCTGCATTCTCAGATCTGTCTCGCCTGCAAGCACTTGATTCCATACTGATTCAGAAGCCTTAAACTTCATAGGAACAGAGTAAAAGCTGGTCACTCAGGTGATGCAAGAGCAATTTTCACACTTTGTCTGGCGTGAAGGAAAACCGACCTTGCCCTGGACTTAAGAAAGAAATGTCTGCTACCTAGGAAGTGATTCTCAACTCTGATTTCAGTTGTCTGATTTGATTTCCAGTTGCTAGTCCTTTAGCTTTCAGTGCCTTCTAATTGTTGTGTATTTACATTTTTACTTTAGATTTGCTGTATCTACTTATGTATGCACATGTTGTATCCCCTCATAGAATGTAAGCCCCTGCAAGGAAAAGGACTAGGTTTTTTTTTGTTTGTTTTGTTTTGTTGTCTTTATATCACCACTTAGCAAAGCACCTGGAATTTAGTAAGCACTTCATAAATACTTGTACATTGATTTTTATTTTGATCGTTGTCACAAAATTCCCAGAAAAAAAATCAAACCAAACTTAATATAAAATCAATTTAATTTTTAAAATAAATGTGTTATCTGACATTTCAAACAACATTTCAAACCTCTGAAAAAAAGGGTGGTACGTGGACAGACTAGCTGAAAATAATAATTTTCATATTAAGAATATTAAGTCTGTATTTTAACAAATACCTTTTTCCTACTGGCTCAGGGAACCTTGGAAAGTCACTTACTTTCATCGAGCCTCAGTTTTCTTATCTGTAAAATAAAGATGTTGGACTTGATAACCCTGAAAGACCCTTCTAGCTCTAAATCTATAATTCTATCATTCCATGACCTCTCAGGAGAAGAGAATGGCTCTAAGACTGTGATTATATTGATGGAAGACAGGACTTTTTAAACTCTGTGTGTGTGTGTGTGTGTGTGTGTGTGTGTGTATGGACCCCACTGGCAATCTGGCAAAGCCAATGGATGCCTTCTGCAAGTAATGTTTTTAAATTCATAAAAGTATAGAATTAAAAAGAAAACCAATTAGATTTTAAAAGTTACCAAAATTTAAAACAAAAGTTCATGTTCCCCATGTTAAGAACCCCACCCCAAGAAGATAGGAACCCATTTTAAACTTGAAGTCTTAGAGGATTGCCTAGGGCTAGAACCTAAATGACTTGCTCTTGATCATAAAATAGGAAGTGTAATTGGCAGTACTTTAAATCTGACCTCCCTGATTCCAAATTCAGCACCTAATCCTATATCACACTGTCCCTCCTCTGAAAAATAAAACTATTTTGAACATTCTAATGGTTCATGAGATCTTGAAAAGTAGGTGGCATTTACAACTATGTAAGGAGCAGTCACTATGACATGACAGCTGAGGAGAACAAAGGATTAATTGTTTCATTGCTTTTTAAACATTTTTTTTCTAGGTGAGACAAACTGACTTTACCCATTCACTCTATTAGTTTCTTAAGTGGTTGGATTTCCTTTGCACAAAACTCCTGTGTTAGAACATCGAGTTTTGATTATTTCTTCATATTTTCATGCATTCAAGAGAAGTCTTAGAAATACCATGGTAGTTGGATATTAATGTTGAAAGGTAGAGGTAAGATTTTTAAGGTTTGCCTACTAGAAGGTAGCCTGATGGCACCAAGCATACTTGAAATTTGAGTTTCAAGATCTTTGCAAAATATTAAGATTGCTCTACTTTTTGTTTGTTTTTGTTTTTGATTTACAAATAAGTTAGTGTGTCTTTGGGTTTATTTTTTAAATTCCTTAACACCTAATACACTGTATGGTATATGGTAGATGCTTGATAAATGCTTTTTATTTGATTGATGGACAGCTGGACATATATTCAGAAATCCTGCACTTCCAATATGAACAGCCAGTGCAGCAGAACAGGGAGAGTAATGATTTTCAACATGATTGAAGTTAACCCACCATTTGGGAGGGTGTGGGACCACACTGATAGAGCATTAAACAAGATTCGAAAACTCAACCAGGACTCATAAGTCAGTGAATACAGTGGTCTTTTAACTTGGCTGTTAAAATGATTGGTTTTTTTTCTGCCTCAGAGCATAATGACTTTCACTTCACAGTCTCAAATACAAGGGGAAAAAAGAGTTCCTGCTTAAGGAATGGGATGTCGGAATGCCTTATTTAAATAATATGGTTTGATTAATGTCATTTATTTAAATTGCCAGAAAAAAATCATCCTGACATTCTTTGTGTATTCCCACTGTTGAACCAACTATATTCAATATTCTTGGGCTTGAACATACTATATTTAAATTGCCGTCTAAAGTCTTAGAAGTGAAGTGTCACCACCAAGAATATCAAACAAAAAGAAAAATTGCTTAAAGTGGAGAAAGTAGCTAAGAACTAGGAGAGATCATTCAAAGAAAATCAGACTGTAATTGTCCTTTGTTTAAAGTAGATAGTTATGTAGATTAGGATGTGGTAGATAATTTTGTTGCAGCCTTTTTTTTTTATTATACAACCTAATTTGATATTGTCCTAGAAAGATGTACCTTTGCATATTTAACAAAAGAAACAATGCCTGGGAATAGATGACATTAAAAGTATTACTTTTGCATAATTTATGTTCATTGACAGCTATTGCCTGCTTCACTTCATCACCAGCTTACAGGGAGATTGCTAGATGTTTCAAATCTCATTAAGCTATTTATTCATTGTAATGAATGATTTTAATGTACTGCATTAGGGTTATGCCACACTGCACTGTTAAAAGAATCCATCTTACTGTACACATTTTAATGTTTGCAGCCAAATTAATACCTTTATTATTGTCTCAATGGTTGAGTGGACACTGTTTGTAAATTAATCATTCTTGTGTCTGTTTCATCCCTTCCTCCTGTAGCTGAGCTTGCAATGCCTTGTTTCTTTAATAGTTATAATCTTCTACCCATCCTGGTTTTCCTGTAAAAATGCATTATCTGAGCCTGGTAATCTCATATCATTTAGCAGGTGCCAAATTCACAAGAGAATAGGCATTTCTTACCACTTTTCAGAAACTACAGCTGACTTCTGGACTGTAATCCGCAATTTTGCTCTCCTTCACTCCCACCCACAAATACCTTCCCTTCTCAAAATCCTTCAAAATGTCGTTGGCATGTTGCAACGACAGGAAGATAATATCTTTGGGAAGGCTAGAAGGCAGTTCTAATAAAAAGCTGTCATTCACAAATCCAGATCTACTTTCACACTATATGCATTTTAAAGAACATATGAACTGTTAAATGGGACAATCTGGGCAACTTTTGAAGATTTCATATGTGCGTGCGTGTGTGTGTGTGTGTGTGTGTGTGTGTGTGTGTGTGTGTGTGTGTGTCTGTGTTTTAAGCAGCAAAAGGGCTCATTACTGCATTTTGTAATGAAAGATATTCAGTTATCTAAGTTAATATGGCATCTTTCCTGTCTACTTCTCTTGCATTAGAACTATTCCTCCAAAAGAAGCAAATAAAAATATTGTGATTCTCAGGAAGGGAATAGCATGGGATACACACACACACACACACACACACACACACCACACACACACACACATATATACACATATTTGTGTGTGTATGTGTGTGTATATTATATATATATATAGTTTATAGAACAGAAGCATGGAAAATATCATCTCTCTAATTCTAACAAACCTTTGCAAAACACAGTTTCTAAAATGTATCCTTTGGTCACCAGCTGAATAGAACAGATTGGAAATCTAGGCACTAGTTTGCCAGGAGAAGATTTGGCCTGTCTTGGAATGGAACATGTCTTAAATTGAGGGAAAAAAGCAAAAGAAGAGGGGCAGGAAGGACAGACACATCTATGCTCAGAGGAATAATTGTCAGATTTGGAGTTTCTGTGCTGTCTTTCTAATTTGCCTTTCTAAGAAACAATGCTGAATCTCTTCCTCAAAGGTCACTAGGCCAATTGTGATCAACACTGGCTATTTGTGCAGATTATATCACCAGTACCCAATCAGGAGCTTTCATTTTGTAATTGAAGAGAGAAAACAGGTTCTTTGGGGGAAAGTAGGTGTAGATAATTATTTTGGGCTTGTTTTGGACTGTGTGGAAATAATTAGCACATCACATAACATATCTCCAGCAACCTGAAATAAACAGCAGCAGCCACTTAGAAAATTTTTAAGTGTAAAGGAAAGAAAAATTGGCTTAAAGGAAAAAAAAGCAACCTACACCTGTATAAATCCTTTTTTTTTTTTTTTGGCCATGTGGCACTTGGTTGACAGGAAAAGTGAAGATAAAGATAGTATGGTAGCTCAGAAATAATTATACAGCTGTTCCCATATGTAGGCAATGGACTTTAGACCTGGTAGCCCTGAAAGCCCCTAGGCTGACTACTCAGAGGTACCTCTCCATTGGCATAAATGTGAATTGTTGCCTTGATTTTTGCCTTTAAGGCAATAAGCAAAATAGGAAAAGTTTAATAAGAGAAGATCCCTTCCTTCTAATTTATATTTTTATAAATTGCTTGTTTATCTCTCAAACCATTTTATCCTCTTCTCCCCTTCCCCCTATCCTGCTCTTCTCCCTCTCTATAAATATACAGTTATGCCTTCACATTTGAGGGGGTTAGGGGCACAGCACTCCTGCAATCTGGAAAATTCACATAAAATTTTTTGCTCCAAGGAAATAGGAAGCCACTGGACTTTACTGAGTAGGGGGTGGAGGGGGTTGAGTGGAGAGTGGGGGTGGTGAGATGACACAATGAGAGCTGTTTTAGGAAAATCATTTTAAGGGCTCAATAGAGAATAAATCGGAGTGGGGAGAGATATGAGGCAGGCTGACCAACCAGTGGGCTACTGAAATAATCAAGACATGAGGTGATCAGAACCTGCGTCAGAATGGTGGCAGGGTCAGAAGAGAGAATGGGGCATATTCAAGAGACATTGCAAAGGTGAAATCAGAGAAGTCAGAATTTTCTCTTTTTCTTTTATGGGGTATTTACAGTACCTTATTATAAAATTTGAGTTGATATTGTGTAATACTCTACATATATTTTATGCATTTGTGAGTTTCTAAACTTTTTCTGTGTCATTTGCTGGTCTTCCATGTGTCATCTATGGCTTCCTCAAAACTCCCCAAAAATTTCCATTGAATTTCTTATGCTGACCCACAATATATCAGAACTGAGATGGGGAAAGTCACGATGTGGAAGAAATAACTATGTAACATATAAGCTTATCTAGCTAGCTAGCTAGCTAGTTATATACCATATGGGGCAGCTAAGTGGCACAGTGGATAGAACGCTGGGCCTGGAGTCAGAAAGACTCATCTTTGTGAATGCATATTTGGCCTCAGACACTTACTAGTTGTGTGATTCTGGGCAAGTCACTTAACCTTGTTGTCCTCAGTTTCCTCATCTGCAAAATGAGCTGGAGAAGGAAATGGCAAATCACTCTAGTGTCTTTGCCAAGAAAATCCCAAATGAGGAAATGAAGAGTTGGACATGACTGAAAAATGACTGCACAAGTATACATCCTAAGGGTTGCTGGCCAAAAGAGAAACAGTTAACATTTACATTCACTCTAAGCCAGGAGGGCCCACAAAATAAGTGGTGCTTGGGCAGGGAGCTATTGTTGTCCAATCTATGAGCTCCAGAGTGAATTGACTTTAAGGTTTGGTCTTTGAGAAGGAAATCCAGCCAGTAAATCCCAGAGAGGAGAAGAAGAGGGAAAAGGAGAGGGAGAGTATGCATGTATATGGGTATATATTTTATACATGTGTGTATGTCTGCATATGTGTATGTATATGTGTATATGTATATACATGCATACAAGTTGTCTTTCTTTTAACATATATACACACATACACATGCACACACACATATGCTATTGTGCATGCATATTTGTATGTGTATGTACATGTGCATATATATTTATGTGCACACATATATATGCATATATGCTATGAAATCCCCTCTGAAGCACATACTTCTTCAGCGCTCTCTGACACGGAGGAATCTCCCTCACTCTTGTTGAAGAGGGAGGATGGATGGTAGACATTAGAGAGCTCTTTCCAGTTCCTTGACCATTTAAAGAGGACACCCAGGGAATTCTTATCATTTCCCACCTGTCTGCTCTCCTGGTCTTCATGATCTCCAGAAACTTCACCCTACAAGGTGATATCAACTCTGAAATTCACCCCTTCTCAGATCATTCCCTACTCAGGCTTCAGGACTTCATCATGCATGGGGTAGAGGGCAACACCACCGTCTCAATTCCCCAGGCTTGCAACCTAGGAGTCATCTTTGATTTCTCACTGTCTCTCCATCTCCCCTCCCCCAAATCCAAGCTGTTGTCAATGCAGGTTGATTTCACCTTTGCAATGTTTCTTGAATATGCCCTGTTCTTTCCTCTGCCCCTGCCACCACTCTAGTGCAGGTTCTGATCACCTCATGTCTTGATTATTACAGTAGCCAACTGGTGGGTCAGCCTGCCTCATATCTCTCCCCACTCCAATTTATTCTCCATTTAGCCCTTAAAGTGATTTTCCTAAAACAGGTTTCATTGTGTCATCCTATTCACCCCCACCTTCCACTCAACCCCTCTCCACCCTCTACTCAGTAAAGTCCAGTGGCTTCCTATTTCCTTGGAGCAAGTATAAAATACTCTAATTGACATTAAAGTCTTTCATAACATAGTCCCCTCTTACTTTCCTAGTCTTGTGACATCTTACATGTACTTTTCAGTATAGTGACACTGGTCTCCTAGCTGATCCATGAATAAGATGCTCCACTTCTCAACTCTGGGCATTTTTTTTCTGAGTGACTCCCATGCCTGAAATGCTGTCCATCTTCTTTCCAATTACTGACCTCCCTGACATCCTTTAAGTCCCAACTGAAATTTTACTTTCTACAAGAAATGTTCCTTAAATCCTCTTAATTCCAGTATTTTCCCTCCTTTGATTATTTTCAATTTATCCAGTATGTGGCTTGCATTGTATATATTTGTTGCATGTTGTCTCCCCTATTAGATTGTAACCTCCTTGAGGACATGGACTGTCTTTTGCCTCTTTTTTTATATGCATAGCACTTAACACAGTTCCTGGCACATAGTAGGTACTTAATAAATGTTTCCTGAATTGAAATGTAGGAGATGGCTGCTAAGCTGTGTCTTGGTGGGAATTAGGGATTCCAAGAAGTGGAGGGTGAAAGGCAGAGTAAAACCTTTGCAAAGGAATGGAGGCAGATGATGAGATTGTATATAAGGAAGAGCAAACTTGGAAGCCAGTAGGGCTGGACTGAAGAATGTAAAAGAGAGTAATTAAACTAAGACCATAGATGAACGTGGGATCCAGATTGTAGAGGGCCTTAAATATCAAGCTAACTAGTTTGTATTTTATCCTAGAAGCATTAAGGACTAGCGATTTTTAAATGGAGGGCGGAGGTGGGTGGGTGATGTGGTAAGATATGTGTTTTAGAAATATTAATTTCACAGCTGTGTGGCTGGAGGATGGATTGGGGAGGGAAAAGAAGCTATTTACACCCCATATATTAACTGTGTAATCCAAGGCACCTAATGCAATTTTCAAGCTACATTATATTTAATTACCTTCTCTATGGAGGATTTATAGAAAGACATGGACAAGAATTACACAGAATTAGAAGGCATGGACTGGTTGTGACCCACACAGGTGGAGGAAGTACATACATCATTGGGAGTTCAGATCCATAGAAGTATTATATTAATTGTGAGATTCGTGCTCTATTTAAAGATGATTTAGGCACTAATTTTAGGCTTCATGGCCTTTTTTTGACCTTTCTCACCCTGACATGTTTTTTCCTCCTCAAATTTTTCTAAGGTATTTTGGATCTTTCTTTTTGTTCCTTCATTTCCATAACTTGTGATATACTAATATGTGCACATATCCTTTCCCTCCTAATAAAATGTAGATTCCTTGAGACAAGGGTCAGGGTTATATGTGTCTTCCTATCCTTTGGACCAATTAACTTGCATTTGGTCAGCCTTTAATGAATGCTTTCAATGAGTAATATGAGCTGAGGCTGGAAAAGTAGGATGTCAGCAGTTTGAGGGTTTTGAATGAAAGGTAAAGAAATCTGAAATTTATTCGGAGGTAATGGGTAGACCCCTGCAGATTTCTGAGGAAAAGAGTGACTCAGCCACAACCCTACATAAAAAAAAAAGATTATCCTGGCAACTGTATGAAATATAGGTTAGAGAGTAGAAGTAGAAAACCCTTTAAGATCATGTTTCAAATATTCCATATAGGTGGTACAGCTGCATGTGCATTATATCATGTGATCCTTATTAATAATCCTGTGAGGAAGAAAAGATGGGTATTATTATACCTGCAATGGATAGAGTGCTGGACCTGGAGTCAAAAGGACTTGGTTTCAAATCTGGCCTCAGACACTTAATAGCTGTGTGATCCTGGGCAAGTCACTTAACCTCTGTCCCCAGGCCTGGAACATTCTCCTTCCTCCACTCCATTTATTGACCTCTCTGGCTTCCTTTAAGTCCAATCTGAAATCCAACCTTCTACAGGAAGCCTTCCCAAACCCCTCTTAATTCCAGTGCTTTCCTCTATTTATTATTTCCTATTTATCCTGTATATAGCTTGCTTTGTTATTTATTTGTTTACAACTTGTCTCTCTCATTTGATTGTAAGTTCCTTGAGAGCAGGGATTGTGTGTTGCCTCTTTGTATCCCTAGCACTTACCACAGTACCTGGCACATAGTAGGTACTTAATAAATGTTTGCTTATTGAATTGATTACCTCACCTTACTCATCTATAAAATGGGCATAACAATAGCACCTACCCCTCCAGGGTTGTTGTGAGAAGAACAGCAAAACAATCTTTATAAAGTGCTTTGCAATTCTTAAAGTACTATAGAAATACTAGCTTGTTGTAGTTATTGTTATGATTATTACTATTCCCATTTTACAGATGAGGAAACTGAGACCCAGAAAAGCTAACACTTAAAATAACACAGTGAATAAATGTCTCATCTGGGATCAGAAAAGAGCCAGGGAAATTTCTATAGCACTAGATATTCTTGGTTGCCATGGTTCTTGTTGTGGCTGGGTTATGATGCAGATATTTCCTGCTATGATGGAAGAATGGGATGGGGGTAGTGCTACTCCTACTATCTTGAACTTGAAAGGTGTCAGAAATGGCTTGGGCTGAATGAACTTGACTGACTCTTGCTATTGCTTTCATGCCACCTTTCTTGATATGCTCCTTCTGTCTGTGACTACAGCCAAAGGTTATGGAGAATCATTGAGCCCTCCTACCTCTCTTTGAAATGTGAGTCAGGTCAAATGTCTATGTGTCCAAATAGATGAACCAACATAACTGAGGGAGGAAAAGGTTGAGAAGCTTTATTAGAGGGAAATGGAAACAATCAGTGCTTTGCTTGGGTACCTGCAGTATGCATTAAACCCGACAACTGCAGCTGATTAAAAAAAGAAAAGAAAAGAAAAGAAAAGAAGAGAAAAGAAAAGAAAAGAAAAGAAAAGAAAAGAAAAGAAAAGAAAAGAAAAGAAAAGAAAAGATCCAAGTACAAGCAGTTGGCCCCACTGGCTTGTTGACAGAAACCTGCAGGGAATTCCAACAGTTTTCGTTGGTGACTGATTAGCTATGGCACCTTCTGTCACTTTCTGTAATGGACTAGAATGACAACCTCCTGTGTCCCATAAAAACCAGTTATTCTCTTTATCGGACTTCAGAAGTGGTGAAATGAATTCTTTCTAAATCTGAAAACTCTCCTTATAATCTTTCAGGACAAATAATCTCTGGCATAAGACACTTGGAAAAAGAAAGTGGCTCACTCTCAAATTTTATACACACACACACACACACACATATATATATATATATGTGTGTGTATACACACACATGCTTACATATATTCTGCCCCCTGACAAAAGTAAGCAGAGCATTCTCTTCATGAAGATCGTGAAAATGTTCTACATGGACAGACCCACCTCACAGTCAATAGATTGTGAGAAACACAGTAGAAAGACATCTCCTAGGTCTAGCCATGAATCCTGTTTCCAGTTTGACTGTAGTGAAGAAGCCCTTGGGATCATCTTCCTTGGAAAGCACCAAGAAATGGAACACTTTAAAAGAGTTTAAATCTCAGAATCTATTTCTTTTAGAAATGTACATGCAAATAGACTCTCCCGGTCCATTTAGCAGAACAATACTCATAGGCTAATGGAAACACATATACATACTCCAAAACTTTTTTATAATACAGTATTCGTATAGATGATTATAATATGTACAGAAGATGGGATGGCCTCATTTTTTCACTTCTTTTCAGGTCTCCATATGAGCTATTTGAAGCCTTATATTATGATTTTTTTCCCAAAGGCTTAGAATTTTAGTGTTAGATTAATGGGACCTCCTCATTAAATATCAGAGAGGTGAGTTCAATGTTCTTTTTCTGTAGTATCTTTAGAACTTTATAGACCAATTTTACCTTGGGCTCCAGGCCTCTGGATGACAAAACTTATTACTGTACTGAGGGGAAAAAAAGCAGGGGAGTATGTGGACATTTCTTTGAGTCAGTAAGACTTGGATTCATTCTTGCTTTTGACTAGTTTAGTGACCTTAAGTTACTTAAATTCTCAGCAATCCTAGGCATTTCTCTAACACTGTAAATTACAGTTAAGTTGTCCATCCACATGGGTGAAAAGGATTTCCATACCCCAAAATATCCTGACTAATGAAATCATAGGTCTGGAGTAATGCTGTTACTAATATTACTATTACTACTACTTCTACCACCACCACCACTTATCATTAATAGCAAGAACAGCAATTTACTGATGAGATAGAGAAATGTCTCTGGCTTTCCAGTGCAGTTTTCCACTTATTTAACCCTATACTTAGATCAAGGTGGAATACACTACAAGCATATCTTCCCTCAGTACTCAAACTGTCATGAGGAGCAGAAGTTCATTGGATGATTTCATTTTGGAAGTAGATTCTACTCCATATGTTTAGTCGTGGTGAACCATTTTACTGGAATGTATGAAGCACTGATATTATTTTACTGAGAACCAAGTTTCTTGAATATTAAAATTAACCTTTTTAATAACAAAAATGATATAGTCCATTGAAGTAGGAATGGATTTATCTTGTGACAGTACTTGTCATGGCCTTGAGTATTTATTGAGTAGTTTTAAAAGTTCATTAAACTCAAGAGATTAAATATTGCCCCGAGCAGTGTCCCATAAAAGAGAAAATATGGTCCTATTACTTGGTAAAATGTTGTGCTATGCTGTTAATTTAACTCCCCTGAGTTCTCATCTTCTGATTCAAAAGACATTTCCCCATGCTGTTAAATTTGACATTTTCAAAGAAACTCAGACTGTTTCTCCCAGCATTCACCAGCAGCTCAATATTGTGCTCAATATTCATTTTGAGGGTGAGGGAAGGAGAGAAAACATACTCCATGGTTCTCCTGAAATGTCAAGTGCATTAGCCCTCCATTTATCCAGCCACCATTTTGCTATGTCACTTTACTTAGTAATGACCAGTTGCCAGACACAAAGACTTTCCATGTGGTTCATGAAGGAAGTGTACCTTGGTGCCATCATATTTACCAGAAATGAGCTAGGAACCACCTGGATGTGGCACTTTCTGTGTCATGGAAAGAATCAGTGAACCAGAGTGCACGGTCACAAAATGCCCTATTTTGTTCCCCATCGAGGTTATTCTATGATGATTGCCATTTAGTTTGTGTTTAATTTCTGACCAAGTAGTTTCCTGCTGAATCTCTGTAGGAATATCCTTTTTATCAGCTTTTTTGACCAGAGGGCATTCATTTGCTTCATATAGAAAATTCTTTGTGACATCTACAATGATGTTGTAATTGGTAGGCAAGGGGGCTAGCCTAGGGCAGCATGACAGCTTTGTCTCTTTACTATGCAAAAATCTGATGGAAGACCCCATGTTACAGGAACAGAGGAGACATTTTTTATCCACTGAAACTGTTAGGTGAGTTCATTACCTTACATCTCTTGTTTTGGAAAGCATAGTTTGGAAGTGGTATTGGCAATGATAAGTTATGCAAGCCACGTATTGGAAGGCAGAATTGTATTTACTAGATAGATATAATTATGATGAGTACATGCTGCCAGACATTTATTCCCAAAGCCGTTTAGCCAGGTATCTAAGTCTCTGAAGAGATTGGACTAGATGATTTTTAAAGTCTATTTAACAGTCCAAATCCTATGTTTCTTTAAAAAAAATAATTATAATATGCCCAGAAATGTGTTAGATTCAAGGGAGGATATAGGAGAAGTATTTAGCACTGTTCTTGCTCTTGAGGAGTTTATAATTTTGTTGAATGTGTAAGTATTTGAACTGGAGAGCAACACAAAGCAATATTAATTACAAAAGTGTGTTGCCTGGACTCTAAATGGCATGGAAACTGGGTGTTTGTTTTAAAATGTATATCTACATTGTCCTGAGTAAATGATAATGAATTTCATCCAGGTATGTGCTTGGTTGCGAAAGTTGTTATAGGCAATTCTGTAATAGCGTTTCATTTACATCACAGTGCAAGGAGCCTTTGACTTGCAAGTGAAGAGACCTAAGTTCAAGCTTTAGCTCTGAGACTAACTTGTTATGTGGCCTTGAATAAGTTACTTCTCTCTGCACCTGTGGTTCCTTCCTCATTCATAAAATGAGAAGTTTGGTCAAGATATTTTCTATAGGCTCCTGCACCTCTGATATTCAATTATCTTTCATGAGGACAGTGATTAAAATTGATCCACCAGGGCAGGGTCAACATCTCTTTATTGCCCTCTGTTTCATGGGATGTTAAACTAGTAGATTATGCTATTTGAATAGATCTTGAAGCCATATGTAGAAGTTGTACAAGCTCTTTGCTACTGATGAAAATGTAGTATCTTTCTTCCTAAACTGAAAAAACTCAAACCAGAGTTGGAAGAATGTCAGAACTGGAAGTGATCTCAGAGGTAATTTTGCCTAGCAAAAAAATCCCTGACAAGCAGTCATCAATCTACATGTGAAGACCTTCAGTGATGGAGAACTTACTATTTTTCCATGGCAGCCCATTGAGACAGCTCTGATTGTTAGGATTTTTAAAAAAATTATATCAAGCTAAAATCTGCCTTTTTACAACTACCACTGCTCATTATGAAAAGACCCATCTGTAAGGGGCAGCGAGGTGGTACAGTGGAAAGAGCACCGGCCCTGAAGTCAGGAGGACCTGAGTTCAAATCCAGCCTCAGACCAAACACTTGACAGGTACTGGCTGTGTGACCCTGGGCAAGTCACTTAACCCCCAATTGCCTAAAAATTAAAACAGAAAAAAATAATAAAAAGACCCATCTGTGGTGATTGCAGGGAAGGGAGTAAGGGTGAATCAAGATACCGCCTGACCAGTTCTGCAGATGTCAGGGCCCCAGGAAAATCTATCAATGATTGCTTGTATAAAGAGGCTTTTCTGTTTTTTAGTTAACATATTTTCCTACATGCAGCTGAACATACTTCCATGTACACAGAAAATATCAACCAAATATTGCAATTTTTATGATGAATATATGCTCTACTTTATATACACTGTACTGAAAGAGTTGAAAAGTATCTGTCAAGAGTTTGAACATGTAGAACTTGGTAACTATTCTCATTTATGGAACACTCATGTTCTTGCACTGAGATTGAACAGGAATTCAAATATACAAGCCTCATTATTATTTTCCATATAATTGATAAAGTAACTAGAGAGGTGGAATTCTAAATATTCCTGAGACAATTTCTGCATTGTTGCAGAGTTGCATCCTTGCTTCTGCAGACATTGAAGGGTCAACAGAGTACTCCGTTAAAATAAATTAATTAATTAAAAATTGAAATTCTACTTGAAAACTTACCACTTGTAATTGGAAAGATAGCAGGATGAACTTAGTCTCCTTTCACAGAGTTTAATGATCCGTGCTACTGAAGGAGTCACCTGGAACTAGATATATATATATAGGCAGTATTATTTTTTTCTAGATGAGCTATTGAAATTTGCTTTAATAACATGAACTGTACCCACCGAGGATGGGGATAGGGGGGAAAAGTGGAAATATACTCACCATCCATTACTGTTATATCCATTTAATTTTTCTTGGAGAGTAAAAGATAGCAATTAGAGGAAATATGCAAATGCTTATACTTCTCTGACAATTGCTTTCTTCTTGATACTAATGCATTTTTTAACCTCTAAAATGATCTTGAATTGTGACACAATTTCTGCTGTTTACTCTAATAACCTTTTAACAAATACAGGAGAAATAGCAAAATGGGGCTGGATACTTATAGATCATCCACCAATAGAATTTTATCAAGCAATGGTTCATTATGTGTTTCCTGGATATTACAAAATTCTATTCTGCTGCATTCAAATGCTAGGTCCTGAAAAAACATGGCGACTTGGAGATAGTCTAGGCTTCCTGTCTGAGTTTCAAGCCAGGACTTTCATGTCAGATGCTATTACCATTTCTCTACAAGTAATGAATATATTATTTATGTGCATTGTTTTCTTGTCATAAGCTTTCTGCATAGCATTTTAAACAGAAATTTAATAGTTTTGTGCTCGACAGAAATTTTGTCCTCTAGAAATATTCATTGGTTAGTATTACTTTAGTTAAAGAAAACTACAGGTCATTCAGAAATGCAATTGAGGGAGACAACTAGTTCAAAGAATTACTTTGAGGAAATTTATTCAAAGAACCATGGGATCTTAGACTCTGAAAAATCCTAGAAAGTGTCTAGACCAACCTGACACCAAGTTTAAAACAAATCTTCTGTGTGTCCTAACAGGTCAGTCCAACCTCAGTTTGAAATATAAAAATGAAGACCTGCTCATGATTGCATGAAGTAGCTGGTACCATTATTGGTTAACATTGGTTTGTTAGGAGATGATATTTTGAGCTAAAAAGCAACCATCTTGTCACTTATTCCCATTTACTGGTCTTATTTTGTGTTCTGGAACAATACAGAGCAAGTCTAATCATTCTTTCATATCACTGCTTTTCAGGAGGAAACGTGGATTGTAGAAAGAACAATGGCCCCAGAGTTAGAGGAAATTGGTTCGAATCCTACCCCTGAATGCTTACTATTTGTATGACCTTGGGCAAGTTCCTTGGGCTTCTTGGGAGTCACTTTCCTTATCTGTAAAAAGAGAAAGTTGGATCTAATTGACCTCTTAGGTCCCTTCCAATTCTAATCTATGATTCTTTGTATATCCCCATTATTTGAAACCATTATTGAAACAAAAAATCATGACTTTTCCCCCAAAGTCTTTGATAAACTGATCATCTTCAGTTTCTGCCAACATTAATCATTTCAGCATATATCAGATTCTTTGCTCTAATCATTGCCTTTCTTTAGATACTGAATAGTTTTTCAATAGTGGTGCAGTGGGGAGAGCTCTGAACTACTAGGGGACAGGAAGACTTAAGTACAAATTTGGCCTCAGACCCTTACCAGCTGTATGACCCTGAGCAAGTCACTTAACCTCTTTTTGCCTCAGTTTCCTCAAATGTAAAATGAAGGTAATAATAGCATCCACCTACCAGTGTTGTTTTGAGGATCAAATGGTATCATATTTGTTAGCTGCTTTGAGGAGTGCCCACAATGTAACATATACTTAACAAATGTTTGTTCCTTTTCTCTCCTCTTAAAATGTAGGCCCCAAGACTGAATATCTCATATATAGTCTGACAAGGACAAAATTTAGCAGGACTATTGCTTCCTATGATTTTAAGATGACGAATTTCATGTTGACAGGGACTCCAGAGAACATCTAGTCCAAACCCTTCATTTTACAGATGAGGAAACTGAGGCCCAGGAAAGAAATGTGGCCTGTTCAAAGTCTCACAGTTAATAGATAGCAGAACCAGGATTTGAATCTGGTTCCTCTGACTTCCAAATCCAGCATTCTTTCCTCTCTACCACACTCCAAGTTTCTATTAAACGTCTAAAACTTGTTATCTATTTTAGTAGCTACATCACACTGTTAGCTAATATTAAACTTAGGATCTATTGAGTCCTCAAAAATAGTGTTTCTGGTACCCAAATTTTTACTAATTCTATTCTTTTTTCTTTGTATTTGAATCCTGGAATTAACAGTTATGTTTGTTAAATTTCATTTTGGTGATTTTAGCCTGCCTTTCTAGCTAATTAAGGTGTTTTAAAATATTTATTTTTTTTTACTTAGTTTTTAACTATTTCTCCCAGCTTTGGAACATCTACACATTTGAATATACGTCTGTTCTTTAGGAGCTTGTATTGGAAAGACACACTGAACACCAGAGAATTTGGAAGCAAAGGTTGATTACTCACAACTCAAGAGGATAGAATTCTTGTGGCCCCTTGCACCCAACTCATCCACACTGGACAAAATGCATATGGTATCCTGGATGGAGAGGTGGGGTGGATGTTCTCTGGTCAAGTGCCTGAAGCTGGCTAAAGCTGGTCTTTATGGGCTAGTGTTGCAGGTGCCATGCCATGTGGATCAATTGGTAATGGAAGTGTATCCTCAACCATATACCAGGAATTTTAACTGCACTATAGTAAGCCAGCCAAATGAGGAAAGTTCAAGTGCTCTGCCTAAGGCAAATATGTTTACTAATTATTAATATGAAAACTGAAGCCCAGAGATTTTATACGATATACCTAAGGTCATAAAGGAGGTAAGTAGGAGAGCTGGGATTAAAACCTAGGTTCCTAGGTCCTCTACTTCATATCAAATCAGATAATATTTGTAAAGTGCTTAGCATAGTGCCTGGCACATAGTAAGTGCTATATGAATACTTACTATTAATAATAATAATAATAATAATAACTAATAAATATTTACATGAATAATAATGATGAGAATAATAAATATTATTTTGTGGTAATATATCAATAGCAATAAATAAATTATTATTAATTATAATGATAAACTGACAGTAAAATAACAAATGTAGTGTTGCTTCAATTCAGTAAGCATGTGTAAGTGCTTACTGTATCCAGACCCTGTGCTAGGCATAAGAGATTTAAAGAAAAAAGCAGTCCCTTCTTTTAAGATGTATAAGTAAATACAAAATATATTTAAAAATACATATAATGTTACCTCTGGGCAGTGTTAGGGAGAGCACTAATAAGTGGGAGAAATCAGGAAAATGCTGTTTTAAAAGGTGATGCCTGAATTTATCTCTGAAAGTAAAGAGTGATTATGAGAGATGAGAAGAGGAAAAGGATTCAAGGTATGAAGGGATAGATTGGGCAAAGACAGGGAGGGAAGAGATGGAATGCCATGAATGAATGAATGAAAGGGACTTGCCCAGGGTTATACAGCCAGTAAGTGTCTGAGACTAGATTTGAACTCAGGTTCTCCTGAGATCAGGGCTGGTGCTCTATCCACTGCCTTGTAGCTGCCCCAAATAGCATTTAATAAGTATTTACTATATGAAAAACATAGTTATTATCATATATAGAGAACAACAAGCATGATGGTTTGCCGGCAATGTGGAGTATGTGAAATGAAGGATTAAAAATTTCATCTCAAAACTAGATTGGAACCAGACCATGGCTCACAGTCCATGGTGTGAAGCACTTTAAATGCCAATCAGCATCATTTGTATTTTATTTTAGAGACAATAAATGAGCCACTGAGTTTCTTGAGTAGAGGTCCTACTTGCATTTAGGAATATCAGTTTGGTAGCTATCTGGATAAATGATTAAATAAAAAGGAGATTAGAGGCAGAAAGACCAATGTAGTACATCTTGCGGAATTACAATCAGCAAAACTTGGCAATTGGTTGGATGTGGAAGATTACTCTAAGGTTGCAAATCTGGTTGACTGTAGGAATGCTTGTCCCTTTAACAGAAATGTAGAAGTTAGGAGGAGGGGTATTTGCAGAGTAGACATATAGAATGATAACTAATGGGGCAGGACTGATGAGGTTTAGTGGTTTTTGAGGATAGAGAAGGTACTTTACTACTGCTGCTGCTGCTGCTACTGTGAGTTAGGTGCTATTATTAGCTCCATTTTATTAGAAGAAACCAAGGTTGAGAAAGGTTAAGTAAATTTCCTTAGGGTTAAGAAGCTAGTTTGTGACTGAGGGAGAATTTTAACTCAGGTCTTCCTGATTCACAAGTCCAGATGTCTATCCACTATGCCAGTTGGGTAAAAGTGTGAAAAAAAATAGGCGTTAATTTAAATATCTGAGTGGCGTTTATTGAAAGACGTAGCACAGGCAGCCTAGTTCCAAGATAGTAGAGAAAGGTTTTTTGAATGTGATTGCCTCTGATGTTCCTCTAAGGCACATGGTGGCTCTTCCTACCTTATCTCCTATATTTGGAGAAGACAGCAGTAAATCCGTTACTACAGCCTATGTGCAACAAAAGGAGATTCAATGTTAGATTACTTCTACTTTAGACAGGAAAAAATACACTTCTTATGTAAGTTTCTTATTAAACTATTTCCTTTTATTAGGCATTGAACATTTTAGAAGATAGTCTATACCTGGCTGGGCTCATGGACTGTTTTTTAAACCCATTATTGACTTTGTGCTTTGACAAATATCCCACAACTTTAGTGGCTTCAGACAGAGGTGGCTCTCATCTGAATGGGAGACCTGTACTGAATATTCTATCATAATTAGCCTGTGTATGACTCACATTAGCTAATCTTGGAGGATACCTCTTAACTCATAGTCAGTAGCCTGCTTGGTATGGATGCTAATAATTATATGAGATTGACCTTGAAGAAACTACTGTTATCTTAGAGTCTTGGGCAAAGACTGTATATATCATAAATCTTTGCAAAGTTACAATAAGAGAAAAAGCCCCCAATTTTTATTTTTTTTTAAAGAACAGGGAAGCTAAGAAGTTACAAGTTGTTATGATCTACTTCAAGGAAAACGTACAAGAAGAAAAGGATATAATGCATTATATTTAATACAACTATTTTTCTAACAGGAAATCTCCCTAAATCAGGATTATGCTGGAAATTTTAACATACAATAAATTATAAATCTATCCATTCCTATCCAAGGACTTTCTCTATCACTTATACTTACTTCTAAGGGTAGAAATTCATGTCAGTGGTACCTCGAATATTGAGTTGTCATAAAGCTTTTATCCAAAGCACTGTCCAAAAAAAAAAAGACCACTTATAATAAGGGGAATTAAAGATCCATGAAGTATGATATAAGACAGAGAATTTTAAGTGAAAAAAAGGCAGTTTCAGAAAAAAATACTATGAGAATTATGAGAGGGAGAGGTTGTTTTTACACGCATAGGAAAGACTTCTCGGAGGGAGGTAGAAACTGTGCCAGACCTGGAAGAAGCAAGATTGGGGAGGCATTGAAGGCAAGCATAAGAAGTTTAAACTTCATGTAGCAGGCATAGGGGGCTACTGAAAGGTTTTTTGTTGAGAGAACAGTTGTGATTAGAGCAGTATGTAACAAGAGATTCCATTAGACATGCATGAAGGATGAATGGCGAGGGGATAGATTTCACCCATGGTCATAAATGTAGGCTAGTACAATAATACAGACAGTAGATGATAAAAGCCAGAATAAGAGTACTTGTAGTTGGAGTATATCATGTAAGAATGGCGAATACTTTTCTGCTAGATGGAAAATACCATACCATGTTTGCCTTAATTCTTTTGTTTTTAGTTTGTTTGTTTGTTTTGTTTTTCAGGCAGAAAATATTCTTATGCTGAAATACTAGAGCAATTGCTTTTGGTAGCCCTTGTCATTGTAATCCCTCACTCTTCCTCTTTCCCAAACTGTCCCCTTCTTTATGGAAGGGATAAAATGAAATATGGTATTTTTTATGTTGGAAGAAAGCTGGTAAACTTTATAAAAGTTTATAAAAATGGTACACAGGATTGGAAGTCAGAGGAATTAGACTCAAATCTTCACTCTGCTATTTTTTACCTGAGATTGCTCCAAGTCATTTGATCTTTCTTGGCCTAAATTTCCTCATCTGTAAAGTGAGAAGGTTGAGCTAAGTGATCTCTAATCTCCCTTTATACACCACATTTTATAATCTCCTAAATTTGTAATTCCTGTAGTTTTCTAGTCGTATTTCCATTTTCAGAAATGTAACTCTTATAATCTCCTAATTTGTAGTAAAATGTTTGTAAAAACATATGTAAAATGTAGAGGGAGATATGTACTCTAAAATGTGATAGATTTATAAACTTGGTTTTTCAGGTTTTGTTTTGCTTTTTTTTTCCTGTAGAATATAAGCTCCTTGAGTACAGGGTCTGTTTCATCTCTCCATTGAATTCTTATCACCTAGCATAATGCCTGGCAAATAGTAGTGTCTTAATAAATGGGGTTTTTTTTGTTTGCTTGTTTGCTTTTGTTTTGGGGTTTTTTTTTTTTTTGTTTGGTGGGTTGATCCCTGCTATGGCAACTGACAAATTTTATATGGAGTTTCTTGTGTGGTATTTAACTATCACATAAAGGATTTTGAAGTTTTGTAGCTAATTTAATTAAAGCAGCTTGTAAAATGCTAAACTTGAACTCAGAAAAAAAAAGGAAAACATGGAAAGTGATCTTTTCATCACTTACTTTTTATAGGATAGTGCAAAAATTGGAATTCTCAATGATTTATGCCCCATATGGCCTGTTTTTATAGGACCTGCAGCTGTGAGGTGTCTGAGAGCCCATATAATCCAAATTGCTCATTTGACAGATGAGGAAACTGAATCACAATTTTTTTTTCCCCTTACTTGCCCCAGGATACCCATTTATCAAGCTTTGGGGGTGGGGTGGAATTTGAACCCAGGTTCTCTATCAAGTCACTGCTTGTTCCAATGCAGTATACTAACCCTAGGATCCCTAGTGAGTCCTCATTTAAATGTGATCACAACAGTCCCATCAAGTACTTTATATACATATATAGGAATATGTGTGTGTGTGTGTATATATACATATATATATATACATATATATATGTATGTATGTATGTGTGTGTGTATATGTATATACATTTGGATGTGTTGTTTTTGTTTTCATAGTTGAACAGGTAGTCAAAGATTCAAAAATACCTTTGTTTTCAGTAGACCTGGGGCTGAAGGAGGAGAAATTTTTAACTCAGAAATACTAAATCCACTTTCGTTTGAAAACAATACTTATTGTACAATGCCTTAGATCGTCATAACGGTTTCTGACAGGAGGCTTTTCATCAGTGAACTAGAAATTATAGTGTGCAGCCTCTTGTTCATGTAAATATCTCTGCATGTTATTTTTAATTAATTATATTTTATTGAAGCAATTAGGTGACTGACAGCCTAAGTTAAACTATAGTGAAAGGTTTAGCTTGCAGGTGACCAGAAACTGTACTCCAGGAGTCCAGAGGGTTCTGAAGTCCCACATTCTGAAGATAGTACAGAGCTTGTGAAGTCAGGAGGCTGGGTGATTATAAGCATGTTGGTTATGTTTATATACTCTGACGTGATTTCAATAGGCACTCATATATATCAAGCTCTTAGGGTCTCCAAAGGCCTTATGCGAGGTGTTGGGGATCTAAAGAGAAATCAGAAAACAGACCAATTCTTTCACCTTTTCTTGTACTCCATTTTGAGCTGGTTGCCAAGGATAGGATGCTCCTCTTCCCCCCCCCGTCTTTTTCATTTCCTAACACAATGTTGGAGCTTTAAACAATGCCACATCTTGGGAAAATTGGGTTAATTTATC
The DNA here is from genome assembly GCF_003287225.1 of Phascolarctos cinereus. NCBI lineage: Eukaryota > Metazoa > Chordata > Mammalia > Diprotodontia > Phascolarctidae > Phascolarctos > Phascolarctos cinereus. Next base: position 246,042,513 of record NW_027555625.1, read on the forward strand.
TTATTTCCACACATTTCACTTTCGGCTACAATGGTAGAGTGGTTTTACGTCAAGGCATCAGATAAATTTCATGCTTCTTGACTTTTCTAAAATATCCACTGGCAGTAAAAGTACATGTTGCACCTGGTTCAGAGTTAGTGCTTTGAAACTTAATTGTAATTATGATGGTTGGAGGAAAGAAGGATGATTATTTTTGACTGCTGCTTAGATTGAGAAGCCATATCTACCAGGGAGGAGTTGTGCGGAATCACATTTTGTTTGCTGAGACCACATTTCCTTATTAGTCTGAGCCCTTTATTGATGGTAAGTTCCAAAAAGGTGGATTTCAGTGATGCATCTTACAAAGTCTTTTTTTAAGATAAAATTGTAGAAAATATTACTGAAACTTTTAAAAAATGGTTGTATTTGGGACATTGTGAGCATATTTGAGAGATTTTGCCTGAATTTAAGTTTCTTGTGTTACTTATGTATTTAGAATGATAAGATCATGGAGTTTTATATCTGGAAGAGATTTTAGAGCTCACTGTCAAATTCTCTAATTTTATAAATAGAATAATTTAGGTTTTGTGTAAAATGAAAGCTTCCTACATAATTATAGCTATTCTAAAGCAGAACGAATTGCTTTAGGAGCTCTGGGATCTTGAAATAAAGGTTGTGTGACCAGTTATTGAATATACAATCAGAGGAGTTCTTTTGCAGTTCTGGATTCAATACAATAATTACTGAGGTTCTTAATAACTTTGAAATTTTGTGATCTTGAGGTCTAGAGAAAGGAAAGTCATTTTCCAAAAGTTACGCATTGGTAGAGCCTGGGAATACACCTCAGGTCTGTTGTCCAGCCCTGCCCAAGTGTACTCATCATCATATCATTTTTCTGGCTTTCTAAGTTATGTATCCAACTATCTGTTTTATCTAAGCTCAGTCTAGGAGATAAGCCTTTTCCCTACCACTTCTTCTGTTTGAACCAGCATACACTTCTCCTATTATAAATCCATCTAAAAAAATCTAGTAAAGAAAGTTGAGAAGAAAAATTATATAGGGACAATAAAGTGTATAAAGTATATGTCATGACTTGCATTCATTATACTTCAAAAGATCCATACTTTTGTTAATGTACATATTCCCTTCAACAAGAATCATAGTCCATGCCTTTATTGTCATTTCTAATGAGTTCTTACAGCAAAATAGTGAAATTAATCAACTGGTAGCCAACTTTCTGATATGAGCTTTTCTGCACTCAGTCCATGACTGAGTCTTACTCAAGGACTTGACCTGACAGTGATGGTGTTCCAATGGTCTTTGAAAAACCAGAATCATCTCCACTGCATGATGAAGCATTGAAGGATGGGCTTATCACAGGTACACATGCTTACTACTCTGAATATACAAGGCATATTTCTTACAGGCAACAAGGTGGTGCAGCATTGAGCTTGGAATCAGAGACTCATCTTACGATTTCAAATCTATCCTCAAACACTTCCTAGTTGTGTGACCTTAGAGAAATCACTTAACCCTATTTGCCCCAGTGCCTCATCTATAAAATGAGCTGAAGAAGGAAATGGCAAACCACTTTAGTATCTTTGCTCAGAAAATCCTAAATGGGGTCATGAAGAGTTGAACACAAATGAAACAATTCAACAACAACAAAAATATTATACAACATAAAGTTTGTAGAGTTTTTGTTCTTGTTTCTGTAGTAAAGCATTTTGAAGATCTAATTACATTAATTTTATTGACCTTCCCATTTTTTAATATAATTTATTTAGACACACTAGATATTTCCCAGCCCATACCCAATAATATCTCCCCAAAGTATGTTACCGGAAAACATTGAAACAAACCTGCCTAATAAAGTTTCTGTAACTAATAGTAGTTCATTACATTCATGTACAATTGTTTCTCTAGCCATTTGCCAATAGTTAGTCACATATCCAGGTTTTTGTTGTTATAGATAATGCTCTTAGGAATTTTTTTAAATGTGGGCCGTTTCCATCACTAATTTCCCTAGGGTCATTCTTGTGCTGAAATCTAGTGGGTCAAAGGTTATGAACAAATTAATAATCTGTTCATATGCTCATTTGTTCAACATATCTTTGTATAATTTTGAATGTATTTCTAGAAGGGTTGACCTTGTCCACTAATAGTAGTGAACTAATGTGCCTATCTCCAAACAAGCTCATCAACATTAATTTTTTTCTCCCAGTTTGATGCATATGAAGTGATAATTTGAAACTGATTGAGTTTGCATTTCTCTTAAGTGATATGAATGATTTTTCATATGGTTATTGGTGGTTTGTGTTTCTTCTTTCCAAAACTTTTCATATCCTTTGACCACTTGTTATTTGGAGGAATAACTTCAAATGACAGTTTTTTAAATAAAGTTTCTAGTAACAGGCCATCATAATAAGATTGATATTTTACAGCTAATTAAAAAACCTATTGTGTTTGAGAATTAACTGCTTTATCATTCATTGTTGTAAGGTCCATTTTTTCAGTGGGGTTTTTGGGGGAAGGGAACTCACTCCAACAATAAGTATGACAGTATACTATACTCCCCTAGTTATGTCCTTGAACACCTTGGGTTCATATTGTTCATGTTTTAAGTAGTTAAAAATACAAAATTTTTGGCTAAAAATGTAAATGTAAGTTATACTCCAATTATATTAGTTCTCTGGCTTAAACCCACATTTATAGGCAATGTGGTACAGGGTAAAAAGTCATGAACTCAGAGTCATGGGTCCCTTAAGTCCATGTTGTGATAGTTACTGCCTTGTTAACTCCTTAACCTCCATGGGCCTCAGTTTCCTTTTCTGTAAAATTAGGGGGTTGAAAAAAAAACTTCTGTGATTCTTTCCAATGCTAGATTATGATACCGTTACCCTTATTTCACATTACCTTCCTTCACTCACTGTTCCAGAATTCATCCCCTCAGTTTGTAATATACTTTACCTTATCTTCAAATATCTGGATGTTTCTTTTACTTTTAGGGGCTATCTCCTAAGTGAAGACTTCCTTTATGTCTGTTCTACTTCCTCTAGCTGAAATTTCACCTCTCTCCTTTTGTATTTATCATAGTACTTTTTTGGGCCTCTCTTTTGCTCATATTTTGTTCTGCCCTGTAGTGTATGTGTGTGGTTTTATCTCCCCTATTAAATTGTAAGCTCTTTTGACATCTGAGACTGTCATTTTTTGACTTTGCATCCCTAGCACCTAGCACACTCCTAGCCTTGCACCTAGTAGGCATTTAAATGCTTACAGTATTGGTTTAAAATCTTTATAATAAATCATTCAAATATCTGACAAAGTGTAATAATGTGGCAGACATCCATTAATGGCCTACACCTAGAAATAGTGCCTTTGTATCTAAGGTAGAGCATGTTACTAAAAGTGTGACTGCTCTTGGTTTAGAGTATGTTGTCTCAAATCATATGAGTTTGACATGCTTCTCCATGCTCTCTGACAAACTTTTGATGCAGTTAGTTTTCCAGACTTGGAACCATCTCTCTTCTTGAACTATTTTTTTCCCCTTAGTAGAAATTGTGACAGAACATTAAACTTTCATGCTGAGACAGCTGTGTGCCTATGTGTGTTATGGGAAGAGAGAGCATATAGTTTGTTAATCAGAGGGAGAAAAGAGATAGGTTGAGCCTTGGATTTCAATGTTCAATGTGGTTAGGACTTAGGAATATGTCTTGAGGTGAGAACTGCAGGGGTTCATGGTGTTATAGTTTATTGTTATAGTCCCTACTTGGTTCAGTTTCATTTATATATACAATGCCCATGGAAACAATATATTTAAAGAGAGTGGAACAACTTATTTTTTAACAGGACTCCTGACAGCCTAGAATGCAGGTCTTTTCAAAATGTTTGTTGAGTGGAATTTCTTTGTGGTCGGTATCTGGTCCCCTTGTTTGTCTTAAAGGGTCTCTGCCAGATGGATGCCAAGAAAACATGGCAAACAGGGATTTGGACACAGCATAAATAACTGCAGTCTTTCAAAACCACTGAATCCTGAAGGTTTCTTCCCTCTTTAATGGGACATTTATGGTTCTGGAAATTGTTCAGTTTAGATAAGTGCCTAGTGGTTTTGCCAAAAAAGGAAAGCATCATGGACATTTTCAAGATGTTTATGTTACAGAGGTACTACTTTTGTTGGTACTTTTGTTTGCAAGGGCCTGCAAAACTCCAGGAGAGGGAATTTGAATGGATATCTTTTCACTCTTTTTTCCTTTGTTTGGAGTTAAGGAGTTGTTAGTTCTATGATGGTGTAAAAACAATAAGTCAACAATCATTTTTTAAGCATTTACTATGTGCCAGGCATTGTGTTGAGGGCTGTGAATATAAGGAAGGGTCCAAAACAGTCCAAAGAGCTCAAAAATATTGGATGGGGAGAGCATGCAAACAACTATATACAAACAAGATATAAGCAGGATAAATAGGGATAGTCTTATTGGGAAGATATTAAGATTAAGGAGGACTGGGATAGGCTTCTTGCAGAAAGTAGGACCTTAGCTGAGACTTGAAGAAATCCAAGAAGTAGAGATAAAGACAAAAAGATTGCCAGGTGTTAGGGATAACCAGTGAAAATGGCCTGTGTTGGGAGATGGAATGTCTTGTGCAAGTAACAACAAAAATGACAGTATCACTGGATGAGAGAGAGGAAAATAAGATGTAAGAAGACTGGAAAGGTAAAAAGGGTCCAGGATACAAGAAGAGCTTTGAATACCAAGCAAAGGATTTCATATTTTATCTTGGAGGCAATAGGGAGCCCATGGAGTTGATTGAATAGGAGAGTGACATGGTGAGACCTGTACTTTTGGAAGATCACTTTGATAACTGAATGGAGGGTGGACTAAAGGGGGGGGGACTTGAAGCAGAGAGACAAATCATCGAGCTTTTGTAATAAATTCAGGCATGAGGTGATGAGAACCTGTACCAGGGTGATGATATTGTTACAGGAGTGAAGGGAACATCTATAAGGGAGATATGAAGGTAGAAAGAATATCACTTAACAATTGATTAGATATGGAGGTTGAGAGAGTGAGAAGTTGAAGGTGGTACCTAAGTTGTGAGCTTCGTTGACTGGCATGATGATAGTATGCCTAACAGTAACAGGAAAGTGAGGAAAAGGGAAGTGGTTTTTGAGGAAAGATAATGAGTTCATTTTTGGAAATATTTAATTTAAGATGTCTCTGGGATGTCCGCTTTGGGATGCCTAATAGGCAGTTGCAAATTTGAGACTGGAGGTCAGGAAAGAGGTTAGAGCTGGAGAAAAATATCATAGAATCATTAGCATAAAGGTGATAATTGGTACCCTCAAGATTAGTACATGTGACCTGGATGATGATCCAGTAAAAAGACTTGAGAAGGCAAAGTGTAACAAGCAGGAGAAGAATGAAAACCCAAAGACCTAACAGCCCCTTGTAAGGCATTGACAAAATTTCATGTATCAAATTTAAAGGGTTTTTGTTTTCCTTTGCCAAAGGAAACAATTTTTTTTTGTTTTTACAGATAAATATTTCAAGAACAAATCAATACTTTTGGGAAAAGTTTGTCTTTTAAGAAAATCAAATGGAAAATTAAGAATCTAACTAATAGAATATTTTAGAGCCCTTCATAAAGGATTATGAATTGCTCATCAGACATCAGAGAAGTCTGGTTCCATACTACATGCCCTAATGAAATGTCCTGAGATAGATATAACTTCCATTGCTGCAATTGGTATGTTATAGAATTCATTTTTAAAAGAGGAAGCCTCATAAAAGTAACTTGTGAAATTGAGTAGTGGTAATACTGGAACCTACTTCATCTCAAATAATTTTAAAACAAATTCTGTAGTTTTCCTTCTACAGGTCACCAACGGATATCCTCTGAATCTTGTTTTCTGTGCTGTCAAATGTTTACTTTGGGGGTTGTTATTTTTAAGCCTATTAGAGAATCATTGTAAGATGAATTATAATAACTTGCCATACTTAAGAGTTTCTATGAAATTTTAATAAGGTGAATTTGGTAGAAATCAAAGGAAGTTCTACTTAATTAAAAAGAAATTGATATATTTTCTTTCACATCACCTCTGTTTTCTTTTTTTTTTTTTTCATTTTTTTTTGGCCAGGCAATGGGGTTAAGTGACTTGCCCAGGGTTACACAGCTAGCAAGTGTTATGTGTCTGAGGCCGAATTTGAACTCAGGTCCTCCTGAATCCAGGGCCAGTGCTCTATCCACTGTGCCACCTAGCTGCCCCCAATCACCTTTGTTTTCAAGTGTATCTTCCTCTGCATGCCTTTTGCTTCCTACCCTATTGTCCATCTTTTGTAACAAAGAATTTTTTTAAGTGATTTGACAAAAACATTTACCAAGCCCAGGGGTGGGGGACCTTTGGCCTCAAGGCCACATGTGGCCCTCTAGGTCCTCAAGTGCCATACTTAATGATCTATGTAACTATTATGAACATAATTACAAAGCACTTTTCACACAAATGCTTTCACATAAATAAAGTCAAATTTAAATAATTGGAAAAATATCAGTTGCTCATGAGTAGGCTGAGCTAATATAATAAAAATGACAGTTCTACCTTAATTAATTTATTTGTTCAGTGACATAAAAATGAAAGTTCCAAAAATAATTTTATAGAGCTACAAAAATAATAACAAAATTCACCTGGAAGAACAAAAGGTCCAGAATATGAAGGGAATTAATGAAAAGAAATGCAAGGGAAGGTGGCCTAACTGTACCAGATTTCAAATTGTATTATAAAGCAGCAATCATCAAAACTACTTGGTACTGGCTAAAAAATAGAGTGGTGGATCAGTGGAGTAGGAAATGGTACTCAAGACACAATAGTCAATGACTATAGTAATCTGCTTTTTGATAAATCCAAAGACTCCAGCTTCTGGGATAAGAACTCACTATTTAACATAAACTGCTGGGAAAACTGGAAAATAGTATGGCAGAAACTAGGCATAGACCAACATCTTACACCCTATACCAAGATAAAGTCAAAATGAGTACGTGATTTAGTTATAAATGCTGATATTATAAGCAAATTAGAAGAACAAGGAATAGTTTATCTGTCAAATCTATGGAGAAGGGAAGAATTTATGATGAAAGAAGAGATACAAAACATTATGAAATATAAAATGAATGATTTTTATTACATTCAATTGAAACAAGTTTGCACAAAGCCAATGCAACCAAGATTAGGAGGGAATCAGAAAGCTGGGAAACAATTTTTACAGCCAGTGTCTCTGATAAAGGGCTCATTTTTAAAACATATGGAGAACTGAATCAAAATTATAAGAATACAAGTCATTCCCCAATTGATAAATGGTCAAAGGATATGAAAAGGTGTTTTTCAGAGGAAGAAATTAAAGCTGTCTATAGTCATGTGAAAAAATGTTCTAAATCACTATTGATTAGAGAAATGCAAATCAAAACAACTCTGATGTACCACATCACACCTATCGGATTGGCTAACATGACCAAACAGGAAAATGATGTGTTGGCAAAGATATGGGAAAACTGGAACACTAATGCATTCTTGATGGAGTTGTGAACTGATCTAGCTGTTCTGGAGAGCAATTTGGAACTATGCCCAAAGGACTATAAAATTGCATACCTTTGACCCAGCAATACTACTTTTAGGTCTATATCCCAAAGAGATCATAAAAATGGGAAAATGATCCACATGTGCAAAAAATATTTATAGCAGCTTTTTTGTGGTGGCAAAGAATTGGAAATTGAGGGGATGCCCATCAATTGGGAAATGGCTGAACAAGTTGTGATATGTGAATATAATGGAATATTATTGTCCTATAAGAAATGATGAGCAGGTGGACTTCAGAAAAACCTGGAAAGAGTTGTATGGACTGATGCTGAGTGAAGTGAGCAGGACCAGGAGAATATTGTACATTGTAATAGCCACACTGTGTGATGATTAACCTGCCTAGACCTGGCTCTTCTCAGCTATGCAAGGATCTAACAGAACTCCAAAAGACTCATGATAGAAAATGCTGTCCACATCCAGAGAAAGAACTATGGAGTCTGAATGCAGATTGAACCATATTATTTGCTCTTAAAAAAAGTGAGCTCTCTGACAATGAGAAAAAAAAGTAATCAATAAAAATGTTAACTAAAAAAAATCCCTAAAAAGTAGAACTGACCAAATGGAAAAGGTGGTACAAAATGGCAGTGAAGAAAATAATTCCTTAAAAATTAGAATTGGGCAAGTGGAAGCTAATGACTCCATGAGACAGCAAGATATAATACAACAAAATTTAAAAAATGAAAAAAATAGAAGAAAATGAAAAATATCTCATTGGAAAAAACAGCTGATCTAGCAAATAGTTTGAGGAGAAATAGTTTAAGGATTATTGACTGTCTGAAAGCCATGATAAAAAAAATATTCTTACACATCCTTATTTCAAGAAGCTGTCAAGGAAAACTGTCCTGATATCCTAGAACAGGAAGGTAAAATAGATTTTGAAAGAAACCACCAATCACCTCTCAAAGAGATCTTAAAACAAAAACTCCTAGAAATGTTACAACCAAATTCCAGAGCTCCCAGTTTGAAAAGAAAATATTACAAGCAGCCAGAAACAATTCAAGTATCAGGGAACCATACTCAGAATAAAAAAGATTTAATGGCTTCTACATTAACAGATTAGAGGGCTTGGAATGTGCACTCCAGAGGGAAAAGGAGACAGGATTACAGCTAAGAATCACCTACTTAGCAAAGCCAAGTATAATCTTGTAGGAGAAAAAACATATTTAATGAAATAGAGGACTTTCAAGCATTCCTGATGAAAAGATCAAACCTGATTAGAAAATTTGACTTTCAAATAAAGGACTCAGTAGAATTATAGAAAGGTAAATATGAAAGAGAAATCATAAGAAATTTTAAAAATATTTAATTGTTTTCATTCCTACATGGGAAGATGTTACATGTAACTCCTAAGAACTTTACAATGCTAAAGTTAGAATCAGAGGGCATTAGTGTAAGTTGAGTATGATGGGATGATATCCAGAAAGACTTAAATTAAATTAAAGGGTGAGAAAGGAGAAGGAGAGAAATGAAGAGGTTTAATGGGGTAAATTATTTTACATAAGAGGAGGTATGAAAAGTGTGAAAGGAACTGTTTTCCCAGTAGAGAAGGTGGGGGGGGGTAGGGAGAGGTTGTGGCGGACAAGCCTCTAACCTTGCACTCATCAGAATTGATTCAAAGAGGGAATAACATATCCACTCAATTGGGTATAAAAATCTATTTTGCCCTACAGGGAAGTAGGAGAAGAGAGGGATGACAGAAGGAGGGAGCTGATAGAAGAAAGGACAGATTAGGTAGGAGGTGGACAGAAGGAAAACACTTTTGAAGAGGGAAAGGGTGAAAGGAAAGAGAAAAAAATGAATGGGGAGAGAAGAGGAGAGGGAATAGGATGAATGGAAATACACAGTAATCATAACAGTGAATGGGAATAACTCATTAAATGGAAATGGATAGTAGAGTGGGTTAAAAATTAGATTCTTACAATATGTTGTTTACAAGAAACACACTTGAAACAAAGAGACACATGCAAAGTAAAGGTAAGTGGCAGGAGCTGAATCTATTATGCTACAGCTGAAGTAAAAACAGTGTAGCAATCATGATCTCAGACCAAACAAAAATAGATTTAATTAAAAGACGTAAGCACGCAAACTACATTTTACTCACAAGTACCATAGACAGCAAAGTAATATTGATAGCAAATGGTAGAGCATCTAAATTCTTAAAGGAAAATTTAAAGGCCATACGGGAAGAAATAGACAATAAAACTATACTAGTGAGGGACCTCCACATTCCCTTAGAGCTAGATAGATCTAACCAAAAAAAAAACAAGGAAGAATTTAAGGAGATGAATAAAATTTTGGCAAAGTTAGATATGTAGACCTCTGGAGAAAATTGAATGAGATTAGAAAGGAATATACCTTTTTTAATTTTTTTTCCATATGCTTTTGAGTTGAAAATTTTTCTCCCCTTTTCTCCCCCTACCCTCCCCAAGATGGCACACAATCTGACATAGGCTTTACATTTACATACCCATTAAACATATTTTCACATTAGTGAAGTTGTAAGTAAAAATTAAAACCAATAAGAGGAACCATCAGAAAGATGAAACAAAACTCAACAGAAGGTAAAATGAAGTGATAGCAATTTGACTTCCATAGTTCTTTCTTTGGATGTGGACAGCATTTTCCTTCCTGAGGCCTCTGGAGATGTCTTAGATCCTCATAATGCTGAGAAGGGTTCAGTTTAACATTCTTAGTCATTGCATAACGTGGCTGATATTGTGTACAAAGTCCTCTTGGTTCTGCTCACTTCACTCAGCATCAGACCATACAAGTCTTTCCAGGTTTTTCTGAAGTCAGCCTGTTCATCATTTCTTACAGCACAATAGTCTTCGATTACATTCGTATACCACAACTTGCTCAGCCATTCCCCAATTGATGGGCATTCTCTCAATTTCCAATTCTTTGCCACCACATAAAGAGCTGCTATGTATATTTTTGTACATGTGGGTCCTTTTCCCATTTGTTTGATCTCTTTGGGATATAGCCCTAGAAGTGCCATTGCTGGATCAAAGGGTATGCACATTTTTGTAGCCCTTTGGGCATAGTTCCAAATTGTTCTCCAAAATGGTTGGATCATTTCACAACTCCAACAACAATGGATTAGCGATCCAATTTTCCCACATCTTCTCCAACATTTATCATTTTCCTGTTTTGTCATGTTGGCCAATCTGATAGGTGTGATGTGGTACCTCAGAGTTGTTTTGATTTGCATTTCTCTATTAATAAGATTTAGAGCATTTTTTCATATGACTATAGATGGCTTTAATTTCTTATCTGAGAACTGTCTGTTCATATCCTTTGACCATTTATCAATTGGGGAATGGCTTGTGTTCTTATAAGTTTGTCTTAATTGTCTATATATTTTAGAAATGAGGCCTTCATCAGAGAGATTGGTTGTAAAAACTCTTTCCCAATTTTCTACCTTCCTTCTAATCTTAGTTGCATTGGCTTTGTCTGTGTGAAAACTTTTCAATTTAATGTAATATTACTTCATTGTCTATGGTGCCTTTTAGCAGGATGTAGTTTCCTTCCTTATCTCTTTTGATTAGATCTATTTTTGCTTTTGCTTTATCTGAGATCAGGATTGCTACCCCTGCTGTTTTTACTTCAGCTGATGCATAATATATTTTGCTCCAGCCTTTTACCTTTACCCTGTATGTGTCACTCTTTTTCAAATGTGTTTCCTGTAAACAACTTATTGTAGGATTATGGTTTTTAATCCATTCTGCAATCCATTTCCATTTTATGGGAGAGTTCATCCTATTCACATTCACAGTTATGATTACTATCTGCGTCTTTTTCTCCATCCTTTTTACCCCCTGTTTATCTTTCTCCTTTTTCCTTTCTCCCCTTCACTAGTGTTTTGCTTTTGACCACTGCCTCCTTCAGGCCCTTCCCCCTTTTATTATCCCTTTCCCTTTTCTTCCCCTTTAGTCTTACTGCTGCTTCCCTCCCTTCTTCCCCCCTCCCTTTTTTTCCCCCTCCTTTTCTTTCCCTTTTCCCTCCTATTGCTTATAGGGCAAGTTAGATTTCTATACCTAACTGATTATATTATGCCCTTCTTGAGCCTAATCTGATGAGAGTAAGGTTCAAACAATGCTCCCCCCTCCCTTCTTTCCCTCTGCTGTAATAGGATTTTGTGTCTTTTCCTGTAATGTAATTTACCCTTGTCTGCCTCCTCCTTTCTCAGTACTTTTCTAAGATAGATTGATCCACTTATTTGGATCCATTTAACCCACTTGATTAGATTTTTTTTTATCATTACATCAAAGTCAACTAATATCCACCCTCTTTATGTATACTCCTTTAACAAGGTGTAATAACAATACAGTTCTCAAGGGTTGCAAGTCTCATATTCCCTTGTAGGGGTTTAAACACCCCCCCCTTATTAACAACATATTGTATCCTTCTGTCCCATTTACCTTTTTAAGTCCTTCTTGAGTCCTGTACTTGAAGATCAAATTTTTTGTTGAGCTCTAGTCTTTTTATCAGGAAAGTTTGGAAGTCTCCTATTTCATTGAATATCCACCTCCCTTGAAAAATGATGCTCATTTTTGCTGGGTAATTGATCCTTGGCTGCATTCCAAGCTCCTTTGCCTTAGGGAATATCATGTTCCATGCCCTGTGGTCTTTTAATGTAGAAGCTGCAAGGTCCTGTGTAATCCTGACTGTGGTTCCATGATATTTAAATTCTTTCTTTCTGGCTGCTTGCAGCACCTTCTCTTTCATCTGGTAATTTTGGAATTTTGCTATTATATTTCTTGGCATTGTCAATTTGGGATCTCTTTCAGGTGGTTGGTGGATTCTTTCTATGGTTATTTTCCCTTCTGGTTCTAGGACTTCAGGGCAGTTTTCCTTTATGATTTCCTGAAAGATACTGTCCAGGCTCTTTTTTTCATCATGATTTTCAGGTAGTCCAATAATTTTTAAATTGTCCCTCCTGAGTCGATTTTCCAGGTCAGTTGTTTTACTCATGAGGTATTTTACATTTTCATTATTTTTTCATTTTTTTGTTTCTGTTTGACTGATTCTTGCTCTCTCATAGAGACATTAGTTTCCATTTGTCCAATTCTAGTTTTTAACAGATTGTTTTCTTCTGTTAGTTTTTGTACTTCCTTCTTCAACTGGCCAATTGTGTTTTTTAGGGACTTGTTTTCTTCAGTGTACTCTTCTGTTAGTTTTTGTCCTTCCTTCTTCAATTGGCCAATTGTGTTTTTTAGGGACTTGTTTTCTTCAGTGTATTTTTTTTCCAACTGGCCAATTGTATTTTTGAAGGACTCTTTTACCTCTCTCATTTGACTATTAAAATCCTTCTTGAGCTCTTCTAAGAAGGCTTTTTGGGCTTCAGACCAGTTCATATTCCCTTTTGTTGTTGCAGATGTGGGTTTGTTGACAATGTTGTCCTCTTCAGAATTTCTGTCTTGATCTTCACTCTTCTCATAATATGAATCTATGGTACGTTTCTTTTTTCTCATGGTGTTTCTTTATTCCCTGGCCTTTATAGAGATTAAGCTCTCCTGCTGGGGCACAGAGGGTACTGACCCAAGCTTCTTGTGTTGGGATCCTAGGTCTTGGTCACTGGCTTTGTGTTCTGGGGCCTCTTATGATGGGAATTGGAGGCTGTAGGTTTCTGGCAGCTTACCTTGTGTTGGGCTGGAATCAGCAAGGCTGGAACTTTCAGTCAGCTTTTCCTTTCCTTTAGCTTTCTTCAGCTCCTTTTAGATGGCTGCTGCAGGATGTTTATCTGCCTAGGGCCCCCTGCAGTGTTTCCTCCCTCATTTCTGCTAATGCACCAGGAGATTCCTTTGCAGTGGGTGGAGACTCCTAGTGGTTTTCTGAGCTGGTTTCCACCAGTTTGCCCCCACCCTCACTGAGGCACTCGGAGGTCCAGGTGTTGGTGTTTGCCTGCTCTACCACCTGGGCTTCAGGATCTCTTCACAATTGGGGGCTTCAGGGCTCCTACAACTCACCTGGTGTTGGGTTGGAATCAGCAAGGTCCGGGCTTTAGGAAACCTTTAGATTGTTTTCTTCACCTCCTTTTAGATGAATGCCGCAGGGTACTTATCTGCCTGGGGCCCCTTGTTTTTGCTGAGGCACTGGGAGACCCGTTTGCTGGGCTACTGCACTGCTGCTCCTTGTCTTTCTTCTAGTTCAGGTGTTCCAGGGTTTTTTTTTTTCTGGGGTGATATTTTCTGAGTTTTCAGAGGTTGATAGGGGAGAGTGAGAGCGACTACCTTTTCACTCCGCCATCTTGTCTCCTGGAAGCGGAAGTCTTATTTTTACCTTCTGTTGAATTTTGTTTCATCTTTCTGATGGTTCCTCCTATTGGTTTTAATCTTTATGTACAACTTCACTAATGTGAAAATATGTTTAATAGGAATGTAAATGTAAAGCCTGTATCAGATTGTGTGCCATCTTGGGGAGGGGCGGGAGAGGAAGCAGGAGAAAAATTTTCAACTCAAAAGCATATGGAAGTGATTGTTGATAAATCAAAATAAACTAATAAAATTTAAAAAAAAGAAATGATAAATATTCTAGAATATGAGAGGAAATAATAAAGTAGAAAGGGAATAATTGTTACTATTAGAGTAGGAATATTATGGGCTGCATCCTTAGCATGATTACTTATTGTGGCAGAAGCTGACCATGGAATACCAATATACAGCACGAAGTCTGTAGGGTCCTAAATAGCCATTTTGAGCCCTGCAGTAGGATATATGATTTTTGTCAGGGAACTACCCCAGACAGACTTAGCATCATTATCAGTTTGTTGGCCAACAAATATGGACTTTAATTATGTTTGTCTCCAGCCACTTATGAGATTTTCTCTTAAGGCTTGGAAGACTTATGTATACTTTTTTTTAAAGTACAAAAGTGATGAAACCACACAGATTTTTTTAAGTATGGAGATAAAAATTACATATGTTTTTACGGGCTCTCATTGGAACCCAGCCAATATCTAATGCATTTTTTTGTAGGGGAAAATGAAATTTTAGTTTCCAAATGACTGATGTGTATGTTAACTTTTGAGGCATGATCTGTGAATGCATTAGGGAGTATTTCCATTCTACTCCTCTAAAATTCCCTAGTCATTATTTATCATTTAACACATTGAATCCACCAATAAAATGTAAGCTACTTGAGAGCAAGGACTGTTTAATTTTGTCATTTGTTTCCATTGCACCTAGCCCAATTCCTTTCACAGAGTTAGAAGTAAAGAAATCTTTACTGGAGAAAAATAAAGCCAAGTATGAATGAGGTCTTGAACTTAGAGCTCATGAGTTACTGTCCATTATATTGTTCATTAGAATCTCCTTCAGAAGTCAATGTTTGAATGGCTCAAGCTTGGAACAAACTCCTATATTTGTGAATATTGGAACTTTAAGGCTTTTTTGGCCATTGAATTGCTGAAGTTACCACTGAGAGACTTCGTTCAGCTGAAAATGACTAACATATTTTACTACTAAGTTAAGTAAACTATAGTTAATGGTTAAAGGGAATTATTTAGAAATTATTGCAATTTCTGATGAAAAAAGATGGATAGAAAGTCTTCATGTACAGTTTCAGTAATATAATTTATTTTTTGTTAGGGGACCTGCCTAGATAAATGATCAGGATCTCATCATTAACGGGGAATTATTTGGTCACATCACCCCCAAAGAAAATAAAAAGAAATTTTAAATAGCCTTAAGATTTACGTGTCCCCCATACACACAGATTATGCCGTCAATAGTGTCAGAGCGGTAGAAAGGGAACTCTATAATAATTATCATCATATAGTTGTTAGACTATCTACAAATCATAGTGTAACCTTTGGTAATTCAAATACGAGATAGTTGACCAATAATCAATAAATTAATGGGCCACTGGAGGAATTAAGGTGGACTTTTGTAGACATTTTTACTCAATGAAACCAGTATGCATAAAGAAATTGTAACTTTGTAAGTATAGATAGATAGATAGATAGATGGCACAGGGTGAGTTGAAGATTAAGGGGGTCATGTCTGGAGAATAAAATTAAGGGATGAGAGAGGATTACGCTAAGAGAAGAAGAAAGGGAGAGGTAGAATGGGGTAAATTATATTACAAAAAAAAGCAGAAAAGAAAAGGCTCTTACAGTGGAGGGGAAAAGGGGGAAGGTGAGAGGGAATGAGTGAATCTTATTCTCATAGGATTTGGCTTAAGTAAGGAATAATATACACATTCAATTGGGTATGGAAATCTGTCTTACCCTACAGGAAAATGGGGAGGGGGAAGGACAAGAGAGCAGGGGGATGATATAGAGGAAGGCAGATTGGGAAAGGGGGTAAGTAATCAGAGCAAAGTATTTCTGAGGAGGGACAGGGTAAAAAGAAAGAATAGAATAAATGGGGTGGCAGGATAGGATTAAGGGAAATAGAGTAAGTTTTTCACATGTCTACTATGGAAGTGTTTTGCATAACTGCACATGTATAACCTATATTGAGTTGCTTGCCTTTTCAGGGAGGGTGGGTGGGAAGGGAGGAAGGGAGAAAATTTGGAACCCAAAGTTTTAAAAACATATGTTTAAAAAAATATTTTCACATGCAACTGGGAAATAAGAAATACAGGAAATGGGGTACAGAAATCTATCTTGCCCTACAGGAAAAGAGAAGGGGAAGGGAATAAGAGAACAGGGGGAGAGATAGAAGAGAGGACAGACTAGGTGAAGGGGTATTCAGAATGCATGCCATCTTGGGGTTCAGGGAGGGGTGAGATGGGGTAAAAATTTGGAACTCAAAATCTTGTGGAAGTAAATGTTGAAAACTAAAAATAAATACATTTATATTAAAAAAGAATAAAAAAAAGAAATTGTAACTTAATAGAAGAATGACTGCAATATTATCCTGAGAAATTTGAATAAAGGAATTATAAGAGGTTTTTTTCTATGTATAGAATAGCAGAAATAATCCCTTCCTTGTGTCACTGTGCCATCTCTTCTTGGAATGTTCATGGTAAGCACAAGGGAAAAGATCACCAAGGAAATATTTCCAGATAATATCTTGAAATCTTTTTATGTCTCTCTTGAGTCTTGTGTTTGAAGAGTACATTTTCTGTTGAGTTCTGGTCTTTTTATCAGGAAGGTTTGGAAGTCCCTTATTTCACTGAATGCCCATCTCCTCCCCTAAAAGATTATCCTCATTTTCGCTGGGTAGTTGATCCTTAGTTGTAATTCAAGCTCCTTTGCCTTATCGAATATCATATTCCATGCTCTATGGTCTTTTAATGTAGAAGCTGCAAGGTCCTGTGTAATCCTGACTGTGGTTCCATAATATTTAAATTGTTTCTTTTGGGCTACTTGCAGTATTTTCTCTTTGACCTGGTAATTTTGGAATTTGGTTACTATATTTCTTGGCGTTTGCAATTTGGGATCTCTTTCAGATGATTGGTGGATTTGTATGGCTATTTTACCTTCTGGTTCTAGGACCTCAGGGCAGTTTTCCTTGATGATTTCATGAAAGATGCTGTCCAGGCTTTTTTTCATTGTGATTTTTTCAGGTGCACCAATAATTTTTAAGTTGTCTCTCCGAGATCTATTTTCCAAGTCAGTTGTTTTACCAGTGAGGCATTTTATGTTTTCATCTATTTTTTCATTCTTTTGTTCCTGTTTGATTCTTGGCCTCTATCATAGAGTCATTAGCTTCCATTTGCCCAATTCTCTTTTTAATAAATTGTTTTCTTCTATTAGATTTTATACCTCCTTCTCCATTTGGCTAATTACACTTTTTAAGGAGTTGTTTCTTCAGTGTACTTTTTTTCCAGTTGGCCAATTGTATTTTTTAATGACTTGTTTTCTGCAATTAATTTTTGTTCTTCCTTTTCCAAGCTATTGACTCTCTTTTGCATACCTCTCATTTGTTTTCCCAATTTTTCTTCGACATCTCTTATTTGACTTTTAAAATCTTTCTTGAGCTCTTCCAAGAAGGCTTTTTGGGCTTAAGACCAGTTCATATTCCCTTTTGAGGTTCCAGATGTGGGTTTGTTGACAATATTGTCCTCTTCAGAATTTCTGCCTTGATCTTTACTATTCCTATAATAAAAATCTGTAGTATGTTTCTTTTTGCTCATGGTGTTTGCTGATTTCCTGGCCTTTAAAGAGATTGAGCTCTCCTGCTAGGGAGCAGGGGGTACTAACCCAAGCTTCTTATGTTGGGAGCCCAGGGCCTAGTCATTGGCTTTGTGTGCTGGTGCTTCCAATGCTGGTAGTTGGAGGCTATAGGGTTCTGACAGCTTACCAGGTGTTGGGCTAGAATCAGCAACACTGAAATTCTAGGGTTATAATTGGATAGTCTGGCCCCTCGAGGTTGCCTGCTCCCCCACCTCCACTTCCCGCCCCTGCCCCTCCTTGCCTTTCCTTCCTTTCCTTTCACTTTCTTTGGTTCCTTTCAGTTTGATGTTTCACTGCTGCAAGATATTTTTCCACCTTGGGGGAACCCTTGAAACTCTTCTCAGAGTTTTGCTGAGGTACTAAGAGACTTGGTTCTGTAGAGTGCTGAGGCATGTGATGGTTTTTTGAGCCAGTTTCCACTGGTTCCCTTGCACTTACTGAGGCACTCAGGGGTCCTGGTGTTGGTGTTTGCCTGCTCCACCACTTGGGGTTCAGGATCTCCCCCTGGTATGCTGAAGTGGGGCTTTCTGCTAGCTTGTTGGGATGCCTCCTGTTCTTTATTTCTCCCTTCCCTCAGGACAAGAGGGGCCTTTCCCGACAATCCATCAAGCTACCTGGGCTACCGGACTGCTTCACTCCATCTTTCTGCTAGTTCAGCTGTGGGGTGATGTTTTCTGGGCTTTTAGAGGTTAAGAAGGGATGATGAGAGTGACTTACTTCTTACTCCACCATCTTGGCTCCTGAAAATGGAACTCCCTGGTACTTGTTAAGAAATAGAATGGTGAATCAGTGAAATGGATTAGATACACAGTGCAAAATAGTAAATGACCATAATAATCTAGTGTTTGATAAATGCAAAGATCCAAGCTTCTGGGACAAGAACTCACTATTTGTTAAAAAAAATTTCTAGGAAAACTGAAAAGCAGTGGGTACATGATTTAGACATAAATGTTACTACCCTAAGCAAATTAAGGGAGCATAGAATAGTTTACTTGTCACATCTATGGACATGGGGAAGAATTTATGACCAAAGAAGAGACAGAGAGCATTACAGGATGTAAAATGGATAATTTGGATTACATTAAATTTAAAAGGTTTTGCACAAACAAAAACAATGCAAGCAAGAATAGAAGGAAAGCAAAAAACTGGGGAAATTTTTTTATATCAACTTTCTCTCTTAACAGACTCATTTCTCAACAAATAGAGAATGCAGTCAAATGTATTAGAATAAAAGTCATTCCACAATTGATGGATGGCCAAAACATATGACCAGGAAGTTTTCAGATGAAGAAATGAAATTGTCTCTTGCCATATGAAAAAGTGCCCAAAATCACTATTGATTAGAGAAATACAAATTAAAATAACTCTGAGATACCACCTCAGACACATTAGATTAACTAATATGACAGAAAAGAAAAATGACAAATGTTGGAGGGCATATGGAAAAATTAGGATGCTAATGCATTGTTGATGGAGTTGTAAACTGATCCAGCCATTCTGGAGAGCAATTTGGAACTATGCCCAAAGGGCTATAAAACTCTGCATATCTTTTGACCCAACAATCATACTGCTCGGTCTGTATCTCAAATAGATCAAAGGAAAGGGAAAAGGAGTAATTTGAACAAAAATACTTATAGCAGCTCTTTTTGTGTTGGCAAAGAATTGGAAATTGAGGGGATGCTCATCAGCTGAGGAATGGCTGAACAAATTGTGGTATGTTGTGATTTTAATGGAATACTATTGCACTATAATAAATGACAAGCAGGATGCTTTCAGAATAACTTTGGAAAACTTACATGAATTGATGAAAGGTAAAATGAGCAGAAGCAGGAGAACACTGTAACAACAATATTGTAAGGATGATCAACTGTGAATGACTTAGCTATTCTCAGCAACACAATGATCCAAATAATTTTAAAGGACTTATTCCAAAAAAATGTCATCAACCTCCAGAGAAAGAATTAATATATCCTGAATTCAAATTGAAGCATGCTTTTAAAATCCTCATTCTATTTTTCTTTTTTTAAATGTTGGTCTGTGTTTTCTTTTGCAATGTGGCTAGTATGGAAATGTTTTGCTTGACTGAACATCTATAATCTATATCTAATTGCTTGCCTTCTTAGGGAGAAGGAAAGGGAGGGAAGGAGGGAAAGAATTTGGAACTCAAATTTAAAAAAAAATAAAGTTTAAAATTTTTACCTGTCATTTGAAAAAAATATTTTTCGCAAAAAAAAAGGAATGATCATATTTTGACTGTATTACAGGAAAACCATATTTTGCATCATAGTGGTCCTATGTAACTCTGTTAGAAAAGTAGATCAATAACTATGGGTCTGAACCTATGTAACTTTATTTGTTTTTTTGTTTGTTTTTATGGGGCAGGAGGAAATGAGAGTGGGTTCAAACCTGTGATTTACCAGTTTAGGAAATTTTTGATTCCAGTGTTCCTTCCAGTGATGCATAATGGCAAAACATATATGTAATATTTTCTAACACAGTTGCCAAAGACAGGATGAATGTTTAAATGATTTTCCCATTATCATTGGTATGTGTCAAAAGCAGGACTTGAAGCCAGGCCTTCCTTAAATCCAAGACTCATCTCTCCAATATGACATGATGCTTCTCATTAATGGTGTCATAGTGAATATTAACAAATAGCTTGATATGAATGGCTAGCTTGTCTCTAGTAGCAATCTTTCTTTAGTGGTTGGTTGTTATTTTTGAATATGCAAAATTCTCCATTGGATCATGACAGGCCAAATTCCAATATGGGAAGCTTATTGGAATGCTTGACTTCATGTAGTGGTATTACCCAGCTTCCATAAATGGCATTCCAAATGTGGCCAGCCTTATGCTATATGAAGATTCAGAACAGCTCATTTTATCTAAGATTTCTTTGACTCAGAGCCCACATTTTGAGCTCAAAAAAAAAATGAGCAGTGAATAATGGTCCTGGATGTAAAGGAAGTATGCAAATGTAGGAGGATGTGTGTGGGCGGGAATGTGTCAACACAGCAGGAGTTCTGTACAGCCTCACAATGAGCAATCAGTAAGTTGTAGGCATGGACCAAATCCATAGGCCAAACCAGTCTCCTGATATATGTTTATGCATGTCAGCAGCGCGCATGATGACTGAACATGCTGCTGTAGGTAGAAATGGGCAGAAGTACAGCCAGTCAAAAGTCAAAGGGAGTTATCTCCACAGAAGATTGATTTTCAAGAATGAGTTGTATATGACTTGGTTCACCTTTTCTCCTTTTCTGTATCCCTTTCTGATGATGTCATGGCTCAATAGTACCTCTTTAATAGCCTGGCCAAGAAAGAGAAAGCAGCCACAGAAAGACACCTGGGTTCTAGTCCAGGTTCTGCCACTAATTAGCTTCATTACCTTGGACAAGTGACTTTCACCTTTCTGGGTCATAATTTCTCAATCAATAAAATGGGAGAGTAGACAATATTGAGAGGCACTTCAGCCCTGTCATTTAATTATTTCAGAATCCTATGTGTACTGTGTCATTAGGAGATAAGTTGGACTGTGTAATTTAGAGGCAAAGTTTGTAAGTACCCCTTTATATAAGGGAAGGTAATAAGAAGACCACACCTTGTATGGAATAGATGAGCCATCTGTAGAATCTTTCTTAGAAATAACCCATTTTATGCTGTGATTTGGAAATACAATCATGATAACATTATGGTACTAGTAGCAGTCATCCTGACAATATAATGAGTGCATGATAAATAGTTAGCTGGAGAAGTGTAGCATGAGCAAACTTGTAATGAGAAGCTTTTGACCTGTACATGCAGAGATGGAGAAAAAGAAGAATCAAAGAGTAAGAACTTTTAACGTTATGTCTCCAGCACAGATGAAGGGAGAGAGTCCTAATGAGAATCAGCATATCAGTCCTAGTTATTTAGGGGAAAGGGAAAACAATAAGCAACTATGTAGTGCTTTAGTATGTGTCAGACATTGTGTTAAGCACTTTAAAATATTTATTTTTGTAATAATATTTTACTTGCCCTTCCAATTACATATTAAAACAATTTTTTAATATTTGGGTTTTTTGGTTAAAGTTTTGAGTTCCAAATTCTGTCCTTCTCTCCCTCTCTCCCCTCCCAGAGACAGTAAGAAATCCAATATAGGTTATACATTTGCAGTGGTATAAAATATTTCCATATTAGTCATTTTGTACATGGAAGAAAAGGAAAGAAGGGAAGAAGAAAGAGGGGAAGGAAGGAAGAAAAGAAGGAAAGAAAGTAAAAACAGAAGAAAAAAGGGAAGGGGAGAGAGAGAGAGAGGAGAGAGAGAGAGAGAGAGAGAGAGAGAGAGAGAGAGAGATAGCTTGCTTCAGTTTGTATTCAGACAATATCATTCTTTCTCTGGAGGCAGATAACATGCTTCATTATAAGTCTTTTGGGATTGTCTTGGATTATTGTACTGCTGAGAATAGCTAAGTCATTTATAGTTGATTGTTATATAATATTGCTGTTACTGTGTATAACTTGTTCCTGGTTTTGGTCACTTCACTTTGTGTCAGTTCTGGCTTTTTCTAAAATCATCCTGCTTGTCATTTCTTATGGCACAATAACATTCCATCACAATCATATACCACAGCTTGTTCAGCCATTCCCCAGTTGATGGCCACCCCCTCTATTTTCAATTCTTAGCCACCACAGAAAGAGCTTCTATAACTATTTTTGTACAAATAAGTCCTTTTTCCTTTTATTTTTTTTAATCTCTTTGGAATATAGACCTAGCAGTGATATTGCTGGATCAAAGGATATGCATAGTTTATACTGATTATTCTTTCAAATTTGTCACTTTACCAACTGTCTGCTTTCTAGGCAATGGGATAGGTACAAAAAAAGACATGGAGTTTGTCCTGACTGAGCTTGTAGTCTAATAGGGCAATTCAACATCTATATAAATAGCTATAATACAAAATAATAGTCATTGGAGGGTGCAAATAAAGGGAGGCTTCCTGTAGGAGGGGGCATTTGAATTGGGCTTTAAAGGATGGAAAGATATTGAACAGATTGGGCAGGAAGGCCATTCTAACATTGTGACTAATATGATCAAAAGGACAAAATGAGGAAAGCACAAGATATATTCAGAAACAGAGATTGATCCAGTTTAGCTGGGAGAATACAGTATTTAAAGGAGGGTAACATTAAAAGACTAGAAAGATAGGATGCCACTGGATTGTGTAGGACCTCTAATTTATTCAGTAGACATTACTGAGCCCCTGGAGATTGCATAGATGAATGGCATGATGAGGAAGATTAACCCAATGTCAGAGTGAAATATGAATGAGAGAGGACACAGTAAAGTCCAAAAGTCATGTTAGGAGATTTGTTGAGGCAGATGATAAAGAGGGCCTGTACTGGAGTCGTGGCAATGGGAAGAGAAAAGAAGGGGCAAATACAAGATATATTGAAGATTGAATCAACCACATGTAACTGGGCAGTTTGTACTTTCACAGGATCATAGAGTACAACTGGAAGGGACCTCAGAGGCCAAGTACAACCTGATCATCTTATACATGAGGAAACTGAGGCACAGAGAGGTTCAGTGCATTGCTGAGGGCTATACAGCAAGTAAATATCTGGGGCAAGATTTCAACACAGATCTTCCTAATTCCAAGTCCGGTGCCCTCCCCATCCATTATGCCACATTCCTTTGTTCTGTTTCTGTGATTTCGTGTCTTATACTTATGTATCTCTTTGCAAATGAATGATGTATCTGGTCTGCCTCCCACTCTTCATACAATGACATTCTGGATTCATAAAAATCTCTTCTGAGTTTAATTAATATGAATCAATTCCCCATAAACTTATTGTTTCTGCATAAAATCATAGAGTTCTGGGAGCCACATTTTGGGAAAAGATACCAATAGGCTAGAGAACATTCAGAGAAGGTCATCTTATATTTCATACTATTCCTCATGTCCTACAATCTAGTGACACCAACCTTCTCTCAATTGCCACTCATCTTCCATGTATTTTCAATAACTATTCCCACTGCCTGGAATGCTCTTGATCTCTCCTCATCTCAACTTCCTAAATTACTTGGAGTTTCAGCTCAAATTCTATCTTCTGCAAGAGTCTTTCCAAGTTCTCCCCTTTTCCCACCCACTCCTGGAGTTTTCCCTCTGAGGTTATCTCCTGTGTATATTGTATATATCTTGCGTGTACATAGTTTTTTATATATGCTAAATAGTACAGTGGATTGAGTACTGAGCTACTTGTCCTAGTTTCCTCAGTTGGAAAATGGGCATCATAATAGCACTTGACCTCAAAGGGTTGTTGCAAAGATTAAGTGAGATAATATTTGTAGAGCGCTTAGCATGGTGCCTGACACATAGTTGGCACTTAATAAATGCTTCTTCTTTAACCCCTTCCTTCCTATAATTAGAATTGCCTTTCTTCCCATCCCTAGTGCTTAGCACAGTGCCTAGGCTTAATTAGTTATGGCTTAATAAATGCTTATTGTTGGGGGCAGCTAGATGACACAGTGGGTACAGCACCAGCCCTGGAGTCAGGAAGACCTGAGTTCAAATCCAGCCACAGACATTGACTGTGTGACTCTTGGCAAGTCACTTAACCCTGATTGCCTCCAAAAATAAAATAAATGTTTGTTGTTGTTGTTGTTGATGATGATGATGATAATGACCAAATGAAGCAGTAACAGCATAGGCAACATTCTGCATTCACTCCCCAACCCCATTCTCTACATACACACACATACCTCTCTATCAAAAGAAAGAAAGTGTGTTTCATCATCTATTTTCAGGAAGAAACATTAATCATTCCCCTTAAATTGTTTCTGGCTCTGTTTCATTATTGTCATTTTCTTTTACATTATTATACTCATTATGTACATTATTCTCTTGATTCTACTTCCTTCACCCCATTATTTCATATAAGTATTTCTATTTTTTTTTCTGAATTCTTTATGTTAAATTGTTTCTCAGGGCACAACAATATTCTTTAACATTCATATGATGTTATTTGTTTTTTCATTCCCCAATCAATGGACCCTTATTTATTTATTTTTTGTTACTATGTTTATCTATTTATCTGTCTGTCTGTCTGTCTAGATATGTAACCATTATTTTGGTTATTGAATGTCTTGTGATGTATGCCCAGGAGTGCGATCCCTGGGGCAAAGGGTAGAAACATTTTAGTAACTTTTCTCGTGTCATCCCAAGTGTTTTTTAGCATAGTTGTAACAAATTTACAGCTCAACTAATATGTGTTTGTGGGCCTATCTTCCAGTAATGACTATCATTCTTTTGCCAATTGATGGGTGCAAAGTGAAGTTGAAAAGATGTTTAATGTTCATTTATCAATTGTGCTTTCATGCACTCTTTTTGTGTGATAGTTGATTATGTTTCTTCTTTTGAAAATGTTTGTATCCTTTAGCTACTGATCTCTTGGGGAGTGCCTCTTAGCTATTCATATTCATTTCCATGTGTAATGGGAGCTATTAAAGCTATTACACTTTAATTAAGTTAAAACTTCACTAAGATTTTTTGGGACACCTTAAATATTTTAGATTTGAAACTTTTACTGCAGACTTGATGCAAAAATTATTTTCATTCAACACCTTCACTTCTTACTTTAACTGTGTTATTTTATTTATACTATGACTATTTTTTTTACTGTATAAATGAAATTCTCTGTTTTGTCTTTTGTGATCTCCTTACCTTTGTTCTTTTACAAACTATAGTTGTGAAATATGCTCTCTTCTGTTATTTTCTTTCTCTGTTTCATGTCATAATGTGATACATTTTGGTTACTTTTGCAGTTGGATCTTATTGTAATATGTGGTGTAAGATATGGGTCTAAACATATCTGCCAAACTGCTATCCCATTTGACCTTGTTGAATAGAAAATACTTAGCCAAGAAGTTTGTCTTCTTAATATTAAGTAGTAAGCTAATGTTTTGTTTGATTCTAGGTCTACCTTGTCTAATCTGTTCCACTGATTACAAGTGAAAATTTAGAATTGCTTACAAATTGTACATATAACCACTAGCTCCATCTTTTACACTACTACATGATTATGGCTTGTATAGCCAGTAGGAGTTGTGAGCTGTGACTCATACCCTATGAGACAAATGTCATCCTTTGGGGAATGTGAGATTGTGACAACTCATCTTTCCCTTTGTATCTATTAAGATCTATGAAAAACAGAATTTGAAGTTAGAAATCCTCCTCAATTCCTTCCTCAGCTACACTTTTTTTATCTACTTCTGGAAAAAATAGTTTTGACTCTCTCAGCTTTTAAAATTTTCATATTATAATCTTGTCTGTATATCTACAAGACAGTGAAATAAGAGCAAGCCACTGAGGATCAATAAAAATGAATTTCAAGGTCCCATAAAGAATGCTGGTAAAAAAAAATACTGAAAACAAGCAAACAACAGAAACAAAAATCAGCTATTTGTAGCAAAGGTAGGGGTAGCAAAAGATCACTGAAAGCCTCCCTGGCATGGATGGGTAGATAATGGACAGCTGACGGAAGGTAGAACTACTCAACTCCTATTTTGCTTCTAGCAAGGATAATAATCTTCATGCTTGGAAGGATGGAGTGAGGAAAGTTAATGAGGAATTGAATACAAAGATAAGTATGAAAAGTAATAAGAAATCACCTAGCTACTTTGACAGAGATTAAGTAATTAGGTCTAGATGAACTGCATCCCAGGGTGCCAAAAGAATGTGTGGTTGTGTGTTTGAATTGCTGCCAATGATCTTTGAAAAATTGTGGCGAGTTGAAGAGGTGCTCCCAGACAGGCAACAGACAAATATTCTCATGTTCAAAAAGGGAAAGCAGCTGGAGTCTTCAAAACATAGATCAATAAGATAGACAATAAATAAAATATCAGATAGAGGGATATGTGTCAAGGAAGCAGTTCACATAAAAATGGCCTAAAGGCTTTTTCTAGTCCCTGTAAACTTAGCACAAGTCAGTAGTGTGATTGTTGCCACAAATGCAGTTTTTGGCTGTGTAATTAAAAGTGTAGAGTCCAGAGCCAGGGAAATGATGGTCCTATTGAATTCTACTTTGATCACATCTGGAGTGTGGTGTTCATTTCTGGTTGCCACATTTTAGAAAAGTTATTGAGAAAGTGAAACACATCCAGAGAAAGGGAACAAGAGTGGTGAGAGGATATGAGACAATGTCAAATAAGGATCACTTGAAAGAGCTGGCAGTGTTCACCCTTCAGAAGACTTGGTGAAGATGCCATCGCTGTCTTAAAGTATTTAAAAGACTGCTATGTAGAAGAGAGGAGGTTGTATAAAATTGTACTTGGCTCCAGAAGATAGAACTAGGACTAATGGCAGTAAATTATAGTAAAATACAGTTCAGTAAAACATAAGAGAAAACTTCCTAACAATTAAATTGTTTAAGGATGAAATGGGTTGCCTTATTGGCTAGTGTCTTCTCTTGTACTCAGAATGGAAGGCTGGTCATGTCTTTCATCAGAGGCTGAATAACCACTTGTCATGGCTGATGCAAATAATATTCATGTTTTAGTTAAGAGATATTATCCCACATATTAATATGAGATACTATAACATTATTATTACTCTTGAATAATATTATTATTATTATGTCATAGATTTAGAGCTAGAAGAAATCTTAGAGTCCATCTAGTGCAATGCCCTGATCTTACATATAAGGAAAGTAAAGCAAGAATGATTAAGTGTGATCATAGGGTCACACAGCTACTAAGTGAGTCTTCCTGACCCCTAGGTCAGATTTTTCTGACTCCTAGTCTAACATCCTATCAACCACACCATGTTGCTTTCAAATAAACTTTTAATTATCCACATGTGAATTAGTACTTGGTGAGGGGATCAAAGAATCTTGAGTTGAAAAAAAATACATGATTTACAGCTACAAGAGACTCTAAAAGCCATGTAGTTCAACCCCTTATTTTACAGTTGAGGAAACTGAGGTCCACAGAGGTTAAATGACTTAACCAAGAGTTAAATGTGGGATTTGAACCCATGGCCTCTGACTCCAAGGAAAGTGTGCATTCCACTTTACTACATAGTCCAAGCAATATTGTTACACAATGTTCTTTGCTGCTATAGGAGACTTCACTCTTCTTTATAATTGGAGGGATTTTGTGATTCACAGGAAACTAATAGAACCAAGGGACTAGATCTCTTACCACAGTGGACTGATTACCAATACTCCCTGGCTGAGTCACTTCTCTAGCTAGGCTCTGGGACAGACAAAGTTATCCCCCTGTATCTGTCTTGTATCTTATTTCTTTCTCCTGTGTCTTTGTGCAGACAATGCCAGAAGGTACCAACATGGCCTTTCATTTGCTACTCCTGCTTCCCACCAGATGGAGTCTAGTTAAATTAAAACCTTTAAAGCCGAGGTCCATAACTTTTTTTTTTGTTTCATTGACCCACTTGGAATTCTGATAAAGCTTATGGATTCCTCAAAACCTTGATTTTAAAAGCATAAAATAAATACATGAATTACAAAAGAAATCAATTATATTGAAATAAACATGTGATTTTTTTTTCCCATCCAAATTTATCTGCCTCACTCCATGAAATCCATCCATGGAACTCAGATTAAAGACCCCTGCTTTAAAATCTGAAGTTAAGTTAGAAATAATATTCAAGTACAAGGGTAGAGTGTTAATTGAGTAAATCAATCGTGTGATAATAAAAACAAATTAAAAATAAAGCAATAATGCCCTAGTATTTTAAATAGGTACCAGTAACTTAACCAGGTGAACACAATCTATCATGGGCTTTAAACTAAGTGGGAAGTGTCCTTGGAACTGGAGTGATGTTGCATAGAAATCTACAGAAATCCCATTTGGATAAGATGAGGAAACTGGTCATACCCTGGGGGGCCATATATAAAATATCAGGATAGTTAAGTGGGGGTTTTTTCCCCCCCTGAGGTAGAGTGAACACAGTGTTCTACTAAAAACCCCTAAGGAAACAGTATGGAGAGGCTTTGGCTTTGGCTTCATCCTAAGGCACTTTCACCATCTCTCCCCAATTTTGGCTGGGGGAAGACCTTGAGTACTTGAAAGAACCTGGAGGATTTCATATTTTCCATCTTCTCATCTGCATCCCAACGTCATCCCTGGGACAGAAGTGACTATCCCTGGGACAGAAGTGACTGGAGGCAATACAGGAAGGTAGATTTGTGCCTCAGTAGGGAGCTCAAGAGAAAGCTATGCCTAAGGGGAACTTGAGCACCCCTTGAAGAGGAGGAAAGGACTTCCAGCAACTGGGAGGTATGAGTTACCCCTTTGCCACATGAGCTTTCTATATCTGATCCTACCTTCCTCTGGATTCTCTATGTTCTGTCAGGAGAGTATGTCCTAGAATCCTTAATTGCATCAGTAAACACCCTTTTCTAAAAGCTACTTAAACCTGGCTGACTCGATTGATTTTCAACTGGTAATCTTGGGGAGAAGCAAGCCAGTAGTGCTCTTGGGCTTTAATAATAGAAAGTCAGCCCTTCAACCCCTCAGGGAGTATCTCTAAAGCCCTGAGGGGATGTAGTAACTGTGCTCTGGGGACCTGACTCATCAATGAGAGTGGAAGTTGGAATAAGTGCCTAAGAACATGAGTTATGAGATATACAAGCATTTCTACCTCCAGAATGTAGATAATATTCATGTGACTACTCATTACTCACAGCTGCACCTCACTGAGTCTCTAGCTTGCTTCAGAGTACAGTATATTTCCTATAAGAAGTCATTCCTGATTCCCAGGATTATTAGTTTTCTAGCCTTTTGGAAATTATAATGTATATACTTTTATTTAATTATTTTTGTAAATGCTTTTTTCCATCCTCCTCCTAGGTAAATGAAATATCTTTGAAAACAGGGATTGTTTTATTTTTGGTTTTGCATCCTGAGTGCTTATCACAGTTTCTTGCACATACTTAATGCATAATAACTGTTTGTTGAATAGAATTGAACTGAATATGTCATGGAAACAAAACTAAAATGATTCCTTGTGCCTTGCATACAGCAGACATTCAAATATTTGTTGATCATTTTTTTTTAAAGAAAGTTGTACTCACTGAAACATTTTTTTTTATTTGTTATTTTGTGGGAAGTGATGTCTTATTGGCTTCATGTAGTCATATTTAGGAATCCCATCCAGTTATTAGGCACCAAGAGGAGTGCTGAGACTGGAAGTTTTGTATGATCCCCCCAGGGGCCAGTACTCTGTCCTCCCTTGCAATCTTTTGAATGTAAGTTCTATATCAGCATCCTTAAAAACTTCAAAATACATTTAACTCCAGAAAAGACCATGTGTTTACAGTATCTATGCCTCTTTTTTCTGGTATTATTGCATTCTTCAAGCTAATGAACATCTCTGGTTAGGTTATATTATTCTATCTCCATGAGACTGTCTTGAGAAGAGAAACAGGACAATGAAGGAATAGTCCTCATGTGTCAGAAAGCCTCTAAATATCCTGCAAGTCATTCAAGCTCTTTTCTTTCCATTCATTTCAAATGCCATTCAGTGACAATTTCCTAACAAAAGCCTGGTCTCTAATGTTGTAATTTGATTTTAAGCAACAGTTTAATTCTTCTTTGTGCAGTAATGTTAATAATCCTCCAAAGGGTTGCAAGCACAGCATTGACTGAATATACTATGGGAGTGGTGTGAATCATCCTGTAGACAAAGGCCTGCCAGCACTGAGACTTTGTCCAACTGTTAGTTGCAGAAATTTAATTTCAGTTTGCAAATTTTTGAGTTGGAAAACAATCCAACTCAGAGATGTTCCCCAAATGGAGAAAGTGTGTTAATGTTGACATTCTATCATTCTATTAGTGAAGTCAGTCTTTAAAAAAAATGAGATAAGCAGAAAATCTGACCCAATCGTTCTATCAGTAAGCAATCTGTGAGTGAAAGAAGAGGAAAAAAACTATATAGCAAAACATGGTAATTTCAGCTTTCACATCTTGATAACCTTTCTGCCAGCAGAGGGTTTAATGGGTGATTGATTTCAGTTCCTCAGCTGATGTATCAGCTTATCACAGATGACTCCCCTAGTTTAAAAAGCCTGAGAAAGAACCATTGCTTTCCCCCCAGTTCATTTTAGAAAGTGTGCATTGACTTCTTAGGTACCCCAACGCTGAAAATTGGCAATATGTACACATTTTCTGCACCATTATTTCAATTCAAATGAAAAGAAAAGGAGAGGTTGAAGTTGGGATACACAGCTGGCTAGTGAGAAGGCATGGGAAAAATTGAGAGATTACTGAGTGTATTACTATAGCTTATAGTAAAATTCATAAGAATAACACTAAAAATAATTGATCTTTACACAGTACCTGTACATACCTAACCTCCCTTGACTGCCTCTCATAATAAACCTGTGAGTTAGTTGCAACCAATACTACTGTCCCCATTTTATAAAAACTCCCCAACTATACCTCAGCTTTGTGAGGCATAGCAGTGTCATAACAACTACAACTACAATCTGTTTCTAGAGCATATTTAAGGAATTTAGGTGGCTTGCCCATGGACACACAACAAATTTGTATCATAGTGGGAATTTGAATCTGGGGCTTTTCTGACTCCAAATCAGAAGACTTCCTCTAGATCATGCTGCCTTTCTTAACATCAAACCATTAGTATGGCCCATTAGTTGTTGCTGTTGTTGTTGTTGTTTTCCTCTCTTATTAGTATGTTTTTGACTTTCCTCTCTCTTGCCTCTTTTTTGTGTTTGTCTATTTTAATTGGAAAGCTATTTTAATGGAGGGACATAGATGGTTGGAAAGACTGCTTCTGGAAATCCAATCCAATCTGATAAGTATTTGTTAAGCACCTATTAGGGGCAAGGCACTGTAATAGGGCACAGAATAAAAATGAAAAAGGGTCTCTGCCTTCAAGAAATTTATATGCAGCTGGGAGATATAACATGTAAACAAATAAGGAACTCATCCTCAGTAGGTACCCTTAAGTAGCTTATGGCTAGAAAGTGATTGGGAGACAAAATATAATATTATGTTGTACTTGTGGTCAGGAAGACTGGTTCAAAATTCTACCTCTAACACCAGCTCTGTGACCACTATTAAGTTATTTAACCTTTGAACCTCAGTTTCCCCATATGTATGCCATAATACTGAGCCCACAGAATTGTTCTTTGGCTCAAAAGTGATGATATATATTAAGTAGTTTGCAAAACTTAAATGTTATATAAATATCAAGTATAATTATAATAATGATTGTTGAGTAATACATGATGGAATACGGAGACACACAATAATAAGACTATTGCAATAGGAACTGGTGCTATTGAACCTCAGAATTTCTGTATATCTTCTTTAATATCTCTAGGCCTCTGCTTCCCTATCCATAAAATGAGTTGGAGTAACTTGCTTGTAAACCTCCTTCTAGTTCTAAATCTATGGTCCTATGATTCTGTGTTCTCAGTTGGCATTAATAGCGGCTCTGGTAGAAGGCCAGGTGTACTGGTCTCAGCCTACCTACATGATATAGTCACCTACAGGCTATAAGTTGCACTTACATGAACCAGTTGTTCTCACAGGGAATGCTGCAGGGCTTTATAAGTCATGCAATCAGAATGTTTCCCCTTTTCTGTTGATTTTCATTAACTACTATCAAAACGCCTATCACTGTTTCCTTCCAGAATCTGTATCAGTATCTGTCACTGCTGCGAATCCATTAGTACAAGATTTAGCAGGAAATCTCTACCCTGTTTACCTCTAGGAATGCCAATTTTGCTGGACTTCTTTTCCCCTTACTGCTATGTTGCAAATTATGCTTGCAAGTGTGGTAGGGATGAATTCTATGTATAGTAAATTCTGGAAGGAAGGAATGTATGTGTAGATATGTGTGTGTATGTGAATATCAATGTGAGAAGTATCTGTGATTTTGTCAGAGGGGGGTAACTCCCAGTGTGGGAATTTCCTCTCTTAATATTTAGGTGCTCTGACATGACCATAGAGAGGCCTTTGGTGTCTGAACTGTGTCACTCTCTCCTGATCTTTATCCTCTGTCATTCTCCTCTGTCTTCACTCCTACCTCCCCACCCTTCCTCCTCCATGAGGGATATGTCATTTGTCTGGAGGAAAAAAAATTCAACCATTGTTTATATCCAAAGGCCACAATTTGGAAAAGAATTGAATTGCTTGTCCACTAGGGTTTTTTTTTAAGTGGGAGCAACCTACTTTATGAAATTATATTTTTCTATTTTAATAAGTTTTTAAAGTATGTTAGTAGCATGTGTAGCACATTTACTGCAGGCAGTGTATTTAACTGAATCACAGGTAGATTTTGTTTTACTAAATGAATAATGTTTTCAGAAATGCTCCTCTAGGTTCTGCTATGCAGCTATATTTTTGTCTTTCTTGCATGCCATGGATGGCAATTCAACCTTCCACATGTTTTTTCTTCATGTCCGAAGGACAAAACTTTTGTTTCTTATTTCCTTATAAATTGCACAGTGATCTCTAAGGTTCTATGATAGAAACACCCCATGATTTCAGTTCTTCCTGCTCTTCCTCTGAATTACTTAGTCCTGTGGTTCTTGAAGCTTAGGTAGATCCTTAGTTCCTTTCAGAATAGTATGTAACATTTTAAAACTTTATGCCTTATCAGAAAGAACATATCAAGGAGAAAGACACATTTCAAGCTCCATTAATTCATATATTCAACAAAACATTTATTGAACATATGTTTTCTGAGAGGCTTTGTGCTAGGTGCCAAGAAATTACAAACATGAATTCAGATACTGTCTCTACCTTCAAGGAGCTCACAGTCTAGTTAGGGAGATCAAATCTATAACCAACATGATCCAAAATAGAGTGTGTTAAATGCTGCTTAGCAGCCGTATGATGTGGACAAGTCATTTCATCTTAATTTCCCTCATATTTTTCATCCATAAAATGAAGAGGATGGACCAGATGGTCTCCAAGGTGACTTCCACCTCTAAATCCTGTAATCCCAAGTACTTAAAATAAACACACTAATGCACTGTGGGAGTTCAGTGGAGTTTATTTGGCTACTGTGTGGTATTAGGAAGACCAAAGCTGCAGAGGAGATAACTTTGTTTCTTAGAAGGCTATTAACTATGTCGTGGTTTTCATCTAGCTCTTGTTCCTCACAAGTGGGTCTAGGCAGGAGTAGGTTAATAGCTTTGCACAAAACCATATCCATAAAGAAAAATCCTGAAGTGATGAGAATGTGTGTTATATTGGTCAGAATGGAGCTAGAATAGAAGGAAGAGCAGAGAGAAGAAAGGAGAAAGGAGGGGGTGCAGAGAGGAGGTGGGAGGAAGAGAGTCTGGGGAAGAGAGAAAGGGACAAATAACTTTTCTAAATATCCATAGGGTGGAATGTAATGGGCAACATAGAAAAATCAATATGCAAAAGGAAGAATGAATCAGATATCATTCTTGCCCAGAACTAGTCCCATTCTAATAGAGAAACCCAAGTTTTGATTAAGAGACTGAATTGAAGTTGATTTGAAGTATTAAAAACGTCAGAGGCAGAATTAGTGTTAATATTTGTCTCATAAATACTCATACATATCATAGCCCTTGGCAGTCACATCAGCCACACCTCTAATCCCTTTCTATTTGGATGATTATTAGGGTGTTTCTACTTTTCTAGATGCTAATATTTTCTTTCTTTCTGTGAGCTGTATTTCATATACTATTCTCCTAATGTTTCTGCCGAAGGCACTTTATTATTACTGCTGTAGGAAGTCTAAAACAGAGACCCAAATTTACCATAATTTTAAAGCCATCTGTCTTTCATTATTTTGTTTTTGTTTAATATTTGAAATGTTCTATTGTAAACTTAGTGCAGGCTCATATTGTTCTCAAGATCTCTTTTTACAGTGTCAATAACAAAAATTCTATGTGGGGCCATTTTTTGCATATTTTAATCTTTATTCTATATCAATTAAATTTGTTGTGATGTCTCTATTCAAATTTAGTGTACCTTATTCTATTTACATATTTTTAAAAAACATACACTCAGATAAACTGTGTATTTCTGGTAACACATTGCTTTTGCCTGAGAGTCAGTCAATTAGCAAACATTTATTGAGCACCTGCTATGTGCAGAAAACTGGGGATAAACTTTTGAAATGAAATGATACTTGCCCTCAAGGAGCTTACATTCCACTGAGAGAAAAACATATACAAGTATATGTAAAATCTGTACCCAAAAAAATCCAAGGTAATTGGTGGGAAGAGAGAAACTAGTAGTTAGGAAAGGTGAAGGGTTGGCAGGTCAGGTAAAACTTCATGCAAAAGTTGGTACTTGTCCTGAGGTTTGAAGGAAACTAAGAATTCTAAGAGTGGAGGTGAGGAAGGATTGCATCCCAGATGCTGAAAGAAAGAAAGAATGTGGGTGATGGTTTTTTAAATTTATTTTGTTAAATATTTCCCAATTACATGTAAAAATTTTTAACAATCATTTTGTAAAAGTTTGAATTCTCACTTCTTTCCCTCCTTGTTGCACCTCCCCACTCCTTGAGAAAGCAATCAATTTTAAATTGATCGTACATGTGAAGTCATGAAAAAAATTTCCATATTAGCCATGTTGCAAAAGAAAACACAAAATATGCCAGCAAAAAAAATGAAGTAAAAAAAGTATGCTTCAATCTGCATTCAGAATTTATCCGTTCTTTAGAGCTAGATGGCATTTTTCAGGTGATAGAGTTTTAAGTGAGGAACAGTAAAGAAGCCAGTTTGCTATTTAGAAGTGTAATGTATAATAACACTGGAAGTACAGTTTGGGGCCAGATCATGAAGTGTTTTAAATGTCAAACAGAGGAATTCATATTTTATCCTAAAAGTAACATGAAAACATTAGAATTTGTTGAGTAAGAGAGTGATAGAATCAGACTTGCACTTTAGAAAAATAATTGCTGATTGTTTGGAGAATGGCTAGAGTGGAAAAGACAAGGCAAGGAAGCCAGTTAAGAGGGTTAGTCAGAAAGCATTTATTTATGAAGCATTTACAGTGTGCTAGGCAAAATGCTAAGTTTTGGGGATACAAATAAAGGCAAGTTCCTGCCCTCACAGAGCTCATATCCTCACAGTAGAGACAACGTGTAAATAACTATGTACCTAAAAGATATGTACAATGTAAATGAAATGTCATCTCAAGAGGAAAGCATTAGCATCTAGTGGACCAAGAAAGACCTCCTTCAAAAGCTGAAATTTTATCCAAATCTTGAAGGAAGCCAAGTAACTCAAAATCAGAGCAGAAGAGACTATTCCAGTGTAGTCAGACTCAGGAGGAGAGTTGTGTGAGAGCAGCATCAAGTGTGCCTGTATAGCTGGATCATAAAGTGGGATTACAGGGGAATAAAGACCAAGAAGATTGGAAAGGTCAGATAGACCAGGTTGTAAAGAGCTTTAAGTGTCTGACAGAGGCAGACATGTGTGATCATTGAGATAAGAGGAAGTCACTGGAGTTTATTAAGGGGAAGGGGTGATGGTGATATGCTCAGATTTATGTACGTTTTTTTTTTAAATCACTTTGGATCAGAGTGGTGGGAGGATAAATTGGAATAGGGAGATATGAGTCAGGCTGACCAGCTGGAAGGCTATTACAGTAGTTCAGGTAAGAAGTAATAAGGGCTAGAGTAGAGGCTGTGTGAGTGAAGGAGAAAGGGACATATATAAGAGATGTTGTGAAGATAGAAATGACAAGGTCTGAGAATGGTTTGGGTATGCAGAGCAAGTATGAGCAAGGAATCAAAGGTGAAACTGAGGTTGTGAACCTAGGTGACTGAGAGGGTAGTGGTGCCCTCAAAAAAAAAAAAGTTGGGCAAGAAGAAAAAAATTGGAGAAAATAATGAGTTCTGTTTTGGACATTTTGAGTTTGAGGTGCCTCAAATGACCTGATTTGAGATGTCCAAAAGATAGTTGGTGATCTTGAACTCTGTGTTTATGACAGATATTAGAGATGGATGTCTAGATAAGGGAATAATGTGCATAGAGATGGTAGTTGAATCCATGGGAGTTAATTAGATCTCCAAAAAAAAAATAGTGTGAAAGGAAGAGAGGGAGGTCATAGACAGAAGTTTTGGAAAACTCTCAAAGATAGTGGGAATGATCTGGACAAAGATTAAGCAAAGGAAACTGAAAAAGGATAATCAGATAGGTAGGAGGAGAATCTGGAGAGAGAAGTATAATGAAAATGAAAGGGAAGAGAATGTCCAGAAGGAAATGGTGATTGACAGTGTCAACAGCTGAAGAAAAGTTAAGAAAGATAAGGATTATGAAAAAGCCATTGGATCTTGCAATTAAGAGATAATTGGTATTTTTGAAGAATGCGGTTTTAGTTAAATTCTGAGGTTAATATCCATAGTTTCTGCTTCAGCACCTGATAACCCCTCTTACAGGAAATATGAATCAAAACTCCTATGTGAACTATGATTGCACTTTTTTGTCTGCTTAAGATGGACTCAAACTATGTAGCAAAGTCTTTAGTCCTAATTTATTCTTTGTCCTAAAGGGAGCACATTTCTAAGGTCCGGGAGAGGGAGAACTCAGCTGCTCATTAAATATTTATGTGGTTTATTCATTGTATTCTAGTTATTATACACTGTTCAATTTTAAATCTATGCTAATAGTAAAAATCCTGCATACAGCATTTTCACATGTGTTTGCTTCTGGAAAAAACTAAATCTATTATGCCAGCAACATGTAACTAGTTCCCACTGAAAATTCAACACTTACAAAAAAAGATCCATTAGCCAGTATGGGGGCTTAGAGCTAATTTTCACTGGATAGATATGCAAATGCAAATACCCCTAAACAATTCATGGTGTGCTTTCCCCATACACTCCCATAGGGAGACCCAGAGTGGGGAAATAGAAAGTGGCTGACATTCTGATGACTATAGAGAGTACAGGGAAATGAATCAGTACTTCAACCCATCAGGACTTGAGTAAACCACCAGGGCAAGCCTGGGACTCCACAGTGAGTAGCTATTAGTGCCATCTAGTGGCTAAAATTTAACAAATATTCTCTTCAAAAATAGTTTAATTCCTTTTTTAAAAAAGTTTTGATGCTTAAAGTAGCAAGTGTTTGTTTTCCTGGGAAAAAAATGTGTGTATATGTGTATGTGTGTATATGTATGTATGTATGTGTATATAGATGTATGTGTGTGTGTGTATATATATATATGTGTGTGTGTGTATGTGTGTGTGCATATGTGTCTATATATGCAAATGTACATCTCTGTGTGTCTCTCTCTATTTATACATACATACATACATACATACATACATACATACATACATACATATGTATGGAATATGGGAGTATGGAATGCATTATTATCTAACAATGTTAAATAATTCAAGTATTACTAAATACTGATTCAGGAAACATTTTGTTTGAAAAAATGAGTATTAAATATTAAGTAAAGTTGTCAACAACCAAATATATACATATTATATTTTCTACAATATACTACATATATATATATATATTTGTATATGTGTGTATGCATATATATATATATATATTATGATTATAAAGTTTTAGCAGAGTTATGAGAATAACATATGATACCACATACACAGTATATTAGAATCCTACAGTCCATTTCATTTACCCTGTTTTCAGAGACATATACCCGGGAAGACTTTTTTTCTATTTGCCTTTTCACACCATATTTCTAGAATTTTCATACCATGGATATGCAAGATTGATAATCTTATTCCTTCAATGCAAAGTATAACTTCTGCTTCTTTGATACATACAATATGGATACTTTCTTCACAAATACAAATTTTTCTTTTTTTAACATTTGCTTTTTTCTTCACATTGGCTTTTCTCATTTGCTAATCTTCTATCATGTTTTATTTATTTTGTCTCATATGTGCTCTATAGAGGACCTACTGAACATACTGGCGGCCTGATCATAAAGTTGGAAGAGATCTTAGAGGTTATCTGTTTCAACTCCTTCATTTGGTGGATGCAGAACTGAGGCCAGGGAGGTTGTGACTTGCCCAAGGTCACAAATGTAGTAATTAGCAGAGCTGATGATTGAACCCAGTTTCTTTTACTCCAAAATGGGCAGCTAGGTATTGCACTAGGTAGAGTTCCTGTCCTGAACTCAGGAAGACCTGAGTTCATATCTGGCTCCAGGCACTTATTAGTTGTGTGATCCTGGATAAGCAACTTATCTCTGTTTGCCTCAGTTTCTTCATCCATTAAAAATGGGGATCATAATAGCATGTATCTGCCAGGGTAGTTGTGTGACTCAAATGAGATAATATTTGTGAAGCACTTATCACAGTGCTTGATACATAGGAAGTGCTATACCTTGTTATTATTATTATTGTTATTATCATTATTATTTTTCCAC
This sequence comes from Phascolarctos cinereus, assembly GCF_003287225.1. Taxonomy (NCBI): domain Eukaryota; kingdom Metazoa; phylum Chordata; class Mammalia; order Diprotodontia; family Phascolarctidae; genus Phascolarctos; species Phascolarctos cinereus. The sequence continues at coordinate 246,081,618 of NW_027555625.1, forward strand.
AGCGTGGGCTGTCATCCTCTAATTCTTTTTAAAGTTTCATGACTATGAGCGCAACATTATTTATTATTTCCACAAGGAATGATAATGATAAGGATGAGGATGACAATGATGATAAAGATAATGAACATTTTTATAGCATCTTACTGTTTAAAAATCATTTTACATATATGTTCTCATTTGATCTTCTCATAAGCATTTTGAGATAGGTAATTGATATGTATTTTCCCTATTTTATATATTGAAGAAACTCAGGCACAAATAGTTTTGTATGAACTCATGCAAAGTAAAATGAGCAGAACCAGGAGAACATTGTATACAGTAAACAGCAATATTGTAAGGATGATCAACTATGAAAGACATAGCTACTCTGATCAAGATAATGATCCAAGATAATTCCAAAGGACTCATGATGAAAAATGCTATCCACCTCCAGAGAGAGAACTGATGAATTCTGAATGCAGATTGATGCATGCTTTTTTACACTTTTAAAAAAATTTTCTTGTTTTATTTTTTGTCTGTTTTCTTTTGCAAAATGGCTAATGTGGAAATGTTTTGCATGACTTCACATGTATAATTACTATGAAATTGCTTACCTTCTCAAGGAGTAGGGGGTTGGAAGGAAGGAGAGAATTTGGAACTCAAATTTTAAAAAATGATTATTAAATATTTTTAAATATAACTGGGAAAGATTAACAAAATAAAAGTATATTTTTTTAAAAACCTCATTATTCAAGGTAATTTGCCCTAACAGCACCTGAGAAGTAATAGGAACTATCATAACCATGTCATAGTAGAAAAACATTAAGGAAGAAGAAGAAAACAAGGATTTTTTTTTTTGTAGATAGTATTCTGTAGTGGTTCATCCCCTCCCCAAGCTATGC